>NC_141687.1:1591272622-1592645122 GCF_964263255.1 Lissotriton vulgaris
AGCTCACTGCACCATCTCAGCTCATAACCTGGCTACATGCAAATTAGTCTGTCCCTGGCCCAGTGCATCATGGGAACAGGGAAGACCAAACTACCAAGCCAATTCTTATACTGGAAAGGAAACAAGCTTCCGGGGACCAGTTTCCGGCACCAGCCGTCTTCGGCCCGGCTTGCTAGAATCCTGATGGTGAAGTGAGCAAGGGACTCACATCTGAGTATACCCTTCCACGCTTATGGTGGACAAAATGATTCAGAAAAGGGGGTGGTGATGGACAGAGTTTGTGAATTAAACAGAACACTCGTACCCAGTCAACAGATCAGGGCTTGATCCATCACCGTTTATTAGCTCACTGCACCATCCCAGCTCAGAACCTGGCTACTTGCAAATTAGTCTGTCCCAGGCCCAGTGCATCATGGGAACAGGGCAGACCAAACTACCAAGCCAATTCTTATACTGGAAAGGAAACAAGCTTCCAGGGACCGGTTTCTGGAATTACAGCCGTATTCGGCCCGGCTTGCTTTAATCCTGATGGTGCAGTGAGCAAGGGACTCACATCTGAGTACATACTTCCACGCTTATGGTGGACAAAACGATTCAGAAAAGGGGGTGGTGATGGACAGAGTATCTGAATTAAACAGAACACTCGTACACAGTCAACAGATCAGGGCTTGATCTATCACCGTTTATTAGCTCACTGCACCATCCCAGCTCAGAACCTGGCTACATGCAAATTAGTCTGTCCCTGGCCTAGTGCATCATGGGAACAGGGCAGACCAAATTACCAAGCCAATTCTTTCACTGGAAAGGAAACAAGCTTCCCGGGACCGGTTTCTGGCATTACAGCCGTCTTCGGCCCGGCTTGCTTGAATCCTGATGGTGCAGTGAGCAAGGGACTCACATCTGAGTATACCCTTCCATGGTTATGGTGGACAAAACGATTCAGAAAAGGGGGTGGTGATGGACAGAGTATGTGAATTAAACAGAACACTCGTACCCAGTCAACAGATCAGGGCTTGATCCATCACCGTTTTTTAGCTCACTGCACCATCCGAGCTCAGAACCTGGCTACATGCAAATTAGTCTGTCCTTGGCCCAGTGCATCATGGGAACAGGGCAGACCAAACTACGAAGCCAATTCTTTCACTGGAAAGGAAACAAGCTTCCGGGGACCGGTTTCTGGCATTACAGCCGTCTTCGGCCCGGCTTGCTTGAATCCTGATGGTGCAGTGAGCAAGGGACTCACATCTGCGTATACCCTTCCACGCTTATGGTGGACAAAACGATTCAGAAAAGGGGGTGGTGATGGACAGAGTATCTGAATTAAACAGAACACTTGTACCCAGTCAACAGAACAGGGCTTGATCCATCACCGTTTTTTAGCTCACTGCACCATCCCAGCTCATAACCTGGCTACATGCAAATGAGTCTGTCCCTGGCCCAGTGCATCATGGGAACAGGGAAGACCAAACTACCAAGCCAATTCTTATACTGGAAAGGAAACAAGCTTCCGGGGACCGGTTTCTGGCATTACAGCCGACTTCGGCCCGGCTTGCTTGAATCCTGATGGTCCAGTGAGCAAGGGACTCACATCTGAGTATACCCTTCCACGCTTATAGTGGACAAAACGATTCAGAAAAGGGGGTGGTGATGGACAGAGTATGTGAATTAAACAGAACACTCGTACCCAGTCCACAGATCAGGGCTTTATCTATCACCGTTTATTAGCTCAATGCACCATCCCAGCTCAGAACCTGGCTACATGCAAATTAGTCTGTCCCTGGCCCAGTGCATCATGGGAACAGGGCAGACCAAACTACTAAGCCAATTCTTATACTGGAAAGGAAACAAGCTTCCAGGGACCGGTTTCTGGCATTACAACCGTCTTCGGCCCGGCTTGCTTTAATCCTGATGGTGCAGTGAGCAAGGGACTCACATCTGAGTACATACTTCCATGCTTATGGTGGACAAAACGATTCAGAAAAGGGGGTGGTGATGGACAGAGTGTCTGAATTAAGCAGAACACTCATACCCAGTCAACAGATCAGGGCTTGATCCATCACCATTTTTTAGCTCACTGCACCATCCCAGCTCATAACCTGGCTACATGCAAATTAGTCTGTCCCTGGCCCAGTGCATCATGGGAACAGGGAAGACCAAACTACCAAGCCAATTCTTATACTGCAAAGGAAACAAGCTTCCGGGGACCAATTTCTGGCATTACAGCCGTCTTCGGCCCGGCTTGCTTGAATCCTGGTGGTGCAGTGAGCAAGGGACTCACATCTGAGTATACCCCTCCACGCTTATGGTGGACAAAACGATTCAGAAAAGGGGGTGGTGATGGACAGAGTATGTGAATTAAACAGAACACTCGTACCCAGTCAACAGATCAAGGCTTGATCTATCACCGTTTATTAGCTCACTGCACCATCCCAGCTCAGAACCTGGCTACATGCAAATTAGTCTGTCCCTGGCCTAGTGCATCATGGGAACAGGGCAGACCAAACTACCAAGCCAATTCTTATACTGGAAAGGAAACAAGCTTCCGCGGACCGGTTTCTGGCATTACACCCGTCTTCGGCCCGGCTTGCTTGAATCCTGATGGTGCAGTGAGCAAGGGACTCACATCTGAGTATACCCTTCCATGCTTATGGTGGACAAAACGATTCAGAAAAGGGGGTGGTGATGGACAGAGTATCTGAATTAAACAGAACACTTGTACCCAGTCAACAGATCAGGGCTTGATCCATCACCGTTTTTTAGCTCACTGCACCATCCGAGCTCAGAACCTGGCTACATGCAAATTAGTCTGTCCTTGGCCCAGTGCATCATGGGAACAGGGCAGACCAAACTACCAAGCCAATTCTTTCACTGGAAAGGAAACAAGCTTCCGGGGACCGGTTTCTGGCATTACAGCCGTCTTCGGCCCGGCTTGCTTGAATCCTGATGGTGCAGTGAGCAAGGGACTCACATCTGAGTATACCCTTCCACGCTTATGGTGGACAAAACGATTCAGAAAAGGGGGTGGTGATGGACAGAGTTTGTGAATTAAACAGAACACTCGTACCCAGTCAACAGATCAGGGCTTGATCCATCACCGTTTATTAGCTCACTGCACCATCCCAGCTCAGAACCTGGCTACTTGCAAATTAGTCTGTCCCAGGCCCAGTGCATCATGGGAACAGGGCAGACCAAACTACCAAGCCAATTCTTATACTGGAAAGGAAACAAGCTTCCAGGGACCGGTTTCTGGAATTACAGCCGTATTCGGCCCGGCTTGCTTTAATCCTGATGGTGCAGTGAGCAAGGGACTCACATCTGAGTACATACTTCCACGCTTATGGTGGACAAAACGATTCAGAAAAGGGGGTGGTGATGGACAGAGTATCTGAATTAAACAGAACACTCGTACACAGTCAACAGATCAGGGCTTGATCTATCACCGTTTATTAGCTCACTGCACCATCCCAGCTCAGAACCTGGCTACATGCAAATTAGTCTGTCCCTGGCCTAGTGCATCATGGGAACAGGGCAGACCAAATTACCAAGCCAATTCTTTCACTGGAAAGGAAACAAGCTTCCCGGGACCGGTTTCTGGCATTACAGCCGTCTTCGGCCCGGCTTGCTTGAATCCTGATGGTGCAGTGAGCAAGGGACTCACATCTGAGTATACCCTTCCATGGTTATGGTGGACAAAACGATTCAGAAAAGGGGGTGGTGATGGACAGAGTATGTGAATTAAACAGAACACTCGTACCCAGTCAACAGATCAGGGCTTGATCCATCACCGTTTTTTAGCTCACTGCACCATCCGAGCTCAGAACCTGGCTACATGCAAATTAGTCTGTCCTTGGCCCAGTGCATCATGGGAACAGGGCAGACCAAACTACGAAGCCAATTCTTTCACTGGAAAGGAAACAAGCTTCCGGGGACCGGTTTCTGGCATTACAGCCGTCTTCGGCCCGGCTTGCTTGAATCCTGATGGTGCAGTGAGCAAGGGACTCACATCTGCGTATACCCTTCCACGCTTATGGTGGACAAAACGATTCAGAAAAGGGGGTGGTGATGGACAGAGTATCTGAATTAAACAGAACACTTGTACCCAGTCAACAGAACAGGGCTTGATCCATCACCGTTTTTTAGCTCACTGCACCATCCCAGCTCATAACCTGGCTACATGCAAATGAGTCTGTCCCTGGCCCAGTGCATCATGGGAACAGGGAAGACCAAACTACCAAGCCAATTCTTATACTGGAAAGGAAACAAGCTTCCGGGGACCGGTTTCTGGCATTACAGCCGACTTCGGCCCGGCTTGCTTGAATCCTGATGGTCCAGTGAGCAAGGGACTCACATCTGAGTATACCCTTCCACGCTTATAGTGGACAAAACGATTCAGAAAAGGGGGTGGTGATGGACAGAGTATGTGAATTAAACAGAACACTCGTACCCAGTCCACAGATCAGGGCTTTATCCATCACCGTTTATTAGCTCAATGCACCATCCCAGCTCAGAACCTGGCTACATGCAAATTAGTCTGTCCCTGGCCCAGTGCATCATGGGAACAGGGCAGACCAAACTACTAAGCCAATTCTTATACTGGAAAGGAAACAAGCTTCCAGGGACCGGTTTCTGGCATTACAACCGTCTTCGGCCCGGCTTGCTTTAATCCTGATGGTGCAGTGAGCAAGGGACTCACATCTGAGTACATACTTCCATGCTTATGGTGGACAAAACGATTCAGAAAAGGGGGTGGTGATGGACAGAGTGTCTGAATTAAACAGAACACTCATACCCAGTCAACAGATCAGGGCTTGATCCATCACCATTTTTTAGCTCACTGCACCATCCCAGCTCATAACCTGGCTACATGCAAATTAGTCTGTCCCTGGCCCAGTGCATCATGGGAACAGGGAAGACCAAACTACCAAGCCAATTCTTATACTGCAAAGGAAACAAGCTTCCGGGGACCAATTTCTGGCATTACAGCCGTCTTCGGCCCGGCTTGCTTGAATCCTGGTGGTGCAGTGAGCAAGGGACTCACATCTGAGTATACCCCTCCACGCTTATGGTGGACAAAACGATTCAGAAAAGGGGGTGGTGATGGACAGAGTATGTGAATTAAACAGAACACTCGTACCCAGTCAACAGATCAAGGCTTGATCTATCACCGTTTATTAGCTCACTGCACCATCCCAGCTCAGAACCTGGCTACATGCAAATTAGTCTGTCCCTGGCCTAGTGCATCATGGGAACAGGGCAGACCAAACTACCAAGCCAATTCTTATACTGGAAAGGAAACAAGCTTCCGCGGACCGGTTTCTGGCATTACACCCGTCTTCGGCCCGGCTTGCTTGAATCCTGATGGTGCAGTGAGCAAGGGACTCACATCTGAGTATACCCTTCCATGCTTATGGTGGACAAAACGATTCAGAAAAGGGGGTGGTGATGGACAGAGTATCTGAATTAAACAGAACACTTGTACCCAGTCAACAGATCAGGGCTTGATCCATCACCGTTTTTTAGCTCACTGCACCATCCGAGCTCAGAACCTGGCTACATGCAAATTAGTCTGTCCTTGGCCCAGTGCATCATGGGAACAGGGCAGACCAAACTACCAAGCCAATTCTTTCACTGGAAAGGAAACAAGCTTCCGGGGACCGGTTTCTGGCATTACAGCCGTCTTCGGCCCGGCTTGCTTGAATCCTGATGGTGCAGTGAGCAAGGGACTCACATCTGAGTATACCCTTCCACGCTTATGGTGGACAAAACGATTCAGAAAAGGGGGTGGTGATGGACAGAGTATCTGAATTAAACAGAACACTTGTACCCAGTCAACAGAACAGGGCTTGATCCATCACCGTTTCTTAGCTCACTGCACCATCCCTGCTCATAACCTGGCTACATGCAAATTAGTCTGTCCCTGGCCTAGTGCATCATGGGAACAGGGCAGACCAAACTACCAAGCCAATTCTTATACTGGAAAGGAAACAAGCTTCCGCGGACCGGTTTCTGGCATTACAGCCGTCTTCGGCCCGGCTTGCTTGAATCCTGATGGTGCAGTGAGCAAGGGACTCACATCTGAGTATACCCTTCCATGGTTATGGTGGACAAAACCATTCAGAAAAGGGGGTGGTGATGGACAGAGTATCTGAATTAAACAGAAGACTTGTACCCAGTCAACAGATCAGGGCTTTATCCATCACCGTTTTTTAGATCACTGCACCATCTGAGCTCAGAACCTGGCTACATGCAAATTAGTCTGTCCTTGGCCCAGTGCATCATGGGAACAGGTCAGACCAAACTACCAAGCCAATTCTTTCACTGGAAAGGAAACAAGCTTCCGGGGACCGGTTTCTGGCATTACAGCCGTCTTCGGCCCGGCTTGCTTGAATCCTGATGGTGCAGTGAACAAGGGACTCACATCTGAGTATACCCTTCCATGGTTATGGTGGACAAAACGATTCAGAAAAGGGGGTGGTGATGGACAGAGTATGTGAATTAAACAGAACACTCGTACCCAGTCAACAGATCAGGGCTTGATCCATCACCGTTTTTTAGCTCACTGCACCATCCGAGCTCAGAACCTGGCTACATGCAAATTAGTCTGTCCTTGGCCCAGTGCATCATGGGAACAGGGCAGACCAAACTACGAGGCCAATTCTTTCACTGGAAAGGAAACAAGCTTCCGGGGACCGGTTTCTGGCATTACAGCCGTCTTCGGCCCGGCTTGCTTTAATCCTGATGGTGCAGTGAGCAAGGGACTCACATCTGAGTACATACTTCCACGCTTATGGTGGACAAAACGATTAAGAAAAGGGGGTGGTGATGGACAGAGTGTCTGAATTAAACAGAACACTCGTACCCAGTCAACAGATCAGGGCTTGATCCATCACCATTTTTTAGCTCACTGCACCATCCCAGCTCATAACCTGGCTAAATGCAAATTAGTCTGTCCCTGGCCCAGTGCATCATGGGAACAGGGAAGACCAAACTACCAAGCCAATTCTTATACTGGAAAGGAAACAAGCTTCCGGGGACCAGTTTCTGGCATTACAGCCGTCTTCGGCCCGGCTTGCTTGAATCCTGATGGTGCAGTGAGCAAGGGAATCACATCTGAGTATACCCTTCCACGCTTATGGTGGACAAAACGATTCAGAAAAGGGGGTGGTGATGGACAGAGTATGTGAATTAAACATAACACTCGTACCCAGTCAACAGATCAGGGCTTGATTCATCACCATTTTTTAGCTCACTGCACCATCCCAGCTCATAACCTGGCTACATGCAAATTAGTCTGTCCCTGGCCCAGTGCATCATGGGAACAGGGAAGACCAAACTACCAAGCCAATTCTTATACTGGAAAGGAAACAAGCTTCCGGGGACCAGTTTCTGGCATTACAGCCGTCTTCGGCCCGGCTTGCTTGAATCCTGATGGTGCAGTGAGCAAGGGACTCACATCTGAGTATACCCTTCCACGCTTATGGTGGACAAAACGATTCAGAAAAGGGGGTGGTGATGGACAGAGTGTCTGAATTAAACAGAACACTCGTACACAGTCAACAGATCAGGGCTTGATCTATCACCGTTTATTAGCTCACTGCACCATCCCAGCTCAGAACCTGGCTACATGCAAATTATTCTGTCCCTGGCCTAGTGCATCATGGGAACAGGGCAGACCAAACTACCAAGCCAATTCTTATACTGGAAAGGAAACAAGCTTCCGGGGACCGCTTTCTGGCATTACAGCCGTCTTGCTTGAATCCTGATGGTGCAGTGAGCAAGGGACTCACATTTGAGTATACCCTTCCATGCTTATGGTGGACAAAACGATTCAGAAAAGGGGGTGGTGATGGACAGAGTATCTGAATTAAACAGAACACTTGTACCCAGTCAACAGATCAGGGCTTGATCCATCACCGTTTTTTAGCTCACTGCACCATCCGAGCTCAGAACCTGGCTACATGCAAATTAGTCTGTCCTTGGCCCAGTGCATCATGGGAACAGGGCAGACCAAACTACCAAGCCAATTCTTTCACTGGAAAGGAAACAAGCTTCCGGGGACCGGTTTCTGGCATTACAGCCGTCTTCGGCCCGGCTTGCTTGAATCCTGATGGTGCAGTGAGCAAGGGACTCACATCTGAGTATACCCTTCCACGCTTATGGTGGACAAAACGATTCAGAAAAGGGGGTGGTGATGGACAGAGTATCTGATTTAAACCGAACACTTGTACCCAGTCAACAGAACAGGACTTGATCCATCACCGTTTTTTAGCTCACTGCACCATCCCAGCTCAGATCCTGGCTACATGCAAATTAGTCTGTCCCTGGCCCAGTGCATCATGGGAACAGGGCAGAACAAACTACCAGCCAATTCTTATAGTAGAAAGGAAACAAGCTTCTGGGGACCGGTCTCTGGCATTACAGCCGTCTTCGGCCCGGCTTGCTTGAATCTTAATGGTGCAGTGAGCAAGGGACTCACATCTGAGTATACCCTTCCACGCTTATGGTGGACAAAACGATTCAGAAAAGGGGGTGGTGATGGACAGAGTATCTGAATTAAACAGAACACTCGTACCCAGTCAACAGATCAGGGCTTGATCCATCACCGTTTTTTAGCTCACTGCACCATCCGAGCTCAGAACCTGGCTACATGCAAATTAGTCTGTCCCTGGCCCAGTGCATCATGGGAACAGGTCTGACCAAACTACCAAGCCAATTCTTATACTGGAAAGGAAACAAGCTTCCGGGGACCGGTTTCTGGCATTACAGCCGTCTTCAGCCCAGCTTGCTTGAATTCAGATACTCTGTCCATCACCATCCCCTTTTCTGAATCATTTTGTCCACCATAAGCGTGGAAGGGCATGCTCAGACATGAGTCCCTTGCTCACTGCACCATCAGCATTCAAGCAAGCCGGGCCGAAGACGGCTGTAATGCCAGAAACCGGTCCCCGGAAGCTTGTTTCCTTTCCAGTGAAAGAATTAGCTTGGTAGTTTGGTCTGCCCTGTTCCCATGATGCACTGGGCCAGGGACAGACTAATTTACATGTAGCCAGGTTCTGAGCTGGGATGGTGCAGTGAGCTAAAAAACGGTGATGGATCAAGCCCTGATCTGTTGACTGGGTACAAGTGTTCTGCTTAATTCAGATACTCTGTCCATCACCACCCCCTTTTCTGAATCGTTTTGTCCACCATAAGCGTGGAAGGGTATGCTCAGCCATGAGTCTCTTGCTCACTGCACCATCAGGATTCAAGCAAGCCAAGCCGAAGACGGCTGTAATGCCAGAAACCGGTCCCCGGAAGCTTGTTTCCTTTCCAGTGAAAGAATTGGCTTGGTAGTTTGGTCTGTCCTGTTCCCATGATGCACTGGGCCAGGGACAGACTAATTTGCATGTAGCCAGGTTCTGAGCTGGGATGGTGCAGTGAGCTAAAAAACGGTGATGGATCAAGCCCTGATCTGTTGACTGGGTACGAGTGTTCTGCTTAATTCAGATACTCTGTCCATCACCACCCCCTTTTCTGAATCGTTTTGTCCACCATAAGCGTGGAAGGGTATGCTCAGACATGAGTCTCTTGCTCACTGCACCATCAGGATTCAAGCAAGCCGGTCCGAAGACGGCTGTAATGCCAGAAACCGATCCCCGGAAGCTTGTTTCCTTTCCAGTGAAAGAATTGGCTTGGTAGTTTGGTCTGCCCTGTTCCCATGATGCACTGGGCCAGGGACAGACTAATTTGCATGTAGCCAGGTTCTGAGCTGGGATGGTGCAGTGAGCTAAAAAACGGTGATGGATCAAGCCCTGATCTGTTGACTGGATACGAGTGTTCTGCTTAATTCAGATACTCTGTCCATCACCACCCCCTTTTCTGAATCGTTTTGTCTACCATAAGCGTGGAAGGGTGTGCTCAGACATGAGTCCCTTGCTCACTGCACCATCAGGATTCAAGCAAGCCGGGCCGAAGACGGCTGTAATGCTAGAAACTGGTTCCCGGAAGCTTGTTTCCTTTCCAGTGAAAGAATTGGCTTGGTAGTTTGGTCTGCCCTGTTCCCATGATGCACTGGGCCAGGGACAGACTAATTTGCATGTAGCCAGGTTCTGAGCTGGGATGGTGCAGTGAGCTAAAAAACGGTGATGGATCAAGCCCTGATCTGTTGACTGGGTACGAGTGTTCTGCTTAATTCAGATACTCTGTCCATCACCACCCCCTTTTCTGAATCGTTTTATCCACCATAAGCGTGGAAGGGTATGCTCAGACATTAGTCCCTTGCTCACTGCACCATCTGGATTCAAGCAAGCCTGGCCGAAGACGGCTGTAATGCCAGAAACCGGTCCCCAGAAGCTTGTTTCCTTTCCAGTGAAAGAATTGGCTTGGTAGTTTGGTCTGCCCTGTTCCCATGATGCACTGGGCCAGGGACAGACTAATTTGCATGTAGCCAGGTTCTGAGCAAGGATGGTGCAGTGAGCTAAAAAACGGTGATGGATCAAGCCCTGATCTGTTGACTGGATACGAGTGTTCTGCTTAATTCAGATACTCTGTCCATCACCACCCCCTTTTCTGAATCGTTTTGTCTACCATAAGCGTGGAAGGCTGTGCTCAGACATGAGTCCCTTGCTCACTGCACCATCAGGATTCAAGCAAGCCGGGCCGAAGACGGCTGTAATGCTAGAAACCGGTCCCCGGAAGCTTGTTTCCTTTCCAGTGAAAGAATTGGCTTGGTAGTTTGGTCCGCCCTGTTCCCATGATGCACTGGGCCAGTGACAGACTAATTTGCATGTAGCCAGGTTCTGAGCTGGGATGGTGCAGTGAGCTAAAAAACGGCGATGGATCAAGCCCTGATCTGTTGACTGGGTACGAGTGTTCTGCTTAATTCAGATACTCTGTCCATCACCACCCCCTTTTCTGAATCGTTTTATCCACCATAAGCGTGGAAGGGTATGCTCAGACATTAGTCCCTTGCTCACTGCACCATCTGGATTCAAGCAAGCCTGGCCGAAGACGGCTGTAATGCCAGAAACCGGTCCCCAGAAGCTTGTTTCCTTTCCAGTGAAAGAATTGGCTTGGTAGTTTGGTCTGCCCTGTTCCCATGATGCACTGGGCCATGGACAGATTAATTTGCATGTAGCCAGGTTCTGAGCTTGGATGGTGCAGTGAGCTAAAAAACGGTGATGGATCAAGCCCTGATCTGTTGACTGGGTACGAGTGTTTTGCTTAATTCAGATACTCTGTCCATCACCACCCCCTTTTCTTTATAGCTAGCGACCTTGGTTTGTGCAGTTTGAGAGTCAGCATTAGATCGAATTACAGAAATAAGCTCACACTCTGCCACTCTAAGTTCCTCAATCAAACCCGCTATCAAGGCTTTCTGTTGTTTTTGTTTAGCCCAACCATAACTACATGTTTCCCCTGAGGCCAGCTTTAAAGGAGTCCCAAACCATTGGTTGAGTGGCAGTACCTCTATTGTGTTCTAGAAACTGCTTAGCCCATGACTTAATATGAATTATATATTCCTCATCACTAACACGCTTTTTTCTAAAGGTAAATGCTCGTACCTCACCTACTGACTTAAGGCAAGTCAGATCTATAAATACTGGGCTATGATCAGAGGTAATTCGAGGCATAACTTGCATCTTTGCACCAACAGTTACAAATCATGGTAAAAAAATATAATCCAACCTCAAAAATTAAAAAGTGGGGAAAAGAAAAAAAGTGTACCCTGGATTCCCAGGATTTACCTTTGACCACCCATCAACTAATCTATGTTGTAATTCCAACTGGGATAGAGCCCAATATACCTTCGGCTTGCGGCCTTGATAGCCCTTAAAGTGAGAATCCCATGTATAGGTGTTTCCATGTATATTACAACCCCCAAGTAGTACCAAAGGGGTTGCCCACTGTGCTAGCTCCACGTTAAAAAAATCCAGATTTTCTGCCTCATCTAGATTAGCTCTGTACACTTTGCATATTGTAACCTTGGTAGCCCCTATTGTTTATTTGGTAATCGCCCATCTGCCCAAGGTTATCAACCCGCATCCTACCCATACCAACTACAGCCCGACTACCCATTATGGCCACACCTCAATTCTTAGTAGATTGTTTAGATACCGTTAGCAAAGTAAAACCTAATTCTAATAAAATCTTATAGTTGGACCAAGGGATATGGGTTTCCTGCAAGAAGAGAAAATCGGGATTGATTAAGCGCAGCTCATTTATCACACGTTTCCTTTTCAAAGCATTATTAAGACCGCAAAAGTTAAAGGA
This sequence comes from Lissotriton vulgaris, assembly GCF_964263255.1. Taxonomy (NCBI): domain Eukaryota; kingdom Metazoa; phylum Chordata; class Amphibia; order Caudata; family Salamandridae; genus Lissotriton; species Lissotriton vulgaris. The sequence continues at coordinate 1,591,284,875 of NC_141687.1, forward strand.
GTAGATTTGTAAATTCCTAGCCGACATCAAAGCTTGTATATTGCTGGTCATTAACTGATAAACAAGAGATTAGATCTACTCCAAAATGCTTAAAACAGATGCTATGAACTGAGATTGTATCTTTTTCCCCCTACATCTTATCCCCCCCGCACCCACTAACCTCCCAGTGCCCCCTAACCCACCCCCACACCACCACACCAAACCCCCTCTCCCCCCCAAGGTGAGCCCCCCCTTAACTATGGCAATAGGGTTGATCGCCCTTATGATGCTCGGTGAGTGGCTCCCGTGATACTCGGCTCACTAAATCCACAAAAAAAACGTTTCCCTTTATTTATTTATTTTATTTTTTTCCCTATTTATTTATTATTATTTTTTTCTCACTTCTTTACCCCTTATTCTTCCTTTAGTAAATCAACACTTACCACCAACCTACTAAAAAACAACAGCAAAAAGAAAAAAGGAAAGGGGAAAAGGAAGTCAATATTAGATCAACAACATCCAGATTGGTATACTAGTCCATCAAGTCAAAGTATGCAAATACTCTTTTGCAGCAGCCTCAGAGGTAAAAAAAATGAATCTGGCCCTTTTTGACCGTTTTTAAAGTTGCAGGTTGTAATAAGAATACTTGTAGGCCCTTTGTTTGGAAAGGAACAATTAGCTTCCGTAACTTCCAGTGCTTTCCGACTGTGGAATGGCAAAAATCCGGCCGAACAAAAAACTGTATTCCTTTTCAAGTTCTCTTCCTGTCAGGTCTATCCATAACGTACAGTACCTGCCTTGCCAAAAAATTATTCAAAGATATCAGAATGGCCTGCGGTTGCTGGGGTTCTACTTGCCCACTTCTTGTCGGTCGCTGCCTAAAAGGAAATCTGTGGGCCCGCTGAATCTCGCAGACCCAGTTCCATTCAGTTACTTCTGGAAGTGCTTCCTCAAATAACTCTGCCACAAATTTATGTACATTCTGTCCCTCGAGACCTTCCGGGACCCCAGGAATGTGTAATTTATTGCGGCAAAGACGATTTTCCAGTTCGGCGATCTTGTCGTGCACATCGTCCTTATGCGCCTTTATTTCCTCAACATCAACCTTTTTAGACACCATCTGGTATTCTAGTGATGATATCATGCCTCTGCTTCCACCATTCTGTCAGTGAAGTTGTTACATGTTTTAGCCAAGCGTCGGACAGTATTTTGTAACTTCCTACATGCAGTGTGTGTTTTCAAATGCTCGGCTCGAGCTTCCAGCCGATGGTCGTTAATGGATCTATAAATTTCCTCCAACGATACTTGGCTGGATACCTCTGCATCTGCACCCCCACTAGCTTGACCTGATAGATCTAGTCTCTCTAGTAGCTGTACACCAACAGAAAGATCCCATTCGGTTGTTTCAGTGGTAGCCAAACCTACACTGCCACCCTTATCCTTTTTCCGAATGGTAGAGGCCTGGGCTGAAGTATCACCAGAGAAATCATTTTTATGTTGACTACCTTCTAGCATAATGGGGGTATTATCTACATCCACATCTTCTGTAAGCGAGAGTTCTTCTTCGAAGTCCGACGCTTCGGAATGTTCCGAATGTGAATAGAATTCACCATCCTTACTGCTTAACGGCTCATGGGCTTCTTCTTCACTGGCGGCTCCCTCTCCGTCCTCCATCATGCCCACGTCTTTACTCCCTATGCCAATCTGTGCCAGAGCTTGAGGTGTTTCAGAAAGTGGCATAGAAGCATCTGGAGACATATGAGATGGATAACTCTGTTCCACCCTTTCGCCATTTCCAATTACTTCAGCCTCAAAGTTAGAATTGGATGCAGAAATACTGATTTTTTTTGCCCCGGCCATCGACTGGAATATTTGTGGTACCTTAGGATTGCCTGAGATTGCATCTTTACTCTGCCCTACTTTCCCAAAGTCTTGAGCACCCAGCACTTCCTTAGATCTGGCAGCAAGCGCTGCACGTGTACCAACTGCCCCTTCACCAGCAAATCTGGTCTTCCCACCTGGGGTGCCATTGCAGAACGCTGCCAGTCATAGTATTATTAAATTTCCAATGAACAGCCTTGTGCAGAACCCAAAAGCCACACAAACCACTTTAAGGCAGGCCCCCCAACTTAATCAGACAGTAACCAAAACTGGAGCACAGTGGTAATCCTCCCACACCAGTATTAACTGTCCAAAGGTCGCTACACCACCAACCATGCGCAGCACTTTCCAGCCCCAATAGCAGTACCTGAAGGTTGCTTGCAGAATTGTCCTACACTGTGCTGTACTGCCAAAATTAGAGGAGTTTCTGGAGTTTGCCAACATATCCCGCCGAGTGAGTCCCCCGCTGGTATCGCCTTCTACTCACCAAACACATGCAAGCGAGTACATACCGCTCCAATCTCCTGTCCCGACAGCGATATTGAGCTGTTGCTTCAGCGTTAATTCCCCTCAATTGCAATAGCCAGGTGCAGGTAAACCCAGCTGAAAGAGTGTCGTCTTAAAGGCATTATTCCATCCAAATACATTTTTGCTAAATCTTACAGCCAGCGTCGGTCCCAGCACCAAGAGCTACATTCAAATTGCTCCCCGCCGCAGTAGCCTCAGGTGTGCTTGCGGAGCCAGCATGAATTCGTCCACCGAAGCACCACTCCCGCATTAGATTCGTGGCTCCAATACGGCGTTTCCAGCAGTCAGCGTACTCCACGATCTACTCCTGCTTCTCCCGCTTCTACCGTACGCCTCTTCTCCACTTCTCCACCGGCATCCGAGTAAATCCTGCCCAAAAGCAAGGCAGCCGCAGGTCGGACCGTTCTGCAGGCACACACGGCTTACAACTACAGCTGACCCGAGTCCCGAGTAGAGGAGCTCCTCACACACACGTCCGCACAGCGGACGCCATCTTGCCTCCCTCAGTCTCACAATACTCTAAATTTAATATGTTATGTCTGATTATTACCAGAGAGATAATTTTGACAAGGCCTGTTTTGGTTTCACAAAATCTTTCACACTATGCATCCCAAAGTGCTAGCATACCATTAATGCAAAGAGTTCTGGCACTTTTGGTAGACTCCATCCACTCAACATGGACCACACTCACCAGTGGCTTTGGCCCATGATGACGAGGGAATTTAAACAAAGACAGGAACCAAAAGAGCCCACAATATTTGTTTGCTCAAGTTATTTACTCACAAGTAGCAATGACACAAGCATGAGTGATTAATATTCCACATGGATTTGTGTATGTAAAAGCAGTGTCATCTGAAGACGTTATGGCCCCAGGGCAAGCAATATTTTGGAGTGCCCTGTTTGGAATAACTTTGAATTGTATCACCACTTTTTTGCTAATTCATGACTTGTGCTTCCTTACCATAACTATACTTCAAAGTTTAAGGTGGAAATATACACAGAAGTGACCTAGAGAGAAATGTTACCTTCCCAGGGGGAGCTTTGGAAGGTGGAGGCCACGGGCATTTTCCCCCCTTGCCCATCCCTTAAAATGCCTCTGTGTAAAAGGACTTTGTCCGATCAAATGACAAACTCCGGAGGTCCACCATGTCCAATAGATATTTAGGGGCTCATTAGGATGTCAGTGGGATCGACAAGGCAGCACGTCGGTGTCGGTCCCACGGACATCCAAAGCAGTCATCAGACCGTCACATTACAATGCATTCGCTCTGACCGCCTATCTGAGAGAAAGACCGCTGCATTTTCAACTGGGTCAAGGAGCTTGTTAGTCCTACGGTCAGATTGGAATTCCTAAAATGAGGGTGGCCATTAAAATGCTGTCGGAAACAGACTTTGGGGTCCCTAGCAGGGCCCCAGTCCCTCCACAGCCTTCGCTATTTGGCTAGGGGCGCACCACGGGTGACCGCACAAACATCTATGCCGTGTTAGGCAGGCTCTGTGATGTGCCTGCCACAGGGTGCAGGGATGTTTAAAAGCATGCCTTTTGTCATTTAGACTTGCATTCACCATAATCCTAAGGCGTGAACTGTGCTGGGAGGTAAAGCAGTGTGCTCCCACCCCTCTGTGTCCTCAATGCAAAGAGGCAGTCTTCTGACCGCCTGCACAGTGGTCGGATCCTAATTAGGAGGTCGGGACTGCTGACTACCTGTCGGCCAGTCCCTTTATGTAGACCTAGAATGCTGAACTTTCACTGTAAACAATGCAGCAAGAAAATATTCTGCTCTCCATTGAGTTAATGGATATGCCACAGTTATGCTCTCTCTTTGTGCTGGCCCACTTTTGGCAGCATAGTCAATGTATTTCATTGCGTTAATTTGCGGGTAAAAAGTGACGCAGAGCCACTTAAATATGCATTTGCAAGGTGTTGTAAGGTAAATGTCAATGTCAATTAAGGACTTGAGTTGCCTTGTGTCGACTTACTTGACCTAAGGACAATGCAAGCGCTTAAACAATCTGGCTTATAGATTTTGTCTCGATTTTGAGTTGGCCCACACATTTTCCATTAAATAAGTACATTTTTATTTCCAATAATTTCTGAAGAAAAGAGATTGTTTAATCGTTTCAGTTTTTATTTTCTGCATTACAAAACACACACATATTTATATTTGAGCGTGATACATTGGCAGTGTCTCATCTGTTTTAACAAATCAGTCATTCGTATTTGTAAGGGAGTGGTACACTGTATGTGATTGACATACTCATAAAAAACTAAAACTTCAAAATGACAGGTAGTGCAATTAGGATGTCATCATAACTACATGTTGTGAATAGTACATGTACAATTTATCACATTGATTTTGTCAAGACATTAGGAGTAAAAGTACAGTAACAAATTCTGTTAAAACAGGAAATCTGAAATATCATGAGTTTGAAAACACAAAACTCCTCAACTAATTACAAAGCAGAAGACGTGACACTGCCTTCATCTGTCAAGCAGTGTGTCTGTTGGCATCTCTTTTTCTATACCTGATTGCAAAATATTTTGTTCAGTGAAAACGGCATCTCCTGACATTTGTTTTCTTGTACTACCAGTAAGATCAAAAACTTCATTAAACTAAAGGAGTTTTTTTACGCATTCTAAGTAAAGTGCCTTAAGCTGCATAATTTATATTAAAAATAAGAAAAATGATGAGAGAAGCCAGTTGAAAAATGATTATGCTTACATGCGCCTGTTTAGTTTTGTTTCCCCTGCAGACAACGTCCTTGTGAGTTAAATTTGAAAAATTAAGGTCATAAACGTGATGACCTTTCAAAAATTTCAGTGGGGTTATCTTTATTAGTTCCTTCAGAAGAAGATTACATATTTTTTACTCGCAAACATTGAAAACCATATTTACACTCATTCTTTGACACTCGCAACATTATCCCATTGTTTACACGAAATGAGTTTTAGAACTACATCCAGTGGCGGCTAATAGGGGATGGGGGTGGAGAAACGGGAGGGAGACATCAACGGGGGAGGAGTTAAAAATATATATATTTTTTAAAACACACTTACCTTTTCTCCGCCGGTTGCATCACTCTTCCACATCTCTGCTCTTCTTGACTCCAGTCAGGAAGAAGCTGCAGAAGCTACTGAGCACACAGGCTCTCCTGAGCCAAACACAATGCTGCATTGTGATTGGTCTGAGCGCCGTGGATCAGCACTCAGATCAGGACAGGAAGCCTGTTCATATTCCCTACAAGGCTGTCCATTACAGCCTGGTAGGGAATTGACATGAGTGAGATGAGTCGGTTGGGGTTCTACTCTTGGTTTCTTTTTAGCGCCGAGACACCATTTTTGGTATTTGCGCGCTTTACAAATGTCATTATCATTATCATTATCAAAATGCAAAGTGAGCATAACTGCTTGGCCGGCCAAAACCGCCGGCAAAGCAGTCATGCAAACTTAGGGCCTCATTATGATGGAGGATTTTCCGCCTCCTCCGGGCCGGGGGAGGCGGAAAATCCTCTGCGGACTCACCAAAGACCCACCGCCGCATTACGATGGCTGGTGGGTCTTGGTTACTGTCCGCTGCTTTTCTGCCGCGGTTGGATTACAACCGCGGCAGAAAAGCTCTCATTTGGCTGGCAGTGTCTATCAGACACTGCCAGTCCAATTAGGAAGCATTTGTAAACATGCTTTTCCGCGGCGGTTTTTCCGCCGTGGAAAAGCATGTGAATTTTTGATTTTGGGGGCCCGTTGCGGGTCCCCAGGGTGTTGGCGGGTGGGGGGTGCACATGGGGGGTACCTATGGTACCCCCCAGCATTTACTAACACAAAGCGGCAGGCACCGCGCGGTGCCTGCCGCTTTGTGCATGTAAATGTTAAACATGCACTTTTAACATTGCGGCAGGTGCTTCTTGAAGCAGCACCTGCCGCAATGTTAAATATCCAGGATGTGACCGCCAGGGTGGCGGTCACATCCTAATCGAACATGAGGGAACGCCGCAGCCCATGCGGACGTTCCCTCATCCTCTGGGGTCGCGGACGGACGCAAGTCCGTCCGCGATCCTAATGAGGCCCTAAGTGTGCATAGTCCACTCCTCATACCACCAGCCCTGCCTCACCTTAACACAGCCTGCAGCAACCAAAATAAAACGATAATAACCTTGTTATTATTGTTAAACTTTACCCCTTTTCACTGCTCTACAAGCAGTGGTGCAACACTCCTCCACAGTGCAACCCGGAGGAATCGCCACTGACTACACCACAGAAATTAAGTGCCTCTAAAGCAATTTGGTATCTCACTTAGTGCCACATATGACTGCCCTGTCACCTCTAAAATATAAGCCTTAGTGCCTACACAAGTTAAACTTCATCATCTCATCTGCATAAGTGTGTGTTCCATCAAAATGTGGAATGTCTTTCTTCAATTTATTGTAAAGTAACATGAACTAGCTTGAAGATTTTCCAAAATGAATCTCTGAATTTGACAAGTCCATGAAGCAACAAATACCTAGTTGTCGATTAGAAAATAAGGCAAGTGTAACTTGCATCTGAGAGGTAACCACAGAAGGGGTTGCTCCAGTTGCAAAACCCTCTTACTCATCCACAATATTACTTCACAAATGTGATGAGCCACCTGGCGGCTACCATACAGTGTTTGCATGCACCTCCCTCAGCCGGGCGCGGACCAGGGAGCATTTAATAAAAGGTGACGCCAACGCAGGTGGCTGACGGCACAGACCAAGTATCTGTGCAGTTGTTCTCTGGAGTAGTCCGACTGGGCCTGGGATTGTTGCCATTACATGGCCTTGTGATATAGCCTGGCTGACCTAAGCAGATACCCCACACCTACCCCTCTCTAGAGTCGGAGGTACCACATTGGCGACAAAGCGGAATCTATTCCCATGTGCAACCACGTGGCTGGAGCATGGAAGAGCTGAGAGGTGTGAAGGGAGGCGACCATACCGGATTCACTGGAGAGAACAGCGGCGGCGGGAGCAGCTGGAGAGCGGCCAAGCCGTGCAACCGGGAAGACACTCCTGGAATTCAGCCAGCTGGCGGACCCGGCGATAGCAGCCACACACTGGAAGAAGTGGCTGGGGCAGCTAGAAAATTACTTTGTGGTCACTCGAGAAACGGATGCGACGGTGAAGAGGTTGCTGATGCCACCGATGGGAGGTGACAAACTTTACTAGCTTTTTTAGGACCTGCCAGACACTGGAGTTAGCGGGACTATAACAAGGCGGTACAGGCCCTTAATCGTTACTTTGACCCACAAGTGAATCCTGACTTTGAACATTTTAAACTGCGCCAGGCCAAACAGCGGGGGGAGGAGTCGATTGACATGTATTATGCAAGGTTGCTGGCCAGCACTTGCATTGTGGCTGATTGGGTGTTTGAGACCCGGGCCCAGTTAATAGCTGGGTGCCAGTCATCAGAACTGCGCAAGCTCATTCTTCGCCAACCAGGGATTACGCTGGAGGAAATACTGGGACAGTCACATGAGTGGGCGGATGTGGTTGCCGATGAAATGGAGATGGCGCCTGCCAAGAAACCCACGGGGAGTCAGGTGGTGTTTCCCAATCCAATCAAGGAAGAAAGGGTTGAGGCATTAAAGAAATTGCAGAGTTGAGGGGCCGATGGAGGGGCCAGGCCAGAAGAGACGTGCCGGTGGCGCGAGTGCCAGAACTGTGGTATGGGAACGCATGATCCGAGGGTGTGTCCAGCCCGGGAAGACAGTGCATTAAGTACAACAAATATGGACACTGCTAAAGTGTGTCAAGGTGGAAAGATGCAAAACAGCAGCCGGCCATAAAATTCAGGGGCCACGAAGTCCGCCAAGAAAATTCTGGAAGGGGGAGAGGCAGACAGCAGGGGGCAGCCGTTGTCAACGTCAGATGACGACAACGAGAACATCTTTGTGATATCCCATGTGCGAGGGGTAAACACCACCAAGCGGCTACCTCCCACATGCCAAGTGTGAATTGGTGACACCTGTGTAAGGGTGCTAATAGACATGGGGGCCTCCGTCAATATCCTGAATGCTGAGCAATTCAAGAGGCTCAAGCCAAGACCTTGATTAATGCCAACGGCAGACCGCATTTTGACCTATGGAGGGGACACTCTGATCGCGCTGCAAGGGGTCATCAACGTAGAAGTGAGTTGGAAATGAGAGTCACGGCCACCCGGTTTTACATCACCTGCGACCAGGCAGGGTCATTGTTAAGCTGTCATAGGGCAGAAAATGTAGGGCTAGTGACTTTTGCCAAGCATCTCCACCAGTCCAAGGTGGACCAGATTTTGGAGGAATTTCCTGAGCTATTCAAAGGGCTAGGATGCCTGAAAAGAGTGGAGGTCAAGTTGCATGTCGACGAGTCCATCCGGCCGGTGGCACTTCATCATAGGAGAGTTCCATTTCACCTACGGCCTCTGGTCGAAGCCGAATGGAACAGGTAGGAGTCATCGATAAGATGCCCAGCCCTACGCCATGGGTGTCACCGCTGGTGGTAGCCCCCAAGCCGAAGCAACCAGGGGCCATCCGACTGCGCATGGACATGTGGCTGCCCAATAAGGCAACCCGCTGTGAGAGGCACATCACGCCGATGATTGATGAAATTGTGACAGACCTGAATGGGGTACAGTGGTTCTCGAAAGTGGACTTGAATTCGGGATAACATCAACTGATGTTGGCGGAGGAGAGTCGCTATATTATGACATTTTCCACCCATGTAGGGCCGGGACAGTTCAAAAGGCTGAGCTTCAGAATGTCATCGACCACTGAGGTGTGCCAGAGGCCGTGAGGGTGACACTATCAGGGCTTGTGGGAGTCCTGAACATGAGCGATGACATCCTCATCTTCTCGAGGTCCCTGAAAGAACACCATTTGAGGTTAAGGGCTACACTGAGGAGGCTGGCGGAACATGGCCTAACCCTGTATCAGACAAAGTGTGAATTTTATGCCACCAAAGAGTTCTTCGGATACCGATTCTTGGCGAAAGGCCGGCAAGTGGATCCCGCCAAGGTGGAAGCTATCATAACGGAGGTTGTCCCCCAGATGCTGTGTGAAGTGAGAAGCTCTCTAGGTATGGCCAACTACTGTGGCCGTTTCATCCCCGACTGGCTACTCCGAATCTTTAAGGCAGTTCACCAAAAAGACACCCTGGAGGTGGACGGACAAAGAGGCTCAACAGTTTGCAGATGTGAAAAAGGCACTTCTCTCTGGGGCTATGGTGGTGTACTTTCAGCCAGGTGCGGCCAGAGAACTGATCGTAGATGCTAGCCCAGTGGGGCTAGGGGCTGTACTCTTTCAGCAGTCGGGCCAAGAGGAATGGGTGCCCTATGCCTATGCCAGCTGCTCGCTCACAGCTGTGGAGACTAGGCATGCCCAAATTGAGAGAGAGGCCCTGGCGATTAGGTGGGCGTGTTAAGCATTTTCATATCTACTTGTGTGGACACCTCTACACGGTAATCACTGATCATAAACCGTGTGTGCCCCTTTTTGCGGGGACATCACAAAGTGGACCGCAGAGGATTGAAAGATGGGCTGTCCATATCCAGCAGTATCAGTTCAAGGTTGTGTACCGTCCAGGAGTGAGCAACACAGCTGGCTATCTGTCGAGACACCCGCTGGCGCCAGCAGGGGTGCAATGACATGAGGTGGATGAAGGGGTGGAATGTGAATCAACTGATAGACGATGCTCGCCCCCAAGCAATTGCGGTGGAAGAGATCCGGAAAGCGTCGGAGGAGGAAGTAAGCTGTACCCTGCAAGACAACCAACAGAAGTGGTTCCTGAGTGGGAATGAGTGGAGATCGACTGAGGAGAAGGAGTACTGGAAGGGTATATGGAGGTGTCGAGGTGAGCTGAGTGGTGCTGGGAACAAGGTTATCCTGGGAGGTACCCGCATAGTAGTGCCAGCGACCCTCCAAGAATGCATGGTTGAGCTGGCCCACCAAGGACACCAGGGAATTGAGAAAACCAAGGCACGGCTGCTTACAAAGGTGTGGTTTCCGGGCCTCGATCGAATGGTGGAGGACAATGTCCAGAAGTGTCATGCCTGCATCATAACAAGGGCTGATCCACCCAACAATCCCATTGACACCGAAAGGCCCAGTCTGTCGCCGTGAAAACGGATGAGTCTGGATTTTGGGAGTTTCCCCGATGGTTGTCAAATGGCTGTAATGGTCGATAGTCACTCAAAGTTTCCTGTGGTGGAAGTGGTGGAGTCGACAGCCTTTTAATGCTTGCAACCTGCGCTCAAAAATACTTTTGCAATGCTGGGGCTGCCGGAGGAAGTGCACACTGACAATGGGCCGCCATTCCAAGGGCAGGAGTTTCAGGTCTTTCTCAAACAACTGGGGGTCAAGCATTGAAAAATAACTCTGCATTGGCCGCAACCCAATGGAGACATGGAAAGGTTCATGCGTACCTTGAACAAGGCCCTTCGGATTGGCGCAGCCCAGGGTGCCCATTTGGAGACGTGCCTACACCAATTCCTGAGGGCATATCGCATACTCCACACTGCACGACCAAGTGAGCACCCCATGACCTACTACTCAGAAGAGCCATACGGGATGGAATAGCTCACAGTAATGCATGATGTCCACGGTGGTCGAAATAGAAGAGTCCCAGGCCCGCCGCAAGACCAACAATGACAGGGCCAGCAAAAAGAAGGGGGCCCGATCAGCCGACATCCAGTTTGGGGACTGTGTGGTCGGGAAGGACAGGTATCCAGGGTCTAAGCTTCGCACACCGTTCAAACCCGACCCATGGAGAGTGATACAGGTTCAAGGAACTTTGGTAGTGGCTGAGAAAGGATACCAACGGATAGCTTGCAACATCTCCTGGTTCAAAAAAGTGCCCAGACCATGCCTTCCAGTCCCGGCACCCGAAGGAGAGCCGTGGGGGGACGACACTGACCCAGGGCTGGGAGAAGAGAATCCGACCGTGAATGATATCACCTGCAGTCCTGAAGAACGGGAGGGATGCCCAAGACCAACCACAACACCTAGTAGCAGCTGCCCTTCCGAGTCAACACCACCGGTATCAGTTTTGCGACAAGCCAGTACCGAATACTCGGCTGACAGACTTTGTAAGGTAAGGTGGCACCCGTGAGGTGGCCATGCAGAAGTTGTGAGTATCGCCCCCCCACCCTGAACAGTCTGGGCCACAGAAGTTATTTTGATTGAACATTGAGGTGGGACTTCTACAAGCCAGTTGATGCGTTGAATGGGATGTGGTGAGCCACCCCGCCGCTACCATACATTGTTTGCATGCACCTCCCCGGGACGGGCGCGGACCTTGGAGTATTTAATAAAAAGTGATGTCAGCGCACGTGGCTGACCGCACGGACCGAGTATCTGTGCGGTTGTTATCTGGAGTGCTCCGACTTGGCTTGGGAGGGTCACCATTACATGGCCTTGTGATATAGCCTGGTTAAAGTAAGCAGATACCCCACACCTTTACCTCTCTAGAGTCGGGGGTACCACAACTAACAAACAATGCTAAAGGAGTGGGACCCTCTGAATGTGTGGGTAGTGGGCTTTTCAAGGAGTGTTCATTTTGGAAAGTTTTAGGAATTAATGCAAACTGGAGAGTTTGTGGGTATTGATTAGCTCTTTCAACCCCTTCCTACCATGGAAATATTTGGACCTGTATACCTGTCATGAGCAGTGCAAGTCCCTTTTCAAAGTATGGAGAGGAAGTAAGCATGCCACAAATTGTGGAGCTGGTGAGGAAGAAGTTTCTCCACATGGAAACAAACATTCAATAATATTGGGCTGTTACAAAAAACAAGAAAGGTTTCAGATAAAGAGATTAAAAGAATTCACAGAACAATTCCAGTATCATACCTGAAAAACTGCCATGTGTACAAGTTTCCTGGTGTAGCCTGGAAAAAAATCGAATAAGTCATAAATCTGTACCTTTGCAAATATTTACATAAGGGTGTTAGGGTCTGATGTAGGTAAATGGCATTTACAGATTCGCAAATACCCAATTTTGTCGATTCAGTATTTACAAATCGGTAAATGCTATGTTGGCATTTAATTTAATTTAAAGAATCGGTAATATTCGATAATTACCAAATCGGTATTTACTGATTCAGTAATTGGCATTGATTCCTATGGGCCTTGAGAATCCAATTACAGACACCCTGTTGCACCCCTGATTCAGGCTTGTGTGGCATGTGACACACATACATGCCCTTAGGGCATGTATGTGTGCCACATGGCGCAGGTGTACATGCGTACAAGCAGATGTGCATGTACACAGGAATTCGTTTTTTACCATCTGTAACGACCGGATTCTCAGACCAGATAGGATCAGATCACCAGAGCACCACCAACCCAGCGGAAACGTAACCATCTCCCTCCTCAGGACCCATCTATCCAGGCACCTGGGTACCTACCTGAGGATGTGGAACTCGCAATATACAAGCTCATATCATCAGAAACACCACTAAATCTATAGGGATTACTAGGAATACTCACTAATTACTAAGGACGTCCATGCCCTACACCACACTCATACCTCATAGTCTCGCGACTACATGGGCCCAGACTAATCAACCCTGGGGCAGTTCTGATTATATACCATTACACACTGACTGCAACCAGTGCTCACTCAAGCCACTATCCTGTGGGTATATGCACCAGTGTCCCCCCGGTGTTGTTTTACTTACACTCCAAGCCACAATCCTGTGGGTATATGCACCAGTGTCCCCCCTGGTGTTCTCTTACTTACACTCCAAGCCACAATCCTGTGGGTATATGCACCAGTGTCCCCCCTGGTGTTCTCATTAACGCCGCTTACCAACGACGATCACTTTCCTATAAATACCTTTAGCTCTGTCTCTCTCTCTGTTGGGAATTTTCTCTCACTATTCACTAGGGGATCACTACTACAATATTATGAATAAAGGCCGAATTACATGGTGTACAACTTATCCTCTAGTTCAAGGACTCCTCTCGCCCTAATTATTCAGTTGTTACTTACCTGATCGGGGGTCGTTTCCGTTCGTGCACTGACACCTGACTAGAAGAAAAGGTTACCTGCACTATATAAGAACAAGGCATACACTGGTTCACTAAGAACTGGGGTATCTTTATTACAATAACAAAAATATAACACTATACTATAACACATAGCCTGAAAAGTAAAATTGGAATAGACACATACACAGATCTGCGGGGTCTCTGTAAAGCTTTATTACTATACCACATCCACATGTAACTAACGGGGACTGTAAATAGACTGCACACCGCTGAAAGGAAAAGGATTAGCAACACAATAGGGACAAGGTTAATGTTTAAAGGTAAAGGACCAATATCACCTGATTAGTATGAAGTCTTGCTCTAGCTGTCATCTGGGTTCCACTCTCGTCTGTGCCTTAGCTCGTCTCAGATCCCCCCTGCACTCTTGGACACGCATCTGCGCTGATCACTCTGCACTGGATTACTCTCCCCCACGAACTCTCTCCACCTTCCAACTTCAGCCTAATAGTTTCTGCCACTCTGATAACCGTTCGCTCCACTAGCTTCTTCACTCTGTCTGATTATCTCAGTTCCAATGTCCAATTTACTCCAGCTGCTCCCACAGATTAATCCACGATATAACTTCCGTCTCTTCCAAAAGGCATCACTTCAGACTCCAGCTGATCACAACTCCTTCTGATAAGTAACTGCTTCTGACTGCCTCCTTCAGTTCCAAACATTATCTCACTTCTCTCTGTTCAAAACACCATCTGCTCACAACTGCTTCTGGTTTCTCTCTCTGGTTCCAGCTCACTTGCTGTCTGTCTGTCTTCTCTTTGTTCCAAGCATCTTCTTCTTTCTATGACTCCAACTGTCTCACATACAAACTGACTAACTGACTTCTCTCTGTTCCAAGCATCCACTGTCTCTTCTCCTCTGCTCCAACTCCTTCTGCTTCCAACTCCACTCCTTCTCCTTCTCTGCTCCTTCTGATTCTGCAACTCAACTCAACTCCACTCCTTCTGATTCTCCACTCCTTCTGCAACTAACTGACTCCGCCTCTGCACTTCACTAATATGGAATACTCTCTCCTCATGGAAAGTTCCAGCCATCAGCCCGCCGCCCATCGGATCTCTGCACCACTCCGCGTCAAGGACACACACCCAGCCGGCCGGCCTTTTGTGGTGTCTTCGACACAAAGAATAATACAGCCTACCGATAAGGGCTGGCCCAGACCGGTTCTCTCCAAGTGAACAACACCTCATAACTAAAACATTACCTTTACCCTGCAAGCATCTCAGTCTGCAGGGACGGAAAGCAAAATTGAGTCTCTCTAGTTCTGGGCCTTGTAGGCCTGAGAAGGATGAAATAACACTTAGCTCTATCAGAGTACCTACACAAACCATACCAATATGTAATATAATGTCAGGACTACAGGATCCACCCTCTACTATAGGTAGGATGATGAAAGGACACATAATTATGTCAAAGCCAATAGGCAATAGATAGATTAGAGTCAAGAATAAGGGATCTATCATCATATAAAGCAGCTATCCTCTAGTTTATGCTTCTAGGTCTGGAAAAAGGCCTTAAAAGGACCAACACAAGGCAAGAATAGAGATTCAAAATGGTAGCAAGCCTAAAGTCACCATCACTCGGAAATAGAGCCAAAAACCCGGTCAGCACACCATCAAATAGTATTTGATGGTAAATAACAAATTCTAAAGGGCCTGTGGCACTGTTTTCAGTGCCACCTACATCCAGATTTACCGATTCCGTAAATTTACTGATTCGGTATTTTACCTAATCGGTAAATTTACCGAATCTGTAATTTTACAGAATCGTTAAAATTAGGGCCCCCTACATCTCAAGAACCAAATACCGGTCGGTATTTGGCCACCTACATCTGGCCATTAGTGTGCAGATGTGCCGGTACTTTTCATGACTAAGACCATTAGAGAGACCCCCTTGATGGGATAAGGGTGGCGATCAAGGTTGCAAGGGACTCCTTGGAACCCTTGTTTAACATTCCACAGTGGTGTGAAGTCATAGACTGAGGGCTCTTGATCCCCTCAAACTTTTGTGTGGGCTATCGAAGATGAAATACCTGTAATCATGGAGCGTCCAATGAAAAGTGGTAAACTGATTATCAATGAGTTTCTCAGCAAGAAGTGGATCTGAAAATACCTTTCTTATTCATTAGCAGATTTTAACATTGTAATTTGTACACTTACTTTCTTTGAGAATGATTGTGATACAAATACAACTTAAATTAAATGAGGACATTTACTCCTATAAAATGTACTAAAAGAAAACTTAAAAAGTGCAGAATGTACTCTGTTATAGATAAATGAAGAGATCTATTTTTCATAGCACTAAGCAATCAATTACATCTCATAAATATGTTTAATATCTGCATTTGATGCCAGATGAAAACCAGATAAGCAATGTTTGAGTAAGCCTTCCAATCAACAGTAAAATGAAATTGTTACTCTAAGTTTCACAAAACCAGTAGACATTGTCTGCAAACTAATAGTGATATTTTGCCATGGGGTTACACTCCATAGAAGTGCACAATGCACTGCCATACTGACATATTGAGAGCCTCCACATGAGCATACACAGAAACTCTAACAGAATTTCAGTGTTCCCATTGCTTGTGGATGTTTCTCCTTAGGTGTCTTTTCCAGAGGCAAATTACATGGTCTGTTGTGAATTTCCAAGCAGCATTAACTAAGCTTGGGGAAGTAAGGTACATGACTGAGGAATTATTGATGTATGCAGTGAGGATTGAGAAATTGCGACCCAAAATAAGGGTGCATTTGCAATTTTAATTCCCATAGGAACCTTTAGCCACAGCTACAGCCCCAACCGCTGATCCAAATGTTGCACAAAAGTAGTAGATGTTGGTTAAGGAACTGCGGGGCATATTATCAAGGGGGTTCATTGCCGCTTTTTTGGCTTTAAAAGCCAAGAAAGCGGAGATAAAAGTATCTCCCTATTACCTAGCTGTCGCTAACACCAGTTAGCGACAGCTAGTAGGAGATAGCGACCATCTTGGGCCCCACTTTGCATGTCAGTGATATTTATCACTAATGATATGCAAAGTGGGCGTGCCAAGATGTTAGCGACTGAAAACAGTCGCTAACATCGCTATCTCCTATTTTCAACTTTTGGAGATATTTGCGCTAAGCGCGAATATCTCCAAAAGCTAACACCTGCCCTGAGCAATGGGAGGTGGATAACATGGCTAAGAGCATTAGCTCGGTAATGCATGAATATCGCGGACTTTTCAGCGACATTCATTCATTGCGGCGATTTCTATCGCATTTGCGATAAACCTTGGTAATACCAAGGTTTATTTGCGGTAAAAATCGCTGCAGCGGTAAATTTTTGTCTCTAACCAAGCAATAGCGATAATTATCGCTATTGCTTGGTAATATGCCCCTGCATTTTTTATTTGGGGTGAATCTGTTCAGAAGTTGCTGAGAATTTTAGGTTGAAATTTATAGTGATACCTCGGGTCGTGATAAAAGATGAGCTTGTGCTGGGAAATGCACTGCACCCAGTGGACCACCAACTCCCCGGGGCACTTTTCATTTTAAATGGGGGAGGTACCAATGGACTGGCCCACAGCCCCGGGGACCACCACCTCCCTAGGGCTAATTTAAACAACATGTGGTGCCTCGCAGACCCCCCTGCCTCAGGGATCGCCGCCTTCCTGGGGTACTCTCTTTTACTAAGTAATGTGGGTGAGGTCCTTTGTGCCCCGCTGCCCCAGGGACTGCCACCTACCCGGGGCCAAAAAAGGCTAATGAAGGTGGTCATTTGCAGTACCCCAAGGATGAGGTGTCCAAGGGAAAATGGATCAGAAGGGGGACCACTCCCTTTGATTAATAAAATTAACAAATAAAGGCAAGGCCTGGGGAAGGGGTCCCCGGGGCCAACATTGGCCTCAGGAGTGGGGCTGCTCAGCCCCCTTCCCTTTTTAAATAAATTATAAATAAAAAAGGGTAGGCCCTGGGGATGGGGTCTCTGGGCGCAGAAATGACCTTTGAGGGGGCACACAGTCCCACTCTTTGCTTAATAAAATTAATTATTGAAGTCTGGGCCCAGGGTAATGGGGTCCCCAGGGCAGTAGTGGTCGGTGGTGGGAGTAGCTGCCGGGCGGTGATGTGGGGAGGGGGAGGGGCAGGGTGGGGTAGTAATCTATGGATTAAGGAGGATTACAGGTAAGTAAGCATATAAATAAATAAAACAAATTTTGTTGTGTGCACTGCATTGCATTTGGGAATGCAGTGCGCGCAACAAAATGTTGTTTTATTTATTTATATAAATATCTATATGTGGTGATCAGATCTAGAGTGTCGCTGGTGTTGAGAGTGCTCTAACAGGAGCTGCTTTCCACCTAAACTTGAGAACTACCCAGAGTTCTCTACTTCTTTTTTGTATATATATATATATATATATATATATATATATATATATATATATATATGAGAAAAGCAGTCCCTGTTCCGTCAGTAATCGGCGGAACACAGCAGGTTTAGACCTCCAATAGCCCCAATGAATGCAGCGAAAATCAAGCTGAGAAAACAATCAAGCCTCAAGTGAGTTGCAGAGTGGCGATTTATTCAATAAAGGATGACGCGTTTCACTCCACTAGGGAGCTTGTTCACACAGCGCGCTCAGAGCCATTACAGACATATATATAGTAAAAATAAAGGTAGGACAATACAAAAAAGTGTACACACCCTCTTTACATTTTAAAATAAAAATGGTATAAAGACTAAGTATACTGCAAGTGCAAAGAAATATACAGAAAGACAGACTGCTATTCACAAAATGAAAGAATTAATACATTTGTGGAAAATAGTAAATATAAACACTGGATGTGTAATTCATTAAACAATGATATAGTTAAATATATTGGATATTTCATGTATAAGGTAAACCAAACCCCAAATTTCCTATCAACGCAAAGCCGGCATAGTGCCTGTTTAAATGGAGAAAATCAAAGGGTATTTACCAAAATTCATTGAAATACAGCAGAGCTATTATTGCAACACAGTGTCTATTTCATATTCAAGCAATAATCACATTATAAAGTATAAACTAGAATGGACTGTCTCTCTAATCAAAATAATCTAACATAAAGAAGTGGTGAAAATAAATGTGTTAAAAAAAATAATGAAAAAACAGTATTGTGATGTGATAAACCAAAAAGATGATAATGATCCAAAGAAAGCACATAGCAGGAAACTATGATAAATAAGAAAATAATCTTGGAGACAGCTAGTATAAGCTAATATAGCAATAGTATGAAAGAATAATCAGTTCCCAAATACAATGTATTTCTATTTACAGAAAATATACAAATAGGGTAGTCACCAGCCGGTGACTAACCCAAAGTGGGCACACCCAAAAGGTCAACAGTGATGAAGAAACTAGGTGGTAACAATAAACCTGCGGAAGGGGGCGAGCGCCTTAAGGATGTGAAAAGACAGTAGATAAGCTAGCACAGAAGCCTATTTATAAAAAATTACTCAGATCTTCCGTCAGATTAAGTCCATTTGGGGCCTTAGTATCCAAGGATAGTATAAAATGTGATTCTTTCTGTCTGAGTAACTTAATCCGGTCACCTCCCCGAACAGGCTGAGGTACCGAACATAAAACAGTATACTCAAAGTCTTTGAGTTTTTTATCATGTACTGCACGGAAATGCCTAGCTACAGGATAATTTCTGTCGCTGTTGATGATAGCACGAATGTGCTGAAGAATACGTTGGTGTACTGGGAGCTTGGTGCTCCCGATGTATTCAAGATTGCAAGAGCATCTTAGTTTGTACACAACGTATTCAGACCTGCAGGTAAGGTATTCGCGGATGGCTATAGGTGTTGTACTGAAAGCAGTAACATAGTGTGTACTGTTCTTCCCAAATGTGCAGGCACGACATGAGGTGCACTTAAAGACGCCTGTTTTGTGTATGAGACTCTTCCTAAGTGGACCCTCTGGCATTGGCCTGTCTAATGCATCACACATAGAGGGCGCCCTCCTGAATGTTATATTAGGTGTATTAGAAAGTAATGGCCCAAGAATGACATCAGTCAAAATTATGGGCCATTCAGTGCAAATAATCCACCTAATCTTGCGTTCCTGTGTACTGAAATTGGTTATCTGTCTCACATTACATTCAGACGCAGGAACATTAGGGGCCTTTGGTGCAAGAAGCGTATCACGTCCAATTAAACATGATGCCATTCATCTGCCGGGATTTGCTGCTTCCGGCTTTTGGACCCTCCTGTATGCTGAGGCACAGCGTCGGCGCAGCTACTGGCGTTTTTTGGCGCCTTTTGAATTTGATTCGTTGGAATCGGCTTTTGCTGTGCCCCCCGCTCGAGAGAAATTATCTGGACAACGAGTTACACGCAAAGGAGATGGGGACTTCAGTCTTTTTGGCGTGGTGGTTGTGGAAACTTCCCGGTCGGCTGATCGGCAGGCAACCCGGCACGGATTCCGGTAAGACACTCCCCTTTCCCTTTTGTTTGTGTTGTGCTCTAAATCTCCACACTCATTTGTGGCGGGTTACATGATTGCCTCAAAACAGTGTATATGCAGCGAAACGCATTACATCTTGCAGACTACTTGGGTTCAACTGCACCAAGTCAGACGATTTAACATTGAATTTACTCATTTGAATATATATATATATATATATATATATATATATATGCAATGATTGGCACCAATAAACAAAATCTGAGTCCACCAGAAAGTGAAGGTGCAGTGTACTCCATTTGTGATCAATCTGATGCAACTTCAATAACTTCCATCAATTCGCTAACATCTAATGACTCTGAAGAAAACCAAACAACAGCAGCACCAGGATTAGCTAGTCTGGCTAATTTCTCTCTTATCGATGAACTGAATTTTGTAAACGAGGACCGGCGATATTCCCTGCGCTCCCGCAATCCTCGATTCAAGCCGGCAACTCAAGTAGCCAACTCTGGCATGCAAGGAAACACAAACACAAGAAAAAAAATATCGCAAGTAAAGACCAAAAGGAACTGGAGAAAATAACAGACATCACGGAAAACACAGTGGTAAATCTAACTGATACTATTTTTACTAAGGCAGAGGAACAGTTATTGTCGCTAGGTCTAACATTTTGTCCTAGTAACAGGTTTTCCTATAATCAAACACGCATTGATGTTTTTAAGTTTATCAGAAAAATCAAATTGATCAAGTATTTTAAGCTGAACTCTACACGTAAGAAATCACAAACAGAACTAGTAATTGTGGATAGTTCAGCATCAATGCGGGTGGTTGATTCAGGTGGATTACAAGATCTTTATGATTTGGCACAAGAGGACGATTCTCAACTTGGCCCGACAGTAAGTCAGATCTTTGCTGTCAATTCACCAGCTCCTCGTCCCTTTAAACCAAAATCGACCTTTCTTCCTCTTATGGCTGGGGATGCATTGGACGTATTCAGTGACAGGGTGGTTACCGAACTTAAGAAAGAAACTAGACAAACGAAATACATCAACAGCCAATATCATCAATTGGTAAGAAAATTAAAAAATATCTGTGAAGCCATAGTGAAAAACTCAGACAAAGGAGGTAATACGGTACTTTGGGCACGATCTGATTATCTAATTGAGGCTAATCGACATCTTTCTGATTTGTCATGTTATGTATTGTCTAACCCAACATGAAATGTTTAACAGCGATGTTATTACTCGGAAAAAATTACTTAATTGGCAGAAATCAGGTTTACTTTCAAAAGATGAGTTAAAATTTTTAAATGTTGAACATCCCATTGTCCCTTTTTTGTATTTTCAACCCCATACGATTACTTTACCATCGTATCTAAAAGATACTAGTGACTTTCTAAACAAGGTTAAAAATGTGTGTTGGCATTCTGATTATCTATTCTTGATAATGGACATTGAGTCATTATACACTTCAATTAATCACTCACAGGGGTTGCAAGCTACAGAGTAATATTTAAATAAGCGTGACATTGTGTTCCGAGGACACAATGATATGTTGTTGGAAATGATTAAAATCTGTTTGACATCTAATTATTTCAAATTTCATGGCAACATTTATCAGTAGCTGCGCGGTGTGGCGATGGGTTCGTGCTTCTACTCCAGCTATTCATGTTTACATGTTGGTTGGTGGGAGGAGCGCGTTCTCAGAGTCACACATGCCAGTTGGTTGCCACATATTTCTCACTATTGGCGCTATATTGATGATGTGTGTATTATTTGGAATGGTACTGCAGCGGAGGCTAAGTCATTTGTTAATGAAATCAATACTAACGATTTAAACCTAAAATTTACTGCAACCATCAACAATGAGATAGCAGAATTTCTAGATGTCCAACTGTATGTGTATAATGCAAATTTAAAAACCAAACTTTTCCGCAAATCCACCGCGGGTAATTCCATATTACATGCTCGAAGTGCTCACCCCATTAACAGTATCCCCTACGGTGAATTTATTCGAATATGTCGAATTTGCAGTGATGAGACAGCTGCTAACATCTGTTTAGATTCATCTGTACAGAGATTTCTTAACAGGGGATATTCCAGAAAAACATTGGAACAGGCCCTACTCAAGGTTAAATCACTTGACAGAAACACTTTGTT
Source organism: Lissotriton vulgaris (assembly GCF_964263255.1). Taxonomy (NCBI): domain Eukaryota; kingdom Metazoa; phylum Chordata; class Amphibia; order Caudata; family Salamandridae; genus Lissotriton; species Lissotriton vulgaris. The sequence continues at coordinate 1,591,306,881 of NC_141687.1, forward strand.
AGCACCAAAACTCAAAAATCCAGAACACCAGTCTGAATGTTCTGTTAGACTAATTACGACTTTTAGTTCACAAGAAAGAACAATCCGACGTATCATCTGTTCTGAATGGCCAATTGTCCTTACAGATAATATTTTAGGTCCAATTCTTCCTAGTTTTACATCTATCACATTTAGAAGAGCACCATCCATGTGTGATGCTTTGGATAGACCAATGCCGGAAGGTTCACCCAAAAAATCTTGGCTCAACAAAACTGTTTTTTTAAATGCACTTTGTGTCGTGTTTGTACTTTTGCCCGGAACTCTACATACTATACAATAGCTTTTAGCGACACTAAAATTCCAATTAAAGAGCATTTGACTTGCAGGTTGGAATTTGCGGTTTACAAACTGCATGAACGTATCTTACAGCATATACGTGCCATTGTGAATAGCAACTGTGACTATCCCTTCGTAAGACATTTTAAAGCTATTAATAAAAACTAGTTAAAAGATTTGGAATATACTGGAAAGGGAAGACCATTCGGTCCCCCCGAACGTATGGATGGGTGCCCCGATCCCCCGGGAAACCGTTGTGGGCGGGGGGCGTGTTCCGGCTGGTATGCCCAAAGCGGCGTAGCCGGAGCACGCCCTTCCCGCCCAGAAGGGGTTGTCCTAAACACCCGCCCGGAAGTCCGCGCATGGATGGGCATACCTGAGGTGGGCCCCTGCCCTCCCGCAGATGGATAAATACAGCGGGAATCCAATGAAGCTTCCTCTTGTTCCAGTGCTCTGAAGGCTGCACCACTCGTCGCTCGTGAGCCCTCGAAGGAACAAGCGGCAATTTTGAGAACTTGTAATCTTTGTTATTTCTCTTTCAGTGTCAGGCGTGTGGAAGATCGAGTCACCCTTGTGGATCAAGTCGGACGGAGTAACCGAAGTCATGTCTGGCAAGAAAGCGGGAAAGAGCTCCGAGATGGAGAGGATGCTACGCACCTTGGTGAACCGAGTAGCGGTGATGGACCGGAAGATGGGTAAAGTGGATGAGCTCGGTCGGGGCTTAGCGGCCATCAAGAAGCAGATGGCGGCCCAGAACGCCCCCTCGGGGTGACCTGAAAAAGTCATAGGACCGGCCTTGCCGAATGTCACCCCAGGGGGTAAGGGTAGGAGGAATAAGGGGAGGGCAGGTTCCAGTGAGGTCCCAGTCCCAGAAGTGACGCCATTGAGCCCGGGCGCAGACAACCCAGTCCCGCCGGTAGATAGCCCGGTACCAGGTCCGGATGGGGGTTTACCAATCCCCGTAGTGATAACGTCAATTGGGGATGACCAAATGCCCCCTGAACTGGCACTTCAGTTAGCAGCAGTATTACTTTGGCTAAAGAAAGGAGCAGGGGGATCAGTGGCTGTGGGCGATCCGGCTGAAGAAGCCAGATTAATTATTGAGCAGTTGCGGCAGTCAAGGGATGCCGAGATGGCAAATGTACCTTCTATTCCAACGCAGGTAGCGATGGGGATCACGACGGATGGTCGAGCGAAGAAAACGGACACAGCTGGGAAGACGGCTGAACCCGGTAAGAGACCATTGCCATTGGTGGGGGAGGGTTCAGTACCTTCAAGGCGGGAAAGTTTATCGCAGCACATTACCATGGCTACGAAAGAGATGATATGGGGAGATAAATACATCAACATGTTTTCACTTTTGACTGACCATCGTGAGGTAGAATATGCAAAGAGCCAGAAAGATTTGTGGCACCCCAGCATATGGCGAGCCAAGATGGCGGAATTCAGGGTCGATGAGACCATGGTGAACTGGGTCAGGGCCTTTTCTATTTTTACGGCAATTATGGGTGAGCGTAAACCAGAAGTGTTGCCTGACTTATCATGTTATCAGAACAGGATCATACATTTCTATGCAATGTACGGGGGAAATGAATGGAAGGGTTATGACGTTACCTTTAGAAAAGCAAAGGAGTTTAACAAGGCTTTAACATGGGATTATCTGGACACAGTGTCGTGGCATGCTCAGCTTTTGCCGGGACCGGCGGGTACGTCGGTACCAAGCACGAGTGTTTCTAGGACATTTCAACAGAAGCTGGCACAGCCCTTTCGGGCGAACGCCGGAGGGGATCCGCATCCCAGGTCCGACGGGAATGGAGGCAAGTGGGGGGTTTGTTGGGGATTCAACAAAGGAACCTGTAACAGGCCTCAAGGAACGTGTAGGTTCCGGCATGCTTGTTTGGGCTGTGGGAATTCCTCACACCCAGAAGCTAGCTGTCGATCCAAGTCCAATGGTGCGGGAGGAAAGGGGGGATCCAAGCAGGATTGAGGTGGTGCCTTGGAAGAAAACATCTTCGCCCATTGATATCTTGGCTTTGACCCCCTGGCTGAACCGATACCCAGATCATGTGTCCGCCGGGATTTTGAGGAATGGCTTTCTGTATGGCTTCAAAATCCCGGTGGGAAATTTTCAGGGGAGGCCCTTCTGTAAGAACCAACTGTCTATTCAGCACAACCCGGCGGTGGCCGCCAGAAAAATAGCAAAAGAAGTCAGCTTGGGGCGGGTAGCGGGGCCCTTTGCCTGCCCGCCAGTTGCGGAATTTGTGTGTTCACCTTTAGGAGTGGTTCCAACGAAAGACCCGGGGGAATATAAACTCATCCACAATCTATCGGCCCCTAAGAGGGCCTCGGTAAATGAGGCTATTGACCCTGAGGTATGCTCAGTTAGATATGCATCGTTCGAGGATGCAGTTGTTCTGTTGAATCGCCTGGGCCCCGGTGCACTGTTGGCAAAATCAGACATCGAATCGGCATTCAGGTTGCTCCCGGTACACCCTCAGGACCAGCGCTTGCTGGGATTCACGTTCCAAGGGAAATATTACATGGATAAATGTATGCCCATGGGTTGTTCAATTTCATGTGCATATTTTGAAATGTTCAGCTCCTTTTTGGAATGGGGGTTCACCGAGGCCGTAGGGCATAGACAGGTGATGCACTATTTGGATGATTTCCTTTTTCTAGGTCCGGCGGACACTCCGGAATGTGCACAAACACTGCAGGACTTCTGCACACTCATGCGGGAGATTGGGGTCCCATTGGCGCCAGGTAAGACGGTGTGGCCATCTACCTCACTGGAGTTTCTGGGGATTGAGCTGGACTCAGTGGAGGGGTGTTTCCGTCTGCCAATTGAGAAGGTGGCCAAGTTCAGGGCTTCCTTGATACAATGTCTCCGTAAGGACAAGGTGACCCTACATCAGTTACAACAGACAGTGGGTCAGCTTAATTTTGCCTTAAAAGTGATACCGATGGCTCGCCCCTTCTCACGTTCCATAGCACAAGCTATTGTGGGCCTGAGGGAAGGTCACCACCGCACTAGACTGTCGGCAGAGGTTCGCCAGGACATGCGCATTTGGTTAGCATTCCTGGCGGATTTCAACGGTTGAGTGGCGTGGAACAAACCCCCAGCATCGTCTGACGAACTGGGCCTGTGGACCGACTCGGCTGGGAGTGTGGGATTTGGCGCGATCTTTGATAACCGATGGTCGGCGCAAACATGGCCGGCGTGGTGGCACTCAAGTGGCCTAGCAGGTAACATTGGGTTCCTGGAGCTATTCCCCATTTGGGTGGCTCTGTTGGCATGGCCGGAAGACTTTAGGAACCGCTCAGTGGTGTTTTGGTCAGACAACATGACAGTGGTCGAGTGTATTAATCACCAGGCTGCACGCTGCAAATGGATCTTGTTATTTATTTTATTTATTTAATGGTTTTATAAAGCGCGTAGTAACTCAAAGAGCATCCCAGCGCTGACCTGATTCTCCAAGGGTTTCTGCTGTCTAATGAAATTATGTCTGCGAGAAAAGGAGGGTCTTCAGGGTTTTTCTGAACTGAAGGTAGTTCGGGTCTGTCCTGAGTCTTCGTGGTAGATGGTTCCAATGTTTGGCCGTGTGAACCGAGAAGCGACGGCCACCGGTCTTGGCTTTTCTGACTCTGGGGACTACAATGAGGTTTTCTACACTAGACCGGAGGTCTCTCTCCGCTTTGTAGGGGATTAGAAGTTCTTTGAGAAGAGGGGGGCCGTTATTGTTGAGGGTTTTATGGGCCAGACATAGGGCCTTGAAGATACCCTTTCTCTGACTGGGAGCCAGTCGAGGGATTTAAGAGCCGGCCTGGCGGAGGATCTTCCTGGTGTGCCTGTGAGTAGGCGGGCAGCGGCGTTTTGGACTTTTTGCAGTGAGTTCAGGGTGGCTTCAGGGGCTCCCAGGTAGATGGCATTACAGTAGTCTAATCTTGCCAGGATTAGACCCTGAATGAGAAGCCTCCTTGCAGTATCGGGGAGCAGGGGGAAGATCTTCCTGCAGGCTCTGAGTAGGCCAAAACATGTCCCTGCCGTTTTTTTAGCCTGGGTTTTAAAGCTCATGTCCTTCTCGATCCACAAACCAAGGCTCTTGACCTCTTCCTTGGGTGCGGGAGGGTCACCTAGGCAGCTGGGCCAAAGGTGAGATGGCAGAGAGGGCCCTTTGTGGCCCATCAAGAGGATCTCAGTCTTGGACCCATTCAGTTTCACTGAGGAGAGATTCATCCATTGGTGGACTTCGGAGAGGCAGCTGTGGAGATCGGATGGGGCGTGATGGGGGTGTGAAAGGGTTACGACCAGCTGAGTGTTGTCGGCGTAGTTAATAATTGACACGCCGAACGAGCTGACCCTCTTCTCTAGTGGGGCCATGTACACGTTGAATAACGTAGGGCTCAGGGATGAGCCCTGCGGTACTCCGGACCGGAGGGGGATGGTGGATGAGCAGCTGTCGTTTTCCTGCACCTGGAAGGAGCGTCCTGATAAGAAGGATTCTAGCCATTTCAAGGCCGTACCCTTTAGTCCGGTTTCTCCCAGTCGGTGGATTAGGGTAGGATGGTCTACAGTGTCGAAGGCCGCACTGAGATCCAGGAGGATCACTGCCACTGATCCTCCTGTGTCCAGAATGCTTCTGGCCTTCTCCACCGCTGCCAGGAGGGCGATGTCCGTGCCCTGACCTGGACGGAACCCTGTCTGGGAGACCGCTAAGAGGTTGTTGTTTTCTAGGTAAAGCGATAGTTGCTTGTTTACCAGCTTCTCTGCGACCTTGCTGTTTCCAGGGAGTAGGGATATGGGCCTATAGTTGGAGGGTCCTGCGGGTCTAAGGAGGGTTTTTTTAATAGACCTTTGACTGCTGCCGCTTTCCAGCTGGGGGGGACTATGCCCTCCGAGAAAGAGGAGTTGATCAGGGCCGTGAAGGGAGGGATGATGGTGCTCGACACTTTTTTTAGGAAGCGGAGGGGTGCGGGGTCAAGGGGGGAGCCACTTTTGATTGAGGCCAGCGTTGATCCTACTTCTTCCGTTGTTACGGGGCCGAAAGCGTCCAGGGAGGGTTGGGGGTGAGCTGACAGCAGAGGAGGATTGGTGGTGGTGGTGGTGAGATCCTGCTCTGTGTGGGCCTGTTCGGGGGGGGTATGGTAAGAAGATTTTTTTGGATCTTCTCGTCAAAGAAGGTGGCTAAGTTGTTACATTTAGTTTCCGCTTCTTTGGGATCGAGGGGTTTAGGTGGGGGGTCAGGGGCGTGGAGGAGTTCTTTAAGAACTGAATAGGTTTCGTGGGCCGAGCAGGCAGCGTTTTTAATTCTGTTCTCGTAGAAGCTAGTTTTGGTGTTGCAGAGCTCTTTTTTATAGGATTTTACAGAGGCACGGAATGATTCTTTTTGTTCCTCGGTTTTTTCCTTCCTCCAGATACGTTCATTCCTTTTGCAAGCTTTACGCAGAAGGTTGAGTTCCGGGGTATACCAGGGTGAGGGGTTAACTCTCTTGGTGTGTTTCAGAGAGTGGGTTTTCGGCAGAATGGCGTCGAGCGATTGGGTAATCCAGGTACTGAATTCTTTGTCCCCTGCTAAGATGTCGTGGGGGGGGGTGGGGAACGTTTTCCCTGAGTTTGGCTGCCCAAACGTCTGGTTCCAATTTCTGCCAACGTCTGGTGTACGTTCTGGTTTTGGGAGGTGGAGGGGGCGGAGTGATGATGTCCCATACTATGGGGACCAAGAAGTGGTCCGTCCAGGGAAGGGGGATATGGTCAAGGGTTTTTAGATTGGGGATGTTGGAGAGAATAGGATCCAGCAGTTGCCCTCTTTCATGAGTGGCCTGTGGGTTTTTAAGGTCAAGGCCCATTGAGGTGAAATCCTGGAGTAGTTCACTGGCCTGCCTGTCATCCGGGTCCAAGAAATGTATATTCAGATCTCCTAGTAGTAGGTAGTTGGTGGTGGACGTACATTTGGTGGAAGTCTGGTCAATAATTTTGTTCGGAAAGTCTCCTAGATTGCCTGGCGGACGATATACCAGCGTTCCTGACAGCGAGGTAACTGGGGAGATTTGTATTGTATAGTGGCAGCTTTCGTATCCCTTGATGTTGCCATCAGATGTTCTACAGGTGAGGGTGTCTTTAAAAATTATCGCTAGTCCGCCTCCCCTTCCCTCTGGTCTGTTCAGTGAGCACATGACGTAACCGGGGGGGAGTGCTAGAACGATGTCTGGGCCACTACTGGGGGTGAGCCAGGTTTCTGTTAGAAACAGAATGTCTAAAGCATTGTTTGTGATTAAGAGGTTCACTTCGTGTGAGTGTTTCACGAGCGACCTGCAGTTAAGTAGGCCTAGGTGCAAGCCCTTGGGTGCCGTGTTCTGATTGGCCGGGTCGCAGATGTTACAACCGGAGAATTGGGTATCTCCATTCAGGATGCGTGAGCAGGAGGGTTGTTTGTTGGGGTTTAAGGCTAATAAGTCCGCGCGAGTGTAGGTTCGGTCGTTACGGGCTGAAAAGGGCAGAGTGGCCGGGCCTGGGGCCGGACGGGCTTGCCTTTGGCGCGCCTTCGGCACGCTGACGTTGCGCCCGCTGCGCCCGTCCGCTGCGCTTCCTATGCTGGCACATGTTTTCTGGGGGGGAAGTGGGCGTTGGAGGGGTGGGCGTGGCCAACAGGAGTGGGCGTGTCCCGTGGCTCCTCGAGGTGAGTGATGGCGGCGAGCAAGCGTTTTCTGCCCCTGACAGCGCTTGGATCGGCTGATTAGGGTGAGCAGGTGAGCGCTAAGGAGTGGGTGCTAAGTGCTTTAAAAATACAGAATACAATTTTTAAAAGCAGTGAATTTTCCAATTTAAGCAAAACAGAACTCCCGGCTGAGACTGTTGAAAGAAATTGTATTGTGATGCATGAGATTGAATGTACAATTCAGGGCAAGGCATGTGCCGGGTGTACTGAATAATGCAGCTGATGCACTCACTCGTTCACACATGCAGGCTTTCAGGGGTTATCTACCCACAGCGGAACTAGTGGCGGCACCGTTCCCCGAAGCACTATGGCAGTTCGGTGCCCCGGATTACAAGACCTCGTGGCAGCCAGTTTAGCGCCCAGGATGACACAAGCTTATGAAGGAGCATTTCGTTCATACTGCGCCTTTTTAGGGCCGGTAGGGGGACATAGCTGGGGGCGGGAATAATCCTTCCTCGAGTTTTTGGTGGCACTTCATAAGGAAGGCCGATCGGCGGCAACTGCCAACAGATATAGGGCAGCCATATCATTCATGGCACAGCTCCACGGGATACGGGACCCGACGGGTTCCTTCTTAGTCAGGAAGGCGCTCCGCGGTTGGCAGCGCCTGGAAGGTCGCAGACAAGATAAATGGCACCCGATTGGGCTAGACAGATTGTCCTTGCTACTAGCAAAACTGGATGAGACATGCTCATCGCCCAGCGAGGTAATTCTGTTCCGAGCGGCCTTCGCATTGGCATTCCATGGGGCCATGCGGGTAAGTGAACTCGTAGCAAGGAACAAGAAGGATGTGGAGGGAGGTCTATGCAGGGATCATGTTCAATTACGGGGTGATTCTCTGTTGATCTCAATAGCCAGGTCCAAGACAGACCAGGAAGCTTTGGGGAATAGTGTGGTTCTGCAGCGCGCCCGAGGGAGCCCCAGTTGTCCCATAAGGTTTTTAGAGGACTACCTGGCACAGAGGTTGACAACATGGGGGGGGACCCTGCTTAGACACAAGGACGGCACCCCGTTGACGAGATTTCAGTTTCGGAGGGTGCTGGCAATTACAATTGCTGCGGCGGGCTTGAACCCGTGCGATTTTGGGACCCACTCATTCAGAATAGGGGCCGCTACTGAGGCTACGGCTTGGGGTCTGGGTGCGGAGGAAGTGAAACAGTTAGGCCGTTGGTCCTCGAACTGTTTCAAGAGGTATGTGCATTTGCACATGTTGTAAAAGACTGATGAAATGCACTCACGCTTGTTGTCTTTTGTTTGGATTACAGTTTCGCAAGCCTGTAACGCGGGGCGAAAAATCGGACTGGCCCGACACCAGAGGACCAGTGAGAAAGGCTCATCGACTGGAGGTCAAGTGGTATGGGTCGTGGGCCACTCATACGTGAGGCGTGCCGGGGACATATTCAAGGCAGGTGACGCGATCCACGCATCTGAAGAATGTGGGTTCAGAGTGTCCTTCCATGGGAAAGGAGGCCTCTGTGTTGACCAGTTTCAGAGCTATCTGGAGGAACTGTTAGGGCGGAAAAGGTCACCGCCTCTGTAATCATAGTGCATCGGGGAGGCAATAACTTGGCAAAGCTGGGAAGACGGGTATTGCTGGAGCACATATTGTCAGCAGTCAGTTGGTTGTCCAAGAGGCTCCCGGGGTGTACGATTGCTTGGTCCCACATGATTCCCAGGAGAGTTTGGCGGGGGGGTCTGTCTGTGTCGGCGTTGAACCACTCGGTAAAGAGGGTCAACAACAAGACTGTTTCGCTCTACTCACTTACAAAGCATTCCTCATGGGTGTATCCGGGGTGATCACTATTATTTGGATGATGGGGTGTACCTGTCCAGGGCTGGGAATGAATTACTCATAGGAGACTTCATAGCGTGGCTAAGGGCGTTGAGGAGACATGACCTTTAGGAGGTGTGGGGGGGCCGGATAGTCGGTCAACTATCCGACCTGTGGCGGTAAGGTCATGATCGGTGAGCAGTGATTTCAAGGTCCCTAGGGGGGGCGCCACCCAGTATGGATGGGAGGGCCCGGGGGGAGGCGGCCATTGGCCCCTCCCACGGGGGGGTGGCACCCACTACAGATGGGTGGCCTAGGGGGAGACGGCCATAGGCCCCTCCCAGGGGGAGACAGCTATATGCCCCTCCTACGAATTTCCCGGGGGCCGGATATCCGCTCCGGCGGAGGAGAGTGTGGGGAAGGGGGGGAGTCCACGCTGTCCTTCTTACGGATACCTCTCACAAGAACTCGGATGATCGTTAAGATGGCATCGAGTGAAAGGGGGCCCCCACGACAAAGGAAGTTACAGTTGGCTGCGAGGGTAAAGTCCTCTGCGCATGCGCCACTCACACCGTGAGGGCGGGAATTTGGTAGTAGGGATCTGACACCGGTTAAGACCTTGCCGTTGGCCCTTAATGCTAGGATGTACAATTTTATTTTTGAATGTTATGCATTTTCAGGATGCTAGACTCGGCTAGGAAACCTTTGTATTAGAGATTTGTTAAGGTTAGCCAAAGAACTTGTCTTCATCAAAATGTAATGGAAGATAAAATTGTACATGATTCATGAAACGTTTTAATTTAAAGTTTTAAATTTTGTTTCATATTTTAATAAATACGGCCGGGGGGGTAACTCCCCCCCGCCTCTCAAAAGTTCAAACCTGTGTCTGTCTCCTCCCATGGGGAATTGGTGTTGGGAGGGGGGCGGGCATCCAGGCTCATATGTCTTGTGCTCGGTACCAGTCCCCGGCCGGGGAGGTGACCGTGAGCGACTATTAAGACAAAAAGAATCTCACTTTATTCTATTGCTTGATACCAGAGCCCCTAATGGTTTAAACCTTACAGAAGATTTACATGTTTTCTTATAAACCATCTAATAGTTTGGTCTGTTTTATTAGCAGCCTTATGGTGTTCTTGTTAAGTAGTACTTTCAAAGCTTCAATAAGTCACTATTTATGAATTGAGAACTTATGTTATATATTCGTGACTTTTTTTGCGGTCTTTCATTGGGATTTAAGTACATCCCTATTTGAAATGTTTGAGGTGTTTGCTGTGTTTTATCTTATCTCCAAATTGTGTTAGGCATTTTTAAATGTATTATTAGATTGCAAATGAGATATTTTTTGGTTTTCACTGACAGTTTCTGTTGCTGGTATTATTTTTTTGTTTCAATTTTAGGCCATATTTTCACACCATGTTTCATTTCTGCCAATCAACAAAATGTATTTTGAATGGAATTTTTTCGACCTTGTCTTATTTGGATCTATTTGAAATGTATAATGAAGGACATTTCCAATTATGGATTAGATTTGGACACTCCTCACTTTCTGTTCTTAATTTTTCATATTGTATTCACTAAGACACTTGTCGATTATTGTTTACATTTATGTATGCTCACATGAAATATCAGATGTAGTGTATATATTTTATGTATACATCTTTGCTGTAATGTTTTGCCATTGAGCTAATTGCTACAAAGTAAGGTCTAGTCCATTAATGAAAATCAGTTTAGGCATTCAATTGCTTTGACTCATTCAATATGGTGCTCACTTTAGTCTGTTTTCTATTTTTACTTTTTGGCATGTGTCAAATCAAATCACCTGTGTACGATCTATAAATTGTAGTTGCAATTCGGGGCGCGTTATGTGAACAAGCTCCTTTTAGGAGTGAAACGCGTCATGGACGACACCATGTCTTTCACTTTCTTTTGTGTGAAACAAATATCCTGCCTTCACTGGAAAAAGATTTGCTGCCTTTCCTTGTTTGCTTCATCTAACTAGTTACGTGCAAGAGGTCCTTACTTGGTTTTCCTCACCGCGGAGTGGTGAGCAGGAACATTATTGCATATATATATATATATATATATATATGAGAGCTCCAAAGTTCCCCATCGGAACAAAGATGCACTCAGACATCCGCTAGCACCAGGCTTTTAAAGGGTACGAACGGAACCGGCATGCCGAAGCAAATAACAGCTTTCGTGTCAAGTTAGGCATGCCTGACGCGTTTTTGTGCTGCCGCACTTCATCAGAGGCTTCGACAGTCTTTTGTGCTGTTCTGACCCATGCATACACAAGGAAAAATGTCACCCTTCGATGGGCTGCTCTGTTGAGCATATTGACTGGTGGGTGTTGTAGTCTGGATCAGCGAACTCTACCCTAATGGGTGCACGTAAATATTGCTGTTGCCAAAAAGTTCTGAGCCCACAGATGGGCCTCTGCATGTGGGTGCCGTTCAATATCCCAAGCAGATGTCCCACATAGTGGCTCTGTGAACTACAGAGCCCGTGGCCCCCAACCTTAGTAGGGTGGTGCGTCTTTCGCGGCCGGGGACGCCGTGTAAAAAATCAAAGCTCCAAAGTTCCCCACCGGAACAAAGACGCACTCAGACATCCACTAGCACCAGGCTTTTATAGGGTAAGAACAGAACTGGCATGCCGATGCAAATAACAGCTTTTGCATTGAGTTATGCATGCCTGATGTGTTTCTGTGGTGCCGCACTTCATCAGAGGCTTCAACAGTCTTTCGTGCTGTTCTGACCCATACACACACAAGGAAAAATGTCACCCTTCGATGGGCTGCTCTGTTGAGCGAATTGACTTGTAGGTGTTGTAGTCTGGATCAGCAAACTTTACCCTAATGCGTGCATGTAAATATTGCTGTTGCCAAAAAGTTCAGAGCCCACAGATGGGCCTCCGCATGTGGGTGCCGTTCAATATCCCAAGCAGATGTCCCACATAGTGGCTCTGTGAACTACAGAGCCTGTGGCCCCAACCTTAGTAGAGTGGTGCGTCTTTCGCGGCTGGGCTATGGGTGCACGTAAATATTGCTGTTGCCAAAAAGTTCTGAGCCCACAGATGGGCCTCTGCATGTGGGTGCCGTTCAATATCCCAAGCAGATGTCCCACATAGTGGCTCTGTGAACTACAGAGCCCGTGGTCCCCAACCTTACTAGGGTGGTGCGTCTTTCGCGGCCGGGGACGCCGCGTAAAAAATCAAAGCTCCAAAGTTCCCCACCGGAACAAAGACGCACTCAGACATCCACTAGCACCAGGCTTTTATAGGGTAAGAACAGAACTGGCATGCAGATGCAAATAACAGCTTTTGCATTGAGTTATGCATGCCTGACGTGTTTCTGTAGTGCCGCACTTCATCAGAGGCTTCGACAGTCTTTCGTGCTGTTCTGACCCATACACACACAAGGAAAAATGTCACCGTTCGATGGGCTGCTCTGTTGAGCGAATTGACTTGTAGGTGTTGTAGTCTGGATCAGCAAACTCTACCCTAATGCGTGCATGTAAATATTGCTGTTGCCAAAAAGTTCAAAGCCCACAGATGGGCCTCCGCTTGTGGGTGCCATTCAATATCCCAAGCAGATGTCCCACATAGTGGCTCTGTGAACTACAGAGCCTGTGGCCCCAACCTTAGTAGAGTGGTGCGTCTTTCGCAGCTGGGGACGCCGCGTAAAAAATGAAAGCTCCAAAGTTCCCCACCGGAACAAAGACGCACTCAGACATCCGCTAGCACCAGGCTTTTAAAGGGTAAGAACGGCACCGGCATGCTGATGTAAATAACAGCTTTTGTGTTGTGTTATGCATATATGTATATATATATTACCTACTGGTGGTCGCCAGTAGGTAGTTAGAGTTAAGACCTTGTTTGTATTCAAAAAGCTTTTTTTCTTTTCCCAATACCTTTGGTGCCGGTTGACGAATCTTCGCAACATTTTTTAAACTAGAGGGGCGCTTCTGTGAGCTCATATCTTGAAAGTTTTGGGGTGATTCGGCAAGCGGGGACTGGGAAAAAAGGGGGGGTCCCAAAAACATGTTTTCTCCATGTTTATTCCCGTAGGAAACTTTAGATACAGCTATAGCCCAAACTGCTGAACGGAATTACACCAAATTTTGAAAAAAGTTAGCCCTTGGTTCAGAAAGAACTCTTTTTGTTAAATGGCGTAAATCCATTTAGGAGTTCCTGAGAAATTTTAAAAAAAGAGGCTGAAAAATGCATTCCCCATAGGAAACTTTAGACATGGAAACAGCCCGAACTGCTGAACAGAATTACACCAAATTTGTTAGTGGAATTTTAATAGTAGTGGCTATATCAATGGCAGTTACCAATTCATGAGTTAGATCCTTCAATTGTCTGTTTTTCAAAAAACCCTTTTGGCTGAAGTGAATGATACTCCCCAATGTTCTGCCCAATCGTATTGCTAAAATTTGAATAAATATTTTGTAAATACTATTTGGAAATGAGATTGGCCTATACGACTCACATTTTAATGCATCCTTCCCAGGCTTTAATATCAAAGTAATTACGACTTTGTTCCATGAAGATTGGATGGGGCCTTGCTGACTAAATATACTGTTAAATAACTTATGTAGATATGGGCCTAGAATCTCCTTTAAGATTTTGTAAAGTTCATTGGGGATACCATCCGGGCCCGCAGCTTTTCCCCTCTTTAAACTAGAAATTACTTTTTCTATCTCATAGATAGTGATTTCTTGATTTAGCATTTCTTGTTCGTCGATGTTTATGCCAGGTAGGGGATCCTGATCCAGCCACTGACCTATGTCTGATTGAGGGACTCTTTCTTCTTCAGTGTACAGCTCTTGGAAGAAATCGCCAAATGCCTTGCCTATACTAACATTATCCTCACATAATTTATGGGAACCTTCCTCCTGGAATTTCCTGATCACATTTCTCAACTGGTCATGTTTTACCTTCCACGCGAGGAGCTTCACACAGCTTTCCCCGTATTCATAATGAGCCAATTTACTGGCTTCCCATCGTTCTTTGATCTTTCCTTCTAGGTATTCTGCGAGCTGCTCTTTAGCCTCATTTAATTTATTCTGCAGTCCTGACCTTGAGGCGATGTTTCGACAACTTGTCAACTTTTCCTGCGCTGTTTTATTCTTTAGTTTGTATGTTTTAATTTCTCTTCTTTTTTTATAAAAAGCAGCATGGCTAATCAGTCTCTCCCGAAGATAGGCCTTAAATGTGTCCCAAATTATATGTGGTGCTGCTTAGTTTAAGTTAGTATCAAAAATTCAGTCACTTCTTTCTTTAATGCAGTCACCAGTTCATGCTTGCCTAAAAGTGTACTATCTAGGGTGTGTTCAATTACATTTCCCCTCATAAGCATTTCTAACCTCACTAATTTGGGATCTGACAAATGCTCAGGTTGATGTGTAACCCTAATGTTGTTCTCTCTTAATCTCACACTCACCAAGAATAGGTTGATTCTTGAGGCATGTGAGTATTTTTTATTCCGATATGTAAATTCCTTTTTATTGCCTGCCATAAGTCACCATATATCCACTAGACCTAAATTCTTCATCAGCTGGTGTACACTCTTTCTCATTTTTGGGGCACATATAATATGTCGTGATGTTGATCTATCAAGTAGAGGGTTCATTAACATATTAAAGTCCCCTGCCATATTAATGTCGCTTTTAGTTTTTTAGCAAATGTCTATATAATTCATTCAGAGGGGAAGGTTCATCTACAAAAGGACCATAATATCCTACCAACGTGAGACCTAAATTATCTATTTTGATGTTCACTATTACACATCTGCCCCTTTATCTACTTTATAATCTTCTATTTTAACATTAGCCAATTTTTTAAATAATATGTCTACTACCTTAATATTGCACGATTGCTTAGTACACACCATGGGCCAGATGTAGGTGGCCGTTTGAGGCCATTTACCGAGCGGTAACGGCCGATTTTGGCCGTTACCGATCAGTAAATGGGTGACAGGTATGTAGGGGGCATTATTTTACCGAATCGGTAAAATTACCGATTCGGTAATTTTACTGATTCGGTAAAATACAAATTCGGTAATTTTACCGATTCTGAGGCACCCAGATGTAGGTGGGCCTCTTCAGAGTCCCAGAGGCCTTACGGAATCGGTATTTTACCATCAAATCCAATTTGATGGTAAAATACCGATTCCGGTGTGCATGCACATGTGTGCATGCACACCTATGCCATGTGAAAGGGCAGACCTGCCCTTAGGGCATGTATGCCTGCCACATGGCACCCAAGCCTGTTTTGGGGGTGCCAGAGGGTGTCAAAGTGACACCCCCTGCACCCTTATGAAAATCGGTATTTACCGATTCGGTAAATACCGAATCGGTAATGCCCATTCATTCCTATGGGCTTCAGCCCATAGGAATGAATGGGCATTACTGATTCGGTATAGCCCATAGGAATGAATGGGCATTACCGATTCGGTATTTACCGAATCGGTAAATACCGAATTCTTCCGAATCGGTATTCCAGCACATCTGGAATACCTACATATCCACCCCTTAGATTTACCGATTTTTATTTACCGAATCGGTAAAATTTGGTAATTAAAAATCGGTAAATCTATTTTACCTACATCTGGCCCCATATGTGTTATACATTTGTTTTGTCTAAGAATGTTACCACATTCCTCTTCTCGTAGATGTGTCTCTTGCAGCATAATTATGTCATTATCAGACAGTTTAATTAATTCTAGGATCTTTCTCCTTCTTTTATGCACTCTCAGCCCATTAACATTCCAGGATATTATTCTAAGATTATTTATTATTCAATTTCTTCTCCCCCTTGTCCTTACTTTGATTTTTAAAGCCTCCTTTTGTTGCCTAAATATGTCATGTATGAGGGTTTTTTGTGGATGTTTCCCCCTAAAGCTCCCCACCCAGTGCTACTAATTACAAGTGAAAGTGTGCATTCCTCTCGTTGAGACCCTCCTCCCTCCCTAGGGAACCCTCCCTTACTCCATATGGGGTGTTGCATTGCACCCCTTGAAGCTCCAATGTTCCTTACTCTTCTTAAAACTAATGTGTTCCTTTTTGACTGTTTATGTGGTCTAACAAGTTCTCAACCTCTTTAGCTTTCCTGAAGTTGTGCATTTTATTCTTCCACATAACTTTCAAGGTGGCTGGAAATTTCAATTGAGCTGTTGCCCCTAAGGACTCAAGAGTGGTAATGTGTTTTCCTCACTCCCATTGCAGATTTAATGTAATATTAGCAATATCTGATCTTATAGAGTAGGACCAATCCTCTTTTTGAAATACTTTCACGTGAAGAGCTGCCGAGAGTATTGTCTCTTTGATAACATAAGTTTGAAAGTTCACTAGTATTTTCCTTGGTTTGTCCCTTTTTGCGTCTCGTCTAAAGGGATCCCCATGAACCCTCTGTTTATCTTGTTTAAGGTCCCAAGTTTGGAATTCTGGCATGGCCTCCTTAATGATAGTCACCACATAGTCTTTCAAATTCCCCTTCTCTTGACCTCCTGGGACATTGAAAAACCTTAAATTATTGTGCCTAGAATTGTTTTCTAACGTCTCTAACTTGTCCTTGATTTCCTTCTCGCTACTTTTTAATGTTTTCGTTCCTTTTTGGTTATTCTTCACCTCTTCTTGTAACTCCTCAACCTTTATCTCCATTGTTGTCAATCTCGCTGTGATATCATATTTCCAAGTTCGCGCAAAATTCCTGTATTTTAATTCGATTGCTCTCCGATATGGAAAATGTATCTTTTATCTCCTTGGAGAGTTGTGTTGACATTGTGCTTATATATACAGAGTTTTCCTTTATTTGTCCATCTGGATGATTTTCTATATGTACGTTTGTCTTGGAGATGTTTAAGGTATGATCACTTTCAATTCCACTAACTGTTGTAATGATAGATGCTGCTAAAACAACTTTTTAAATACTATAAAATCTATTGATGAATCGTCAACAGCTAGGATAGTGGTAAATGGAGTTCTCTCATCCCCAATCAAGATAGGATGCGGGACGAGGCAAGGATGTCCCTCGTCCCCTTTAAATATTTAACATGTATATAGAGCCATTGGCTGGAAGAATAAGATCTGAAACTGGGATTATTCAGTTTAGATACCTAGACTGGGGAATAAAAACAGCGTTATGTGCAGATGATTTGATGGTCAATACACTGAATTTCAGGACTGCATTGCCACGTGTAATGGAATTAATGGAAACATTTGGTACAATATCTGGCTATTTAGTGAATAAAGATAAAATGGAAACCATGACTTGGAATGGCCCAATACATTTTCAACTAGAAAAGCCAAAGATTGGATATCTGGGAATTAAAATAACCGAAGACATAAATAATATAGCGCTTATTAATTTTAGGAAATTGCACCTGGAAACCAAGGCCTTAGAATCATGGATGCATCTGCCACTATCTGTATTGGGCAGAACAAACTTAATCAAATGATTATGATCAATCATTCTCCCAAAGTTTACGTTCATTTTTAATATCTTACCACTAAACTTCAAATCAGAATGGTTTCAGAAATTGCAAAATGACCTGACCAGCTTTGTATGGAAAAACAAAGCTGTGAGAATAGCATGGAAAAAGTTACGTAAAATGAAAGTGGATGGGGGGATCACCTTGCAGGACTTTAAATTATGTCACTGGGCTTTCTTTTTTAAAAACACCAGACATCTTCTCCTGGACAATGCACAAAACTCCACGCCCCATCTACGGGCTTTAAAAAAAAAAAATTCGGAGGAAGGTAGTTTTTTCCTATTCAAATATGGTCATCCGAAATGTAAAATAAAGATTAGATTCAAAGTTTTGCCAGCTTCATGCGAAATTTGGGTACAAGTCAAGTGGATTATGGACATATCATATTATAGCAGCAAAGCCCCTATCTGGAACTCTCCTGGTACGCCAGAATGTCTTTTGGATATCCTAGCTAATCTTTATTAAGGGCAGGTACTACTTGGTTGAGAGTTAACAGAAGGAAACTCCATAATTCCTTTGAACATTCTGGGCCTAAAAATGAACTATACTTTGTCAAGACTCAAATACTTTCACTTGGCAAGCTGAGACAGGAACAATAGACAGTTTAGCTTCGATTCAGAATGGGAGGGAGAGTTTGTAGCAAATCTAGTATTTAAAAAGGAAGTGGCCAAGTGGTACTGGATGCTAGTGGAAAGAGAGGATAGCAAGTTACCCCCGCCAGAGGAAATATGGAGAACGGACATACCAGATGCAGATATCCACACTTTATGGCAAGTATCATATGCAGCACTTTGGTCAAGCATCAGACCCGAACGTTTAAGAAGAAACCATCTTTTTACTCTATACAGAGATTATTGGTCCACAAAAAAGTTGACCAAATCGGGAGGAAGCATGAGAAGATATTGCCCTAAGTGTGGGTTGGAAAATGCCGGCGACGTACACATGTTATGGCAGTGTCCGGTTATCCAGATCTTCTGGTGCGAGGTGGATGAGTTTGCCTCCAAAATGCTAGGAGTTGAAGTACAGGTACACCTTGACCTTGTTATCTTGGAGATAATGCATAAAGGTTATAAAAAATACACAGCGAATATATCTCAAGCACATCTATTATTTGCATTGATAGTTATGGCACAAAGAGAAATATGCATGAAATGGGTAACACAGACAGTGCCATCACTAAGGGAATGAACTTTATAACTTAAAAATACATGCAGACTAGACTGTATTAAAGGCTCTCCTAGACGCAATAAAATGTGGAAACCATTTTGGGATATGGTTTTAGGAGATGACATGTAAGGGCGCCTTTCGCCTGATTCTGTGATATAGGACAAGTGGCATAGTAATGTCCAATGATTAAGGCATATTAAACTTTGCTGGAGTTTGGGCAGATCGCAAATACCTCCAGATATATAGTTCAATAAGACCTTGGCTATCTGGGCAGAGGCAAAGAGCCAGTCATCCCAGTTAGTACGCACCCAGTCTCAGACTTTTGTCAAATGCCATGTATGAGGACAAAATAAATAAATAAATAATTATACCAAATTTGGCAAAAAGGTAGTGCTTGCTTCAGAAAGCATCGTTTTTCAAAATGGTGTAAATCCATTCAGTAGTTATTGAGAAAATCAAAAATAAAAGTTTTGATATTTAGAGGCAAGGAGGATATGCTCACCCTCCCGAACACGACTGTCAACACTCCAAACCAGGAAGCGTTGGAAGCTATCTTGTGCCTCGGTAACAGAGGCACAAGAAAACAGGGAAAGAAAGGTGAAAAGAAGAAAAAAGGGCAGGGTAGAAACACCCTGACCCCTTAGGCCTGCTCAGGGGGTCCCACAAGGACCCCGAGGGCTAAAAAAGCATTTTTTTTTAAATCCTAGAGATTCATACACCCAGCGGGAATTTCGTCCAAAATCTTTTTTTAAAACTAAGCACTGACTCCTGCTCTTCTTTATTATTTAGCCCCTGGGTGGACCAAGTCCCGGGGGCATTAATTAATGTGATTGGCACTACATTTCACAATACATGTCTGAGTTTATGACTGACAGTGGGGGAGACCCATGGTGACATTAAAGCACAGGAAAACATTTTTTACATGTACAAGTTGTACTGTTTAATCACACTGTGCCATACGGCCACTAATATCTATGAGGAGTGACCCCTGAAGGGTGGGGCCCACTATGCCCTAGGGTTGCCTGGCTTTGTGTTACACCCCGTTGTCACGAAGACATGCAATTTCCTTTTTTTATGTACACTATCAATTCTTTCTGAGAGGTCTAGTCTTTGTGCAAGTCAAATCAACGTAGTACACTATCACACCTGAAAATGGTGCTTTCTAAAGGGAAAGTCCAGAACTAGAAAAGTTATTTTCTTGCAGCATTCAATCATATAGCACCGCACTACATGCACCTAGTTCTATAGCGCCCTGAGTGCTATAAACCTCGGTATTACCAATAATAGCTGGACTACATTCCCTATAATCCTATGCTGCGCGTTACAAGTTTACCCATTACCACCAAATGCCACATCGCACCTACTTCTGTAACAGCAGGTGCATACAAGGCACTTTATGAAACGGATGCGTAGTGCACTCTTGGTTCACATTGCATAGTTGTTGAACCTGGCCCTTAGTCCAACTGAACCAAGCAAAAAACTCCCAAAATGCACTATGCTGCTACATGGAAGTCCAGGACTGGAGCTCCAAGCTGAAACCTCCCGCGAGGCACTATTCTGCTATATGGAAGCCCAGAGCTGGAGCACGGCGATCCGATTAGCACTTGTTACTATAGCATCATTGTTCTCGTCGGACTTTATGTCACATTTTATAATATGAAACCAATCCAGATGAATGATTGACGGTAGAAAGTTTGATGATATGCTACAGTGTGCTTTCTTTTCATGTACTACTGCTTTAAGAGATCGTTTCTGCAGGGTTGCGAGGAGAGCGGGTTGGGCAGCAATTTACGGCACAGGTGTGTTGGCTTTGTTGCTTCTTGACGTATGAGGTAAGATCTGCAAGACGAACATTAGGGAATCAATGGTGATGGAGCAAGGATTCGCACGTAATGCGACTTGCTTGTATTCAGTCTTCTCGACATAACGTTAATCTACTAATTAACATGTTTGTCCTATTAATATTGCATTACATGACATCTAAGTGAAGCTTGCATATGTGCTTTTACTAACGATAATCCGCTTGCATTAATATGGCCGCTGCAATGCGTATTTTCTTATTGCACATGCGTCTGTCTCACTCACGTGACATGACGTAATTTCGGCTTTGGAAGGAATATTTTGCTTCTGCGCACTAGAACTAAGATGGCTACTCTGTGTTACAGCATGCATGCAACTTGCACTGCTGCTTTTCCTAAGCTGGTTGTTCTGCTTAACTCTAATGCAATAGTTAAATATAAAGTACCGGGAATAGAGTAGAGATAAGCGGTATACAGTGCATTCATTTATTCTTTATGCTAAAACTGTTTCTTTTCTGCTTTACTATCAGCTCTTGTTTGGGCCTGAAATGAATCTGTGACTCCATTTTGAAACCCACACCATGCATGTGCAAAGTTTGCAAGAAAACTCAAGCTGTGGCATTGAACCCATGCCAGCTACTGTCGGACCAGATGATGCTCATGGGAGAGTTAACTTTCAACCCAACAAGAAGAAGCTGGACTGTACAAGCATAAATACATTGTTTGATATTGTTACATTCATTGCTGGGTGGAATAAAATTGCATGGGAAAATAAATTGATGGGCGGAAACGAAATATTAATTCTAAAAGTTTCATTTCTGTATGGAGTGATGACCTCTCCTCATCCTTTTGTCCAATCAAAATTGGGAATCCTTGCATTTGCAACATGGGGGGGTGGTACACTGACCTGGAAAATAGTATAACTAGGGTAGGCTTAGTTAGTTAATTTGTCCGACTTGTCCGAATAGCAGACCTGTCACTGACCCAACGCACTCAATAGGTGATCGGGAGCAGAGGTTCTGGCGGAGCCCTCTGTCAGAAGGTTCGAAACCCCGATCGGGGTTTGAAAGCTGAAGTGCTCGCAAAGCACTTTGTCGGAGAGATCAATAACTCTTAACAGGTTCTGGCTGTTAGCTGCAGAGAGGGAGTAACCCAGGCGTTGCAACTTTAACTTCGGGTGCCGGTCTTAGCCTGTGGTGGTCCTGTCGTGATCCAATTTGGCTTTACCTGTCCTGATCACCTGCTTGCCTTTATGGTTCCTGCACTTTCTGGGATCTGTCCTTTAAACTGACCCGAGGCCAGGGTTAGTTCTTCACGCCATATTAGGTAAATATTCAATGTGGGTATGTCATTGTACTGTTTCCTTCTCTCTTCCCACCCTAATGTCAAATGCGTAAAGTTTACTTTATAAAAACTCTGCATATTTTCATTCTAATCATTATTTTCTTGACTGAAAGATTTCTGATGTTTAATATTTGGATTAAGACATTTAAGAAATTTAGATAAAGAGTTTAAACCTTTCCCGAGTTTGTGGTTATTATATAAATGCAAATGTTATTATTCGACCTATTATTCTAAACTCCTTTGATCCCTTAGGACTTTAGGTGCCGTTGACGAGGATTCGTAAGTCAATGGTTTAGGTCCTAAATGAAATTCATAAATCACTGATGAGAGTAAGTGCAGAGGTTACCTGATTAAACTCACAATAAGTTGTGGTGTTTTATGGCCCAGGTGAGCATGGTAAACTGTGTCGGGTGACCTGCGCGCTCTATCAGTATATTCTTTTGGTAGCAGCAAGATGGTTAGGGATTAGTTAAGATAGGTAGGTTTATTGAAATGTTCACATTGTATTATTGATTGTATTGATGTTATGTTTTAACTAAAATTGTTCGTACCTGTTATATGTTTTGTCCAGAATCCCCGGGGGCGGAATAGTGGGTGGTAAATGGAAGCCAAACTGCAGTGAGTTCACTCACCTGTAGGAAATAAGTGCATGGTTAGGTAAAACCGGAAGCACTGTTTTGGGATTTTCTGTATAAATGTGTGGATAAATGATAGCAAAGAGTTCGCTAACTTTCTGTGTGATATCACCTAGAAAGGGTCACACGGAAAGAGTAGCAGGTTCATCTGATCTTGATCGATAGCAAAGGGGTTCGCTGGTGAAACTTTGGCCTTAGTATATCCCAGAAGGGGTAAGTCTGAAGGAGTAGCAGGTTCTCCAATGCTAGCGTGAAGGGTAGACGGAAGGGATCTACTCGTAGTGCATGAAGAGTAAGCGGAAGGGATTTACTCGTAGTAAGTGAAATTTATCTTTCCTTTAAATTAGTCACTCAGGTACAGTGGTGAATGTTTTTTACGTTGTTGAATAATAAAATCTGCATTAAAAGTATAAGAAATTAAGTTTTGTATTACCGTGCAAAGGAGGGAGTCAGTGACGGAGCTGCACTGACGTCACTCAGAGCCGCGCTGGTATTGGTTGAGACAGCAGGTGTGTAGCTGAGATAGTAATTATAAAGGAGGGGTCAGTACAGGAGCATGAGAACTAGTCTCACGAGAAAAGCCATGCAACTATTTATTTGAATTTATTTGAATTCAAAATTTTGATTGGTCACTGAAAAATAAAAGATGTGCTGTATTGGAAGTAATTTTGTATACAAATTGAGAGTTATCCTTGAAGATTTGTGTTGAAATTATATTTTGCACATAGGACCAATTGTAGGAGGTAGACCTGATAGGAAATATCTAGGGTTTATGCAAGAACAGTATATAAGAGGAAGACCTTATATCATGTACGGAGAAAAAATTGTCATTCATTAAAAGAATTAAGAATTATTTCAAGAAAGATAAAGCAATTAAAACAAGAGAAGGGATTATTATTCCACCACCAAATGCGCCCGCATCATACATGATGGTAGAAAGGGGCTATCACACTTGTGTGTGGTTAGAAAATTGGAGAGAGTACACAAAAGATGATGGTGTTTTAGCATTTCCAGAAAATGGTATGTTTAATGGCAGAGTTTTGAACAATTTGAGAACTCGCATGAATGAATTTGATCCCAGACCTAGATTAACGCAGTATGAGGCATTGGAGGAATGGGAAACTGAGGCTTTTGAGCGAGATAGACCCAGAAGTAACAGGAATTGGAGTAAGTTTTATCCCAGATTTCCAAAATAGACAAACAAATGAAACAATCAAGACAGTCCATGTTAGTGGAAGGATTATATCCTTTAATCACTTTAGAAGAACCTACAGGAAGTAAAAGGACTGAAAAGCAAAACATTTAATGACAAGTGGTGAATCAGATGATGATTATTTGGAGGATTTATTGATGAAAAATCCACCACCTTATAATGAGGAGCCAAGCACAGTTAATCCAAATGCTCTGTTCCTGAAACCACCTCTGATTCCGAAAGTGGTACATGAGACTTCGTTAGAAATAGTACTACAAGACCGGGAAAGAGAAGCATTAAATAAACAAAGAAGTGAGTTGATTCAGAAAATTTCTCAATGGAATACGAGTCCGGAAGCCTTGACAATTCCAGTAACCATTGGCCCAGTTGTTCCTCTGTATGGAGATAAACTACCTATTCCTAAAAATACCGTACTTATCACACCTGTAGTACAGCCTGGAAAAGAACCTTTAATAATTGATGATCAAGCGAGTGAATGTGAGTCAGTGATTTCCCTGATAGATTTGCCAGTAAGAGAACCAGTGAGTAACTCGGTCAGGAAAACAACCTCAATAAATTCTAGAAAAGTACAGATGGAGACATCCACAGGTACAAGAAGTGCCACAGTAGTAACCCCAGATGAGAGATGGACACAAGAAAAAGATAAACCAAAGTCACAGCCAAAAGCATTGGATATATTCAAAATAAGAGTTGAATTAGAAGAAATGATGGCTTGAAATGTGGGATTGGATAAAAAAAATACATTCAGGAAGATGAATTGTTGTTCATATGCAAAAGTATTACTTGAAATACAAGAGTGTTTCATGAAAAGTTAATAGATATGACAGCTAATATGGGAATTGACATTGGCAAATCTAAAGTGTTACAAAAACCATATTGAGCTGAATTTTCTGACAAAGATTTGAAAAATATGAATGCGTCAGGTAGAAAAGTACAAATTAGGGAACTTATGGAATTATTACTGAAATGGGGTTGACATAGAAAAAAGGAAAACTAGGTGGGCATAAAAAATAAAAGATGCTCGGTCAAAACAAACTGCATCCAAATATGTGTTAAAAGAAGCAGAAAAGGTGGAAAGGTTATGTCCCATGAGAGAGGTACGAGGTGGAGGTTATGTGCATGCCCCATGGTCCCGACAGGATATTTTGTCATTTACAAATGATTTCCCAAAACTTCGTGGGAAA
This sequence comes from Lissotriton vulgaris, assembly GCF_964263255.1. Taxonomy (NCBI): domain Eukaryota; kingdom Metazoa; phylum Chordata; class Amphibia; order Caudata; family Salamandridae; genus Lissotriton; species Lissotriton vulgaris. The sequence continues at coordinate 1,591,331,519 of NC_141687.1, forward strand.
TCTGTAGAGTGGTACAGACAAGTCGAAAGGTTTTTGAAGGTTTTGAAATGTCTTTTAAAAGATTTCGATGGATTATTTGACATTGTTGTTGCTGTAGATTTGGGGACAGAATGTAAAATTTATATTGATTGGCCTATTGATGAGTACCCTAGAGATCCAGAGACAGGGGAACCTTCTGATGATACAAACAGATAATACTCTACCTCAAAGGGAAGGTGCCGGCAAAAGAAACTGATTGCACTAGAATAGATAGAACCACTCACAATAAAGATGAATCTGTGCATGCATATTATGAATGCATGTCACAAGTATTCAAACAGTATAGTGGTTTGGATAATATTGACATGAAAGACATGACGCATTTCATCTATCGGTTTGTGTCAGAATTAGGACCAGACATTTCACAATGGATTAAATATCATAAAATTTGCTGGAAGGTCAAGCCAATCAATGAAATTCTTAAATGTGCAAAATATTGTGAAGATTAACTTGACAATAAAAAAAAGAATTAAAAGAAAAGGTAATGTGGGCACAAGTGAAATTAGCAAAGCAACAGGAACTTAAATTGACCCAAATAAACAATAACCAGACTCAAGGTGATGGTAATGGGAGTAAGCCAAAGTGAAAATTCAATAGAGAAGAAGCCAAAAAGAAGTTTCCTTGTCACGGGTACGGCAAGTTGGGACATTGGAAGAACGAGTGTAAGGCTGTGCAAAACAGTAATGTGCAAACTAATGATTTGAATCCACAGACGCAGAATGAGGTGCCACAGAAACAACAGCAGCAGGTAATAAAAAACCAGTTACACCTTGCACCTATGCCAAATTTTAGGAGCAAAGCACTCCAGAGTGAGGATACCACAAATTGGGAGGGAAGTGAAAGGAGAGACACAGCAACATCACAATTACTTTTGAGTGGTACGTTTCTCAGTGAGAACACATACTGACGGCGCCTGAGAGGGGAGGACGAGGAGTGCATACTTGGCGCCTCCTTACCGGTAGATCAGTCAGGTCCATACATTGAAGGAAAGGTTGAAGGAAATTATGTCACCTTTCTATTTGACACTGGTGCTACCCTTTCTTCTGTGAGAACAGCAGACGTTCCAAACCTGCACCTCTCAGGAGAAGCGATCCAAGTAGTGGGCGTTTCTAATTAACAAATTAGTACCCCAGTTACAGAACCAATGGAAGTTAGAATAGGCAATTTTCAAGAAATACACAGATTTGTTGTGTGTGATTCAAGTCCAGTAAACCTGTTAGGTAGAGACTTGTTGTGCAAAATGAATTGCACCATATTTTGCACCCCAAGGGGTGTTGAAATTCAAACCCCAGACGAAGACGGAATTTATAAACTAATGCTAGCAAAACAAGAAACAGAGAATAAAAAGTTTACTATAGAAGATTTACCAAGAGAATTACAGCATGCTGTAAATCCTAATGTGTGGGATTTTACCGGAAAAGATGTAGGATTAATGGCAAATGTCGATCCGATAAAAGTGACAGTTAAGGAAGGTGCAGTTTACTCAAATATTCGACAGTACAAAATGAGCCCAGAGATAAAAGCAGGTTTTGCAGAAGAAATAAAGCGGTTGGTTGAAACAGGCATTTTACAAGAAATAATGAGCAGTCCGTGCAATTCACCCATAATTGGCATGAAGGAAACCAAACAGCAAGTACAGGGTCGTACAGGACCTCAGAAAAGTCAATAAGATTGTTGTGTATGTTTGGAACCACGTTCCTCAGGGGTATACAGAGAGTCCATCGATTTTTAATCAGATATTGAAAAAGTGCCTTGAATCACTGGTACTGCCCGGACAGTCAGTCCTGGTCCAACCTATTGGTGGCGTCTAAAACTCGAAATGACTGTGTTGTTGATGCCATTGCCTTACTGAATCATTTAGGTGAAGGAGGACATAAAGTGTCACCTGAAAAGTTGCAATTTTGCACCACATCAGTGAAATATCTGGGGCACCAGATAGAAAGAGGTGTCAGAAGGGTTACCTCAGAAAGAATCAGAATAATCAAAAACATGAATCTACCTCAAACACAGAAAGAAATCAGAATGTTTCTTGGAGTTGTAGGTTACTGCTGGCAATGGATTGTGGGATTTGCAGTCCTAGCAAAACGATTGATACAAATGACAAAGAAAAGAGCAAAGGACCCAGTAGAATGGGTTGATGAAAGCATGACTGCTTCCTTGAATTATACAAGAATGTCTGTGTACTGCTCCAGCATTAGGGATGCCTGACTATTCAAAAGATTTTGCACTATTCTGTGACATACGAGATAATTGTGCACTCTCAGTTTTGACCCAAACTCAAGATGATGAGACGTCTGGTGGCATATCTTTTTTTTCACACTAGACCCAGTGGCATCTGCATTGCCAGGATGTCTGAAAGCAGTAGCTGCAACCTGCATTAGCTTTGAGCAAAGTGAGTCCATTGTTATGGGACATCTAGTGACAGTGTATGTTCCACACGCAGTTGTGATTTTGTTAACAAGGACCAAGACTCAGAACCTCACTCCTAATCTTTGTAGAAGGGAGATGTCGAACATGATTGTATAGACCTAACTGAATGCAGTACAAAACCACATCCTGACATAAGAGCAGAGCCAAGAATTAATTCTGAATATGAGCCATTTGTAGATGGCTCATGTATGATACATGAGGAAGGAGGTTTGAGTGCTACCTATGCAGTGTGCATGTTGGGGAGTCCAGTTGAAGCATCCTATTTACCTGGTGTCAAGTCTGCACAAGTTGCCAAATTGATTGCAATCACGAAAGCCTGCAAATTAGGGAAAAATTGGAAAGTAACCATTTACACTGATAGCCAGTATGGTTACGGGGTTGTGCACGACTATGGCCAATTATGGATGCAAAGGGAGTTTCTGACTTCTTCAGGTACTCCTATTAAAAATGGTCATTATGTAAAAGATTTGCTTGAAGCAATCTAATTGCCAAAAGAAGTGGCTGTGGTCAAGTGTGCTGCTCACCAATCTGGAAATGACAATGTGACAGCTGGTAACCGATTTACTGACCAATTAGCCCAACATTGAGCCAAATTTAGAATGGGTGTAAACAAGAAAATTGGAGTAGGCGGAAACAGCTGCCAACTTATATTGCTTGAGGGTCTGAAAAGGTGGGAGGAAGTGAGAGATTTGTAAAATGAAGCAGAACCGAAAGAAAAAGAAGAGTGGAGAAAAAAGGATGTCAGAGAAGGGTTGAAGATGGTGTCATTGTTTACCTTGATGGTAGGTCAGTGTTACCAGACTGTATGCTTGCTCCTATGGCTAGGAAGTTCCACTGAGATTCCCATTTAGGGTGACATGCCATGATCAGGTTGTTCAGACAGAGTTGGCTCAATGTGAGGTTCAGGAATGTAGCGGAGAGTCTTTGCCAGAGGTGTCTAGTTTGCCAACAAATGAATCCTGGAAAGAAAACTGTAGTGTTACCAGGAAATATTGGGAAGGCAGAAGGTCCCTTCATACGATTACAGATTGATTTCATTCAGTTACCCACTTGTTGAGGACTAAAATACATTCTTGTCATTGTCTGCCTATTTTTAAAAAGGGTGGAAGCTTACCCCACACATAGGAATGATAGCATCACTGTAGACAATCTCCTACTCAGAGAACTCATACCTCTGTTCGGTTTTCCAGTAACAATTGAAACAGACCGAGGCTGTCATTTCAATAATGAAATAATTGGCCTAATCTGTGAAGCATTCAACGTTAAGCAAAAGCTGCACTGTGCCTACCGCCCAGAGGCTTCTGGAGTGGTAGAACAACTGAATGACACAACCAAGTCAAGATTGGGAAAGATGTATGAATCTACCCGTTTAGAGTGGCCAGATGCTTTACCTCTTGTTCTAATGGGACTCAGAAGTTTTCCAGCCTGGAACACAGGGTTGAGTCCTCATGAAATACTAATGGGAAGAGGAATGAGGCAAGCATGGGTGCCAGGACACAAGCTGATAAATATATCTGATGATTTAGTACTGGAGTACTGCAAAGAACTGGCTAACCAAGTGCGTTCTATCTCTCACCAGGTTGGGGAAGACGCTGTCGCCATACAATCAACTCCAGCACATGAACTGAACCCAGGTGATTGGGTAGTGTTAGAGAAACACATGAAAATCTTGCCTTGCACCGAGGTGGGGAAAACCACAACAAGTAATTTTGGTTACCACCACAGCTGTAAAGTGCCACACTGGATCCATGCCAGTCACACAAAAAGAGTGACTGAACCTGATGAAACTGAAGCTGAAGGTTGTGCAGCTGAGGGGTCTCAAGATGTCGATCCTGAAGTAGCTGAAGAGGAACAACTGAGCACTGCCAAGATGATTGGATTCCAGTAGTTGAGATACCTGCAGAATACGTGCGAACCAGAAGTCAAACTTATTTAGACAGTCAGAGTGATAGTGACGATGATCTAGGTCTAGAAGAACGTACTCAGAATACAAAAATCCAAGGAAAAGATAAAGTTACCCAGACAATTGACACTTCACCAAGAACTTTTGAGTCTGAGGAGGGACAGAGAGGTAATAGGGCGAGAGCTCAGGCGGAAGCAAATCAAGGGTTCGAAGAGCTTGAGCAGGACCAGATAGGAGTAGAAAAATGTGTTCAGGAAGTGAAATTTGGCAAACACCTGAACAAGGCCAGATTACTAACCAGGCAGAAGAGACAGAAATAAGACCTGGACCTCGTCAGATAGAGAGGGATACAGAAGACAGCATTGAAATAGATGTGCACAACTGAATGAAAATAAGAGAGCACTGGCAGAAAGCCAGGGCACAGTGCCAGCTAAAAGGCTCAGAAAAGGAGACAAGTGGCCTAGGTTTGTCAAAAGATTGAGATTTCGTCTAAAGACAATAAATGAAGAACCAGAACAAGTAAATGAAATAACAAGTCAAACTGAACAATCAACAGTACAACCAAGAAGGAGTAGTCCACGACTGAAAAGGCTGAATAACAAATTCAGAGGCCCTGAACGGACTTACATTGTCCTTGAAGATTTTGAAAACTTAGAAATAAGTGATGAAAGTGATGACGAATTAGTTGTTGATCAGACTGACGAGAAGTGAGACCCACTTGAAAAATGGCACAGGTTAAAAGACTGTGTAAAAGCTACAAAGAAGGGTTAAGTCTCCATGGTCATAAATGGCTGATCATACTGTTAATGGAAAACCGAAAGAATCTGTTTGAAAACATGCTGTAGAATATGCACATGTAGTATAGTGATAGTACTCATAGTATGGTTAGGACTGACAATAGCCATTCCTTACATAATGAGTAGAGACATGAAGAATATTACTAGTGAGCCTGAAACTATAGATACACCTAGAAAAATAGATACACAAGAAAAAGCACTTATCATTAAGCAACAGAAGGTAGATTTAGAAGCATCAGATGAGGAAGGATTACATTATACTAGAATTAAGAACATAACTCATTTAAATATATTTGCTAATGTATTAGTACACTATGGACATTGAAGATTGCTATGTATGTATGAAATTACCTATATCAGTAGCTGAGGGATTTACATATCATCATTTACCACTAACATATGGTATTTCATGTAGTATTTTAGCTAGCTTATTCTATAAGAAGGGACCTTTGCAGTATTACTATTCTAATTCAGATGTGATATTTTCTGAACTTCCTATACATAGTAACCTGAATCCTGTACATTCTAAGAGTGATGTAACACGTTATATGGGTGAATACTTTATAACTATAGGTACAATAGATATAGCTGAAGCACACAAGAATATTTTTAACATTCTTATTACAAGAAAAAGAGAAAATATTTTTGAATATGGTTGAGAAAAGGAGAGAGAATTTCCAAAGAAAGGCAAATGATAAGAATCATAACATTCCTAAATGGGCTGAAAATACAGGGTTCACCCCAAATGGCAATGCTCATGCTGCTATGTTGCTGGATTTTGACAAGAAGGAGAAACTCGGTCTCCATAGAGAAAGAACAAGTTATTATAACAATATTTTCATTGGTTCCAGTGAATGTGAACACAATTATAGGGTAATTGGGTGTTGGGGTTTCAAATATGGAACTGAACCTGTGTTTCCTAGAATTTATTTTATATGCGGAAACAAAGCTTATTACAAACTGCCAGATCATTGGCATGGGAGCTGTTATTTTGGAATAGTATGCCCAAAGATATATCATGTAAACAAAATCACTGGAAACAATGAAGAAACTAATGGATTAATATGTAGCAAAAGTGATGGTTTTGGAGAAATAGTAGGTGATATATTTAGTGCATTGATACCTACAGTGGGAGTGGCTCTAAATGATTAAACTCACAATAAGTTGTGTTGTTTTATGGGCCCAGGTGAGTATGGTAAACTGAGTCGGGTGACCTGCGCGCTCTGTCAATGGTGTATCCTATGAGTGGGCCTCCTAATGCAAAGACGGATCACCTATAGGGTAGGTTTACAGTACCTTACACTGCAACCCCCAGAAGCCGGGCTGTGGTGACCCCCCTTAAGGGGCCGGGTCGTAGCGCTCTCTTGGGCAAGGCCGAAGGAACAATCCTGTACATACCAACTCTGCTGTTGCAGGGACTGTTCCACTGCCAACTGGTTTATCCTGTGGCATTATCTCGAGACTTCTTCCACTGACAAATTAACAGGCAATTGCATTTTGTTTTTGCAGAGTTATATAGCGCAAACTCAACGTGTTGGAGCGCTTTACATGAGCACCAGTTAAGTTACAAAAGGACACATTTATTTTTTTGTAGGCACCGGGAGATTAAGTGATAACTTAATCTCCCGGTACCTACCAAAACATGAATGTCTGGGCAATATCCATCTTCTTCGGGTTGCAGGAGGGGAGCAATTGTCGTCCCCCACCCACTCAATGTTAGCCATTCTGTGTAACTGGCTCCACCAGGAGAGTTACACTCACCCTTGGGGGCAGTGCCAGGTATAATTGGTGCTCGCTCGAGGGATAACTTTACCTGATTACTCCACCTCGCAGAGGACACAGTGCCACGTTCTTATGCAACAGTTTGACAACCTCATGCATTCTGGGCACTGTAGTCAGTTGACTTCAATAGCTCAAATGAAGCTAATATGCATAGAATCAATGATTACCAAAAGAAACGCCCACTAGAGCATCCCTGCGACCTTGGTGGGGTGAATTCTTCTGGTATCTTTGCCAGGGGGCAGGCCCAGGCTAGGCATAGTACTGCCCAGGCCCTCTCCCTCAGCTGAAAAACAGGTGGCCCCACTTCTCCTTGAAAGGCCATACTTTCACATTTAGCCCCCTGCCACACCTGATCACATTATGAATGTGAGTTGTCTTGACCTTGCTGGTAAGGGACTGGTGGTATTGCTGTGGGTGCAGGAGTGGGGGGAAGGTACAGCAGCTGGACCAGCAGGTATATTGGCTTACAGTGTCATGGGCCAGGCCAGGACAGTTTTAGCGCTGGTGGCGCCCTGTGCGACAATGTTTGTTGGCGCCCCCCACAGATTACCTCACTACTACCCTTTAACAGTGCCCCCTCAAGTCTCCATGACTGCTCTCTCTCTCAGATGTATTTAATTATTTATATAGCACCACCTATACCGGTGTAGGGTGTCAAAGCACTTTACATCACACACACATTACACAGAGACAGTCAAACATATGTGTGTAATCAGTGTATACGAAATGTTACATAAGCCAGGAGACCACAAGGTGAGTCACATGCCATCAGTACTGGTAGACATTATAGTTTAAGAGTGCTTGGTGTGGAGAAGCACAGACTCAGAATTTAAAATAGAACCCCATGGATGGCGCTACATTTAATAATAAGGATGTTTTTGTTTACCAAAGTGAACCCTTTTTGAAACATTACAATAATGAAAGACTGAGGAAAGCATCCTAATACTCTAGTCTATACCGTGCAGTTTGCATGCAATTCTTTGATGAAAGTTATTAGCTCGCTGTTCCATGTTAGGATTTTAACATATTTTGACATGTACACTGCTAGTACCAATAGGATCTCTCTGAAAAAAGCACTGACCTATTTAAACTATATGCACTTTGTGATCTGTAAGGTACACATTATTTGCAGCAGGCACATTAACTATCTGTGCTACCATAAAATGAGTTAAAAGTAAAACTTCCACCTGACAAAACTCCTTCTCTCTCCAGGAAGAACAATCACTGTGTTATTTTGACATTTTTATTTTTGTTGGAAAATTGCAGAGGCCAGCAATGCAGCAGCAGGTGCTTTTAAAGACATAAAATACTTCCAAACACGGTGCCACTTAGAAGAGTGAGCACCCGATGTGGTGGTACAGGTCGCACCGCCCTAGAGCCGGCCCTGGGACGTGCAGCGCCTCTAAGTACTGGCCACTTTAGTCTGCCATTATTGCATTTTCATTCCAGGCAACAGAAGGCCACTTTGTTTCCAGGTCCAGCCAAACCCAGGTAAGGAGAGGTGGGGGAAGGGAGGAGGAGGCAGCCAGATTACCTGGCTTTTGTTAACCTTTGCATCACCTACAGCAATTTTGTTTCTTCTTCTGTAAATCGGAATGAGCACTTAAAATGTATGCAGAACTGCCATGATAGGGCAGTCCTTTGCAAGTCCTCCTTACTATATGAGAAGTTCGAGACCCAGGGGAGGGGGTCTCCATCCCCTGGGTCTTGAAGCACTGGAACACGCGTTGGGGCCCTCTTATCTGGTCCTTAAAGCCAATATTTAGTGCGACGTGGCCCAGGGCAGGTGGGCCACATTCCCTGAGCCTTGCAGCTGGGGCCCATGAAGTTAAGAGCGGAGGGGCGGTGGAGCAGAAAAAAGAGGGGTAGTTTCGACATACGATGATGAGGGTAAATTCATTATTTATTTAATTATCCCTCATGCTTGTCTGTCGAATCCCCTCAACCCTGTCTCTTCGCTCCTACCTGCACAGGCTGCGACTGAGCCTTGTAGCTGAGGTGCCACCTGTGAGGTGTTCTACCTGCACTGTTGGTATTTTGAATTCTTGTTGGATAAAACAAATTATCAAAAGAAAACCACCTAACGCTGGTATTTATTAGCCCATATCTGTACAGTTATTTTAATCAGCATATATAAATAGTAATCCTTTCTAAATATGTTGGAAAGCCACTTTAATGAACCATGCCTACTCACACCTTTGCGAGTTCAACCCACCATAGCAGTCTGGAGCCAGGGCAAGTCTTTAGGGTTCATTTGCTTGTTTTAGAATAAAATATTTACTTCATGCTGCCTATTTTCAGTATAGATTATTAGCTTGAACGCACTGCATGCAAAAAAAATGGTTGGCTCTGCTGGTAATGCGCTTGCATGTACCTGTGACTAATTAGAAGGCCAACTAGATGTATTCAAGTTTGAAATGTGCTTTTAAAGTCCCCCCACTGCACATTCTGCTTTGGTGGTATGCAATGGGAAACATCCTTTACCCGGCATGCGTTACTATGCATGCCATTACCCAGCAGTTTTTCCACCACAAATTCTTGCAACGCATTCCCAAAAGTAACCCTTAATGGACAATGCTCTGTAATGGATTGCGTTGTAAAAGATTTTGCGGGGTAATGGCATGCAGAGTAAAAGTGTGCGGGTTAAAGTGTCCTATTCGTATGTAATATTGAGAGATCACTTAGACAGCTTCAAGATAAATTTAGGGTTTTGACCAGTGGCCTATGGCATCAACGGGGGTGGAGGGGCATGCACACGCTCCAAACAAAATGTAAAAATAGCAAAATGGGTGCTCACAAATATAAACAGGCGAGCAAAAAACACATGTGCACTTTGAATAGTGCACATAAAGCCCACCCACCTCCCAGTCACTACTGCTGTCATTTAGAAGCACAGTGGCAGGCCCCCCCAAAAAAAATTGTAATGATGAATTACCATTTTATTTATCATTTTACGGGGCATTTGTGGGGCGACGCTCCAACGGATGAGGCGCCCCTGGTTTTGACCAAGAAAGCAACAAAGGAATCTTTTTTCACTTACAAGACATGGTCCAGACTGCAGACAGATAAAACCCGCATATGAAAATCTTCACAAGAAAAAGCTCATTTCTAACTATAACGTGCCTGAAACCTATGTTTTTTTCAGTGAATTTCAAAGGTTTTTTAAACCTATTTTGTATAGCTCTTCAGAGAGGTTTAGCTTACCTGACACAAGGGAACACCTAGCTAGAGTGAAAACAATACCCTTTCGGGCTTAGAGTGTTGTGTAAATTATACATGAAACCATATTGAAAAAGAAAAATTAAAAATATGTAGATGTGGGCATGCCTCGGTAGTTGGGGTCCTAGTGTGAACACGAAGGGTGCGCAGCTCTCAGCGCGGCCCCGTAGTGTGAGTATGAAAGGTGCGCAGCTCTCAGTGCAGCCCCCTAGTGTGAACGCACTAGGTGCACGGCACTCGAGTACTTCTCAGGTCTTTAAAACACTGAAGGGCATTCTCAAGGAAACCTCGCTGAGTTAACTGCACCTTATCGCAGCCAAAATGTGTTTCAATTTAACGCACCATTCACAAACTTGTGCAAACAGCCCATATCACCAGTTTACCAGCAATAGCAGCCTCAAAAACATCATCACGGATGACCCTGCCAAATATCGCTAATGAGATGCAGAGTAGGGGTTGCAGTGCAAAAAGCAGCGAATACACCACTTCGCAACTTTCTCAACCACCAGCAAGATCGGCGAAGAGAATACAAAACAGGTGAAGGGTGCGTTAGCACCAGGAAGTTTACATCTGCTCTGACCTGGAGTAAAGTCAGACTACAACCTGCAACATGAAAGGAAGGCCAGCCCACAGTCACACCTGAATGATACCAGATGCCATGGAGCCAACAATCATGCAGCTCGGACACCCAACAATTCCCCCGACAGCCCCCGCCACCACCCCCTTGTCCGCCATCCGCCCTGACACCTCCTGACAAACAAATGTGACAGCAACCTTCCAAAATCTGGAACGTAACAAATCGGCTGATGTCACACAATTATAACAAACAAGATGCATGTGAGGTTGAACAAATGAGAATCACAGTAATCTATGGATTTACATATACAACATGTTATTTAAACAAAACAACAAAATAAAAGTAGGTACATCCCTCGACAATCTGTGAATCACAGGCTGCAAGACAAAAAGCAAGATAAGATTGTGCGTCATGCGCCCTTCAAAGGAGAGAGAAAGAGAGAGAGAAAGAGAGAGAGAGAGAGAGAGAAAGAGAGAAAGAGAAAAAGAGTGAGAGAGAGAGGAAGAGAGAGAGAAAGAAAGAGTGAGAGAGAGAGAGAGAGAGAGAGAGAGAGAGAGAGAGAGAGAGAGAGAGAGAGAGAGAGAGAGAGACAGAGAGAGAGGAAGACAGAGAAAGAGAGAGTGAAAGAGAGAGGAAGAGAGAGAGAAAAAGAGAAACAGTGTGAGAGAGAGGAAGAGCAAGAGAAAGAGTAAGGGAGAGGAAGAGAGAGAGAGAGAAAGAGTGTGAGAGAGAGAAAGGAAGAGATGGAGAGGGAGAGTGAGTGCTGACACTGAGGACAAAACCCTCACATCTCACCTGTCCGCCACCGGTGTGTCTCCAACCACGTGCGCGGATATACTGCAGCCTTCAAGCTCACTCATCTGAAACATATTATGAAATCAGTAATGGGAGAGTACATACAACTGCACATGCCTTCATCACTGTCCCTCCCCTACGCACCCAGGCTGCTACACCCCTTCCACTCCCACAGCCCAGAGGTGTCTGCCCACTCCTGGGCACCCAGGCTGCTGCACACCATCTGCTCCCACCACCCAGAGGGGACTGCCCGCTGCTGCGTAAACAAGCCTCTCTGCTCACCTTCCACCACCGGTGTGTGTCCAAGAGGGCCCACCTTGTGCCGAACCAACCTCCTCAGCTGTCACAGGATTCTGCAGCACAGGCACCCAGCATATCCTGCTGCACCGCGCGGAGGAGTCATGTCTGTACAGCCAGCTGCCTTTGGCATACATGCGGTTTTGGAAAGGGGCAAATTCAAGGGAGGTCGATTAAGGCCTATACCGCTATGAGTGAATCCCTAAACACTGTGGACTCTCTCAGAGGGGAATCTGAGACTCCAGGGCAGGAATGCTGGATTCCTCCCCAACAAGGAGAGAGTAGGGCTTTGGCAAGGGGCATATTCAAGGGAGGCCGATTAAGGCCTAAACCGCTATGTGTGAATCCCATAAACACTGTGTACTCTCTCAGAGGGGAATCTGAGACTTCAGGGCAGGAAAGCTGGATCCCTCCCCAACAAGAGGAGAGGAGTGATTTGGCAAGGGGCACATTCATGGAACTGTAGGGTGGAGGGGGAGGACCTATCGAGCAGAAAGGGGGGAATGAGAGTAGGGACGCTGGTACTGCGCCTACTGTCCAAGGGCCATTATCAAAAATGGGGTATCCCAAACCGGTCTGGGACCTGGGTACAGAACGTTAACAAAAACAATGGTCCTTGACCTAATTCAATTCAATGATTATATCAAACAGTATTCCTTAATTTTCTAAATTTAGAGCCAAAATAAATTATGCTCTTTGGAAGAAATCCAGACTTATTCATGCAATCACAGAGCCCAACAACTGTGTCATATTCATAGAAAAAATATATTTTTATTTTTACTAAACCATACTTGTAACCTATTGGAATTCAAAGGTTTCAAATTGCAATTTTTATCAGGTTTTTTCAATATTTACAATATTTTAAAGGTACGTATAAAAGGTGCTCAAGAAGAACGTGCATAGAGTGAGTGCTCGAAAAGTTGGCGCGAGTGATTCAAGAGAAGGAAAAGAAGAGTAGGTGACAATTTTTACAAGTGAGTATGCTGATTCAATACTAATAACAAATCAAAATGTCCTGTCCACTTTCAAAAGTTCACAATCCAGTGTATCAAATTATTCTTTTTTACACGTTGTCCAAGGGCAGCTAACGAAGAGGAAGAGGTAAAAAGCCAAGAAAATAGTATGTGTAGCCTGCCAAACAGAGCGTAGCTAAATCAAATTCAGATATCTACACGATCTAAAATGGGAGGTCAAGCAGTTAAAAGCAAGTTAAAAGGGTGAAAGAGCGTAGGCAGAATAAGGAGATCACAGAAGCATTGGAAACAAATGATTGCAGAGAGAAAGGGAAGGAGTGGCCCGGGGGAAAGTTTGGTCGTCATATTAAGGTCAAGGAAGGTACAGGCAATCTCAACAGGGATGGTCACCGTGGGTGCTGGAAAGACCCAGGGGGACAGCATGCTGACAAGGGTATTGGTAAGAAACTGAAATGAAACTGATTATACAAAAGAAAGAAGCAGTGTTGCACAATATGCATCATAATATTAAGCATGAGGATAATCGGGGGAATGGACTTGACATAAGAAGAGTGGGGGAGCATACATGGCATGACATAAGAAGAGTGGGGGGAGCATAGGTAACAGCAATATTCATTTGGTGATGCATAGTTCAGTGGAGAGGGAAGACGATCAAAGTGTTGTCCCGGTGGGGCCAGAGGTACGATCCAGGTCACAAGATGACGGAGCAGGACAGGACTGACCATCAGAGGTGGTCACAAAATGGTGGGGTATAAGAGCGACAAAGCCAAAGTCCAAAGAACAGGATTCTTACCTCCGCCCGGCACCTCCAAGTAGTCCCAGCTGTCTTGCAGGGTGAGCATCAATCCGGTTTCTTCGGCGTTCATAAAAAGAGACAGATCCAGAAGGCAACGGCGGAGCTGCGATGGAATCCATCAAGGGTCGGCGAGGAGGAATTCAGGATGGGCGAGGAGCGAGGAGCAAGGCTCATCATGGCAAAATCAAGGTGTTTCACCCCAGCAGTGCTGCCAGTGCCTGAACGCTGCAGAAATGTTGAACACCGGAGGCGTGCAAATGGGGACAACACAACACCGGCACCTCAGACCTCACTCTGCAGGAATGGTGGTACGACAGAGCACATACCCGTCCAAGTGTGAGCTCAAGGCACCCGGATTAGTTCGGCACAAGCTCTTCTGACAGAGGGAGGCTCAGCAGATGTGTGGACCAGAGCCCGTTCTCAAAGCTTTGGGAGCACTGTGCCTAGGTCACGAAAGGAGCATTGGAGACCCAGCCAAGCTCAGGTCCGCTGCAGCAGTAGGAGGTCACCACTTCCCAGGGTTCAAGCGCGTCTCGGCCGTCTCCTATCAGTTGGGTGCAGAATCCGGACCTGATGAACGAGGAACAGCTTGGGGGCACCCAAACCAGAAGTCGCGGTGACAATGTATCGCATCTGCATTGGAACAGCGGCTACGCTTCATCAACAAGTCAGCCCCAGTCCGTGAAAAGGTGTCGTAATTGGCAGCAGGAATTCAGGTAGTGTTTTGCCTTAAGATTATTCCTTGATGATGCATTTATCAAAAAAGGGTAGTTGCGTAGAGCAGGGCTTCTTCAGAGTAGGGCTGTCAAGCAAGATGATGGAATGTGGGGCATAGGCAGGGATTTTCACAAAAATGTGATCCCAAGCCCCAGAGGAATCAACTGATGCGAGTGTCTCTGTTATAGTGTAGCGGCCACCCGGGCTGCAAGCGCCAATGTCTCACCCTGTTACCCAAGTACCACAGCATGGCCAACATGGAAGGTAGGGGGAATCATTGATCCTACATTCATCCATACTTCCACACATGAAATATCATGGATATGACATATCTATGTGGATATGAATGTGTATTGCACATTCAGTGGAGTGTTGCAGCTGTAGCAATACAGGACAATGCAAATCCCAAATTTCAGTGTTTGGCCCATGGAGGGCAGCCAATTGGAGCCAAGCTCGTGCTCGGGGGTTGGGCTCTGCCAACATATGTACTTATCCAATCACTTCGCCAATCCCCAAGCACTTAAAAATTCACTATACCCTCTCCTTGCAGTAATCTAATGATCCAATGTCTACCTATGTACTTATACAATGACCCAGACAAAGTTACATAACCAAACGCTTCTCCACTGCCAGAGGTAACATGGTTGCATGTTTTCTCGGTTGCGTTATCATGCGGACCCTCTTGCTCATTTATAGCTTATAGATATAGATTCTGTGGCTTTGCATCAGTCCGTAGATACCCTGCGGCTTGTCTGTCACAAATTGTCGACTCAGACTGACATCAGCTCCTTATGTGTGGCTGTTGTCTTTCTTATTCCTTGTTGGGGCTCTTGTCTTATCATTCCTCTGGTTCATAATATCACATCAATTTTGCTACTTCAATTATATTTTATTGCATGGATTATCACCAGTTCACATCTTTATTTTAGTTGGGTACATCAGACGGGGTAGGATTTTCATCTTCAAGGCAATTGTGTCCGAGGTTTGACTACTCTTCGGAGATTGTGTTCCGGTGCTCATCTCTACTACATACAATTTTGGTCTGTGACACTACATGTCATAATTTTATTCTGCATGTAAAGCTTCGACTCATTACGGTCACTATCATCTGCTTAGCCTTGAGAAAGTCATGGTACTGATTGGTGGTACCGACAAAACACGTGTTGGCTGTTTCTGGTTGATGCTTTAACTATTTTCATGACGGAATTGTGAATAAATGAACTTACAATATGAACTTTTTGTTCTGTTATCCTGTCCAAGCATGAAGTCTCCATGACACTTGGAATTGGACTGATGCTACTATTTGCTATTTAAATTGCAGTGATTAACAAGTCACTTATTTCTACTTGTTCTTAGGATTGTGCTCTTCTTGACCACTTTTTTTGCATGGGGGCATGCACTGTCCACAGCACAATGTAATGTGGTAAGGCCCAGGGGCAGCATCATGCATTCATAATGAACACACAGACACAGTTAGATAGATAGTGGAACTGGGTACGAGCACGTTCACTCGGCCTCTTTTTATTACTAGGGTCACATGTCCAGTGATGTCTGTGCTGGATGTGTGTGGTGTGAGTGTAAGCCAGCCCTCAGGGAATGGTTAGTGCTGGCAACAAGTACAACAGTAATTATCAGATCACATACAGAGATTCAATCATAAAGGGTCCATGACTTGTGCTGCACTAAGGTAGGGGCACCAGATGTAAAATAATACACAAAAGATTCTATTGTATAGGGGCCATGAGCTGTGGTGCACTGAGGTAATGGCATCAGAAACATTCAGCGTGTGCACAGCTAGCGATGGTGAGTGGTCTGGGAGCACCTCTGCAGCCGCAACCCAATCTGATTTGTGAGCCCTGCTGTCCGCAGTGTAGATCAAAGGCAGTAATCAGCACAGATATCGAGGAATGCTTCTTGCCACTTCCTCTTGAAAAAATCTGAGGACATGGAGTACAATTCTTTCTCCAATTAATAAATCAAGACTGAATTCAAATTGTGAGTGCTGCTGACCGCAGTGTAGGCTGGAGGCTGCGGTCAGCAAGGGTCAACAGTCACGTGGCATTCACTTGAGCTGCACAGAGTTAGTGGTACCTGAACCACTCAGCGTGTGCGCATCCTGCGATAATGCTTGGTCCGGCAGGCCACACTGAGAGCAAAGTCTGTTGCCTACTGGACTGCGTCATCTGCAATTGTGACTCAATCTGAATTGTGAGCCCTGCTGTCCGCAGTGTAGATTGAAGGCAGTAGTCAGCACACACATTGAGGAATGCTTTTGTCACTTTCTCTTGACAGAATCCGAGGACATAGAGTACAGGTCCCTCTGCAATTAACTAATCAAACCCTGAATTTGAATTGTGAGCTCTGCTGTCCTCAGTGTAGACTGCCATTCAGTGTTCCTCTGGACTTGCACAATGAATTTGGTCATTGTACTAAAGCTATAACTGATATAAAACCAGTTATTGAACCAAGGATACTAAAAGGATATTATGTAGGTTTTAGGGACATTATAGTTAGTTGCCTACTGAGTTCTGCAATTAATAAATCAAGACACACATTTAATTGTGAGCCCTGATGACTACAGTGTAGGCCGGAGGCAGTGGTCAGCAAGGGCCAACAGACACGTGGCGTTGAATTGAACTGCACAGTTAGTGGCACCAAAAGCATTCAGTGTGTGGGCAGCCTGCAATGATGTGTGGTCCGGGCAGGTTCCACTGGTAGCAATGTCTTTTGTCTCCTGAACTGTGCCTTCATAAGGCTACGTGGGGATGACTTGTGGTGCACTGAGTTAGTGGCACCTGAAGCACTCAGCGTGTGCGCAGCCTAAAATGATGCGCAGTCTGGGCGGGCTGCACTGGTAGCAATGTCTTTTGTCTAATAAATTCTGCCTTAATAAGGCTACATGGCGATGACTTCTAGTGCACTGGGTTAGTGGCACCTGAAGCACTCAGCGTGTGAACAGCCTACGATGATGCGTGGTCTGGGTTAGGCCACACTGGTAGCAATCTCTTTTGTCCAATGAATTCTGCCTTAATAAGCCTACTTGGCGATGACTTGTGGTGCACTGAGTTAGTGGCACCTGAAGCACTCAGCGTGTGTGCAGCCTGCAATGATGCATGGTCCAGGCGGGCCACACTGGTAGCACTGTCTGTTGCCTACTGGACTATGAGCCCTGCTGTCATCAGTGAACATCAAAGCCTGTAGTCTGTACAGACATACCTCTGTGGTCTGCGTCATCTGCAATCGCGACTCAATCTGAATTGGGAGCCCTGCTGTCTGCAGTGAACATCGAAGGCAGTAGTCTGTACAGACATAACTCTGTGGTGGTGTGCTGCTGGGTTCGCAGGGGGCCTGTGTTCATGAGGCCGGCGGTTACAGCAGTGGCCTTGTGGCAGGGTGAGGCCCATCGCTCTGGCAGACACGTTGGCCTTCCCAGAAGTGAACCACACCCAGAGCCCCAGCCCATTCCGCTTCCACTTACAGGGGGAACTACACAGCTACATCACCGAGATCTTCCCCACTGCCTGAGGTAATGTGGTTACATCCACTGTCCACAACACTACAAGCACCAGCAGTATATGCACACATGGAGAGGTCTGTGCTCTGCGTAGTGAGATCTGTCCAGCACCTCACTGCTACACTTGGCATTGTGTGCATTTTTATTGATGTGTGACTTGCGTCCTTCACACATACTTGGTTGCCACATCTCCTAACATTCATCTGTTGTGTGGCTGAGGGGCCATGACATTTTGTGAATTTCCCAATGTCTTGTTCTGCGCTGCCTTAATGGTAGTAGATTGGGGGTGGTCCCGTGGAGGTCGTTGTGTGGTGGCGGTGGGTGTTGTGGACTTCTTGTACGTTGGAGTTGCATGATCAGTAGCTCTATGACAGGTGTTGGTCGTCAGATGTTGTTCCGGGCTGGGCTCCCTTTCATACTGTAGTTAGTCGTCCTACTTTACACCAGTAAAAGGCAGATGTTAAATTCTTACTGTTAACACAGATTTTCGCCTGTTTTTGGATCTCATCGCAGATTTCGCTGGTCA
The DNA here is from genome assembly GCF_964263255.1 of Lissotriton vulgaris. Classification (NCBI taxonomy): domain Eukaryota; kingdom Metazoa; phylum Chordata; class Amphibia; order Caudata; family Salamandridae; genus Lissotriton; species Lissotriton vulgaris. The sequence continues at coordinate 1,591,349,885 of NC_141687.1, forward strand.
TTGAAAATATCAGAAAGTGGTGTTTTCGTGTTATTTTTGTACGGGAACGCTGACTCTGCATATCATTAGCGTTAGTTGTCGCTCTTATTTGTGGCAATGTTTTGTGCGGAAGCTATCGCTGCAAAACTGGCGATATCTGCAGTTTTCACCAGGTTGAGAATGGGATGATAATTTAAATTACTGAAAAAAAAATTGGTTTATTGAACATTATAATTATAATTAGAAATTCACTGAAAAAACATAGGTTTCAGGGATGTTATAGTTAGAAATTAGCATTTAAAAACCTTACAATGTCACTGAAAAAGCCAAAGGTTTCAGGGACATTATAGTTAGAAATGAGCATTTAAAAAACCTTACAAATTCACTGAAAAAACCAAAGGTTTCAGGGACGTTATAGTAAGTTGGACATTTCACTTGTACAAAACCACAGAAATGTGGCTGTTATAGTTAGTAGAGCTAACTATAACTTGCGCCCCCACAATGCACTGCTAATGATGACACATATTACATCACTCATGACATGGTCAGTGGAATCACTGATGACATCATTGATTACATCTCAAATGACACCACTGATGACATCACGGATAACATCATCCATGTGATAATTGTATGCACCTCCTCACACCCTAATATAAACTTTGATATACCCACTCTAAAATACAGACTACCATTTTTGAAACCATAGACAAACCAATAGCAGTTACTACATACCCACTGACTGATTCATAGGTATACACACATATCCATTCATTCACCCATACAGTCACTCATCAATACAGCAATATCATATGCACTCATACACCTATAGACACCCACACACTGCCACTCATCCATAGAGTTATTCACACACCTAGCCAATCATGTAAAGAATCAATAACACTGCCATTTATTCACCTATACAGTTATACATTCACTACCTAACCTATTCATACAGATACTAACATATACTTACGATCTTAAATAATCACTGACACAAGCACACACTCATTTATACAGCCACTCTCACAATCACTAACTCTCACATATAGTCATTTATATACTCCAACACTTACATATACTGCCTTTCACATATGTAGTTACTAACATATATTCTACTGAGACATCCATTCACTCACCAACACACCCATATATACACTCACCCGCCCGTACAGCTATTTCCACAAACACTCTTAAACCCATACACCTAGTGAATCATCCACTCATACATGTATGCAAAATGTCGCACTCCGCCCACCCACCCACACAAACACTGAGGCACCCATACAGATACTCATGCAATCAATAAATAACCCATATAGACACTAATGTAGCTACTCACCAACCCATGCAGCAGCTTACATACCAACTGACAGACTAATACAGACATTCACAGAGTTTAGTCAATACCCATGCATTCAGTAAGATATGATTAATCACTCACTTATACAGTCAGTCAAGCACCTACTAAATCATCCATTCAAATATTCATACACTCACTCATTCTTCGAAACACCTTGGCATATACATATAAACATTTCTAAAACTTTACAGAGGCACACAGTCACTGGATAATGTCATCAGTGATGTCATCAGTGATGTCACTGACCATGTCATGGGTGATGTAATATGTGATGTAATCAGCAGTGCATTTCAGGGGCACAAGTTATAGTTAGCTCTACTAAATATAACAGCCACATTTCTGTGGTTTTGTACGAGTGAAATATCCAACTAACTATAACGTCCCTGAAACCTATGGTTTTTTCAGTCAATTTCTAAAGTTTTTTAAATGCTAATTTCTAACTATAACGTCCCTGAAACCTATGGTCTTTTCAGTGAATATATATGTATATATGTTTGACAATCGCTTCTTGATCCTTATCTAAAGAAAGACGATGCAAATCCAGGATTCGGTGCTTTAATATTTAATTCTGTGCCCTGAGCCACTGCCATTACGTGCTTCAGCCCTCCAGGGGTCTTGATGACATGACACGTTCAGAGTACGGTCGCAGCAATTTAAAATGACAGTGCTAAGTTACGAGACTGTTGAACATCATAGACATGGAAAAAAGCGCAATGTTGATCGACACTCTCCCAATTTGGTTACCACATTGTTAAATTCATGCTGGTAATGTGCAAATGACGCAAATAACGATATAAATATCATATGAATCTATAATCAAACAAGTGAATATATACTTATTTAAAAGGAACATACATAAAATACTAATTCATTTGCCAGTTAGAAAGTACAACAGGGGCATTATACTCTGTTGTGAAGGTAAAATGCATATTAAAAAAGTTAAATCAATGTAAACTTTTTTTCTTTGATAAATATAGCAACATAATCCTCTCTAAACTGGATTCATAGAACACATATTCTTACCAGCCATTCTCAAGCGGTGAGAGTGGAAGCCATTCAGCCCAAGTGGGCTTTAAACCAAACATTCCAAGTCTGAAGTTAAAATGTCAGTGCATATAAAGTGTCACCATTAAATCCTAAAAACCAATCTGCAAAATGTGCAGATACTTACATATGTACACATCTTTAAAACCACATATATGATGAGTCAGCAGCAAGCATGGACAGTTATATATGGACTAAACAGGAATAATAGAGATATGTGTAAAAATCCTCACTGGAATTTAACCCATTTGGTGCTTTGCTGTTCATTTCTAATATGTATCTGGTTTCCAGTTTCATTAATAATGCATCACGATTTCTACCTCTTCTCAGAGGGGGATTGAATCTACCACAAAATATCTCAACACCTGAGAGCTGTTGGCATGATATTCCTCAAAGTGCCAGGCAGCCGGATCTGAAGTATCACCATTGTTGATTGCTCTTATGTGCTGGTGTATCCTCCTGTGGACCTGGAGTTTAGTACTACCCACATAGTACAGGCCACAGGGACACTCCAGCACATAAACAGCAATTTCCGTCTTGCTGGTAAGTTTTCTATCAATTTTTATAGGCCTGCTTATGAACGGTGTGATATATTCAGTCCTACTGATTCCATGTTTGCATGCTTTAAAAACTGCACATTTAATGAAGCCTTTGCTGGCATTAAGCCACAATGTGTTTATCTCCTCAAGACTGCTTTTATCCAGTGAGTTACTTATCGAACGGGCTTTTCTAAATGTTATATTAGGTGATCGGGTCTAATTACCACCTAACACTTGGTCATTTCTGACCAACGCCCAATTTTTATTAACAATCCTAAGTATAGTTTTATGTTGGTTGCTGTAGGTAAGAATTAATCTGGAGGGTTGCCTTGTCTCTATTGGCATTTTATGATCAGTTTCAGTTTTGCAGGCACGTGCCTGAGGTCTACCCTGTCCATTTGCTGGGGTCATAGATTTGTTCACCACTTCCAAAGAGTAACCTCTTCTAAGAAACCTGTCTCGGCATTCATTCTGTGTTTTATAACAATCTGAATCAGTACTGTAAATCCTTCTTATATGCAGCATTTCCCCAAAAGGAATGCTGCGGATTATATGTGCAGGATGGCGACTTGCTGCATGCAGCAGCGCGTTCCCAGCTGTCGGTTTTCTATCAAATCTTGTATGTAACCGTGTGTTTTGCGCTAGGATTTACACAACCCAAAATTTTTTTTGCTGATCTCGCCTGTAAATCTCGAATTCAAATTGTTATCATTGATCTTCTCAATAATTTTAGAGCCCCCATCTCCGAGCCCTTCCAAATTATTAGCAGATCATCAATATATCTGTACCACCTTATTACATGGTTGGATATTGTTTCCTCAAAGGTAGGCTTGAGCACATGTTCTTCCCACAGTCCCATGTGAAGGCAGGTGTAGCTGAGGGAAAAACAGGCCCTCATAGCCACGCCTCTAACCTGCTGGAAAACCTTGTTTTGGAACAGGAAAAAATTATTCTCGAGACACAATGTTATCATGGCCAGTAACATTTTGGTATGTTTATAAAAACAAATAGGTCGGGTGTTTAAAAAATACTCAATTGCTTTTACTCCATCTCAACGATGGATGCTCGTGTGGAGAGACGAGATATCGAAATAAATCAGCAAATAGTCTGACTCTGACTCCCAAACTATATCTTCTAGCTTACGTAATAGGTCCCCTGTGCCAAGAATAAAGGAGGGCAATCCCCTCACATTCTCCTGTAGGAAAAAATCAACACATTTACTAGTATTTTCCATGATACTGTTGCAGGCTGAAATTATGGGACTTCCAGGAGGTTTTCGACTGTTCTTATGTATTTTGGGTATGAAATGCACAACTGGCATTACCGGGTGATAATTTTTGAGGAATCTAAACTCATCTGCACCCAGCACTTTTCCATGCCAGTAGGCTAGAGTAAAATGTATTCAATGCTGCTTTCACAGATACCATGTCACTTTGTCTATTACAGTCTATATCATTTAGGTGGCCCATGGCTCCATTCATGTACATGTCTCTGGGTCACAACATGACATTGCCACCTTTATCAGATTGTCGAATGATAACATTAATGTTGGCCTGCAATTTCTTCATTAGTTTGTAATACATGTTGTCTTGGCCAGTGTAATGTTTTAAAATGTCTCCCTGTTTTTTATACAAACTTTTCAATTCCTGAAATATTTTGATCATGAAAAACATCGATATTATCCCATAGCATGATTGGGCAGAATGTTGATTTAGGCTTGAATTCAGTCAATATGCCATTGCCTTGCCCTGCTGAATAATGGTCTTGTAACAGTCCCATTTCACATGCTGTTAGTACTGGAGGGCTCTTGTTTGCATCAGATGGTGCAACAATTTGTTTATTCCTTGTCTGCCCATGCATCAGGTGAAATTTGCGCAGTTTCAGTTTACGCACAAATTTATACATATCGACATGACTTTGTGCATATTTAAAATCACTTCTGGGACTGAAATATAATCCAAGAGACAATTTGTTTAATTCACTCTCAGTTAAAGGTATGTTAGTTGCACGGCTGTCACATCCGCAGACTTGCACGGCTGTCACGCTTACCCCCACTCTAATTGTGAGAACACCGCGTTATCGCGGGTCCCTTGCCCACTGTCTCGTTTGTGGTGGCCATTTTGGGAGGGGGCACACTGCCGGCGGCGCGGTCAGCGCTCTAGTTTATTGACGCTGGGCGAGCATAAAGACAGGCTCTTCCCAGGTGAGCGCCCTTAACATCTTCATTCATAGCGCTCTAGGAAGGACTTTGTGCTCACAGCATATTACTGCAACTCTGCTCTGTTTAATTCTTTTTTAATCGTCCCGTTTTTGCCTATTTTGTTTTGGTTCTTAGTTTACCTTTTTCCCCTGCTTTTACCTGAGGCCATCCGCAGACTTGCACGGCTGTCACGCTTACCCCCACTCTAATTGTGAGAACACTGCGTTATCGCGGGTCCCTTGCCCACTGTCTCGTTTGTGGTGGCCATTTTGGGAGGGGGTACACTGCCGGCGGCACGGTCAGCGCTCTAGTTTATTGACGCTGGGCAAACATAAAGACATGCTCTTCCCAGGTGAGCGCCTTAACACCTTGATTCATAGCGCTCTAGGAAGGACTTTGTGCTCACAGCATATTACTGCAACTCTGCTCTGTTTAATTCTTTTTTAATTGTCCCGTTTTTGCCTATTTTGTTTTGGTTCTTAGTTTACCTTTTTCCCATGCTTTTACCTGAGGCCATCCGCAGACTTGCACGGCTGTCACGCTTACCCCCACTCTAATTGTGAGAACACCGCGTTATCGCGGGTCCCTTGCCCACTGTCTCGTTTGTGGTGGCCATTTTGGGAGGGGGTACACTGCCGGCGGCGCGGTCAGCGCTCTAGTTTATTGATGCTGGGCGAACATAAAGCCAGCCATGCTGACGCGCAGCGTCATCACGCAGCGTCATCGCTGGAACGTCGCCGGAGTATCGCCAGAGTTAAGCCCGTCTGTGCCCGTGCGGGCCCAGATGGGCATAGGGCGCATTACTCTGCCCAGCTCGACCGGACTCACGGATCCTACCCGCAGGTACTCCAGTAACACTTTACTTTCGCTACGCGTTCCTAGAGACCCTAGTTGCGGCTACCAATGGGCAGAAGGTGTCCCCTTTAAGAACTGCTCCTTATGTTGCTCCGGTAGTTCGTCAAAAGATCGCATTCAAATTTCTATGGCTCTGCTTAATTGCATGTCATTGCCCTGTCACGCCACGGAAATTAATTCGTTGATTCTGGACCACAGCTTAGACGCCTTGCTTCTTACTGAAATTTGGCTGACCCCATGCTCAGGACCTGATATTGTCCATGCCCTTCCTCCTGGATATCTTATGTTTCATTTAGATAGGCCGGTCGGGAGAGGGGGAGGAGTGACCATTTTGTACAGAGATAAATTTACGTGTAAAGCCTTAGATAGCGGTATGGATAACTGTGAAGGCTGTCAATTCTCGCTACTTATCTCTCCCACCATTTCTATTGCGGGCCTTCTTGTCTATCGGCCTCCTGCAGTGATAGGGAATTTCACTGATTCTTTTCTTGAGTCGGTTATACAATTAGGCGCCGCGTCTTCCAACTTTATAGTCCTTGGGGACCTCAACCTGCATTTTGAAGATCCGAACGATGCAGTGGCGAGAGACCTACGAGGCATGTTGGGAGCACTTGAGCTGCAGCTCATTATCATCGGACCTACCCACAACAAGGGTCACCAGTTGGATGTGGCTTTCTCTAATTCAGAGAACCTACAGGCCCTGCCGCCCCTGGCGCTTCCTTGGACAGACCATCGCCTAGTCCCCCTTAGGTGGCAGTTGGAGAAGGGGAGAGATCCTGTACCCAGACGGTATACAGTTGAGCGGCTATGGTCTAGGCTGCCAGTGGACAGCCGGGCGGTTGAGTTGGTGAGAACCTGTCCCCCTCCTGTCTCTGACCCAATTACAGCTGACCAGCACGTGGTAAATTGGCTGACTAGTTCCCTTGATCTAATAATACCGAAAAAGAAAAGGCCTACCAGGGAAAGAAGAACTGGTTCCGCTCCCTGGTACACTCCTGAACTTAGGTGTCTGAGAACAATCTGCAAAAGATTGGAACGGGCATGGAGGAGAGAGTGGAATGAAGAGAGCCGGCAAGACTATAAGGTAGCCATGAGGAAATACAAAGTTGCTTTGAAGGACGCGAAAATTAGCTACTTCAGTGACAGGATTGATAGGGCGAGTAACTCCTCAGGGGAATCCTTTAAAATCTTTAAGGATCTTCTGAAGGCTCCGGTCCCTCCAGTCGTGCATGGTAACCCTCAGGAAAAATGTGAGGAGTTGGCAGACTTCTTCCACTCTAAAATAGTGAAGATCTTGTCCTCTTTGCCGGTGACGTCACAGATTTTGGAGGTGGGTTTTGGCCCAGTAACATGCCCTTTTGAGCTGTCCTCCTTTGGCCCTTTTACGGAGGAAGAGGTTGTAAAAGTCCTGAAAGTAATGAAGAGTGGGTCGCCTAGTGACCCGGTGCCTATGAAATGGCTCAAGCAAGTGGCTAACATTCTTTCCACCCCGCTTACGGACCTTATCAATCTTTCCCTCTCTCAGGGTACGGTGCCCCAGAGTTGGAAAAAAGCAGTTGTTAAAGCACTGCTGAAAAAACCGGGCTTGGACCCTTCCAACTTGGCCAATTTTAGGCCCATTTCACTTTTGCCCGGGTTTTCTAAAATTGCAGAAAAATTGGTTAATCGCCAGCTCTCACACCATCTTGAATACCATCGTTTGTTGGGAGACTCCCAGACTGGCTTTCGCCCTGGTCAGGGGACGGACACGGCCTTATTGGCAGTGGTGGAGGAAGCAAGGAGCATTCTTGATTCAGGGGGGTCAGTGGCAGTGTTCCTCCTGGACTTGAGTGCTGCCTTCGACACCGTTAGTCATCAGGTGCTCCTCCAACACTGTCAGAGGTGGGCATTACGGGAATGGCCGTGAAGTGGCTTGAGTCCTTCCTCTCAGACCGTTTTTATCAAGTCTGGGAAGGGGCGGAGCAGTCGACCTCGTTCCCTCTTCAATGTGGAGTCCCCCAGGGCTCATCTTTGAGCCCTACTTTATTTAATGTTTATATGACTCCACTTGAAAGAGTGGTCTCCCCTTCAGGTGTGAAGATCATCAGCTACGCTGATGATACTCAGCTGGTAGTAGGTCTGACCCAGCTGGCGGAACGACCTGAGGTTCTCCACGACTGTCTTGCCGATGTACATCGGTGGATGTCCCACTCTGCTTTGAAGCTCAATGGAGAAAAAACTGAGCTGATGTTGCTTGGTAAATCCAGGCCTTCACTCATAGCTAGTTGTTGGCCCCGGTCCTTGGGCGTTCCACCATCTCCTAAGAAGGAGATCAAGAGCTTAGGAGTATGGTTGGAAGAAGATCTGTCCTTCAGGACACACGCCAGGAAGACAGCGGGGATTTGTTTTGGCCTGCTGCGGTCAGCTCGCAAGGTGTTACCGTTGCTCCCTGATTCATCAAGGAAACTTCTGATCCATGGTCTTGTTTTGTCTAGACTCGATTATGGGAACGCGTTGTTCCTCGGTGCCCCGGAGTCGACTTTTAAGACCCTCCAACAGGTTCAGAATGCAGCCGCTGATGATGGTCCCTAGGAGACAATCAGCTGCTCCGGCCCTGAAAACTCTTCACTGGCTCCCTGTTAAGGAGCGGGTGAAATTCAAATCCTTATGCACTGCACACAAAATCTTGCATGGGAGGGGCCCCTCCATTTTGATTAATATGGCACGTCCATATAAGTCCACACGGGCTCTTCGCTCTAACCAAAAACACCTGCTTCAGTCAGCCAGAGTTAAAAGAGCTTGTTCGGGTGGCCGGCGTTTCTCGGTGCAAGTAGCGGCACTGTGGAACTCCCTGCCCCTTAAGATACGCTCAGAGCCTAACATCCTGCACTTTAGGAAACTCCTTAAGACCCATCTGTTTCCGGTGTAGTGGCTGAGTTTGAGTCTTTTTCCTTCGCAGTGTCCAGCGCCGGGATGCCCTTGGGTAACTGAGCGCGTTATAAATTTCACAATAGTTAGATTGATGATTCTTTGTGAGTCACTATTGTGCATTGTCAAAACTATTTGTGCATGCATTGTTTCTTTGGCTTTCTGTTGACTTGTTTTTTGCCTGCATTGTTTGCAGCATTGTCGTTTGTCCCATAGTTTCCTGTTGCATTGTTGTTGGTTTTGGCACCGGGGACATGGGGACGGAGCGTTTGCCTTCTGTCCTGGCGCAGGCAATTGACTTCCTGGGCCAGGGAGAATTTGTGAAAACTAAAGCGTTGGACCCTTAGTTGTTCATTATCTGAACAACTATCTAGGGCGGAACTCAAATCTAAGGCTGACATAGCTGCTGGTATGTCATTGCTTGCATCACTTGTGACGGTTGGAGGAGGGATCACCTTTTCAGACGCTTTGACATTGTCATACTTTTTTGCAAAGGTGAACAGCTGGACTTGTTCACAGTCAAGTTTGTCTCATTGAAACTTGAATGCCTTTCTTTTCTTGATTATCTCCTCTTCACAATGCAAGCGTACAACCATTTCTTCTCGTTATTTGGTGGTCAAGGCTGTGACTTCTAATTTCTCTATTTTCCGCATTTAGGGCATCAATTTTCATTTGTAGTGCTTCGCGGTCACTCCCCGCATATTTTACGAGAATTTCCACTAAACGTCGCAAAGACTGCAAATTACAGTCCAACTATTCTGATAGCATTCTTGGATCAGGGTTCTCATAGCTCGGGCTAGCATAATGTGTAATCCCCTCGGTATCCTTCCTACTTCCAAATATCAGGTGAAGAACCTATGCTCCTAGAATTTCATTTGCTCAGCTTTTATGAGTTCTCAAGATTTAAACTATTCCCGAATATTGGAATTAGGGTTAGGTGGATGGTGCATAGGTACACTGGTTGCATTCTATCCGCTTGGGGAATAGTCGAACATGCCACTTGCTGCCACCTCGCAACTTCTTAATGTGTCGGTGGACATGGTGCAATATATATATATATATATATTTCCTACTGGCGATTACCAGTAGGTAGTTATAGTTGGGACCCTGTTTCTTTTCAAAAATCGTTTTTTCTGTTGCCAATATCTTTGGTGCCGTTTTATGAATCTTCGCGAAATCTTCCAAACTAATGGGTCACTCAGGTCAGCTTCTGTCTTGAAAGTTTTGGGGTGATTTGTCAAGAAGGGACCAAAAAAACTTAGGTTTCAGGGACAATCACAACCCCATTTACTGGAAAGGGGCGACCATTCGGTCCCCCCGAACGTATGGCAGAGTACCACGATCCCCCCGGGAAGCCATCTTGGGCGGGAGGCGAGTCTCGGCTGGTATGCCCGAAGCGGCGTAGCCGGGGCGCGCCTTTTCCCGCCCTAGAGTGGGTTGGCCTAGACACGGACGCGGCTGGCCACGCCCTTGGGCAGGCAGGGGCGGGTTTACGCCAGCCCTGAAGACGGATAAAAGGAGAAGTAAGACCAGAAGGCATCCTCTTGTTCCTGTGCTCTGCAGCTGCACCTCCTCGCTGCACGTGAGCTCGAGACGGAACGAAGAGCCAATTTTGAACGTTGTAATCGTTCTTGTTTGTTTTTCAGATACTCTGTCGGAGAATGCCGAAGAAGGCGGGAAAGCGAATGACTACCGACCAGATGCTGCGTGTTCTCATGAAAGAGATGACCGACCTAAAGAGGCGAATGGATAAAAACGAGGAAGGGGGGCCGAAACGTCCTTTGGCGGGAGCAGCCCCGGGAGGAAAAGGCAAGAGGCCCAGGAGGGGAGCAACTGGGGGAGACATCCCGGGTCCCAGTACCCCGCTCGAAGCACCCACTCCCGTGCCGGAAGAAGGGAACCCGGTTCCCGTAGTGGTCATTCACGGGTCCGGGGAAGATATGCCGCCCGAACTGGCAGCACAATTAGCAGCGTGGTTGGGTAAAGGTAGCGAGGGCGCCACGGCTGTCGACGCGCAGGTCTTGATGAAGCAACTGCGTGAAACTCGGGAAGCAGCGAAGGTATCCACGCCGGCTGCGGCAGTAGAGAAGTCACAGGGGACTGGTTCAGTCGCAGAGACAGCGTCCGGTTCAGGTAAGCGGCCATTGCCGATTGCGAGGGATGAGTCAGCACCCTCTCGAAGGGAAAAGTTGGGTCAGCATGTCCCTGTCGCTATTAAAGAAAAGATATGGGCAGGGGAGTATGTAAACATCTTCTCGTTGCTTACTGATCATTATGAGATGGAGCATGTTAAGGGCCAGAAAGACCTCATGCATCCGAGTGTTTGGCACGCAAAGATGGCCGCCTTTAAGGTAAATGAAAACATTGGCAATTGGGGCAAAGCGTGGGGGATATTTACATCGATCTTGGGGGAACGAAGGCCCGAATTGCTACCCGAATTGCCGATTTATCAGTCACGGATCATGGGGTACTCTGTATCACACGAGGGTAATCATTGGTTCTGCTATGATAATCTGTTCAGAAAGGCAAAAGAACACGATAAGAATTTAACTTGGGATTGTTATGATTCTGTGTCCTGGTCCAAGATGGAGGATACTGGTATGTTGAAATTGCCATTGGTAGGGAGTAGCGTTGGCGAACCCTCCCGCCAATATGCGGGGACGCCCTTTCGATCAGGTACGGGTACCGACAGTCACTCGAGGCCTACCGGCAATACAGGTAAAAGGGGGGTCTGTTGGAACTTTAACAGGGGTAAATGTACTAGGCCCCAGGGGTCGTGCAAATTTAGACACGAATGTAGTGGGTGTGGGCAATCATCCCATCCTGAGTCCACGTGCAGAGCCAAAACGGGTGATAACGGGGGTAGAGGAAGCGCCAAACAGGTCTAACATAGGCCGAGGGGCGCCTTTACCTACCCCGATTGATACCTTGGCAATGATTCCCTGGCTCAGCGAATATCCGGATCGTACTTCCGCTGGGGTGTTACGAAACGGGTTTTCATATGGTTTCCGCATCCCAGTGGGGGACTTTCAAGGAATAGAGAAATGTAAAAATCAGATATCGGTCTTGCAGCATATGACCGTGGTACAGGAAAAGATCCGGAAGGAGGTTACTCGAGGTCGAGTCGCCGGTCCGTTTAGTGTACCCCCGGTGGCTAACTTTGTTTGTTCTCCTTTAGGGGTGGTCCCCAAGAAGGACCCGGGGGAGTTTCGGCTGATACATAATTTATCAGCCCCACGTGGTGCTTCCGTAAACGAAGCGATAGACCCGGAAGTGTGTTCGGTGCGGTACGCATCCTTCGATGAGGCCGTAGCCATTTTGAATCGCCTGGGGCCCGGTGCGCTGATGGCAAAATCTGATATCGAGTCAGCGTTCCGGTTGCTCCCGGTACACCCAGACTATCAGCGTCTCCTAGGTTTCATGTTTCAGGGTCATTATTACATGGATAGGTGTATGCCGATGGGGTGCTCTATATCTTGTGCCTATTTCGAGAAATTCAGTAGTTTCCTACAATGGGTCTTCACAAAGAAGACGGGTTTCCAACATGTGATGCATTATCTCGATGATTTTTTGTTCCTGGGGGCAGCCGGGGATCCGGAATGTGGGCAGGCTTTGTCTGCATTTTGTGACTTAATGAATCAGTTTGGCGTGCCATTGGCACCGGGTAAGACTGTGGGTCCTTCGACTTGCCTCGAGTTTCTGGGGATCGAGTTGGACTCCGGAGAAGGTTGTTTCCGTTTACCAGGGGACAAAGTGTTAAGGTTCAGGTCATCCCTGCAAATGTGTATAAGTGAATCTAAGGTTAAGCTGCATCAATTACAGCAGTTAGTGGGACAGTTGAATTTTGCCCTGAGAGTTATACCAATGGCCCGCCCCTTTTCCCGCTCGATCGCTCAAGCCATGGTCGGCCTGAAAGAGGGCCATCATCGCACAAGGCTCTCGGCAGAGGTCCGCCAGGACATGCGCATTTGGTTGGCATTTCTGGCGGATTTCAATGGTCGAGTCGTCTAGAGCAAACCGGCCGTGTCCTCTGAAGAGCTGGGGCTGTGGACAGATTCGGCTGGGAGCATAGGTTTTGGTGCCATTTTTGGCACTCGTTGGTCTGCACAAAAGTGGCCGGCATGGTGGCATGACAGTGGATTGACAAGTAACATTGCTTTCCTGGAACTTTTCCCCATTTTGGTGGCCCTGAGAACATGGCCTGAAGGGTTCAGAGATCACTCTGTGGTATTCTGGTCTGACAATATGACCGTGGTTGAGTGTATCAATAGCCAGGCAGCACGATGCAAATGGATTTTGAGGCTGCTCAAGGAAATCGTATTACTGTGTATGCAATTGAATGTGCTATTCAAAGCAAGACATGTCCCTGGGGTAATGAACCAGGCGGCTGATGCCCTTTCTCGTTTTCGTATGCAGGCCTTCTGGGGTTTTCTTCCCACAGCGGACCCGGAGCCGGCACCCTTTCCCGAAGCTCTCTGGTCTCTCGGTGCCCCGAACTTCGTAACCTCGTGGGAGAGAGTTTAGCACCCAGGACGAGGAAGGCATATGAAGGGGCGTTCCGGTCCTATTTTGCCTTCTTGGTGACTGCTAGAGAGGAGCTTTGGGGTCAGGAGGAATGGGTAGTGAACTTTCTGATGTCTTTACATCTGGCTGGGAAATCGGTGGCCACGGCCCAGAGGCATCGGGCTGCCATTTCCTTTGTTGCTAGGGCTCATGGGATCCAGGACCCGACAGCGTCTTTCGTTGTACAAAAAGCGCTACGTGGGTGGCAACGCCTTGAGGGTCGCAGAGTAGATGAAAGGCGCCCGATAGGTTTGGATAGGTTGGCCCAGTTATTATCCAGACTCCCTGCAACTTGTTCATCTCAGTTTGAGACAGTGTTATTCCGGGCCGCTTTTACGCTGGCATTTCATGGGGCTATGCGGGTAAGCAAATTAGTGGCGAGGAACAAGCAGGATGTGACGGGAGGGCTGTGCGCAGAACACGTACAGATCAGAGGGGAGACAATGACTGTCTCGTTTGTGAGGTCCAAGACCGATCAGAGTGGGATGGGTGACTGCATAATCATACGCAGGATTCCCGGGTCCTCCATGTGCCCGGTGAATTGTTTAGAGGATTATTTAACACGAAGGGTGGCATCATGGGGGGGGACCTTGTTGAGACACGCTGACGCCACCCCACTGACAAGGGTTCAGTTTCAGCGGGTGCTTGCGATGTCGATTACAGCTGCGGGCTTGAACCCGGGCGAGTTTGGGACCCATTCCTTTCGGATAGGGGCTGCTACAGAGGCTACAGCCAGGGGTCTGAATGTGGAACAAGTTAAACGGGTGGGGCGTTGGTCCTCCAATTGTTATAAGAGGTATGTGCGTTTGCACATGTTGTGAAGCTGTAATGATGTACTCATGCTTCTTGTTTGTTTGGTTTCCAGTTACGCAAGCCTACGAGGCGGGGCGGACTATGCAGTCGACCCAACACCGGGCCAGCGGTCAGACATCACCGGCTGTGAAAAGGGAGGTGTGGGTCGTGGGCCACTCATACGTGAGACGTGCCGCGGACGTATTCAAGACAGGTGACATTATTCACGTGGCTGGGGAATACGGGTACAGTGTGTCCTTCTACGGAAGGGGCGGTCTCTGTATTGACCAGTTTCAATCGTTTTTCGAGGGTTTGCTAGGGCGGATGAGGTCACCGCCGTCTGTAGTCATAGTACATCTTGGGGGCAATGATTTGGTCACCACTGGTAGACGACTTCTCCTCGAGGCAATGCTTTCCACTGTAAGTTGGTTAGCAAGGAGAGTTCCAGGGTGCACGATTGCGTGGTCCCATATGATCCCACGGAAAGTGTGGCGGGGGGCGTTTTTGAATCATTCTGTAAGGAAAATTAATAACAAAGTGAGTAGGTTGTTCCGTTCCAGTACACTGCATTCTATTTCGCATGGTTGTATTAAGGGGGACAGTATGTATTTGAGTGATGGTGTGCATCTGTCTCGGGTGGGGAATGGGTTACTCATAGGAGACTTCATAGCGTGGCTAAAAACGTTAAAACATGACCTTTAGGTAGGAGTGTTGTGGGGGGTCCGGATAGCCGGTCAACTATCCGGTCCTGTGGCGGTAAGGTCATGATCGGTGAGCACTAATTGGAAGATCTCTATGAGTGGGCGTCACCCATTACGGATGGGAGCGCGCGGGGGAGGTGGCCATTGGCCCCTCAACGGGGAGGCGGTCCCTTCTAAGGATGGGTCGCCGAAAGGAAAGGAAAGGCGGTCAAGACCCCTTCCTGGGTAGGAGGGGTTACAGCCCCCTCCTGGGGAATTTCCCGGGGCCAGGACGTCTGCGACGGCAGATGTGGTAAGTTGTGTGGGGTTTGGGGGGGGGTCTACGCTACCTTCTAGATACCTCACACGAGTCCTCGTACGACCTTTAAGTGGCGTCGAGTTTTATTGGGGCCCCCGTCAAGTCAAGGGAAATTGGTAAGTTGCACTTGAGGTACGCCTCTGTGCCGCCCCTCACAAGTGAGGGGGATATTTCTGGGTTAGGGATCTTGACACCGGTTACGACCTTGCCGTTGGCCCTTAAACGTTAGGATGTACAATTTCAAAATTTCAAGTAAATGTTTTGTAGGATGTTAGTTCGGCTAGGAGGACCTTTGTATTAGAGAATATGTTAAGGTTAGCCAAACATCGCAATGTGGTTATGAAATTGTACATAATATGAAACTGTTAATTTTGTTTTAATTTTGTTTCATATTTTAATAAATACGGCCGGGAGGGTCACTCCCTCCCGACTTCCAAAAACTTCAGAATTGTTTCCGGTTTCCCATCCTTGGGGATTTGTGTTGAGAGGGGGTGGCGGGTATCTCAGCCATATGGAAAGGGGCGACCATTCGGTCCCCCCGAACGTATGGCAGAGTACCACGATCCCCCCGGGAAGCCATCTTGGGCGGGAGGCGAGTCTCGGCTGGTATGCCCGAAGCGGCGTAGCCGGGGCGCGCCTTTTCCCGCCCTAGAGTGGGTTGGCCTAGACATGGACGCGGCTGGCCACGCCCTTGGGCAGACAGGGGCGGGTTTACGCCCGCCCTGAAGACGGATAAAAGGAGAAGTAAGACCAGAAGGCATCCTCTTGTTCCTGTGCTCTGAAGCTGCACCTCCTCGCTGCACGTGAGCTCGAGACGGAACGAAGAGCCAATTTTGACCCACCCACCAGCCCCTGAAGACAGCGATTGGTTTTGAATAAAGTTTGATGTTAATTCGGATTTTTTCGTTTACAGGTTGTCGTATTATCGTGATGACTTTGAGTATGCAATAAAGAATGGTCGATTGGTATTATGTTTTGCAAATAAAGTAATTCTGCTTTAGTGTCCCTGAGTAAGCATGCATTTAATAAAGTTGTTGTTGCTACTGTCTTTTAGAATTAGTCATTTGTAATTTAGTTAGCATTGTCGTATTTATTTTGGTCGGGCGGTAAGGTCATGATCGGTGAGCACTAATTGGAAGATCCCTATGAGTGGGCGTCACCCATTACGGATGGGAGCGCGCGGGGGAGGTGGCCATTGGCCCCTCAACGGGGAGGCGGTCCCTTCTAAGGATGGGTCACCGAAAGGAAAGGAAAGGCGGTCAAGACCCCTTCCTGGGTAGGAGGGGTTACAGCCCCCTCCTGGGGAATTTCCCGGGGCCAGGACGTCTGCGACGGCAGATGTGGTAAGTTGTGTGGGGTTTGGGGGGGGTCTACGCTACCTTCTAGATACCTCACACGAGTCCTCGTACGACCTTTAAGTGGCGTCGAGTTTTATTGGGGCCCCCGTCAAGTCAAGGGAAATTGGTAAGTTGCACTTGAGGTACGCCTCTGTGCCGCCCCTCACAAGTGAGGGGGATATTTCTGGGTTAGGGATCTTGACACCGGTTACGACCTTGCTGTTGGCCCTTAAACGTTAGGATGTACAATTTCAAAATTTCAAGTAAATGTTTTGTAGGATGTTAGTTCGGCTAGGAGGACCTTTGTATTAGAGAATATGTTAAGGTTAGCCAAACATCGCAATGTGGTTATGAAATTGTACATAATATGAAACTGTTAATTTTGTTTTAATTTTGTTTCATATTTTAATAAATACGGCCGGGAGGGTCACTCCCTCCCGACTTCCAAAAACTTCAGAATTGTTTCCGGTTTCCCATCCTTGGGGATTTGTGTTGTGAGGGGGTGGCGGGTATCTCAGCCATATGACCTATACAGTTATACACACACCACCTCACATAGTCATACAGATACTAACACATACTTACTTTCTTATAAGATCACTGATACAAGCACACACTCATTCATACAGCCACTCTCACAATTACTCACTCTCGCATATAGTCATTTATATACTCCAACACTCACATTTACTGCCTTTCACATATGCAGTTACTCATACATGTACCACTGAGACTTCTATTCACTCACCAACTCACCAATACACACACTCACCCACCCATACAGTCCTTCACAGATACACTCTTGAACCCATACATCCAGTGAATCACGCACTCATACATCTATGCACAGAGTCACATACCCCCAACCCACCCATAAAGACAATCAGATACTCAGACAACCAACCAATAAGCCATATAGGTACTCATGTAGCTACTCACCAACCCATGCAGCCGCTTACACACCAACTGATAGACTGATTAAGACATTCACAGTTTAGTCACTAACCCATGCATTTAGTAAGACTTGTTTAATCACTCACTTATATAGTCAGTCACACACCTACTAAATCATCTATTCAGACACTTATACACACACTCATTCTTCACTACACCTTGGCATATATATATAAAACATATGTAAGCTTTACCGAAACACACAGTCACTGGATGATGTCATCAGTGATGTCATTCTAGATGTCATCAGTGATGTCACTGACCATGTCATGAATGATGTAATATGTGACATCATTACATCATTAGCAGTGTGGGGGCCCAAGTTATGTAGGTAGATCCTGGCTCCCTTCTAACATGGCTGCTTCCAAGCCGTTAGTATATAAGTTAAACAAGAAGGGAGCCAGGACACAGCCCTGTCTGACTCCTCGAGTTATAGGAAAAGGGGATGATAATTCTCCACCCATCCTATATATACATATATATATACATATATATATATATATATATATACATATATATATATATATATATATATACATATATATATATATATATACATATATATATACATATATATATATATATATATATATATATATATATATATATATATATATATATATATATATATATATATATATATATATATATATATATATATATATATATATATATATATATATATATATATATATATATATTACCTACTGGCAGTCGCCAGTAGGTATATATAGTTAGGATTTTTTCCCTATGGGATTTCTGAAAATTCAATGTCTAATAACTTTGGCGTTTGTGGACGGAATTGGCTGGAATTTTCAGGAAAATGGCACATTTTGTTTCTGAGCAGCCCCTGAAAATTTGGGTGGTGTTCGGCAAGGGGGGGCCGAGAAAAAAGGGGGGTCCCAAAACGCGTTTTTCCCATGTTAATTTCCATAGGGCGGTTGGCCTCACTTTTAGCCCGAACGGCTGAATGGATTTGCACGAAACTTGGCAAAATTGTAGGGACTGTTAGCCCGATGTGCCTTTGCTAGGTCTCAATATATGTGCTCCAGTGGATTTTGAGAAATTAACGTTCAAAATAAGATATATATCTGTAACAGCGCTCCGGGTAGCGATCCGATTCGCGTACTTTTCGCGTAACGGAACTTTGCGATGCGAAGCTGATTGGCTTTCCGGTGTCTGTCAACATTCTAAACAGTCCGGAGCGGCCGCCATCTTGTCTCTCGGTAGGATCGAGAGACAAGAGGAGGCCAAAACAAAGGGGGAAATTACCATAAGGGGGCATAGTAGATCCTCGTTGACCCCCTAGGTTTTATGTAGAGCTTTTAAAAGGTCCCAGCAGGGCAAAAAAAATATTTTTTTTTTTTTGCGTGGTGAGCGCCTAGTACGCGAACCGGAAAGCGTTCTGGGCAGCGTACTATAAGGATAAAAGAATGATAGAGTTTTCTAATACTGTATGTTAATTGTTTGTTGTTTTTGTTGATTTTTTTTTGTTTTCTTTATTTTTAAAGTATTTTTTTTTATTTTGATTGTGTTTCATAATTCATTAAACTTTCTAACATTTCATTGTCAGAAATTTCAAAATTGTCATTGAATATATTTTGTATTCTATGAGGGTGTAACATGTCCTCATTTTTAAGCAGGTTATCCACTGCTTCAACACATTGTAGTAGTTCCTGGTCTCTACTTTGATCCATAAATTCATCAATGTTTCCTTGGCTGCTCTCTTCCAGTACAATTTTAAATTGAACTTGCTGCTCGCCTTCCATTTTGCCTGAAATTTGGATTAAAAAATATATATTAGTAGAGATAGGGCACTGTTGGGATTAATTTTAAATAGGCAGTTTTTATCAGTGAATTTATCTTTTGGCAGTGTATAGTATCAGAGTGGAAATAGGACTATAAAAAGTGTATGTGATTTAACCAAGACAAGCCTAACTCCATTCATAACTATAACAGAGAAGTCTATCTAAATCCATAACTACTACAGAGGGATAGTATATATCTATCAGAAAAAGTCTACCATATTAATTTATAGTGCACAATATACTTCAGTTTTAAAAATAACAACTTACCTTCACAAACAAGTTGAAGTGTTTAGTAGCTATTCAAATGTAATGTACAACAAGAAGTAGCAGTCAAAATGGCTGTGTTTTCTTCTCTTCCTTTATATATCCAGGTATATAACCAATCAAATGTCAGGTAATATAAGTAGAAAATGAAAGTAACATTTTCATTGGTTGTCAATTCCAACACTTCAGATGTGTTTTGTGAAGTAATTTACCTCACGGTATTTAGAGAGGTCTACAGGTTTAATGGCTAAATGGAATTTCAATCAAATTTGTGAAAATGAAAGGGATTGTTATGTAGTATGAGCTAATCTATATTTGGTGAGAGTGTCTCCAGTCGTTTTTCTGTGAATTACTTTCCCACCTTTTTTTTTGGACCGCTTCCCGGGAAGCGGTCCGGTCCGCGAACTAGGAGCGTAACGGGAGTCCACCATTTTGTGTTTCAGTCGAATTAAGATATAAAATGGAGGGCAAATAATGTTCAGAATGGGTAGAAGGGGGCACGGTACAAGTATTTTGACCCCCTAGGTTTTCTGAGGGTGGCTGAGGAGGACCATATGTGCGGGGAAAAAACATTTTTTTTTAAAATTTTGCGCGGTTAGCTTCCAGTTCGCGTACCGGGTAGCGCTCTTTGAGCGTAGTTTGTTGAAAATTACAGAAAAAAGTTAGAGAAAAATAATAATTGTGAGTGATCAGATGTAGGGTAGCTCTGAGAAGAGCTTTTGGGTTTATGGTACATTTTGGTACTTATAAGTAGGTACCAATGCACAGTCTTAAATTCAAAATGAAAATTCTGTTGCCCTCATCTGAGAAGTGAACTTCATCTCCTCTGTAGATATCTTGCATGTAGTAACGCAAGTTATTGTTGTACAAGGAGCCCATTCCATGGTCTCTCATGTAAGCTGAAACAGATTTGTTTACATGCTTCCTCGCTTTCTCAATTTGTGGACAAAATTGGTTGGACCACCTCCATTTCTGTCTTTGGCATATATTGGAATATACCAAGGCAGTTTGAGGAAAAAGTGCCATTAAGTGCTCAAAGGTGTCCTTTAAAAGCATTTCCAGGCCTACCCCAGTCAAAGTGCCCAAATCATTACCTCAACAGTGCACTATTAACAGGTCAGGTTTTGGCAAATGCATAAAGGTTTTCACCAATGGTATCAATTGGTGACATTTTAATCCTCTTTGGCCCAACCACTTAATTTCCACATCTTGTAAATTGAGGTTAGGTACATTTCTGTTCTCAGCATACCTTTGAGCCCAGTAGATGTAACTATGTCCAACAATCCAGACATTAAACATGGTGAGAGAAGGTTGGGCTGCAGTCAGATGAAGTGTGGTAATGAAAGGGCAGTTGAAACAGTAGGAGTTTGTAAAGAAAAAAAACTGTGGATTTCCAGTCCTAATGATTCATTAGCAGTGATTGGTGTATTTTCATTTCTGAAAACAGAAAGTTAGGGTGCATGGTTGTGTTCTTTGAAAGATGTAATTTGAATGGTCAAGGAAGAAACATTTAATGAAAGATTGCACTGGATGCGCAGGTGCACTGAGAGTTCAGAGTTCAATTGAAACATTGTTGTGTGAATTTGCAAACATGAGAGGTCTTTCAGGAGGTGGTTGCTAAGCAAAAAAGGCAGAGAGGGCAGAGGGGGGGAAGGGTTTTGATTTGAAAAAAGTGAGGGAAGAGTTATGATTGGCTAATATGAGAGATATGTGTAATGAATATCTGTATTTCTGTGCTTTCAATAGCTGCAGCCTCTGGAGTGCATCCTCTTTGTTCTGCTGAAGACAATTTGGAGTATTTCTGAGACTGTTTTGAAACTCAAAAAGTATTTGCTAAGGTGAGAAAAGATTTATTTAATTTAGATAGAGAATAGTATGATTTAAGGAGAAAATGATGAAGAAAGCTGTGTTTTTAAAATGTGGCTTTGTCTCAAGTGATATACAAATAGATTTTGTTTTTTTGGAGAAATTGTAATTGCATATTCGGTGTAGCATTCTGGCATGCAGTAACACAAGTTATTGTTGTACATGGAGCCCATTCCATGGTCTCTCATGTAAGCTGAAACAGATATGTTGTTTTTAAAAACGATTTTAGAAAACAATTACATTTCTGGATATGTACTGCTAGAGCTTCATAGGTTGTTTCGGTCATATTTATAAGGCATTTGAGTGTCTATGATGTTATTTTTCCCTTTTTAAATGGAAAGCGTTCTTCATGGGGCAAGTTTCTTGTAAATACGCTCCCACCTGTGCTTGGCAAATTTAGATTTTGATTATGGGAGTTACATAGCCATGTTAATAATGTCCCAAAAATGGTGCAAGGGCATTCAAAAAAACGCTTTCATGTGTCTCAAGGACATTTTCAGTCATTTCCTCTTGAATGTAGGTATGCAATTGATTTAAATGCTGTGTTTAAAAACGATTTTTTGAAATCAATTACATTTCTGGATATGTACTACTAGAGCTTCATAGGTTGTTTTGGGTCATATTTATAAGGCATTTGAGTGTCTATGATGTTATTTTTCCCTTTTTAAATGGAAAGCGTTCCTCATGGGGCAAGTTTCGTGTAAATACGCTCCCACCTGTGGTTGGCAAATTTAGATTTTGATTATGGGAGTTAAATAGCCATGCTAATAATGTCCCAAAAATGGTGCAAGGGCATTCAAAAAAACGCTTTCATGTGTTTCAAGGACATTTTTAGTCATTTCCTCTTGAATGTGGGTATACAATTGACTTATTTGCTGTGTTTAAAAACGATTTTTTGAAATCAATTACATTTCTGGATATGTACTGCTAGAGCTTCATAGGTTGTTTGGGTCATATTTATAAAGCATTTGAGTGTCTATGATGTTATTTTTCCCTTTTTAAATGGAAAGCGTTCTTCATGGGGCAAGTTTCTTGTAAATACGCTCCCACCTGTGCTTGGAAAATTTAGATTTTGATTATGGGAGTTACATAGTCATGTTAAAAATGTCTCAAAAATGGTGCCAGGGCATTCAAAAAAACGCTTTCATGTGTCTCAAGGACATTTACAGTCATTTCCAACTGAATGTAGGTATACAATTGATTTATATGTTGTGTTTAAAAACGATTTTTGAAATCAATTACATTTCTGGATATGTACTGCTAGAGCTTCATAGGTTGTTTGGGCCATATTTATAAGGCATTTGAGTGTCTATGATGTTATTTTTCCCTTTTTAAATGGAAAGCGTTCTTCATGGGGCAAGTTTCTTGTAAATACGCTCCAACCTGTGCTTGGCAAATTTAGATTTTGATTATGGGAGTAACATAGCCATGTTCAAAATGACCCAAAAATGGTGCAAGGGCAATCTAAAATACGCTTTCATGTGCATTAAGGACATTTTAAATCAATGAGGAAACACAGGTGATGTAATTCTGAAATGAGGAAAAGAAACTTCACATTTTTCAATTACATCACTAGTGTTTCCTAAGTTTATGAATGACATTGTGCAGATGAAGTTTAGGTGTGACCACAGATTCAAAAGAGGTCTGCCCTTTGTTCAAGAGTGAAGTGGACATGACTTACTTCATTGCTAGGCCTTCACATGTATTATCTCCTTTGTTTTCTTCAACAAGTGAAAATCTCATCTGCAACCATGTGTTGGCCCCACCTCAAACAAACAAAACAGGTGATGGACCGAATGTGGATCAATGACACACATTCACCCCAGTCCAAAGATCTGGGCCCAAACAAACCTTTAGATAGGCCACACCTTATCGTCAACCTGAATCAATCATTTAAAATGTTAGGGAGAGATTTATGATTGTTGTATGCCTGTTTTGTACCACTGTGTGTCATTTTTGTGACGCAGTGCTGGTGCAAAAGATTTGCTATGTTAAATAATGAGTAGGGTGTTAAGTTTTTGATGACTGTTATTCATTTACTGTTTGGTAATAGTGGTTAATAACATTTTTTATTATATTTTTCCACAGATTCAACTGCAGATCATTACAAAATTTGAAAAATGCCAACTAAGAATCGAATTAGAAAGGCTAGAAAACGTCAAAGACAGCAAGATCATCTATTATTGCAGCAGTCCTCTCCCCAAAATACTTGTGAAATCACCAAGAAAGCTCCGGGTAAGAGCACAAAATCATTCTTAAGAAATATTTGTAGTAAAAAAAGTATTTCTCCAAAAAATGTTTCAGTCCAGAAAAAGAAAAGCAATTTAAATGGAAAGGAAAGACCAATCAAAAATGTTACTGGTAGAGCAAGAGATAACTCTGTGCATGATAGTAGAAGGAAACAACAGTTTAGGGACATTCGAAAACGAATGTTCCGCAACAGGATAATAGTTAATTTATTAAAAAATATTAAGAAAGGCCAACAGAAAGTGGCATTTTATAAGAAGAAGAAAAATGTAGAGAAAATTATTCATCATGCTTTTGAAATTAAGCGAAAGTTGTTTATTTTGGTAATCAATAGAATTAGGAAACTAAGCAAGGTAATTTCTGATTTCAAATCAAATAGTAGATGGAAGAGAGTAGTAAATCGTAGTAACTTTTGTGAAGTTTTTTCCGGAGAATGGATGCATAGTTCAAGTTGTGAGGCATTTTTTAATGAGGAGAGTTATTTTCAGGATAATGATTTGGTGTTTGCAGTTGACACCAGTGGTCGAGCTAATGAAGTGAAGGATGGTTGTCCAGTTAAAAAAGAAAAACTTGTGACAACAGAGACAGACGAGGTGTTAGGTAATGAGGTTTTAGGAAGACGTCCTAAGGGTCCTGTGTACATTTGGAAGTGTAGTTCTATTTGCAGTGTGCGAAAGGTTTCCATCAATTTGCTTTGTGATTTTATACGGACATTTAATAAGAAAAGTTTGAAGCAGAAAATGAAGTTGTTGCAAGATTTAGATCCTTGCAGAGTGAGACAAATGACAGGTTTGCGTGGTCATTCACTGGCTTGTCTTTCCAGGAGAGTATGCCCGAGTGTTTTTCATCATTTCAGGATGCTAGCAGTGCATCATAATAAAGTGAGAAAATTAGTGAGAATGTTGTATTATGCTAAGAGTCCAGCAATTATGCTTAAACAATTATGTGCTGCTCTTTTGCATGGTTCTGAAATAGATGTCAAGAATATTTGTGAAGAAATTGAGTTTTGTTACTTTGGTAGTAAAGATGAGAATGTTCAAATTGACCCAGAAGTAGAGGGTAATGTTGAAGATAATGTACAGGTTTCTAGTACAGATAAATTTCAGAAGGAAATTGCCACGTTTCAGATGAAATCAAGTGAGAGGCCTAATTTCACTTGTGTGTGTTGTCGACGCACTTATTATAAGAATCAGACTAAGTTAGTGGATTTATATGCAAAAAGTGAAAGGGAAAATAATAGTGAATGGAAGGATTTTGCCACATACTTGATGGTAGAAAATTATTTTGATTTGGGATCGGATCAACGTGTATGTACTTATTGTTGTAACAAATTAAACCAAAACCAGATGCCTGCTAGGGCGGTTCATAATAATCTGGAATTGGTTGAGGTTCCTTCTGAATTGAAGGATTTAAATACTTATGAATCTATTTTGATTCAAAGTATCCAACCCTTTCAGGCTATTGTAAGAATGGAGCCAAAGACAGGGAAGTTGCCTCCATCAGATTTACAGAGAGGATTAAAGGGAAGAGTTGTTTATTTGCCTCTAGATTTGAACAAAAACATTAACACAATTGGAGTAGAAAAAGTGGAAGAGGAACCTCTGGTTATCTTGGTTAATGGGGTTCCGACAAAGAATAAGAAAATATGGCAAGATTTAGTGGATGTTAGGAAAGTCAAAAAGGCAACATTGTATTTGAAGAAAAATATTAAGTACTATATAAATGTATATGTTGCAGAAGAGGAAGTAAGTGATGAAGAGGATAGCGATTTGTGTGCTGGCCAAATTGAGAAAGTAGAGGCCTCTAAAAGTGAAGAAATATATGAACATTATAGTGTTCATCCTTTGCATTCCAAGGAAGTCATGGGGAATGCAATTGAGTTGTTTCAAATGAAACAAGCCAAAGGGAGTCCCATTAGTGTTTGGGAGGAAAGTTTGGAAGCTCGGTGTTTCCCACAGCTATTTCCAACAGGTCAAGGAGGAAGATATGATGAGCGACCTCATCAAATTCCTGCGTCTGAATACCGGACTTTACGATTGTATGCAGAAGATCCTAGGTTTCGTCAATGCATTCCCTATTTGTTTCATCTCCTGTTTGAAAGCGATCTGTCTGGACTGTCATATGCAGTGAACCACATCTTAAAAAGTGGTATACAGATGCGAAACATCTCGGCAAGTGACTTTATGCATAAAGTCAATGTCCAAGACAGTATTTTGGATTCTCACCTAATTAATCTCATGGCGTGTCAGCGTGGTACTAATGAGTACTGGTACCGTCGTCATGGTGATTTAAAATGTATGCTGAGGAACTTAGGAACTCCAACATGGTTCCTTACTCTGAGCTGTGCCGAGTATGGCTGGGAAGACTTACTTGAATTTCTACGAGAGGCAAATGGAAATATTGAAAACATTGAATTCAAGACACCTGGAGAACTGTGTTCTTTGGATCCAGTGAATGTATGCAGGTACTTCAATCATAGATTTGAAGCTATGATGTCTTTCATCACAAATAAGAAGAATCCACCTCTTGGAGAGGTGTTGGATTTCTTCTGGAGAAAGGAGTACCAGGCAAGAGGTGCTCCTCATATACATATGTTGTTGTGGATCAAGGATGCACCTAAATTTGGAACAGATCCGGATGACTTAGTGATGAATTTCATAGAACTGTATTCTACGTGTGCTGTTCCAAACGCAACAGAGAAGAAAAGCCTAAGAGAACAAGTTCTACGTATCCAAAGCCATCGTTGTGGAAAGTACTGTCGTCGTAAATTCAGAAACAAGGACAAGTTCTACACCAAATGTCGTTTCAACTTTCCACGACCGGTGATTTCTAAAGGAAGAGTGAACAGTTTGATGTCTTCGCTGCGACATAATGTGACGAGGAAATCACCCAAAAATACATACAATTTGAAAAGGAACGAAGAGTCCAAGTATATCAACGACTACAACCCAGTGATTTTGTCCATGTGGAATGCTAACATGGATATACAGTTTGTGGCTGACAACTGTATGGCTGTGGCTCGGTATGTGACATCTTACATCACCAAAAAATAAAAGACAGAATTGAAGGATATGTGGGAGGACATTTCCCATGAAAAGAACCTCAGCAAGAAGTTGTACAGTTTCAGTCTGAAGATGTTGTCGCATCGAGAAATCGGAGCTTACGAATGTTCTGACCGGTTGTCTTCAGCAAGTCTCTATGCCAAATCCAGGAGTATCGTTTGGGCGAGTCTTGGTCTTGCTGCAACGCGAAATCGAGTTCAAAAACCTGTCCGGGAAATTGAGTATTTGGCAGAAAAGGAACCAAACAGTACCGACATTTTGAAGACCAACATGTTGGATACATATTATCCAAATCGAAGCAGTCACCTTGAGATTGTTTGTCTATATGAGGTTCTACAAAATTATATATTCAAGAGGAACATCAAAGAAGATATTGAGAAAGGAGTGTATGCTGTAATTGGAAGTGAGGGATGTCTGGTCAAGCAAAGAAAATGCCAATTAGTAAACCATCGAAAATTGAGTGGCGAATCTCCAGAAAAAAAGGAGTTTTTCTATTTAGCACTTTTGCAACTTTTCAAGCCTTGGCGTGCAGAAGAGGAACTGCTTGGAGATTTCCTCTGTTACGAAGACTCTTTCACTGCTGCTAAGGAGACCATAGAATGTCCTGCTTTTCTCAAATATCAAGAAATGTTGACTTTGGAAATTGAGCAGGAAGCAACGATTGCAGCAGAGATTGCCAGAGACAGTTCTCAGGACAGTCAGAGTTCTGTTTCATTGAGTCAGGATCCACTAGGAGGACCTATTATCGAAAATGAAGCTGCCACTGCTATGAATGAAGTAGAAAGATCCATGGCACATTCTCAGGAGGATGCAGTTAACTTAGAAGACTTGGAAAAACAACTCAACGTTGAGCAGAGGAAAATATATGATGAAGTTACCAAGCAAATTGAGCATGGATTAAGTCATGAGAAGAAAGAGTGCTCATGTACATCGTTGAAGCCTGTCCGACTGTACGTGAGTGGAGAAGCGGGAACTGGAAAAAGTTTCCTCATTAAAGCAATTTCATGTTATTTGCAGGAAAGGACTAAGACATCGTTGTCTTGTGTTGTTACCGCTCCTACTGGACTGGCAGCACATAACATTAAAGGTATTACTTTGCATCGTCTACTGATGCTGCCAATGGAGCATGACAACAAATTACAATACCACAAGTTATCTGGGGATGCTTGTTGTGAAGTTTCAAGAGTCTTGAGGAAAATGAAACTTCTTATCATTGACGAAGTAAGCATGGTTTCCAATGTCATGCTTGCCTTTGTGCATTTGAGAATGCAAGAAGTTCTTAAAACTGAGTATGATGTGTTATTTGGTGGCAAACACATCATTGTTTTTGGAGATCTTCTGCAGCTGACACCAGTAAAAGGACAACCTGTGTTCAAAATACTCACGCATGAAGATACCAGGAAGTGCCTAGGGAGCATTGGCAACGTCAATATATGGTTAAATTTCAATTATGCTGAACTGCATGAAAATATGCGTCAGGTGAAGGATGAAGATTACAAGAATATTCTACAAGATATTAGAATTGGAAAAGTGACCGAGCATGGGAAAGAAGCTTTAAATGCACGATTACTGTCAAATTTATATCCCGAACAAGACATTGTGCCTGAGAATATTTTTCAGAAAATTACTGAGAGGAAATCCGGAATATGTTTGATGCCAACTCTTGCAGAATGTGCCATCTTCAACAACAAAATGTTGAATTTAGAAAAGCAAGAGATTGTGAAACTTGAAGCTATTGACAGAATAGAGCATATGGGATCAACAATTATTTTGTCTGAGAATTTGAAATCAAAATTGGATTCATTAGAGAAGACTATATCTAAAACAGCGGGTTTTGAAAAGACTTTGAATGTGTGTTTAAATTGCCGAATCATTTTGAGAAGGAATTTACATGTTGAAAGAGGTCTGGTAAATGGATCAATGGGTAATGTTGTTGATTTTGAGAAATACAGAAATAGAGATGGAATTGAATTTTTAAAAATTACATTTGATGGCATTGAGGAAGTGCAGCTAATTGGTCGTTGTTCTGCTAGGTTTTTGCTTGCTAAAGACTTATATGTTCGCCGTAAACAGTTTCCTGTTTGCTTGGCATATGCGGTGACAATCCATAAATCGCAAGGTTTAAGTGTAGATAGTGCATTGGTGAATATTGGCAGTTCTGTGTTCAAGGTGGGTATGGCATATGTGGCATTGTCACGAGTTAGAACTTTATCGGGATTGTACTTGATTGACTGTGATGTCACAAACATTTGTGCGGATCTAGATTGTGTTAAGGAATACAATAGGTTAAGAAAAGAGTATGCGCCACATTTGCCTCAATATCCTTTGTTTGAGAAACGTGTGGTAGGCCGGAAACAAAGAAATATCAGTAATAGTAGGGAGGTTGTAGCAAAAAGCCCAAAAGTCGATGAACCGAAAATTGTAAGCAGAAAGAAAGTGGATTCTGTTGAAGATGTTGTCGGTTTTCAATTTGAAAACAGTTCTGGTGTCAACTGCTATGCAAATGTAGTGGTTAATGTTCTCTTTTCACTAGAGACTTTAAAAGAACAGAATTCGGAACAAAGTTTATGCAGTTTGTTGAATTCTGTGTTAGAGAAATGTAGCACTGATCGAACAAAAGTAGAAAGTGTGTCTGAAGTTCGTTATCTGTTAGATGAATGTTCAGGTCAAACAGACTTCTCTGAAAATAATCAGCAGGATTGTCAGGAGTTTTTAATGTATATGCTTGATGTATTGCAAGATGAGGGTGTAGATGTAGATCACCTTTTTGGGCTTTCTTATCAATGGCAGCATGACTGCGAGAACTGTATGGTATCAAGTACTACTAGTGTAGACTCAGAAAGATTTATATATTTAACTTTGCCAGAAAGTAAATCAGTCTCCTTTAATAAGCTAGTAAATGCAGCTGATCACAACATGGAGTGTAGCCAATGTAAATCTGAAATGATGTCAACATTATTTATACGAAGATATGGCCAGTATGTCATTTTAATGATCCAACGATGTAGGCCTGATGGATCAAAAATGTCAACTTTAATAAAAAAATGTGTTGCTTCTCAGCTGTCAATATCAGGAAGGACTTTTGTAACTGTAGCAATTATCTATCACGATGGTCCTTCAACAACATCAGGACATTACACAGCTTATTTAAAGTCTCGAAACGGCTGGTCATTCTGCAGCGATTCTGTTGTAACTTTCAAAAAAGAATTGCCGTTTGACCTTAAAAATTCTTACCTGGTGTTTTTAAAACCAAAATTTTAAGGAAAGAATCTCGGTATTTCCTCTGAGGAATTGCAAAAGGTTCATGAAGTAGAGGGAATGTAAGTCTGCAATGCTGTCTAGATTATTGGTCCAAAACTTTTAATTATAATGTCAATTTAAAAATTCAACTATATAAACCTGATGCAAGTAAGTCTGCTTCATAGTAAGCAGTATCAGTGTCATAGGAAAAGGAGAACATGAGTGAGAAAGAAGGGTAAGATATTAGTAGTCCAGGATTGTGAAAGTAATCTTAAATGTTTTCTTTTTGAAAGTTGCGAAAATAGAAAATGACGGGATTTCATTATAAGAATTACAAGAGTTGAAAAACGCTGCAACATGATTTGGCCAAGTGGAAACATGTGGTAGAATGTGAGAAGTCTTTTATTGTATGTAACATATTTTTCAAAACGATGGAGGTTTTCCTTCAGAAAGTGGCGGGCTGAAAATATTTATAGCACAACAGAGTGTACGCTGTTCATAGGACATCCTTAGACGTTATGGAAAGTAAGTTAATTTTAAGGAGTTTTGAATTCAGATTTCTTAGGTTGTATGGGTTTTTTAAACACAATCATTTTGATTGTGTTTTGTTTTCCCCGCTGTTACATGATGAATACCTTCAAGTCACTGATTTAAGTGAAATTTGATACATTCTGAGAACAGCAAAAATAAACCATTTAACATGTATAATTAATGTTCTACTTTTTGTACTTATGATATACATTTAGAAATGTGAGGTAGATATGGAGAAACTGAGGCTTCTGTAAGTGTCAAAGTTAATGCTTACAGTGCTGCACTTCTGGGTACTGTTTTTTTTTAAAACTGAATAGGCCTCACCTTAAAGAAACCTCTTGAAAGGACACATCTTATTTGCATCCTGAAACAATCATTTAAAATGTTAGACACAATTTTATGACAGCTTTACATCTTTTTTGCGCTGCTATTGCATCACTATTGTGAGACATCAGCAGTGCAAAAGATGCACCATGTTCCAAAATAGGCCTCACTTCATCAGCATCAAGATACTGTTTGTTTAAAATATATATCTTTAGGATTGTGTAGGGGACGTAGAGCAGCAGAGGCTTCTGTAAATGTCAAAGTTGTTGAAAAACTGTTTGTTCTTGAACCTTTTCCCTTGTCTTTTCTAATTTTTAAATACATGTTTTAATATTTTTGAAATGTTTGTTCTCTCTTTTACAGATTGAAAGTATGAAAAAATATTTGAAAAAGTTAACAAGAATTATAAGGTAAATGTTTTCTACTCTTTTTACCCGCAATCCACTGCTGATGATGTCACTGACTGTGTCATGAATGATGTAATAAGTGAATTGAAATTGAATTGAAAATTCCATTTATATAGCGCATAACCACCCGAAGGCCTCGCAGCGCTAGGGACTGAATTCTGTGTGCGACTGCAGGGAAAGATTAATGCGCTTTTGAGAACAGATGGGTTTTCAATTCTCTCCTAAATGACATCAGGTTGCTGTTTTTCCTGAGGGACAGGGGTAGGGAGTTCCATGCCTTCGCCGCTGAATAGGTGAAAGAGCGGCCGCCCCATCGGGCTCTCTTGATTTTTACTTTGGTTGCCAGGTGCAGTGAAGCTGAACGTAGGGTTCTAAGCGGCACATACGGCGGTATTAGAGGGTACAGTACTGCCGGGCCAGTTTGATGAAGGGACTTGTGCAGGATGCACATGGCCTTGAATAGTGATCTTGAGGCTACTGGAAGCCAGTAAAGCTCCTTTAGGGCGGTTCTCGCTGACTGCCAGCGAGGGATATTAAACAGTAGGCGGGCGGCGCAGTTTTGAGTGACCTGAAGTTTTTTTGTCACTGTTGCCGGGGCCCCAAGATATAAGACATTTCCGTAGTCCAGGCGGGAGAGAATCAGGGCCTGGACCATGACCCTTCTCGCCTGGAATGGGAGCAGAGGGAGCACTTTCCGGAGCATTTTCATTAGCCCTATGCATACCGAGGCAGTGATAGTAGCTTGGGACGAGAAGTCTAGCGCTCTGTCCAACCAGACTCCCAGACTCTTTATCTGCTCTTTAGGAGGGGGGGGAGTACCGAGACACAGAGGCCAATCATCCAGGAAGGAGGTAGGGGAGGAATTACCAAGCACCATGATCTCGGTCTTCTCCCCATTGAGCTTGAGGTGGGAGAGTTGCATCCATCCAGCTACAGCCTCCAGACATGGACCCAAAGTGTTCGACGAACCCCCCTCGTGGTCCAAAGAGACCACGAGTTGAGTGTCGTCAGCGTAGGTGACAATCCGCACACCAAAGGGGAGAACGATCTTCTCCAGAGGCTGCATATAAACATTAAACAGCGTGGGGCTCAGGGAGGAGCCCTGAGGAACCCCACAGCTGAGAAGATGTTTTGATGATGTCACCTCGCCCTCAAATACCTGGAAGAAGCGTTCCTCAAAAAAGGAGGTCAGCCACAACAGGGCCGCGCCCGACACTCCCAAGCCACTCAAGCGATGTAATAATGTGGCATGGTTCACAGTGTCGAACGCGGCACTGAGGTCCAAGAGTATGATGGCTGTTTTACCACCTTGGTCCATTATGGCTCTCGCTGCCTCCGTGACCGCTAAAAGAGCGGTCTCAGTGCCATGTTGTGGGCGAAACCCTGTTTGGGAGACCTGAAGCAATTTGTTGGATTCCAAATATTCCCCTAATGCTTTGTTGATATGCCTCTCCAGCAACTTACTCATCCATGGAAGCAGCGAGATAGGGCGAAAATTGGATAGATTGTTAGGATTCAAATTCGTTTTTTTTAACAGGGCCCTTACCATTGCATACTTCCAGGCGGCTGGTACAGAGTTGGAGGTAATGGAGGTATTAAGAGCCTCCAGCAAACAGGGGCGGATGGTGTCCATTGCTTTCACTAAGGTCTGGGGTGGAGCAGGGTCATTTGGGGATCCTGAAGTAACCTTCTGAGCAAGAGAACCTAAAGTATTAGGGTCCAGGAGTGGAAAGGTAGCCAAGGAGCAGGATGGGGGCAAATCTGAATCTGAGGTGGGCAGTGGATTAGTGCTCCCATCATTTGCTGCTAATTGGGAATAAATGGCCTGAATCTTCTGTGAGAAGAAAGTGGCAAGATCCTCACAGCGGGCCTGCGCCCCCTCTGATATAGGTCTCTCAACAGGAAGAGATATCAGAGATTTAGCGATCTTAAAAATTTCCCTAAGTGGACATGACTTACTTCATTTGTAGGCCTTCACATGTATTAATGCATACACTGCTGCACTTCTGCGTACTGTTTCATATGCTGGACTACATCTGCACTATGAGATACCTAAGCAAAGGCAACACAGGTGATGTGATTGTGAAATGAGCAAAAGAAACTCCACGTTTTTCAATTACATTACTTGTGTTTTCTAAGTTTACGAATGACATTGTGCAGATGAAGTTTAGGTCTGTCTATGGACACAGAAGAGGTCTGGCCGTTGTTCAAGAGTGAAGTGGACATGTTTTACTTCAATGGTAGGCCTTCACATGTATTATCTCCTTTGTATTCTTCAACAAGCATAAATTTGATATGCAACCCTGAGTAGGCCTCACCTTAAACAAACTTTTGGAGAGGACACACCTTATCGTCATCCTGAATCAATCATTTAATCTATCACATTTAACATCTATTAGTTCTACTGCTTC
This sequence comes from Lissotriton vulgaris, assembly GCF_964263255.1. Lineage (NCBI taxonomy): Eukaryota > Metazoa > Chordata > Amphibia > Caudata > Salamandridae > Lissotriton > Lissotriton vulgaris. Next base: position 1,591,383,577 of record NC_141687.1, read on the forward strand.
ATTTCTTTAATCCTTACTTTCCTGCGTTTGCTACTTCCCTCATTCCTTTCTCTATTACTTAATTATTCTACTCCTTCCAGTATTTTTCTCAGTCCCTCTCTTCTCATACTTCTTCATTCTTATTCACTCATTCTGTCTCTGTTAATGTTACTGTTTCTGAATGATCTCAATTTTTTTTAAAACAAGAACAGTAAGTAAAAGGGTAGGAAACAGACAGTTATGTTACAAGAAAGACAGCTATAGGAAGTAAACAAAAGATACTGCTACTCGCAATCCACTGCTGATGATGTCACTGACCATGTCAAGAATGATGTAATATGTGACATGATCAGAAGTGGATTGCCGGTAACTGTATCTTTTCTTTACTCCCTATAGCTGTCTTTCTTGTAACATAACTGTCTGTTTCCTTCCCTTAAACTTACTGTTCTTTTTTTTAAAAACATTTTTTGGTTCACTCCTGGTTCGCGTACCGGAGTGCGAACTGGGAGCGAACTAAAAGAAATAGAGGTTGGCAGAGTTTCAAAAATTCTACCAATTTTTTTTATAATGGGGAGGTATTTCTAAAAAGAACTTTTTTTTTGGTTTTTGTTGTTTTAAATTTTTTGTATTATTTTTCTGAACATTTTTTATATTTTTTTGCGCTGCTATTGCATCACTATTGTGAGACATCAGCAGTGCAAAAGATGCACCATGTTCCAAAATAGGCCTCACTTCATCAGCATCAAGATACTGTTTGTTTAAAATATATATCTTTAGGATTGTGTAGGGGACGTAGAGCAGCAGAGGCTTCTGTAAATGTCAAAGTTGTTGAAAAACTGTTTGTTCTTGAACCTTTTCCCTTGTCTTTTCTAATTTTTAAATACATGTTTTAATATTTTTGAAATGTTTGTTCTCTCTTTTACAGATTGAAAGTATGAAAAAATATTTGAAAAAGTTAACAGTTATTATAAGGTAAATGTTTTCTACTCTTTTTACCCGCAATCCACTGCTGATGATGTCACTGACTGTGTCATGAATGATGTAATAAGTGGACATGACTTACTTCATTTGTAGGCCTTCACATGTATTAATGCATACACTGCTGCACTTCTGCATACTGTTTCATATGCTGGACTACATCTGCACTATGAGATACCTAAGCAAAGGCAACACAGGTGATGTGATTGTGAAATGAGCAAAAGAAACTCCACGTTTTTCAGATACATTACTTGTGTTTTCTAAGTTTACGAATGACATTGTGCAGATGAAGTTTAGGTCTGTCTATGGACACAGAAGAGGTCTGGCCGTTGTTCAAGAGTGAAGTGGACATGTTTTACTTCAATGGTAGGCCTTCACATGTATTATCTCCTTTGTATTCTTCAACAAGCATAAATTTGATATGCAACCCTGAGTAGGCCTCACCTTAAACAAACTTTTGGAGAGGACACACCTTATCGTCATCCTGAATCAATCATTTAATCTATCACATTTAACATCTATTAGTTCTACTGCTTCATTTCTTTAATCCTTACTTTCCTGCGTTTGCTACTTCCCTCATTCCTTTCTCTATTACTTAATTATTCTACTCCTTCCAGTATTTTTCTCAGTCCCTCTCTTCTCATACTTCTTCATTCTTATTCACTCATTCTGTGTCTGTTAATGTTACTGTTTCTGAATGATCTCAATTTTTTTTTAAAACAAGAACAGTAAGTAAAAGGGTAGGAAACAGACAGTTATGTTACAAGAAAGACAGCTATAGGAAGTAAACAAAAGATACTGCTACTCGCAATCCACTGCTGATGATGTCACTGACCATGTCAAGAATGATGTAATATGTGACATGATCAGAAGTGGATTGCCGGTAACTGTATCTTTTCTTTACTCCCTATAGCTGTCTTTCTTGTAACATAACTGTCTGTTTCCTTCCCTTAAACTTACTGTTCTTTTTTTTAAAAACATTTTTTGGTTCACTCCTGGTTCGCGTACCGGAGTGCGAACTGGGAGCGAACTAAAAGAAATAGAGGTTGGCAGAGTTTCAAAAATTCTACCAATTTTTTTTATAATGGGGAGGTATTTCTGAAAAGAACTTTTTTTTTGGTTTTTGTTGTTTTAAATTTTTTTTATTATTTTTCTGAACATTTTATATATATATATTTTTTTTTTCTGAACATTTTGTAATTTTTTTGTTTTTTGGGGGGGAGGGGGGAAACAAAAATGATTCATTGAAAAGGGCTCAACAGGAGCAACGAAAAAAAGAAGAATTTTTTTTTGGGGCGTTTCGGGCAAACATGATTATTGATAGCTTTCACTATAAGAGTAATGCTACTTTCTCTGTAGCATATTAATTGGTTACACCGCACGCACACTTGCTTTACTTCCCCCAAGTCCATTTGAATGTTCGGGACCACCTCCCTCGCCTCTGGTCCTGATACTTCTTGGACAACAGATCTTCTTGCCATCGCCGGGGGATTTTGCTGTTCATCACGAAGCTGGGCAGCACTATAATTGTTTGGGTGCCACCTACTCATATGCCTGTGCATCGTGTAATTTCCGAAGCTGTATTTCTTGTCAGTCCCCCTTGAAAGTCTATCGTTGCAAATTTGGCAAAACACATATCTGGCATTGACTTTTTTTTGCCCTTCAGGAAATTTAAAAAATTGCCAGATGTAGTTTTCTTTTCTATTGTACCTCCTGGGCTCCTCTGGCAAGAAGTCAGGCTCTCCCTGCTCTTCCTCCTTTTCTTGATCTTCCTCTTCTTCTATGATTGTTTGAGCAGGTGGTCCTCTCTTCCCATGAGGAGGTGGAGGTGGTGGTGGGGGTACACTAGCTGAAGCAACTACTGAAGCCATTGCTCAACAATGAAAAAGGGTCTTTCTCTCACCAAGATGAAAGTCAGAGTGAGGAAAGAAGGAGGGGTTTTCATCATTTGGGAAAAGCAAAAGTTCTAAACCAATGAAAAGTGTTAATTTGAGATCACATGACCCAGTATTACATCATTAGGAAACCAAAAGTGAAATGAACCAATGAAAAGTGTCATTACCGAGTCACATGACCTGCTGTGTTTACGTTTCGCGCTTTGCGCCGCTTTCCGGTCCGCTTCCGGGTCCGCTAACTTGGCGCGTCAAATGACGTATACGCGACAACGGAAAACGTCATTCTAACGTAACAGTTACGCTAAAGGAACGTTTACCGGTTCGCGGACCGAGTCGCGGCTTTAAATTGAGCTAACGGGAAGCTGACCGGTTCGCGGACTGGGAGCGAAACAAAATTTTTTTTTTTTTTTTAAATTGTCTAAAAACATGTCAAATATATTTTAAGATTTAAAGAAGAATTCATTTTACAGCTACAGATATTAGCTTTTAAAAAAACATTGAAATTCAATGAAAAAACCATAGGTTATAGACCATATATAGTTAGGAATTTGCATTTACAAAACCTTGAACATTCACTGAAAAAACCATAAGTTATAGACCATATATAGTTAGGAATTCGCATTTACAAAACCTTATTTTACTCACACAAAACCATTGAAATTCCATATATAGTTAGTTGCACTAACTATTTATCGCGCACCCGCAATCCACTGCTGATGATGTCACATATTACATCATTCATGACATGGTCAGTGACATCACTGATGACATCACTGATGACATCTCAAATGACATCACTGATGACATCACTGATGACAACATCCAGTGACTGTATGTTTCTGTAAAGTTAAAATATGTCTTACATATTGAAGAATGAGTGGATGTATAAGTGTCTGGATGAAGGATTTAGTAGGTGCATGACTGACTGTATGAGTGAGTGATTAAATGTGTCTCACTGAGTGCATGGGTTAGTGACTAAACTGTCTTAATTTGTGCATCATTATGTCTGTTGTTCTGTAAACTGTTGCATGTGTTGATAAGTAGCTATATGAGTAACTATATGGGTTATTGATTGGTTGCCCAAGTATTTGTATGGGAGACTGAGTGTGTGTGTGGGTGGCTGGGAGGTGTATGACTCTGTGCATAGATGTGTGAGCAGTTGGTTCACTAGATGTATAGTTTCAAAAGTGCATGTGGAAACAGCTGTATGGGCGGTTGACTGTGTGCATGAGTGTATTGGTGAGTGAATGGATATCTCAGTGCTACATGTCAAAGTAAGTACATATGTAAAACACAGTACATGTGAGAGTTGACATATATAAATAACTGTGCATAAGAGCCAGTGAATGTGTGAGTGGCTGTATGGATCATTGTGAACTTGTATCTGGGATTGTATAAGAGAGTAAATATGTGTTAGTATATGTTTGAATAAGTAAAGTTTGTATAACTGTATAGTTGAGGAAATGGAGGTGTGATTGATTCTTTGCATGACTGACTAGGTGTGTGAGTAACTCCATGGATGAGTGACAGTCTGTGAGTGTCTGTTTACACTGATTGTATCTAAGGTTATATTAGAGTCTGAAGAGGTTCATCGTATTATCACATGAATGATATCATCAGTGATGTGATCAGTAATGTCAAATGAGATGTCATCAGTGATGTCATCAGTGATGTCATTTGAGATGTCATCAGTGATGTCATTTGAGATGTCATCAGTGATGTCATCAGTGATGTCACTGACCATGTCATGAATGATGTAATATGTGACATCATCAGCAGTGGATTGCGGGTGCGCGATATATAGTTAGTGCAACTAACTATATATGGAATTTCAATGGTTTTGTGTGAGTAAAATAAGGTTTTGTAAATGCGAATTCCTAACTATATATGGTCTATAACCTATGGTTTTTTCAGTGAATATATATATATATATATGTGTATATATATATATATATATATATATATATATATATATATATATATATATATATATATATATATATATATATATATATATATATATATATATATATATATATATAAATTTATATATATATATATATATATATATATATATATATATATATATATATATATATAAATATATATATATATATATATGTATATATATATATATATATATATATATATATATATATATATATATATACATACATATATATATATATATATATGTGTGTGTGTGTGTGTATATATATATATATATATATATTCACTGAAAAAACCGTAGGTTTCACTTCAGTTACAGTCACATCCATTAAGACACTTATTCAAACATGTATTTTTCCATCGACCTTTAAATATACATATACATATATAAAACATATTTCTTTTTCAGAAAGACACACATTCACTGGATGGTGTCATCAGTGATGTCATGAGTGATGTCACTGACCATGTCATGAGTGATGTAATATGTGATGTCATCAGCAGTGCATTACACGCGCAAGTTATAGTGAGTCCAACTAACTATAACGTGGGACTTTCATTGGTTTTATGTCAGTAAAATTTCCACTGGTGTGCAACCTATGGTTTTTTCAGTGAATTTAATAGGTTTTTTAAATGCTATTCCTAACCATAACTGGTATGAAACCTATGGTTTTTTCAGTGAATTTCATAGGTTTTTTAAATGCTAATTCCTAACTATAACTGGTATGAAACCTATGGTTTTTTCATTGAATTTCATAGGTTTTTTAACTGCCAATTCCTAACTTTTTATGGGGCCTCATACCTATGTATTTTTTTGTGAATTTCTAAGGTTATTTTTTCGCAAATATCTATAGCTTAGAAAGGTATGTTTTTCTAAAAATGAATCCTATATTGTATAATAATATAATATTTTGTTTTTTAAAAGTATATTCTTTTTTTTTAATATTTTACTCTGGAGCGCTCCCGGTGCGCGTACCGGTGAGCGCCCCAGTGCGCTTACCGGGGCGCGTCCTATCAGCGCACCAACAAAAAAAAATTTAAAAAAAATTATGAAGGAGTGAGCATGAGGAATGGGGACAAAGAGAGTGGTGTAAGGAGAAAGAGAGCTAGAGGGAGAAACACAGAGGGACTGTGTAATAGATAGTAAAACAGAGAAAAGGTATAAGAGGAAGTAACTGAGAAAAGGAAAATGAATAAGGGAGCAAAAGAAGAGAAGAAAGAGGAATAAAACTAAAGCAGATGTTCTGGGAGAATGTGAATGGGTGATGAGAGTAAAAGGAAGGAGAGTAAAGGATGAGGAATGAAAGGTAGGAAAAAAGGTGGGAAAGTAATTTACAGAAAAAACCACTGGAGACACTTACACCAAATATAGAATACGCCCTACTGCATAGCATTCCCTACCATTTACCCAAATTTGGTGGTATTCCATTGAGCCATTTGAGCTGTAGCCCTGTCTAAATACAACAAACAAAAGAGGGGCCTGGTCAGAAACCTGTTAGTGTGCCGCAACTGAGCTAGTTACCAGAAACCATTAGGAGCACTAGAAGTGATAGCCCAGGTATGTTAGAAAAATTCCCATCAGCCCACCCATGTGGCGGAATGTCGTCATGTGGGAGATGTCACCAATCCAATTCTCAAGCAGTGCACCTAGTCATGGTGCAGAGTTGGATGGATTATCCATGGTGTAAATACAGACCAATGGGCTTCACTGGTGATACTAATGGGGTGCAGTGCAAGCTCATTCTAATTTGAGTGATATTTTTACACTATTTACAACATGGTAATATATTGAGCGGGGAGAGACAGTCTCCTCCGCCCTGTTTGTGTGCCTAGTATATTGTGCTTGTTTTCCCGAGACCTGTTGTGCACTACATGGTTTTTGATTCACGCTATTGTCTCTTTAGGAGATACATACAGTTCTGGACTTCCTTCAGCATCCATCTGGGCTCAGAGGAACTGGTAGGATTTATCCATTGTACATAAGCGTGTATCACTGATTTCTTAATTTTTATGTTGCAGTCGCAGTTTCTTTAATGGTCCTGAAGAAAGCTTAGACCAATAGTCAGTACAGCTGAAACATGTCGACCCTCACTTACTCTGCCCACACATAGTTATAATTTCAAACTATCATGGCAGAATTTTAATCTTGACCCAAGCGCCATACTGATTAAACTAATTTTGGCCCTCGGAGTCAATTTTATCTTCACATTTATCACTTTTATTTTTTGCACTGCACCCCATTAGTATCGGTATTTACCGATTCGGTAATTGACATTGATTCCTATGGGCCTTGAGGCCCATAGGAATCAATGTCAATTACAGAATCAGTAAATACCAATTCGGTAAAATTACCGAATTGTCAAGGGGGACAGGGTGTCACTTGACACCCTGTTGCACCCATGATCCTGGCTTGTGTGCCATGTGGCACACATACATGCCCTATGTACAGATATGCATGTACACAGGAATTCTTTATTTACCACCAAATAGTATTTGGTGGTAAATAAAAAATTCTTAAGGGCCTGTGGCACTGTTTTCAGTGCCACCTACATCTAGATTTACCGATTCGGTAAATTTATTGATTCGGTATTTTACCGAATCTGCCAATTTACTGAATCAGTAATTTACGGATTTTGTAAAATTTAGGGCCCCTACATATCAAACACCAAATACCGGTCGGTAACTGCCGAAAACAGCTGTTACCAGCTGGTACTTGGTGTCCTACATCTGCCTCTATGCTTCAATTTGCACTATTAGTAAAACTGCATGAATTAATTTATATGTATTAAGGGTAATTTATAATAGCCTTGTGTGTCTTTTACACAACTATTGCTTCAGATGTGTGATGCAACGGTGGTACAAAAGATATACCATAAAGTATGCTTTTTATAATCTGATGTACTTGCAAAGTCCATCATATTGTAAAACAATACACCAAAACAAGGCTTTCCTGCATACATAGGGAATGTACAAATGCAGGAATACCACCTAAAAATGAATAAGTAAAATGTATAATGTTTCATTCACTCACTCTTGGATTTATACTACGTAAAAAACCTGCACTGGTTTGCAAAACAAAACAAAGAGGTGTAAACAAAAGTGAACACAAAAGGGAAGAGGTGTGAGAAACAGACAGAAGGAAGTGCATTGGGAGAAGTGGAGTGCCAATAAATGAAGGCTTACTAACAGCTAAGAAATGGATATCAGAGTGAAGTAAAGAAAATAAGATCAAACAAAAAAAAAGAAAGAAAGAGGGAAACTGACTGAGGTAAAGAGGAGGAGTGGTAGAAAGAGAAAACAAACAAGATTAAGTGTAAGGGAGAGAGATGTAGATAGAGAGAGCAAGGGACTGAGAAAGAGTAAGGCAGTTATTCTGTCTAAATAACAGAGTGATAACAATCTTATTTTTGTTTCTCATACTTACCTTATAAATAATAAAAACTTAGAGACTATTGCGAAAAAAGTTTTTTATTTGGTATACTTACTTTCTAAGATATAAAAAAAGTTAAGGAAATTATTTAAAAAAAATATAATATCTGTAAAACACAAGAAAAAAATAAATTGTAATGCATACAATGTATATTTCACAGTACAAGAAAGAAGGAAGAAGATTAAGAGACGGGAAAGTTAGATGGCAGATGCAGAAGGACAGATTCCACAGGTAGAGGGTAAGATGGTGCAGGCAGAGAGTGAGATAGAACAAGTAGAGGGTGAGATGATGGAAGCACAGGGTAAGAGAGAAACATGGAACAGCCAAAGGATGACATAGCACAGTCAAAAGAGAGTTGGAAATGAGCGTGACACAAGGGGAGTGACAACACAGAGGGATTGAAGAAAGAGTGAGAGAAGGGGACTGAGTGAGGGAGCAAAGAAAGATAAGTGATAGAGTGTGGGTGAGTTAAAGAGAGTTAGTGTGAGTGAAGGGCAGTGAGACAGTGAATGGACAGAGGGAGTAGGGTTAACAGAGACACAGTGAAGGAAGAGAAGTGAGGATGTCAGAGTTCAGAGGGAGTGACAGAAGGAGTAAGTGAAGTGGAGTAACGTGAGTGAGGGAAAGTTAATGAATAAGGGAGCAAAGGAAGGAAAGAGAGGTGAAGGGGAGTGAATTAGATGGACTGAGAAAAGGTAAGTGGGGGAGAGAAGAAAGGGCAAAGGGACTGAAAGATGTGGAATAAGTTGTACTGAGGGAAGCAGACTAACGAAACGAAGGTGAGGTGGGTGAGAGAAAGACAGTGAGGTTGAAGAAAGACAAGTGATAGAGGGTGGATAAAGTCGAGTGAGCGTGAGACAACGGGAGTGAGTGATATAGAAACATATATTAACCACATTTACCCGAAATACGTATTCTTCATTTACATACCTTTCCACATGGCCAAATGGTATACAGAAAGTCCTCTTTTTGGAAATTACTTAATAGTAGTTTTAAACTTCCATTTTCCCGACTTTCTGAATGAAAAGCTCCAACATCTATTTTATCATCTAACACTAGTTATATTTGCACCTCTGACTCACTCTTGATGAACATTTCCTATAATACTGATATCACTCACTATGTGATACACTTACTCTACCTCTATGACAACTCCAAGTTTACTAATTATCTTGATCACTTTCACTCACAAACTAATTTTGAACAACCCACTTACTTTTATTAACTGCTCCAATCTTCAGTGTCCAATTACTTTCTCTAAAATGTTGGTTCTTAAAACACTAGGTAAGAATTTCTTGAGTCAAAAGGCAAACGTTGTTTGAAAACCAATTGACTATCAATACAAACTAATGGAAAAACATATATTATCAACATTTACCCGAGAAACTCATTTTACATTGACGTACTTTCCCACATGGCCAAATAGTACGTAAAAATTCCTTGTTTTGAAAATACTTAATACAACTCTTGACCTTCCATTTCCCGACCTTCTGCATGAAAATCTCCAACATCTTTTGTAACACCTAACAATATTTACATCTCCACCCGATGATGTGTATCATGTCCATAAAATATTATACAACCAGAAAACTATCAGAATCTCTACATTATATACTATCCTGATGACTAACTTTTATTAACTGTTCCAATCTTTCTAGGCCAATTACTTTTCCTAAAATTTAGGTTGTTAAACACTAGGTAAGAATTTTTTAAGTCAAAAGGCAAACGTTTTTTGAAAGTCAAAAGAGTATCATTACAATGAGTCCAGCCTTTTTGACATTTTAAATAAGCTGTATAATGTCTAGAAGTTGTTGAAGGACCATCATGGAAAATAATTGCTACAGTTACAAAGATTCTTCCTGAAAGTGATAACCACAACATTTTTAATTAAAGTTGTCAATTTAGTTCCATCAGGTCGACATCGTTGGAGCATTGCAGAGTTACATTGGGTACACACCATGTTTTGATCAGCTGCTGTAACTAGATTATTAAAAGACACTGATTTGCAGTCTGGTAAAGTCAAATATATAAATATTTCAGTGTCTACTGTAGTACTTTTATCAAACCTTAATGGCGACCTCTTAGACGCAAGAGAAACATCCCGGGGAAATCTGCCAGGCAAATATAAGAGCCGCGAGTGTTAAATACCCGGATGCAACAGAAATATAACAGAATAAGAGTCCCTCCTCCTACAGAACAAGAGGGCGAAACTGAAACGCCTAAGAAAGATAAGGGACTTGAAGGGACACATCGAAAGGAATAGAGCCTTAAGGAGCAGAACGATGGCATCTTAATATAGACATAAACAGATTGTCACAAAATACCACGTTCTAAGCTGATACCGCCTTTTTTACAGTTTGGGAGATCGAAATTTATGAAGAAAACGACCCCAAATAGGATACTATTCGGATAACTTTCAGTCACCCAGATGCTTTTGCATAGGTGAAATATTGAATTTAGAGAAATTTATAAACACTGTCCTGAAGAAGGAGGCCATTATCAACAAAGGTTTCCGAAACGCGTCGACGCATTAAAGAAGGGTTAAATTTGGAGTTGTCAGCTAATAGTTGGGTATAAGAAATGGAAAACTTCGCAAGGTTGTCAACAAAGTGACCAAATTAACAACATCAAGACAAAGTTTACTGTCTTGATCCACATTTCTCCCATTCCACATTAAGTGATTTTAACATGTATTGTGTAGGGTTTTAATGAAATTGTATACTGATTCATGTTTTTTATGGAAAATAAAACTGCATATTTTATATAAATGTTTTTTTTGTTGCTGAGTGTTTCCCAAACAATAAGTTGTTAACGTATAATTGAGTGAGAGATCTTGACTGAGTGAATTGACTGTTTAAACTTGTGATTATTCTAATTCCCAAAAGGATTTTTTTTTACTTAACTGTAGTTCTACTTGAAAAGGAACAATTATTGCAGCCATGTTGCCATTTATAAGAAAGGTTAAAAAGATTTTCAACATCTATACCTTCCTCTTGCAATACAACAAGCATGTACATTAGAAATTCCTGACAATCTTGCTGAATATCCTGAGAAAATTGATTTATACCAGAAAATATATCTAAATCATTTTAAATAATAAAAACACTTTCTATTTTTGTTCTATCACTGCTACATTTCTCAAACACAGTATTCAGCAAACAATAGAATCTTTGATCCTGATTTTCAACAATCTGTTCTTGCAAACTTTGGAGAAAAAAACAACATTAACAACTACATTTGCATAGCAGTTGACACCAGAATTGTTCTCAAATTGAAATCCAACACTATCTTCAACAGAATCCTCTTGGTTTCCACTTACAATTACTGGTTCATCTACTTTTCTTCTTTTTGCTACAGCCTCGCTACAATTTTTCTCATTTTTTCTTTTTCGGCCTACCACACGCTTGTCAAATAGAGGATATTGAGGTAAATTTGGAGCATACTCTCTTCTTTACCTATTATATTCCTTCACACAATTTAGATCTGCACTAATCTTTGTCTCATCAAAATCAATCAAGTACAATCCAGATAAAGTTCTGACTCGAGATAAAGCAACATATGCCTTACCCTCCTTGAAGCTAGAACTTCCAATTTTCACCAAAGCACTATCTCCATTTAAACCTTGAGATTTATGAATAGTTACTGCATATGCCAAAGAAACAGGGAACTGTTTTCGGCGCACATATAAATCTTTCACAAGCACAAATCGAGCAGAACAACGACTAAACTGTTGTACTTCTTCAATTTCATCAAATTTAATTTTTAAAAATTCAATTCCATCTCTATTTCGGTAATTCACAAAATCAACAATATGACCCATTGCTCCATTTACTAAACCTCTTTCCACATGTAAATTCCTTCGTAAAATGATACGACAATTTAAACATGCATATAGAGTCTTTTCAAAACCAGCAGTTTTAGATATTGTCTTCTCTAAAGAATCCAACTTTGATTTCAACTTCTCTGACAAAACAATAGTAACTTCTTCGTGCTCTATGTTATCAATAGCTTCCAGTTTCACAATCTCTTGATTTTCTAACTCTAACATTTTGTTGTTGAAGACTGAACATTCTCGTAGAGTTGGCATCAGGTATATTACAGTTTTGTTTTCAGCAATATTCTTATAGATATTCTCTGAGAGAATATTTTCATTTGGAAACAAATTTTAAATTAATCATGCCAGTAAAGCTTCTTTGCCATGTTCAGTTACTTTTCCAAATGTTTTTGTAATCTTCATCCTTTGCCTGTCGCATATTTTGACGCAGTTCTGCCTATTTGAAATATATCCAGATATTGACATTTCCAATGCTTCCTAGGCACTTTCTGGTACCTTCATGCGTAAGCATTTGAAAGACTGGTTGTCCTTTCACTGGAGTTAGCTGCAGTAGATCTCCAAAAACAATGATGTGTTTGCCTCCAAACAACACATCATACTCCGTTTTAGGAATTTGTTGCATTCTTAAATGCACAAAAGCAAGCATGACATTTGATACCATGCTTACCTCATCAATGATAAGAAGTTTCATTTTCTTCAGGACTCTGGAAACTTCACAACAAGCTTCACCAGATAGCTTGTGGTATTGTAAGTTATTATCATGCTCTACTGGCAGAATCAATAAACAATGTAAAGTAATTCCTTTAATGTTATGTGCTGCCAAGCCAGTTGGAGCAGTAACAACACAAGACAGTGATGAGTCTGTTCTTTTCTGCAGATTGCTTTAATCAGAAAACTTTTCCCAGTTCCTGCTTTTCCACTCACGTACAGTTGAACAGGTTCAAATGACGTACATGAGCATATGGCTGAGATACCCGCCACCCCCTCTCAACACACTCCCCAAGGATGGGAAACCAGAAACAGTTCTGAACTTTTGGAAGACGGGAGGGAGTGACCCTCCCGGCCGTATTTATTAAAATATGAAACAAAATTAAAACATTAAAATAACAGTTTCATATTATGTACAATTTCATTACCACATTGCGATGTTTGTCTAACCTTAACATTTTCTCTAATACAAAGGTTCTCCTAGCCGAACTAACATCCTACAAAACATTAACTTGAAATTTTGAAATTGTACATCCTAACGTTTAAGGGCCAACGGCAAGGTCGTAACCGGTGTCAAGATCCCTAAACCAGAAATATCCCCCTCACTTGTGAGGGGCGACCGCACAGAGGTGTACCTCAAGTGCAACTACCAATTTCCCTTGACTTGACGGGGGCCCCAATAAACTCGACGCCACTTAAAGGTCGTCCGAGGACTCGTGTGAGGTATCTAGAAGGTAGCGTAGACCCACTCCCAAACCCCACACAACTTACCACATCTGCCGTCGCAGATGTCCTGGCCCTGGGAAATTCCCCAGGAGGGGGCTGTAGCCCCTCCTACCCAGGAAGGGGCCTTGACCGCCTTTCCTTTCCTTTCGGCGGCCCATCCTTAGAAGGGACCGCCTCCCCGTTGAGGGGCCAATGGCCACCTCCCTCGAGCGCTCCCATCCGTAATGGGTGACGCCCACTCATAGGGATCTTCCAATTACTGCTCACCGATCATGACCTTACCGCCCGACCAAAATAAATACGACAATTCTAGCTAAAATTACTAAAATGACTAAATTACTAAAAGACAGTAACAATTACAGCTTATCAACAAGCAAGATTACAGATCAACACTAGTGCAGAATTACTTTATTTGAAAACATACTACGAACTGACCATTCTTTATTGCATAATCAAAAGTTATCACGATAATCATCACCACCTGCAAGAATTAGCGTTACCACATCACACTTTATTCAAAACCACATGCTGTCCTCAGGGGCTGGTGGGTGGGTCAAAATTGGCTCTTCGTTCCGTCTCGAGCTCACGTGCAGCGAGGAGGTGCAGCTTCAGAGCACAGGAACAAGAGGATGCGTTCTTGGCTTGCTGCTCCTTTTATCCGTCTTCAGGGCGGGCGTAAACCCGCCCCTGCCTGCCCCTAGGGCGTGGCCGGCCGCGTCAGTGTCTAGGCCAGCCCACTCTAGGGCGGGAAAAAGCGCGCCCCAGCTACGCCGCTTCGGGCATACCAGCCGAGGCTCGCCTCCCGCCCAAAAATGGCTTCCCGGGGGGATCGTGGTACTCCGCCATACGTTCGGGGGGACCGAATGGTCGCCCCTTTCCATATGGCTGAGATACCCGCCACCCCCTCTCAACACACTCCCCAAGGATGGGAAACCGGAAACAGTTCTGAACTTTTGGAAGACGGGAGGGAGTGACCCTCCCGGCCGTATTTATTAAAATATGAAACAAAATTAAAACATTAAAATAACAGTTTCATATTATGTACAATTTCATTACCACATTGCGATGTTTGGCTAACCTTAACATTTTCTCTAATACAAAGGTTCTCCTAGCCGAACTAACATCCTACAAAACATTAACTTGAAATTTTGAAATTGTACATCCTAACGTTTAAGGGCCAACGGCAAGGTCGTAACCGGTGTCAAGATCCCTAAACCAGAAATATCCCCCTCACTTGTGAGGGGTGACCGCACAGAGGTGTACCTCAAGTGCAACTACCAATTTCCCTTGACTTGACGGGGGCCCCAATAAACTCGACGCCACTTAAAGGTCGTCCGAGGACTCGTGTGAGGTATCTAGAAGGTAGCGTAGACCCCCTCCCAAACCCCACACAACTTACCACATCTGCCGTCGCAGATGTCCTGGCCCCGGGAAATTCCCCAGGAGGGGGCTGTAGCCCCTCCTACCCAGGAAGGGGCCTTGACCGCCTTTCCTTTCCTTTCGGCGGCCCATCCTTAGAAGGGACCGCCTCCCCGTTGAGGGGCCAATGGCCACCTCCCTCGAGCGCTCCCATCCGTAATGGGTGACGCCCACTCATAGGGATCTTCCAATTACTGCTCACCGATCATGACCTTACCACCACAGGCCGGATAGTTGACCGGCTATCCGGACCCCCCACAACACTCCTACCTAAAGGTCATGTCTTAAAGTCTTTAGCCAAGCTATCAGGTCTCCTATGAGTAACTCGTTCCCCACCCGGGACAAATGAACACCATCCCCCAAATACATACTGTCTCCTTTAATACAACCATGCGAAATAGAATGCAGTGTACTTGAACGGAACAATCTACTCACTTTATTATTAATTTTTCTCACTGAATGATTCAGAGCAGAAACCGAAAGAGCCCCCCGCCACACTTTCCGTGGGATCATATGGGACCATGCAATTGTGCACCCTGGAACTCTTCTCGCTAACCAACTTACAGTGGAAAGCATTGCCTCAAGAAGAAGTCGTCTACCAGTGGTCACCAAATCGTTGCCCCCAAGATGTACTATGACTATAGACGGCGGTGACCTTGTCCGCCCTAACAAACCCTCGAAAAAAGATTGAAACTGGTCAATACAGAGCCCGCCCTTTCCGTAGAAGGACACACTGTACCCGTATTCCCCAGCCATGTGAATCATGTCACCTGCTTTGAATATGTCCGCGGCACGCCTCACGTATGAGTGGCCCACGACCCACACCTCCTTTTTCACAGCCGGTGATGTCTGACCGCTGGCCCGGTGTTGGGTCGACTGCATAGTCCGCCCCGCCTCGTAGGCTTGCGCAACTGAAAACCAAACAAAACAAGAAGCGTGAGTACATCATTACAGCTTCACAACATGTGCAACCGCACATACCTTTTATAACAGTTGGAGGACCAACGCCCCACACGTTTAACTTGTTCGACATTCAGACCCCTGGCTGTAGCCTCTGTAGCAGCCCCTATCCGAAAGGAATGGGTCCCAAACTCGCCGGGGTTCAAGCCCGCAGCGGAAATCGACATCGCAAGCACCCGCTGAAACTGAAACCTCGTCAGTGGGGTGGCGTCAGCGTGTCTCAACAAGGTCCCCCCCCATGATGGCACCCTTTGCGCTAAATATTCCTCTACGCAACTCACCGGGCACATGGAGGACCCGGGAATCCTTCGTATGATTATGCAGTCCCCCATCGCACCTTGATCGGTCTTGGACCTGACAAACGAGACAGTCATTGTCTCCCCTCTGACCTGAACGTGCTCTCGGCACAGTCCCCCCATCGCATCCTGCTTGTTCCTCGCCACTAGTTTGCTTACCCGCATAGCCCCATGGAATGCCAGCGTAAAAGCGGCTCGGAATAACACTGTTTCATACCGGTATGAACTGGTTGCAGGGAGTACAGATAATAACAGGGCCAGCCTATCCAGACCTATCGGGCGCCTTTCATCTACTCTGCGACCCTCAAGGCGTTGCCACCCACGTAGCGCTTTTTTCACAACGAAAGACGCTGTCGGGTCCTGGATCCCATAAGCCCTAGCCACAAAGGAAATGGCGGCCCGATGCCTCTGGGCCGTAGCCACTGATTTGCCTGCCTGATGTAAAGACAGCAGGAATTTTACTACCAACTCCTCCTGGCCCCAAAGCTCCCCTCTAGCCGCCCCCAAAAAGGCCCAATAGGAACGGAACGCCCCTTCATATGCCTTCCTCGTCCTGGGTGCTAAACTCTCTCCCACGAGGTTTCGTAGTTCGGGGCACCGAGCGACCAGAGAGCTTCGGGAAAGGGTGCCGCCACCGGGTCCGCTGTGGGCAGAAAACCCCAGAAGGCCTGCATACGAAAACGAGAAAGCGCATCAGCCGCTTGGTTCCTCACCCCCGGCACATGTCTTGCCCTAAATAGCACATTCAATTGCATACACAATAACACAATTTCTTTGAGCAGTCTCAGAATCCATTTGCATCGTGCCGCCTGGCTATTGATACACTCAACCACGGTCATGTTATCAGACCAAAATACCACAGAGTGATCTCTGAACCCCTCGGGCCAAGTTTTCAGGGCCACCAGAATGGGAAACAGTTCAAGAAAAGCAATGTTACATGTCAGCCCACCCTCATGCCACCATGACGGCCATTTTTGAGCCGACCATTGTGTGCTGAATATGGCACCAAAACCAATGCTCCCTGCCGAATCTGTCCACAACCCCAGCTCCTCAGAGGACACCGCCGGTTTGTTCCAGACAATTCGACCATTGAAATCTGCCAGAAATGCCAACCAAATGCGCATGTCCTGGCGAACCTCTGCCGAGAGCCTCGTGCGATGATGACCCTCCTTCAGGCCGACCATGGCTTGAGCGATCGAGCGGGAAAAGGGGCGGGCCATCGGTATTACTCTTAGGGCAAAATTCAACTGTCCCACCAATTGTTGTAATTGATGCAGCTTAACCTTAGACTCACTAATACACGTTTCCAGGCATGCCCTGAATTTTAACACTTTGTCTCCTGGTAAACGAAAACAACCTTCCTCAGAGTCGAGCTCGATCCCCAGAAACTCGAGGCAAGTCGCGGGACCCACAGTCTTACCTGGTGCCAATGGCACACCAAATTGATTCATCAAGACACAAAATTCATTCAAAGCCTGACCACATTCCGGATCCCCGGCTGCCCCCAAAAACAAAAAGTCATCGAGGTAATGCATAACATGTTGAAACCCCGTCTTCTTCGTGAAGACCCATTGCAGGAAACAACTGAACTTTTCAAAATAGGCACAAGATATAGAACATCCCATTGGCATACACCTATCCATGTAATAGTGACCCTGAAACATGAAACCAAGAAGACGCTGATCGTCTGGATGTACCGGGAGCAACCGGAACGCTGACTCGATATCAGATTTTGCCATCAGCGCACCGGGCCCTAGGCGATTCAATATGGCTACAGCCTCATCGAAGGATGCGTACCGCACCGAACACACTTCCGGGTCTATCGCATCGTTTACGGAAAGACCACGTGGGGCTGATAAATTATGTATCAGCCGAAACTCACCCGGGTCCTTCTTGGGGACCACCCCTAAAGGGGAACAAACAAAGTTGGCAACCGGTGGCACATTAAATGGACCGGCGACTCGACCTCGAGTAACCTCTTTCCCAATCTTCTCCTGTACCACGGTCGTATGCTGCAAGACCGATACTTGGTTTTTACAGTTCGCTACACCCTGAAACTCCCCCACTGGGATGCGGAAACCATATGAAAACCCGTTCCGCAACACCCCAGCGGAAGCGTGATCCGGGTATTCGCTGAGCCAGGGAATCATTGCCAGGGTATCAATCCGAGTAGGTAAAGGCGCCCCTCGGACTATTTCAGACCTGTTTGGCGCCTCCTCTACCCCCGTTATCACCCGTTTTGGCTCTGCACATGGACTCAGGATGGGATGATTGCCCACACCCACCACATTCGTGCCTAAATTTGCATGACCCCTGGGGCCTCGTACATTTACCCCTGTTAAAGTTCCAACAAATCACCCTTTTACCTGTGGTGCCGTTCGGCCTCGAGTGGTAGTCGTTACTCGTACCTGATCGAAAGGGCGTCCCAGCATATTGGTGGGAGGAATCACCCACGCTACTCCCTACCAATGGCAATTTCAACATACCAGTATCCTCCATTTTTGACCATGACACAGAATCGTAACAATCCCAAGTTAAGTTTTTATCATGTTCTTTCGCTTTTCTGAAAATATTATCGTAACAGAACCATTGATTGCCCCCATATGATACAGAATACCCCATGATCGGAGACTGATAAATCGGCAATTCGGACAACAACTCGGGCCTGCGTTCGCCCATGATGGATGTAAAAATCCCCCACGCTCTGCCCCAAGTGCCAATGTTTTCATTTACCTTAAAGGCGGCCATCTTTGCGCGCCAAACACTCGGATGCATGAGCTCCTTTTGGCTCTTAACATGCTCCATCTCATAATGATCGGTAAGCAACGAGAAGATGTTTATATACTCATCTGCCCATATCTTCTCTTTAATGGCCAGAGGGACATGTTGACCCAACTTTTCCCTTCGTGAAGGTGCAGACTCATCCCTCGCAATCGGCAATGGCCGCTTACCTGAACCGGAAGCTGTATCTGGGACCGGACCTGTCCCTGGTGGTTTTTCTACTGCCGCAGCCGGCGTGATAACTGGCGATGGTGCCTTCGCCGCCTCCCTCGTTTCACGCAGTTGCTTCATCAACACCCGTGCGTCGTCAGCCGTGGCGCCCTCGCTATCTTTACCCAACCACGCTGCTAATTGTGCTGCCAGCTCGGGCGGCATATCCTCCCCGGACACGGGGGTGACCACCACGGGAATCGGATTCCCCTCTGCCGGCACCGGAGTCGGCTCCTCGAGTGGGGTACAGGGGACCGGGATGTCTCCCCCAGCTGCTCCCCTTCTGGGCCTCTTGCCTTTTCCTCCCGGAGCTGCTCCTGCCAAAGGACGTTTCGGTCCCCCTTCCTCGTCTTTATCCGCCATTCGCTTCTTTAGGTCGGTCACCTCTTTCATAAGAATACGCAGCATCTGATCGGTAGTCATTCGCTTTCCGACTTTCTTAGGCATTCTCCAACAGAGTATCTGTAAGACAAACAAGAAAGATTACAACGCTCAAAATTGGCTCTTCGTTCCGTCTCGAGCTCACGTGCAGCGAGGAGGTGCAGCTTCAGAGCACAGGAACAAGAGGATGCGTTCTTGGCTTGCTGCTCCTTTTATCCGTCTTCAGGGCGGGCGTAAACCCGCCCTGCCTGCCCCTAGGGCGTGGCCGGCCGCGTCAGTGTCTAGGCCAGCCCACTCTAGGGCGGGAAAAAGCGCGCCCCAGCTACGCCGCTTCGGGCATACCAGCCGAGGCTCGCCTCCCGCCCAAAAATGGCTTCCCGGGGGGATCGTGGTACTCCGCCATACGTTCGGGGGGACCGAATGGTCGCCCCTTTCCACTCTTTTTTATCATGACCTAAACCATGCTCAATCTGTTCTGTAACTTCATCATATATTTCTTTCTGCTCCACGTTTAGTTGTTTTTCCAAATCTTCTAAGTTAACTACATCCTCCTGAGCTTGTTCCATTGCTCATTCCACCTCATCCATGGCAGTGGCAGCTTCATTTTGGATAATTGGTCCTCCTAGTGGATCCTGACTCAACGAAGCAGAACTCTGAATGTCTTGAGAACTGTCTCTAGCAATCTCTGCTGCAATGGTAGCTTCTTGCTGTATTTCATTGTTCAACATTTGCAGATAATTTGAAGAAACAGGACATTCTATGGTATCCTGTGTTGCATTGAAAGAATCTTCATAACTAAGAAAAATCTCCAAGTAGTTCCTCTTCTGTACGCCATGGCTTAAAGAGTTGCAAAAGAGCTAAAAAGTAAAATTCCCTTTTGTCAGGAGATTCACAACTCAATTTTCGATGATTAATCAAATGTCCTTTTCTTTGTTTCACCAGACATCCTTCGCATCTAATTCCAGCAATATGGCTGAGATACCCGCCACCCCCTCTCAACACAATCCCCAAGAATGGGATACCGGAAACGGTTCTGAACTTTTGGAAGACGGGAGGGAGTGACCCTCCCGGCCGTATTTATTAAAGTATGAAACAAAAATAAAACATTAAAATAACAGTTTCATATTAATGTACAATTTCATTTCCACATTGCGATGTTTGGCTAACCTTAACATATTCTCTAATACAAAGGTTCTCCTAGCCGAACTAACATCCTACAAAACGTTTAACTTGAAATTGTACATCCTAACGTTTAAGGGCCAACGGCAAGGTCGTAACCGGTGTCAAGATCCCTAAACCAGACATATCCCCCCCACTTGTGAGGGGCGACCGCACAGAGGTGTACCTCAAGTGCATTTACCAATTTCCCTTGACTTGACGGGGGCCCCAATAAACTCGACGCCATTTAAAGGTCGTCCGAGGACTCGTTTGAGGAATCTAGAAGGTAGCGTAGACCCCCTCCCAAACCCCACCCAACTTACCACATCTGCCGTCGCAGATGTCCAGGCCCCGGGAAATTCCCCAGGAGGGGGCTGTAGCCCCTCCTACTGAGGTTCCGTGACAATTGTAAGTGGTGTTTTCGACTCGCACGAATATGGTCGAGTCTGGTATCTATGAACCGCAAATGACGAGTTTAGTAAGTGTGCGCAGTTTCGCTGTGCTAACTTAAACCGTTCGTTTGTTATGTGGGTTTCTCATCTGTACCCACGGGTTCCATCTTAGATACGGCATCCATTTTGTCTCTTGCCCTCAAGTAGCCAGCGAACGGACGCTGTCCGCTTCGCGACCCTGGGACTCCCAAGATATCTGCGGAAGACACATGTCCTTTGAAAGTGTCTTTATGACGAGGGGGTTGCTGCTGTAAGGCAGGTGGCGCCGCTCGAGGCTCATCTTGCCGCACGGGCTTATTGTCTCAGCCGTGCATCTCATTAGGCACGTCCCTTTGATGCCTGTATCTCGTGCTTCCCGACACCTCCCCTTTTACACCCTTTCCGATCTCCCCACTGTCTCCGTCTTCCTCTGCACCTGTCTTCGTTCATATTTCGATCTACTTTACTGCTGATTGGAATTTGCTAATGGTGGGAAGATGGGTTTTTACAGTTGGGAACCGCCAAATGTTTCCGCACTTATGTTCCGGACTTTGTGTGTTTCAAAGTGACCAAAGCGACCCCTCTGAGAGCGACATGTGGGAACCGGGTTGTAAACTATTGTGTATCATGTTAGCCTATGGGTAAAAACTGTATAAAAGGAGCGATCCACAGAACCAATTTGAAGCAGTCTCCCCGAACTACACTCGATGTACTTCCTGTGACTTCTGTGTTCCCTGCAGTAAATAAACCTTGACTCTTTGACGCCGAAGGAAGTGTCCCGTGTCTCTGTGGCTTGTACGCCGGAGCAGGTTACCCACGAAGGTTTCAGGTGTTGTGCCCTGGCACCGCTGGGTCCAAAAGAACCCAGTCCTTCAGTTGGCGCCCAACGTAGGGCTGCATCAGTGGTACCGGTCCAAGCCCGACGATCGTGAGGAACTTCGTGTGAAATCTCCGAGGGAAGGTGCACCCCGCTTCATCGATCCTGTTGTCGAAATAAGTGGCCCGAAGACTTTTCCCGCGAAGATTCCCGCCTCCTAACGGCTGCGACGGACTGCTGCCCTGACTGTAGACCTGTTTTGGCGCCTGGCGTAGACCTTGGTATAGCGAGACGATTGACGGGCCTTCCTGAGGACGCCATTGTTCTTTGAGTTAAGTATTTGTGGGTCGCTCCCAGAGTTCTTGGTTGTAAACACTTTTAGCGAGTGTTTTTGTTGTAGACACTTTAGCGAGTGTCTTTGTTGTAAACACTAGTGTTTTTGTTGTACACGCTGTGTGAGTGTTTTTGTCGGTGACACTTTGCTAGCGTACTTTGTTGTTGTATTTGTTTGACGACTGCAGCCGCCAAAGACCGAGGGTTTTGTTCTTGCTGGGACTTGGTAAATCCCGTAACCCTTGAAGTTTGTGAAACTCGGCTAGTGTGCAAGATGCCTGGTCGCAGTACTTTGTTCAGTTGCTTTAGACCTTGTGATGCGGATTCCCTGCTGGAGGACTCGTGTCCGATACCTCCGGTTGGAACTCCTACTTATGACTTATATAGCAAACATGGGCTAGGCCCGATTGCTTTTAACGATTATTGGATAAAATATACAAAGAAAGACGGCGATCTTCGTTGGCCACCTCACGGTAGCTTCGAAGCGTCGATCTTAGATAATTTGGAAATAAAGTTGTTCGAACGTAAATCTAGGCCGGCCATGTTTGATGCCTTTCGGTTGTGGCGCAAAGAAGCCCGACAGAAAGAGA
The DNA here is from genome assembly GCF_964263255.1 of Lissotriton vulgaris. NCBI lineage: Eukaryota > Metazoa > Chordata > Amphibia > Caudata > Salamandridae > Lissotriton > Lissotriton vulgaris. The sequence continues at coordinate 1,591,406,454 of NC_141687.1, forward strand.
TCAGACAGAATAAACGTAGTGAGCGAGATAATGTTGCTACCATAGTGAAGAAAGCTGAGCAGTTTCAGCGTGATAAGGAGGATAAGGATAAGGAAGTGTTTGAGAGGCTACAGCGTATGTCCATAGATAAATGCTATCCTGCTTTGCCTGTGGAGTCGGATAAGAAGGAAGAGGCAGTTGAGGATTCTTTATTGTCCTATCTTATGAAGTCGCCACCTCCGTACATACAGGGTATCGCAGCTCCTGTGGTCCCTGCCGTACCTGTTCTTCCACCTGTTATTCCTCCACCAGTTCCTCAACCTGCACCCGCTCTTCCGACTGTTCCTGCTCTTTTGCCTGTTTCTATTCCTACTGCTCCTCCGCTTCCACATACTCCTGTTCCCGCTACTGCTCACGCTACTGCTCCTGTGTTGTTAACCCCTGTTGTTGCTAATGTCTCTACTCCTTCTCTTGTTAGTCCTGTGTCTTATTCTTGTCCCTCTACTCGTAACCGTAATTCTCCCAGTGTGACAAACTTCTTTCAGTCGCTCGGACCTGTTTTTGGCTCTGCTGGTTCTGATGGTCCTCAGAGACGTAGCCAGCTTCCTGGTAATAGAGAACGTGTTGCGCTATATAATATGGCGATGGGTTGGATGATAAACCCTGTTAGAAATCCACCTCGTGTTGTTCTCGAAACGTTTGATCAATTCAACATACCAACTCAGAGATATGTGTTTGATGAAATGTGCAAGTTCTTACATGATCAGATAGCGGCCGATGCGCCTGACGAGGTGCTGACCGCCCTGTCTGAACTTCGGCTTCAGTTCGCGACTGGACTGATAGTCGACACTAATGTCCGACGTGCTATTGAGCGGTTACTATCTCTTCGTCCCGCTCCTATTCCTCATGCATTGTTCGTTGAGGACATTGAGCAACGAGACGAGTCTGGCCAATATCCTATGCGTGAAGTTCCGCCAGTTTGGATACCAGCTGATAATACGAATGCTGCCCAGCCAGTTCCGGCACATTTCCAGAGAGTGTGGATACACCTCCCATGGAAACGATCGGAAGTGCTTCAGGTGAAACAAACTTTGCCCGATCCTCGCAAAAATCCTGCAGGGTATTATAAGGAATTATCGCAGCTCGTAGACGCTACGATAATGAATCTTGCCGATATCGACATGTTGTTTGGCAATGTCGTACCGCAACCGGTATGGGCTAAGATTCGTCACCAAGATCACGCAAATGAATTAGGTGGTGATTGGAATGCCATTACAGCGGCAGACGCTGGACAAGTGGCTGCTACTAAACCCGATCAGTTGATTGAACTTCTTCCCCAGCGAATCATTACATTAATGAAAACGCTTATGCCAGCTATGAGGGTAAATTGGGATAAGTTGTCAGCCTGTAAGCAGAAGAAAGATGAGAGTGTATCAGACTTCTTTACGAGGTTTGAGGAAACATTCGTTGATCATAGTGGACAGGATATGGGTACTGAGGGTGGACAAAGGTTGTTTGTGGATAAATTCGTATCGAACTTATTGCCCGACTTGTGCAATAAATTAAAGAATTCAGAAAGTGCGTGGGCCGTTTCTACCTCAGCTCAGATATTGGCTACGGCACAATATTACGAAAATAGAGAAAAAGAGGAAACTGACCGTGCTGATAAAAAGACGAAAGAGCTGAAAACTAAAGTGTTGTTGCAACAAGCGTATCCGCCGCGTTCTAATCAGAATGCGCCTCAACAGAATAGATCACAGTCGCAATCGAATCGATCGCAGCCGCGTAATGATTCCTCTTTCCAAAGATCTTCGTTAGGGTACAATCAATGTGCTTATTGTAGACAGGAGGGACACATTAAATTCAATTGTCCTGCTTTAAATGACCGTAATGGTGGTAATTCATCTAGAGGAGGCCGTGGTGGTTCACAGAATGCATCACGTGGTAGAGGTCGTGGTGCGCAGAATGATCGCTCTGACAACTCATCAAATTCTAATAACTGTTTCGATCAACGTGGATCATCGCAAGGACGATCTGCGCAGTACAATGTAGACGATTATTACGTCGATCAGGGAACTGACGACAGTAATTACTAGGACAGCCAAAGACAAGGAGAGGGAGTGGTATCAGTTCCGGTTGATCAGAGAGGGCCTTACGTCGCAGTTGCTACATCGGGCGTCGTTGAGCCTTTTCTGTTGGACACTGGTGCAGCGAAAAGTTCTATCATGCATTCGAAACTCCCTGGCGCACCTTTGTCTGGCTTAACAAATGTATCCGTTGGATTCTCTGGCGCCCCCGTTAGCAATCCAGTTTCACGCCCTTTGCCCCTTAAAATTGGGCCTCGTGAGCTCGAAGCTCCGTTGATTTTGACCACTGGTTGTGGTGAAAATCTTTTGGGCCTGGATTTGCTTAAACGTTTGTATGCAACTTTGTATTGTTCTCCTGCGGGTGTAAAGCTTACGTTCGGAGAGAGAGTAGTCTCTCCCATGTATTTGTCCCTCGATAAGCTTCCACCGGAATTGGATTCTCTTCCTGCGTCTTTGTGGGCGACGGGTCCAAATGATGTGGGCCTACTTGATATCTCCCCTTATGTTGTTCAGTTGAAATCCAATGTGCGATTGCCACGTATTCCCCAATACCGTATCTCCCTTGATGGTGAACGAGCTTTGTTAGCGATCATCTATGATTTGATCGAGAAAGATGTTATTGAGGAGACTCGGGGAAACGTGTGCAACAGCCCTGTACTGCCCATTCTTAAACGTACTGATCCTACCAAACCGCCTGTTTATCGTTTTGTTATCGATTTACGGGAGGTAAATAAAATTGTGGTTCCTCAATTCCCTGTTGTACCTGACATCACGGCGCTACTGACTCTGATTCCAGCTACTGCCTCGTGGTTCTCGGTGATTGATTTGAAAAATGCGTTTTTCAGCATCCCGATCGCCGAAGAGAGCAGGGACCTTTTCGGTTTCTCTCTTGGTGGACGTAGCTTCCGCTTCAAACGCGCTCCTCAGGGCTACTGTGAAAGTCCATCGATTTACAGTCAAGCTTTGAAGGGTCAACTGGATGCGTTTAGGTTGCCGGTTGGTGCGGCTTTAATCCAATATGTCGATGACTTATTGGTGGCTGCTGATACTCAGGACATTTGCAAAATTGCTACAGTGTCGTTGCTGCAACATCTCTGTGAGTTACATCACAAGGTGTCACCTTCTAAACTCCAATATTGTTGTCAAGAAGTAACCTATCTAGGTCACTTATTGTCAAAGGAGGGAAGGAGATTGACCCCAGAGAGAATTGCAGCGATTGCGCGAATGGCTGTGCCACAAACCCAAAGAGATGTGCGTGCCTTTCTAGGTATCACGTCGTACTGTAGGCAGTGGATTCCTAATTTTTCATTGCTAGCGAAACCATTGGTGGCTCTTACGTGCAAGGATGTTTCAACTCCTTTACCATGGACGGAAGAATGTCAGAAAAGTTTTTCTGAATTACGTGATTCATTGTGTTCGGCTCCTGTGTTAGGTACTCCTGATTACAGCAAACCGTTCACGTTATATGTTCACGAGAGGGAAGGTTGTGCTTTGAGTGTCTTAACGCAACCTTTTGGTGGTAAGCAACGTCCATGTGCATATTTTTCCTCGACCTTAGACCCAGTAGCTAGAGCATTGCCGAGTTGTTTGAGAGCAACTGCGGCAGCTGCGGTCTCCATCCGACAATCAGCAGGATTGGTCATGGATAATATGCTTACGGTGATGGTTCCGCATGCAGTCGATACTCTTTTGAATCGAACGAAAACTCAGCACTTGACGAGTGCGAGGTTATCTGGGTACGAATTGACGCTCTTGGCAAGCCACATTCAAATAAAACGTTGTAATGTCCTAAATCCGGCAACTTTGTTACCAATTAGTGCAGAGTCAGATGAAGTAGCAGAACATGACTGTTACTTGCGGACAGAGGAGGAAACGAAAGGTCGAGTGGACCTTAAAAACACCCCATTGGAAGACCCTGACGGCACCCTGTATGTGGATGGGTCATGTTTTAAGTTACCGAATGGCGATGTGACTACCGCTTATGCTGTTGTGACATTGAATACTGTTGTTGAGTCTGCAAGATTGAATCAGAGTTCTGCCCAGGCTGCAGAACTGATTGCTCTCACTAGAGCATGTGTGTTAGCAAAAGGTAAACGTGTGAATGTGTACACCGATAGCCAGTATGCTTTCGGTGTAGCGCATAGCTTTGGACGATTGTGGCGAGAACGTGGGTTCTTAACGTCACATGGCACGAAAATACAGCATGGCCAGCTTGTGAACGATCTTTTGGATGCATTGACTTTGCCTGCACAAGTTGCAATTGTTAAGTGTAGTGCGCATCGTAAAGTGACGGATGATGTTGGTCGTGGTAATGCGTTTGCAGATGAGATTGCTAAGGAGACTGCCCGGAACCTTAGCACTCGAATGTATGTGACGAGTTCGGTTAGGTGGCCTGCAGAATCAAGTATGTGTGAAAATACCATAGAGAGTGTGAAAGCAATACAGAATGAGGCCACCGAGACTGAAAAGACGAAGTGGAAAGAAAGTACGGGAAGGTTGGATGCGAATGGTTGCTGGATTGATTTGTCGGATCAGAAAAGATGGATGTTGCCTGATGCGTATGTACTGGCCGTTGTGACAATGGCACATGGGTTAGCACATATCAGCGCGAAAGGTATTTGCAAGTTGTTGGCTGATGTGTGGAAGAATGATGGTATTACGAAGTGTGCTGAACGTCTGGTGAAGAATTGTATGGTGTGTATAATGTACAATCCTGGCAAAGGAACCCCAACTCCCCCTGGCAGTTTTGCTCCTCCTTCGTATCCCTTTGAGGTGATCCAATTGGACTTCATCCATATGGAGCGATGCAATAACCTGAAATACGTTTTGGTTGTGGTTTGCGCATTCTCCCGATGGATTGAGGCCTATCCCCTCAAAGACAATACTGCTTTGTCTACTGCGAAAATCCTACTGAAGGAATACTTTCCTCGGTACGGAATGCCTAGAGTCGTGTGGTCAGATAACGGAAGTGAGTTTGTTGGAAGTGTGATGAAGAGTGTGTGTAAGGGCCTTGGAATTAATCAAAAATTCCATAGCGCCAATCATCCCCAGTCAGCTGGATTGGTTGAAGGGTACAATGGCACCCTTAAACTAAAACTAGCGAAGATTCAGGCTACGACTGGACTTTCGTGGCCTGACGCTTTGCCTCTAGCATTACTGTCAACTAGGGCGACTGTACACTCCCGAATAGGGCTTAGTCCCTATGAGATAGTGTTCGGCCGTCCTGCGAATGTGTGGGGGGTTCCTAGGCCAGGAATATTCACTGATCTTGAGTATCCGATGTTGATTGACTACTTACATGACTTGACTGCTAAACTGAGGTTAATTCATCAACAGGTTTACGACGCCTTGCCGACGCAGACGGAGGGTCCAGGCCACCAGCTCCAGCCTGGAGATTGGGTAGTTACCCGTAACTTCTCACGCAAGAAGAATCTGGACCCCCGCTTTGTTGGACCTTACCAGGTGCTCCTGGCCACGAGGACTGCCGTTCGTCTTGAGGGGCGGAAGAATTGGGTACATGCTACCCATTGTAAGCGAGTCCCTATTCCTTTGCCGGCAGACCCGTGGGTAAGGAAAGGCATTGCGTCAACAGAAACAGAAACATTGCCGGCGTTTGTACCTTTTAGCGACGCACAGCTTGTTGGAGAACCCTCAGCGCAGCAGAAAGCCACTGTTGAACACTTGTCAGCAAAAGACTCAAGACCAGATCAACCAATTGATCAGCAGGACGCTGTCTCTTCAACGGATCCTTTGTTCGACGAGCAGACACGTCCCGGGAAACATCGATATTCTTTGCGTTCTCACGCTAAGGACAAATAAAATTTTCTTGCTTTGCTGAAATTGATAACTGCAATATCCTCGTTTCCCCTGATCAATTTTGAACATTTGTATCATTGAAACTTGTTTTGTACATATATCAAGCTACTTTTTGTATCTTTTTCCTTCCACAGCTGAGAAATATTGTGCTATATATATATACATATTGTGTATTGAGGGCCGTAGGGCCGCGCGCGTACTTCCTTCTGGACAGTAGGTCTTGACGCTAGGTTAAAGGCCGTCGGTTCCTAGGAACTCCTGGGGATTGACTATTGCTGCACAGAACGAAGTGCGTCAAGAAACGTTGCGGACGGTCGTAGGGAAATGGCATTTTCGAAGCTGAACGATTTGGAAGGAGCTCAGGCGTACAGAGTCAAGCTGCAGAACCTCAGTCGTACTAAATGTTTTGTATTCCAATTGTTCGTATTGTTTTTGACTGCTTCTGTATTTTTGGCGGGTGGGGTGTATTACACTATGTCTTACTTCTTACTTGCTACCCCTACTCCTACTCCTTACCCTAACCTTACTTCTACTACTACTGTTTCTCCGCATTCCTTTCATATGTTACCGGAACACGAGCAGGCTAGACGTGTAGAATTCCGCAACAATTCCTTTATTCAGCTCCTCCATCAGCATCAGTTAGTGGTTAACACTACTAATTGTTGGGTGTGTGGGTTGATGCCACATACTACGGGTAAGGGAATTCCATATCTGGTGTTACCGTATAGTTCCCAAGGGTCAGCTCGAGCATTCCAAACAATGTTTCGAAGCGCGCTAGGTTTCCACCCCACTCAAGAACAACGTTCCCCCAACTCTGGTCCTACCTCGTATCAGAGGCTGCTATCGATGGCAATAGAGGATATGGAAGATGAGATCCATGATCCTTTTCTTATCCCTAAAGAAGAAGTACAAGCCTATAGGGTCCTAAGTAGAGGGGAATATAGTATGTTCACTAATGAAAAGCAGCTTAAAAGCTCGCCTCCAATATGGGTCGTACCCCACACTGGTAATCTTTGTCTTGTGGGTCGTGGTTCGCAAGCCTCACTTGGAGCAAGTGCTTGCACTGAAAGTTACGTTCTGCCAATGGTCCCGTCCCCTGTGTTTCTGGCTGCCAAGGGTACGTACTTTATCTGTCATGATCGTGCATACACATGGTTGCCCGCAGACTTCATGGGCTCATGTTTCATTGCGAATCTGTTGCCTCCGACGTTTACTGTAGATGCCGATTATCATAAGACTAGAGTTGTACGAGGCGTAATTAGCGAAGAGGATACTGCCGGTCAAGAGGCAGGAGACTTTTTCAAGGGTTTCCTCCCGTTTTGGGGACCTATGGTTAATAGTAGGAACCTGAGACATTTGACTCGAGTGGTAGAATCGACAGCTAATGTTACTGCCAGTGCCCTTGGTAATATCACCACAGAACTTCAGGCGGAGAGACTTATGACGTTACAAAACCGTATGGTTTTAGATGTCGTCTTGGCAGATCGCGGTGGGGTATGTAAAGTAATCCATTCGAGCTGTTGCATTTTCATTCCTGATAATGTTCCTACTGTCTATCAAGCCATCTCGAAGTTGCATAAGATCTCCGAATCCATACACGTGGATGTAGGGGATTGGACGCTACTTGGTTGGTTTTGGGGCCTGATGTCGACTTGGGGTTGGAAGATTCTGATGATCATCGGGGTTGTGGTAGTGTTCCTGTTCACGTGTTGCCTTTGTGTGCAGTGTGGTCCTGCCTTATGTGGCCTCTGTGCTACAACGTGTATGAGACAACCATCTGTTACCAAGGGGACTCGGTTGGACAGAGCTATGCTACAACGACATCTTGATGGTCTGATGAATATCGAATATGATTCCGACTAGTGCTTGCCTACATGAGGGCAAAAGGAGCGTCTGAGGTTCCGTGACAATTGTAAGTGGTGTTTTCGACTCGCACGAATATGGTCGAGTCTGGTATCTATGAACCGCAAATGACGAGTTTAGTAAGTGTGCGCAGTTTCGCTGTGCTAACTTAAACCGTTCGTTTGTTATGTGGGTTTCTCATCTGTACCCACGGGTTCCATCTTAGATACGGCATCCATTTTGTCTCTTGCCCTCAAGTAGCCAGCGAACGGACGCTGTCCGCTTCGCGACCCTGGGACTCCCAAGATATCTGCGGAAGACACATGTCCTTTGAAAGTGTCTTTATGACGAGGGGGTTGCTGCTGTAAGGCAGGTGGCGCCGCTCGAGGCTCATCTTGCCGCACGGGCTTATTGTCTCAGCCGTGCATCTCATTAGGCACGTCCCTTTGATGCCTGTATCTCGTGCTTCCCGACACCTCCCCTTTTACACCCTTTCCGATCTCCCCACTGTCTCCGTCTTCCTCTGCACCTGTCTTCGTTCATATTTCGATCTACTTTACTGCTGATTGGAATTTGCTAATGGTGGGAAGATGGGTTTTTACAGTTGGGAACCGCCAAATGTTTCCGCACTTATGTTCCGGACTTTGTGTGTTTCAAAGTGACCAAAGCGACCCCTCTGAGAGCGACATGTGGGAACCGGGTTGTAAACTATTGTGTATCATGTTAGCCTATGGGTAAAAACTGTATAAAAGGAGCGATCCACAGAACCAATTTGAAGCAGTCTCCCCGAACTACACTCGATGTACTTCCTGTGACTTCTGTGTTCCCTGCAGTAAATAAACCTTGACTCTTTGACGCCGAAGGAAGTGTCCCGTGTCTCTGTGGCTTGTACGCCGGAGCAGGTTACCCACGAAGGTTTCAGGTGTTGTGCCCTGGCACCGCTGGGTCCAAAAGAACCCAGTCCTTCACTACCCAGGAAGGGGCCTTGACCGCCTTTCCTTTCCTTTCGGCGGCCCATCCTTAGAAGGGACCGCCTCCCCGTTGAGGGGCCAATGGCCACCTCCCTCGAGCGCTCCCATCCGTAATGGGTGACGCCCACCCATAGGGATCTTCCAATTACTGCTCACCGATCATGACCTTACCGCCCGACCAAAATAAATACGACAATTCTAACTAAATTACTAAATGACTAAATTACTAAAAGACAGTAATAATTACAATTTATTAAAAGGCATGATTACTGATCAACACTAGTGCATAATTACTTTATTTGCAAAACATATTACAATTTGACCATTCTTTATTGCATATTCAAAGTTATCACGATAGTCATCACAACCTGCAAAAATTAGTGTTACACATCAAACTTTATTCAAAACCACTTGCTGTCCTCAGGGGCTGGTGGGTGGGTCAAAATTGGCTCTTCGTTCCGTCTCGAGCTCACGTGCAGCGAGGAGGTGCAGCTTCAGAGCACAGGAACAAGAGGATGCTTTCTTGGCTTGTTGCTCCTTTTATCCGTCTTCAGGGCGGGCGTAAACCCGCCCCTGCCTGCCCGAAAGGGCGTGGCCGGCCGCGTCAGTGTCTAGGCCAGCCCACTCCAGGGCGGAAAAAAGCGCGCCCCGGCTACGCCGCTTCGGGCATACCAGCCGAGACTCGCCTCCCGCCCAAGATGGCTTCCCGGGGGGATCGTGGTACTCCGCCATACGTTCGGGGGGACCGAATGGTCGCCCCTTTCCATATGGCTGAGATACCCGCCACCCCCTCTCAACACAATCCCCAAGAATGGGATACCGGAAACGGTTCTGAACTTTTGGAAGACGGGAGGGAGTGACCCTCCCGGCCGTATTTATTAAAATATGAAACAAAAATAAAACATTAAAATAACAGTTTCATATTAATGTACAATTTCATTTCCACATTGCGATGTTTGGCTAACCTTAACATATTCTCTAATACAAAGGTTCTCCTAGCCGAACTAACATCCTACAAAACGTTTAACTTGAAATTGTACATCCTAACGTTTAAGGGCCAACGGCAAGGTCGTAACCGGTGTCAAGATCCCTAAACCAGACATATCCCCCCACTTGTGAGGGGCGACCGCACAGAGGTGTACCTCAAGTGCATTAACCAATTTCCCTTGACTTGACGGGGGCCCCAATAAACTCGACGCCATTTAAAGGTCGTCCGAGGACTCGTGTGAGGTATCTAGAAGGTAGCGTAGACCCCTCCCAAACCCCACACAACTTACCACATCTGCCGTCGCAGATGTCCAGGCCCCGGGAAATTCCCCAGGAGGGGGCTGTAGCCCCTCCTACCCAGGAAGGGGCCTTGACCGCCTTTCCTTTCCTTTCGGCGGCCCATCCTTAGAAGGGACCGCCTCCCCGTTGAGGGGCCAATGGCCACCTCCCTCGAGCGCTCCCATCCGTAATGGGTGACGCCCACCCATAGGGATCTTCCAATTACTGCTCACCGATCATGACCTTACCGCCACAGGCCGGATAGTTGACCGGCTATCCGGACCCCCCCACAACACTCCTGCCTAAAGGTCATGTCATAAAGTCTTTAGCCAAGCTATCAGGTCTCCTATGAGTAATTCGTTCCCCATCCGGGATAAATGAACACCATCCCCCAAATACATACTGTCCCCTTTAATACAACCATGCGAAATAGAATGCAGTGTACTTGAACGGAACAATCTACTCACTTTATTATTAATTCTCCTTACTGAATGATTCAGAGCCGGAACCGAAATAGCCCCCCGCCACACTTTCCGTGGGATCATATGGGACCATGCAATTGTGCACCCTGGAACTCTTCTTGCCAACCAACTTACCGTGGAAAGCATTGCCTCAAGAAGAAGTCGTCTACCAGTGGTCACCAAATCATTGCCCCCAAGATGTACTATGACTACAGACGGCGGTGAACTCGTCCGCCCTAACAGACCCTCAAAAAATTATCGAAACTGGTCAATACAGAGCCCGCCCTTTCCGTAGAAGGACACACTGTACCCGTATTCCCCAGCCACGTGAATCATGTCACCTGCTTTGAATACGTCCCTCACGTATGAGTGGCCCATGACCCACACCTCCTTTTTCACAGCCGGTGATGTCTGACCGCTGGCCCCCCGGTGTCGGGTCGACTGCACAGTCCGCCCCGCCTCGTAGGCTTGCGCAACTGAAAACCAAACAAAAACAAGAAGCGTGAGTACATCATTACAGCTTCACAACATGTGCAACCGCACATACCTCTTATAACAGTTTGAGGACCAACGTCCCACACGTTTTACTTGTTCAACATTCAGACCCCTGGCTGTAGCCTCCGTAGCAGCCCCTATCCAAAAGGAATGGGTCCCAAACTCGCCGGGGTTCAAGCCCGCGGCCGAAATTGACATCGCAAGCACCCGCTGAAACTGAAACCTCGTCAGTGGGGTGGCGTCAGCGTGTCTCAACAAGGTCCCCCCCCATGATGCCACCCTTTGCGTTAAATATTCCTCTACGCACATCACAGGGCACATGGGAGACCCGGACATCCTTTGTATGATTATTCCGTCCCCAATCGCACCCTGATCGGTCTTGGACCTGACAAACGAGACAGTCATTGTCTCCCTCTTGACCTGAACGTGCTCTCGGCACAGTCCCCCCATGGTATCCTGCTTGTTCTTTGCCACTAGTTCGCTTACCCGCATAGCCCCATGGAATGCTAGCATAAAAGCGGCTCGGAATAACACTGATTCATACTGGGACGAACACGTTGCAGGAAGTACAGATAACAACAGAGCCAACCTATCCAGACCTATCGGGCGCCTTTCATCTACTCTGCGACCCTCAAGGCGTTGCCACCCACGTAGCGCTTTTTGCACAACAAAAGGCGCAGTCGGGTCCTGGATCCCATGAGCCCTTGCCATAAAGGAAATGGCGGCCCGATGCCTCTGGGTCGTAGCCACTGATTTGCCTGCCTGATGTAAAGACAGCAGAAACTTTACTACTAGCTCTTCCTGACCCCAAAGCTCTCCCCTAGTAGTCCCCAAAAAGGCCCAATAGGATCGGAACGCCCCTTCATATGCCTTCCTTGTCCTGGGTGCTAAACTCTCTCCCACGAGGTTCTGTAGTTCGGGGCACCGAGAGACCAAAGAGCTTCGGGAAAGGGTGCCGCCACCGGGTCCGCTGTGGGCAGAAAACCCCAGAAGGCCTGCATACGAAAACGAGAAAGCGCATCAGCCGCTTGATTCATTACCCCCGGTACATGTCTAGCCCTAAATAGCACGTTCAATTGCATACACAATAACACAATTTCTTTGAGCAATCTCAGAATCCATTTGCATCGTGCTGCCTGGCTATTGATACACTCAACCACGGTCATGTTATCCGACCAAAACACCACAGAGTGATCTCTGAATCCCTCAGGCCAAGTTTTCAGGGCCACCAGAATGGGAAAAAGTTCAAGAAAGGCAATGTTAATTGTCAGCCCACACTCATGCCACCATAACGGCCATTTTTGAGCCGACCATTGTGTGCCAAATATGGCACCAAAACCAATGCTCCCAGCCGAATCTGTCCACAGCCCCAGCCCTTCGGAGGACACCGCCGGTTTATTCCAGACAATTCGACCATTGAACTCCGCCAGAAATGCCAACCAAATGCGCATGTCCTGGCGAACCTCTGCCGATAGCCTCGTGCGATGATGACCCTCCTTCAGTCCGACCATGGCTTGAGCGATCGAGCGGGAAAAGGGGCGGGCCATCGGCATTACTCTCAGGGCAAAATTCAGCTGGCCCACCAATTATTGTAGTTGATGCAATCTGACTTTAGACTCACTAATACACGTTTCCAGGGAAGCCCTGAATCTTAACACCTTTTCTCTTGGTAATCGAAAACAACCTTCCTCTGAATCGAGCTCGATCCCCAGGAACTCGAGGCAAGTCGAGGGACCCACAGTCTTACCTGGTGCCAGTGGCACACCAAAATGCTTCATTAAGACACAAAATTCATTCAAAGCCTGTCCACTTTCCGGATCCCCGGCCGCCCCCAGAAACAAAAAGTCATCGAGATAATGCATGACATGTTGAAAACCTGTCCTCTTTGTGAAGACCCATTGCAGAAAACAACTGAACTTTTCAAAATAGGCACAAGATATAGAGCATCCCATCGGCATACATCTATCCATGTAATAGTGACCCTGAAACATGAAACCAAGGAGACGCTGATCGTCTGGGTGTACCGGGAGCAACCGGAACGCTGACTCAATATCTGATTTTGCCATCAGCGCACCGGGCCCCAGGCGATTCAACATGGCGACGGCCTCATCGAAAGATGCGTACCGCACCGAACACACTTCCGGGTCTATCGCATCATTCACGGAAAGACCACGTGGGGCTGATAAATTATGTATCAGTCGGAACTCACCCAGGTCCTTCTTAGGGACCACCCCCAAAGGGGAACAAACAAAGTTAGCACATGTGGCTCATCAAATGGACCGGCGACTCGACCTCGAGTAACCTCCTTCCCAATCTTCTCCTGTACCACGGTCGTATGTTGCAAGACCGACAGTTGGTTTTTGCATTTTGCTACACCCTGAAAATCCCCCACTGGGATGCGGAAACCATATGAAAACCCGTTCCGCAACACCCCAGCGGAAACATGATCCGGGTATTCGCTGAGCCAAGGAATCATTGCCATGGTATCAATCGGAGTAGGTAAAGGCGCCCCTCGGACTATTTCAGACCTGTTTGGCGCCTCCCCTACCGCCGTTATCACCCGTTTTGGCTCTGCACATGGACTCAGGATGGGATGGCTGCCCACACCCTCCACATTCATGTCTAAACTTGCATGAACCCTGGGGCCTCGTACATTTACCCCTGTTAAAGTTCCAACAAATCCCCCTTTTACCTGCGTTGCCGTTCGGCTTCGAGTGGTAGTCATTACCTGTACTTGATCGAAAGGGTGTTCCAGCATACTGGCGGGAGGATTCACCCCCGCTACTCCCTACCAATGGTAACTTCAACATACCAGTACTCTCCATTTTTGACCATGAAACAGAGTCGTAACAATCCCAAGTCAAGTTTTTGTCATGTTCTTTCGCTTTTCTAAAAATATTATCGTAACAGAACCACTGATTGCCCCCATATGATCCATAATATTCCATGATCCGTGACTGATAAATAGGCAATTCGGTCAGCAACTCGGGCCTACGTTCGCCCATGATGGAGGTAAAGATTCCCCATGCCCTGCCCCAAGTGCCAATGTTTTCATCAACCTTAAAGGCGGCCATCTTTGCGCGCCAAACACTCGGATGCATGAGCTCCTTTTGGCTCTTAACATGCTCCATGTCATAATGGTCGGTAAGCAACGAAAAAATGTTTACATACTCGTCCGCCCACATCTTTTCCTTAATTGCTAGAGGGACATGCTGACCCAACTTTTCCCTTCGTGAAGGTGCAGACTCCTCCCTCGCAATCGGCAATGGCCGCTTACCTGAACCAGAAGCTGCATCCGCCGCTGGACCTGCTCCTGTTGCTTTATCCACCGCCGGAGACAGCGGGGTAACTGGCGATGGTGCCTTCGCCGCCTCCCTACTTTCACGCAGTTGCTTCATCAACACCCGTGCGTCGTCAGCCGCGGCGCCCTCGCTATCTTTCCCCAACCACGCTGCCAATTGTGCTGCTAACTCAGGCGGCATGTCCTCTCCGGACACGGGAGTGACCACCACGGGAATCGGATTCCCCTCCCTCGGCACCGGAGTTGGCTCCTCGAGTGGGGTATCGGGAACCGGGATGTCCCCCCCAGATGCCCCCCTTCTGGGCCTCTTGCCTTTTCCTCCAGGAGCTGCTCCCGCCAAAGGTCGTTTCGGTCCCCCTTCCCCGTCTTTAGCCGCCATCTGCTTCTTCAGATCAGTTACTTCTTTCATGAGCATACGGAGCATCTGATCGGTAGTAACTCGCTTTCCGACTTTCTTAGGCATTCTCAGACAGAGTATCTGTAAGACAAAAAAGAAAGATTACCACGCTCAAAATTGGCTCTTCGTTCCGTCTCGAGCTCACGTGCAGCGAGGAGGTGCAGCTTCAGAGCACAGGAACAAGAGGATGCTTTCTTGGCTTGTTGCTCCTTTTATCCGTCTTCAGGGCGGGCGTAAACCCGCCCCTGCCTGCCCCAAAGGGCGTGGCCGGCCGCGTCAGTGTCTAGGCCAGCCCACTCCAGGGCGGGAAAAAGCGCGCCCCGGCTACGCCGCTTCGGGCATACCAGCCGAGACTCGCCTCCCGCCCAAGATGGCTTCCCGGGGGGATCGTGGTACTCCGCCATACGTTCGGGGGGACCGAATGGTCGCCCCTTTCCAATACTTCTTTATTGATATCTTCTGTCATATTCCTCTTAAAAGTATAGCTTTGCAGTACTTCATAGAGACAAATGTTCTCAAGATGACTACTTCTATTTGGATAATATGTATCCAACATGTTTGTCTTCAAAATATTTGTACTGTTTGGTTCAAACTCTGCCAAATACTCAATTTCTTGTACAGACTTCAAAACTCGGTTTCGTTTTGCAGCAAGACCTAAACTCACCCAAATGATAGATCTAGATTTGGCATACAGACTTGCTGATGATAACCGATCTGAACATTCATATGCTTCAATTTCTCGATGCGACAACATCTTCAGACTGTAACTGTATAATTTCTTACTTAGGCTCTTTTTGTGAGAAATTTCCTCCCACATTTCCTTTAGTTCTGTCTTCTCTGATTTTGTTATGTAAGATTTTACATATCGAGCCACAGCAATAGAGTTGTCAGCAACATATTGAATATCCATGTTAGCATTCCACATGGACAAAATGACTGGATTGTAGTCATTTATGTATTTGGACTCTTCATTTCTTTTCAAGTTGTTTTTTGGTGATTTTCTTGTCACAGTATGTCGCAGTGAAGACCTAAAATTGTTCACTCTTCCTTTTGATATTACTGGTCGTGGAAATCCAAAACAACATTTTGTGTAGAACTTCTCCTTGGATTTGAACTTTCGACGACAGTATTTTCCACAGCGATGGGTTTGAAAGCGTAAGACTTGATGTCGTAAATTGTCTTCTTCTGTACTTTTCGGAACAACACATGTGGAATACTGTTCAATGAAACTCATCACTGTATTCTCCGAATCTGTTCCAAATTTGGGAGCATATTTGATCCATAGCAGCATATGTATGTGAGTAGCACCTCTTGCTTGATACTCCTTTCTCCAAAAAAAAAAAAAACCTCTCCAAGTGGGGATTTTTTTGTTTTTGATGAAAGACATCATAGCTTCAAATCTATGATTAAAATACCTACAAACATTAACTGGATCCAAAGAGCACAGTTTTCCCGGTGTCTTGAATTGTATATTCTCTATGTTAGAATTTGCCTCTCAAAGAAATTCAAGTAAATCTTCCCAGGCATACTCAGCACAGCTAAGAGTGAGTAACCATGTAGGAGTTCCTAAGTTTCTTAGCATACATTTCAATTCCCCATGACGACTGTACCAATACTCATTAGTACCACGCTGACATGCCATGAGATTGATTAGATGAGATTCCAACATATTGTCTTGCTCTAGGACCTTAACCATAAAATCCCTTGCTGAAACATTTTGAAGATGTACTCCAGATTTCAGTTTATGGTTCACAGCATAAGATAATCCAGACAAGTCACTCTCAAACAGAAGATGAAACAAATATGGAATGCAATGGTGAAATCTTCTGCATATAATCTTAAAGTCCGATATTCCGACGCAGGAATTTGAACAGGTCGCTCATCATATCTGCCACCTTGACCTGTTCGAAACAATTGAGGAAAACAACAAGCTTCCAAGCTTTCTTCCCATACACTTATGGGACTTCCTTTGGCTTCTTTCATTTGGAACAACTCAATGGCATTCCCCATTACTTCTTTGGAATGCAGAGGATGAACACTATTATGCTCATAAATCTGTTCACTTTTAGACAGATCTACTTTTTCAATCTGTCCAGCTGAGGAATCACTGTCCTCTTCTACAGTTGTTTCCTCATCTCCTACATATACATTTTTGTTGTACTGATTGTTTTTTACTAAATACAACATTGCCTTTTTGATTTTCCTAACATCCACTAATTCTTGCCAGATTTTCTTACTCTTTGTAGGAACGCCATTAACTAGAATAACCAGAGGTTCCTCCTCCACTTTTTCTACACCAATGGTGTCAATATTTTTCTTTAAATCTAAAGGCAAAAAAACAATCCTCTCTGTAAATCTGAAGGAGGCAATTTCCCTGTCTTAGGCTCCATGGGAACAATAGCCTGAAAAGGATGCACAATTTGAATCAGAATAGACTCATACGTATTTAAATCCATCAATTCAGATGGAATACTTACTAACTCAAGTATATTATGTACAGCTCTAGCAGGCATTCTGTTTTCATTTAATTTATTATAACAATATTTACAAATACTTTGATCAGAACCCAAATCAAAACAATTCTCAACCAACAAATAAGTTGCAAAATCCTTCCACTCATTATTATTTTCCTTTTCACTTTTTACATATAAATCAACTAACCAAGTCTGATTCTTATAATGAGTTCATCAACAACACTGTAGGAAGGTGGATATCTGACTATGGTTACCCCCAAACTTTTTGCCTGGTGTTTAGCTGGTTTTTGACATAGTTGGCCTGGGATCCTGCTATTCAGGGCCCCAGGCTGATTGCTCTCTCCTTAAAATGGACTCCATGTACCCTAGGTGCATAACATAATTGGAACTGGTTCACCTTATAGGCCCCTGTAACAGTGTACCCTAGGTACCCAGGGCATAGGTGCATCCAAGGCCTACCCGGGGCTGAAGCACGTATTGTGCCACCCCTGGCCTGGCCTCCAGATTTGACACAACTGGCTGATCACTCAGCTGGGGTAAGTTGGTGTAATCACCTCTTACTTAGATATAGTATCCCTATATCTAACCCTAAACTGGACACATGTTAACCTGTAAGCCATTCCTATGGAAGGCCCCTGCAATCCTGGGGGCAGAGTGCGTGGTTACATGTGAGATGGTGCTCTAGCATGAGCTGAGCCTGTCTGCAGCTGTCGGGAACCACGCCCTAAGCTGTTCTGGGATATTGCCATACCATATACTCTTAAGTGCATTATAATCCTCGCGGTTATATGCTATCTTTGGTTTGGCTTTATCAAAACATGTCGAGTAAGGTGTCATACGAATTGGAATACTATCCCCTCGACAGTTCTGTCGACGGGGATAGCATTCCACCCTTCTAGAGGGACACGACATGTGTGTAGCCTTAACCCCGGTTAAAGTTAACCAGAGCCTCAGCATCACAAAATGGATGCTGCCACCACAGACACATGTCTGACCTCCTGCTGCTGGGAGTCCTTCCAGCGAGGAGGGCCTGGACAAAGGGTTTCCTGCCTGGGGAGGTGCGAGCACCACCCCAGACAGGGTTTTGTGTATTGGGTAGGACAGGGCTGAATAGATTGAGACATGCCTGGGGCACACAAGGTGTCCCTGTGCATAAGCCAGCCCAAACCGGTTCTGGGGCTTTCCAGCCCCAGTCCTGGCGAGGAGCTGGACAAAGGAGAGGGGGTGTAACCACCCCCCTTCCTGGTCCCACCCATAGGGGAGGGACCTAGCAGGAGATCCACCCCTCAGATTGGAATAAGAGAGGGAGCAGTGCCATTGCACAGCAGATCATCCCGAAATCAACTTTAAACAAGAAGAAGACTGGACTTCGACATTCTGCTGCACAGAAGACTGAAGAGAATCTCCCTTGTGGCCTAGGAGTGGCCACCCTGTGAACACAGGTACCAACCAGCAACTCGACGTCTGCTTTGCCACCGCCTCCCACCGGAGACCGAGCCCAGAGCCCAACAAGAACCAGACTCCCAGACCTCTCAGAGCCCGATCCACAGTCCCTGCAAAGAAGGGACCCGTGGAGGCACCGAGTGACGTGGGACCGGACCTCTTGGAAGATACTCGAAAAGCTGACTGCGCAGCTTCTGAGATATCCTCGACGTTGTGCTTTGGGGATTGAGAACCCCCACCATCGAGCAGCCCTTGCACCGAAGATCAGCCCTCCAGCATCTCCACGATCTGCGTGGGGCCCTTTTGCATTGTGCCACTCGACGCGCCATCCCGGCCACTAGCCACGTGGTCAGCGGCCATCTTGGCGACGAACCCGAAGATTTAAACAGCAGGTCTGGTTGCTCCAGACCTACCCAAGCTCCTGTGAAAAGGAGCACTCGCTCTGACCTTGCTGGTCCGAGTGAACAGCATCTTTCAACTTCTGCGTGGCTTGCATTTGCCAAGGCCTGTTTGCTCCGATCAGGTCGCCGATACCGCCAACAGCGAGAAGCCTACGTGGGACAGCTCGTGACCGACTCCTGGACGTCCTCAACCCCGGGTATCCACGTGGCTGCAGAAAGAAGCTACCCGACAACGCCTGTTTGCACCCGACATCGCCTGGTTCCAATCTGGTTCCACGGTAGTCACTGGCTAGTGACTTTGAACACTGTCCCCTCTGCTTTCAGGTCTTCACATCTACAGATTCACCCTTGGATCCACCGGAACTCTTCTCATCGAGCCGCCTGCAGCATCTTCAGCTCCAAGCACCATCGACCAGCGTGACGAAACCCGACACAACTTCGACCCTGTGCACCCGCTTCCTGTGGGTGAGGTAACTCAGCTCCGCCGGTGCTCCTGCACTGGTACACATCCCAAGGGCCTGTGTTTTAAGTTTCAGCTCCGTAGGTCACTCGGAAGGTTCCTAACTTTCTAACTTTGTGCTTTTTACGCACCATAGACTTTGTATTGAGAAGTGCGTGCACTTTGAACACTGCACCCGAGTCCCGTGGGCCTTTCCCGACTTAGTTAACTCCAGTCTCGAATAGCTCCAGCGATTCCCAAGGCCCTAGGCCTCTTCACTTTCCTCTTGGTATCTCTTATACCACTTTCTTAGTATATGGTTTAGGTGGCCCCTAGGGCTCATCCATATTGTGCAACTTTTGTGTACTTTAAACTGTCTTGTGATTTAACGCTTGTGCTTCTGTGCTCATAAAGAGTCCAGGGGATTTTAATAGTTAATAAATCAATATATATTTTCAATATATATCTGTGTGGTGTCCCTTTCATTTGGTATTCAAGGGGGTTGTGTATGGTATAACAGCTGGCTTCACATGCCTTTCAGAGTTTAGCCTAAGACTGCTTTGTCCACGTTACCACTAGGATAACTGGTCTACAAGGTTGAATTACAACCATCATCATAAGGGTTGCTTGGCATGGTACAAAGTGATCACTAGAATTAGTGAGCATTATATACCAGGCCAACTTCTCACAAACACACACAAGAAATATTTGACCTTTCACTTGAAATGACCTTAAACTTTGTAATTTCATGATCAAAATGTTCAGTACTTACAATCTGTACATTCTCTTCCACATTACTTTCTATTACTGTATCAGTTTCAGCAGTGTCCTCTTTTTCACCAAAGTAACAAAACTCTATTTCTTCACATCTACTTCAGCTCCATGCAAAAGAGCACTGTTTTACTGTTTTAGCGTAAGTGCTGGACTTTTTGCATAATACAACCTTCTCACTATTTTCCTCACTTTAGTTTGATGCACTGCTAACATCCTAAAATGGTGAAAAGTACTCTGACATACTTTTCTAGAAAGACAGCCAGTGAATGACCATGCACACCTGATTTTTCCCTCACTCTGCAAGCATCTAAGTCTTGCAACATCTTCATCTTTTGTTTAAGACTTTTCCTACTAATTGTACATAAGAAATTGCTAAACAAATTAATAGAATCCTGTCGCACACTACAAATACTACTACAATACACCGGAGCCTTAGGACGTCTCCCTAAAACTTCATCAGCTAACACCTCATCTGCATTTCTAGGCACAATTTTTTCTTTTTCAACCGGACAACCGTCCTTCACCTCATATGGAAAGGGGCGACCACTCGGTCCCCCCGAACGTATGGCGGAGTGCCTCGATCCCCCCGGGAAGCCATTTTTGGGCGGGAGGCGCGTCTCGGCTGGTATGCCCGAAGCGGCGTAGCCGGGGCGCGCTTTTTCCCGCCCTAGAGTGGGCTGGCCTAGACACCGACGTAGCCAGCCCCGCCCCAGGGGCAGGCAGGGGCGGGTTCTCGCCCGCCCTGAAGACGGATAAAAAGAGACGCAAGACCAGAAGACGTCCTCTTGTTCTTGTGCTCCGAAGCTGCACCTCCTCGCTACCCGTGAGCTCGGGACAGAACGAAGAGCCAATTTTGAGCGTTTTGATCTTTTTCTTTGTCTTCTAGATACTTCGTCGGAGAGATGCCAAAGAAAGTCGCAAAGAGAATGACGACCGACCAGATGGTGCGGGCCCTTTGCAAAGAGGTGTCCGACATAAAGAAACGGTTGGCGGAGCGAGACGGGGAGGGGGGTTCGGGCCCTGCGCCGGCTGGAGGGAGACCTAAGAGGCCGAGAAGGGTTCCAGCCGGTGGAGACGTCCCGGTCCCCTCTGCACCGCTCGAGGCGCCGACCCCAGTACCAATGGAGGGGAATCCAATCCCCGTTGTCGTCACCCCGACACCCAAAGAAGACATGCCCCCCGAGCTGGCAGCACAGCTAGCAGCTTGGTTGGGGGATAGTAGTGATGGCGCCACGGCTGCCGAGGCACAGGCGCTGATAAAAGGGCTTCGTGAGAAGAGAGATGCAGCTAAAGGGACTGCGCCGTTGGCGGGAATAGACAAGCCGCAAGCGGCCGAAGCTGCGTCCGGTGCAGGTAAGCGGCCATTGCCGATTGCAAGGGACGAGTCAGCACCCTCTCGTAGAGAGAGATTGGGACAACATGTGCCTTTAGCTATAAAGGAAAAGATCTGGGCTGGGGAGTACGTGAATATTTTCTCCTTGCTTGTTGATCATTATGAGGTGGAGCATGTTAAAAGTCAGAAGGACCTAATGCATCCGAGTGTTTGGCGCGCAAAAATGGCCGCCTTTAAGGTAAATGAGAATATTGGCAACTGGGGCAATGCATGGGGTATTTTTACATCGATTTTGGGGGAACGTAGGCCCGAGTTGCTTTCTGAATTTCCCATTTATCAATCACGAATTATGGGTTACTCGACAGCGTATCAAGGTAACCATTGGTTTTGTTATGACAATCTGTTCAGGAAAGAAAAGGAACATAACAAGGGTTTGACTTGGGATTGTTACGATTCTGTAACATGGGATAAAATGAAAGAATCAGGAATGTTAAAAATGCCATTGGTTGGGAGCAATGTTGTAGATTACTCCCGCCAAAATGTGGGGACGCCCTTTCGACCAGGTACGAGCACCGACGATCAGTCGAGGCCCGCAGGCAATACAGGGAGGAAGGGTTTCTGCTTTAATTTCAACAAAGGGAAATGTACCAGGCCTCCGGGATCGTGTAAATTCAAACATGAGTGTAGTACGTGTGGGTCGTCCCATCCTGAGTCATCGTGCAGAGAATGGGGGTAAGGGAGGCGCCAAACAGGTCTAAACTAGTCCGAGGGGCGCCTTTACCAACCCCGATTGATACCTTGGCAATGATTCCCTGGCTCAGTGAATACCCGGATCGTACTTCTGCTGGGGTGCTGCGGAACGGTTTTACACATGGTTTCCGCATCCCGGTGGGGGACTTTCAGGGTGTAGGGATTTGCAAAAATCAACTTTCCGTTTTACAACATACATCTGTGGTGCAAGAGAAAATTCAGAAAGAGGTTAGCCGGGGACGGGTCGCCGGCCCGTTTAGTGTACCCCCGGTACCGGATTTTGTTTGTTCTCCGTTAGGGGTGGTCCCCAAGAAGGACCCAGGTGAGTTTCGTTTGATCCACAATCTGTCTGCTCCTCACGGCCTTTCGGTGAACGACGCAATTGATCCAGAAGTTTGTTCGGTGCGATACGCATCGTTTGATGAGGCAGTAGCCATCTTGAATCGCCTGGGGCCCGGGACGTTGATGGCGAAATCAGATATCGAGTCAGCGTTCCGGTTGCTCCCGGTACACCCAGACGATCAGCGTCTTTTGGGATTCGGGTTCCAGGGGTCATTTTACATGGATAGGTGTATGCCAATGGGATGCTCTATATCGTGTGCTTATTTTGAGCAATTCAGTACTTTCCTGCAATGGGTGTTCACTAAGAAAACGGGTTTCCGAAATGTAATGCACTACCTTGACGACTTTTTGTTCCTTGGTCCCGCCGGAAATCCCGAATGTGCTCAGGCCTTAGCTGAATTCTGTGTGTTGATGGGTCATTTTGGCGTGCCATTGGCACCGGGTAAAACTATGGGTCCCACGACTTGCCTCGAGTTTTTGGGGATCGAGTTGGACTCAAGGGAGGGGTGTTTCCGTTTACCAGCTAGCAAAGTGTTGAAATTCAGGGCAGCCCTCCAAGTATGTTTGAATGCATCTAAGGTTACACTGCATCAGTTGCAACAATTAGTGGGAAAGTTGAACTTTGCCTTGAGGGTGATCCCAATGGCTCGCCCTTTTTCCCGCTCAATTGCCCAAGCGATGGTTGGCCTAAAGGAGGGTCATCATCGCACGAGGTTATCGGCTGAGGTCCGCCAGGACATGCGGATTTGGTTAGCATTTTTGGCGGACTTCAATGGCCGAGTCGTCTGGAACAAGCCAGCCGTGTCCTCAGAAGAGCTTGGGCTATGGACAGATTCAGCAGGAAGCATAGGCTTTGGCGCCATCTTCGGCACAAAATGGTCTGCTCAAAGGTGGCCCCTATGGTGGCACGAGAAGGGGCTAACGAGTAATATTGCTTTCCTTGAACTATTTCCCATTCTGGTGGCCCTGAGAACCTGGCCAGAAGGGTTCAGAGATCATTCTGTCGTGTTCTGGTCCGACAATATGACCGTGGTAGAATGCATCAATAGTCAGGCAGCCCATTGTAAATTGATTTTGAGGCTGCTCAAAGAAATTGTCCTACTGTGTATGCAACTGAACGTGGTATTCAGAGCAAAACATGTCCCAGGGGTGATGAATCAGGCTGCTGATGCACTGTCTCGTTTTCACATGCAGGCTTTCTCGGGTTTCCTTCCTTCAGCGGACCCGGAGCCGGCACCCTTCCCCGAAGCTCTCTGGTCTCTCGGTGCCCCGAACTTCGTCACCTCGTGGGAGAGAGTCTAGCACCCAGGACAAGGAAGGCATATGAAGGGGCGTTCCAGGCCTATTTAGCCTTTTTGGGGGCAGAGAGAGGGGGACTTTGGGGTCAGGAAGAGTGGGTAGTACTTTTTCTGATGTCCTTACGTAGGGCTGGGAAATCGGTGGCTACGGCTCAAAGGCATCGTGCCGCCATTTCCTTTGTTGCCAGGGCCCATGGCATCCTGGACCCAACAGCGTCTTTCACAGTACAGAAAGCGCTGCGTGGGTGGCAACGCCTAGAGGGTCGCAGAGTAGACGTAAGACGACCGATAGGTCTAGACAGGTTGTCCCAGTTACTGGCCACACTCCCTAACACATGCTCGTCCCCTTTTGAGACCTGTTTGTTCCGGACTGCATTTACGCTGGCATTTCACGGGGCTATGAGAGTTAGTGAGCTAGTTGCAAGGGAGAAACAGGATGTGACGGGGGGCTTGTCCAGGGAACATGTTCAGATCAGGGGTGATGCGATGATTGTCTCCTTTCTCAGGTCCAAGACTGACCAAGATGGGAGAGGGGACTGCACGATCATTCGCAGGAACCCCGAGTCATCCATGTGTCCGGTACAGTGCTTAGAAGATTACCTAGCACGAAGGGTGGCATCATGGGGGGGGACATTGTTGAGGCATGCAGACGCCACCCCGCTGACGAGGTTTCAGTTTCAGCGGGTGCTTGCAATGGCCATTGCCGCAGCGGGCTTGGACCCGGGCGAATTTGGGACCCATTCCTTTCGAATAGGGGCTGCCACTGAAGCTACAGCCAGGGGTCTTAATGTAGAACAAGTGAAACGTGTGGGGCGCTGGTCCTCCAATTGTTATAAGAGGTACGTGCGATTGCACATGTTGTGAAGCTGTAATCATGTACTCACGCTTCTTGTCTTTTGTTTGTTTTCAGTTGCGCAAGCCTACGCGGCAGGGCGGACTGTGCAGTCGACCCAACACCAGGCCAGCGGTCGCACGTCACCAGCTGTGAGGAAGGAGGTGTGGGTCGTGGGCCACTCATACGTGAGACGGGCCGCAGACGTATTCAAAGCAGGTGACATGATTCACGTACCTGGGGAATACGGGTACAGAGTGTCCTTCTACGGAAGGGGCGGTCTCTGTATTGACCAGTTTCAGGAATTTTTTGAGGGTTTGTTAGAGCGGATGAGGTCACCGCCGTCCATAGTCATAGTGCATTTGGGGGGCAATGGTTTGGTCACCACCGGTAGACGACTTCTCCTGGAGGCTATGCTTTCCACGGTAAGTTGGTTAGCGAGGAGAGTTCCGGGGTGCATAATTGCGTGGTCTCATATGATCCCACGAAAAGTGTGGCGGGGGGCTATCTCGATCCCTGCTTTGAATCATTCTGTTAGAAAGTTGAATAACAAAGTGAGTAGGTTGTTCCGTTCCAAGACATTGCATTCGATCTCGCATAGTTGTATTAATGATGACAGTATGTATCTGGGGGATGGTGTGCATTTGTCGAGGGTGGGGAATGAGTTACTCATAGGAGACTTCTTAGCTTGGTTAAAATCGTTAAAACATGACCTTTAGGTAGGAGTTTTTGTGGGGGGTCCGGATAGCCGGTCAACTATCCGGACCTGTGGCGGTAAGGTCATGATCGGTGAGCACTAATTGGTAGATCCCTATGAGTGGGCGTCACCCAACACGGATGGGAGCGCTCGGGAGAGGTGGCCATTGGCCCCTCAATGGGGAGGCGGTCCCGTCTAAGGGCGGGTCGCCGGAAGTAAAGGAAAGGCGGTCAAGGCCCCTTCCTTTGTAGGAGGGGTTACAGCCCCCTCCTGGGGAATTTCCCGGGGCCAGTGTCATCTGCGACGGCAGATGCGGTAAGTTGTGTGGGGTGGGGGGAGGTCCACGATACCTTCTAGATACCACACACAAGTCTTCGAACGACCTTTAAATGGCGTCGAGTCTTAAGTGCCCCCGTCAAGCCAAGGGAAATTGTCAGTAGTTGCACTTGAGGTAAGCCTCTGTGCTGTCGCCCCTCCCAAGTGGGAGGGGTAAGTCTGGTTAGGGATCTTGACACCGGTTATGACCTTGCCGTTGGCCCTTAAACGTTAGGATGTACAATTTCAGTGTTTCTAGAGAAATGTTTTTGTAGGATGCTAGTTCGGCTAGGAGAACCTCTGTATTAGAGAATATGTTAAGGTTAGCCAAACATCGCAATGTGATAATGAAATTGTACATAACATGAAACGTTTAATGTTTTAATTTTTTGTTTTAATAAATACGGCCGGGAGGGTCACTCCCTCCCACATCCAAAAACTTTAAGAACTGTTTCCGGTTTCCCTCCTTTTGGGGATTGTGTTGAGAGGGGGTGGCGGGTATCTCAGCCATATGGAAAGGGGCGACCACTCGGTCCCCCCGAACGTATGGTGGAGTGCCTCGATCCCCCCGGGAAGCCATTTTTGGGCGGGAGGCGCGTCTCGGCTGGTATGCCCGAAGCGGCGTAGCCGGGGCGCGCTTTTTCCCGCCCTAGAGTGGGCTGGCCTAGACACCGACGTAGCCAGCCCCGCCCCAGGGGCAGGCAGGGGCGGGTTCTCGCCCGCCCTGAAGACGGATAAAAAGAGACGCAAGACCAGAAGACGTCCTCTTGTTCTTGTGCTCCGAAGCTGCACCTCCTCGCTACCCGTGAGCTCGGGACAGAACGAAGAGCCAATTTTGACCCACCCACCAGCCCCTGAAGACAGCAAGTTGTTGTACAATAAAGTGAATTTTATAAGTATGTTTTTCCGTTTCGTTTACAGGCTGTGAAAGTATCAGTTTGTTGTTGATCATAATAAAGTATGGTGAATATCGTGTAAGCTGTTACGATTAAAATGATTATATGTGTTGTTGCATTTTAAGCATGTTCTTTCGGTCGTAGCGACCAATGTTTTCATAGGTTTGAGTAAGAATTGTCGTATTTAGTTTGGTAGGCGGTAAGGTCATGATCGGTGAGCACTAATTGGTAGATCCCTATGAGTGGGCGTCACCCAACACGGATGGGAGCGCTCGGGAGAGGTGGCAATTGGCCCCTCAATGGGGAGGCGGTCCCTTCTAAGGGCGGGTCGCCGGAAGTAAAGGAAAGGCGGTCAAGGCCCCTTCCTTTGTAGGAGGGGTTACAGCCCCCTCCTGGGGAATTTCCCGGGGCCAGTGTCATCTGCGACGGCAGATGCGGTAAGTTGTGTGGGGTGGGGGGAGGGCCACGATACCTTCTAGATACCACACACAAGTCTTCGAACGACCTTTAAATGGCGTCGAGTCTTAAGTGCCCCCGTCAAGCCAAGGGAAATTGTCAGTAGTTGCACTTGAGGTAAGCCTCTGTGCTGTCGCCCCTCCCAAGTGGGAGGGGTAAGTCTGGTTAGGGATCTTGACACCGGTTATGACCTTGCCGTTGGCCCTTAAACGTTAGGATGTACAATTTCAGTGTTTCTAGAGAAATGTTTTTGTAGGATGCTAGTTCGGCTAGGAGAACCTCTGTATTAGAGAATATGTTAAGGTTAGCCAAACATCGCAATGTGATAATGAAATTGTACATAACATGAAACGTTTAATGTTTTAATTTTTTGTTTTAATAAATACGGCCGGGAGGGTCACTCCCTCCCACATCCAAAAACTTTAAGAACTGTTTCCGGTTTCCCTCCTTTTGGGGATTGTGTTGAGAGGGGGTGGCGGGTATCTCAGCCATATGCTAGACCACTGGTGTCAACTGCATGCACCAAAACATTATATTGAAAGTAATTCTCTTCATTAAAAAATGGCTCACAACTTGAACTATGCTTCCATTCTCCCAAAAAAATCACAAAAATTAGTCAGATTAATTACTCTTTTCCACTTACATTTCGATTTCAAATCATTGATTGCCTTGTCTAGTGTACGAATTCTATTGATTACTAAAATATACAGCTTTCTCTTCACTTCAAAAGCCTGATCAACAAACTTTTCTATTCTTTTCTTTTTCTTGTAAAAAACTGTTTTCTTTTTATAGTGCTTAAGATTTTTTAATAAATTCAAACTTACTCTATTACGAAACATTCATCTATGAATGTCAATGAACTGATTTGTCCTATGATTACCATACACACTATCATCTCCTCGTACCGTTATACAATTATTTGGGGGAGCTCTGCTTTTTCTTTTTTTTTGCATTTGTTTTTTGTTTCGTAGGAAAACTTTCTTGCCATTTTGTGCATTTTGTCAAATTCCTTAAGAAATCTTTTCTTTGCTTACCAGAAGTATTTTTTTTTCTCTGAAGATTGTCTTTTGGATTAATTTTCTAATTCAGCCCTCTTGGTCAATAAAGCTTGCTTATGAAGTTTTCTTTTCCGGTCCTTCGCAGGCATATTCTATTACGGCTCTGTAGATATTTACAATCTGTTGAAAAGAAAAATGTGACATATTATATATAGACCACTACTAAAATAGCACATTGCAATTACATTAACTAAACAATATAAACACTAGTTCACAACTTAAGTAAGTATATAGTGCAGCAAGTGTCTCTCACCGGAGTAGGAAATCATGCTCTGACTGCTGTTTCTCAGTTTATGTCAGTGCAGTACAGTTTCAACATTATTCTCACTTTCTACCTACGCCATCTCTCTCTTTGTGTGTCTCATATCACTCTCTGCCTAAACCATCTTCCTCTTTGCATGCCTCATCTCACTCTCTCCTTCCACCATCTCTCTCTTTGCATGTGTGTGTCATCTCACTCTCTGCCCACACAATCTCTTTGTTTGTGTGTGTGTGTCATCTCACTCTCTGCCTGCACCATCTCTCTATTTGTGTACGTGTGTCATCTCACTCTAAGCCTGCACCATCTTTCTGTTTGTGTGTGTGTCATCTAACTTTATGCCTGCACCATCTCCCTGTTTTTGTGTGTTTGTGTGTCATATAAAAATCGATTTCCATAATGCATCATTTTTTTTACCAGCATTACAAAAAAACATGATTCACAATGAAACAATAATGAAGCCCTATATACTTCTTAATGGTCCCAAGAGTGTATACTACACTCTATCAATATTAAATAAATCATTACTCACCTGAAAAAAAGCTTTGGAAGAGTTAGAACAGTCTCAGTACACACACCAGATTTTATTCAGCAGAATCTCTGAAATACAACACAGCATATTAGAATGCATGCATTTCATTTTTCAAAGAAGTAATTCTAATGGTTGAGAAAAGTTCATTAAAAGGAACATTTCACAGGAAAAGCTGGTATACAGAGAAGTCAAACCCCATTGCTGAGTTCTTTACAGGAAGCTTTAATATAGATACAGGCAGTGATTGCATGTAGAGGGACTAAGAATGGCACACAGAAAAGAATATAAAATGGATTTCACTAATGGCATCAATATAAAAAAAGAGACACATATTTACAGGCCCTTTGCGTAACTTTTAACATGGGCATTGATTGCTTGTACCCATGTTAAAGGTTGCACAAGGGGCTTGTAAATATGCCTCTCTTTTTTTATATTGTATCTCAATTGATGCCATTACTGAAATCCATTTCAAATTCTTTTCTGTGTGCTATTCCTATCACTCTCCATGCATTGACTGCCTGTACCCATGTTAATGGTTGAGCAAGGGGCTTGTAAATATGCCCCTCTTTTTCTTATATTCTATCTCAATTGATGCCATTAATGAAATTCTTTACGCATCTTCTACACCATTTCAAATTCTTGTCTATGTGCCATTCTAATCCCTGCATGCATTTACCGCTTGCACCCATGTTAAAGATTGCGTAAGGGGCTTGTAAATATGCCTCTCTTTTTTTATATTGTTTCTCAATCGATGCCATTAGTTAAATTACTTTATGCATCTCCCACACCATTTTGTATTGTTTTCTGTCTGCTTTTCCTATCCTTCTGCATGCATTCACTGCTGGCACCCATGTTAAAGGTTGTGCAAAGGGCTTGTAAATAGGTCCCTCTTTTTTTATATTGTTTCTCAATTGATGCCATTAGTGAAATCATTTATGCATCTCCCACACCATTTCTTATTGTTTTCGGTGTCCCATTTGTGTCTCTGTGCATGCATTCACTGCCTCTACCCATGTTAAAGGTTGCACAAGGGGCTTGTAAATATGTCCATTTTTTATATTGTTTCTCAATTGATGTCATTAGTGAAATTGTCTTCTTATTTACAATCCCCTTGCGTCACCTTTAACAAAAAGAGGAGCCTATTTACAAGCCTCTTGCGTCACCTTTAACAAAAATAGGAGCATATTTGCAAGCCCCTTGAGTCACCTTTAACAAAAAGAGGAGCATATTTACAAGCCCCTTGCGTCACCTGTAAAAAAATTGGAGCATATTTACAAGCCACTAGCGTCACTTTCAACAAAAATAGGAACATATTTACAAAACCCTTGCGTCACCGTTGACAAAAAAAAGAGCATATTTACAAGCCCCTTGCATCACCTTTAACAAAAACAGGAGCATATTTACAAGCTCCATGCGCCATCTTTAACAAAAATAGGAGCATATTTACAAGCCCCTTGCGCCACTTTTAACAAAAACAGGAGCATATTTACAAGCCCCTTGCATCACCTTTAACAAAGAGAGGAGCATACTTACAAGTCCTTTGGGCCACCTTTAACAAAAAGAAGAGCATATTTACAAGCCCCTTGGATCACCTTTAACAAAAACAGGAGCATATTTACAAGCCCCATGCGCCATCTTTAACAAAAATAGGAGCATATTTACAAGCCTCTTGCGTCACCGTTAACAAAAAGAGGAGCATATTTACAAGCCCCTTGCGTCACCTTTAACAAAGAGAGGAGCATACTTAAAAGTCCTTTGGGCCACCTTTAACAAAAACAGGAGCATATTTACAAGCCCCTTGCGCCACTTTTAACTAAAACAGGAGCATATTTACAAACTCCTTGCGCCACCTTTAAAAAAAGATAGGAGCATATTTACAAGCCCCTTGCGTTACCTTTAAGAAAAAGAGGAGCATATTTACAAGCCCCTTGCGTCACCTTTAACAAAAAGAGGAGCATATTCAAAAACCTCTTGTGCCACCTTTATCAAAAAGAGGAGCATATTTACAAGCCCCTTGCATCACCTTTATCAACAATAGGAGCATATTTACAAGACCCATGCGCCACCTTTAACAAAAATAGGAGCATATTTACAAGCCCCTTGCGTCACCTTTAACCAAAAGAGGAGCATATTTACAAGCCCCTTGTGTCACCTTTAACAAAAACAGGAGCATATTCACAAGCCCCTTGCGCCACTTTTAACAAAAACAGGAGCATATTTACAAACTCCTTGCGCCACCTTTTACAAAAATAGGAGCATATTGACAAGCCCCTTGCGTTACCTTTAAGAAAAAGAGGAGCACATTTACAAGCCCCTTGCGTCACCTTCAACAAAAAGAGGAGCATATTCACAAACCTCTTGTGGCACCTTTATCAAAAAGAGGAGCATATTTACAAGCCCCTTGCGTCACCTTTATCAACAATAAGAGCATATTTACAAGACCCATGCGCCACCTTTAACAAAAATAGGAGCATATTTACAAGCCCCTTGCGTCACCTTTAACCAAAAGAGGAGCATATTTACAAGCCCCTTGTGTCACCTTTAACAAAAAGAGGAGCATACTTACAAGCCCCTTGCGCCACCTTTAACAAAAATAGGAGCATATTTACAAGCCCCTTGCGTCACCTTTAACAAAAATAGGAGCATATTTACAATTCCCTTGTGTCACCTTTAACAAAAAAAGGAGCATATTTACAAGCCTCTTGCGTCACCTTTATTAAAAAAAGGAGCATATTTACAAGACCCATGCTTCACCTTTAACAAAAAGAGGAGCATATTTACAAGCCCCTTGCATCACCTTTAACAAAAAGAGGAGCATATTTGAGGAGCATATTTACAAGCCCCTTGCGTCATCTTTAACAAAAATAGGAGCATATTTACAAGCCCCTTGCGTCACCTTTAACAAAAATAGGAGCATATTTACAAACCCCTTGCGCCATTTTTAACAAAAACAGGGGCATATTTACAAGCCCCTTGCATCACCTTTAACAAAAACAGGAGCATATTTACAAGCCCCTTGCGTCACCTTTAACAAAAATAAGAGCATATTTACAAGACCCATGCGCCACCTTTAACAAAAATAGGAGCATATTTACAAGCCCCTTGCGTCACCGTTAACAAAAAGAGGAGCATATTTACAAGCCCCTTGCGTCACCTTTAGCAAAGAGAGGAGCATACTTACAAGTCCTTTGGGCCACCTTTAAAAAAAAGAGGAGCATATTTACAAGCCCCCTGCGCCATTTTTAACAAAAACAGGAGCATATTTACAAACTCCTTGCGCCACCTTTTACAAAAATAGGAGCATATTCACAAGCCCCTTGCGTTACCTTTAAGAAAAAGAGGAGCATATTTACAAGCCCCTTGCGTCACCTGTAACAAAAAGAGGAGCATATTCACAAACCTCTTGTGCCACCTTTATCAAAAAGAGGAGCATATTTACAAGCCCCTTGCGTCACCTTTATCAACAATAAGAGCATATTTACAAGACCCATGCACCACCTTTAACAAAAATAGGAGCATATTTACAAGCCCCTTGCGTCACCTTTAACCAAAAGAGGAGCATATTTACAAGCCCCTTGTGTCACCTTTAACAAAAAGAGGAGCGTACTTACAAGCCCCTTGCGCCACCTTTAACTAAAATAGGAGCATATTTACAAGCCCCTTGCGTCACCTTTAACAAAAATAGGAGCATATTTACAATTCCCTTGTGTCACCTTTAACAAAAAAAGGAGAATATTTGCAAGCCCCTTGCGTCACCTTTATTAAAAAAAGGAGCATATTTACAAGACCCATGCTTCACCTTCAACAAAAAGAGGAGCATATTTACAAGCCCCTTGCGTCACCTTTAACAAAAAGAGGAGCATATTTGAAGAGCATATTTACAAGCCCCTTGCGTCACCTTTAACAAAAATAGGAGCATTTTTACAAGCCCCTTGCGTCACCTTTAACAAAAAGAGGAGCATACTTACAAGCCCCTTGCGCCACCTTTAACAAAAATAGGAGCATATTTACAAGCCCCTTGCGTCACCTTTAACAAAAATAGGAGCATATTTACAATTCCCTTGTGTCACCTTTAACAAAAAGAGGAGCGTACTTACAAGCCCCTTGCGTCACCTTTAACAAAAATAGGAGCATATTTACAATTCCCTTGTGTCACCTTTAACAAAAAAAGGAGAATATTTGCAAGCCCCTTGCGTCACCTTTATTAAAAAAAGGAGCATATTTACAAGACCCATGCTTCACCTTCAACAAAAAGAGGAGCATATTTACAAGCCCCTTGCGTCACCTTTAACAAAAAGAGGAGCATATTTGAAGAGCATATTTACAAGCCCCTTGCGTCACCTTTAACAAAAATAGGAGCATTTTTACAAGCCCCTTGCGTCACCTTTAACAAAAAGAGGAGCATACTTACAAGCCCCTTGCGCCACCTTTAACAAAAATAGGAGCATATTTACAAGCCCCTTGCGTCACCTTTAACAAAAATAGGAGCATATTTACAATTCCCTTGTGTCACCTTTAACAAAAAAGGAGCATATTTACAAGCCCCTTGCGTCACCTTTATTAAAAAAAAGGAGCATATTTACAAGACCCTTGCTTCACCTTTAACAAAAAGAGGAGCATATTTACAAGCCCCTTGCGTCACCTTTAACAAAAAGAGGAGCATATTTGAGGAGCATATTTACAAGCCCCTTGCGTCACCTTTAACAAAAATAGGAGCATATTTACAAGCCCCTTGCGTCACCTTTAACAAAAATAGGAGCATATTTACAAGCCCCTTGCGCCACCTTTAACAAAAATAGGAGCATATTTACAAGCCCTGTGCGTCACCTTTAACAAGAACAGGAGCAAATTTACAAGCCCCTTGCGTCACCTTTAACAAAAAGAGGATCATATTTACAAGCCCCTTGTGTCACCTTTAACAAAAATAGGAGCATATTTACAAGCCCCGTGCGTCACCTTTAACAAAAACAGGAGCATATTTACAAACCCCTTGCGCCACCTTTATCAATAAGGGGGGCATATTTACAAGCCCCTTGCGTCACATTTAACAAAAAAAGGAGAATATTTACAAGCCCCTTACGGCACCTTTAACAAAAATAGGAGCATACTTACAAGCCCCATATGGCGGGGATACCCGTTACCCCCTCCCAACACAATCCCCAAGGATGGGAAGACGGACACGGTTCTTGACTTTTGGAAGGCGGGAGGGAGTTACCCTCCCGGCCGTATTTATTAAAATATGAAACAAAATTAAAACATTAAAATACCAGTTTCATATCATGTACAATTTCATTTTCACATTACGATGTTTATTGGCTAACCTTAACACAGCTCTAATACAAAGGTTCTCCTAGCCGATTCTAAACATCCTGCAAATGCATATACTCAAAATTAAATTGTACATCCTAACATTACGGGCCAACGGCAAGGTCGTAACCGATGTCAGATCCCTAATACCAGAACTCCCCCCCTTACTTGTGAGGGGCGGGCGCACAGAGGACTGTACCTATGTGCCAACTTCCAATTTCCCTTGTCTTAACAGGGGCCCCATATTTACTCGACGCCATCTTAGTGGTCGTCCGAGGACTCGTGTGAGGTGTCTAGAAGGTAGCGTAGACCCCCCTCTCATCCCACACTGCTTACCACATCTACCGTCGCGGATGTCCTGGCCCTGGGAAATTCCCAGGAGGGGCCCGTAGCCCCTCCTCCCCTGGGAGGGGCCTATGACCGCCTTCCCTTTCGGCGGCCCCATCCTTAGAGGGGTACCGCCTCCCCGTGTGAGGGGCCAATGGCCGCCTCCCCCCGGGCGCTCCCATCCATAATGGGTGGCGCCCCACCTCTAGGGATCTTCCAATTACTGCTCACCGATCATTACCTTACCGCCCGACCAAAAATAAATACGACATTTTGAACCTAATGAGGACTGAATAAACGGTTAGACTGGATATTACACAATAACCTTTAGTAACACATCATTCAACTAGGCTGTGATACTTCGCCTAAGAACATGCTAAATAGCAACCATTTTATTATCCTCAAAAAAGACAATCCAGACTTTATTAAAACAACCTGCAAAAGAGATAATATCACCGTTAATCGACTTTATTGCAGTACTAATCGTTGCCATAAGGGGCTTGTGGGTGGGTCAAAATTGGCTCCTTGTTCCGTCTCGGGCTCACGTGCAACGAGGAGGTGCAACTTCCAAGCACAGGAACAAGAGGATGCTTCCTTAGATTGTTGCTCTTTTATTCTTCCTCGGGAGGGCGTGTACCCTCCTCCGATCCGCCTACGGGCTGTGGCCAACGGTGTAGGTGTCTAGGACAACCCCTCTTGGGCGGGAAAAGGCGCGCCCCGGCTATGCCGCTTCGGGCATACCAGCCGAGACACGCCTCCCGCCCAAAATGGTTTCCCGGTGGTTTCAGGGCACCCTACCATACGTTCGGGGGGACCGAGTGGTCGCCCATTTCCATATGGCCGGGATACCCGTCACCCCCTCCCAACACAATCCCCAAGGATGGGAAGACGGACACGGTTCTTAACTTTTGGAAGGCGGGAGGGAGTTACCCTCCCGGCCGTATTTATTAAAATATGAAACAAAATTAAAACATTAAAATAACAGTTTCATATCATGTACAATTTCATTTTCACATTACGATGTTTATTGGCTAACCTTAACACAGCTCTAATACAAAGGTTCTCCTAGCCGATTCTAAACATCCTGCAAATGCATATACTCAAAATTAAATTGTACATCCTAACATTACGGGCCAACGGCAAGGTCGTAACCGGTGTCAGATCCCTAATACCAGAACTCCCCCCCTTACTTGTGAGGGGCGGGCGCACAGAGGACTGTACCTCTGTGCCAACTTCCAATTTCCCTTGTCTTAATGGGGGCCCCATATTTACTCGACGCCATCTTAGTGGTCGTCCGAGGACTCGTGTGAGGTGTCTAGAAGGTAGCGTAGACCACCCTCCCACCCCACACTGCTTACCACATCCGCCGTCGCGGATGTCCTGGCCCCGGGAAATTCCCAGGAGGGGCCCGTAGCCCCTCCTCCCCTGGGAGGGGCCTATGACCCCCTTCCCTTTCGGCGGCCCCATCCTTAGAGGGGTACCGCCTCCCCGTGTGAGGGGCCAATGGACACCTCCCCCGGGCGCTCCCATCCATAATGGGTGGCGCCCCACCTCTAGGGATCTTCCAATTACTGCTCACCGATCATGACCTTACCGCCACAGGCCGGATAGTTGACCGGCTATCCGGACCCCCCACACACTCCTACTAAAGGTCATGGCTACACAAACTCTTTAACCAAGCTATGAAGTCTCCTATGAGTAAGACATTCCCCTCCCGGGACAAATGGACCCCATCTTCAAGATACATATGGTCCCCCCGAATACATCCATGTGGAATACAATGCAACTGGCCTGAACGAAACAACCTACTAAGTTTGTTATTAACTTTCTTTACCGACTGATTCAAAGCTGACACAGAGAGGGCCCCCCGCAACACCTTTCTAGGAATCATGTGTGACCATGCAATCGTGCACCCCGGAACCCTTCTCGCCAACCAACTTACTGTGGATAAAATTAACTCGAGAAGTACTCGTCGACCAATGGTTACCAAATCATTGCCCCCAAGATGTACTATGATTACAGACGGCGGTGACCTCGTCCGCCCTAGCAGTCCCTCCATAAAAGTTTGAAACTGGTCAATACAGAGTCCGCCCCTTCCGTGGAAGGTCACCCTGCACCCGTATTCCCCAGCCACGTGATTCATGTCACCTGCTTTGAATACGTCCGCGGCTCGCCTCACGTATGAGTGGCCAACGACCCACACCACTCTTCCCTCAGCCGGTGATCTTTGACCGCTGGTCCCCAGGTGTCGGGTCAACTGCACAGTCCGCCCCGCAAAGCCTGCTAGCGAAACTGTAAACCAAACAGAAAACAAGAAGCGTGAGTGCATGACATTAGCTTCACAACATGTGCAAGCGCACATACCTTTTATAACAATTCGAGGACCAACGCCCCAACTGTTTCACCTTTTCAACACTCAGACCCCTGGCTGTAGCCTCTGTAGCAGCCCCTATCCGGAAGGAATGGGTCCCAAAATCGCTCGGGTTCAAGCCCGCAGCCGCGATTGCCATTGTTAACACCCACTGGAACTGAAACCTAGTCAGTGGGGTGGCGTCGGTGTGCCTCAGCAAGCTTCCCCCCCATGATGCCGCCCTCTGCGCTAAATACTCCTCCACGCATTTTACTGGGCACATGGGAGACCCTGGAATCCGCTGGACTACCACACAGTCCCCGATCGCTCCCTGATCGGTCTTGGACCTGGCTATTGAGACTACCATCGTCTCACCCTTAATTTGAATGTGTTCTCGACACAGACCTCCCCCCGTATCCTGCTTATTCCTCGCTACCAGTTCGCTTACCCGCATAGCCCTATGGAATGCTAATGCAAAAGCGGCCCGGAACAGCACTGTCTCTGATTGAGATGAACATGTCGCAGGGAGTACGGACATTAACAGGGACAACCTTTCTAGACCTATCGGGTGCCTCTCATCCACTCTACGACCCTCAAGGCGTTGCCACCCACGCAGAGCCTTCCTTACGAGAAAGGACGATGTGGGGTCCTGGATGCCATGAGCCTGCGCCATGAAGGCAATGGCGGCCCTGTGCCTATTGGCTGTTGCCAGTGATCGGTCTGCCTGATGTAGTGATACCAGAAATTTCAGGACATACTCCTCCTGCCCCCAATGCTCCCCCCTAGCTGAACCCAAAAAGCCCCAATAGGAACGGAACGCCCCTTCATATGCCTTCCTTGTCCTGGGTGCTAGACTCTCTCCCACGAGGTTTTGTAATCCGGGGCACCGAGAGACCAGATTGCTTCGGGAAATGGTGCCGCCACCAAGTCCGCTGAGGGCAGAAAACCCCGGAAGGCCTGCATGTGGGAACGAGAGAGTGCATCAGCCGCCTGGTTCAGTACCCCAGGCACGTGTCTTGCCCTAAAGTGGACGTTTAGTCTCATACATAGCAGGACAATTTCTTTCAGCAATCTCAAAATCCATTTGCAGCGTGCTGCCTGATTATTGATACATTCAACAACGGTCATATTATCAGACCAGAACACCACAGTGCGATCACGAACCCCTTCTGGCCATGTTTTCAAGGCCACCAGAATGGGGAACAGCTCAAGAAACCCAATGTTACCTGTGAGCCCACTATCGTGCCACCACGCCGGCCATGTTCGTGCCGACCATTGATTACAAAAGATGGAGCCAAAGCCCACACTCCCTGCCGAGTCGGTCCACAACCCCAGTTCCTCGGAGGAAGCTGGCGGTTTCTTCCACACGACGCGACCGTTAAAATCCGCCAGAAATGGCAGCCATATGCACATATCCTGGCGAACCTCTGCTGACAGTCATGTGCGGTGGTGCCCTTCCTTGAGGCCAACCATGGCTTGTGCGATAGAGCGGGAAAAGGGGCGAGCCATCGGTATCACTCTAAGGGCAAAGTTAAGCTGACCCACAGCTTGTTGCAACTGATGGAGAGTTACTTTTCTCTCGCCGAGGCACATTTCAAGTGAGGACTTAAATTTCATTACCTTCTCCTTGGGCAAACGGAAGCACCCCTCTACAGAATCGAGCTCAATTCCCAGAAACTCGAGTGAAGTAGATGGCCCTACCGTCTTGCCTGGTGCCAGTGGCACGCCAAATCGTTTCATGAGATTACAGAATTCCCTCAAAGCCTGTGCACATTCCGTGTCCCCAGCTGCCCCCAGAAACAGAAAATCATCAAGGTAATGCATAACCTGCGTAAAGCCCGTGGCTCTGGTGAACGCCCATTGCAAAAAAGTACTGAACTTCTCAAAATACGCACAAGAGATGGAGCAACCCATCGGCATACATTTATCCATGTGCTAGCGTCCTTGAAACACAAAACCTAAGAGACGCTGATCGTGTGGGTGTACCGGGAGCAACCGGAATGCTGACTCGATATCTGATTTAGCCATCAGCGCTCTGGGCCCCAGGCGATTCAACATGGCGACGGCCTCATCAAAGGATGCATACCGCACCGAACAAACTCCCGGGTCAATCGCATCGTTCACCGAAAGACCCCTAGGGGCAGACAAATTATGGATTAACCTGAACTCACCCGGGTCCTTCTTGGGGACTACTCCCAACGGTGAACAAACAAAGTTAACAACCGGCGGGTTTCCATATGGACCCGTAACCCGACCTCGGGCCACCTCCTTTGCAATCTTTGCCTGTACCACCGCCGTATTTTGCTGAACCGATAGTTGATTCTTATACTGTGCTTCCCCTCGAAAATCCCCCGCCGGGATGCGGAAACCATATGAGAAACCGTCTCGCAACACCCCGGCGGAGACATGATCAGGGTATTCGTTCAGCCAAGGGATCATTGCCATGATATCAACGGGAGTAGGTAACGGTGCCCCTCGGTCGATATTAGACCTGTTTGGCCCCTCCTCTACCTCCTGTATCACCATTCTTGGCTCTGCACGAACTCTCGGGGTGTGAAGACTGTCCGCACCCTGCACACTCATGCCTGAACTTGCATGTCCCTTGTGGCCTAGTGCACTTGCCCCTGTTAAAGCTCCAACAGACCCCTTTTCTACCCGAGTTCCCGTTATTCTTTGTGTTCTGATCACTGTTGGCGCCCGCCCGAAAGGGCGCCGCCACACAATGGCGGGAAGGCTCCGCCCCATTCCCGCCGAAAGAAGACGACTTCGTCGTGTTCGGCATAACCTGCTTCTGCCAGGAAAAGGAGTCGAAACAATCCCACGTCAGGGATGAGTCGTGCTCCTTGGCCTTACGAAATTTCTTATCATAACCCATCCATTGATTGCCTTCATACGTTTCATAAAATTCCATTATACGTGTCTGGTAACAAGCTAATTCTGACAATACTTCAGGCCTACGTTCCCCCATGATTGCAGTGAACATTCCAAACGCTCTGGCCCAATTAGCGATCGTTTCATCTACTCTGAAACCCGCCATTTTTGCCCGCCATACACTCGGATGCAACAACTCCTTCTGATTTTTAACGTGCTCTATCTCATAGTGATCGGTCAACAGCGAAAACATGTTCACATATTTATCTGCCCAAATCCTTTCTTTCACATCCATCGGGATATGTTGGACCACCTTTTCGCTCCTTGAGGGTAACGATCCCTCCCCCGCCATTGGCAACGGCTGCTTACCCGAACCAGTAGCTAGATCTGTTGTTGCTGCTGTTCCAACGCCCGACGCTGGTTGTTCCGAGGGATTCTGCGGGGAAACAAGAGGACAAGGTGCCTTCGCAGCATCTCTCGATTGCCGCAACTGCTTCATTATTAACCTGGCCTCCTCGGCCGTGTCTCCCGGTGCCACAGCACCCTCGTTGCTCTTGCCTAACCACGCCGCCAACTGGGCGGCCAGCTCGGGAGGCATTCCCCCCTCGTTAACGGGTGTAAGTACCACAGGGATCGGCTGTCCCGCGTTCGGGATCGGAACTGGGGCCTCCACTGGACTGACCGGGCTCGCCGGAGGTGACTCGGGAACCGGGGCCTCCCCCCCTGCCGCCCTATTGCTGGCCCTTTTACCTACTCCCGGCAATGCTGGCCCGATGACTTTCTTCGGTCTACCCGTACCATTCATTGCCGCCATCTGCTTCTTCATGTTCGCCATGTCTTTCGCCAGCATGCAAAGCATTTGTTCGGTCCCAACCTTCTTTCCGACCCTCTTGCCAGGCATCGTTCACGGATATTTTACTCGAGGTCCTGGATCCAAAGCTTCGGAATCACTGAAAGGAGAAACACAAAAAATTACAAGTTCTCAAAATTGGCTCCTTGTTCCGTCTCGGGCTCACGTGCAACGAGGAGGTGCAACTTCCAAGCACAGGAACAAGAGGATGCTTCCTTGGATTGTTGCTCTTTTATTCTTCCTTGGGAGGGCGTGTACCCTCCTCCGATCCGCCTACGGGGCGTGGCCAACGGTGTAGGTGTCTAGGACAACCCCTCTTGGGCTGGAAAAGGCACGCCCCGGCTACGCCGCTTCGGGCATACCAGCCGAGACACGCCTCCCGCCCAAAATGGTTTCCCGGGGGGGTCAGGGCACCCTACCATACGTTCGGGGGGACCGAGTGGTCGCCCCTTTCCATGCGTCACCTTTAACAAAAATAGGAGCATATTTAAAAGCCCCTTGCTACACCTTTAACAAAAATAGGAGCATATTTACAATTCCCTTGCGTCACCGTTAACAAAAAAGGAGCATATTTACAAGCCCCTTGCGTCATCTTTGTTAAAAATAAGAGCATATTTACAAGACCCATGCGCCACCTTTAACAAAAAGAGGAGCATATTTAAAAGTCCCTTGCGTCACCTTTAACAAAAAGAGGAGCATATTTACAAGCCCCTTGCGTCACC
The DNA here is from genome assembly GCF_964263255.1 of Lissotriton vulgaris. Lineage (NCBI taxonomy): Eukaryota > Metazoa > Chordata > Amphibia > Caudata > Salamandridae > Lissotriton > Lissotriton vulgaris. The sequence continues at coordinate 1,591,447,795 of NC_141687.1, forward strand.
TTTAACAAAAATAGGAGCATATTTACAAGCCCTTTGCGTCACCTTTAACAAAAATAGGAGCAAATTTACAATTCCCTTGGTCACCTTTAACAAAAAAAGGAGCATATTTACAAGACCCTTGCTTCACCTTTATTAAAAATAGGAGCATATTTACAAGACCCATGCGCCCTCTTTAACAAAAAGGGGAGCATATATACAAGCCCCTTGCTTCACCTTTAACAAAAAGAGGTGCATATTTACAAGCCCCTTGTCTCACCCTTAACAAAAATAGGAGCATATTTACAAGCCCTGTGTTACACCTTTAACAAAAAAGGAGCATATTTACAAACCCCTTGTGCCACCTTTAACAAAAAGAGGAGCATATTTACAAGCCCCTTGTGTCACATTTATCAAAAAGAGGAGCATATTTACAAGCCCCTTGCGTCACCTTTAACAAAAATAGGAGCATATTTACAAGCCCCATGCATAACCTTAAACAAAAAGAGGAGCATATTTACAAGCCCCTTGCGTCACCTTTAACAAAAAGAGCATATTTACAAGCCCCTTGCGCCACCTTTAACAAAAACAGGAGCATATTTACAAGCCCCTTGCATCACCTTTAACAAAAACAGGAGCATATTTACAAGCCCCATGCGCTACCTTTAACAAAAACAGGAGCATATTTACAAGCCCCATGCGCTACCTTTAACAAAAATAAGAGCATATTTACAAGACCCATGCACCACCTTTAACAAAAATAGGAGCATATTTACAAGCCCCCTTGCGTCACCGTTAACAAAAAGAGGAGCATATTTACAAGCCTCTTGCGTTACCTTTAACAAAAAGAGGAGCATATTTACAAAACCCTTGCGCCACCTTTAACAAAAACAGGAGCATATTTAAAAGACCCTTGTGTTACCTTTAACAAAAAAGGAGCATATTTACAAGCCCCATGCATCACCTTTAACAAAAATAGGAGCATATTTACAAGCCCCTTGCGTCACCTTTAACAAAAATAGGAGCATATTTACAAGCCCCTTGCATTACCTTTAACAAAAATAGGAGCATATTTACAAGCCCCTTGCGCCACCTTTAACAAAAATAGGAGCATATTTACAAGCCCTGTGCGTCACCTTTAACAAGAACAGGAGCAAATTTACAAGCCCCTTGCGTCACCTTTAACAAAAAGAGAAGCATATTTACAAGCCCCTTGCGTCACCTTTAACAAAAATAGGAGCATATTTACAAGCCCCGTGCGTCACCTTTAACAAAAACAGGAGCATATTTACAAACCCCTTGCGCCACCTTTATCAATAAGGGGGGCATATTTACAAGCCCCTTGCGTCACATTTAACAAAAAAAGGAGAATATTTACAAGCCCCTTGCGTCACCTTTAACAAAAATAGGAGCATATTTACAAGCCCCATGCGTCACCTTTAACAAAAATAGGAGCATATTTACAAGCCCCTTGCTTCACCTTCAACAAAAAGAGGTGCATATTTACAAGCCCCTTGTCTCACCCTTAACAAAAATAGGAGCATATTTACAAGCCCTGTGTTACACCTTTAACAAAAAAGGAGCATATTTACAAACCCCTTGTGCCACCTTTAACAAAAAGAGGAGCATATTTACAAGCCCCTTGTGTCACATTTATCAAAAAGAGGAGCATATTTACAAGCCCCTTGCGTCACCTTTAACAAAAATAGGAGCATATTTACAAGCCCCATGCATAACCTTAAACAAAAAGAGGAGCATATTTACAAGCCCCTTGCGTCACCTTTAATAAAAAGAGCATATTTACAAGCCCCTTGCGCCACCTTTAACAAAAACAGGAGCATATTTACAAGCCCCTTGCATCACCTTTAACAAAAACAGGAGCATATTTACAAGCCCCATGCGCTACCTTTAACAAAAACAGGAGAATATTTACAAGCCCCATGCGCTACCTTTAACAAAAATAAGAGCATATTTACAAGACCCATGCACCACCTTTAACAAAAATAGGAGCATATTTACAAGCCCCCTTGCGTCACCGTTAACAAAAAGAGGAGCATATTTACAAGCCTCTTGCATTACCTTTGACAAAAAGAGGAGCATATTTACAAAACCCTTGCGCCACCTTTAACAAAAACAGGAGCATATTTAAAAGACCCTTGTGTTACCTTTAACAAAAAAGGAGCATATTTACAAGCCCCATGCATCACCTTTAACAAAAATAGGAGCATATTTACAAGCCCCTTGCTTCACCTTTAACAAAAATAGGAGCATATTTACAAGCCCCTTGCATTACCTTTAACAAAAATAGGAGCATATTTACAAGCCCCTTGCGCCACCTTTAACAAAAATAGGAGCATATTTACAAGCCCTGTGCGTCACCTTTAACAAGAACAGGAGCAAATTTACAAGCCCCTTGCGTCACCTTTAACAAAAAGAGAAGCATATTTACAAGCCCCTTGCGTCACCTTTAACAAAAATAGGAGCATATTTACAAGCCCCGTGCGTCACCTTTAACAAAAACAGGAGCATATTTACAAACCCCTTGCGCCACCTTTATCAATAAGGGGGGCATATTTACAAGCCCCTTGTGTCACATTTAACAAAAAAAGGAGAATATTTACAAGCCCCTTGCGTCACCTTTAACAAAAATAGGAGCATATTTACAAGCCCCATGCGTCACCTTTAACAAAAATAGGAGCATATTTACAAGCCCCTTGCTTCACCTTTAACAAAAAGAGGTGCATATTTACAAGCCCCTTGTCTCACCCTTAACAAAAATAGGAGCATATTTACAAGCCCTGTGTTACACCTTTAACAAAAAAGGAGCATATTTACAAACCCCTTGTGCCACCTTTAACAAAAAGAGGAGCATATTTACAAGCCCCTTGTGTCACATTTATCAAAAAGAGGAGCATATTTACAAGCCCCTTGCGTCACCTTTAACAAAAATAGGAGCATATTTACAAGCCCCATGCATAACCTTAAACAAAAAGAGGAGCATATTTACAAGCCCCTTGCGTCACCTTTAATAAAAAGAGCATATTTACAAGCCCCTTGCGCCACCTTTAACAAAAACAGGAGCATATTTACAAGCCCCTTGCATCACCTTTAACAAAAACAGGAGCATATTTACAAGCCCCATGCGCTACCTTTAACAAAAACATGAGCATATTTACAAGCCCCATGCGCTACCTTTAACAAAAATAAGAGCATATTTACAAGACCCATGCACCACCTTTAACAAAAATAGGAGCATATTTACAAGCCCCCTTGCGTCACCGTTAACAAAAAGAGGAGCATATTTACAAGCCTCTTGCGTTACCTTTGACAAAAAGAGGAGCATATTTACAAAACCCTTGCGCCACCTTTAACAAAAACAGGAGCATATTTAAAAGACCCTTGTGTTACCTTTAACAAAAAAGGAGCATATTTACAAGCCCCATGCATCACCTTTAACAAAAATAGGAGCATATTTACAAGCCCCTTGTGTCACCTTTAACAAAAAGAGGAGCATATTTGAGGAGCATATTTACAAGCCCCTTGCGTCACATTTAACAAAAATAGGAGCATATTTACAAGCCCCTTGCATTACCTTTAACAAAAATAGGAGCATATTTACAAGCCCCTTGCGCCACCTTTAACAAAAATAGGAGCATATTTACAAGCCCTGTGCGTCACCTTTAACAAGAACAGGAGCAAATTTACAAGCCCCTTGCGTCACCTTTAACAAAAAGAGAAGCATATTTACAAGCCCCTTGCGTCACCTTTAACAAAAATAGGAGCATATTTACAAGCCCCGTGCGTCACCTTTAACAAAAACAGGAGCATATTTAGTAACCCCTTGCGCCACCTTTATCAATAAGGGGGGCATATTTACAAGCCCCTTGCGTCACATTTAACAAAAAAAGGAGAATATTTACAAGCCCCTTGCGTCACCTTTAACAAAAATAGGAGCATATTTACAAGCCCCATGCGTCACCTTTAACAAAAATAGGAGCATATTTACAAGCCCCTTGCGTCACCTTTAACCAAAAGAGGAGCATATATACAAGCCCCTTGTGTCACCTTTAACCCCTTCCATGCTGGTGACGAACCCCAGCCGTCATGCACTATGGTGCTCGTGTGCTGATGACGGCTGGGGTTCGTCATGGCCCGCCCGTGTTCGTCCGGCGGCCGCACACGGGAAAAATAGCGGCCGCACGGAAGGGGTTAACAAAAAGAGGAGCATACTTACAAGCCCCTTGCGCCACCTTTAACAAAAATAGGAGCATATTTACAAGCCCCTTGCGTCATCTTTAACAAAAATAGGAGCATATTTACAATTCCCTTGTGTCACCTTTAACAAAAAAAGGAGCATATTTACAAGCCCCTTGCGTCACCTTTATTAAAAAAAGGAGCATATTTACAAGACCCATGCTTCTCCTTTAACAAAAAGAGGAGCATATTTACAAGCCCCTTGCGTCACCTTTAACAAAAAGAGGAGCATATTTGAGGAGCATATTTACAAGCCCCTTGCGTCACCTTTACCAAAAATAGGAGCATATTTACAAGCCCCTTGCGTCACCTTTAACAAAAATAGGAGCATATTTACAAGCCCCTTGCTCCACCTTTAACAAAAATAGGAGCATATTTACAGGCCCTGTGCGTCACCTATAACAAGAACAGGAGCAAATTTACAAGCCCCTTGTGTCACCTTTAACAAAAAGAGGAGCATATTTACAAGCCCCTTGCGTCACCTTTAACAAAAATAGGAGCATATTTACAAGCCCCGTGCATCACCTTTAACAAAAACAGGAGCATATTTACAAACCCCTTGTGCCACCTTTATCAATAAGGGGGGCATATTTACAAGCCCCTTGCGTCACATTTAACAAAAAAAGGAGAATATTTACAAGCCCCTTACGTCACCTTTAACAAAAATAGGAGCATATTTACAAGCCCCATGCGTCACCTTTAACAAAAATAGGAGCATATTTACAAGCCCCTTGCTTCACCTTTAACAAAAATAGGAGCATATTTACAATTCCCTTGCGTTACCGTTAACAAAAAAGGAGCATATTTACAAGCCCCTTGCGTCATCTTTGTTAAAAATAAGAGCATATTTACAAGACCCATGCGCCACCTTTAACAAAAAGAGGAGCATATTTAAAAGCCCCTTGCGTCACCTTTAACAAAAAGAGGAGCATATTTAAAAGCCCCTTGCGTCACCTTTAACAAAAATAGGAGCATATTTACAAGCCCTTTGCGTCACCTTTAACAAAAATAGGAGCAAATTTACAATTCCCTTGGTCACCTTTAACAAAAAAAGGAGCATATTTACAAGCCCCTTGCTTCACCTTTATTAAAAATAAGAGCATATTTACAAGACCCATGCGCCCTCTTTAACAAAAAGGGGAGCATATATACAAGCCCCTTGCGTCACCTTTAACAAAAAGAGGAGCATATTTACAAGCCCCTTGTCTCATCTTTAACAAAAATAGGAGCATATTTACAAGCCCTGTGTTACACCTTTAACAAAAAAGGAGCATATTTACAAACCACTTGCGCCACCTTTATCAAAAAGAGGAGCATATTTACAAGCCCCTTGTGTCACATTTATCAAAAAGAGGAGCATATTTACAAGCCCCTTGCGTCACCTTTAACAAAAATAGGAGCATATTTACAAGCCCCATGCATAACCTTAAACAAAAAGAGGAGCATATTTACAAGCCCCTTGCGTCACCTTTAACAAAAAGAGCATATTTACAAGCCCCTTGCGCCACCTTTAACAAAAATAGGATTATATTTACAAGCCTTTGCATCACCTTTAACAAAAACAGGAGCATATTTACAAGCCCCATGCGCTACCTTTAACAAAAATAGGAGCATATTTACAAGCCCCTTGCGTCACCGTTAACAAAAAGAAGAGCATATTTACAAGCCCCTTGCGTTACCTTTAACAAAAAGAGGAGCATATTTACAAACCCCTTGCGCCACCTTTAACAAAAACAGGAGCATATTTACAAGCCCCTTGTGTTACCTTTAACAAAAAAGGAGCATATTGGAAAGGGGCGACCATTCGGTCCCCCCGAACGTATGGCGGAGTACCACGATCCCCCCGGGAAGCCATCTTGGGCGGGAGGCGAGTCTCGGCTGGTATGCCCGAAGCGGCGTAGCCGGGGCGCGCCTTTTCCCGCCCTGGAGTGGGCTGGCCTAGACACTGACGCGGCCGGCCACGCCCTTCGGGGCAGGCAGGGGCGGGTTTACGCCCGCCCTGAAGACGGATAAAAGGAGCAACAAGCCAAGAAAGCATCCTCTTGTTCCTTTGCTCTAAAGCTGCACCTCCTCGCTGCACGTGAGCTCGAGACGGAACGAAGAGCCAATTTTGAGCGTGGTAATCTTTCTTTTTGTATTACAGATACTCTGTCGGAGAATGCATAAGAAAGTCGGAAAGCGAATGACTACCGACCAGATGCTGCGGATACTCATGAAAGAAGTAACCGATTTGAAGAAGCGGGTGGCGGATAGAGACGGAGAAGGGGGACCGAAACGTCCTTTGGCGGGAGCAGCTCCGGGAGGAAAAGGCAAAAGGCCCAGAAGGGGAGCAGCTGGGGGGGACATCCCGGTTCCCTGTGCCCCACTCGAAGAGCCAACTCCGGTACCGGCAGAGGGGAATCCGATTCCCGTGGTGGTCACCCCCGTGTCCGGGGAGGATATGCCGCCCGAGCTGGCAGCACAATTAGCAGCGTAGTTGGGGAAAGATAGCGAGGGCGCCACGGCTGACGACGCACGGGTGTTGATGAAGCAACTGCGTGAAACGAGGGAGGCGGCGAAGGCATCATCGCCAATTATCACGCCGGCTGCGGCAGTAGAAAAGCCAACAGGAACAGGTCCAGCCGCAGATACAGCTTCCGGTTCAGGTAAGCGGCCATTGCCGATTGCAAGGGATGAGTCTGCACCTTCACGAAGGGAAAAGTTGGGTCAACATGTCCCTCTGGCTATTAAGGAGAAGATATGGGCAAATGAGTATATAAACATTTTCTCGTTGCTTACTGATCATTATGAGATGGAGCATGTTAAGAGCCAAAAGGAGCTCATGCATCCGAGTGTTTGGCGCGCAAAGATGGCCGCCTTTAAAGTTGATGAAAACATTGGCACTTGGGGGAAGGCGTGGGGAATTTTTACCTCCATCATGGGCGAACGTAGACCCGAGTTGCTGTCCGAATTGCCGATCTATCAGACACGGATCATGGAATATTCCGTATCATATGGGGGCAATCAGTGGTTCTGTTACGATAATATTTTTTGAAAAGCAAAGGAGCACGATAAAAACTTAACTTGGGATTGTTACGATTCTGTTTCATGGTCAAAAATGGAGAGTACTGGTATGTTAAAAGTACCATTAGTAGGGAGTAGCGGGGTGAATCCTCCCGCCAATATGCCGGGACCCCCTTTCGATCAGGTTAAGGTCACGAATACAACTCAAGGCCGAACGGCAACACAGGTAAACGGGGGATTTGTTGGAATTTCAACAGAGGTAAATGTACGAGGCCACAGGGGTCATGTAAATTCCGTCACGAATGTGGAGGGTGTGGGCAACCATCCCATCCGGAGTCCATGTGCAGAGCCAAAACGGGTGATAACGGGGGGAGAGGAGGCGCCAAACAGGTCTGAAATAGTCCGAGGGGCGCCTTTACCTACTCCGGTTGATACCATGGCAATGATTCCTTGGCTCAGCGAATACCCGGATCACGCTTCCGCTGGGGTGTTGAGGAACGGGTTTTCATATGGTTTCCGCATCCCAGTGGGGGAGTTTCGGGGTGTAAGAAAATGTAAAAATCAAATATCGGTCTTGCAACATACGACTGTAGTACAAGAAAAGATTAGGAAGGAGGTTACTCGTGGTCGAGTCGCCGGTCCATTTGACGAGCCACCGTGTGCTAACTTTGTTTGTTCTCCTTTGGGGGTGGTCCCTAAGAAGGACCCGGGTGAGTTCCGACTGATACATAATTTATCAGCCCCACGTGGTCTGTCCGTAAATGATGCAATAGACCCGGATGTGTGTTCGGTGCGGTACGCATCTTTCGATGAGGCCGTGGCCATGTTGAATCGCCTAGGGCCCGGGGCGCTGATGGCAAAGTCAGATATTGAGTCAGCATTCCGGTTGCTCCCGGTACACCCAGACGACCAGCGTCTCCTTGGTTTCATGTTTCAGGGTCAGTATTACATGGATAGATGTATGCCAATGGGTTGCTCTATTTCTTGTGCATATTTTGAACAGTTCAGTTGCTTTCTGCAATGGGTCTTCACAAAGAAGACGGGTTTACAGCATGTCATGCATTATCTCGATGATTTTTTGTTTATGGGGGCGGCCTGGGGTCCGGAATGTGGACAGGCTTTGAATGAATTTTGTACTTCAATGAAGCATTTCGGTGTGCCATTGGCACCAGGTAAGACTGTGGGTCCCTCGACTTGCCTTGAGTTCCTGGGGATCGAACTTGACTCTGGGGAAGGTTGTTTTAGATTACCTAAAGAGAAGGTGATAAGATTCAGGGCTTCCCTGGAAGCTTGTATTAGCGAGTCCAAGGTCAGGCTGCACCAGTTGCAACAATTGGTGGGACAGCTGAATTTTGCCCTGAGGGTCATGCCGATGGCCCGCCCCTTTTCCCGCTCGATCGCTCAGGCCATGGTCGGCCTGAAGGAGGGTCATCATCGCACAAGGTTATCGGCAGAGGTTCGTCAGGACATGCGCATTTGGTTGGCATTTCTGGCGGATTTCAATGGTCGAATTGTCTGGAACAAACCGGCGGTGTCCTCCGAGGAGCTGGGGCTGTGGACAGATTCGGCAGGGAGCACTGGTTTTGGTGCCATATTCGGCACACGATGGTCGGCTCAAAAATGGCCGTTATGGTGGCGTGAGTGTGGGCTGACAAGTAACATTGCCTTTCTTGAACTTTTTCCCATTCTGGTGGCCCTGAAAACTTGGCCTGAGGGGTTCAGAGATCACTCTGTGGTGTTTTGGTCTGATAACATGACCGTGGTTGAGTGTATCAATAGCCAGGCAGCACGATGCAAATGGATTCTGAGATTGCTCAAAGAAATTGTGTTATTGTGTATGCAATTGAACGTGCTATTTAAGGCAAAACATGTGCCAAGGGTAATGAATAAAGCGGCTGATGCGCTTTCTCGTTTTCGTATGCAGGCCTTCTGGGGTTTTCTGCCCACAGCGGACCCGGTGGCGGCACCCTTTCCCGAAGCTCTCTGGTCTCTCGGTGCCCCGAACTACAGAACCTCGTGGGAGAGAGTTTAGCACCCAGGACGAGGAAGGCATATGAAGGGGCGTTCCGATCCTATTGGGCCTTTGTGGGGGCTGCTAGGGGAGAGCTTTGGGGCCAGGAAGAACTAGTAGTAGATTTTCTGCTGTCGTTACATCAGGCAAGCAAATCAGTGGCTACGGCCCAGAGGCACCGGGCCGCCATTTCCTTTATGGCAAGGGCCCATGGGATTCAGGACCCGACCGCGTCTTTCGTTGTGCAGAAAGCGCTACGTGGGTGGCAACGCCTTGAGGGTCGCAAAGTAGATGCAAGGCGCCCGATAGGTCTGGATAGGTTAGCTCTGTTGTTATCTGTACTCCCTGCAACACGTTCATCCCTATATGAAACAAGGTTATTCCGAGTCGCTTTTGTGCTAGCATTCCATGGGGCTATGCAGGTAAGCGAACTAGTGGCAAAGAACAAGCAGGATACCATGGGGGGACTGTGCCGAGAGCACGTTCAGGTCAGGGGGGAGACAATGACTGTCTCGATTGTCAGGTCCAAGACCGATCAGGGTGCGATGGGGGACTGCATAATCATACAAAGGATTCCCGGGTCTTCCATGTGCCCGGTGAGTTGCGTCGAGGAATATTTAGCGCAAAGGGTGGCATCATGGGGGGGGACCTTGTTGAGACACGCTGACGCCACCCCACTGACGAGGTTTCAGTTTCAGCGGGTGCTTGCGATGTCGATTTCTGCCGCGGGCTTGAACCCCGGCGAGTTTGGGACCCATTCCTTTCGGATAGGGGCTGCTACAGAGGCTACAGCCAGGGGTCTGAATGTCGAACAAGTTAAACGTGTGGGGCGTTGGTCCTCGAATTGTTATAAAAGGTATGTGCGGTTGCACATGTTGTGAAGCTGTAATGATTTACTCACGCTTCTTGTTTTTGTTTGGTTTTCAGTTGCGCAAGCCTACGAGGCGGGGCGGACTGTGCAGTCGACCCAACACCGGGCCAGCGGTCAGACATCACCGGCTGTGAAAAAGGAGGTGTGGGTCGTGGGCCACTCATACGTGAGGCGTGCCGCGGACGTATTCAAAGCAGGTGACATGATTCACGTGGCTGGGGAATACGGGTACAGGGTGTCCTTCTACGGAAAGGGCGGGCTCTGTATTGACCAGTTTCGATCATTTTTCGAGGGTTTGTTAGGGCGGACGAGGTCACCGCCGTCTATAGTCATAGTACATCTTGGGGGCAACGATTTGGTGACCACTGGTAGACGACTTCTTCTTGAGGCAATGCTTTCCACTGTAAGTTGGTTAGCGAGGAGAGTTCCAGGGTGCACAATTGCATGGTCCCAAATGATCCCACGGAAAGTGTGGCGGGGGGCTCTTTCGGTTTCTGCTCTGAATCATTCAGTGAGGAAAATTAATAATAAAGTGAGTAGATTGTTCCGTTCATGTACACTGCATTCTATTTCGCATGGTTGTATTAAAGGGGACAGTATGTATTTGGGGGACGGTGTTCATTTGTCCCGGGTGGGAAACGAGTTACTCATAGGAGATCTGATAGCTTGGCTAAGGACTTTTATGACATGACCTTTAGGCAGGAGTGTTGTGGGGGGTCCGGATAGCCGGTCAACTATCCGGCCTGTGGCGGTAAGGTCATGATCGGTGAGCAGTAATTTGGAAGATCCCTAGGGGTGGGCGTCACCCATTACGGATGGGAGCGCTCGAGGGAGGTGACCATTGGCCCCTCAACGGGGAGGCGGTCCCTTCTAAGGATGGGCCGCCGAAAGGAAAGGAAAGGCGGTCAAGGCCCCTTCCTGGGTAGGAGGGGCTACAGCCCCCTCCTGGGGAATTTCCCGGGGCCAGGACATCTGCGACAGCAGATGTGGTAAGTTGTGTGGGGTTTGGGAGGGGGTCTACGCTACCTTCTAGATACCTCACACGAGTCCTCGGACGACCTTTAAATGGCGTCGAGTTTATTGGGGCCCCCGTCAAGTCAAGGGAAATTGGTAAATGCACTTGAGGTACGCCTCTGTGCGGTCGCCCCTCACACGTGAGGGGGATATGTCTGGTTTAGGGATCTTGACACCGGTTACGACCTTGCCGTTGGCCCTTAAACGTTAGGATGTACAATTTCAATTTAAAGTTTTGTAGGATGTTAGTTCGGCTAGGAGAACCTCTGTATTAGAGTATATGTTAAGGTTAGCCAAACATCGCAAATGTGGAAATGAAATTGTACATTAATATGAAACTGTTATTTTAACGTTTGAATTTTGTTTCATATTTTAATAAATACGGCCGGGAGGGTCACTCCCTCCCGTCTTCCAAAAGTTCAGAACGTTTCCGGTTTCCCATCCTTGGGGATTGTGTTGAGAGGGGGTGACGGGTATCTCAGCCATATTACAAGCCCCATGCATCACCTTTAACAAAAATAGGAGCATATTTACAAGGCCCTTGCGTCACCTTTAACAAAAAGAGGAGCATATTTGAGGAGCAAATTTACAAGCCCCTTGCGTCACCTTTAACAAAAATAGGAGCATATTTACAAGTCCCTTGCGTCACCTTTAACAAAAATAGGAGCATATTTACAAGCCCTGTGCGTCACCTTTAACAAGAACAGGAGCAAATTTACAAGCCCCTTGCGTCACCTTCAACAAAAAGAGGAGCATATTTACAAGCCCCTTGCGTCACCTTTAACAAAAATAGGAGCATATTTACAAGCCCTGTGCGTCACCTTTAACAAAAACAGGAGCATATTTACAAACCCCTTGCGCCACCTTTATCAATAAGGGGGGCATATTTACAAGCCCCTTGCGTCACATTTAACAAAAAAAGGAGAATATTTACAAGCCCCTTGCGTCACCTTTAACAAAAATAGGAGCATATTTACAAGCCCCATGCGTCACCTTTAACAAAAATAGGAGCATATTTACAAGCCCCTTGCTTCACCTTTAACAAAAATAGGAGCATATTTACAATTCCCTTGCGTCATTGTAACAAAAAAGGAGCATATTTACAAGCCCCTTGCGTCATCTTTGTTAAAAATAAGAGCATATTTACAAGACCCATGCGTCACCTTTAACAAAAAGAGGAGCATATTTAAAAGCCCCTTGCGTCACCTTTAACAAAAAGAGGAGCATATTTACAAGCTTCTTGCGTCACCTTTAACAAAAATAGGAGCATATTTACAAGCCCTTTGCGTCACCTTTAACAAAAATAGGAGCAAATTTACAATTCCCTTGGTCACCTTTAACAAAAAAAGGAGCATATTTACAAGCCCCTTGCTTCACCTTTATTAAAAATAGGAGCATATTTACAAGACCCATGTGTCCTCTTTAACAAAAAGGGGAGCATATATACAAGCCCCTTGCGTCACCTTTAACAAAAAGAGGAGCATATTTACACGCCCCTTGTCTCACCTTTAACAAAAATAGGAGCATATTTACAAGTCCTGTGTTACACCTTTAACAAAATAGGAGCATATTTACAAACCCCTTGCGCCACCTTTATCAAAAAGAGGAGCATATTTACAAGCCCCTTGTGTCACATTTATCAAAAAGAGGAGCATATTTACAAGCCCCCTGCATCACCTTTAACAAAAATAGGAGCATATTTACAAGCCCCATGCATAACCTTAAACAAAAACAGGAGCATATTTACTGCCCCTTGTGTTACCTTTAACAAAAAAGGAGCATATTTACAAGCCCCAATCATCACCTTTAACAAAAATAGGAGCATATTTACAAGCCCCTTGCGCCACCTTTAACAAAAACAGGATTATATTTACAAGCCCTTGCATCACCTTTAACAAAAACAGGAGCATATTTACAAGCCCCATGCGCTACCTTTAACAAAAATAAGAGCATATTTACAAGACCCATGCACCACCTTTAACAAAAATAGGAGCATATTTACAAGCCCCTTGCGTCACCGTTAACAAAAAGAGGAGCATATTTACAAGCCCCTTGCGTTACCTTTAACAAAAAGAGGAGCATATTTACAAACCCCTTGCGCCACCTTTAACAAAAACAGGAGCATATTTACAAGCCCCTTGTGTTACCTTTAACAAAAAAGGAGCATATTTACAAGCCCAATGCATCACCTTTAACAAAAATAGGAGCATATTTACAAGGCCCTTGCGTCACCTTTAACAAAAAGAGGAGCATATTTGAGGAGCAAATTTACAAGCCCCTTGCGTCACCTTTAACAAAAATAGGAGCATATTTACAAGTCCCTTGCGTCACCTTTAACAAAAATAGGAGCATATTTACAAGCCCCTTGCGCCACCTTTAACAAAAATAGGAGCATATTTACAAGCCCTGTGCTTCACCTTTAACAAGAACAGGAGCAAATTTACAAGCCCCCTGCGTCACCTTTAACAAAAAGAGGAGCATATTTACAAGCCCCTTGCGTCACCTTTAACAAAAATAGGAGCATATTTACAAGCCCTGTGCGTCACCTTTAACAAAAACAGGAGCATATTTACAAACCCCTTGCGCCACCTTTATCAATAAGGGGGGCATATTTACAAGCCCCTTGCGTCACATTTAACAAAAGAAGGAGAATATTTACAAGCCCCTTGCGTCACCTTTAACAAAAATAGGAGCATATTTACAAGTCCCATGCGTCACCTTTAACAAAAATAGGAGCATATTTACAAGCCCCTTGCTTCACCTTTAACAAAAATAGGAGCATATTTACAATTCCCTTGCGTCACCGTTAACAAAAAAGGAGCATATTTACAAGCCCCTTGCGTCATCTTTGTTAAAAATAAGAGCATATTTACAAGACCCATGCGTCACCTTTAACAAAAAGAGGAGCATATTTAAAAGCCCCTTGCGTCACCTTTAACAAAAAGAGGAGCATATTTACAAGCTTCTTGCGTCACCTTTAACAAAAATAGGAGCATATTTACAAGCCCTTTGCGTCACCTTTAACAAAAATAGGAGCAAATTTACAATTCCCTTGGTCACCTTTAACAAAAAAAGGAGCATATTTACAAGCCCCTTGCCTAACCTTTATTAAAAATAGGAGCATATTTACAAGACCCATGTGCCCTCTTTAACAAAAAGGGGAGCATATATACAAGCCCCTTGCGTCACCTTTAACAAAAAGAGGAGCATATTTACACGCCCCTTGTCTCACCTTTAACAAAAATAGGAGCATATTTACAAGTCCTGTGTTACACCTTTAACAAAATAGGAGCATATTTACAAACCCCTTGCGCCACCTTTATCAAAAAGAGGAGCATATTTACAAGCCCCTTGTGTCACATTTATCAAAAAGAGGAGCATATTTACAAGCCCCCTGCGTCACCTTTAACAAAAATAGGAGCATATTTACAAGCCCCATGCATAACCTTAAACAAAAACAGGAGCATATTTACTGCCCCTTGTGTTACCTTTAACAAAAAAGGAGCATATTTACAAGCCCCAATCATCACCTTTAACAACAATAGGAGCATATTTACAAGCCCCTTGCGTCACCTTTAACAAAAATAGGAGCATATTTACAAGTCCCTTGCGTCACCTTTAACAAAAATAGGAGCATATTTACAAGCCCTGTGCGTCACCTTTAACAAGAACAGGAGCAAATTTACAAGCCCCTTGCGTCACCTTCAACAAAAAGAGGAGCATATTTACAAGCCCCTTGCGTCACCTTTAACAAAAATAGGAGCATATTTACAAGCCCTGTGCGTCACCTTTAACAAAAACAGGAGCATATTTACAAACCCCTTGCGCCACCTTTATCAATAAGGGGGGCATATTTACAAGCCCCTTGCGTCACATTTAACAAAAAAAGGAGAATATTTACAAGCCCCTTGCGTCACCTTTAACAAAAATAGGAGCATATTTACAAGCCCCATGCGTCACCTTTAACAAAAATAGGAGCATATTTACAAGCCCCTTGCTTCACCTTTAACAAAAATAGGAGCATATTTACAATTCCCTTGCGTCATTGTAACAAAAAAGGAGCATATTTACAAGCCCCTTGCGTCATCTTTGTTAAAAATAAGAGCATATTTACAAGACCCATGCGTCACCTTTAACAAAAAGAGGAGCATATTTAAAAGCCCCTTGCGTCACCTTTAACAAAAAGAGGAGCATATTTACAAGCTTCTTGCGTCACCTTTAACAAAAATAGGAGCATATTTACAAGCCCTTTGCGTCACCTTTAACAAAAATAGGAGCAAATTTACAATTCCCTTGGTCACCTTTAACAAAAAAAGGAGCATATTTACAAGCCCCTTGCTTCACCTTTATTAAAAATAGGAGCATATTTACAAGACCCATGTGTCCTCTTTAACAAAAAGGGGAGCATATATACAAGCCCCTTGCGTCACCTTTAACAAAAAGAGGAGCATATTTACACGCCCCTTGTCTCACCTTTAACAAAAATAGGAGCATATTTACAAGTCCTGTGTTACACCTTTAACAAAATAGGAGCATATTTACAAACCCCTTGCGCCACCTTTATCAAAAAGAGGAGCATATTTACAAGCCCCTTGTGTCACATTTATCAAAAAGAGGAGCATATTTACAAGCCCCCTGCATCACCTTTAACAAAAATAGGAGCATATTTACAAGCCCCATGCATAACCTTAAACAAAAACAGGAGCATATTTACTGCCCCTTGTGTTACCTTTAACAAAAAAGGAGCATATTTACAAGCCCCAATCATCACCTTTAACAAAAATAGGAGCATATTTACAAGCCCCTTGCGCCACCTTTAACAAAAACAGGATTATATTTACAAGCCCTTGCATCACCTTTAACAAAAACAGGAGCATATTTACAAGCCCCATGCGCTACCTTTAACAAAAATAAGAGCATATTTACAAGACCCATGCACCACCTTTAACAAAAATAGGAGCATATTTACAAGCCCCTTGCGTCACCGTTAACAAAAAGAGGAGCATATTTACAAGCCCCTTGCGTTACCTTTAACAAAAAGAGGAGCATATTTACAAACCCCTTGCGCCACCTTTAACAAAAACAGGAGCATATTTACAAGCCCCTTGTGTTACCTTTAACAAAAAAGGAGCATATTTACAAGCCCAATGCATCACCTTTAACAAAAATAGGAGCATATTTACAAGGCCCTTGCGTCACCTTTAACAAAAAGAGGAGCATATTTGAGGAGCAAATTTACAAGCCCCTTGCGTCACCTTTAACAAAAATAGGAGCATATTTACAAGTCCCTTGCGTCACCTTTAACAAAAATAGGAGCATATTTACAAGCCCCTTGCGCCACCTTTAACAAAAATAGGAGCATATTTACAAGCCCTGTGCTTCACCTTTAACAAGAACAGGAGCAAATTTACAAGCCCCCTGCGTCACCTTTAACAAAAAGAGGAGCATATTTACAAGCCCCTTGCGTCACCTTTAACAAAAATAGGAGCATATTTACAAGCCCTGTGCGTCACCTTTAACAAAAACAGGAGCATATTTACAAACCCCTTGCGCCACCTTTATCAATAAGGGGGGCATATTTACAAGCCCCTTGCGTCACATTTAACAAAAGAAGGAGAATATTTACAAGCCCCTTGCGTCACCTTTAACAAAAATAGGAGCATATTTACAAGTCCCATGCGTCACCTTTAACAAAAATAGGAGCATATTTACAAGCCCCTTGCTTCACCTTTAACAAAAATAGGAGCATATTTACAATTCCCTTGCGTCACCGTTAACAAAAAAGGAGCATATTTACAAGCCCCTTGCGTCATCTTTGTTAAAAATAAGAGCATATTTACAAGACCCATGCGTCACCTTTAACAAAAAGAGGAGCATATTTAAAAGCCCCTTGCGTCACCTTTAACAAAAAGAGGAGCATATTTACAAGCTTCTTGCGTCACCTTTAACAAAAATAGGAGCATATTTACAAGCCCTTTGCGTCACCTTTAACAAAAATAGGAGCAAATTTACAATTCCCTTGGTCACCTTTAACAAAAAAAGGAGCATATTTACAAGCCCCTTGCCTAACCTTTAATAAAAATAGGAGCATATTTACAAGACCCATGTGCCCTCTTTAACAAAAAGGGGAGCATATATACAAGCCCCTTGCGTCACCTTTAACAAAAAGAGGAGCATATTTACACGCCCCTTGTCTCACCTTTAACAAAAATAGGAGCATATTTACAAGTCCTGTGTTACACCTTTAACAAAATAGGAGCATATTTACAAACCCCTTGCGCCACCTTTATCAAAAAGAGGAGCATATTTACAAGCCCCTTGTGTCACATTTATCAAAAAGAGGAGCATATTTACAAGCCCCCTGCGTCACCTTTAACAAAAATAGGAGCATATTTACAAGCCCCATGCATAACCTTAAACAAAAACAGGAGCATATTTACTGCCCCTTGTGTTACCTTTAACAAAAAAGGAGCATATTTACAAGCCCCAATCATCACCTTTAACAACAATAGGAGCATATTTACAAGCCCCTTGCGTCACCTTTAACAAAAATAGGAGCATATTTACAAGCCCTTGAGTCACATTTAACAAAAAGACGATATACCAGCATTTGAGCAAAGCATAAGAAACAATTTAAAAACAGAGAGACATATTTACTAGCCCAATGAAACCATTAGCACTATCTCTATAGCAGCATTGAATGCAAGCATGAGAAACACTTTAAAAAGAAGTTTACCCTATAAGCTAAGAGATGCAAACTGTGGGAAATCACAGGTATCAATATAGAAAAAGGTGAAAGTATAATTCTTTAATTCACACAGACACTCAGTGTGATCCTTGTCAAAAATCTTTAAGCCGCACATGTTGCCCAAAACATTTAGCATGTTAAATGGTTTTAGACACAGAGCACAGCCCATTTAAATGTGCACTACATTACAATGCAGAAACCTGACTCATTTTCAAAATACAACAATAATGAAGCCCAATATGCTTGTTATGCTTCCCAATACTGCAAACAGCACTCTCTCTATATTAAATGAAAAATTACTCACCTTTAAAATCGCTTTTGAAAATTTAGAACAGTGTCAAACACACAGCAGATTTTCTTAGATAGAATATATGAAATGCAGCTCGGACACTGGAACCAGAAATGGCACAGTTTCCCATTAATTCTTCACACATATTTGTGGTCATAACTAATCAAATATGTGCACACTAACATTTTAATTGGTTCTACATTTGCAAACTTTCAAACTCACATAATATTCACCCATCCCCCTAGTGCTCATTCAGCCTGTTACCATGGTAACTCCCACCTAACTAAGGACACAGGTAAAAAGTTCATCATACAATGTTGCAAATCAAGCCAGCAAGGGTGTTTGAGCTCTCAATATACCAGCTAATCATGTGCATTGTTCCTTTCAAAGACCGTTTCTCAACCATTTGAATGGCTTATTTCAAAAATCAAAGCTATGCACCCTAATATGCTGTGCTGCATTTTCAGAAAGCACCAATATTTCTTAAGCTTCAAGTGCAGTGAATGTCATCCTCTTTTTTTTTTAACTGCAAGCTTTCCAACTTCCATTTCATTTACAGCCCTCGTCTGAGTACAACCAGACCAGCCTTGAAGATGCCTTCAGTAAGGATTGTTGGACACAGCTTTATTTTCTGGTCTAAGAGGTACGCAGCAAACAGAGGAATTCACAACCTTGATTGACCAAATGTGGATATTTTTTGGATTGGTAGGAGAGGATTGAGATGTCACCAATTGATACCTCTGGTGAAATCCTTTATGCATCTCCCAACCCTGACCTCATAATTGTGCACTGTGGTGGAAATGATTTAGGCACATTGACTGGGATAGGTCTGGAAATGATTTTAAAGGACATCTTTAGACAATTAATGTCACTTTTTCCTCAAACTGCCTTTGCCTATTCCAATATATGCCAAAGACAAAAATGGAATTGGTCCAACCAATTTTGTCTGCAGATTGAGAAAGCAAGGAAACATGTAAATAAATCTGTTTCTGCTTACATGAGAGACTATGGAATGGTTAGTATATACCACAACAACTTGCGTTACAACATGCAAGGCATCTATAGGAGAGATGATGTACATTTCACTGATGATGGGAACAGAGTCTTTCTCTGTAATATCAGACTCTGCATTGGTACTTACTTGTAGGTACAAAAAAACACAATGAACACAACGGCTCTTTTTAGAGCCAAATAGCATCTGAACACTCAAATATGTTTTTTACCTTTATTTTTTTATTACTTTTTAAAAAGGTCTGCACACGGAGCACTTTCCGAGCACTCCCCGTACGCGGACCTTCTGAAATATTTCAATTTTTTTTAAAACAAACATTATTTTTGACCTTTGGAGTCCTTTAGAGGCCCCCTGAGAAGGTCTAGGGGGTCATGGACACTCAACCCTGCTCCCTTTCCACGTTTTCATCTTTTTATTTTTAATTTTTTTATTTTCAAATTGCAAAGTAAGTATACATACAAATTAACATTGAGGGTCTGTGGCCCCCCTCCCCCTCCCCCCACCCTCCTATGACAGAGAAGAAAAAGGTTACAGCGGGAATTGGAATAATGGGCACAAAATACACCGGAGGAAAAAGAAGAAGAAAAAAAAAACTAGAAAAGAAAAAGAAAGAGGGAATAGAAAGAAGCAGACATAGAAAGATGCAGAAAAAACTGTCTGGGAGGACTGGCACCGAATAGTATAAAAAGGAACAGAAATACACGAGCTAATCGGGCAGAGTCAACCAGTTCGTTAGATTTTCCCACACCTCGGTGCCCTTTCTCCGGCCCTTATGTCCTTTTTTTGCATATACAGCTATTTCCAGGTGGTATGTTGCCATAAATCTGGCAAGCCATTGAGAAAAAGAAGGGGGTTCTGGGTCTAACCAGGCTGTAGCAACACAGATCCTCCAGACGGCCATTGCTATAAATGTTAGGCCCTCCCCTTTCAGATATGGGGCTTCTGTTTGTGTCCCAAGCATGATGGTAGTATGGTTCAGAGTTATTGGCTGAGAGGTGACTCCTCTTAGAAACCCCTGTATTCGATTTAAAGTAGGCGCGAGCTTGGTGCAAGAAGCAAATATATGTATGGAGTTGGCTCCGAATTCAGCGCATCTGGGACAGAGAGTACCTTGGCCGGTCCCCCATTTTGCTATTTTGCTAGGAGTGATATATAAGAAAAAAATTGTTTTAAAGTGCTGAGCTTGTAATTTTCTAATACCAGCCCTGTACCAGTCAGATAAGTAGGCCCTTCCAAAGATGTCAGGGAGATTACTATTATTTAAAATAGGAGAATAGTGATTGTATCTGCCTATACCAAGGTATCTACGAATGCATGGAAATACTTTAAATGAGTTGAACAGGGTCTTAAATCTAACCCGTTTAAAGTATCCAAAGGTAGTTTCTCGTAGCAGACACCCCCAGTGGTGTTCCCCCACCAATAGTTGAAAGGGAGAGGGCAACATTGTAGGAAACACATCAGGACGTTCTTTAGTTAGCTCAGTACTATATTGCATGACCGTGGCCCAGTAGTACAAAGTGATGTTGGGGAAGGACCAGCCGCCTCGGTCTTTAGGCAGGCATAGTTGTCTGAATGCCCTCCTAGGTTGTGAATATGCCCAAATAAACTGTGTGTAGATTTGTTGGAATTTCGTGAGGTTGGCTTTACTAAATTCTAAAGGTATGGTCCGGCAAAAATATAAAAGTTTGGGGAAATAGGTCATTTATACGACGTTGCATCTACCAACTAAAGTGAGGTGAAGGTTATTTATTTGTTTCAGTGCTTTCTTGGTTTGTACTGCGAGCGGGAGCAGATTATTGGAAACAACTTCGTCCAGATTAGAAGAAATGCATACTCCTAAATATTTGGCTTTGCCTACCACCCTCTGATCGGTCCAGGAGATTTTGCTGTTAGTAATTATCTGAGTCTTATTTTTATTAAGAGTGTAGCCAGAGATCTTTCCAAATTTTTCTGCCTCATGTTCTAATTCCGTTATAGCTTTTAGAGGGTCTGGTGATGTAATGGCCAAGTCGTCTGCATATGCTAAAATTTTTGTATTGAAGCCTTGGAAACTTATCGGTGGAATGTTGTGATTGTTTTCAATTTGTTTAATAAAAGGGTCCGGGTACAGGGCAAACAGTAGAGGGGAGCAGGGGCAACCCTGTCTGGTGCCTCGGGATATCTTCAGTTGCTCGGTTAGTTGACCGTTTATGGAAACACAGGCTGAGGGGTTAAGGTAGAGCGCTTTCACGGCCTGTATGAACTTCGGCCCAAAGCCCATCCTCTTCATGACTGCCCACAAGTATCTCCAGGAAACCCGATCAAAGGCCTTTTCGGCGTCAAGTAGTGTTAATGACATCGGGTCTCCTGCTGCCTGTGCGGCGTCAAATAGAGTAATGGCTCGCCTGACATGTTCTGTGGTGCCCTTTTTTGGGATAAACCTATATTGCCACTCTGATACCAGGGATTCCACCACAGAAGAAATTCGGTTTGCCAGTACTTTGGAATAAATCTTAGAGTCGCAGTTGATGAGTGTTATTGGCCTGTATGAGCTCATCTCGAGTGGAGATTTATCTTTTTTGGGAAAAATAGCTATCCTAGCGTTAGACCAGGAATCTGGAGGAGGAGAGGCCCCACTGAAAATAGATGTTATCAGATCAGTTAATATTTTCTGAATTTGGGGCGCAAAGACTTTATAAAATTCCATGGGGATCCCGTCCAGACCTGCAGCTTTACAATCGGGGAGGGACTTAAGAGATTTCTGTATCTCTTCCCAAGTAGGAATAAGTTCTAATATGTCGGCAGAATTTGTAGAAAGTGTTTCAAGATTAATCTAATTCAAGTAACTGGAGATATCGTTCTCAATTATGTCAATCGAATCTTTATTCTCCTCAGTGTACAGTTTAGCGTAAAAGTCCTGAAAGCCCTTACGTATTAGGTTAAAATCTTTGGTCTCCTCTCCTGATTGGAGTTTAATGGTGTGTATTTCGCTGTTCGACACCTGTAGTCGGGTCTTGACCACCAAGTGGTGCCCTATACTGTCGCTCCCTTCGTAATTTTCTTGTCGTGTAGCGGCCCACTTTGCAGCAATTTTTTCAGAAAAAATTGCTCCAATTTTAGCTCTGATCAAAACAACCTCGTCTTGGATAGCCTCGGTATTTAACCCTGCTTGAATGGCTTGTTTTAATTTAGTTTCGGCAGTCTTAAGCTTCTCCTGGAGATCAGAGGTAGCAAGTCTCTCCTTTTTGTTTTTACCCACTAAAAAACCAAGAGTTTCGCCCCTGATGCTTGCTTTAAGTGTGTCCCAAACTATGGTCAGGGGTGCAGTCCCCATATTTATTTCTAGAAAATCCTGTATCCATCCCTGCATATGTGTCTGATATGTTAAATCTTGCAGTAGGGCTTTCTCAAAGCTCCAAGTGGTGGGAGTTCTAGGTTTTGACAACCCCTTGATGTTGAGAATAAGGGGGTTGTGATCGGACATAAAACGCGGGACTATCTCAATAGTACTGTTGTTAATAAGACAGGATGAAACGAAGAAATAATCTAGCCTGACAAGAATGTGGTGAGGGGCAGAGTAGAAAGTATAGCAGGGGTTGGAGGGTTTCAAGCTGGCCCAAGCGTCTTTCAGGCCATGCGTCTCTACCAGATCGGTCAGGGCCTGAAAGACGAGTGGTTTTCTGCCCTTATACTTCCAGGTACTATCGGTGGCCCAATCACTGGGTAAGTGTAGGTTGAGGTCGCCACAGAGAATTATTGGGATAGGCCAATGTGCTAATTCCCCTGACACTAAGTTGAGGACCCCTGGGTCATCCATATTACTACCATAAATAGAACAGAGTGTGAAAGAGGGACTGCCAGGAAGAAGACATTCCGTTATGACCCACCTGCCGAGAGGGTCTGCTTTGGACCTGGGAGTGTTCAGAAGGAGTCTTTTTTCAGCAAGGATTCCCACCCCCCTGGTTTTTGATCCTTGAGAGGTAGCCCCCAGGATTTTGAATCCTAGAGAGTCAAGCAGGTATTTCTGTGAGCCTTCGACATGTGTTTCCTGCAAACAGTCAATGTCTCCCCTCAAGGTTCTGAGGCCCTGTGAGACACTTTGTCTTTTGGAACGGTCGTTTAGCCCGCAGATGTTTAAGCTAAGATGGAGGACCAGGAAAATCGCCAGCGTCGAAACAACCTACTCTTACTTGGTATTCCCGAAAGGAAGGAGGGGGAAGATCCAAGACGTTTCATCGTCAAGCTACTTCAAGAATCCTTCCCTGAAGAATCCGGCTGGGATTGGGATCGTGAGGTACAGAGGGCGCACCGTTTCCCCTTTCATCTAAAACAACAACATAATTCAGCTGGAGGACACCCGAGGGTGTTCCTGGTCTATTTCGGAAACTTTCTTCTTAGAGAGATGATCTACGATAAAGCCTGTTTCAACTCTAAAAAAGGGGCCAATGGGATAAACTTTTTCGCAAAGCCAGACTTTTGCCATCAGACAGTCGAGCGCAGATGGCGCCTAAGACCATTAATCCTGCCTTTTCAACAACAAGGGGCAGACGTGTTTCTCATGAATCCTGCCAGACTAAAGGTTATACGCAATGGAACAACCAAAATCTTTTTATCTGAAATAAAAGCCGGGGAATACCTAGAAGAATTGAAGTCCAAGAAAAACAACGGATGAATCAAACCATAGCTCTAGCTCTAGCTCTAGCTCTATCTTCACCCAACGTTATCCACCCGACAAGAATCCTGGCAAGGCACCTATTATAATTCATCACTGACTGTGGTCTATTGACTATTGACTATTGACTATTGACTATTGATCATGTCTGGTCCTCCTGCCACACATAGTGATGCCTTCATACCTTAAGCCCTTAAGCTATAATCTTATCTTTTTCTTTAGTTTCTTTTTCCTATATTTGTCAATCCACACACAGCAACTGTATAAGGATTCCTGGCATCTGACCCTCAAGAGGAGACAGCTTATTTGTGCTTTTTTTTTTTCTGTCATTCCGGCGTGGCTAGCGGCTGGGGCTCATGTAGATTACCATCATTCAGGGTTTACCTGATTGCTCTGAAAAGGGGGGGGGGTGGGGGGAGGGGGGGAAGAGGGAGGTACTTGCACTTGCACTTTTATTGGAAGAATGGGAACTATACTTTGTTTAGTTTAATTCACTACTCAATTATTGAAGACACACACAAGCAGACTGTATACTTTATGGCACCAAACGACGAACAACACTCTTTTTTTAAATGGCCACGTTTTCATCTTTTATTGTTAACTTTCTTTTAAAACCACAAAATGGCGTGGTAGGGTTCGCTCTCCGAGCATTCACAGGGCACTCTCCGAGCACTTCCCGTGTGCGGACCTAAATAATTTTTTTTTAAATAAACATTATTTTTGACCTTTGGAGTCCTTCAGGGAACCCCTTTCTACGTGTTCATCTTTTATAGGTTACTTTCTTTTGAAACCACAAAATGGCGGCGATATTGCACTCTATACTACAAGTCTTACATGATACCACAATCACTTGGCAACTACCTCATTAATTACAAACAAACAATTCTTACTTTCTAAATATAAATGTAATCTTCAGAATTTTCAAAATTTAAAAGAACTTCCGACATTACCTCATCTGGTACTTCTTCTTCATTCACATCTTCTGGATTCTCCTCATGAAAAGTCTGCAAAGAAAATTCCAGGCACTATATGCTGTCCAAACATTCTACTAATTCATCATCCATAGACTGCTCAAAGAATTCCACCAGGTCTTTGCCTCCAACATCATCTTGATTATTACTGATACTGTCAATTTCTGTTTCATTGATAATCTCAATATAGGTTGCAGAAAATTCATAAAAAATTACAACGGCCTCCTCATTGTGGTGATCCATTTAATATTTACATTTTCATGCTGTAACTTGGAAAGAAAAACAAATCACTTTAATTTATCGTTTTTAGAAATACTTAATATTAAACTAGCTTAATCAAGTCTTTAATAATAAGGATAGTGCACTGCTGTTAGTGTAGTATAAAAAGACAAGGCAGCATTGGTATTTAAAAAATTACAGCAATGCAGTTACATTTACACGGTTCCAATACTATCATGCAATCTCCATGTCTTTACATTTCAATAAGGCTTAAGGATATGAGTAAACTTACTATATAACACAAAAATGTTGTACTCTATACTACAAATCTCATTTCATACAACAATTATTTGACAAACTACTTCATAAATTGCATTTAAAAAAGTTTAATTTATCAAACAAATTTTATTTACTAAATATAAATTTATTGTAGGGAATTTTAGAAATTTAAATCATCGTCTAACATTGCATCTTCAGCAATATCAACATTGAAATCTCCCAAAAAGAATCCTCAAACTCAATGAACCCCAAAGCTTCCATTAAATCTGAATGCATGGATTCATCATAGAAATCCTCCATGCCATCTCCTCCATCATAAAGTTCTCCGTCAAAATTACTCTCATCAACAGGAACATCGAAGACTGAGAGAAAAACAACAATATAAAGAGAAAAGAAAAAGGAATAAGTGAAACAAAATAATTTTTAGAAAAAGATAAAATGGAAAAAGAACAGTGGTTGACAGAAAGGGACACAGTGAGAGAGAAAGAAAGACAGAGAGAGTAGCAAAACATTTTCCTATTAACTTAAACTAAACAACATAGATCTCCTTACAATTTAACAACTAACCTTCTAGAAAACTGTTGAACAGTAAATACTGTGTCAATCTTACACCAGAAATTCAACTCAACAATAATCCCTCAGAAGTGTACTTCAGACACTATAATTACAAAATGGCTGTGTTTCCCTCTAATTTCTCATACATATTCAGATACCCAGCCAATCAAATGTCATCACACACACAATCAAAACCAAAGTAAGATTTTAATTGGTTCAAAATTTCAACACTTTCAAACTTACATAATCTTCAACCTACACCCACTGCTCTCTATCTATTACCATACTAACTCTCCACAAAACACCTATCTAAACCCAAAGGTGAAAAAATCACCACTCAATATTACACTTAACCAACATCTAAACACTCAAACTTGTTATTTAAATGTATTTTTTTTGTCTTTTTAGACCACCGCCCGGGCACAGTGCGCGGACCCCTCAATTTAAAAAAAAAAATAATAATTCTCGATCTTCGGGGTCCTTTAGAGACCCCATGACAAAACCTAGGGGGATCAGGAATCTTCACCCCGCCCCCATTTCAAGTACTAGCCTTCAGTTTACAGCTACCTTCTGCCACAAAAACCATATGGCGGACAGCACTTCCTCATCTCGACTGACTGGAATGTTGACAGACGTCCAAAAGATAAACAGAATTCCGCTCGCGCATACTAGGGTCCGCGCACAGTGCGGTGTCCCGCCTATAGATATAACATTTGGGAAAATTAAATTTTTTCAACAACTACTGGAGTGATTTTCACCAAATATAAAAAAAGGCACTACTGCATACCACTCCCTACCATTTTGCAAGTTTTGGGTAATTCCATTCAGCCTTTCGGGCTGTAGCCGTGTCTAAAGGTCCTATGGAAAATTGCATTGGGCTACATTTCACATTAAATTTTTGCAAAAACTACTGGAGGGATTTTCACCAAACATAGCAAAGGCACATCTCCCTACCAGTCCTTACCATTTTTCCAAGTTTGGTGTAATTCCATTCAGCCGTTCGGGCTGTAGCCGTATCTAAAATTTCCTATGGAAATTAACATGGGAAAAACACGTTTTGAGACCCCCCTTTTTTCTCAGCCCCCGCTTGACAAATCCCCCCGAAACTTTCAGGGAAGGAGCGGAGCGGAGCGAGGCAATCGTAAGGAAAATTACACCGTTAGCGCTATACTACTGGCGACCGCCAGTAGGTTATATATATATATATATATTCACTGAAAAAACCATAGGTTTCACACCGGTTATAGTTAGGAATTAGCATTTAAAAAACCTATTAAATTCACTGAAAAAACCATAGGTTTCACACCAGTTATAGTTAGCTGGAAATTTTACTGATATAAAACCATTGAAATTCCCACGTTATAGTTAGTTGGACTCACTATAACTTGCGCGTGCAATGCACTGCTGATGACATCACATATTACATCACTCATGACATGGTCAGTGACATCACTCATGACATCACTGATGACATCTCAAATTACATCACTGATGACATCTTCCAGTGAATGTGTCTTTCTGAAACATAAATATATTTTATATATGTATATGTTAAGATCGATGGAAGAATAAATGTTTAAATAAGTGTCTGAATGGATGTTTTTTTTAAAGAAATTGATTGGTTAACTGGCTTATTTAGTGTATCTTAGTGAATACATATATTAGCGAGTAATGTTTAAATATTTAAATATATGTATCAGTGTTTTACTTTGTGGCTGCATGGGTTGGTGAGTAGCTACATGTGTGTGTATATGGGTTATTAGATTTTTTTTAGTATCAGTATGAGTGTCTGTATGGTTTGGTGGGGCTGTTACTTAGCACATAGATGCATCAATGACTGACTCACTGTTTGTATGTGTTTTGAAGACAGCATTTGTGTAGGATTGTATGGGTGGATGAGTGTGTATATGTGTGTGTGTTAGAGAGTGAATGCCTCTCTCACTAGTGTCTTTATGAGTAACTACATATGTTTTAATCTTGTATATATGAGAATTGATGTATATAAGTAAGTATATGTGAGAGTGAGAGATTGAAAGAGTTCCTGTTTAAATAAGTATGTGTTTCTATAAGTGATTGTTTAAGAGAGTAAGTATGTGTAAGTTTCCTTAGAAGTAATGTGCTAATGTGTGTATAGTTGTATATGCAAATAAATGGATATTTATTAGTTTATTTGTATGTGTGAGTATATGTATGAGTAAGTTTTTGATGACTGTCAGTGTGTAACAGAATGAATAGGGGTATCACTACATATTATGAGTGAGTATATGTATGAGTGAATACATAAAACTGTTGGTGAATATGTGAATTTGTATATAGATGGTGAAATTACTGAATTGGTTGTTGTAACTGGTATGGGTATATCCACTTTTTTGTTAATGTTAGTTTCTATTTTTGAATATGTGTTTCAAAGGTTACTTTACAGTGAAAGGAGGTCTGTCACTCTGTCACATGGATGGTGTCATCAGTGATGTCATGAGTGATGTCACTGACCATGTCATGAGTGATGTAATATGTGATGTCATCAGCAGTGCATTGCACGCACAAGGTATAGTGAGTCCACCTAACTATAACGTGGGAATTTCAATGGTTTTATATCAGTAAAATTTCCAGCTAACTATAACTGGTGTGAAACCTATGGTTTTTTCAGTGAATTTAATAGGTTTTTTAAATGCTAATTCCTAACTATAACCGGTGTGAAACCTATGGTTTTTTCAGTGAATTTCATAGGTTTTTTAAATGCTAATTCCTAACTATAACTGGTGTGAAACCTATGGTTTTTTCAGTCAATTTCATAGGTTTTTTAAATGCTAATTCCTAACTATAACTGGTGTGAAACCTTTGGTTTTTTCAGTGAATTTCATAGGTTTTTTTAATGCTAATTCCTAACTTTTTATACAGACTCATACCTATGTGTTTTTTAGTGAATTGCTAAAGTATGTTTTTCTAAAAATGAACACTATAATGTATATTGAGATAATATTTTTAATTTAAAATAGTTTTTTTTTTTTTATATTTCACCCTGGTGCGCTTTCGGTACGCGCACCGGTGCGCGTACCGTCAGCGCACTAACAAAAAAAAATAAAAAAAAATAATGAAGGAGTAACCATAAGGAATGGTAACAGAAAGAGTGGTGTTAAGAGAAAGAGAGCTAAAGGGAGGAACACAGAGAGACTGAGTAATAGATAGTAAGACAGAGAAAAAATGTAAGAGGAAGTAACTGAGAAAAAGAAAAATGAATAAGGGAGCAAAAGAAAGAAGAAATAGGAAGAAGACTAAAGCAGAGGTTAAGGGAGAATGTAAATGGATGTTGAAAGTAAAAAGAAGGACAGTTAAGTATGGGAATGACAGGTAGTGACGGAACCAGAGGAAAAGAATAGCAGTGATGGAGGGAAAGTAAATAGCAGTGAATATAAGTAAAGAGGGGTGAAAGAGGGTACATGTAAGTGAATAAGGGTAACACATGGGGAGTAATAGAGAGAAAGAAGAGAGAGAGTAAAAGAAGGACTGTCACAAAGGGACTAAGTGAACCAGTAAAAAAGGTAAGTGAAGGAGTGTGCATAGGCAGAAGTACTGAAAGAAATTGAATGTGGTAGGAAGTAAACATGGAAGAAAAGAATAAGTGAGGGAAGCAAAGTAAGGAAATAGGTGTGCGGTAGGGTGACAGAAAAATAGTGAAAATAAAACAAAAGGTGATAACAAAAAACATTTTACAAACACACTTACCATATAATCTATGCAAATTTGTATCTGTGAAAGATAAAGGAAAAACATGTTATAATTAAATAAAAATGTATAATAAAATAGAAGAAACAGTTCATGAGGTTTAAAAATCTACAAAAGTTTACTAAGAAATGAAGCAATAGTGAAGG
Source organism: Lissotriton vulgaris (assembly GCF_964263255.1). Classification (NCBI taxonomy): domain Eukaryota; kingdom Metazoa; phylum Chordata; class Amphibia; order Caudata; family Salamandridae; genus Lissotriton; species Lissotriton vulgaris. The sequence goes on from NC_141687.1 coordinate 1,591,477,517, forward strand.
ATACAAAAACAGAAAGAAAGTAATGTAGAAAGAAAAAAAAAAGGAAAAAGAAATAGTTAGAGAACAAATTCCTAAAGGTAAATAAGATACTAAAAGAATGTAAAATATCAAAACAAAATGAGTAAAGATAAGAAAGTAAAAGAAAAATGAGTGAAAAGGAGAGAAGTCAGATTGATAAACTATAAATAAAATAGAGGAATAGAAGATGATTGAGAGTGAGTGAAGTGAAGTCACAGAGTGAAGGGATGAAAGAAATGAAGTTATTATAGAACGATGGATAAAACAGGAGTGAGAGAGTAAGTACAAAGAAAGACAAAATGAAGAACTAACTGAACTACAGTACAATGAGTGTAAAAGAAAAAAATGGAGAAAGAGAAAGAGGGTTAGGAAACTAAAGCAGTGGTACTAAGAGAATATGAAAAAGATAAAAAGTGGTGGAAGGAACAGAGGAAATGCAGATAGTTCCTATTAGATTAAGAAGTTGTGAATGAAGTGCAGTAAAGAAACAGCAATGAAAAAAGAGTGTAAATTAGTAAAGAGAGGTAAATAAGGGTGAAAAAGAAAATGAGTGTATAACAATGTGAACACAATATAAATTACACAATGCAAACTACACAATAACTTCTACCATATGTTACATTATTTATTTTTGCTGTTCTCAGAATATATTGAATTCCACTTAAATTAGTGAGTTCAAAGTCTTCATCATATAACAGCGGGAAAAAAAAACACAATCTAAAAGATTGTGTTTAAAAAAACCCATTCAAACATACATCTCATATATGTACACTAATCTTTGATTCACTTACTTTTCCATGAGGCCAAATAGAAGATAGTGAAGGTCCTTTTGGTGGAAAAAAGTCTGCTGTGCCTTATAAGTTCCATTTCATCAACTTCCTATGAAAAAAGATCTAAAAACATCATACCATACACAATCCTCACGGCCAATTTGTGTCTGATATATCAGTATTTTTTACTTTGAGATCCACTTAAAGTATCTACATGAGATAAATAATTTAAAATATTAGATTAACTAACTAACTAACTAACTAACTTTTATTAACTATTCCCGTCTTCAAAGGCCAATTCCCTTTACTAAAACTTTGGTTTTAAAAACACTAGATAAGAATTTGTAGAGTCATAAGGCAAACGTTGTTTATAAGTTAAATGAGAATCATTGCAGTAACTCCATCCATTTTCAGATTTTAAGTAGCATGTATAATGTCCTGAGGTGGTCGAAGATCCATCATGATAAATAAGAGCTTCAGTTGTAAAGGTCCTTCCAGAAATTGATAACTGAGAAGCCACAAAATTTTTGATAGAAGTTGTCAATTTAGTTCCATCAGGTCTACATCGTTGGAAAACTAAAATGATATACTGCCCATACCTTTGTATAAATAATGTGGACAGCATTGTACAGTTACATTGGGTACACACCATATTATGATATGCTGCTTTAACTAGATTTTTAAAAGACACTGATTTACAGTCTGGTAAAGTCAAATATATAAATCTTTCAGTGTCTATTCTAGTAGTACTTGATAAACTACAATTGTGGCAGTCATGCTGCCATTGATAAGAAAGACTGAAAAGATTATCTACATCTACACCTTCATCTTCCAAAACACCAAACATATACATTAAAAATTCCTGACAATCCTGCTGAATATTCTGTGAAAATTTATCTTGACCAGAACACAAATCTAAAATATTTCGAATTTCTGTTACACTTTCTATTTGTGCTGTACCACTGCTACATTTCTGAAACACAGAATTCAATAAACCACACAATCTTTGATCCCGATTTTCAACAATCTGTTCTTGTAAACTTTTAAGAAAAAAAACAACATTAACCACTACATTAGCATAGCAGTTGACACCAGAACTATTTTCAAACTGAAATCCAACAACATTTTCTCCACAATTCTTTTTCTTCCTGTTTTCAATTACAGTTTTCTCTACTTTTTGTCTTTTTGCAACTACCTCAAAACAATTATCCTCATTTCTTCTTTTTCGGCCTACCACACGTTTTTCAAACAGAGGATATTGAGGCAAATGTGGAGCATACTCTCTTCTTAACCTATTGTATTCTTTAACACAATCTAGATCTGCAGAAATCTTTGTCTCATCACACGCAATCAAGTACAATCCAGATAAAGCTCTGACTCGAGATAATGCCACATATGCCATACCCTCTTTAAACACAGATCTTCCAATGTTCACCAAAGCACTATCTACACTTAAACCTTGAGATTTATGAATTGTCACCGCATACGCCAAACAAACAGGAAACTGTTTTCGGCGAACATATAAGTCTTTTACAAGTAAAAATCTAGCAGAACAACGACTTATTTGTTGTACTTGTTCAATGCCATCAAATTTTATTTTTAAAAATTCAATTCCATCTCTATTTCTGTAATTCACAAAATCAACAACATAACACATTGCTCCATTTACCAGACCGCTTTCAACATTTAAATTCCTTCTCAAAATGATACGACAATTTAAACACACATTCAGAGTCTTTTCAAAACCAGCTGTTTTTGAAATACTTTTCTCCAATGAATCCAATTTAGTTTTCAAATTTTCTGACAAAACAATTGTTGCACCGATATGCTCTATTTTATCTATTGCTTCCAGTTTCACAATCTCTTCATTTTCTAAGTCTAACATTTTTTGGTTGAAGATGGAACATTCTTGCAGAGTTGGCATCAAACATATCCCAGATTTCTTCTCAGTCATTTTTTTAAAAATATTCTCTGGAAGAATGTTTTCATTTGGATACAAATTTGAAATTAATCGACTATGCAAAGCTTTTTTCCCTTTCTCAGTCACTTTTCCAATTCTTACATCTTGTAGAATATTTTTATAATCTTCATCCTTGGCCTGTCGCATATTTTGAAGCAGTTCAGCATATTTAAAATTTAGCCATATATTAACATTTCCAATGCTTCCAAGGGACTTCCTGGTATCTTCATGCGTGAGCATTTTAAACACTGGTTGTCCTTTTACTGGAGTCAACTGCAATAGATCTCCAAAAACAATAATGTGTTTTCCTCCAAATAACACATCATAGTCTGTTTTAAGAATTTCTTGCATTCTCAAATGCACAAAAGCAAGCATTAGATTTGAGACCATGCTTACTTCATCTATGATAAGAAGTTTCATTTTCTTCAAGACTCTTGAAACTTCAGAACACGCATCTCCAGATAGCTTGTTGTAATGCAATTTATTATCATGTTCAACTGGCAGCATCAATAAACGATGTAGAGTAATCCCTTTAATGTTATGTGCTGCCAGACCAGTTGGAGCAGTTACAACACAAGACAGTAGTGAATCAGTCCTTTTCTGCAGATAACTTGCAACGGCTTTAATTAGAAAACTTTTTCCTGTCCCCGCTTCTCCACTTACGTACAATCGGACAGGGTCAAATAATATACATGAGCACTCTTTTTTCTCATGTCTGAATCCATGTTCAATCTGCTCTGTGACTTCATCATATATCTTTTTCTGCTCAATGTTTAGTTGCTTTACCAAATCTTCTAAGTTAACTCCATCCTCTTGAGCTTGTTCCATAGCTCTTTCCACCTCATCCATGGCAGTGGCAGCTTCATTTTGGATAATTGGTCCTCCTAGTGGATCCTGGCTCAATGAAGTAGAACTCTGACTATCTTGAGAACTGTTTCTAGCTATCTCTTCAGCAATTGTAGTTTCTTGCTCCATTTCTTCATTCAACATTTGCAGATAATTTAGAAAAATAGGACATTCTATGGTATCCTTAGTTGCATTAAAAGAGTCTTCATAACAGAGAAAATCTCCAAGTAGTTCCTCTTCTGTACGCCATGGCTTAAAGAGTTGCAAAAGAGCTAAATAGTATATGGCTGAGATACCCGCCACCCCCTCTCAACACAATCCCCAAAGGAGGGAAACCGGAAACAGTTCTTGAAGTTTTTGGAAGTGGGAGGGAGTGACCCTCCCGGCCGTATTTATTAAAACAAAAAATTAAAACATTAAACATTTTCATATTAATGTACAATTTCATACCACATTGCGATGTTTGGCTAACCTTAACAGATTCTCTAATACAGAGGTTCTCCTAGCCGAACTAACATCCTACAAAACATTTTCTTGAAATATTGAAATTGTACATCCTAACGTTTAAGGGCCAACGGCAAGGTCGTAACCGGTGTCAAGATCCCTAACCAGACATACCCCCCCCACTTGGGAGGGGCGACAGCACTGAGGCGTACTCGAGTGCAACTACTACCAATTTCCCTTGACTTAACGGGGGCACCTATCAACTCGACGCCAGTTAAAGGTCGTTCGAAGACTCGTGTGAGGTATCTAGAAGGTATCGTAGACCTCCCCCCAACCCCACACAACTTACCGCATCTGCCGTCGCAGATGTCACTGGCCCCGGGAAATTCCCCAGGAGGGGGCTGTAACCCCTCCTACACAGGAAGGGGCCTTGACCGCCTTTCCTCTTCTTTCGGCGACCCATCCTTAGAAGGGACCGCCTCCCCGTTGAGGGGCCAAAGGCCACCCCCCCCGAGCGCTCCCATCCGTGTTGGGTGACGCCCACTCATAGGGATCTTCCAATTAGTGCTCACCGATCATGACCTTACCGCCACAGGCCGGATAGTTGACCGGCTATCCGGACCCCCCACAAAACTCCTACCTAAAGGTCATGTTTCAACGATTTTAACCATGCTAAGAAGTCTCCTAAGAGTAACTCATTCCCCACCCAAGACAAATGCACACCATCCCCCAAATACATACTGTCATCATTAATACAGCTATGAGAAATAGAATGCAATGTCCTGGAACGGAACAACCTACTCACTTTATTGTTAAGCTTTCTAACAGAATGGTTCAAAGCAGGAATAGAGATAGCCCCCCGCCACACCTTTCGTGGAATCAAATGGGACCATGCAATCGTGCACCCCGGAACTCTCCTCGCCAACCAACTTACAGTGGAAAGCATTGCCTCCAGGAGTAGTCGTCTACCGGTGGTGACCAAATCATTGCCCCCAACATGCACTATAACTATAGACGGCGGTGACCTTGTCCGCCCTAACAAACCCTCGAAAAATGTTTGAAACTGGTCAATACAGAGACCGCCCCTTCCGTAGAAGGACATCCTGTACCCGTATTCCCCAGCTACGTGAATCATGTCACCTGCTTTGAATACGTCTGCGGCACGCCTCACGTATGAGTGGCCCACGACCCACACCTCCTTTTTCACAGCCGGTGATGTCTGACCGCTGGCCCGGTGTAGGGTCGACTGCATAGTCCGCCCCGCCTCGTAGGCTTGCGTAACTGAAAACCAAACAAAAACAAGAAGCGTGAGTACATTATTACAGCTTCAAAACATGTGCAACCGCACGTATCTTTTATAACAATTGGACGACCAACGCCCCACTCGTTTCACTTGCTCAATATTAAGACCCCTGGCTGTAGCTTCCGTAGCAGCCCCTATCCGAAAGGAATGGGTCCCAAATTCGCCCGGGTTCAAGCCCGCAGCGGCAATTGACATCGCAAGCACCCGCTGAAACTGAAATTTCGTCAGTGGGGTGGCGTCAGCGTGTCTCAACAAAGTCCCCCCTCATGATGCCACCCTTCGTGCTAGGTAATCCTCTAAACACTTTACCGGACACATGGAGGACCCAGGAATCCTGCGTATGATGACGCAGTCACCCATCCCATCTTGATCAGTCTTGGACTTTACAAAGGAGACAGTCATTGTTTCTCCCCTGATCTGAACGTGTTCTTGGCACAAACCCCCTGCCACATCCAGTTTGTTCCTTGCAACTAGTTCGCTTACCCGCATTGCCCCGTGAAATGCTAGCGTAAAAGCGGCTCGGAACAGCACCGCCTCAAACTGAGATGAACATGTGGCCGGAAGTGTGGCCAACAACTGGGACAATCTATCCAAACCTATCGGGCGCCTTTCATCTACTCTGCGACCCTCAAGGCGTTGCCACCCACGCAGCGCTTTCTGTACAACGAAAGACGCTGTCGGGTCCTGGATAGCGTGTGCTCTGGCAACAAAGGAAATGGCAGCACGATGCCTCTGGGCCGTAGCCACCGATTTCCCAGCCCTACGTAAGGACATCAGGAAATTCACTACCCATTCTTTGTGACCCCAAAGCCGCTCTCTATCAGTCCCCAAAAAGGCTAAATAGGCCCGAAACGCCCCTTCGTATGCCTTCCTCGTCCTTGGTGCTAGACTCTCTCCCACGAGGTGACGAAGTTCGGGGCACCGAGCGACCAGAGAGCTTCGGGAAAGGGTGCCGGCTCTGGGTCCGCTGAGGGGAGGAAACCCGAGAAAGCCTGTATTTGAAAACGAGACAGTGCGTCAGCCGCCTGATTCATCACCCCTGGAACATGCTTTGCTCTGAATAGCACGTTCAATTGCATACACAGTAAAACAATTTCCTTAAGCAGTCTTAAAATCATTTTACAACGTGCTGCCTGACTATTGATACACTCGACCACGGTCATATTGTCAGACCAAAATATGACAGAGTGATCTTTGAACCCATCGGGCCATGTTCTCAAGGCCACCAAGATGGGAAACAGTTCCAGGAAAGCAATATTACTCGTCAGACCATTCTCATGCCACCATGTCGGCCATTTTTGTGCCGACCCTTTTGTGCCGAAGATGGCGCCAAAACCTATGCTTCCTGCTGAATCTGTCCATAGCCCCAGCTCTTCAGAGGACACGGCTGGTTTATTCCAGACGATTCTACCATTGAAGTCCGCCAGAAATGCTAACCAAATACGCATGTCCTGGCGGATCTCGTGCGATGATGGCACTCTTTAAGGCCGACCATCGCTTGGGCAATTGAACGGGAAAAGGGGCGGGCCATTGGTATTACCCTCAGGGCAAAATTCAACTGTCCCACCAACTGCTGTAATTGTTGCAGCGTAACTTTTGATGTATTTATACACACTTGCAGCGCAGCCCTGAACTTCAACACTTTCTCAGCTGGCAAACGGAAACAACCCTCAATGGAGTCCAACTCGATCCCCAGAAACTCGAGGCAAGTCGTGGGACCCACTGTTTTACCCGGCGCCAATGGCACACCAAACTGTTTCATTAACACACAAAATTCGGCCAAGGCCCGGCCACATTCAAGATCCCCGGCTGCCCCAAGAAACAGAAAATCATCAAGGTAGTGCATCACATATTGGAAACCTGTTTTCTTTGTGAAGACCCATTGTAGAAAACTACTGAATTTCTCGAAATAAGCACAGGATATAGAGCACCCCATTGGCATACACCTATCCATGTAATAACAACCCTGAAACATGAATCCTAGGAGACGCTGGTCGTCTGGGTGTACCGGGAGCAATCGGAACGCTGACTCGATATCTGACTTCGCCATCAGTGCCCCGGGCCCCAGGCGATTCAAAATGGCTACGGCCTCATCGAAGGATGCGTACCGCACCGAACACACTTCTGGATCGATTGCATCATTTACGGAAAGACCTCGTGGAGCTGATAAATTATGAATCAGTCGGAACTCACCGGGGTCTTTCTTGGGGACTACCCCTAAGGGAGAACAAACAAAATTCTGAACCGGAGGTATACTGAACGGGCCGGCGACCCGACCTCGTGCAACCTCTTTACGGATCTTATCCTGAACTACGGGCGCATGCTGCAGGACGGATAGTTGATTTTTGCACTTCCCCACACCCTGAAAGTCCCCTACCGGGATGCGGAAACCATACGAAAAACCGTTCCGCAGCACCCCAGCAGAAGTACGATCCGGGTATTCACTGAGCCAGGGAATCATCGCCAGGGTATCAATCGGGGTAGGTAAAGGCGCCCCTCAGACTATATTAGACCTGTTTGGCACCTCCTCTCCCCCCATTATCACCCGTTCTGGCTCTGCACGAGGACTCAGGATGAGACGACCCGCAACCACTACATTCATGTTTGAATTTACACGATCCCTGGGGTCTAGTACATTTACCTCTGTTGAAATTAAAGCAGAAACCCCTTTTTCCAGTATTGCCGGCAGGTTTCGAGTAATCGTCGGCACCCGTACCTGATCGAAAGGGCGTCCCCGCATATTGCCGGGAGGATTCGCCAACATTACTTCCCACCAACGGCATTTTCAACATTCCTGACTCCTTCATTTTATCCCAAGTCAAGGCATCATAACAATCCCAAGTTAAACTTTTATTATGCTCCTTTTCCTTTCTGAAAAGATTATCGTAACAGAACCAATGATTACCCTGGTGCGATGTCGAGTACCCCATGATTCGTGATTGATATATTGGAAACTCGGAAAGCCACTCAGGCCTACGTTCCCCCAAGATTGATGTAAAGATGCCCCAAGCATTGCCCCAATTGCCGATATTCTCATTCACTTTAAAGGCGGCCATTTTTGCGCGCCAAACACTCGGATGCATGAGATCCTTCTGACTCTTTACATGCTCTACCTCATAATGATCAACAAGCAATGAGAAAATGTTCACATACTCCCCCGCCCAAATCTTTTCCTTAATTGCCAAAGGAACATGTTGCCCCAACTTTTCTCTCCGAGAGGGTGTTGACTCATCCCTCGCAATCGGCAATGGCCGCTTACCTGCACCTGACACTGCCTCTGTGGTCGCAATCGTCCCTGGTGTCTTGTCCCCTACTGCAGCCGGCACGGACACCTTGGCTGCTTCGCGTTTCTCACGCAATTGCTTTATCAGCGCCTGCGCATCGACAGCCGTGGCGCCCTCGTTACCTTTACCCAACCACGCTGCCAATTGTGCTGCCAGCTCGGGCGGCATATCATCCTCGGACACGGGGGTGACCACAACGGGAATCAGATTCCCCTCCTCCGGCACGGGAGTTGGTGCCTCGAGCGGAGCACTGGGACCCGGGATGTCTTCTCCCGCTGCTCCCCTCCTGGGCCTCTTGTTTTTCCCTCCCGGGGCTGCTCCCGCCAACGGACGTTTTGGTCCCCCTTCCTCGTTCTTGTCCACCCGCTTCCTTAGCTCGGACATCTTCTTCATGAGAACACGCAGCATCTGGTCAGTAGTCATGCGTTTTCCCACCTTCTTCGGCATTCTCCAACAAAGTAACTGTAAAACAAACAAGAACGATTAAAACGCTCAAAATTGGCTCTTCGTTCCGTCTCGAGCTCACGTGCAGCGAGGAGGTGCAGCTTCAGAGCACAGGAACAAGAGGATGTCTTCTGGTCTTGCGTCCCTTTTTATCCATCTTCAGGGCGGGCGTAAACCCGCCCCTGCCTGCCCCGAGGGCGTGGCCGGCCGCGTCAGTGTCTAGGCCAGCCCACTCTAGGGCGGGAAAAAGCGCGCCCCGGCTACGCCGCTTCGGGCATACCAGCCGAGACGCGCCTCCCGCCCAAAATGGCTTCCAGGGGGGATCGAGGCACTCTGCCATACGTTCGGGGGGACCGAGTGGTCGCCCCTTTCCAAAATTCTCTTTTGTCTGGAACTTCACAACTCAATTTTCGATGATTAATCAAATGGCCTTTTTTCTGCTTCACTAGACATCCTTCATAGCCAATGAGTGCATATTTTCCATTATTGATATCTTCTGTGATGTTCCTCTTATAACTGTAGTTTTGAAGAACTTCATACAAACATGTGTTCTCAAGGTGAGTACTTCTATTTGGATAGTATGTATCCAATATATTTGTCTTCAAAATATCTGTACTGTTCGGTTCTTTTTCCGCCAAATATTCAATTTCTTGTACAGATTTCAAAACTCGGTTTCGTGTTGCAGCAAGACCAAGACTCACCCAAATGATTGTTCTTGATTTGGCATAGAGACTTGCTGATGATAACCGATCAGAACATTCATATGCTCCAATTTCTCGATGCGACAACATCTTCAGACTGAAACTGTATAATTTCTTGCTTAGACTCTTTTCATGTGAAATGTCCTCCCACATTTCCTTCAATTCTGTCTTTTCTTTTTTCGTGATGTAAGATGTCACATATCGAGCCACAGCAATAGAGTTGTCAGCAACGAACTGAATATCCATGTTAGCATTCCACATGGACAAAATCACTGGGTTGTAATCGTTGATGTACTTAGATTCTTCATTTCTTTTCAAATTATATGTATTTTTGGGAGATTTCCTCGTCACAGTATGTCGTAGAGATGACATCAAATTATTTACTCTTCCCTTAGAAATCACTGGTCGAGGAAATGCAAAACGACATTTCGTGTAGTACTTTTCCTTGTTTTTAAATTTTCGACGACAGTACTTTCCACAACGATGAGATTGAAAACGTAAAACTTGTTGCCTTAAATTGTTTTCTTCAGTAGATTTTGGAACAGCACATGTTGAATACTCTTCAATGAAACTCATCACTGTTTCATCTGAATCTGATCCAAATTTGGGTGCATCTTTAATCCACAACAACATATGTATATGAGGAGCACATCTCGCTTGATATTCCTTCCTCCAAAAGAAATCCAAAACCTCTCCAAGGGGAGGATTTTTTTGTTGGTAATAAAAGACATCATAGCTTCAAATCTATGATTAAAATATCTGCAAACATTCACTGGATCTAAAGAACACAGTTCTCCTGGTGTTTTCAATTCTATATTTGGTATGTTTTCATTTGCCTCTCGTAGAAATTGAAGTAAATCGTCCCATGCATACTCAGCACAGCTAAGAGTGAGGAACCATGTAGGAGTTCCTAAGTTTCTTAGCATACATTTCAATTCTCCATGACGACGAAACCAATACTCGTTGGTTCCACGTTGACATGCCATGAGATTGATTAGCTGAGATTCCAAAATACTGTCTTGCAGATTAACTTTCTCCATAAAGTCCCTTGCACAAACATTCTGCAAATGAGGTCCACTTTTTAATATATGATTAACTGCATAAGAAAGCCCAGACAAATCACTTTCAAACAGTAGATGAAACAAATATGGAATGCATTGACGAAACCTTGGATCTTCTGCATATAATCTTAGAGTCCGGTATTCAGCTGCAGGAATTTGAACTGGTCGATCATCATATCGTCCACCACAACCTGTTGGAAATAATTGTGGAAAACAACGAGCTTCCAAACTTTCTTCCCATACACTAATGGGACTTCCTTTTGCTGCTTTCATTTGAAACAAGTCAATTGCATTTCCCATTACTTCTTTGGAATGCAAAGGATGAACAGTATAATGTTCATATATTTCTTCAGTTCTAGACACATCAACTTTTTCGATTTGACCAACTGAAGAATCACTATCTTCTTCTATAGCTGTTTCCTCTGCTCCAACACTTACATCTTTGTAGTACTCATTGTTTTTGACCAAATACAACGTTGCCTTCTTGACTTTTTTAACATCCACTAAATCTTGCCAAATTTTCTTACTCTTTGTTGGAACCCCATTAACTAGAATAACTAAAGGATCTTCTTCTACTCTTTCTACACCAATTGTATTAATATTTTTCTTTACATCTAGAGGCAAATAAACAACTCTTCCCTTTAATCCTCTCAGTAAATCTGATGGAGGCAATTTCCCTGTCTTAGGCTCCATGCGTACAATAGCCTGAAAAGGATGGACACATTGAATCAAAATAGATTCATAAGTATTTAGATCCATCAATTCAGAAGGAATATCTATCAACTGAAGATTATTATAAACTGCTCTAGCAGGCATTCTATTTTCATTTAATTTTTTCAAACAATAATTACAAATACGCTGATCCAAACTCAAATCAAAAGAATTCTCCACCAACAAATAACTTACAAAATCCTCCCATTCACTATTATTTTCCAATTCACTTTTTGCATATAAATCAACTAACCTAGTCTGAATTTTATAATGAGTCCGTCGACAACACACACAAGTTAAATTAGGCCTCTCACTTGATTTCACCTTAAACTTGATAATTTCCTCATCAAACTTTTCAATACTTGAAATTTGTCCATTATCTTCTGCATTACCATCCATTACTATATCTATTTCTACACTGTCCTTTTTGTTCCCAAAATAACAAAACTCAATTTCTTCACAAATAGTCTTCACATCCACTTCAGATCCATGCAAAAGAGCACTATTTAACTGTTTAAGCTTAAGTGCAGGACTTTTTGCATAATACAACTTTCTCACTAATTTCCTTACGTTATTATGATGCACTGCTAACATCCTAAAATGATGAAAAACCCTCCCACAAACTTTTCTAGAAAGACAAGCTAGTGAATGCCCTTGCAAACCTGTGCTTTCTCTCACTCTGCAAGGATCTAACTCTTGCAGGATCTTCATTTTTTGTTTGAGACTTTTTTTACTATATGTACGTAAGAAATTTCGAAGCAAATCGATTGATTCCTGTCGCACACTACAAATACTACTGCATTTCCATGTGTACACTGGACCCTTAGTACGTCTCCCTAAAACTTCATCAGCTAACACCTCTTCTGCATCTCTAGATAAAAGTTTCTCTTTTTCCATCACACAACTATCTTTCACCTCATATGCACGACCACTGGTGTCAACTGCATGCACCAAATCATTTTCCTGAAAGTAACTCTCCTCATTGAAAAAAGGCTCAGAACTTGAACTATGCATCCATTCACCAGAAAATACTTCACAAAAATTACTCCGATTAATAATTCTTTTCCATCTACTGTTCGATTTGAAAACATCAATTGCCTTATTAAGTATCCTAATTCTATTGATTATTAAAATAAATAATTTTTTCTTAACTTCAAAAGCCTGATCAACAATCTTTTCTACACTTTTCTTTTTCTTGTAAAAAGCAGCTTTTAGTTTACTTTTCTTATCATTTTTTAGCAAATTTAAAACTACCCTATTGCGAAACATTCGCCTACGAATGTCCCTAAAAACATTTACCCTTCTATTGCTATCCATTCTCCTCTCTCCTGCTCCAATGGAAACATTTTTTGTGGGCTTCTCTTTCCTTTTTAGATTTGTTGACTTTTTCTGTATATTCACATTAGCAATATCATTTTTTTTTCTACGACATATGTTGCGAAGAAAAGACTTAATTGGCTTACCAGAAGCTTTTCTAGTGTTTTTTGAAGTACTTGTTGAAGAGGATTCCATATGGCTGAGATACCCGCCACCCCCTCTCAACACAATCCCCAAGGATGGGAAACCGGAAACAGTTCTGAACTTTTGGAAGACGGGAGGGAGTGACCCTCCCGGCCGTATTTATTAAAATATGAAACAAAATTAAAACATTAAAATAACAGTTTCATATTATGTACAATTTCATTACCACATTGCGATGTTTGGCTAACCTTAACATATTCTCTAATACAAAGGTTCTCCTAGCCGAACTAACATCCTACAAAGCATTTAACTTGAAATTTTGAAATTGTACATCCTAACGTTTAAGGGCCAACGGCAAGGTCGTAACCGGTGTCAAGATCCCTAAACCAGAAATATCCCCCTCACTTGTGAGGGGCGACCGCACAGAGGTGTACCTCAACTGCAACTACCAATTTCCCTTGACTTGACGGGGGCCCCAATAAACTCGACGCCACTTAAAGGTCGTCCGAGGACTCGTGTGAGGTATCTAGAAGGTAGCGTAGACCCCCCCCCAAACCCCACACAACTTACCACATCTGCCGTCGCAGATGTCCTGGACCCGGGAAATTCCCCAGGAGGGGGCTGTAGCCCCTCCTACCCAGGAAGGGGCCTTGACCGCCTTTCCTTTCCTTTCGGCGGCCCATCCTTAGAAGGGACCGCCTCCCCGTTGAGGGGCTAATGGCCACCTCCCTCGAGCGCTCCCATCCGTAATGGGTGACGCCCACTCATAGGGATCTTCCAATTAGTGCTCACCGATCATGACCTTACCGCCCGACCAAAATAAATACGACAATTCTAAACTAAATGACTAAATTACTTAAAAGACAGTAACAACAACAACTTTATTAAAAGCATGCTTACTGATCAACACTAGAGCAGGATTACTTTATTTGCAAAACATACCACAAATTGACCATTCTTTATTGCATATTCAAAGTTATTACGATAATAATCCCAACCTGCAAACAAAAAATTAGAGTTACCACATCAAACTTTATTCAAAACCACTTGCTGTCCTCAGGGGCTGGTGGGTGGGTCAAAATTGGCTCTTCGTTCCGTCTCGAGCTCACGTGCAGCGAGGAGGTGCAGCTTCAGAGCACAGGAACAAGAGGATGCTTTCTTGGCTTGTTGCTCCTTTTATCCGTCTTCAGGGCGGGCGTAAACCCGCCCCTGCCTGCCCCAAGGACGTGGCCGGCCGCGTCAGTGTCTAGGCCAGCCCACTCCAGGGCGGGAAAAAGGCGCGCCCCGGCTCAGCCGCTTCGGGCATACCAGCCGAGACTCGCCTCCCGCCCAAGATGGCTTCCCGGGGGGATCGTGGTACTCCGCCATACGTTCGGGGGGACCGAATGGTCGCCCCTTTCCATAAACTCTGTTGTTGATGTTCTCCTTTTCCGTATGTTATTTTTGATATTTCTTTGCTTTGAAGGCATTTTTGCTTCCTTTTCAGAAGTTGATTTGAATCTGTTGTTCTGTTAAAAAAACACATGAAAGACCACTATTAGCAAACAAGAAAGTAATGTTAAAAAGCAAACAATATATACAATAAATTGCAACATATTTAAGTTTATACAATAGCAACTCATGGCTTTATTTATAAAGGCCTTGCGCCACCAGTGCGTCACTTATTACCCATGTTTAAAGTAATGCACCAGCTGCACATGGCAATCATAAATAAGGGCCAAATGCAAATACCAATCAATTGCACCCAAAAATCGATTTTTGAATAACATGTAAGAAACACTGTGCAGAACATATGTACAACCACTCAATATCATCAAACAAACTCAGGGCCTTATTTATGAAGGCCTTGCACCACCAGTGCGTCACTTATTACCCATGTTTAAAATGATGCAGTAGCTGCACAAGGCAATCATAAAAAAGGGCCAAATGCAAATACCAATCAATTGCACCCAAAAATCGATTTTTGAATAACATGTAAGAAACACTGCGCAGAACATATGTACAGCCACTCAATATCATCAAACAAAGTCAGGGCCTGATTTATAAAGGCCTTGCACCACCAGTGCATCACTTATTACCCATGTTTAAAGTGATGCATCAGCTGCACATGGCAATCATAAATAAGGGCCAAATGCAAATACCAATCAATTGCACCCAAAAATCGATTTTTGAATAACATGTAAGAAACACTGCGCAGAACCTAAGTACAACCACTCAATATCATCAAACAAAGTCAGGGCCTGATTTATAAAGGCCTTGCGCCACCAGTGCGTCACTTATTACCCATGTTTAAAGTGATGCACTAGCTGCAAAAGGTAATCATAAAAAAGGGCCAAATGCAAATACCAATCAATTGCACCCAAAAATCGATTTTTGAATAACATGTAAGAAACACTGCGCAGAACCTAAGTACAACCACTCAATATCATCAAACAAAGTCAGGGCCTGATTTATAAAGGCCTTGCACCACCAGTGCATCACTTATTACCCATGTTTAAAATGATGCATCAGCTGCACATGGCAATCATAAATAAGGGCCAAATGCAAATACCAATCAATTGCACCCAAAAATCGGTTTTTGAATAACATGTAAGAAACACTGAGCAGAACCTAAGTACAACCACTCAATATCATCAAACAAAGTCAGGGCCTGATTTATAAAGGCCTTGCGCCACCACTGCGTCACTTATTACCGATGTTTAAAGTGATGCACTAGCTGCAAAAGGTAATCATAAAAAAGAGCCAAATGCAAATACCAATCAATTGCACCCAAAAATCGATTTTTGAATAACATGTAAGAAACACTGCGCAGAACCTAAGTACAACCACTCAATATCATCAAACAAAGTCAAGGCCTGATTTATAAAGGCCTTGCGCCACCAGTGCATCACTTATTACCCATGTTTAAAGTGATGCATCAGCTGCACATGGCATTCATAAATAAGGGCCAAATGCAAATACCAATCAATTGCACCCAAAAATCGATTTTTGAATAACATGTAAGAAACACTGCGCAGAACCTAAGTACAACCACTCAATATCATCAAACAAAGTCAGGGTCTGATTTATAAAGGCCTTGCGCCACCAGTGCATCACTTATTACCCATGTTTAAAGTGATGCATCAGCTGCACATGGCATTCATAAATAAGGGCCAAATGCAAATACCAATCAATTGCACCCAAAAATCGATTTTTGAATAACATGTAAGAAACACTGCGCAGAACCTATGTACAACCACTCAATATCATCAAACAAAGTCAGGGCCTTATTTATGAAAGCCTTGCGCCACCAGTGCGTCACTTATTACCCATGTTTAAAGTCATGCATCAGCTGCACATGGCAATCATAAATAAGGGCCAAATACATATACCAATCAATTGCACCCAAAAATCGATTTTTGAATAACATGTAAGAAACACT
The DNA here is from genome assembly GCF_964263255.1 of Lissotriton vulgaris. NCBI lineage: Eukaryota > Metazoa > Chordata > Amphibia > Caudata > Salamandridae > Lissotriton > Lissotriton vulgaris. The sequence goes on from NC_141687.1 coordinate 1,591,493,941, forward strand.
GCGCAGAACCTATGTACAACCACTCAATATCATCAAACAAAGTCAGGGCCTGATTTATAAAGGCCTTGCGCCACCAGTGCGTCACTTATTACCCATGTTTAAAATGATGCACCAGTTGCATAAGGCAATCAAAAAAAAAGGGCCAAATGCAAATACCAATCAATTGCACCCAAAAATCGAATTTAAAATAACATGTAAGAAACACTGCGCAGAACCTAAGTACAACCACTCAATATCATCAAACAAAGTCAGGGCCTGATTTATAAAGGCCTTGCGCCACCAGTGCGTCACTTATTACCCATGTTTAAAGTGATGCACTAGCTGCACAAGTCAATCATAAAAAAGGGCCAAATGCAAATACCAATCAATTGCACCCGAAAATCGATTTTTGAATAACATGTAAGAAACACTGCACAGAACCTAAGTACAACCACTCAATATCATCAAACAAAGTCAGGGTCTCATTTATAAAGGCCTTGCGCCACCAGTGCATCACTTATTACCCATGTTTAAAGTGATGCATCAGCTGCACATGGCATTCATAAATAAGGGCCAAATGCAAATACCAATCAATTGCACCCAAAAATCGATTTTTGAATAACATGTAAGAAACACTGCGCAGAACCTATGTACAACCACTCAATATCATCAAACAAAGTCAGGGCCTTATTTATGAAAGCCTTGCGCCACCAGTGCGTCACTTATTACCCATGTTTAAAGTCATGCATCAGCTGCACATGGCAATCATAAATAAGGGCCAAATACATATACCAATCAATTGCACCCAAAAATCGATTTTGAATAACATGTAAGAAACACTGCGCAGAACCTATGTACAACCACTCAATATCATCAAACAAAGTCAGGGCCTGATTTATAAAGGCCTTGCGCCACCAGTGCGTCACTTATTACCCATGTTTAAAGTGATGCACTAGCTGCACAAGTCAATCATAAAAAAGGGCCAAATGCAAATACCAATCAATTGCACCCAAAAATCGATTTTTGAATAACATGTAAGAAACACTGCGCAGAACCTAAGTACAACCACTCAATATCATCAAACAAAGTCAGGGTCTGATTTATAAAGGCCTTGCGCCACCAGTGCATCACTTATTACCCATGTTTAAAGTGATGCATCAGCTGCACATGGCATTCATAAATAAGGGCCAAATGCAAATACCAATCAATTGCACCCAAAAATCGATTTTTGAATAACATGTAAGAAACACTGCACAGAACCTATGTACAACCACTCAATATCATAAAACAAAGTCAGAGCCTTATTTATGAAAGCCTTGCGCCACCACTGCATCACTTATTACCCATGTTTAAAGTGATGCATCAGCTGCACATGGCAATCATAAAAAAAGGCCAAATAAAAATACCATTCATTTGCACCCAAAATCGATTTTTGAATAACATGTAAGAAACACTGCGCAGGACTTATATACTAACATACAATTTCACTTCTAAAACATAACTATTTGCTTCCAAATATTCTCCATAGAGCAAATAAGTCTCTATCTAAATTAAATAAATCATTACTTACCTTTACAAATGCTTTTGGAGATTGAGAACAGTGTCAGACACACACACCAATTTTTCTTTAGCAGAGCAAAAGGTGTGCTCTCAATACACTGAAACCAAGACTGGCATAGAAAATCTCTATCTTTGTACACATATGCCTTAATTCAACCAATCAAAAGTCTTCCCTCACTATTTTCAAACCAACACCCATCCCCCTCTCAGACCTTTCTATCTGTTACCATAGCAACTCCCTCCTAACTGAACTCTAAGGTTCAAAAGTTTATCTTACAATGTTGCAAATTAACTCAGCAAGGATGTTTGACCTCTCAATACAGCAGCCTATACAGGGTATTTTTGCTTTTGGTGACTATTTTTAAACCATTCAAATTGCTTCTTTCACACAACATAACCATGCACCCTAACTTTCAGTTTTCAACTATCTGAATCCACCAATCATTGCTTGTGATTCAAGAGCAGAGAAACTCCACAATTATTTTTTTGTAAACTCCTACTGTTCCAACCGCCATTTCATTCCCACACTTCATCTGACTGGACCAGAACCTTCTCACATCATGTACTCTGTTTGGATTATTGGACATAGCTACATCCACTGGGCTCAAAGGTATGCAGCTAGCAGAAATTTTCATAACCTTGATTTATCAAATGTGGAAATCAAGTGGATTGGCCACAGAGGATTAAAATGTCACCAATTGATACCATTGGTGAAAACCTTTTTGCATCTGCCAGAACCTGACCTTATAATTGTGCACTGTGGTGGAAACGATCAAGGCACATTGACTGGGGTAGGTCTGGAAATGCTTTTAAAGGACACCTTTCATCAATTGATGATACTTTTTCCCCACACTGCCTTGGTATATTCCAATATATGCCAAAGACAGAAATGGAACTGGTCCAACCAATTTTGTCCACAATTTGAGAAAGCACGGAAACATGTGAATAAATCTGTTTCTGCTTACATGAGAGACTATGGAATGGGTTCAATATACAATAATAACTTGCGTTACAACATGCAAGACATCTACAGAGGAGATGGAGTGCACTTCTCAGATGAGGGGAATAGAATATTCCTCCTGAATTTAAGAATGTGTATTGGAACCTACTTGTAGGTACCTAAATCAACCACAGAACCCATATGGCTGAGATACCCATCACCCCCTCTCAACACAATCTACAATTTCATTTCCACTTTACGATGTTTGGCTAACCTTAACAGATCTCTAATACAAAGGTTCTCCTAGCCGAACTAACATCCTACAAAACATTTCATTTGAAATTGTACATCCTAACGTTAAGGGCCAACTGCAAGGTCATAACCGGTGTCAGATCCCTAAACCAGAAATACCACCCTCACTTGTGAGGGGGCCAACCGCACAGAGGCGTACCTCAAGTGCATCTACCAATTTCCCTTGGACTTGACGGGGGCCCCAATAAACTCGACGCCATTTAACGGTCGTCCAAGGACTCGTGTGAGGTGTCTAAGAGGTAACGTAAACCCCCTCCCGAGCCCCACACAACTTACACATCTGCCGTCGCAGATGTCCTGGCCCCGGGAAATTCCCCAGGAGGGCCCGTAGCCCCTCCTATCCAGGAAGGGGCCTTGACCACCTTTCCTTTCCTTCCGGCGGCCTATCCTTAGACGGGACCGCCTCCCCGTTGAGGGGCCAATGGCCACCTCCCCCGAGCGCTCCCATCCGTAATGGGTGACGCCCCCCCCATAGGGATCTTCCAATTACTGCTCACCGATCATGACCTTACCGCCACAGGCCGGATAGTTGACCGGCTATCCGGACCCCCCACAACACTCCTGCCTAAAGGTCATGTTATAAACTCTTTAACCGAGCTATGAGGTCTCCTATGAGTAACTCGTTCCCCACCCGGGACAAATGAACACCATCCCCCAAATACATACTGTCCCCTTTAATACAACCATGCGAAACAGAATGCAGTGTACGTGAACGAAACAATCTACTCACTTTGTTATTAATTTTTCTTACTGAATGATTCAGAGCAGAAACCGAAATAGCCCCCCGCCACACTTTTCGTGGGATCATATGGGACCATGCAATTGTGCACCCTGGAACTCTTCTTGCCAACCAACTTACTGTGGAAAGCATTGCCTCAAGAAGAAGTCGTCTACCAGTGGCCACTAAATCGTTGCCCCCAAGATGGACTATGATTATAGACGGCGGTGACCTTGTCCGCCCTAACAAACCCTCAAAAAATGATTGAAATTGGTCAATACAGAGCCCGCCCTTTCCGTAGAAGGACACCCTGTACCCGTATTCCCCAGCCACGTGAATCATGTCACCTGCTTTGAATACGTCCGCGGCACGCCTCACGTATGAGTGGCCCACGACCCACACCTCCTTTTTCACAGCCGGTGATGTCTGACCGCTGGTCCCCAGGTGTCGGGTCGACTGCACAGTCCGCCCCGCCTCGTAGGCTTGCGCAACTGAAAACCAAACAAAAACAAGAAGCGTGAGTACATCATTACAGCTTCACAACATGTGCAACCGCACATACCTTTTATAACAGTTCGAGGACCAACGCCCCACACGTTTTACTTCTTCTACACTCAGACCCCTGGCTGTAGCCTCTGTAGCAGCCCCTATCCGAAAGGAATGGGTCCCAAACTCGCCGGGGTTCAAGCCCGCGGCCGAAATCGACATCGCAAGCCCCCGCTGGAACTGAAACCTCGTCAGTGGGGTGGCGTCAGCGTGTCTCAACAAGGTCCCCCCCCATGATGCCACCCTTTGCGCTAAATATTCCTCTACGCAAACCACAGGGCACATCGAAGACCCGGGAATCCTCTGTATGACTATGCAGTCCCCAATCGCACCCTGATCGGTTTTGGACCTGACAAACGAGACAGTCATCGGCTCCCCCTTGACCTGAATGTGCTCTCAACACAGTCCCCCCATCGTATCCTGCTTGTTCTTCGCCACTAGTTCGCTTACCCGCATAGCCCCATGGAATGCCAGCGCAAAAGCAGCTCGGAATAACACTGTTTCATACTGGGATGAACACGTAGCAGGGAGTACGGATAATAACAGGGCCAACCTATCCAGACCTATCGGGTGCCTCTCATCTACTCTGCGACCCTCAAGGCGTTGCCACCCACGTAGCGCTTTTTGCACAATGAAAGACGCTGTCGGGTCCTGGATCCCGTGAGCCCTTTTGCTAAAGGAAATGGCGGCCCGATGCCTCTGGGCCGTAGCTACTGATTTGCCTGCCCGATGTAAAGACAGCAGAAATTTTACTACAAACTCTTCCTGGCCCCAAAGCTCCCTCCTAGCAGTCCCCAAAAAGGCCCAATAGGAACGGAACGCCCCTTCGTATGCCTTCCTCGTCCTGGGTGCTAAACTCTCTCCCACGAGGTTTTGTAGTTCGGGGCACCGAGAGACCAGAGAGCTTCGGGAAAGGGTGCCGCCACCGGGTCCGCTGTGGGCAGAAAACCCCAGAAGGCCTGCATACGGAAACGAGAAAGCGCATCAGCCGCTTGGTTCATTACCCCCGGCACATGTCTTGCCTTAAATAGCACATTCAATTGCATACACAACAACACAATTTCTTTGAGCAGTCTCAGAATCCATTTGCAGCGTGCTGCCTGACTATTGATACACTCAACCACGGTCATGTTATCAGACCAGAACACCACAGAGTGATCTCTGAACCCCTCAGGCCAAGTTTTCAGGGCCACCAGAATAGGGAAAAGTTCAAGAAAAGCAATGTTACTTGTCAGCCCGCACTCGTGCCACCATGTCGGCCATTTTTGAGCCGACCATCGAGTGCCGAATATGGCACCAAAACCAATACTTCCTGCCGAATCTGTCCACAGCCCCAGCTCCTCGGAGGACACCGCCGGTTTGTTCCAGACAATTCGACCATTGAAATCCGCCAGAAATGCCAACCAAATGCGCATGTCCTGGCGAACCTCTGCCGAGAGCCTCGTGCGATGATGACCCTCCTTCAGGCCGACCATGGCCTGAGCGATCGAGCGGGAAAAGGGGCGGGCCATCGGCATTATTCTCAGGGCAAAATTCAACTAGCCCACCATTTGTTGCAATTGATGCAGTTTTACCTTAGCCTCACTAATACACGTCTCAAGGGATGCCCTGAATTTTAACACTTTTTCTTTTGGTAAACGAAAACAACCTTCCTTCGAGTCGAGCTCAATCCCCAGAAACTCGAGGCAAGTCGAGGGACCCACAGTCTTACCTGGCGCCAATGGTACACCAAAATGATTCATTAAGACACAAAATTCATTCAAAGCCTGCCCACATTCTGGATCCCCGGCTGCCCCCAGAAACAGGAAGTCATCGAGATAATGCATAACATGTTGAAAACCCGTCTTCTTTGTGAAGACCCATTGCAAAAAACAACTGAACTTTTCAAAATAGGCACAAGATATAGAGCATCCCATTGGCATACATCTATCCATGTAATAGCGACCCTGAAACATGAAACCAAGGAGACGCTGATCGTCTGGGTGTACCGGGAGCAACCGGAACGCTGACTCAATATCTGATTTTGCCATCAGCGCCCCGGGCCCCAGGCGATTCAACATGGCGACGGCCCCATCGAAAGATGCGTACCGCACCGAACACATTTCCGGGTCTATCGCATCATTCACGGAAAGACCACGTGGGGCCGACAAGTTATGTATCAGCCGAAACTCACCCGGGTCCTTCTTGGGGACCACCCCTAAAGGGGAACAAACAAAATTTGCTACCGGTGGCACATCAAATGGACCGGCGACTCGACCTCGAGTGACCTCCTTGCCAATCTTTACCTGTACCACGGTCGTATGCTGCAAGACCGACAGTTGGTTCTTACATCTTGCTACACCCTGAAAATCCCCCACTGGGATGCGGAAACCATATGAAAACCCGTTTCGCAACACCCCAGCAGAAGCATGATCCGGGTATTCGTTGAGCCAAGGAATCATTGCCATGGTATCAATCGGGGTAGGTAAAGGCGCCCCTCAGACTATTTCAGACCTGTTTGGCGCTTCCCCTACCACCGTTATCACCCGTTTTGGCTCTGCACATGGACTCAGGATGGGATGGCTGCCCACACCCCCCACATTCATTTTTGAACTTGCATGACCCCTGGGGCCTCGTACATTTTCCTCTGTTAAAATTCCAACAAATCCCCCTTTTACCTGTGTTGCCACTCGGTTTTGAGTGATATTCGTTACCTGCACCCGATCGAAAGGGTGTCCCAGAGTATTGGCGGGAGGATTCACCCCCGCTACTTCCAACCAATGGTACTTTCAACATTCCTGTACTCTCCATTTTTTGCCATGAAACAGAGTCGTAACAATCCCAAGTCAGGATTGGGTTGTGTTCTTTCGCTTTTCTAAAAAGATTATCATAGCAGAACCACTGATTACCCCCATACGCTACGGAATACTCCATGATTCGTGACTGATAAATAGGCAACTCGGTCAGCAACTCGGGCCTACGCTCACCCATGATGGAGGTAAAAATGCCCCACGCTCTACCCCAAGTACCAATGTTTTCGTCAATCTTAAAGGCGGCCATTTTGGCGCGCCAAACACTCGGATGCATGAGCTCTTTTTGGCTCTTAACATGCTCCATCTCATAATGGTCGGTAAGCAAAGAAAAAATGTTTACATACTTATCCGCCCAAATCTTTTCCTTAATTTCCAGTGGAACATGCTGAGCCACCTTCTCCCTTCGTGAAGGTACAGCCCCCTCCCCCGCAATCGGCAATGGCCGCTTACCTGAACCAGAAGCTGCATTTGCCGCCGAACCTGGGCCTGTTGCATTTTCCGCCCCCGGAACCGGCGGGGTAACAGACGATGGTGCCTTTGCAGCCTCCCTAGATTCTCGCAGCTGTCTCATTAATACTCGGGCGTCGTCAGCCGTGGCGCCCTCGCTATCCTTTCCCAACCACGCTGCCAGTTGTGCCGCTAACTCGGGAGGCATATCTTCCCCGGTCACGGGAGTGACCACCACAGGAATCGGATTCCCATCCTTCGGCACCGGGGTTGGCTCTTCAAGTGGGATATCGGGAACCGGGGTTTCCCCCCCAAGTGCCCCCCTTCTGGACCTCTTGCCTCTTCCTCCGGGGACTACTCCCGGCAAAGGCCGTTTCGGTCCTCCCTCCCCGTCCTTAGCCGCCATCTGCTTCTTCAAGTCGGCTATCTCCTTCATGAGTATACGGAGCATCTGATCGGTACCGACCCGCTTTCCGACTTTCTTGGGCATTCTCAGACGGAGTATCTGTAAGACAAAAGAAAGATTTACAACGCTCAAAATTGGCTCTTCGTTCCGTCTCGAGCTCACGTGCAGCGGGGAGGTGCAGCTTCAGAGCACAGGAACAAGAGGAAGCTTTCTTGGCTTGTTGCTCCTTTTATACGTCTTCAGGGCGGGCGTCAACCCGCCCCGCCTGCCTCCGAGGGCGTGGCCGGTCGCGTCAGTGTCTAGGACAACCCACTCCAGGGCAGGAAAAGGCGCGCCCCGGCTACGCCGCTTCGGGCATACCAGCCGAGACTCGCCTCCCGCCCAAGATGGCTCCCCGGGGGGATCGTGGTACTCCACCATACGTTCGGGGGGACCGAATGGTCGCCCCTTTCCAAAAGCTCTTTTCAGAGCTACCCTACCTCTGATCATTCAAAGCGTTTATTTTTTTCTAACTTTTTTCACTATTTTTCACCAAAGTACGCTTTCGGGTACGCTTAACGGTGTGCGCACCAGGCGCTCCCCCCGTGGAAAATTAAAGATTTTTTTTTTTTTACGTTTATGAGCCTCCTAAGCCCCCCTCAGAAAACCTAGAGGGTCAAGAAGTCTCTACCGTGCCCCCTTCTACCCATACCGAACATTGTTTACCCTCCATCTTGTGTCTCGATTGTACCGAAACACAAAATGGAGGACTCCCGTAACGCTGCCGGTGCGCGTAAAGGAGCGCACACCGGTAAGCGCTCGATAAAAAAAGGTGGGAAAGCAATTTACAAAAAAACCACTGGAGACACTTTCATCAAATATAGAATAGGCCCTACTACATAGCAGTCCCTACCATTTGCCCAAATTTGGTGAAATTCCATTGAGACATTTAGGCTACAGGCCTGTCTAAATATCCTGAGGTAAATTACATGACAAAAACACACTTGTAATGTTAGAATTTACAACCAATTAAAAAGTATCTTTCATTTTCTACGATTATTTCCTGACGTTTGATTGGTTAAGTACAAGAATATATATAAAAGAAGAGAGGGAAACACAGCCATTTTGACTACTGCTTCCAGAAGTACATTTGAAAACAAATATCACTGACAACTTCAACTGATTTCTCTAAGGTAAGTTCTAATTATGGAAGTATATTGTACACTTTAAGTTAATTTCTGAAAAAATATTCTGTTAGTTATATGCTATCCCTCTTTAATAGTTAGAGATAGAGATAGACTTCTCTTTAATAGTTATGGATTGAGTTAGGCTTCTCTGGTATACAGTACCCTAACTCTACTAATATAGTTAATTTGTATGCAATTTTCAGAAAGAAAATGGAAGGAGAAAATCAGGCAAATGATACTTCTATCAAAGTAAAGGTGGAAAAACCAGAAGATCAAAAAAAAAGAAGTTGATTTCATGGATGACTCTTTGGATGAACAGTTTATAGAATGTTTGGAACAAATGGAATCATGTACTAATAATTATGAGGAAATTCCGGACAATATTATGTTAGAAATTTTATTAAATTATGAAAAAGAATCAGAGGAATAAATTTATATTTAATAATTTCAAATTGTTTGAGACAATATTCATTTTTATATGTAATTCATAAAGTATTACCAAAAATGTTTAAAATATAAAGTGAGACTTATAGTATACTGTTCAACTATTTTTCTGTTACATAGTAAGTTTACTCATAGTTACTACCTTTCTCACACTATATTATCTCCTATGTATATTTTACACCTCTTTTTCATAAGGGAGCAGGATAGACTACTCATGATCCCCTAGAAATTCTCAGGGAGTGCTTAAAAGATCTGTTTCTGCTTTCCAGACAGACTATGTTATAACTTCCATATACCACAAGAAATACAATAACAACATGCAAGATATCTACAGAGGAGATGGTGTACATTAAATTAAAGTCTCTGCATTGGTACCTACATGTAGGTACTTACAAAAAATAAAAAAAACAATTAATAAACATACAATTTTTTAAAGTGATTATTTTTCCAAAGTACCCTCCTTGGAGCGCTCCCCGGTGCGCTCCCCGGTGCGCGTACCAGGCGCTTCCCCCGCGAAAAACGCAAAAAAAAAAATTTTTGAAGGCCCCGCGGGACCCTTTAATGGCCCCCATATCAAACCTAGGTGGTCAGGGGGGGTCTACCCTACCCCCTTATGGTCAATTCCCCCCTTTGTTTTTGCCACCTCTTATGACTAGATTTTACCGATAGACAAGATGGCGGCCGCTCCGGACTGTTTAGAATGTTTACAGACAACTGAGAGCCAATCAGCTTTCTGCGCGCAAGTCGCGTGTCGTGCCCGGTGCGCTCCCCGGTGCGCGTACCGGAGAGCGGCTACAGATATAAATATTTTTTTGAACGTTAATTTCTCAAAATCCACTGAAGCACATATCTTGAGACATAGCAAAGGCACATCGGGCTACCAGTCCCTACAATTTTGCCAAGTTTGGTGGAAATCCATTCAGCCGTTCGGGCTAAAAGTGAAATCGACCGCCCTATGGAAATTAACATGGGGAAAACGCGTTTTGGGACCCCCCTTTTATCTCGCCCCCCGCTTGACGTATCCCCCCCAAACTTTCAGGGAAGGACCGGAACGCTGCGAGGCCATTTTCAGGAAATTTTCAGGCTGATTCGTCAACCGGCGCCAAAGAAATTCCAAATAGAATTTTGAGATTTAACATTGAAAAAAATCCTAACTATAACTACCTACTGGCGACCGCCAGTAGGTAATATATATATATATATATATATATATATATATATATATATATATATATATATATATATATATATTACCTACTGGCTATCGCCAGTAGGTATATATAGTTAGGATTTTTTCTCTATGGGACTTCTGAAAATTCTATGTCTAATAACTTTGGCGTTTGTGGACGGAATCGGCTGAAACTTTCAGGAAAATGGCACATTTTGATTCTGAGCAGCCCCTGAAAATTTGGTGGAGTTTCATCAAGGGGGGGCTGAGAAAAAAGGGGGGTCCCAAAACGCGTTTTTCCCATGTTAATTTCCATAGGGCGGTTGGACTCACTTTTAGCTCGAACGGCTGAATGGATTTGCACGAAACTTGGCAAAATTGTAGGGACTGTTAGCCCGATGTGCCTTTGCTAGGTCTCAATATATGTGCTCCAGTAGTTTTTGAGAAATTAACGTTCAAACCAAGATATATATCTGTAACAGCGCTCTGGGCAGCGATCCGGTCCGCTTACTTTTCGCTTATCGGAACTTTGCGCGCAGAAAGCTGATTGGCTCTCCGGTGTCTGTCAACATTCTAAACAGTCCGGAGCGGCCGCCATCTTGTCTCTCGGTAGGATCGAGAGAGAAGAAGAGGTGAAAAACGAAGGGGGAATTTAATGAAAGGGGGCAAGGTATCCCCCTCTTGACCCCCTAGGAATGTTGTTGGGGTTATTAAAGGGTCCCGTGGGGAAAATAAAAAAAAAATGATTTTTCACGGTAGAAGCGCGGCCGCGAACTGGTAGCGAAACGGGAATTCGCCATTTTGTGCTTCGTTAATTAAATTACTAGTTATAAGTGGGTGCGGGAGACGTATCCTAATCCCCTATGTTTCCTGAGGGTGGCTGAGGAGGCTGATATATGTTGATACATCTCTTCCAGCGGCTGTGCGTGAGCTTTTTTTTTTTTGCTGCGTGACAGTCCGGAGCGGCCGCCATCTTGTCTCTCGGTAGGATCGAGAGAGAAGAAAAGGTGAAAAACTAAGGGGGAATTTAATGAAAGGGGGCAAGGTATCCCCCTCTTGACCCCCTAGGAATGTTGTTGGGGTTATTAAAGGGTCCCGTGGGGAAAAAAAAAAAATGATTTTTCACGGTAGAAGCGCTTCACGGGCCGCGAACTGGGCCGCAAACTGGTAGCGAAACGGGAATTCGCCATTTTGTGCTTCGTTAATTAAAGTACTAGGTATAAGGGGGTGCGGGAGACGTATCCTAATCCCCTATGTTTCCTGAGGGTGGCTGAGGAGGCTGATATATGTTGATACATCTCTTCCAGCGGCTGCGCCATCTTGCCTTTTTTCGAATGCCACAATTTTGTCGTGCACGGCAGCCATTTTAGATGCCAGGCTGGTCCCAGGCTATCACCTAACCCTGCGGATGTAGTTTATGGCCCCAGCTGTAGAGAATTCAGACATGCCAATCCTCCTGATTCAGGCGTGTGACTACTGATTTCAGTGCTAGTCTCCCGCCTCCCGATTTCTGCAAGCAAAAACCCGGGGGCATATTACGAACAACTAGCGATAATTTTTGTCTCTAACTTGTTTAGAGACAAAAATTATCGCCGCACATCGGCGATTTTTATCGCAGATAAACCTTGCTATTATCGCAGAAAAGTCAGCGATATTCATGTATTATCGACCTAATGCTCTTAGCCATGTTATCCACCTCCCATTGGATAACATGGCTAAGAACTGCTCAGGGCAGGTGTTAGATTTTGGAGATATTCGCGCTTAGCGCGAATATCTCCAAAAGTTGGTAATAGAAGGTAGCGATGTTAGGGACTGTTTCCAGTCGCTAACATCTTGGCACGCCTTTTTGTATGTCATTAGTGATAAGTATCACTGACATGCAAAGCGGGGCCCAAGATGGTCGCTATCTCCTTTTAGCTGTCACTAACTGGTGTTAGCGACAGCTTGGTAATAGGGAAATAATTTTATCTCCGCTTTCATGGCTTTTAAAGCCAAAAAAGCGGAGATAAACCCCCTTGATAATATGCCCCACGATTCCTTGGGGGTTTCAGCTGACAGGGCTTGGTATTGTGTTACATGGTAATTTTTCCATGAAACGTCAGAGGGTCGATGCAGGGGTTCTAGAAGAGGTGATAAACCATTTAAGCCTCATGAACAAGCGCATGGTCTTTTAAAGATTTGTGAAGTACTCGGGGCGGCGGTGTGTGTGTGCCCTCTTTCAGGAGCGGGCGGGGGGGCACTGCCAGCAACTTGCCAGGTCAGGTAGTGTTCAACACGTGCATCACCCTTTCTCTGCCTGCTATTGCGCTCCATGCTTCGGAAAGGTAAGAAAAAGAACGTGCATTTGAGTTTGAAATGTCCGATCCTGCAGCAGCACACTTCCAAAGCCCACACATGACAATAACCCGATTCAAGGCCCCATTCACCCGTTTTTAAAAAAAATAGATAACACTCCAAGAAAGTAAGGTTATAAAACTTTATTAACTACTAACTTTAACGAACGGAACAAAAACTAAAAACATTTAAACATTTCTCAACACAAAAAGCAACAATGGTTAGAAGCTGTCTTTTGTGCGAATAGTCCCAAGGCAGCACAACGTGCAGAGTTCTGGACGGCACCCAGGTGATGTCGCCTGGGTGCCGCACTGGTTTAGGGATCCTACAATGCTGCTCCGAAAATTGGCGTGGGGCGTCCCGGGTGGGGCGGGGGGAGGCCTCGTCAGTAGCGGTCTGTTGTGCGAATAGTCCCAAGGCAGCACAACGTGCAGAGTTCTGGACGGCACCCAGGTGATGTCGCCTGGGTGCCGCACTGGTTTAGGGATCCTACAATGCAGCACAGAAAAACAGCGTGGGGCGTCCCGGGTGGTGCGGGGGGAGGCCTCGTCAGTAGCGGTCTGTGTCCAGTGTCACATGGCTGACACAACATGTACAACAGGCACCCAGGTGATGTCCAGTAAACTGCCGCACTGGTTTTGGTATCCTACAATGCTGCTCCGAAAATTGGTGTGCGACGGCCCGGGGGGGGGGGCGTGGGGGAGCTGGCGTGAACGGGCCTCCCCAGGTGGCGGACATCTAGCTGAGTTGCGCTCGCTCTTGCGGCCACAGCGTCTCGCTCACCATGTTGTTGAGTTGCTCCCACTCTTGCAGTGCAGCGATAGGCAGCTGCCACATGGCTCTTAAAATGGCGGACAGCTCCTCGGTTTTAGGCCTGGTCCACTGAAATGGCCCTGGGACACTTTGGAACTCGGACGCTTGCCTGCTAGGGCTTGGGCTCCATTCACGAAAAGCGTCCCCTCAGCCGTGAAGATTGTATAAAAGTCTCGGGGGGCCCCCGACTCCCGCAGGCTTCCGGTGGGGAGCGGCTGCCATGATTGCTCGCGGAATGACCACGACGGAGCCACGAGATGGTGGTGCTCTCATGCTGACGCCAGCTTCAGTCTGAATGATCCAGAAACAAGGTGGGGCTTTCATCGTTTGGGAAAAAAAAATGTTCTAAACCAATGAAAAGTGTTATTTTTAGGTCATATGACCAAGCCTTCCATCTTTAGGAAACCAAAAGTAAAATGAACCAATGAAAAGTTTTATAAACAAGTCACATGACCTGTTATGCGGCATAGGGCTACAAAAAGCGTAGAAAATCCGTTGGCACGTGAGGCGGCGTCAGTAGCGGACCGATGTGCGAATAGGCCGAAGGCAGCACAATGGGCCGAGATCCGGATGGTACCGAGGTGGTGTCCAGCAAATTGCCGCACTGGTGTGGCCATCCTACAATGCTGCGCCGAAAGACGGCGTGTCCAGCTGAGTTGCGGTCACTGTTGCGGTACAGTGACTCGAACGCGCCGAGATTCGGATGGCACCGAGGTGGTGTCCAGCTAATTGCCGCACTGGTGTGGCCATCCTACAATGCTGCGCCGAAAGACGGCGTGTCCAGCTGAATTGCGGTCACTGTTGCGGTACAGTGACTCGAACGCGCCGAGATCCGGATGGCACCGAGGTGGTGTCCAGCAAATTGCCGCACTGGTGTGGCCATCCTACAATGCTGCGCCAAAAGACGGCGTGTCCAGCTGAATTGCGGTCACTGTTGCGGTACAGTGACTCGAACGCGCCGAGATCCGGATGGCACCGAGGTGGTGTCCAGCAAATTGCCTCACTGGTGTGGCATCCTACAATGCTGCGCCGAAAGACGGCGTGTCCAGCTGAGTTGCGGTCACTGTTGCGGTACAGTGAGTCGAACGCGCCGAGATCTGGATGGCCCCGATGTTGTGTCCAGCAAGTTGCCGCACTGGTGTGGCCATCCTACAATGCTGCGCCGAAAGTCGGCGTGGGGTGCCCCGTTGGCTTATGAGGTGATGTCAGTAGTGGACCGATGTGTGAATAGGTCGGAACCAGCACAAGGCACCAAGATCCGAATGGCAAGTCCTGGCTTTTGAGTGCCTCAGTTGAGATTTCTGAGCAGTGCTTGTAAGACTGTCTGAAGCTTATTTGCACCTGCTGCAGCTTCACTAGGTCCGGCGGAACTTTTTGCCTTTTCCTTTCTGCTTCTTTTCCTACAATGCGTTTCATCTGAAGACACGACCAGGTCCCTGAATGTGTGCAGGGGGACGCTATTGATTGAATGAACGCGCCGAGATCTGGATGGCACCGAGGTGGTGTCCAGCAAATTGCCGCACTGGTGTGGCCATCCTACAATGCTGCGCCGAAAGTCGGCGTGGGGTGCCCCGTTGGTTTATGAGGTGATGTCAGTAGTGGACCGATGTGTGAATAGGTCGGAACCAGCACAAGGCGCCCTGCACTGTTGAGCCTTTTTCAATGCCTGTTTTTTGTTGTTTCCCCTCCATCAAAAACAAAACAAAAATACAAGGCGCCAAGATCCGAATGGCAAGTCCTGGATGTTGAGTGCCTCAGTTGAGAGTTCTGAGCAGTGCTTGTAAGACTGTCTGAAGCTTATTTGCACCTGCTGCAGCTTCACTAGGTCCGGCGGAACTTTTTTCCTTTTCCTTTCTGCTTCTTTTCCTACAATGCATTTCATCTGAAGACACGACCAGGTCCCTGAATGTGTGCAGGGGGACGCTATTGATTGAATGAAAATGGCGGCTTGACACAAAGCTGACTCAAGCGTTACTGTTGGTGCTATACAGACAAAAATTGGTTTTCAGTTTGTACATTCTTCAGGTTTTTTTTTTCCATCCAAGTCTGATTGAGAGTTTGTAGAAAAATGGCTTCAGATTTTCCACATACTACTCTTCAACATTCTTCCTAAATGTAACAATGTGAAACTCACTAGGAGAACGGCTGTTTCTGTTTCCTTTCAAAATGCTGCCACCAATATTTTCTGAATGGAAGACACCATCTTGTAGCATAAAGGGCCGAAAGGGGTTCTGGTCTGGCCGATGGTTGGTGGAGACATTTTGACTATATCTTGGACCTGCCCGGCCTCGCCCAAAATGGCGCCGGTATAAATGGGACTCGTAACTCTTTGCCCGCAAATGTATATCTAGAAAATGTTATTGTAAGTGGCCCTGTTGTATTTTAATTACAAAATGTACGTCCACCGATTCCGCAACTGTTAGACACCTTTGTTCTTGTCACCTAATGGCCCGCTCGTTACGTTCTTCTACAGTGTAAATGTCTCCTCATCATATACGATTTCAGTTTGCTCCGTGGCCGGCCCACGTGGTTATAGGCCCGTATTTGTATACTGACATTTTCACAATAAAGGTTTTTAAAACAAAACACGGTAGTAGTATTTTCATTTGTAAAGTTTTTACTTTTAGTGACTGTTTTCGAATCAGTAAAAGGCAAGTGAAATAAAGCAGTCCAATTACATGACGGATAAAAGGTATAATATGTAGGAACGCAGTAAAGATAAATGGTCAAGGGGAGTTGTGTTTTTCATGTCTGCAACATAAAGTGATCGATAAGAATCTGATAATCAGGCGTATCGGCGACTAAGACAGCAGGCCGAATCTCTTTTACTCAACGGCTCCGTCATGGAAGGAAGAAACGCCCTTTTTCTCGAAAAAGGAATATATTTTACTTGCAAGACAGTTGTAAATTTTCCGGGAAAGTACATTAGCCTGGAATATTATAACATATGTTTGAAAAAAAAATATTGTTCGAAAATAATAAAAAGCGTAATTTTTAGGTCATATGACCAAGCTTTTCATCATTAAATTAACAAAAGTAAAATGAACCAATGAAAAGTTTTATTAACAAGTCACATGACCTGTTATGCTTACGTTACGCGCTGCGCGCCGCGCCTCGGATCACTTCCGGGTGCGCTAACGCGGCGTGTCATAAAACGCATTACGCGACAACGTAGGTCAAGAATATAGTCTAAATGTCTCCACCAACCAGCGTTCAGAACACAACCCCTTTCAGCAGTCCAAAAAGTTCTGTTAAATGACAACAGAGGGGACAGGCAACAAGAACCATCAGTCAAAGAGGGGAGGGCAAGTTCTTCTCTTCCGGGTCATGTTGGGGCGCTACCGGAACTGATCGAATTGGTAGTCTACAGTGTTTCTGGATGTTTCAGACTAAAGCTGGCGTCAGCATGAGACCACTACCATCTCGTAGCTCCGTCGTGGCCATTCCACGAGCAATCATGGCAGCCGCTCCCCACCAGAAGCCTGCGGGAGTCGGAGGCCCCCAAGACTTTTGTAGAATCTTCACGGCTGAGGGGACGCTTTTCGAGAATGGGACCCAAGCCCTAGCAGACAAGCGTCCGAGTTCCAAGGTGTCCCAGGGCCATTTTAGTGGACCAGGCCCAAAACCGAAGAGCCGGCCGCCATTTTGAGAGTCCTGTGGCAGCCGCCTATCGCTGCACCGCAAGAGCGGGCGCATCTCAACTACATGGTGAGCGAGACGCTGTAGTCGCAAGAGCGGGCGGTAAACAGCTGAATGGCGGAAGAGGCACAGTGTAGCAAAAGCGGGCGGAATGGCAACTAAAACGATAAAGGGGCGCCCCACTACAGCTTGTCTTCAGGTCAAACGGATTGTGGGACAAGGTCCAGAATTGAAGAGTCATCAAAAGGCAAAAAGTTCCGCCGGACCCCGGGAGCCGGCCGCCTATGTCGGGGGCGATCTCAGGCTACACCAGTGCTATAAGACTTGGGGAGGGTGTCGGAGCCAAGCGTCTTCTCCGAGTCCATGGCCATCACACCGCCCCTCAGGGGCCTCCGTCAAGCTGTTTAGGAAGGTAACATATCACATTGTTTTCTAATGCAGTCAGGTCCACAAACGACACTCACTTACTTTGAGAATAGTGAAGCTGCAGTAGGTGGAAATAAGCTTCAGACAGTGTTACAAGCACTGCTCAGAACTCTTAACTATGGCACCCAACATCCAGAACTTATGCTATTTGAGATTGGTAGTGACATCGAAGCATCTCAGGGACCAAAACCATTAACGTACTTTCACGTATGAAAATCTTACTTGGGGAGGGGGCAGGAGCGAAGCGCCCCCTCCCACTGCCCCCTCCCAGTCAGCGCCACCACACCGTATGTTGAAAATCTGAAGCCATCGTTCTACAAAGTCAACCAAACTTGGATTGAAAAATCTAGAAAAATGTACAAACTGAAAACCAGTTTTGGTCTGCATAGCATCAGTAACAACGCTTGAGTCAGCTTTGTGTCAAGCCGCCATTTTGATTCAACAAAGCACAGGCATTGAAAAAGGCTGAAATTCAGAACTCTAAACTATGGCACCCAACATCCAGGAGCTTGCCATCCGGATCTTGGAGCCTTGTGCTGTTTTCGATCTATTCACACATCGGTCCACTACTGACATCATCTTATAAACCAACGTTATGTAAATAGTTTTTTAATAAAATGTTTTACCCTGTTTCTTTGCTGGTGTGTTGTCTATATTTTTAATATTTGCATAGGGTTTGTCGTTATTTTGTGCGGGATGGGTGATGGAGCCGAGCTGTCTTGCAGCCCTCATGGTGTCGAGCTCAGTTCATCTCACTATTTTCGTATTTCTCATGAAGGGTTGTTCCTAATATTTCTATTTTAGCGAGGTCAAAAAGAGATCCAATTAGTGGCCTACTGATTTTGCTCGATTACTTTTATTTTTTTACACGATTTTTCACTATCTGCAAAGACTAAACAGAGTATGCGACTTTGTGCTTGTTTGTAAATAGAGAATGATCCAAAGAGAACCAATTCTAAAACAGTAAATGCTTGGACAACAATCAATCAAATGGAGAGACAAGGAGGCACAACGGATTACAACGGGGGTAAAGGCCTGCGTTAACTACCCTTCAGTATCTGCAAAGAGAGAGTACTACTAAGGCAAAAGAGGGGAGGGGGGGGGTGCAGCGTTCAAAGCACATCAGCGTGCATAAATACGAAAATGTTTTTATCTATCACGTACTTGACATTTTAAAGCTTTTCATATTTGCTATTAAAAAACCAATGAAATTCACAGAAAAAACCATAGGTTATAGTGGATATATAGTTAGGAATTTGCATTTACAAAACCTTGAAAATTCAATGAAAAAACCATAGGTTATAGGCCATATATAGTTAGGAATTCGCATTTACAAAACCTTATTTTACTCGCATAAAACCATTGAAATTCCATATATAGTTAGAAGCGCTAACTATATATCGCGCACCCGCAATCCACTGCTGATGATGTCACATATTACATCATTCATGACATGGTCAGTGACATCACTGATGACATCACTGATGACATCTCAAATGACATCACTGATGACAACTCAAATGACATCACTGATGACATCTCAAATGACATCACTGATGACATCACTGATGACAACTCAAATGACATCACTGATGACATCTCATTTGTCATCACTGATCACATCACTCATGTGATAATACAATGAACCTCTTCAGACTCTAATATAACCTTACATACACTCAGTATAAACAGACACTCACAGACTGTCACTCATCCATGGAGTTACTCACACACCTAGTCAGTCATGCAAAGAATCAATCACACCTCCATTTCCTCAACTATAAAATTATACACATCTTACTTATTCAAACATATAATAACACATATTTATTCTCTTATATAATCCCTGATACAAGCTCACAGTGATCGATACAGCCACTCACACATTCACTGGCTCTTATGTTCAGTTATTTATATATCTCAACTCTCACATGTATTGTGTTTTACATACGTACTTACTTGCACATGTAGCAATGAGAAATCCATTCACTCACCAACACACCCATGCACAGTCAACTGCCCATATAGCTGTTTCCACATGCACTCTTGAACTCATACTCCTAGTGAATCAACTGCTTACACATCTATGCACAGAGTCACGCACCTCCCAGCCACCCACACACACACTCAGCCTCCCATTCAAATACTTGGGCAACCAATCAATAACCCATATGGCCACTCTTATAGCTACTGATCAACACATGCAGCAGCTTACACAACAACAAACATACTGATGCACAAATTAAGACAGTTTAGTCACTAACCCATGCACTCAGTGAGACACATTTAATCACTCACTCATACAGTCAGTCATGCACCTACTAAATTCTTCATCCAGACACTTATACATCCACTCATTCTTCAATATGTGAAACATATTTAAACTTTACAGACACATACAATCACTGGATGTTGTGATCAGTGATGTCATCAGTGATGTCATTTGAGATGTCATCAGTGATGTCATCAGTGATGTCACTGACCATGTCATGAATGATGTAATATGTGACATCATCAGCAGTGGATTGCGGGTGCGCGATATATAGTTAGCGCTTCTAACTATATATGGAATTTCAATGGTTTTATGCGAGTAAAATAAGGTTTTGTAAATGCGAATTCCTAACTATATATGGCCTATAACCTATGGTTTTTTCATTTAATTTTCAAGGTTTTGTAAATGCAAATTCCTAACTATATATCCACTATAACCTATGTTTTTTTCTGTGAATATATATATATATATATATTCACTGAAAAAAACCATAGGTTTCACACCAGTTATAGTTAGGAATTAGCATTTAAAAAACCTATCAAATTCACTGAAAAAACCATAGGTTTCACACCAGTTATAGTTAGGAATTAGCATTTAAAAAACCTATCAAATTCACTGAAAAAACCATAGGTTTCACACCAGTTATAGTTAGCTGGAAATTTTACTGATATAAAACCATTGAAATTCCCACGTTATAGTTAGTCGGACTCACTATAACTTGCGCGTGCAATGCACTGCTGATGACATCACATATTACATCACTCATGACATGGTCAGTGACATCACTCATGACATCACTGATGACACCATCCAGTGAATATGTGTCTTTCTGAAAAATAAATATTAGTGAGTAATGTTTAAATATTTAAATATATATATTAGTGTTTCACTTTGTGTATAAGTGGCTACATGTGTTGGTAAGTAGCTACATGCAATAAATCTCAAATGACATCACTAATGACATCGTCCAGTGAATGTGTATCTTTCTGAAAAATAAATATATTTTATATATGTATATGTTAAGGTCGATGGAAGAATAAATGTTTAAATAAGTGTCTAAATGGATGTTTTTTAAAAAAAAATTGATTGGTTAACTGGCTTATTAAGTGTATCTTAGTGAATACATATATTAGCGAGTAATGTTTAAATATTTAAATATATGTATCAGTGTTTTACTTTGTGTACAAGTGGCTGCATGGGTTGGTGAGTAGCTACATGTGTGTGTATATGGGTTATTAGATGTTTTTTTAGTATCAGTATGAGTGTCTGTATGGTTTGGTGGGGTGTTACTTACCACATAGATGCATGAATGCAAAACTCATTATTTATATGTGTTTTGAAGACAGCATATGTGCAGGACTGTATGGGTGGATGAGTGTGTATATGTGTGTTTTAGTGAGTGAATGCCTCTCTCACTAGTGTCTTTATGAGTAACTACATATGTTTTAATCTTGTATATATGAGCATTGATGTATATAAGTAAGTATATGTGAGAGTGAGAGATTGAAAGAGTTCCTGTTTAAATACGTATGTGTTTCTGTAAGTCATTGTTTAAGAGAGTAAGTATGTGTAAGTTTCCTTAGAAGTAATGTGCTAATGTGTGTATAGTTGTATATGCAAATAAATGGATGTTTATTAGTTTATTTGCATGTGTGAGTATATGTATGAGTAAGTTTTTGATGACTGTCGGTGTGTAACAGAATGAATAGGGGTATCATTACATATAATGAATGAGTATATGTATGAGTGAATACATAAAACTGTTGGTGAATGTGTGAATTTGTATATAGATGGTGAAATTACTGAATTGGTTGTTGTAACTGGTATGGGTATATGCAATTTTTTGAAAATGTTAGTTTCTATTTTTCAATATGTGTTTCAAAGGTTACTTTACAGTGAGAGGAGGTCTGTCACTGTGTCACAAGGATGGTGTCATCAGTGATGTCATGAGTGATGTCACTGACCATGTCATGAGTGATGTAATATGTGATGTCATCAGCAGTGCATTGCACGCGCAAGTTATAGTGAGTCCGACTAACTATAACGTGGGAATTTCAATGGTTTTATATCAGTAAAATTTCCAGCTAACTATAACTGGTGTGAAACCTATGGTTTTTTCAGTGAATTTGATAGGTTTTTTAAATGCTAATTCCTAACTATAACTAGTGTGAAACCTATGGTTTTTTCAGTGAATTTCATAGGTTTTTTAAATGCTAATTCCTAACTATAACTGGTGTGAAACCTATGGTTTTTTCAGTGAATTTCATAGGTTTTTTTATGCTAATTTTTAACTTTTTGTAGGGCTTCATACCTATGTACTTTTTATTGAATTTCTAAGCTTATTTTTTCGCAAATGTCTTTAGCTGAGAAAGGTATGTTTTTCTAAAAATGAACCCTATAATGTATATTAAGATACTATTTTTATTTTAAAAGAGTATTTTACTTTTTTTAAAAAAATTTGACTTTGGAGCGCTCCCGGTGCGCGCACCAGTGAACGCCCTGATGCGCGTACCGTCAGCGCTCCAACAAAAAAAAGAAAAAAAAATTAATGAAGGAGTGACCATAAGGAATGGGGACAGAGAGAGTGGTGTTAAGAGAAAGAGAGCTAAAGGGAGGAACACAGAGGGACTGTGTAATAGATAGTAAGACAGATAAAAAGTGTAAGAGGAAGTAACTGAGAAAAGAAAAATGAATAAGGGAGCAAAAGAAGAGAAGAAATAGGAAGAAGACTAAAGCAGAGGTTCTGGGAAAATGTAAATGGATGATGAAAGTAAAAGGAAGGACAGTTAAGTATGGGAATGACAGGTAGTGACGGAAAGAGAGGAAAGGAATACCCATGTTTAAAGTGATGCATCAGCTGCACAAGGCAATCATAAAAAAGGGCCAAATGCAAATACCAATCAATTGCACCCAAAAATCGATTTTTGAATAACATGTAAGAATCACTGCGCAGAACCTATGTACAACCACTCAATATCAGCAAACAAAGTCAGGACCTTATTTATAAAGGCCTTGCGCCACCAGTGCGTCACTTATTACCCATGTTTAAAGTGATGCATCAGCTGCACAAGGCAATCATAAAAAAGGGCCAAATGCAAATACCAATCAATTGCACCCCAAAATCGATTTTTGAATAACATGAAAGAAACACTGCGCAGAACCTATGTACAACCACTCAATATCAGCAAACAAACTCAGGGCCTTATTTATGAAGGCCTTGCGCCACCAGTGCGTCACTTATTACCCATGTTTAAAGTGATGCATCAGCTGCACAAGGCAATCATAAAAAAGGGCCAAATGCAAATACCAATCAATTGCACCCAAAAATCGATTTTTGAATAACATGAAAGAAACACTGCGCAGAACCTATGTACAACCACTCAATATCAGCAAACAAAGTCAGGGCCTAATTTATAAAGGCCTTGCGCCACCAGTGCGTCACTTATTACCCATGTATAAAATGATGCACCAGTAGCACAAGGCAATCATAAAAAAGGGCCAAATGCAAATACCAATCAATTGCACCCAAAAATCGATTTTTGAATAACATGAAATAAACACTGCGCAGAACCTATCTACAACCACTCAATATCAGCAAACAAAGTCAGGGCCTTATTTATAAAGGCCTTGCGCCACCAGTGCGTCACTTATTACCCATGTTTAAAGTGATGCATCAGCTGCACAAGGCAATCATAAAAAAGGGCCAAATGCAAATTCCAATCAATTGCACCCAAAAATCGATTTTTGAATAACATGTAAGAATCACTGCGCAGAACCTATGTACAACCACTCAATATCAGCAAACAAAGTCAGGGCCTTATTTCTAAAGGCCTTGCGCCACCAGTGCGTCACTTATTACCCATATATAAAATGATGCACCAGTAGCACAAGGCAATCATAAAAAAGGGCCAAATGCAAATACCAATCAATTGTACCCAAAAATCGATTTTTGAATAACATGAAAGAAACACTGCGCAGAACCTATCTACAACCACTCAATATCAGCAAACAAAGTCAGGGCCTTATTTATAAAGGCCTTGCGCCACCAGTGCGTCACTTATTACCCATGTTTAAAGTGATGCATCAGCTGCACAAGGCAATAATAAAAAAGGGCCAAATGCAAATTCCAATCAATTGCACCCAAAAATCGATTTTTGAATAACATGTAAGAATCACTGCGCAGAACCTATGTACAACCACTCAATATCAGCAAACAAAGTCAGGGCCTTATTTATAAAGGCCTTGCGCCACCAGTGCGTCACTTATTACCCATGTATAAAATGATGCACCAGTTGCACAAGGCAATCATAAAAAAGGGCCAAATGCAAATACCAATCAATTGCACCCAAAAATCGATTTTTGAATAACATGAAAGAAACACTGCACAGAACCTATCTACAACCACTCAATATCAGCAAACAAAGTCAGTGCCTTATTTATAAAGGCCTTGCGCCACCAGTGCGTCACTTATTACCCATGTTTAAAGTGATGCATCAGCTGCACAAGGCAATCATAAAAAGGGCCAAATGCAAATTCCAATCAATTGCACCCAAAAATCGATTTTTGAATAACTTGTAAGAATCACTGCGCAGAACCTATGTACAACCACTCAATATCAGCAAACAAAGTCAGGGCCTTATTTATAAAGGCCTTGCGCCACCAGTGCGTCACTTATTACCCATGTATAAAATGATGCACCAGTTGCACAAGGCAATCATAAAAAAGGGCCAAATGCAAATACCAATCAATTGCACCCAAAAATCGATTTTTGAATAACATGAAAGAAACACTGCGCAGAACCTATGTACAACCACTCAATATCAGCAAACAAAGTCAGGGCCTTATTTATGAAGGTCTTGCGCCACCAGTGCGTCACTTATTACCCATGTTTAAAGTGATGCATCAGCTGCACAAGGCAATCATAAAAAAGGGCCAAATGCAAATACCAATCAATTGCACCCAAAAATCGATTTTTGAATAACATGTAAGAAACACTGCGCAGAACCTATGTACAACCACTCAATATCAGCAAACAAAGTCAGGGCCTTATTTATAAAAGCCTTGCGCCACCAGTGAGTCACTTATTACTCATGTTTAAAGTGATGCATCAGCTGCACAAGGCAATCATAAAAAAGGGCCAAATGCAAATACCAATCAATTGCACCCAAAAATCGATTTTTGAATAACATTTAAAAATTACTGCGCACAACCTATGTACAAGCACAGAATATCACTTTTGAAACATCACTGTTTCCCCCAAAACAAATCCTTTATCTTTCAAATGTTGATATCAAGCATTATCAAAAATCCAAAATCAAATCAACAGCAAACAAAGTCAGAGCCTTATTTATGAAGGCCTTGCGCCACCAGTGCATCACTTATTACCCATGTTTAAAGTGATGCATCAGCTGCACAAGGCAATCATAAAAAAGGGCCAAATGCAAATACCAATCAATTACACCCAAAAATTGATTTTTCAATAACATATAAGAAACACAACACAGAACTTATATACTAGCATACCATTTGACTTCTAAAACATAACTATCTGCTTATAAATATTCTCCATAGAGCAAACAAGTCTCTATGTAAATTAAATAAATCATTACTTACCTTTACAAAAGCTTTGGAAGATTGAAAACAGTGTCAGACACACACACCAATTTCTCTATAGCAGAGCAAAAAGTGTGCACTCAATACACTGAAACCACAGACTGGCATAGAAAATCTCTAACTTTGTACACATATGCCTTAATTCAACCAATCAAAGGTTTTCCCTCACTATTTTCAAACCAACACCCTTCCCCCTCTCAGATCTTTCTATCTGTTTCCATAGCAACTCCCTCCTAACTGAACTCTCAGGTTCAAAAGTTTATTGTACAATGTTGCAAATTAACTCAGCAAGGCTGTTTGACCTCTCAATACACCAGCCTATCCAGAGTATTTTAGCTTTTAGTGACTTTTTTTAACCATTCAAATTGCTTCTTTAACACAACACAACCATGCACCCTAACTTTAAGTTTTCAACAATCTGAATCCACCAATCATTGCTTCTGATTCAAAAGCAGTGAAACTCCACAATTATTTTTTTGTAAACTCCTACTGTTCCAACTGCCATTTCATTCCCACACATCATCTGACTGCATCAGAACCATCTCTCATCATGTTTTCAGTCTGGATCCTTGGACACAGCTACATCCACTGGGCTCAAAGGTATGCAGATAGCAGACATTTTCACAACCTTGATTTATCAAATGTGGAAATCAAGTGGATTGGCCAGAGAGGATTAAAATGTCACCAATTGTTACCATTGGTGAAAACCTTTATGCATTTGCCAAAACCTGACCTCTTAATAGTGCACTGTGGTGGAAATGATTTAGGCACTATGACTGGGGTTGGTCTGGAAATGCTTTTAAAGGACACCTTTGATCAATTAATGACACTCTTTCCACAAACTGCCTTGGTATTTTCTAATATATGCCAAAGACAGAAATGGAACTGGTCCAACCAATTTTGTCCACAATTTGAGAAAGCACGGAAACATGTGAATAAATCTGTTTCTGCTTACATGAGAGACTATGGAATGGGTTCAATATACAATGATAACTTGCGTTACAACATGCAAGACATCTACAGAGGAGATGGTGTGCACTTCTCAGATGAAGGGAATAGAATATTCCTCCTGAATTTAAGAATGTGCATTGGAACCTACTTGTAGGTACCTAAATCAACCACAAAACCCAAAAGCTCTTTTCAGAGCTACCCTACCTCTGATCATTCAAAACGTTTATCTTTTTCTAACTTTTTTCACTATTTTTCACCAAAGTACGCTTTCCGGTACGCTTAAAGGTGCGCGTACCAGGCGCTCCCCCCGTGGAAAATGACAGAATTTTTTTTTTTTAACCTTTATGAGCCTCCTAAGCCCCCCTCAGAAAACCTAGAGGGTCAAAAAGTCTCTACCGTGCCCCCTTCTACCCATACCGAACATTGTTTACCCTCCATCTTGTGTCTCGATTGTACCGAAACACAAAATGGAGGAGTCCCATAACGCTGCCAGTGCTCGTAAAGGAGCGCGCACCAGTAAGCGCTCGATAAAAAAAGGTGGGAAAGCAATTTACAAAAAAACCACTAGAGACACTTTCATCAAATATAGAATAGGCCCTACTACATAGCAGTCCCTACCATTTACCCAAATTTGAAGGAATTCCATTGAGAAAATTATGCTGTAGGCCTGACTAAATATCCTGAGGTAAATTACATGACAAAAACACATATGAAATGTTAGAATTTACAACCAATTAAAAACTTTCTTTCATTTTCTACGATTATTTCCTGACGTTTCATTGGTTAAGTACAAGAATATATATAAAAGAAGAGAGGGAAACACAGCCATTTTGACTACTGCTTCCAGAAGTACATTTGAGAACAAATTACACTGACAACTTCAACTGATTTCTCCAAGGTAAATTGTTATTATGGAAGTATATTGTACACTTTAAGTTAATTTCTGAAAAAATATTCTGTTAGTTATATACTATCCCTCTGTAAAAATTATAGATAGAGATAGACTTCTCTGTAATAGTTATGGATTGAGTTAGGTTTCTCTGGTATACAGTACCCTAACTCTACTAATATAGTTAATTTGTATGCAATTTTCAGAAAGAAAATGGAAGGAGAAAATCAAGGAAATGTTACTTCTATCAAAATAAAGGTGGAAAAACCAGAAGACCAAAAAGATGAAGTAGATTTCATGGATGACTCTTTGGATGAACAGTTAATAGAATGTTTGGAAGAAATGGAATCATGTACTTATAATTATGAGGAAATTCCGGACAATATTATGTTAGAAATTTTATTAAATTATGAAAAAGAATCAGAGGAATAAATTTATATTTAATAATTTCAAATTGTTTGAGACAATATTCATTTTTATATGTAATTCATAAAGTATTACCAAAAATGTTTAAAATATAAAGTGAGACTTATAGTATACTGTTCAACTATTTTTCTGTTACATAGTAAGTTTACTCATAGTTACTACCTTTCTCCCACTATATTATCTCCTAAAAATATTTTACACCTCATTTTCATAAGGGAGCAGGATAGACTACTCATGATCCCCTAGAAATTCTCAGGGAGTGCTTAAAAGATCTGTTTCTCCTTTCCAGACAGACTATGTTATGAATTCCATATACCACAAAAAATACAATAACAACATGCAAGATGTCTACAAAGAAGATGGTGAACATTAAATTTAAGTCTCTTCATTAGTACCTACATGTAGGTACTTACATAAAATAAAAAAATTAAAAAAAACAATTAATAAACATACAATTTTTTGAAGTGATTATTTTTCCATAGTACACTCCTCGATACGCTCCCCCGTGCGCGTACCAGGCGCTTCCCCCGCGAAAATCGAAAAAAAAAAAAAAAGGTGAGACCCCGCGGGGCCTTTTAATGGCCCCCACATCAAACCTAGGGATACAGGGGGTGTCTACTCTGCCCCCTTATGGTCATTTCCCCCTTTGTTTTGGCCACATCTCGTGTCTCGATCCTACCGAGACACAAGATTGCGGCCGCTCCGGACTGTTTAGAATGTTTACAGACAACTGAGAGCCAATCAGCTTTCTGCGCGCAAGTCGCATGTCGCGCCGGGAGCGCTCACCGGTGCGCGCACCGGAGAGCGCCTATAGATATATATATTTTTTTGAACCTAAATTACTCAAAATCCACTGGAGCACATATCTTGAGACATAGCAAAGGCACATCGGGCTACCAGTCCCTACAATTTTGCCAAGTTTGGTGGAAATCCATTCAGCCGTTCGGGCTAATAGTGAAATCGACCGCCCTATGGAAATTAACATGGGTAAAATGCGTTTTGGGACCCCCCTTTTATCTCGGCCCCCACTTGACGAATCCCCCCCAAACTTTCAAGGAAGGACCGGAGCTTGACGAGGCCATTTTCAGGAAATTTTCAGGCAGATTCGTCAACCGGTGCCAAAGTTATTCCAAATAGAATTTTGAGATTTAACATTGAAAAAAATCATAACTATAACTACCTACTGGCGACCGCCAGTAGGTAATATATATATATATATATATATATATATATATATATATATATATATATATATATATATATATATATATATATATATATATATATATATATATATATATATATATATATATATATATATACATATATATATATAAAACCTACTGGCGGTGTCAAGTAGATAGGTATAGTTAGGACCTAGTTTCCATAGGAAATCTGCAACAAACTATTTGGAATAACTCTCTCGCCGGTTGACAAATCTACAAGAAATTCTCAAAGAGGACGGGGTGCTCTGCTTCGCTCCTTCCCTGAGAGTTTTAGGGTGATTCGTGAAGCGGGGGCTGAGAAAAGGGGGGCATTTGGATTACTATTGGGATAAAACCATTTGGTAAGTTAATGTGTTTAGTGAGTAAGCTTTGTGCAATAAAGTGCAAAACTAAAAAATGCAGAATGTGTGCAGTCACTTTTTCAGTTGTAGAGTAGTTAATAGTGTTGCTTGTCTAGAATTAGGCTTGTGTTTTAAATCTACAATTTTCCAATTAGTATACATACACTATTGTAAATTCTCTGGGATATATTTACAAGCCTCTTGTGAGTCTTTGTGCTGCCATTGCGCTACTTTTTTGATACAATGTTCGAGCAAATCAAATGGCTGTACAGTAAAATGCAGTAATTATATTTCTGTAATGTGTGCACGCATATTAGCCCTTCAAGAGTAATTAATTGTGTTTTTGTCTAGAATCAGACTTGTGTTTTAAATCTTCAATTTCATAGTTGATATACATACACTGCTGCATATACTCTGGTGCAGATTTACCAGCCCCTTGTGCCTCTTTGTTGTTGTATTGAGTCACTTTTTTTGATGTAATGTTGGCACAAAAAATGCATCAATTTGCTTATGTATTTGCAAAATGAGTCAGGATTGACCACTGAAATGTAGTAGTTATATACATGGAATGTGTGCAGTCACTTAACTGTTTGTAGACTAGTAAATGTGTTTTGGTCTAGAATTAGACTTGTATTCTAAATGTACAATTTCTCAGTAAGTATACATACTCTGCTGCATTCACTCTGGGGCAGATTTACAAGCCCCTTGTGCCTTTTTGTTGTTCTATTGTGTCACTTTTTGGGTGTAATGTTGGCAAAAATAATGCCGCAAATTGTATAAGTATTTGCAAAATGAGTCAGGGTTGTCCACTGAAATGTAGTAGTTATATACATGGATTGTGTGCAGTCACTTAACCGTTTTAGTCTAGTAAATGTTTTTGTGTAAAATGCATGGTCTTATATTTTTGGTCGAGAATTAGACTGTGCATCTGGGTACATTTAGGAATTATAGTCTCCCCTTTTTCCATATTCTCCACCCCCTCTCTCCTCATACTCTCCCCTTATATATTCCCCTCTCTCCTTATACTCCCCCTCTCTCCTCACACTCCCTGTCACTCTCTTCATACTCTCCCTTGTCTCCTTATACTCCCCCCTCTCTCCTCATACTTTGCCCTCTTTCCTTATACTCTCCCCTCTCCTCATACTCATCTTCTCCCCTCATAATACCGTATCTTCATACTCCCCCTCTCCTTATATTTCCTCCCCTCATCATACTCTCCCCTCTCTCCTCATACCCCCTTCACTCCTCATGCTCCCCCATCTGCTCATACTCCTCCCTCTCTCCTCATACTCCACCCTCTGTCCTCATACACCGCCTCTCTCCTTATACTCCCCTGTTCTCTACATTCTCCGCCCTCTCTTGTCATACTCTCCTCTCTCTTTTTATACACACCTCTCTTTCTTTATACTATTCTTTTCTTCTCATACTCGCCCCTCTTTCCACATACTTCCCCCTCTCTCTTTATACTCCTCCTCTTTCTTCTCATACTCCTCCCCTCTCGCCTCACACTCCCTCTCTCTCTTCTTATACTCCTTCCTCTCTCCTTATACTCCCCCTCTCTCCTCACATTCCTCCTCTCTCTGCTTATACTCTCCCTTCTCTCCTAATACTCCCACCTCTCTTGTCATACTCCCCCTTCTCTTCTCATACTCTTTACTCTCCTCATACTCTGCCTTTCCCCTCATACCTACCCTGTCTCCTCATACTCCCCCCTATCCTCATATTTCTCCTTCTCCTCAAACTCTCCCCTGTCCTCATACTCCCTCTTCTCTCATCTTAGTCCTCCCTCTCTCCTCATACGTCCCCTCTCCTCTTACTCCGCCCTCTCCTCATACTCCCCCTCTCTCCTCATACCCCATCTCTCCTCATACTCTCCCCATCTCCTCATAGTCCTGCCTCTCTCCTCATACTTCCTCCTCTCTCCTCATACTACCCCTCTCTCTGTACTAATCCATTCATTGCTCAAAAGTTCAACTACTGATAAATTGATTAAGGTACTCTTCTTCCAGATGTAGTTCTTGAAAGTTTTATGCAGTATGTATGCAATTCTGTTATCAGTTACACAATTGTTTTTTATACTTAGTCATTTTACATTGTATTTATTTAGTAATAGAATAGTATATTTCATATATTTATCTTTATAATGGTATATATATATTTTCATAACAGATTCTATTTATCAACACTAAAAGAAATCCATCATGCTTTCAAAAAATGCAAAGAGGAAACATCATAATAAAGCTTATTATTTAAAGAGAAGTCATCCCCAAGATTTACCTGAACAACAATGTGTGAATAAAAAGAAAATAACTCCTGGTAAGACAGCGAAGATTTTTTTAAAGAACTTATCAAACACTAGGAGTAGTGTGGACAATGTCAAAAAATACAAACAGTGTATCTGCAACTAAAAAGAAAAACAAGAGAAAAGAGAAAAACGATGGAAAATCATCTTGTAAACAAACACTGTATAGTAAAAGGAGGAAGAATCAATTTCAGGAAATTAGAAAAAGTATGTTTTATAATAGAGTTGTGTCGAATTTGATGAAGGAAATGAAGAAATATAAAAGAAAAACAGCATTTTATAAGAAGAAGAAACGTATAGGAAATATAGTTGAGAAGGCTTTCGAATTGAAAAACAAGTTGTTTATTTTAGTAATCAGTAGATTTTGATCACTAGATAAGCTAATCCATTAAATGATTGCCAAAAGTAAGTGGAGAAGAGTAATAAACAGAAGTAATTTTTCTGATTTTTTGGGGTGAATGGAAACATAGTTCAAGTTCTGAGCCTTTTTTAATGAAGAGAGTTATTTTCAGAGTAATGATTTGTTGCATGCAGTTGACACTAGTGGTCGTGCTTATGAGGTTAGAAATGGTTGTCCTATGGAGAAAATTGTTCCTAGAAATGGAGAAGAGGTGTTAGCTGATGAAGTTTTAGGGAGACGTCCTAAAGCTCAAGTGTACACTTGGAATTGCAGTAGTATTTGTAGTGTACGGCAGGAATCTGTGGATTTTTTACGCAATTTCTTACGTGAGTATACTAAGAATAGTGTTAAACAAAAGATTAAGACATTGCAAGGAGTGAGAGAAAATACTAGTTTGCAAGGTCATTTTCTTGCTTGTCTTTCTAAAAAAGTATGTCAAAGTGTTTTTCACTATTTCAGGATGTTAGCAGTACATCATACTCAAATGAGGAAATTAGTCAGAACATTGTATTATGCAAAAAGTCGAGCACTAATGTTAAAAAAGTTGAACAGTGCTCTTTTGTGTGGATATGTATCACATGTAATGAGCGTTTGTGATGAAATTCTGGTTAGTTACTTTGGCCCTGAGGAAGACAGTGCAGAAACTGATACATTAATAGAAGGAAGTGTTGAAGAGAATGTACAACATTGTAGTGTAGTAAATTTTGAGCAAGAAATTATGAAGTTTAGGTTGATTTCAGGTGAAAGGCCAAATTATTTGTTGCTGACTAACTCATTATAAAAATCAGACCAGGACTGTTGATTTGTATTTAAAAAGTGAAAAGGAAAATGATAATGAGTGGAAGGATTTGGCAACTTATTTATTGGTGGAGAATTGTTTTGATTTGAGTTCTGATCAGCGTATTTGTAAATATTGTTATAACAAATTAGACAAGTATAAAATGCCTGCTAGAGCTGTACATAATAATCTTGAGTTAGTACATTTTCCTTCTGTACTGATGGATTTAAATACCTATGAGTCTATTCTTATTCAAGGTGTGCATCCATTTCGGGCTATTGTTTGTATGGAGCCTAAGACAGGGAAATTGCCTCCTTCAGATTTACAGAGAGTATTAAAGGGAGGAGTTGTATATTTGCCTCTAGATTTAAAGAAAAATATTGAAACAATTGGTGTAGAAAATGTAGATGATGAACCTCTAGTTATTCTTGTTAATGGTGTTCCTACAAAGAGTAAGAAAATCTGGCAAGAATTAGTGGATGTTAGGAAAGTGAAAAAGGCAACGTTGTATCTCGTAAAAAATAATCAATACTATAAAAATGTGTATGTGGGAGAAGAAGAAATAACTGTAGAAGAAGATAGCGACTCGTCAACTGGACAATTGAAAAAGTGGATGTGTCCAGACCTGAAGAAATCTACGAACATTACAGTGTTCATCCACTACATTCCAAAGAAGTGATGGGGAACAATATAGAGTTATTACAAATGAAAGAAGCAAAGGGAAGTCCCAAAAGTGTATGGGAAGAAAGCTTGGAAGCTCGTTGTTTTCCTCAGTTGCTTCCAGATGGAAAAGGAGGGCAATATGATGACCGACCTGTACAGATTCCTGCACATGAATTCCGGACATCAAGATTGTATGCAGAAGATCCAAGATTTCGACAATGTATTCCGTATCTTTTGTTTGAGAGTGACTTCTTTGGAATTTCTTATGCAGTCAACCATATATTTAAAACAGGAGTACATCTGCAAAATGTTTCGGCAAAGGAATTTATGGATAAAGTACACCAGAAAGATAATGTTTTGGAATCTCAGCTCATTAATCTCATGGCATGTCAGCGTGGTACTCATAAGTACTGGTACCATCATTATGGAGAACTTCAAAGTATGCTAAGGAACTTAGGAACTCCTACATGGTTCCTTACTATAAGCTGTGCTGAATATGCTTGGGATGATTTACTTCAATTTCTTAGAGAGGCAAATCCAAATATAGTAAATATTGAATACAAGACATCTAGAGAATTGTGCTCTTTGGATACTGTTAATGTATGCAGGTATGTTAATCAGAGACTCAAAGCTATTAAGTCTTTTATCACCAATACAAAATATCCTCCTCTTGGAGAGGTTCTGGATTTATTTTGGAGAAAGGAGTATCAAGCGAGAGATGCTCCTCACATACATATGCTAATATGGATCAAAGATGCCCCCAAATATGGAACAGATTCGGATGATACTGTGTTGTCTTTTATTGAAGAATATGCTACATGTGCTATACCCAAAAGCACAGAGGAAAAGGACTTGAGACAACAAGTCTTGGCTAAAACCACGTACACCAAGGTTCCCAACATTATTCAGGAGGTCTCAAAACCTACAGTAACATCATCCTTCACTAATTTCATACCACTGACAGAAGATCAGGTATTAAAAATTGTGTTGACAGTCAAAGCTGGATCCAAGCTGGATCCTTGTCCACTATCGGCGCTCTTACCGGTGATGGACTCGATCATACCAGTCCTGACACAAGTCTGCAACTCCATCCTGCTCTCAGGGATATATCCCCTTAATCTAAAAACCACACTGCTCAAACCACTGCTAAAAAAACCAGGAGCCGATAAGTTAGAACTAAAAAACTATCGACCTATTGCCAGTCTCCCGTTCATGGCCAAAGTGGTGGAAAAGGCCATGAACATACAATTAACTGAGTATATAGAAACCCATAAGAAGTTAGATGACACTCAGTATGGTTTTTGGAAATACCATGGGACTGAAACCGCCCTTATTAAAGCATCCGAAGATATAAGAATAATAAGAGACCAAGGCGGTACAGCGGTGTTGGTACTGCTGGACCTTTCAGCAGCTTTCGACACAGTCGACCATAGTATTTTGGTCGACCGTGTCGGGAAAATGGGCATCTCCTCCACGGCAAGAGCTCTCCTCGCTTCCTTTCTCTCTGAGAGAACGCAGGCCGTCACCCTTGGCCCTTACCAATCTGCTAAACTGTCACAACCGTGTGGGGGTACCTCAAGGCTCATCCCTGAGTCCGACACTTTTTAATATCTATGTGTCGGGCCTGGCCAATGTCATCAAGGCACACGGGATGAGCCTAACCTCCTACGCGGACAACACTCAATTGGTGATGGCAATAGGAGGTGATGGAGAAGAGGTAGCTAAAAGATTCCAGAGAGGTTTGACGGAAATAGGTGAGTGGATGGCAGCGAACTGCCTAAAACTTAATTCGGAAAAAAACGAGGTAATGATTTTTGGACAACTCTCACCTGAATGGCCCGCCTCGTGGTGGCCCCAAACTTTTGGTGCCCCCCCCAATCCGGTGACTAAAGTAAGAAACCTAGGAATACTTTTTGATAACCATTTAAACTTCATGGACCATGCTAGCAAAGTGGCCTCTATAGCCCATCACAAACTACGCATGATTCGAAAAATAAGTCTTTATCTTCCTACTACTGCCATTAAAACTCTGGTGAGCTCACTAGTCCTGACATCCCTAGACTACTGCAATGGGCTTTTCATCAACTCCCAAGTTAGAGTTACAAAAAAACTGCAGACCATACAGAATGCGGCAGCACGTCTTATTCTGGGAATTCCTAAGTTTGCTCCTCTCTCTGACGCCATTCCAAAACTACACTGGCTGACGATTCAGAACAGAGCTAGATTTAAATCACAGTGCATTGTTTACAAAGCACTAAACAAACAGGGCCCGCAGTTCCTTAAGGACTATCTACGTCCTTACCAACCTATACGCCAGTTGCGCTCCACCAACAGCAACCAACTAACGGTACCTCGCACCAGAACAGTGATGTGGGGAGACCGACGGTTTGTGGTAGCAGCTTCCAAACTTTGGAACACTCTACCCCAGGACATTAGAGAATGTCCCACACTACTCCAATTCCGCAAAAAACTGAAAACCTGGCTGTTCAATAAATAAGTTCTCGGTATAGAATAGAGGTCTGAGAAAGGCAGCTTATTTAACATCAAGCTGGCAAATTAATCAGCGCCAAGACACCCTAGGGTATATGCTGTGCTTTATAAATGCCAAAATAAATAAATAAATAAAAATAAATAAAGTCTTACGATTCCAAAGTCATCATTGTGGGAAATACTGTCGTAAAAAGTAGAAATCTAAGGACAAATTCTACAACAAATGTCGCTTTGGATTTCCACGTTCTGTAATATCGAAAGGAAGAGTGAACAGTGTTATGTCATCTTTGCGACATACTATCACAAGAAAGTCTACGAAAAATACCTACAACTTAAGAAAAAATGAAGAGTCAAAATACATAAATGACTACAACCCAGTTATTTTGTCCATGTGGAATGCTAACATGGATATTCAATAAGTTGCAGACAATTCCATTGCTGTTGCTCGATATGTAACATCCTACATAACAAAATCAGAAAAGACGGCATTGAAGGAAATGTGGGAAGAGATTTCCCATGAAAAGAGTCGGAGTAAGAAATAATATAGTTACCGTTTGAAGATGTTATCTCATCGAGAAATTGGAGCGTATGAATGCTCATATCGCTTATCATCTGCAAGTCTATAGTCCAAATCTAGGAAAATCATTTGGGTGAGTCTAGGACTTGCTGCAACACAAAATTGAGTACTTTAAATCTGTATAAGTAATTGAATATTTAACTGAAAAAGAGCCAGAAAGTACAAATATTGGGAAAACAAATATGTTGGATACATATTATCCAAATAGAAGTCATCATCTTGAGAACATTTGTCCCCATGAAATGATGCAAAACTATATTTTTAAACGGAATATTACAGAAAACATCAATATTTGTATATGTGCCGTGATTGGTTCTTAAGGATGTTTGGTGAAGCAAAGAAAAGGACATTTGAGTAATCACCATGAACTGAGCTGGCAAACTCCTGACAAAAGGGAATTTTACTATTTAGCTCTTTTTCAACTCTTCAAGCCGTGGCGTTCAGAATTGAAATTACTTGGAGATTTTGAGAGCTATGAAGATTAGTTCAACGCAACTAAAGATACTATACAATGTCCTGTTTTTTCTAATTATGTGAAAATGTTGAACGACGAAATTGAGCAAGAGGCTACAATTGCAGCTGAGATTGCTAGAGACAGTTCTCAAGACAGTCAAACTTCTGCTGCCTTGAGTCAGGATCCACCTGGAGAACCAATTGTTCAAAATGAAGCAGCAACTGCCATGGATGAGGTGGAAACAGCAATGTATCAAGCTCAAGAAGATGTAACAAACTTAGGAAACTTGGAAGAACAACTAAATGTTGAGCAGAAACAAATATAGGACCAAGTGAGAGAACAGATTGACCATGGATTACTTTGTGAAAAGAAAGAGTGCTCTTGCTCATCATTTCAGCCTATCCAAATGTACATGAGTTAACAAGCTGGAACAGGAATTTTTTTTAATTAAAGTAATTACAACTTATTTACAGAAAACAACTGAGTCGCATTTGTCACTGCTCCAACTGGGTTGGCAGCACACAATATTAAAGGAATTACTCTACATCGTTTGTTAATGCTACCAGTAGAGCATGAAAGCAAATTGGAATACCACAAGCTATCTGGAGACGCTTGTTGTGACGTTTCCAGAGTCTTGAAGAAAATGAAACTTCTCATTATAGATGAGATAAGCATGGTATCAAACTTAATGCTTGCCTTTGTGCATTTAAGAATGCAGCAAATTCTTAAAACAGATATGGCTGAGATACCCGCCACCCCCTCTCAACACAATCCCCAAAGGAGGGAAACCGGAAACAGTTCTTGAAGTTTTTGGAAGTGGGAGGGAGTGACCCTCCCGGCCGTATTTATTAAAACAAAAAATTAGAAACATTTAAACATTAATGTACAATTTCATACCACATTGCGATGTTTGGCTAACCTTAACAGATTCTCTAATACAGAGGTTCTCCTAGCCGAACTAACATCCTACAAAACATTTACTTGAAAAATTGAAATTGTACATCCTAACATTTAAGGGCCAACGGCAAGGTCATAACCGGTGTCAAGATCCCTAACCAGACATACCCCCCCCACTTGGGAGGGGCGACAGCACTGAGGCGTACTCAAGTGCAACTACTACCAATTTCCCTTGACTTGACGGGGGCACTTATCAACTCGACGCCAGTTAAAGGTCGTTCGAAGACTCGTGTGAGGTATCTAGAAGGTATCGTAGACCTCCCCCCAACCCCACACAACTTACCGCATCTGCCGTCGCAGATGTCACTGGCCCCGGGAAATTCCCCAGGAGGGGGCTGTAACCCCTCCTACACAGGAAGGGGCCTTGACCGCCTTTCCTCTTCTTTCGGCGACCCATCCTTAGAAGGGACCGCCTCCCCGTTGAGGGGCCAAAGGCCACCTCCCCCGAGCGCTCCCATCCGTGTTGGGTGACGCCCACTCATAGGGATCTTCCAATTAGTGCTCACCGATCATGACCTTACCGCCCGACCAAAATAAATACGACAAATGCTAACTAAACGAAACTACATTGGCAACTATGACCGAAAAGCCTGTTTATAAACGGACCTTACATCCGAAGTTCTTTAATCACAAACTTGTAAAATTAGACCAATCTTTATTACACATTCAACATCAACACAACACTACAATAACCTGTAAACGAAATAGAATAATTGATCAATTTTATTAAAACAACTGGCTGTCCTCAGGGGCTGGTGGGTGGGTCAAAATTGGCTCTTCGTTCCGTCTCGAGCTCACGTGCGGCGAGGAGGTGCAGCTTCAGAGCACAGGAACAAGAGGATGTCTTCTGGTCTTGCGTCCCTTTTTATCCATCTTCAGGGCGGGCGTAAACCCGCCCCTGCCTGCCCCGAGGGCGTGGCCGGCCGCGTCAGTGTCTAGGCCAGCCCACTCTAGGGCGGGAAAAAGCGTGCCCCGGCTACGCCGCTTCGGGCATACCAGCCGAGACGCGACTCCCGCCCAAAATGGCTTCCCGGGGGGATCGAGGCACTCTGCCATACGTTCGGGGGGACCGAGTGGTCGCCCCTTTCCATATGGCTGAGATACCCGCCACCCCCTCTCAACACAATCCCCAAAGGAGGGAAACCGGAAACAGTTCTTGAAGTTTTTGGAAGTGGGAGGGAGTGACCCTCCCGGCCGTATTTATTAAAACAAAAAATCAGAAACATTTAAACATTAATGTACAATTTCATACCACATTGCGATGTTTGGCTAACCTTAACAGATTCTCTAATACAGAGGTTCTCCTAGCCGAACTAACATCCTACAAAACATTTACTTGAAATATTGAAATTGTACATCCTAACGTTTAAGGGCCAACGGCAAGGTCGTAACCGGTGTCAAGATCCCTAACCAGACATACCCCCCCCACTTGGGAGGGGCGACAGCACTGAGGCGTACTCAAGTGCAACTACTACCAATTTCCCTTGACTTGACGGGGGCACTTATCAACTCGACGCCAGTTAAAGGTCGTTCGAAGACTCGTGTGAGGTATCTAGAAGGTATCGTAGACCTCCCCCCAACCCCACACAACTTACCGCATCTGCCGTCGCAGATGTCACTGGCCCCGGGAAATTCCCCAGGAGGGGGCTGTAACCCCTCCTACACAGGAAGGGGCCTTGACCGCCTTTCCTCTTCTTTCGGCGACCCATCCTTAGAAGGGACCGCCTCCCCGTTGAGGGGCCAAAGGCCACCTCCCCCGAGCACTCCCATCCGTGTTGGGTGACGCCCACTCATAGGGATCTTCCAATTAGTGCTCACCGATCATGACCTTACCGCCACAGGCCGGATAGTTGACCGGCTATCCGGACCCCCCACACAACTCCTACCTAAAGGTCATGTTTCAACTATTTTAACCATGCTAAGAAGTCTCCTAACAGTAACTCATTCCCCACCCAAGACAAATGCACACCATCCCCCAAATACATACTGTCATCATTAATACAGCTATGAGAAATAGAATGCAATGTCCTGGAACGGAACAACCTACTCACTTTATTGTTAAGCTTTCTAACAGAATGGTTCAAAGCAGGAATAGAGATAGCCCCCCGCCACACCTTTCGTGGAATCAAATGGGACCATGCAATCGTGCACCCCGGAACTCTCCTCGCCAACCAACTTACAGTGGAAAGCATTGCCTCCAGGAGTAGTCGTCTACCGATGGTGACCAAATCATTGCCCCCAACGTGCACTATAACTATAGACAGCGGTGACCTTGTCCGCCCTAACAAACCCTCAAAAAATGTTTGAAACTGGTCAATACAGAGACCGCCCCTTCCGTAGAAGGACATCCTGTACCCGTATTCCCCAGCTACGTGAATCATGTCACCTGCTTTGAATACGTCTGCGGCACGCCTCACGTATGAGTGGCCCACGACCCACACCTCCTTTTTCACAGCCGGTGATGTCTGACCGCTGGCCTGGTGTAGGGTCGACTGCATAGTCCGCCCCGCCTCGTAGGCTTGCGTAACTGAAAACCAAACAAAAACAAGAAGCGTGAGTACATTATTACAGCTTCACAACATGTGCAACCGCACGTATCTTTTATAACAATTGGAGGACCAACGCCCCACTCGTTTCACTTGCTCAACATTAAGACCCCTGGCTGTAGCTTCCGTAGCAGCCCCTATCCGAAAGGAATGGGTCCCAAATTCGCCCGGGTTCCAGCCCGCAGCGGCAATTGACATCGCAAGCACCCGCTGAAACTGAAATTTCGTCAGTGGGGTGGCGTCAGCGTGTCTTAACAAAGTCCCCCCCCATGATGCCACCCTTCGTGCTAGGTAATCCTCTAAACACTTTACCGGACATATGGAGGACCCAGGAATCCTGCGTATGATGACGCAGTCACCCATCCCATCTTGATCAGTCTTGGACTTTACAAAGGAGACAGTCATTGTTTCTCCCCTGATCTGAACGTGTTCCTGGCACAAACCCCCTGCCACATCCAGTTTGTTCCTTGCAACTAGTTCGCTTACCCGCATTGCCCCGTGAAATGCTAGCGTAAAAGCGGCTCGGAACAGCACCGCCTCAAACTGAGATGAACATGTGGCCGGGAGTGTGGCCAACAACTGGGACAATCTATCCAAACCTATCGGGCGCCTTTCATCTACTCTGCGACCCTCAAGGCGTTGCCACCCACGCAGCGCTTTCTGTACAACGAAAGACGCTGTTGGGTCCTGGATAGCGTGTGCTCTGGCAACAAAGGAAATGGCAGCACGATGCCTCTGGGCCGTAGCCACCGATTTCCCAGCCCTACGTAAGGACATCAGGAAATGCACTACCCATTCCTCGTGACCCCAAAGTCGCTCTCTATCACTCCCCAAAAAGGCTAAGTAGGCCCGAAACGCCCCTTCGTATGCCTTCCTCGTCCTTGGTGCTAGACTCTCTCCCACGAGGTGACGAAGTTCGGGGCACCGAGAGACCAGAGAGCTTCGGGAAAGGGTGCCGGCTCTGGGTCCGCTGAGGGGAGGAAACCCGAAAAAGCCTGCATTTGAAAACGAGACAGTGCGTCAGCCGCCTGATTCATCACCCCTGGAACATGCTTTGCTCTGAATAGCACGTTCAATTGCATACATAGTAAAACAATTTCCTTAAGCAGTCTTAAAATCAGTTTACAACGTGCTGCCTGACTATTGATGCACTCGACCACGGTCATATTGTCAGACCAAAATATGACAGAGTGATCTTTGAACCCATCGGGCCATGTTCTCAAGGCCACCAAGATGGGAAACAGTTCCAGGAAAGCAATATTACTCGTCAGACCATTCTCATGCCACCATGTCGGCCATCTTTGTGCCGACCATTTCGTGCCGAAGATGGCGCCAAAACCTATGCTTCCTGCTGAATCTGTCCATAGCCCCAGCTCCTCAGAAGACACGGCTGGTTCATTCCAGACGATTCTACCATTGAAGTCCGCCAGAAATGCTAACCAAATACGCATGTCCTGGCGGATCTCGGCCGATAGTCCCGTGCGATGATGGCACTCTTTAAGGCCGACCATCGCTTGGGCAATTGAACGGGAAAAGGGGCGGGCCATTGGTATTACCCTCAGGGCAAAATTCAACTGTCTCACCAACTGCTGTAATTGTTGCAGCGTAACTTTTGATGCGTTTATACACACTTGCAGCGCAGCCCTGAACTTCAACACTTTCTCAGCTGGCAAACGGAAACACCCTTCAATGGAGTCCAACTCGATCCCCAGAAACTCGAGGCAAGTCGTAGGACCCCCTGTCTTACCCGGCGCCAATGACACACCAAACTGTT
Source organism: Lissotriton vulgaris (assembly GCF_964263255.1). Lineage (NCBI taxonomy): Eukaryota > Metazoa > Chordata > Amphibia > Caudata > Salamandridae > Lissotriton > Lissotriton vulgaris. The sequence continues at coordinate 1,591,536,290 of NC_141687.1, forward strand.
TCATTAACACACAAAATTCGGCCAAGGCCTGGCCACATTCAAGATCCCCGGCTGCCCCAAGAAACAGAAAATCATCAAGGTAGTGCATTACATCTTGGAAACCTGTTTTCTTTGTGAAGACCCATTGTAGAAAACTACTGAATTTCTCGAAATAAGCACAGGATATAGAGCACCCCATTGGCATACACCTATCCATGTAATAACAACCCTGAAACATGAATCCTAGGAGACGCTGGTCGTCTGGGTGTACCGGGAGCAATCGGAACGCTGACTCGATATCTGACTTCGCCATCAGCGCCCCGGGCCCCAGGCGATTTAAAATGGCTACGGCCTCATCGAAGGATGCGTACCGCACCGAACACACTTCTGGATCGATTGCATCATTTACGGAAAGACCTCGTGGAGCTGATAAATTATGAATCAGTCGGAACTCACCGGGGTCTTTCTTGGGGACTACCCCTAAGGGAGAACAAACAAAATTCTGGACCGGGGGTACACTAAACGGGCCGGCGACCCGACCTCGAGCCACCTCTTTCCGGATCTTATCCTGTACCACGGTCGTATGCTGCAGGACGGAAAGTTGATTTTTACACTTTTCCACACCCTGAAAGTCCCCTACCGGGATGCGGAAACCATACGAAAAACCGTTCCGCAGCACCCCAGCAGAAGTACGATCCGGGTATTCACTGAGCCAGGGAATCATCGCCAGGGTATCAATCGGGGTAAGTAAAGGCGCCCCTCGGACTATATTAGACCTGTTTGGCACCTCCTCTCCCCCCATTATCACCCGTTCTGGCTCTGCACGAGGACTCAGGATGGGACGACCCACAACCACTACATTCATGTTTGAATTTACACGATCCCTGGGGTCTAGTACATTTACCTCTGTTGAAATTAAAGCAGAAACCCCTTTTTCCGGTATTGCCGGCAGGTTTCGAGTAATCGTCGGCACCCGTACCTGATCGAAAGGGCGTCCCCGCATATTGAGGGGAGGATTCGCCAACATTACTTCCCACCAACGGCATTTTCAACATTCCTGACTCCTTCATTTTATCCCAAGTCAAGGAATCATAACAATCCCAGGTTAAACTTTTATTATGCTCTTTTTCCTTTCTGAACAGATTATCGTAACAGAACCAATGATTACCCTGGTGCGATGTCGAGTACCCCATGATTCGTGATTGATAGATTGGGAACTCGGAAAGCAACTCAGGTCTACGTTCCCCCAAGATTGATGTAAAGATTCCCCAAGCATTGCCCCAATTGCCGATATTCTCATTCACTTTAAAGGCGGCCATTTTTGCGCGCCAAACACTCGGATGCATGAGATCCTTCTGACTCTTTACATGCTCTACCTCATAATGATCAACAAGCAATGAGAAAATGTTCACATACTCCCCCGCCCAAATCTTTTCCTTAATTGCCAAAGGAACATGTTGCCCCAACTTTTCTCTCCGAGAGGGTGTTGACTCATCCCTCGCGATCGGCAATGGCCGCTTACCTGCACCCGACGCTGCCTCTGTGGTCGCAATCGTCCCTGGTGTCTTGTCCCCTACTGCAGCCGGCACGGGCACCTTGGCTGCTTCCCGTTTCTCACGCAATTGCTTTATCAGCGCCTGCGCATCGACAGCCGTGGCGCCCTCGTTACCTTTACCCAACCACGCTGCCAATTGTGCTGCCAGCTCGGGCGGCATATCATCCTCGGACACGGGGGTGACCACAACGGGAATCGGATTCCCCTCCTCTGGCACGGGAGTTGGAGCCTCGAGCGGGGCACTGGGACCCGGGATGTCTTCACCCGCTGCCCCCCTCCTGGGCCTCTTGTTTTTCCCTCCCGGGGCTGCTCCCGCCAAAGGACGTTTTGGACCTCCTTCCTCATTCTTGTCCACCCGCTTCTTTAGCTCGGACATCTCCTTCATGAGAACACGCAGCATCTGGTCAGTAGTCATGCGCTTTCCCACCTTCTTCGGCATTCTCCAACAAAGTAACTGTAAAACAAACAAGAACGATTAAAACGTTCAAAATTGGCTCTTCGTTCCGTCTCGAGCTCACGTGCGGCGAGGAGGTGCAGCTTCAGAGCACAGGAACAAGAGGATGTCTTCTGGTCTTGCGTCCCTTTTTATCCATCTTCAGGGCGGGCGTAAACCCGCCCCTGCCTGCCCCGAGGGCGTGGCCGGCCGCGTCAGTGTCTAGGCCAGCCCACTCTAGGGCGGGAAAAAGCGCACCCCGGCTACGCCGCTTCGGGCATACCAGCCGAGACGCGACTCCCGCCCAAAATGGCTTCCCGGGGGGATCGAGGCACTCTGCCATACGTTCGGGGGGACCGAGTGGTCGCCCCTTTCCAGTATGGCATATCATTTGGAGGAAAACGGGTCATCGTTTTTGGAGATCTACTGCAACTTACTCCTGTAAAAGGACAACCAGTGTTTAAAACACTGACGCATGAAGATGCCAGAAAGTCTTTGGGGAGCATTGGAAGTGTTAATATTTTGTTATATTTTCAGTATAAGGTACGTATTACAAATATGCGACAGGCAAATGATGCTGATTATTGAACTATTCTTCAAGATATAAGAATTAGAAAAATGACTGAACATGACAAACAAGCGTTACAGAGACGATTACTTTCCAATTTGTTTCCAAATGAAAATATTGTTCCTGAGAAAATATATATGAGAAGAGCAGAAAACAAATCTGTAATCTGCTTAATGACAACACTGCGTGAATGTTCTATATTCAATGAAGACATTTTAAAGTTGGAAAATGAAGACATTATAAAATTCGAAGTTATTGATAAAATAAAGCATGAAGGAATCACTATTATTTTGACAGAAAAGTTGAAGAGGAAATTGGATTCTTTAAAGAAATCGATAAGTAAAACTGCTGGTTTAGAAAATAATTTATATGCATGTGTAAACTGTAGAGTAATTTTACAAAGTAATTTGAATGTGGAAAAAGGTTTAGTAAATGGAGCAATGGGTAAAGTTGTTGATTTAGTTAATTATGTAAAAAAAGATGGTATTGCATTTTTGAAAATCAAATTTGATCAAATTGAAGAAGTACAACAATGTAATCGTTGTTCAGATCGGTTTTTGCTTGTAAAAGATGTGTATGTTCGTAGAAAACAGTTTCTTGTTTCTTTGGCGTATGCAGTTACCATTCATAAATTTCAAGGTTTAAGTGTAGATAGTGCTTTAGTGAATATTGGAAGTACTGTGTTTAAAGAGAGTATGGCATATGTTGCTTTTTCTCGAGTCAGAACTTTTTCTGGTTTGTTCTTTATTGATTTTGATGAGAGGAAGATTAGTGCAGATGCAAATTGTGTGAAAGAGTATAATAGGTTAAGAAGAGAATATGCTCCCAATTTTGGTCAAAATCTAGTATTTGAAAAGTGTGTGGTAGGTAGAAAAAGAAGATATGAGAATATCTGTAGTGAAGCTATAGAGAAAGAAAAAAAAACAAGATGAAGATGTGATTGCAAGCAAAAAGAAAAAGGACACTGTTGAAGAGATTGTTGGTTATCAGTTTGAAAATAGTTCTGGTGTCAATTGCTTTGCTAATGTAGTTGTTAATGTTTTTTTTCTTGAAAGTTTGCAACAGTAAATTGTTGAAAATTGGGAAAAAAGATTTTGTTTGTTGTATTCTGTTTATGAGAAATGTAGTAGTGATAAAAGTAAAATACAAAGTATTTCTGATATTCAAAATGTTTTCGACATATGTTCTGGTTGTACTCAATTTACGCAGAATATTCAGCAAGATTGTCAGCAATTTCTAATGTATTTGCTTGTTGTATTGGAAGATAAAGGTATAGATATTGAAAATCTTTTTGGCCTTTCTTATAAATGGCAACATGACTGTGAAAATTGTTTGTTTACGTGTAGTACTAACATAGACACTGAAAGATTTATATATTTGACTTTACCAGTCTGTGAATCAGTGTCTTTTAACAATCTAGTTAGAGGAGAAAGTCAAAACATGGAGTTTAGCCAATGTACATCACAAATGTCATCAAGATTAGTTATACAAAGATATGGACAGTATGTCATTTTTATACTGCAACATTGTAGAACTGATGGAAGAAAATTGGAAACTTTAATTAAAAATGTTGTAGCTACTCAAGTATCAATATTATTTTTCAGGATGGTCCTTCTACCACATCTGGACATTCCACTGTTTATTTAAAATGGCCGAAAGGTTGATTATATTGTAATGATAGTCATTTGGTTTTTAAACAACATTTCCCTAAAGAGTTACCAAATTGTTACCTAATATTTTTAAAGCCAAAATTTTAGGAACAAAATTTGGCCTTTCAGGATTACTGTTGTTAAGGTAGGTAGGCTAGTCTGGTGTTGTAGAGTACTTTGTGAGTGAGGGTGAGGAGCTTGAAAATTATCGTAGACGTTGAGGCAGTGTAGGTGTATCAGGTGGTGGGTGATGTGGCAGCAGCAGGGGACATTGATGTTTAGTCGGGCAGATGTGTTTTGGATTTGTTGTAGTCGTTGTAGGTGTTTGGCTGGAATTCCTTTGTAGAGTTTGTTGCTATAGTCTAGTCTGCTGTTGATGATGGCCTGTGTCATTGTTCTTCTTCTTATGGTGGGCCTGTGTCATTGTTCTTCTTCTTTCGGTTAGGATCCACTTGTAAATGTTGCGGAGCAGGCGTAAGATGCTGTAGCAGTATGAGGAGATGGTGTAGACTTGCTTACACATGGAGAGGGAGGAGTTGAGGATGAATCCTAGGTTGTGTACATGGTCATAGTTGTTGGTACTGTTCACAGTGTAGTCGGCCACCTGGAGTCGTCCCAGGCTGAGGGGGTGGTTCTGTGAATGGGTATTTCCGTATTGTCTGAGTTGAGGTTTAGAGAGCAGATCCTTATGCAGTTGGCGACGGCTTTCATTCCCTCGTGGAGGTTAATTTTGGTGGTATGTGGCTCCTTGGTGAGGGAGAGGATGAGCTGGGTGTCGTTGGCTTAGGAGATAATGTTGAGGTTGTGATGGCGGGCCACATGTGTGAGGGTGGCCATGTAGATGTAGAGGGTTGAGGGATGAGCCCTGGGGAATGCCGCAAATGATGTTGGTGGTTTTGGATTAGAAGGCTGGGAGGCGGATGCTGAGGATTACTATTGAACAACTTCCAAACTATGGATTTTACATATAATATTTGGCCATGAGAAAAAGTATGTAAAACCATTAAGGACTTTTTGCTGTATATTTTGTCAGCATATGTTTGTAAGTAACATTATTTACAGAGTATGAAAATTAATGATAATGTTTTGTTATTTTAAGATTGTTTGAGAAGTCTCATATTAACGTAAGAAATTGCTCTTAGAAAAAACCTTTAACATATGTATTATTTCTATTTTTTAGCTTGTTATTGAGAAGGTTGAATGTTTTTTTAAGATAATCTTATTGATTGTCTTTTTTTGCCCGCTGTTATGTGATGAGTACTATTGAACTCACTGTTTCTAGTGAAATTTAACATATTCTGAGAACAGCATAAAAGGCAAATGAAATGCTTCACAAATTATTTTGTGTTGTAAAATATATCTTGTAACTGTATTTTTTCTTGTCTTCCAGAGATGCTAATTTTATAATATATACTTTTTTAAATATTTATTATGTTTAAGGTAAGTATAAATAACCATTAAAAATGGTCAATGGGATGTGCTTCTACAGAGCTGAAGCAGCAAGATATGGATGCTGTACATATCTGTGCAAAGATGGTTTGTATCTTCTAAAGACATTTGAGAAAGTTAACATATATACTGAGTGTACCCAAGGACCTACTATCTTTGAACATATATTTAAAAAATGCCAGAGACTTTTATTATAGATATTTTTTTAAAGAAACATGCTTCAGAACAACTTTCTGCAACGTACCACTATGGTTTTGAATAGAAAGACATGCTTGACTAGTAGAGACCAGAGAGATTTAGGATTAAAAGAGATCAAATTATTCTCCATAAAATATGTCACAGAGAGTGTTTTCAAATACTCTTATATTTAGAAGGACAGGATAAGTTACTGTGTGTAGCTTTTCTTCTCTATCTAAATATGTCCTCATCATACACAATACTTTGTGCTGAAGTGTTGTTCTATACCTGTTGCTGTGAGTATTTTCAACTTATATAAGGAATCACAAATTTCTTAATATGTTAAAAGTTGAGTACTGGATAGGTCTTTAAGAATTGATGTTTGTGAAAACACATGAAGTATTAAAAAACTAGTGTGATCATGGTACCTAAATATACACAGATACACAGTGTTATTCTGGACAACCAACGGTATTCCTTGCATTTTACTCAAACTATAACAGTCATCAGGAGTGACTCATTTCAAAATTTTAGAAAAGTTAAGAACAGGATATCCTTATAAGTAATTATATTTATATAACCTTATAAAGTACTAAAACTCTAATGTTGGAACATTATTAGACAATGGTGTTTACATAATATTTTTTTAAGGCCAAAATAGTTGACAAAGCTAGTTTTGTGGTATGTATTAAGAAAACTGATACAATTAAGTGTTTATGTTTTTGTACAAGGACCTACAACATAAGAAATTAATTATGGAAAGAGAACAGAACAATACAGAGGACAGTTTGGAAATTAGCAATAGTCTCATAGAAGAACTAAACATACCTCTCACAGGCAGTGAGAGTGAAGAACAAGAAATTAGCGCTGCAGATATAAGCTGTGATTTCCTAGACCATAGCTTTGATGCTGATCTTTTGGAAGCATTAGATGAGATCAGATTTTTTGAACATATAAATTCTGAAATTGGTAACCAGGAAATTGATGTCAATGAAATACCTGATGAATTTCTTTTACAAGCTCTGCTAAATTATAAGATGTTAGAAGAATACATTTATTGTTTTATAATAATAATGGTTTGAGTACTATCTACTAATGCATTCACTGTACTAAAAGTGAAGCACTTATAGATTCACTTATACATTCTTTACATTATTCTATTGATTCAAAGTAGGCAAAGTCTCAGGGCATGGACTTCTTCAAACTCCTATACACTATGCATGTACTCTTCTATGCACCTGAAAACTTGTCTTTTAAACCTTTAATTGCCCAGTCTGTATCTTGACACTTCCTCTAAACACTCCGCCACTGCTGTTTCAGTATTGTAGTGAGCCATACAGCAGTATATGCTTATATTTACACTGTTCTAAAAGTGAAGCACTTATACATTCAGCTTGACAGTCTCCTTGTAGAACTGTAATCATTCAGTCATTACCTAAGTACTCATGCAGCAAAGTAGGCCTTAGGGCATGGACTGCTTCAAACCCCTATAGACTATGCATGCACTCTTCTATGCACCTGCAAACTTGTCTTTCAAACCTTCAATTGCCCAGTCTGTATCCTTACACTTCCTCCAAACATTCTGCCACTGCTGTTTCAGTATTGAAGAAAGCCATTCAGAAATGCAACGCAGCTCCAGCAATGCTCTGGTAGACCTATACTCACAATGCTGTGTCAATCCTTACGCCTGCTTCGAACAGGTGCAGGGTTATGACGCAGCATGGGCTCAAAAGTGACTAAATGAAATCTTCTAGATTTCACTCAGCCACTTTTAGGAGGTGTTCCTGCACTGGAGAGGGGGGGTCCCTCCTCCCTGCGCAGGAATGTCTACTTCTGGTACAGGAATTTAGAATGTGATGCACCTCTCAGATGCGTCACATTGTAAATACCACACACCATGGCGCATCTTTTGCATCAGCGCTGCATCACAAAGTGATGCAACAGCAGTGTAAAAGAGGCACAAGGGGGTTGTAAATCTACCCGTAATACTTACAAATTCACCCAGGCAGTTTCACCAGCAGAGCAAAAGGAAGCATAGACTTGTAACATATTTATGCACATATGTTACATTCAAGTGCTTTGGAAGTACTATAGTATACTATAATTTAACACCCTATAGAGTAATGCTGTAGCACTTCCTTATAGTTCTGCACTTTCACCATACACTATTAATGTATTCATTCATTCATTAATGCACTACACATTCATTCAGACAAAGTTTTACACACTATCATGGAAACATAGCTCTTTTTTTGACCAGTGAAGGTAGTTCTGAAAAGAACTGTTCTTTTTGTCTTTTTGGTTTTGTATTTTTTTTGTGATTTTTTTAACAGTTTTTTTTAACGAAAAAAAAGACACTGCAACCAAAAAAGTGTCCAACTGGAATAAATCAACAAAAAAAAAATTAACGATGTGAGCAACCGTGCTCCCGTTTCCTTTGGATAATCAAGACAATAGACTGCTCCCCATAACACAGAATCTCATTTCAAAATTTGCAATGTATAACTAAATCTGGAAAATCTGGTCTGATGTCCGGGAGTGGACTGCTTGCTTCTGGTGGTGCTGCAGTAGAAGTGCTGGGAAAGCAGGTGGAGGGTTGTCCCGCAGCCTTTCAGAGCAAGCTCTCGCATAATTGCGAGGATGCAGATTTTTTACATGGCGGACCATGCTTGCTGTTCCAAACGAATACTTTTTGCTGGCGTCACCTCTGGACAGCGTAACATCACAGATTTTACATGTGACTTTGGGGGCATTCAACTTTTTTTGTCCTTCAGGAAAGGTGAAACATTTCCAAATGACAGCCTCTGTCCTCTTTTCCTGAGACTGCTCTGCAACAAATTCCTCATCTAATGGAAAGGGGCGACCATTCGGTCCCCCCGAACGTATGGGGGAGTACCACGATCCCCCCGGGAAGCCATCTTGGGCGGGAGGCGAGTCTCGGCTGGTATGCCCGAAGCGGCGTAGCCGGGGCGTGCCTTTTTCCCGCCCTGGAGTGGGCTGGCCTAGACACTGACGCGGCCGGCCACGCCCTTGGGGCAGGCAGGGGCGGGTTTACGCCCACCCTGAAGACGGATAAAAGGAGCAACAAGCCAAGGAAGCATCCTCTTGTTCCTGTGCTCTGAAGCTGCACCACCTCGCTGCACGTGAGCTCGAGACGGAACGAAGAGCCAATTTTGAGCGTTGTAATCTTTCTTGTTTGTTTTGCAGATACTCTGTTGGAGAATGCCCAAGAAAGCGGGAAAGCGAATGACTACCGACCAGATGCTGCGTGTTCTTATGAAAGAGGTGACCGACCTAAAGAGGCGAATGGCGGATAAAGACGAGGAAGGGGGACCGAAACGTCCTTTGGCAGGAGCAGCTCAGGGAGGAAAAGGCAAGAGGCCCAGAAGGGGAGCAGCTGGGGGAGACATCCCGGTTCCCTGTACCCCACTCGAAGAACCAACTCCCGTGCCGGAAGAGGGGAATCCGATCCCCGTGGTGGTCACCCCCGTGTCCGGGGAGGATATGCCGCCCGAGCTGGCAGCACAATTAGCAGCGTGGTTGGGTAAAGGTAACAAGGGCGCCACGGCTGACGACGCGCAGGTGTTGTTGAAGCAACTGCGTGAAACAAGGGAAGCGGCGAAGGCACCATCGCCGGCTGCGGCAGTAGAGAAGCCACCTGGGACAGGTCCATTCGCAGATACAGTTTCCGGTTCAGGTAAGCGGCCATTGCCGATTGCGAGGGATGAGTCTGCACCCTCACGAAGGGAAAAGTTGGGTCAACATGTCCCTCTGGCTATTAAAGAGAAGATATGGGCAGAGGAGTATATAAACATCTTCTCGTTGCTTACCGATCATTATGAGATGGAGCATGTTAAGAGCCAGAAGGAGCTCATGCATCCGAGTGTTTGGCGCGCAAAGATGGCCGCCTTTAAGGTAAATGAAAACATTGGCACTTGGGGCAGAGCGTGGGGGATTTTTACATCCATCATGGGTGAACGTAGGCCCGAATTGCTGTCCGAATTGCCGATTTATCAGTCACGGATCATGGGGTATTCTGTATCACACGAGGGCAATCAATGGTTCTGTTACGATAATATTTTCAGAAAAGCGAAAGAACATGATAAAAACTTAACTTGGGATTGTTATGATTCTGTGTCTTGGTCCAAAATGGAAGATACTGGTATGTTGAAGTTGCCATTGGTAGGGAGTAGCGTGGGTGAATCCTCCCGCCAATATGCTGGGACGCCCTTTCGATCAGGTACGAGTAACGACAACCACTCGAGGCCGACCGGCAACGCAGGTAAAAGGGGGATTTGTTGGAACTTTAACAGGGGTAAATGTACGAGGCCCCAGGGGTCATGCAAATTTAGGCACGAATGTGGTGGGTGTGGGCAATCATCCCATCCTGAGTCCATGTGCAGAGCCAAAACGGGTGATAACGGGGGTAGAGGAGGCGCCAAACAGGTCTGATATAGTCCGAGGGGCGCCTTTACCTACTCCGATTGATACCATGGCAATGATTCCCTGGCTCAGCGAATACCCGGATCACGCTTCCGCTGGGGTGCTGCGGAACAGGTTTTCATATGGTTTCCGCATCCCAGTGGGGGAGTTTCAGGGTATAGCGAAATGTAAAAACCAAATATCGGTCTTGCAACATACGACCGTGGTACAGGAAAAGATTGGGAAAGAGGTTACTCGAGGTCGAGTCGCCGGTCCATTTAATGTGCCACCAGTTGCTAACTTTGTTTGTTCCCCTTTAGGGGTGGTCCCCAAGAAGGACCCGGGTGAGTTTCGGCTGATACATAATTTATCAGCCCCACGTGGTCTTTCCGTAAACGATGCGATAGACCCGGAAGTGTGTTCGGTGCGGTACGCATCCTTCGATGAGGCCGTAGCCATATTGAATCGCCTGGGGCCCGGTGCGCTGATGGCAAAATCTGATATCGAGTCAGCGTTCCGGTTGCTCCCAGTACATCCAGACGATCAGCGTCTCCTTGGTTTCATGTTTCAGGGTCACTATTACATGGATAGGTGTATGCCAATGGGGTGCTCTATATCTTGTGCCTATTTTGAAAAGTTCAGTTGTTTCCTGCAATGGGTCTTCACAAAGAAGACGGGGTTTCAACATGTTATGCATTATCTCGATGACTTTTTGTTTCTGGGGGCAGCCGGGGATCCGGAATGTGGACAGGCTTTGACTGAATTTTGTGTCTTGATGAATCAGTTTGGCGTGCCATTGGCACCAGGTAAGACTGTGGGTCCCTCGACTTGCCTCGAGTTTCTGGGGATCGAGCTCGACTCTGAAGAAGGTTGTTTTCGTTTACCAGGAGACAAAGTGTTAAGATTCAGGGCATGCCTGAAAACGTGTATAAGTGAGTCTAAGGTTAAGCTACATCAATTACAACAATTGGTGGGACAGTTGAATTTTGCCCTAAGAGTAATACCGATGGCCCGCCCCTTTTCCCGCTCGATCGCTCAAGCCATGGTCGGCCTGAAGGAGGGTCATCATCGCACAAGGCTCTCGGCAGAGGTTCGCCAGGACATGCGCATTTGGTTGGCATTTCTGGCGGATTTCAATGGTCGAATTGTCTGGAACAAACCGGCGGTGTCCTCTGAGGAGCTGGGGCTGTGGACAGATTCGGCAGGGAGCATTGGTTTTGGTGCCATATTCGGCACTCAGTGGTCGGCACAAAAATGGCCGTCATGGTGGCATGATAGTGGACTGACAAGTAACATTGCTTTTCTGGAACTTTTCCCCATTCTGGTGGCCCTGAGAACTTGGCCCGCGGGGTTTAGAGATCACTCTGTGGTATTCTGGTCTGATAACATGACCGTGGTTGAGTGTATCAATAGCCAGGCAGCACGATGCAAATGGATTCTGAGATTGCTCAAGGAAATTGTATTACTGTGTATGCAATTGAATGTGCTATTTAAGGCAAGACATGTGCCGGGGGTGATGAACCAGGCGGCTGATGCGCTTTCCCGTTTTCGTATGCAGGCCTTCTGGGGTTTTCTGCCCACAGCGGACCCGGTGGCGGCACCCTTTCCCGAAGCTCTCTGGTCTCTCGGTGCCCCGAACTTCGTAACCTCGTGGGAGAGAGTTTAGCACCCAAGACGAGGAAGGCATATGAAGGGGCGTTCCGTTCCTATTGGGCCTTTTTGGGGGCTGCTAGAGGGGAGCTTTGGGGCCAGGAGGAGTTGGTAGTGAAATTCCTGCTGTCTTTACATCAGGCAGGCAAATCAGTGGCTACGGCCCAGAGGCATCGGGCCGCCATTTCCTTTGTGGCTAGGGCTCATGGGATCCAGGACCTGACAGCGTCTTTCGTGGTGCAAAAAGCGCTACGTGGGTGGCAACGCCTTGAGGGTCGCAGAGTAGATGAAAGGCGCCCGATAGGTTTGGATAGGTTGGCCCTGTTATTATCCATACTCCCTGCAACGTGTTCATCCCAGTATGAAACAGTGTTATTCCGAGCCGCTTTTACGCTGGCATTCCATGGGGCTATGCGGGTAAGCGAACTAGTGGCAAGGAACAAGCAGGATGTGATGGGGGGACTGTGCCGAGAGCACGTCCAGGTCAGAGGGGGGACAATGACTGTCTCGTTTTTCAGGTCCAAGACCGATCAGGGTGCGAAGGGTGATTGCATAATCATACAAAGGATTCCCGGGTCCTCCATGTGCCCGGTGAGTTGTGTAGAGGAATATTTAGCACAAAGGGTGGCATCATGGGGGGGGACCTTGTTGAGACACGCTGACGCCACCCCACTGACGAGGTTTCAGTTTCAGCGGGTGCTTGCGATGTCGATTGCCGCTGCGGGCTTGAACCCGGGCGAGTTTGGGACCCATTCCTTTCGGATAGGGGCTGCTACAGAGGCTACAGCCAGGGGTCTGAATGTAGAACAAGTTAAACGTGTGGGGCGTTGGTCCTCCAATTGTTATAAAAGGTATGTGCGGTTGCACATGTTGTGAAGCTGTAATGATGTACTCACGCTTCTTGTTTTTGTTTGGTTTCAGTTGCGCAAGCCTACGAGGCGGGGCGGACTATGCAGTCGACCCAACACCGGGCCAGCGGTCAGACATCACCGGATGTGAAAAAGGAGGTGTGGGTCGTGGGCCACTCATACGTGAGGCGTGCCGCGGACGTATTCAAAGCAGGTGACATGATTCACGTGGCTGGGGAATACGGGTACAGTGTGTCCTTCTACGGAAGGGGCGGACTCTGTATTGACCAGTTTCAATCATTTTTCGAGGGTTTGCTAGGGCGGACGAGGTCACCGCCGTCTATAGTCATAGTACATCTTGGGGGCAATGATTTGGTCACCACTGGTAGACGACTTCTTCTTGAGGCGATGCTTTCCACTGTAAGTTGGTTAGCGAGGAGAGTTCCAGGGTGCACAATTGCATGGTCCCATATGATCCCACGAAAAGTATGGCGGGGGGCTATTTCTGTTTCTGCTCTGAATCATTCAGTAAGAAAAATTAATAACAAAGTGAGTAGATTGTTCCGTTCCAATACACTGCATTCTATTTCGCATGGTTGTATTACTGGTGACAGTATGTATTTGGGGGATGGTGTTCATTTGTCCCGGGTGGGGAACGAGTTACTCATAGGAGACTTGATAGCTTGGCTAAAGACTTTAAGACATGACCTTTAGGTAGGAGTGTTGTGGGGGGTCCGGATAGCCGGTCAACTATCCGGCCTGTGGCGGTAAGGTCATGATCGGTGAGCACTAATTGGAAGATCCCTATGAGTGGGCGTCACCCATTACGGATGGGAGCGCTCGAGGGAGGTGGCCATTGGCCCCTCAACGGGGAGGCGGTCCCTTCTAAGGATGGGCCGCCGAAAGGAAAGGAAAGGCGGTCAAGGCCCCTTCCTGGGTAGGAGGGGCTACAGCCCCCTCCTGGAGAATTTCCCGGGGCCAGGACATCTGCGACGGCAGATGTGGTAAGTTGTGTGGGGTTTGGGGGGGTCTACGCTACCTTCTAGATACCTCACACGAGTCCTCGGACGACCTTTAAGTGGCGTCGAGTTTATTGGGGCCCCCGTCAAGTCAAGGGAAATTGGTAGTTGCACTTGAGGTACACCTCTGTGCGGTCGCCCCTCACAAGTGAGGGGGATATTTCTGGTTTAGGGATCTTGACACCGGTTACGACCTTGCCGTTGGCCCTTAAACGTTAGGATGTACAATTTCAAAATTTCAAGTTAAATGTTTTGTAGGATGTTAGTTCGGCTAGGAGAACCTTTGTATTAGAGAATATGTTAAGGTTAGCCAAACATCGCAATGTGGTAATGAAATTGTACATAATATGAAACTGTTATTTTAATGTTTTAATTTTGTTTCATATTTTAATAAATACGGCCGGGAGGGTCACTCCCTCCCGTCTTCCAAAAGTTCAGAACTGTTTCCGGTTTCCCATCCTTGGGGATTGTGTTGAGAGGGGGTGGCGGGTATCTCAGCCATATGAGTGCTCAGAAGAGGATTCCACAAGTTGAGCCATGTTGAAGTAGTTTTCTAAAATGACTGGAAATCCACAGAAGAGATGGTTCCCCTGAGAAAGTCAAATAAGAATGATTAAAATGGGTGGGGTCTTTAAACAGTTGGAATAGGAAGTATTATGAACCAATCAAACCTGTTCTTTTAAATTCACATGGCTTTGCGTAGGCGTAGGGTGCGCTTACGGTGCGCGTACAGACGACGTACCGCCATGATTTGCGTAATTGCTTTTAAAAGTATTAAACGCTTATTAAAAGTAAAAAAACTATTTTCAGGATTATCCTAGATAATGTCTTCCCTTAATATTTACATTAAAAACATAAATATATCTTTTTAAACAATTAGAAACTTTTGCTGAGTACGCGTACGGGGTGCCGTACAAACGTACATGACATCACGCGGAAGCGCCGTTGTGACGAGGAAAGTCAAAACGTATTCGTAACGTATGCGCGGGTACGCGCAGAGTATGATTAACCATACAAAGGATGGTGCGATCAACGTACGCGTACCATACGATTCTCCCCCAAAAATTGGGAAAAAGAAAATATATAGAATTTAATTTTAATATATTAAAAAAAAACTAATACAAACATTTTTTTTGAATTTAGTTTTTTTTTATTATTTTACACTAAAAATATATAATGTAAATTAAAAAATAAAATAACTAAAAACAAATTAAAAACATGTAGGAAATTAGTATAAAAATAAAGAAATATAATAATTAATACATTTAAAAATTATCATTTACAAACCTTTGAAATTCACTGAGAAAACCATATGTTTCAGACACGTTATAGTTAGGAAGTAGCATTTAAAAAACCTTATAAATTCACTGAAAAAATCATAGGTTTCACACATGTTATAGTTAGCTGGACATTTCACTCATACAAAACCATTGAAATACCCCTTTTATAGTTAGTTCAGCTAACTATAACTTCCGTGCCCGCAATGCCCTTCTGATGACGTCACATACTACATCACTCATGACATGGTCAGTGACATCACTCATGACATCACTGATGACATCTCAAATGACATCACTGATTACATCACTGATGACATCACCCTTGTGAAAGAGTGGCACACCTCCTCTCACCATAATATAACCTTTGATACACACATTCGAAAATAGAAACTACAACTTTCAAAAAAATGGACATACCAATACTAGTTACAACAACCTATTCAGTAATTCCAAAATCTACATACACATCCACTCATTCACCAACAGTTCTATATAGTCACTCATACATGTACTCACTCATCATATGTACTCATACATCCTGTTACACACCGACACTCATCCATAGAGTTACTCACACACATACTCACACATGCAAATAAACATCCATTTACTTGCATATACAGCTATACACACACCACTACACTACAGAAACGTTCACATACTTACTCTCTTAAACAATCACTTATAGAAACACATACTTATTTATACAGGAACTCTTCCAATATCGCATCTCACATTTACTCACTTATATACATCAATACTCACATATACTAGTTTAAAACATATGTAGTTACTCATAAAGATACTATTGAGACAGTTGTTCACTCACTAACACACCCATACACACAGTCATCCACCCATAAAGTCCTGCACAGATGCTATCTTCAAAACACATACAAATAGTGAGTCACTCATTCATGCATCTATGCGCTAAGTAATACCCCCACCAAACCATACAGACACTCCTACTGATAGTCAAAAAATCAAATATTAACCCATATAGACACTCATGTAGCTATACACCAACCCATTCAGCCTCTTATGCACAAAGTGAGACACTGATACAGATATTTACATATTTAAACATTACTCACTAATAAATGTATTCACTAAGATACACTTGATAAGTCAGTAATGCAATAAATGTTACAAGAAAAAACATCCATTTAGACACTTATTTACCCACTTAGTCTTCCATCGACCTTTAGATATACATATATATAAAAATATATATTTTTCAGAAAGACACACATTCACTGGATGATGTCATCAGTAATGTCATCAGTGACGTCATTTGAGATGTCATCAGTGATGTCATGAGTGATGTCACTGACCATGTCATGAGTGATGTAATATGTGACGTCATCAGCAGTGCATTGCGGGCGTGCAGGTAAGCATGGGCGGAAAATCCGTTCCGCTCGCGGATTTTGCGGATTTTCGGGAAATCCGCAATCCGCGAGATTTGCGAATCTCCCGCAAAATCCGCAAATCCGCGAGCAGCGGATTTTGCTCGCACTGCTCGCACTGTTCGCATGAGTTCGCGTGAGTTCGCGCCCCGCGAATAAGTGCAAAATTGCAGAAATACGATTTTAGCAAAACTGAAAGTAACTACTTACCAGGTTCAAAAGTTCAGGCTCATCATTAGTAGCCATTTCCTGTAGTGCTTCCTGAGGGGCCCCTCCAGAGTTCAGTTGCCAGTTGAAACTATTATGTGACCCTGCTCTGAACCTCAGAATAGTTACACATATGCCACAAAGGTCCTGAATTACAGCTAAGGGAGACAAGCAGGAGCCAGGCTGGAAGTTAAAATCCATTAATCAGCCCCTAATTCATTATTGTCAGTTGGGGCAGGGCAGGTGTTGTAACTAATTTTGCAACAATGAAAGCACTTAGCAAGTGCAAAAGATCACTAATCAGGGTGCACTAAGGAAGCAGGTGCCAGCTAAAAAAATATTCTGTGACACATTAATCAGCCCCAAATTAATTCAGGTCACTTGAGGCAGGGAAGGTGTGCTTTGCTTTGCCGAAAATAATGTACACTGGACAACCAGAGGGTGTGGTGATGAAACAGAGGGTGGCATGGGTGGGCCAGAGGGTGGCATGAGTAGTCAGAGAGTGGCAGTGGTGACAGAGAGTGGCAGTGATGAAGAAGAGTGTCCCAAACAGGCTGGACACGTAGAAACAACAAGTTCGCGAAACTTGCGACCCGACAGGTAAGTTCGCAATTTGCGAAAGTGTACAAAACCCTCGCGAACTGGCAGAAACACGGGCGAACACAAAAAAAAAAAAATCCGCTAATTCGCGGGAATTCGCGGATTTTGCGGATTGCGAATCCGCAAATCCGCAAAATTCGCGAACGCGAGATCCGCAAAATTCGCTCATGCTTACGTGCAGGTTATAGTTACTTGAACTAACTATAACGGGGGAATTTCAATGGTTTTGTATGAGTGAAATGTCCAGCTAACTATAACATGTGTGAAACCTATGGTTTTTTCAGTGAATATATATATTCACATTTGGAGGTCAGGCTTATCAACAGCTAAGAGGGGTGGCCATGGGGTCTTGCTTCTCCCCCAGCTTCGCGTGTTTGCACATGGGGCTGTGGGAGGAGCAGACCCTGATGGGACAGCACAGGACTACAATGGAACAACATGCTATATTGTACCTCAGATATATTGATGATCTGTTTTTTATCTGGAGGGGGTCTAGAAAAAGTGCTACTGATTTTGTTGATGGGCTAAATGTAAATAACTTGAATCTCCAATTTACATCGACAATTAGTGATATTTCAGTTAATTTTCTGGATGTAGAAGTTTATATCAAGAACAACAAAATAGAAACGAAATTGCACAGGAAAGTTACTGCTGGTAACACGGTATTACATGCCTCAAGTAGTCATCCTCGCCATCTAATTCGCAGCATCCCCTACGGGGAGATGTTACGAATAAAGCGCATTTGTAGTACTGAGGAAGATTGCATAAATGCTCAACTTCAGTGCAGAATGCGCTTCCTGGAAAGAGGTTATAGCCGTAAAATAATAGACGAAGCCATGACCAAAACTAATAAACTGAGAAGGGAACAGCTACTAGAAACCTGTAAAAAACCTACTACTGTTGTTGAAACTGTGACTACACCAACAGAGAAAATACTGTGTAGGGCCATTGTCACATACAGCCAGCAACATGCTGAGATTCGCAGGATCTTTTCAAGAAACTGGAATCTCGTACAAGGAGATCAGGTTATAGGTGGCTTGGTTTGTAGTAGACCTGAGATTACATTCAGAAAATCTTCTTCATTGAGCAATGCCATTGTGAGCAACACCTTAGACGTCCCAAAGAAGTGGTGGGAACGTATCACAGGCTTTAAAAAATGCCAAGTTTGTAAGGCCTGCAAACATGCTGTTAATAAAACTCATTATATGAGTCCTTTTCATGAAAAACCTATTGCCATCAAACAAAAGCTGGGATGTAAGACAGAATATGTGGTATACATATTAGTATGCCCATGTGATTTACTGTATGTAGGAAGTACACGACTTCCCGCCCATAAGCGCATCCTACAGCATTTAAGAGCTATATCAGGGAAGGACCAAGCCTATCCAGTGGTGAGGCATTTCGAGAAATGCCACCAGAGCAACCCAGAACTGTTAAAATACTATCTGGTAGATTCTATTCTACCCTTGAGGAGGGGGGGAGATAGAGACAGTAAATTACGTCTACTAGAAACCCGATATATCCTCGAACTTAACAGTAAACATCCTGGTGGGCTCAATAGTACAGAAGATTTATATACTTGTCTATAATCTGATATAAATTCTGGGGTGCTTCTCACTGATACTTGTACGTTTGTTTGAATACTATAAGATCTGTATAACATGGTTGGCAGCCTGAAGCTTTTAATAAGAAAATCATAATTTGAATCTTATTTGCACATTCACTTTAACTTTAATCTTATCAACGACCCTTAGGGAAGTAACGAGTTGCAACATATACATCACTAAATTGGACGGAGTGTCTATAACGACTTGAATACCCACTAGGGTGTTATTTGTGTTATACACTGTTATTAATCACATATCCCCGAATTAACACATAACATATGAAGGAACTGTGAGAGTCTTTTCCAAAACAATATCATAAACATGAAAAAACGTTTGTTTTGGAATTTGTGAGATGTAAATAATGGGTTTTATTATATATATTTATTGTACATTATGTAAATATATGAATTTAGAGAAACCTTTTATATTTATATTTGTATGTAGATGTGATTTTAGTTATATATATATTTTTTTTATATATATTTCTTTGAATTTAATCCTTTTATAACATGGATCAAATCAACTATATGCTTATGGAGGTTCCTGTATATATATGTGTAGAAGATTATTCGTCTTTTGGGGATGTGATTATGATGCTCAATAGGGCACTACGCCCAATATATACACAAAAAAAAATGTGATGTATACCCCTTTAAATTCGAGTGGGATATTTTACTGATCATGTGATCAATTGAGCTATTTAAGTTGCTTCCTTTCTTTTTACCCTGACATGTGATCAAGCCTCGGCTGAGGTGAAACGCGTCATGGCGACTGGTGGGCTGTTATTTTTCACGAAATAAACTCACTAACAACAAGAGCACGGATTCTGTGGCTTCACTCGATTTTCGTTATTGCTGCGTGGCATGGTGTGGTTGCACTGTGCTTTGCTGCTTGCGGACTCAACGCAATACATATATATATATATATATATATATATATATATATATATATATATATATATATATATATATATATATATATATATATATATATATATAATATATATATATATATATTCACTGAAAAAACCATAGGTTTCAGGTCATATATAGTTAGGAATTAGCATTAAAAAAACATTGAAATTGCTCCTATATAGTTAGTTGTTCTAACTATATTTCGCGCACCCGCAATCCACTGCTGATGATGTCACATATTACATCATTCATGACATGGTCAGTGACATCACTTATGACATCACTGATGACATCTCAAATGACATCACTGATGACATCATCCAGTGACTGTGTGTTTCTGTAAAGTTTAAATATGTTTTACATATTGAAGAATGAGTGGATGTATAAGTGTCTGGATGAAAGATTTAGTAGGTACATGAATGAATGTATGAGTGAGTGATTAAATGTGTCTTACTGAATGCATGAGTTAGTGACTAAACTATCTGAATGTGTGCATCAGTATGTCTGTTGTTGTGTAAGCTACTGCATGTGTTGATAAGTAGCTATATGAGTGGCTATATGTGTTATTGATTGGTTGCCCGAGTATTTGTATGGGAAACTGAGTGTGTGTGGGTAGCTGGCATATATAAATGACTATACATAAGAGCCACTGATTGTGCGAGTGGCTGTATGGATCATTGTGTACTTGTATCAGTAATTGTATAACAAAGCAAGTATGTGTTAGTATATGTTTGAATAAGCAAGGTGTTGTGTGTATAACTGTATAGTTGAGGAAATGAAAGTGTGATTGATTCTTTGCATGACTGACTAGATGTGTAAGTAACTCCACGGATCAGTGGCAGAGTGTGAGTGTCTGTATAGGTGTTTGAGTGCAGATGATAGTTTTGTATTGATGAGTGACTGTATGTATGAGTGATTCTAGGGGTAAATGATTGGATGTGTGTGTATAGACCTAGCAATCAGTGGGTGCATATGTAGTAACTGGTATTGGTGTGTCAATGGTTTCAAGAATGGTAGTCTGTTTAACACTGGGTGTATCAAAGGTTATATTAGAGTGTAAAGAGGTGCATCGTATTATCACATGAATGATATCATCAGTGATGTGATCAGTGATGTCAATTGAGATGTAATCAGTGATGTCCTCAATGATGTAATTTGAGATGTCATCAGTGATGTCACTGACCATGTCATGAATGATGTAATATGTGACGTCATCAGCAGTGGATTGCGGGTGCGCGAAATATAGTTAGTAAAACTAACTATATAGGAGCAATTTCAATGGTTTTTAAAATGCTAATTCCTAACTATATATGACCTGAAACCTATGGTTTTTTCAGTGAATTTGCAAGGTTTTTTTAAATGGTAAAACCTAACTATGTAAGGCTTGAAACCTATGGTTTTTTCAGTGAATATATATATTTAATATAATATATATATACTTTTTATTTTCAAGTTTTTTTTTATATGATTACAGGGTCCGCGCACTGGAAACGCTCTGAGCTCTTACCCCGACAAATTGTTTAAATTTCTAAAACATAATATCTAAGTTTTTAACGTAGATGTTAAAGGTAGACAATATCTGCTTTAATGTAGAAAATGTTTTTTTAAAACTTTTAACAACAGTATATTACTTTTTGAAGTAGTAACAAATCACGCGAGGGTACATCACACGTGCATGCAACGTAAGAGCTTCGTCCGCGCACTGTAAAAGCTTCGAGCTCTTACCCCCGAAAGTTTTATAAACTTTAAATCATTATATCTACGTATTCATTGCACAATGTAAAGGTACACATAATCTGGGATAATAAAGAACATGTTAATTTAAACTTTTAAAGACCATATATAACTTTATTTAAGCAATTATAAATCTCGCAAGGGTGCGTACTACGTAAACGCATAGTAAGATGACGTTAGCGCTCTGTAAATGGACCGTAAATGCAACGTAAGCTTACATAAGCGCTCTGTAAAGGCTCCGTAAGCTTACTTCCAACCATGTGTCCTTAAAACAAAAGATTTAATTGGTTTATAATACTTCCTACTTCAATTGTCGAAAGACCCCTCCCATGTTCATCATTCTTCTTTGGCTTTCAGTGAAGCAATACCTTTTTTCTACAGCTCCTAGCTACAGAAAAATACTTCCAAATGACTGAACATCCAGAGTCTGACCATTCTTCTAACGAAGACTTTGTTGAAGAGGACCCTCGCCCAAGTAAGAAGAAGGAGTCCATAGTCTGGAAGTTTTTCAGCTTTCCAGAACTTCAGAAGAAAGTAAATGCACCACTGGTCACCTGCAAGATCTGTGACACCGTGTTATCTAGAGGAAATCCAAACAAGAACTATTCATTCGGAACCCACAGCATGAAACGCCATGTAAAAAATATACACCCAATCAATTGGAGTAGAGCTGTGGTGCAAAGATCTCAGGAGCAGGACTCTTCTCCTAGTACATCTACAGCAACAACCGGAGTACCACCAATGCCATGTTCAATGGTGGCAAACATTCAGCCAGAACTGAAAAATGTAATGATGCAATGCATACATTGCAATAAATTAGTAGCCTTCGGACAACAGTCCATTGAAGTAATTTTGCAGAAGAACAGGAACCACAGATACAGCGAATAATTTTTTTCTTTCAATTTCATAGTTTGTTCCTGTTGAACAATTGCTTTGTGTAAAAAGTTTATTTTTCTACGTTTTTCCAGCAAAACAAAAACAAACAAAAAAACTGTTCTTTTTTGAACTACCTCTACTGGTTAAAGAAAGAACTACATTTCTATGTTTGTATGTAATAGTTTGTCATAGTGAATGTCAAAGTGCAAAACTATTAGGATGTGGTACAGCATAAATCTATAAGGTGTTTACCTATAGTATACTGTATTACTTCCAAAGCACTGAAATGTAACATATCTATATATATATGTTACAACTCTATGGGCCAGATATAGGTAATCTCAATTTACCTACTCTTAAATACTGAATCATAACCAATTCAATATTTAAGAGTACGTAAATGGGATGTAGGTAATTTCTCTTTTGAAATTACCAAATCTGTATAATTCAGTCATTTTACCGAATCGGTATTTACTGATTTGGTAATTGCCATTGACTCCTATAAATCTTGAGACCAATAGGAATCAATGGCAATTACCGAATCAGTAAATACCGAATCGGTAAAATTACCGAATTGTCAAGGGAGACAGGTTGTCACTTTGACACCCTGTTGCACACTTTGATTCTTATTTGTGTGCCATGTCCCACACATATATGGTTTTAGGGCATGTATGTGTGCCACATGGCACAAATGTACATGCACAGAAATGCATGTACACAGGAATACATTATTTACCTCCCAAAGTTTTATAAACTTTAAATCTTTATATCTACGTATTCATTGAGCAATATAAAGGAACACATTACCTGGGATAATAAAGAACATGTTCATTTTTAACTTTTAAACAACATATATAACTTTATTTAAGCAACTTTTAAACAACATATATAACTTTATTTAAGCAACTTGTAAACAACATGTATAACTTTATTTAAGCAATTACAAATCTTGCAAGGGTGCGTACCAAACAGTTCTTTTTACAACTACCTCTACTGGTTAAAAAAAGAACTACATTTCTATGTGTGTATGTAAAGGTTTGTCATACTGAATGTCAAAGTGCAAAACTATAAGGATGTGGTACAAAAACCTAGAAGGTGTTTACCTATAGTATACTGTACTACGTCCAAAGCACTGAAATATAACATATGTATATAAATATGTTATAACTCAATAGGCCAGATGTACGTAATCTCGATTTACCTACTCATAAAGATCAAATCATACCACTTCAATATTTAAGAGTAGGTAATTAGGATGTAGGTAATTTCTCTTTTGAAATTATCGAATCTGTATAATTTAGTCATTTTACCGCATCAGTATTTACCGATTTGGTAATTGCCATTGATTCCTATATGTCTTGAGGCCAAAAGAAATCAATGGCAATTACTGAATCAGTAAATACCGAATCGGAAAAATTACCGAATTGTCAAGGGAGACAGGTTGTCACTTTGACACCCTGTTGCACCCTTGATTCTGATTTGTGTGCTATGTCACACACATACATGGTTTCAGGGCATGTATGTGTGCGACATGGCACAAATGCACATGCACAGATATCATGTACACAGGAATACATTATTTACCTCCGAAAGTTTTATAAACTATAAATCGTTATATCTACATATTCATTGAACAATGTAAAGGAACAAATTACCTGGGATAATAAAGAAAATGTTTATTTTAAACTTTTAAACAACATATATAACTTTATTTAAGCAACTTTTAAACAACATATATAACTTTATTTAAGCAACTTTTAAACAACATATATAACTTTATTTAAGCAATTACAAATCTCGCAAGGGTGCGTACCAAACAGTTCTATTTACAACTACCTCTACTGGTTAAAAAAAGAGCTACATTTCTATGTTTGTATGTAAAAGTTTGTCATACTGAATGTCTAAGTGCAAAACTATAAGGATGTGGTACATAAACCTATAAGGTGTTTACCTATAGTATACTGTACTACTTCCAAAGCACTGAAATGTAACATACGTATATAAATATGTTACAACTCAATAGGCCAGATGTACGTAATCTCGATTTACCTACTCATAAAGACCAAATCATACCACTTCAATATTTAAGAGAAGGTAAAACGGATGTAGGTAATTTCTCTTTTGAAATTACCGAATCTTTATAATTCAGTCATTTTACCGAATCAGTATTTACCGATTTGGTAATTACCATTGATTCCTATAAGTCTTGAGGCCAATAGGAATCAATGGCAATTACCGAATCAGTAAATACCGAAACGGAAAAATTACCGAATTGTCAAGGGAGACAGGTTGTCACTTTGACACCCTGTTGCACCCTTGATTCTGATTTGTGTGCCATGTCACACACATACATGGTTTTAGGGCATGTATGTGTGCCACATGGCACAAATGTACACGCACAGATATGCATGTACACAGGAATACATTATTTACCTCCGAAAGTTTTATAAACTTTAAATGGTTATATCTACATACTAGCAGCCCGCCCCAGCATTGCCCAGGGCAGAAGGGGGCTGGGGGCAGCATTTCAGGCTTGCGGCAGCGTTGCCCGGGGCAGAAGGGGGCTGGGGGCAGCATTTCAGGCTTGCGTGCACCCATGGCTCCCGCCTGTCCCTCCGCCTGTCCCCCCACCCGTCCCCCTGCCCCTCGTCCCGGCCGTCCCCCGTCCATCCCCCCGCCTGTCCCTCCGCCTGTCCCCCTGCCCGTCCCTCTGCCCGCTCTTGGATGGTTAGTAACAAGAAAAGGGTACAAAGTTCCCCGGGAAGAGTGATAAGGAAAAGAGGTGTGTGTGCCAGTAAGAGGGGGGAATCCCCTAGTTGGAACTAAAACCCTCAAACACCCAGCAAGCTAGGTGTCATGCTTCATCATATGGGTTCTGCTCCTCGTCAGACTGGCGCTGCAATGTCTGACGGGCTCCCGAAACCGGGGCTCTTTATCGGAGATCTTTTGTTCCGGCCATATGGTGCATGCATGTGAGAGGGCAGGGGGAGTGTGGTCGTGACAGGAAAGTGAGGATAAAAAAGGTAAGCCAGTCCACAACCTATTTTATTCTCGTGGTTGGCTTCCTTGGTTAAAAGGGGTGTAAGGGGAGGTAAGTTGCCCTGAAACTATCAGAGCCGGCTTAACTGCTACCCTAAAGTATGGTCGACATGTTTCATGCCTGATGGCAATTCTTCAGGACCTTAAAAAAACAGTACCACACAGTGAAAGCTAATAGTGAAGGAACAATTTGTTTGGTGAGGTATACAACCTTATGTTGTTGATAATACTGGAAAGGCAGGCCGATTGGTCCTGCTGAAGTATTAAACCTGTATGGGTAAAGATGAAAGCAATTCACAATTTTATCAGCGTCAGTGAAGTCTTCCAGAGTGGAAGATTTACCCAATTGTAGTGCAGGCACACACACACAACCTTATTGTGAAGGATTAAAAACCGTGCATATATCAAAACAAGTTGTTGTTGGATTTATAGAATCAACTTATATGTGGCACACCATGCAACGGTAATGACGATGAAGGTATATAGGCTAAAAAAGCTGTAATGTAGGAAAGGATTGTTGTATGGAACAGGCTTACCCCGGAAGATTCCCTGAGGTACCTCACAGTCTGCTCCTGTGGGACCGGCTGGAAGGTAAGGTACCTAGTAGGGGGGGAATCATTGTTGCATTGTCAGGTGGTTGTTAATGCAGGAAAATGGGAGCAGTTGGTTACTAAGATCGTATGGCTCCCCACCAATGCGGGCAAAAAAAGGAAGGTTTGGCAAGTTGCCTCTCACTTAGGCTGGCGAGGTACCCCCATAAAAAAAAACGCTCTTGGATGGTTCACTTACCTTACTCGCTGCTCCTCCTCGCGCTGCTGATTTTACCGCTCCACTGCTCCTTCGTTTCTTGCTGGTCATTACTGCTTGTCCGCCACTCGCCGCTCCTCCCTGCCTGTCCGCAGCTCCTCCCCACGATATTGTCCTCTGCTCTTCCTGTTGCTCCTGAACGCCGCTCCTCCCTGCGCTCTCGATGTCATGACGCAGACACGCGGCCCGCGCTTCTTTCAGGGGACTACTTTGTTTTTAAAGTAAATTTTTTAAATGTACGCTTTATTTTATTTTATGTAGCCTATGTCCATCTACACACCCTGACAATTTCAAGGATGTATCGGGTATGTGGAATGGCGCTGTGGTTCCCGAGTTTACCTGGCTCAAAGGGTTGTGTTCTCTCTTTATGATAGTAAGATAGATTCATTGAACAATATAAAGGAACACATTACCTGGGATAATAAAGAACATGTTTATTTTAAACTTTTAAACAACATATATAACTTTATTTAAACAATTATAAATCTCACGAGCATGCGTACCACGTAAGCACATCATAAGATGACGTAAGCGCTCCGTAAATAAAACCTAAAAGCAACGTAAGCTTACGTAAGCGCTCCTTAAACGCTCCGTAAGCGCTCCATAAGCTTACGTCCAACCATGTGACCTTAAAACAAAAGATTTAATTGGTTTATAATACTTCCTACTCCAATTGTTGAAAGACCCCTCCCATGTTCATCATTCTTCATTGGCTTTCAGAGAAGCAACACCTTTTTCCTAAGCTCATAGCTATAGAAAAATACTTCCAAATGGCTGAACATCCAGAGTCTGACCATTCTTCTAATGAAGACTTTGTTGAAGAGGACCATCCCCCAAGTAAGAAGAAGGAGTCCATAGTCTGAAAGTTGTTCAGCTTTCCAGAACTTCAGAAGAAAGTAAATGCACCACTGGTCACCTGCAAGATCTGTGACACAGTGTTATCTAGAGGAAATCCTAATAGGAAATATTCATTCGGAACCCACAGCATGGAACGCCATGTAAAACATATACACCCCAACAATTGGAGTAGAGCTGTGGTGCAAAGATCTCAGGAGCAGGACTCTTCTCCTAGTACATCTACAGCAAGAACCGGAGTACCACCGATGCCATCTTCAATGGTGGCGAACATTCAGCCAGAACTCTAAAATTTAATGATGCAATGCATACATTGCAATAAATTAGTAGCCTTTAGACAACAGTCCATTGTAATTTTGCAGAAGAACAGGAACCACAGATGCAACAATTGTTTTGTGTAAAAAGTTCATTCTTCTACTTCATCTTCAGAAGAGTCTGTTCCTGAAACCCCAAGAACAGAGAGAGAGTCCATAGTATGGAAATTAAAAAAAAACAGAAAGAGAGAAAAAGGTAAATGCGCCTTTTGTCACATGTAAAATCTGTCACACAGTACTTTCAAGAGGGAATCCACAGAAACAGTACTGCTTTGAAACTTATAGCATGGAATGCCATGTCCAGAATATACACCCAAACAATTGGAGTAAAGCTGTAATAAAAAGATCATCAGAGGAGCAGGGCTCTGCTCCCAGCACTTCTTCTGAAGCAACAGCATCACCAATGCAAGCATCAATGGTTGCAAATATCCAACCTGAACTTAAGAATTTCATGATGCAATGCATTTTTTTGCCAGAAACGAATAACCTTTGCACAAGAGTCCATTCAAGTTATCCAGCAAAAAAACAGGAAGCACAGGTGCATTAACAGGAGCATTTTTTCTTTTCTCTGAAGATTGTCTTCTGGATGAATCTTCTAATTCATTCCTCTTGATTGATAAAGTTTGCTTATAAAATCTGTGTTTGCGGTTCTTGGTAGGCATAATCTATTATGACTTTATAGATATTTACATTCTGTTGAAAAGAAAAATATGACATATTATAGACCACTAATAACATAGCACATAGTAATTACATTACCTAAACAATATAAACACTAGTTCAGATCTCTCTTTGTGTGTCTCATATCACTCTCTGCCTGCACCATCTCATTCTTTGCATGCCTCATCTCACTCTCTCCTTCCACCATCTCTCTGTTTGTATGTGTGTCATCTCAATCTCTGCCTACACCATCTGTCTGTTTGTGTGTGTGTCTCATCTCACTCTCTGTGTCTAAAACGATATACCATTCTAAATGTTTTTCGTTGAAGTGTCTGGCTTTAAGTTTTTTGACAAGGAACACACCGAGTGTGCATGTGAATTAGGGAATTATATTTTCATCTTTTTCCATAATGTTAGCTGTGTGTTCTCACAGTTTGTATCTTTTACCTTACACGGTACACTTCTTTTTAAAGTGTTTCTCATGCTTGGATTCAATGTTGGTACAGAGATAGTGCTGATAGTTTAATTTTGCTTGCAAATATGCTCCTTTTTTACAAGAGCCTTGCACAACCTTTAACATGGGTGCAAGCAGTGAATATATAGGGATAGGAATAGCAGGTAGAAAACAATTTGAAATGGTGTGGGAGATGCAAAAAGGATTTCACTAATGGCATCAATTGAGATTGAATATAAGATAAAAAGGGGCATATTTACAAGCTCCTTGCACAATGTTTAACATGGGTACAAGCAGTAAATGCATGCAGAGTGATAAAATTGGCACACAGACAAGAATATGAAATGGTGTGAGAGATACGTAAAGGATTTTACAAGTGGCATAAATTGAGATAGAATATACAAAAAACAGAGGCATATTTACAAGCCCCTTGCACAATGTTTGACATGGGTGCAACCAGAAAATGCATGCAGAGTAATAAAATTGGCACACAGACAAGAATATGAAATGCCTTGAGAGATACATAAAGGATTTTACTAATGGCATAAATTGAGATAGAATATACAAAAAGAGAGGCATATTTACAAGCCCCTTGTGCAATGTTTCACATGAGTACAAGCAGAAAATGCATGCAGAGTAATACAATTGGCACACAGACAAGAATATGAAATGCCTTGAGAGATGCGTAAAGGATTTTACTAATGGCATAAACTGAGATAGAATATACAAAAAAGAGAGGCATATTTACAAGCCCCTTGTGCAATGTTTGACATGGGTGCAACCAGAAAATGCATGCAGAGTAATAAAATTGGCACACAGACAAGAATATGAAATGCCTTGAGAGATGCGCAAAGGATTTTACTAATGGCATAAATTAAGATCGAATATGCAAAAAAAGAGAGGCATATTTACAATCCACTTGCGCAATGTTTCACATGGGTGCAAGCAGAAAATGCATGCAGAGTAATAAAATTGGCACACAGACAAGAATATGAAATGCCTTGAGAGATGCGTAAAGGATTTTACTAATGGCATAAATTGAGATAGAATATACAAAAAAGAGAGGCATATTTACAAGCCCCTTGGGCAATGTTTGACATGGGTGTAAGCAGCAAATGCATGCAGAGTAATAAAATTGCCACACAGACAAGAATATGAAATGCCTGTGAGAGATGTGTAAAGGATTTTACTAATGGCATAAATTGAGATAGAATATACAAAAAAGAGGTTTATTTACAAGACCCTTGCGCAATGTTTCACATGCGTGCAACCAGAAAATGCATGCAGAGTAATAAATTTGGCACACAGACAAGAATATGAAATGGCTTGAGAGATGCGTAAAGGATTTTACTAATGGCATAAATTGAGATACAATATACAAAAAATAGAGGCATATTTACAAGCCCCTTGCGTAATGTTTAACACTGGTGAAACCAGAAAATGAATGCAGAGTAATAAAATTGCCACACAGACAAGAATATGAAATTGCTTGAGAGATGCATAAAGGATTTTACTAATGGCATAAATTGAGATACAATATACAAAAAAGAGAGGCATATTTACAAGCCCCTTGCACAATGTTTGACATGGGTGCAACCAGAAAATGCATGCAGAGTAATACAATTGGCACACAGACAAGAATATGAAATGCCTTAAGAGATGCGTAAAGATTTTACTAATGGCATAAATTGAGATAGAATATACAAAAAAGAGAGGCATATATACAAGCTCCTTGCACAATGTTTGACATGGTTGCAACCATAAAATGCATGCAGAGAAATAAAATTGGCACAAAGACAAGAATATGAAATGCCTTGAGAGATGCATAAAGGATTTTACTAATGGCATAAATTGAGATAGAATATACAAAAAAGAGAGGCATATTTACAAGCCCCTTGCACATTTTTTGACATGGGTGCAACCATAAAATGTATGCAGAGAAATAAAATTGGCACAAAGACAAGAATATGAAATGACTTGAGAGATGCATAAAGAATTTTACTAATGGCATAAATTGAGATAGAATATACAAAAAAGAGAGGCATATTTACAAGCCCCTTGCACAATGCTTGACATGGGTGTAAGCAGAAAATGCATGCAGAGTAAGAAAATTGGCACACAGACAAGAATATGAAATGCCTTGAGAGATGCATAAAGGATTTTACTAATGGCATGATTTGAGATAGAATATGCAAAAAAGGGAGGCATATTTACAAGCCCCTTGCACAATGTTTGACAAGGGTGCAACCAGAAAATGCATGCAGAGTAATAAAATTGGCACACAGGCAAGAATATGAAATGCCTTGAGAGATGTATAAAGCATTTTACTAATGGCATAAATTGAGATAGAATATACAAAAAAGAGAGGCATATTTACAAGCCCCTTGCACAATGTTTGACATGGGCGCAAGCAGAAAATGCATGCAGAGTAATAAAATTGGCACACAGACAATAATATGAAATGCCTTGAGAGATGCATAAAGGATTTTCCTAGTGGCATAAATTGAGATAGAATATACAAAAAAGAGAGGCTTATTTACAAGCCGCTTGCGCAATGTTTAACATTAATGCTGGTATTGAGATGGTGTAATGGTTTCATTGGCATATACATAACATAAGACACAATCCAAATTAAAACAATACCCTATTAGCTAAGAGATGCAAACTGTCAGAAAATACAGTTAACATTATGGAAAAAGTTGAAAATATTATTCCTCAATTCACACAGACACTCACTGTGATCCTTGTCAAAAATCTTTAAGCCACACATTTTAACAAAAATCATTTGGCATGGTAAATCATTTTACACACAGAGCACAACCCATTTAAATGAGCTCTACACTACAATGCAGAAACCTGACTCAGTTTCAAAAAACAACAGTAATGAAGGCCAATATGCTTGTTATGCTTCCCAATACTGCAAACAGCACTCTCTCTATATTACTTACCTTTAAAATCGCTTTTCAAAATGTAGAACAGTGTGAAACACACAATAGATTTTCTTAAGCAGAATCCCTGAAATGCAGCTCAGACACTGGAAACAGAAATGGCACAATTTCCCACTCATTCTTCTCACTTATTTCTGCTCATACCAATGAAATGTCTCCCCACACTATTTCAAAACTAAACTAACACTTCAATTGGTTCTACATTTCCACACTTTAAAACTCACATAATATTCACCCATCCCCCTACTGCTCATTCAGCCTGTTACCATGGTAACTCCCACCTAAGGAAGAACAGAGTTTAAATGTTTATCGTACTATGTTGCAAATGAATCCATCAAGGTTGTTAGAGCTTTCAATATAACAGCTAATCATGTGCAATGTTCCTTTCAATGACCTTTTCTGAACCATTAGAATTGCTTCTATTAAAAAACAAAACTATTCACCCTATTATGCTCTTTTGCATTTTCAGAAAGCACCAATCACTTCCTAAGCTTCAAGTGCAGTGAATGTCCTCCTCTTTTTTTTCTAAACTGCAAGGTTTCCAAATGCCATTTCATTTACAGCTATCATCTGAGTACAACCAGATCTGCCTTGAACATGCTTTCAGTATGGTTTGTAGGACACAGCTTTGTATTCTGGTCTAAAAGGTATGCACCAAACAGAGGAATGTTAAACCTTGATTTACCAAATGTGGATATTTTATGGATTGGCCAGAGAGGATTGAGATGTCACCAATTGATACCATTGGTGAAATCCTTCATGCATCTCCCACGCCCTGACCTCATATTTGTGCACTGTGGTGGAAATGACTTATGCACTTTGTCTGGGGTTGGTCTGGAAATGCAATAAAGGACATCTTTAGACAATTTATGTCACTTTTTCCTCAAACTGCCTTTGTCTATTCCAATATATGCCAAAGGCAAAAATTGAATTGGTCCAATCATTTTTGTCCGCAGATTGAGAAAGCAAGGAAACATGTAAATACACCTGTTTCTGCATACATGAGAGACTATGGAATGGGTTGTATATACCACAACAACTTGCGTTACAACATGCAAGGCATCTATAGGACAGATGGTGTACATTTCACTGATGAAGGGAACAGTGTATATCTCTGTAACATCAGACTCTGCATTGGTACTTACTTGTAGGTACCAAAAAAACACAATGAACACAACAGCTCTTTTTAGAGCCAACTAACATGTAAACACTCAAATATGATTTTTAACTTTATTTTTTTATTAATTTTTACCGAGGTCCGCGCACCAAGCACTCACCGAGCACTCCCCGTGCGAGGACATATCATGTTTTCTGTTATTTTCTTTAAAAATAAACACTATTTTTAACCTTAGATGCCCTTGAAGGACCCCCTGAGAAGGCCTAAGGGGTCAGGGACACTCTAGCCTACCCCCTTTCCACGTTTTTCAGTTATATTTTTCTCTCTCTTCTGAAACCACAAAATGTCATGGTGCGCTGACCTATTGGAATTTTTTTTAAAAATAAAACTAAATGGAAATGGACATCGTCTCCTCTGTAGATACCTTGTATGTTGTAATGCAAGTTATTGTGGTATATTGAATCCATACTGTAGTCTTTCAGGAAAGCAGAAACAGATTTGTTCACATGATTCCTTCCTTTCTCAATGTATGGTCAGAATTGGCGTAGGGCGTCATGAGTTCCTACTCTGGTGAAACACACTTGCTGTTCAATATACTTACTTATGTTGTAAACTAGTGAATCAGAGACAGTCAGTGAAAGAAAGTATGCAGGACATGATAAACACAAAATTGTATCAATTTGCTACTACCTCATGAATTGCATTTAAATAAGTCTTATTTTCAAAACAAGTTTTCTTTACTAAATTAAAATTTATTTATCAGAATTTTCAAAATCTAAAATAACTTGTAGCTTTTCTTCATCAGAAATTTCATCTGTCAAAGTGTCTGAAAATGATTCGTCAAACTCAACAATGTCTACACATTCCATTAATTCCATATCTAGTGTTTCATCCAAAAACTCCGCCATGGTATCTCCTTCATGTTCTTCATGATTTGTTTCATCTATAGGATCAATATACACCACAGAATAAGTTGCCTCAATAAACGTTGCTGAGATTTTAAAGAAGATGTTGGTAGGCTCCTCATTTTCATTCATCATTTTATGTTAGTGTACTATTACACGGACATCGCCCTCCTGGCGGCGGTAGAGGAAGCCAGAACGCTGCTAGATGGTGGAGGATCAGTGGCAGTGATCCTCCTCGACCTTAGTGCAGCGTTCGACACCGTGGACCACCAGCTCCTCATCGAAAGGCTGGCAAAAGTTGGTCTAGAAGGCACAGCCATATCCTGGCTCTCATCCTTCTTGACACAACGATCCTATCAGATCTGGGAGAAAGACGCCCGCTCCTCCGAAATGCCCCTCCAATGTGGTGTGCCTCAGGGCTCCTCCCTGAGCCCTACATTATTTAACATATATATGTCCACATTGGAGGAAGTCATTACCCCTTTCGGAGTGAGTGTCATCAACTACGCTGATGACACCCAATTAGTGGTGTCGTTGTCCCACCCTCAACAACAGAAAGCCGATCTCCTTAACTGCCTCACGCAGGTCCATCACTGGATGAATACATCAGCGCTAAAATTAAACGGGGCAAAAACCGAGGTCCTTGTACTCGGCCCAAAAGGAACCTCATTTCCGTTGGACATGTGGCCAACATGTCTAGGTCCCCCCCCAGACCCAAAGACAGAGGTAAAAAGCTTGGGTGTCTGGATCGACTCGGAGCTCTCCTTCGCCCCACAAGCAAAAAAGGTCGTAGGGACCTGTTTCGGTCTGCTTAAATCCTTGAGGAAAGTCCTGCCCCTTCTTCCTCCGAAATCGCAAAAACTTTTAGTCCAGGGTCTTATTATATCTAGACTGGACTATAGAAATGCGATCTATTTGGGTGCACCGGAAGCAACATTGACTAAATTGCAGAGGATCCAGAACACCGCTGCTCGGATCATTACCAACACCCCGGCCAGATCTTCGGCCAAGCCTGCCCTCAAACTCCTGCATTGGCTCCCCATAAGGGAGAGAATCAAATTTAAAGCCCTGTGTTTGGTGCACAAAACCCTGAATAACCAAGGCCCTCCAATTCTCCGAAACTTCATTACCCCTTACATAGCCACAAGAACCCTTCGCTCTAATGCAGAAAACCTTATCAATGCCCCAAGGTTTAGGAAAGCACGATCAGGAGGAAGACGGTTCGCGGTTCATGCGGCCCGTCTTTGGAACTCCCTCCCACGAGATCTTCGTCTGGAACCCCACTACCTCCGTTTCAGGAAACGATTAAAAACACATCTTTTCCCCTAGCCCTTATGCTCCTCCCGTTAACTCAGTCCTCAGTCATGTCTCTTAGGTTCCTCAGCGCTGGGATACTTCCGGGTGACTATGCGCTTTATAAAAATAAATAATAATAATAATAATAATAATAATAATAATAATTAAAAGAAAGAGAAACAGCGCTTATGAAGAGTGAGATAGGGGAGACAAAAACTATTAAATTCTATTAGAAGAGTCACTACTGTGTAAATCTCACACCAGAAATTGAGCACCAACATTTCCTCACAAAACTACCGCAGACACTATAGTCACAAAATGGCCGTGTTTCACTGGACAGTGTATAGTTTCAAGCAAGAATTAAAAATATAAAGCACTGCATCTGATGTTGCCCTACTCAATCCATAAGTATAACAGAAAAACATTAAATACCTAACAGAAAACATTGTTCCTATTAACTTAAAGTGAACAACAGAGTTCTCCTTACAAATTAACAACTCACCTTCTAGAAAATTGTTGAACAGTAAATTCTGTCTCAATCTCACACCTCAGCAGTATACCTCAAACACTAAAATATCAAAATGGCTTTGTTTTCCTCTCATTTTTCATACATATTCAAATACCCAGCCAATCACATTTTATCACACACAAAATCAAAACCAAAGTAACATTTTAATTGATTCAAATTATCAACACTTTCAAACTCACATAATGTTCAACCTACCCCCAATGCTCTCTACCAATTACCATACTAACTCTCCACAAAACACCTACCTAAACCCAAAGGTGAAAGAGTCATCACTCAATGTTGCACTCAACCAACATCTAAACACTGAAACTTGTTATTTTAATGTATTTCTTTTTTGTCTTTTTGAGCCAAAGTCCGCGCATGGTGCGCGGACCCCCGCAAATTTTTAAAACATTTTTTTTCTTTTTTTCAACCTTCGGGGTCCTTTACAGACCCCATGACAAAACCTAGGGGGCTCAGGAATCTCTACCCTGCCTCCTTGTCAACTATTACACTTCTGTTTACAACCACGATCATCTGCCACAAAAACAAGATGGCGGACAACACTTTCTCATTTCGACTGACTGGAATGTTGACAGACGTTCAACAGCCAATCAGAATTCCGCGCGCGCATGCTAAGGTCCGCGCACGTGCAAGGACAGTGCAAGGACGGAGCAAGCCTGTGCGCGCACCGTGTCCCACCCATAGATATATAATTTGAAAATGTATTTGTCTAATATGGGTATACAAGAGATGCTTGCTCAACAAAGTGGGAGGAGAGTCTAAACTGAGCACATTAGTAAGAATAGCCTGACAGTTCTATACTAGGAGCAGGTGTATTCTACTAGCTAGGCCCCTCTGAATATGTGCAAGAATCTGGAAGTGGGAAAAAGCACACAGCGAGCACATGGCTAACTAAAATGGCTCCCAAGTGCAATATGGCTTTCAGCTCATGCTAACAGATCCCTGCAATCTTTAACAGTACTTATGTGGGCAATATACAAAATAAATCAAATCAGGATGTTTTCTGACTACATTTTAAAATCACATCTTGAAGGTGAAATGAAAATATTGCAAGATTTTTACACCTGCCCATTTATAAATATTACACATCTCTAATGGAATTCTTCAGGCTGCCTTCAAAATGAGATGTGTATTTCAACATTCCATGACATTAAAATACTTTACACCCATCATTCAAGTATAAGATAACTACTACATATGTTATACTTTGTTAAAGGACCAGCAATTCAATCGGAGCAGCTTAATTATGTTCTACTTCACTCTAATCTAATAAAGGTTACACACTACATAGAATCAAAATAGTTTCGTGGTCAATACGAAGATGGGGTATCTCCAGATGTTATATACTCACAAAATCCACTCCAAAAAACACATTTTTGGCTTACAAAATTATACAAATGGATATCCTGCAATTCCAAGAAGCCATTATCAAAATGTCCTACTAAATATGCATTTGCTGCAGAAGATCATATTATGCTAAACAAACTAAACTAATAGATTTGCTAAAATGAACAGTTTTTCTTTGGATTTTAAGAAAAACATTAAACTCTTGGAGAGCAGAGCAAATGGAAAGGGGCGACCACTCGGTCCCCCCGAATGTATGGCAGAGTACCTCGATCCCCCCGGGAAGCCATTTTGGGCGGGAGGCGCGTCTCGGCTGGTATGCCCGAAGCGGCGTAGCCGGGGCGTGCTTTTTCCCGCCGTAGAGTGGGCTGGCCTAGACACTGACGCGGCTGGCCACGCCCTCGGGGCAGGCAGGGGCGGGTTTACGCCCGCCCTGAAGACGGATAAAAAGGGACGCAAGACCCGAAGGCATCCTCTTGTTCCTGTGCTCTGAAGCTGCACCTCCTCGCTGCACGTGAGCTCGAGACGGAACGAAGAGCCAATTTTGAGCGTTGTAATCGTTCTTGTTTGTTTTGCAGATACTCTGTTGGAGAATGCCGAAGAAGGCGGGAAAGCACATGACTACCGAACAGATGCTGCGTATTCTCATGAAGGAGATGACCGAACTAAAGAAGCGAGTGGATAAGAACGAGGAAGGGGGACCAAAACGTCCTTTGGCGGGAGCAGCCCCGGGAGGGAAAAACAAGAGGCCCAGGAGGGGAGCAGCGGGAGAAGACATCCCGGGTCCCAGTGCCCCACTCGAGGCACCAACTCCCGTGCCGAAGGAAGGGAATCCGATTCCCGTTGTGGTCACCCCCGTGTCCGAAGAAGATATGCCGCCCGAGCTGGCAGCACAATTGGCAGCGTGGTTGGGTAAAGGTAACGAGGGCGCCACGGCTGTCGACGCACAGGCGCTGATGAAGCAACTGCGCGAGAAACGAGAGGCAGCCAAGGTGTCCGCGCCGGCTGCAGTAGTTGACAAGACACAAGGGACGAGTACGACCTCAGAGGCAGCGTCCGGTGCAGGTAAGCGGCCATTGCCGATTGCGAGGGATGAGTCAGCACCCTCTCGTAGAGAACAGTTGGGTCAACATGTGCCGTTGGCGATTAAGGAGAAGATTTGGGCGGGGGAATATGTAAACATCTTCTCGTTGCTTGTTGATCATTATGAGGTGGAGCATGTTAAGGGCCAGAAAGACCTCATGCATCCGAGTGTTTGGCGCGCAAAAATGGCCGCCTTTAAAGTGAATGAGAGTATTGGCAATTGGGGCAAAGCATGGGGGATTTTTACGTCGATCTTAGGGGAACGTAGGCCTGAGTTGCTTTCCGAGTTGCCAACCTATCAGTCGCGAATCATGGGGTACTCGACATCACACCAGGGTAACCATTGGTTCTGCTACGATAATCTGTTTAGAAAGGCGAAGGAGCATAACAAAAGCTTAACCTGGGATTGTTACGATTCTTTGACATGGGATAAAATGAGAGACGGGTATGTTGAAAATGCCATTGGTAGGAAGTAATGTTGGCGAATCCTCCCGCCATTATGGGGGGACGCCCTTTCGTTCAGGTACGGGTACCGAAGATTACTCGAGACCTGCCGGCAATACAGGAAAAAGGGGGTTCTGCTTTAATTTCAACAGAGGTAAATGTACTAGGCCACAGGGATCGTGTAAATTTAAACATGAATGTAGTGGATGCGGGTCGTCCCATCCTGAGTCCACGTGCAGAGCCAAAACGGGTGATAATGGGGGGAGAGGAGGCGCCAAACAGGTCTAATATAGTCCGAGGGGCGCCTTTACCTACCCCGATTGATACCTTGGCGATGATTCCCTGGCTCAGTGAATACCCGGATCGTACTTCTGCTGGGGTGCTGCGGAACGGATTTTCGTATGGTTTCCGCATCCCGGTAGGGGACTTTCAGGGTGTGGAAAAGTGTAAAAATCAACTTTCCGTCCTGCAGCATACGACCGTAGTACAGGATAAGATCCGGAAAGAGGTGACTCGAGGTCGGGTCGCCGGCCCGTTTAGTGTACCCCCGGTGCAGAATTTTGTTTGTTCCCCTTTAGGGGTGGTCCCCAAGAAGGACCCAGGCGAGTTCCGACTGATTCATAATCTATCAGCTCCACGTGGTCTTTCTGTAAACGATGCAATAGATCCAGAAGTGTGTTCGGTGCGGTACGCATCCTTCGATGAGGCCGTAGCCATTTTGAATCGCCTGGGGCCCGGGGCGCTGATGGCGAAATCAGATATCGAGTCAGCGTTCCGGTTGCTCCCGGTACACCCAGACGACCAGCGTCTCCTGGGATTCATGTTTCAGGGTTGTTATTACATGGATAGGTGTATGCCGATGGGGTGCTCTATATCTTGTGCCTATTTCGAGAAATTTAGTAGTTTTCTACAATGGGTCTTCACAAGGAAGACGGGTTTCCAACATGTAATGCATTACCTTGATGATTTTTTGTTCCTTGGGGCAGCCGGGGATCTCGAATGTGGCCAGGCCTTGGCCGAATTTTGTGTGTTAATGAAACAGTTTGGTGTGCCATTGGCACCAGGTAAGACGGTGGGTCCTGCGACTTGCCTTGAGTTTCTGGGGATCGAGTTAGATTCCAGTGAGGGTTGTTTTCGTTTGCCAGCTGACAAAGTGGGGAAGTTCAGGGCAGCCCTGCAAGTATGTATAAATGCATCTAAAGTTACGCTGCATCAATTACAGCAGTTGGTGGGACAGTTGAATTTTGCCCTGAGGGTGATACCAATGGCCCGCCCCTTTTCCCGTTCAATTTCCCAAGCTATGGTCGGCCTAAAGGAGGGCCATCATCGCACGAGACTATCGGCGGAGGTCCGCCAGGACATGCGTATTTGGTTAGCATTTCTGGCGGATTTTAATGGTCGAGTGGTCTGGAACAAACCAGCCGTGTCCTCTGACGAGCTGGGGCTATGGACAGATTCAGCAGGAAGCGTAGGTTTTGGTGCCATCTTTGGCACAAAATGGTCGGCACAGAGGTGGCCGACATGGTGGCATGACAGTGGTCTGACAACTAATATTGCTTTCCTGGAACTTTTTCCCATTTTGGTGGCCCTGAGAACCTGGCCCGAAGGGTTCAAAGATCACTCTGTCATATTCTGGTCTGACAATATGACCGTCGTTGAGTGCATCAATAGTCAGGCAGCACGTTGTAAACTGATTTTAAGACTGCTCAAAGAAATTGTATTACTGTGTATGCAACTGAATGTGCTATTCAGAGCAAAACATGTCCCAGGGGTAATGAATCAGGCGGCTGATGCACTGTCTCGTTTTCAAATGCAGGCTTTCTCGGGTTTCCTTCCCTCAGCGGACCCAGAGCCGGCACCCTTTCCCGAAGCTCTCTGGTCTCTCGGTG
Source organism: Lissotriton vulgaris (assembly GCF_964263255.1). NCBI lineage: Eukaryota > Metazoa > Chordata > Amphibia > Caudata > Salamandridae > Lissotriton > Lissotriton vulgaris. The sequence goes on from NC_141687.1 coordinate 1,591,576,350, forward strand.
CCCCGAACTTCGTCACCTCGTGGGAGAGAGTCTAGCACCAAGGACGAGGAAGGCATACGAAGGGGCGTTTCGGTCCTATTTAGCCTTTTTGGGGACTGATAGAGAGAGGCTTTGGGGTCACGAGGAATGGGTAGTGAATTTTCTGATGTCCTTACGTAGGGCTGGGAAATCGGTGGCTACGGCCCAGAGGCATCGTGCTGCCATTTCCTTTGTTGCCAGAGCGCATGGTATCCAGGACCCGACAGCGTCTTTCGTTGTACAGAAAGCGCTGCGTGGGTGGCAACGCCTTGAGGGTCGCAGAGTAGATGAAAGGCGCCCGATAGGTTTGGATAGGTTGTCCCAGTTGTTGGCCACACTCCCGGCCACATGTTCATCTCAGTTTGAGGCGGTACTGTTCCGAGCCGCTTTTACGCTAGCATTTCACGGGGCGATGCGGGTAAGCGAACTGGTTGCAAGGAACAAACTGGATGTGGCAGGGGGTTTGTGCCAGGAACACGTTCAGATCAGGGGAGAGACAATGACTGTCTCCTTTGTAAGGTCCAAGACTGATCAAGATGGGATGGGTGACTGCATAATCATACGCAGGATTCCCGGGTCCTCCATGTGTCCGGTAAAGTGTTTAGAAGATTACCTAGCACGAAGGGTGGCATCATGGGGGGGGACTTTGTTAAGACACGCAGACGCCACCCCACTGACGAAATTTCAGTTTCAGCGGGTGCTTGCGATGTCAATTGCCGCTGCGGGCTTGAACCCGGGCGAATTTGGGACCCATTCCTTTCGGATAGGGGCTGCTACGGAAGCTACAGCCAGGGGTCTTAATGTTGAACAAGTGAAACGAGTGGGCCGTTGGTCCTCCAATTGTTATAAGAGATATGTGCGGTTGCACATGTTGTGAAGCTGTAATAATGTACTCACGCTTCTTGTTTTTGTTTGGTTTTCAGTTACGCAAGCCTACGAGGCGGGGCGGACTATGCAGTCGACCCAACACCGGGCCAGCGGTCAGACATCACCGGCTGTGAAAAAGGAGGTGTGGGTCGTGGGCCACTCATACGTGAGGCGTGCCGCGGACGTATTCAAAGCAGGTGATATGATTCACGTAGCTGGGGAATACGGGTACAGGGTGTCCTTCCACGGAAGAGGCGGTCTCTGTATTGACCAGTTTCAGTCATTTTTCGAGGGTCTGTTAGGGCGGACGAGGTCACCGCCGTCTATAGTCATAGTGCATTTAGGGGGCAATGATTTGGTCACCACCGGTAGACGACTTCTCCTGGAGGCAATGCTTTCCACTGTAAGTTGGTTGGCGAGGAGAGTTCCGGGGTGCAAAATTGCGTGGTCCCATATGATCCCACGAAAGGTGTGGCGGGGGGCTATTACTATTCCTGCTTTGAATCATTCTGTTAGAAAACTTAATAACAAAGTGAGTAGGTTGTTCCGTTCCAGGACATTGCATTCTATTTCGCATGGCTGTATTAATGATGACAGTATGTATTTGGGGGATGGTGTGCATTTGTCTCGGGTGGGGAATGAGTTACTCATAGGAGACTTCTTAGCATGGTTAAAAACGTTACAACATGGCCTTTAGGTAGGAGCTTTGTGGGGGGTCCGGATAGCCGGTCAACTATCCGGCCTGTGGCGGTAAGGTCATGATCGGTGAGCACTATTTGGAAGATCCCTATGAGTGGGCGTCACCCAACACGGATGGGAGCGCTCGGGAGAGGTGGCCTTTGGCCCCTCAACGGGGAGGCGGTCCCTTCTAAGGATGGGTCGCCGAAAGAAAAGGAAAGGCGGTCAAGGCCCCTTCCTGTATAGGAGGGGTTACAGCCCCCTCCTGGGGAATTTCCCGGGGCCAGTGACGTCTGCGACGGCAGATGTGGTAAGTTGTGCGGGGTTTGGGGGGAGGTCTACGATACCTTCTAGATAACCTCACACGAGTCCTCGAACGACCTTTAACTGGCGTCGAGTTTATTGGTGCCCCCGTCAAGTCAAGGGAAATTGGTAGTTTGCACTTGAGGTACGCCTCAGTGCTGTCGCCCCTCCCAAGTGGGGGGGGTATTTCTGGTTAGGGATCTTGACACCGGTTACGACCTTGCCGTTGGCCCTTAAACGTTAGGATGTACAATTTCAATATTTCAAGAAAATGTTTTGTAGGATGTTAGTTCGGCTAGGAGAACCTCTGTATTAGAGAATCTGTTAAGGTTAGCCAAACATCGCAATGTGGTAATGAAATTGTACATTAATATGAAACTGTTTAACGTTTTAATTTTTGTTTTAATAAATACGGCCGGGAGGGTCACTCCCTCCCTCTTCCAAAAACTTCAAGAACTGTTTCCGGTTTCCCTCCTTTGGGGATTGTGTTGAGAGGGGGTGGCGGGTATCTCAGCCATATGGAAAGGGGCGACCACTCGGTCCCCCCGAACGTATGGCAGAGTACCTCGATCCCCCCGGGAAGCCATTTTGGGCGGGAGGCGCGTCTCGGCTGGTATGCCCGAAGCGGCGTAGCCGGGGCGCGCTTTTTCCCGCCCTAGAGTGGGCTGGCCTAGACACTGACGCGGCTGGCCACGCCCTCGGGGCAGGCAGGGGCGGGTTTACGCCCGCCCTGAAGACGGATAAAAAGGGACGCAAGACCCGAAGGCATCCTCTTGTTCCTGTGCTCTGAAGCTGCACCTCCTCGCTGCACGTGAGCTCGAGACGGAACGAAGAGCCAATTTTGACCCACCCACCAGCCCCTGAGGACAGCAAGTTGTTTTGAATAAAGTTTGATGTGGTAACTCTAATTCTTTGTTTACAGGTGGGATTAGTATCGTGATAACTTTGAATATGCAATAAAGAATGGTCAATTTGTGGTGTGTTTTGCAAATAAAGTAATCCTGCTTTAGTGTTCATTAGTAAGCATGTTTTAATAAAGTTGTTGTTGTTACTGTCTTTCAAGTAATTTAGTCATTTAGTAATTTAGTTAGAATTGTCGTATTTATTTCGGTCGGGCGGTAAGGTCATGATCGGTGAGCACTAATTGGAAGATCCCTATGAGTGGGCGTCACCCAACACGGATGGGAGCGCTCGGGAGAGGTGGCCTTTGGCCCCTCAACGGGGAGGCGGTCCCTTCTAAGGATTGGTCGCCGAAAGAAAAGGAAAGGCGGTCAAGGCCCCTTCCTGTATAGGAGGGGTTACAGCCCCCTCCTGGGGAATTTCCCGGGGCCAGTGACGTCTGCGACGGCAGATGTGGTAAGTTGTGCGGGGTTTGGGCGGAGGTCTACGATACCTTCTAGATAACCTCACACGAGTCCTCGAACGAACTTTAACTGGCGTCGAGTTTATTGGTGCCCCCGTCAAGTCAAGGGAAATTGGTAGTTTGCACTTGAGGTACGCCTCAGTGCTGTCGCCCCTCCCAAGTGGGGGGGGGGTATTTCTGGTTAGGGATCTTGACACCGGTTACGACCTTGCCGTTGGCCCTTAAACGTTAGGATGTACAATTTCAATATTTCAAGAAAATGTTTTGTAGGATGTTAGTTCGGCTAGGAGAACCTCTGTATTAGAGAATCTGTTAAGGTTAGCCAAACATCGCAATGTGGTAATGAAATTGTACATTAATATGAAACTGTTTAACGTTTTAATTTTTGTTTTAATAAATACGGCCGGGAGGGTCACTCCCTCCCTCTTCCAAAAACTTCAAGAACTGTTTCCGGTTTCCCTCCTTTGGGGATTGTGTTGAGAGGGGGTGGCGGGTATCTCAGCCATATTAGAACAACCTTTACTAGCATTAGTAGATGGAGCTTTTGCAATAGTTACTGAGCATTGGAGAAATACAAGATTCCATTTAATAAACTGTAAAATACAGCATCCACTATAAAAATATGGAGCTTCAAGACACATCTGTGCCACTGAATAGCCATTTACCCATGAAAACAACATTGGGCAATTTGAAAAGATTAATATTGAACTCTCTGAGTAAATCTATGAGGACTATAGTAAACACTCACTGCATTCTAGCTGTTATATGTAGGTACCCTAAATAGGCATAGGTAAGACTGCAAATTTTCACCTATATCCTTCCCTATATTACATACATAACGGTTCATAGGGACTGACCTTTTTACCTAGATATGACACTGCATTCGGAAAGCAGGTTTTTTCCTGGTTCGATACTCATACTATGAATGAGGCTTCTTGGAAGCATAGGAGGAATCACAGCAGGGGGAACATCTCCTGTATACTATCTATGTTAAAGTTCAAGCCCAACGTCACCCTTTTTGCCGACACAGTAACACAGCAAGGTAAGACACCTGGGGATACCTGTGGGTATATATACATCATGTCTTGCTTAGACAGACAAAGGAGACCGGGACTTTCCAGCTGTTACACTGACCATAGACGCTGAGGTTTCTTCATGAAGATACCTCAGCTTGCAGTGGTCTAACATCCCTGGTAGGGTGTCCGACTCAAGACCAGGACGGGGTCCCATATTCTCTTCTTTCTCAGGTAATGGGGTTGAGTAGACCGTAGAGGGATTCTTGGCATAATGCATAACACCTACACAGATGCTAGGTACATTTAGGTACATCAAGTTAGGGAGACATCATAGGAGTACACACGTGCTTATCATGTGTTTTATGTACTGTATATAGCCCTGATTACTGCAAAATGGTAGAACTGTACCATCCCTTTACCTTCGGAGTACTGCTAATCATATATCTCTGCTACTGTCTAATGGCTGTTACATCAAATCTATTCTACACTAGAATAACAACTGTTCAAGAAATCCTTATTGAAAGTCCCAGACTGTTTATTCTGTGTATCTCTGAGACAAATTGAGTGAGCAGAAGTGACTGAGTGAAAAGTAGTAAATTGTTTCCATGATCCTGAAGGATCAGGGTTGTCATGTTCTGAAGTTGCCAAAAACTATTCTGTCCCCAATAAGAGGAGATTCTAGCGGCACTGTGAGGTAGCTTATGCAAACAGGTTAACATATCCAGTGGGGGTGCTCGGAACCAGTCTGCCACCAAACCCACAGTTTATGTTATCTGAACACTTAGATCCTGTATAGGGTATATAGGACATAGCGATATGATGGGTGATACTATCGAACTGTATTTGGGAAAAAATGAAGAAGAAAGATGCTATCCACATTAATTTCCAACTGAAAAAAGAGACTGATAAGATGCTCATCCTGTACAAAATTCTGCTTCTGAATATCAACCAAGTATATATTCAGAAGACCCAGATTTTCACCCCAAATTTTCTTTCACCTTCACTCTATTCTATGAAAGTGAACTGTCAAGCCGTATGCTGCTGTGCATGTGAGGCGAACTGGAATTGGATTTACTGTCCTAACAGCGAAAGATCTTCTACAGAGGGTAGAAAACAATGATAACAATGTAGAATATAACTTGATTAAAATTATGGCTTATCAGTGAGATGCCACTAAATATTTGTTCTGAAGACAAGGAGAACTATGATGCATGTTGAAGAAATTTGAGACCACCACCGACTTTGGGCCCTATTCACATAGTTAACTGTGATGAAAGTCTAACATTATGAGTGTTGGTATCTACAAAGGGAATTTACTACTTGTTCATGCTCTTTGTGAATAGCAAAAGTTGAACTATATGACTTTCAGTATTTACAAAGGGCATTTACAACTAGTAAATGCCCTTTGTGAATACCAAAAGTCGTAAAGTTAGACTTTTGTCTCATTTTACCTTTAGGAATCAGGCCCTTGGTTCACAAGTTTGTGCTGAACACTTAAGGGATAACTTATACAGTGTTCTACTTAAAGCAAATGATAATCTTTCAGATGTTGCATTCAAGAAACCTGTTGAATAATGTTCTTTAGATCCTGCAAATGTTTGCAGATTTTTTCAACCACAAATTCCAAAGTATGCATAAGTACTCAATAAACAAAGAAACAAAAATGCCTTGAAAGACACTTTTGGAGAAAAGAGTTTCTTGCGAGAAATGCACCACATATGCTCTTGTGGATAAAAAAAAATCTCAAAATTCAGGTATGACTCTGATGAATCCATTCTTAGTTTTATAGAACAATATATTTCTTGTGAGATCCCTAATAAAGAAGCAAATATGAAACAGTTTCAACGAGTTGTAAAGTGTCAGAATCATAAGTGAAGTGTTGGAAATACTGCTTATGTAAATGGAAGAACAAATCCCAACACTATGGCAAATGTTGTTTTGGTTTTCTGAGACACATTCTAAATAAAGGAAGAGTCAACAATGTTATGTCTTCAGTTAGTCATGTCATCACTGGAAAATCACCTAGAAATACATCTAATCTAAAAAGAGACCAGGCGTCACAGAGGACCAACTACTACATTATTTAAATACTACATACATACTAACATGGACATGCAATATGTTGCAGATAACTCGACAACAGTAGTACAGTATATTACTTCAAACATTATTAAGGCAGGAAAAACAGATATGAAGGAAATATGGGAAGAGATACATGCTGGCCAATCATTGGCAATGATACCCGCCAGGAACTCTGTAGAGTTTTCAAAAATCACATGTATTGATTATAGATGAAGTTAGCATAGTGTCCAACTTGATGTTGGACTTTGTTCGAGATCTTTTGCAACATACTCCAGGGGAAATTTGAGCCAATTTGAAAGACTCTTTAACAGAAAGAAACTCGCAATTCACTTGGAAGTATAGGCAATGTCAACATTTGCCTGCATTTCTCATACTGTAAACTCATACATGAAGTAAACTAATGATGAGAATATGTGAAAATATTACAAGATATTAGTCTCAGAACTTTAACAGAAGAGATGAAGACTATGCTTTTAGGGAAATGATTTCTTCTTCATTTCTAAATGTTCATTCTTCTGCAGAAGTAATGCACCTTCTTCTTTTACAGGCATTACCCATGGATTGTCTAATGCAGGGGTCTCCAAACCGGTTCTGGAGGGCCGGATCCATGCCAGATTTTTAAAATTACTACACGTATCTCAATTGGGACATCCCAAAAATCTGGCATGGATCCGGCCCTCCAGTACCCGTTTGGAGACCCCTGGTCTAATGCCAACCTTAAAAGAATCCTCTGACTTAAATAGGAAAATGCTACATCTAGAACATTAAAAAACTATTGATTTGCCTTGTAAATATAACACAGAAAGTCATGGAGTAAACATTACTATTTGTAAAACCTTATCTACAAGATCATTAAACATGGAGAAATCTGTGTCACATACTTCAGGATTGGAGAAAGACTTACATCTATGTCAAAATTGTTGCATACTTTTACTTATAAATTTGGATATGGAGCTCATACTTGCAAATTGAGCAATGGGATCTGTAGTACATTGTGTTATGTATCGAACCAATGATAACATAGAATTTACTATTGTTAACGTTGACCATGTAAAGGTACCAACAAAAATTAGCAGTGAATTAGCAAGGTTTGTACCTATCAAAGATGTATATATTTGCAGAGAACAGGTTCCTCTTCATTTAACTTATGCGGTTCCATAACACAAATCGCATGGACTTAGCGTGGACTACACATTAATTAGCATTGGCTATGCTAAGAACGTACGACATACATAACTTTATCTCATGTGAAAGCCTTATCAGGTCTTTGGAATAAAGACATTGACTAGACAAACATTAATGCAGAGACTTCCTTCTGTGAATACAAAACCTAAAATGTATGTAAAAGGAAAATCGAATTTCAACACTAATGAGACAGAGGTGATGAAAAATCTTTGATGAAAAAAAAAAACAAAACCATATGGAAGTAAAATAATTTCAATTTACTAATGACAACCAGCATTAACTGCTATGGTAATGTTACTGTCAATCTTCTTCTCTTTTTAGTGAGAGAATTTCTACTTCAAATAATACTGAACCTTTTTCCAACAACCTAAGTATAATGTATGCTCTTTGGTCACATAAACACATAGGCTACTCTACAGGTCATGTTAGAGGTATTGTTAATGTCTGTACAGGCATTATTTGCTTTCCCCTTACTCAACAACAAGATGCTAAATAATTCTGTACAGCTGTTCACCAAATAGGTGCTGATGAGACTGTGCCATGTAACCTTTTTGTTGTAATCTACTATTGAGAACATGCATGTTTAAGTTGCTTGAATGCAGTGTCAATAGTAACACAATTTGAAAGATGTATTTACATTCTAATTTCTGCTAGAGAATCAGTGTAATTTAGAAATGTAAAAACAACAGCTGATGGACAGAATGCAGAACAATGTCATACATTCACCCCAGTACAGAGATCTGGGCCTAATCTATAGTTTTTTTGGTCACCATGCCATTCAACATTTGAACCCAGCCATATGCAAATAAGTCTTGACCCTGTGCCTCTTGGGAACCGTCCAGCCCGAATTTCCAAGGCAGGTCCTCCCTGGACTGAAAACAAGCATACTAGGACCGGTTTTGGAGTTTCACCCCTCTTCAACCAGGATAGCTTGATTCCAGTGGCATGGAGAGCACGGGACCCACGTCTGGGCATACCCGTCCCTCTTGGGGTGACAATTACAAAAACAACAGTTGATGGACGGAATGTATAACAATGTCATACATTCACCCAGTATAGTGATCTGGGCCTAAATCCATAATTATCAGCTCACCATGCCATTCCAGTTTGAACCCAGCCATATGCAAATCTGTCTTGACCCTGTGCCTCATGGGAACAGTCCAGCCCCAACTGCCAAGCCAGGTCCTCCCTGGACTATAAATAAGCATCCTAGGAGCAGTTTTGGTGTTCAGCCCTCTTCATCCAGGATACCTTGATTCCAGTGGCATGGAGAGCACGGGGCCCACGTCTGGGCATAACCGTCCCTCTTGGGATGACAAATGCAAAAACAACAGTTGATGGACAGAATGCAGAACAATGTCATACATTCACCACAGTACAGAGATCTGGGCTTAAATCCATTGTTTTTTTTTACTCACCATGCCATTCTGGTTTGAACCCAGCCATAAGCAAATCAGTGTTGACCCTCTGCATCATGGGAACAGTTGAGCCCAAACTGCCAAGCCAGGTCCTCCCTGGACAGGAAATAAGCATCCTAGGACCGGTTTCGGGGTTCAGCCCTCTTTAGCCAGGATAGCTTGATTCCAGTCGCATGGAGAGCACAGGACCCACATCTGGGCATACCCATCCCTCTCGTGTGACAAATGCAAAAACAACAGTTGATGGACAGAATGCAGAACAATGTCATACTTTCACCCCAGTACAGAGTTCTGGCATTCCAGTTTGAACCCAGCCATATGCAAATCAGTCTTGACCCTGTGCCTCATGGGAACAGTCCAGCCCGAACTGCCAAGCCAGGTCCTCCCTGGACTGGAAACAAGCATCCTAGGACCAGTTTCGGGGTTTAATCCCTCTTCAGCCAGGATAGCTTGATTCTAGTGGCATGTACAGTACGGGACCCACGTCTGGGCATACCCGTCCCTCTCAGGGTGACAAATGCAAGAACAACACTTGATGGAAAGAATGCATAACAATATCATAAGTTCACCCCAGTACAGAGATCTGGGCCTAAATCCATCGTGTTTTTGCTTGCAATTCCAGTTTGAACCCAGCCATATGCAAACCAATCTTGACCCTGTGCCATTTGGGAACAGTCCAGCCCGAATTTCCAAGCCAGGCCCTCCCTGGACTGGAAACAAGCATCCTAGGACCGGTTTTGGAGTTTCACCCCTCTTCAACGAGGATAGCTTGATTCCAGGGGCATGAAGAGCACGGGACCCACGTCTGGGCATACCCGTCCCTCTTGGGATGACAATTACATAAACAACAGTAGATGGACGGAATGTATAACAATGTCATACATTCACCCCAGTATAGAGATCTGGGCCTAAATCCATCACTTTCAGCTCACCATGCCATTCCAGTTTGAACCCAGCCATATGCAAATCTGTCTTGACCCTGTGCCTCATGGGAACAGTCCAGCCCGAATTGCCAAGCAAGGTCCTCCCTGGACTGGAAACAAGCAACCTAGGACCGGTTTTGGAGTTTCCCCCCTCTTAAGCCAGGATAGCTTGATTCCAGTGGCATGGAGAGCACAGGACCCACGTCTGTGCATACCCGTTCCTCTTGGGGTGACACAAATGCAAAAACAACTGTTGAGGATGGAATGCATAACAATGTCATACATTCACCCCAGTACAGAGATCTGGGCCTAAATCCATCATTTTCCGCTCACAATGCCGTTCTAGTTTGAACCCAGCCATATGCAAATCTGTCTTGACCCTGTGCCCCATAGGTACAGTCCAGCCGAACTGCCAAGCCAGGTCCTGCCTGGAATGGAAACAAGCATCCTAGGACCGGTTTTGGGGTTTCACCCCTCTTCAGCCAAGATTGCTTGATTCCAGTGGCATGGAGAGCACGGGACCCACGTCTGGGCATACCCGTCCCTCTTGGGATGACTAATGCAAAAACAGCAGTTGATGGACAGAATGCAGATCAGTGTCATACATTCGCCACAGTACAGAGATCTGGGCCTAAATCCTTTGTTTTTTTGCTCACCATGCCATTCTAGTTTGAACCCAGCCATAAGCAAATCAGTGTTGACCATGTGCATCATGGGAACAGTCCAGCCCGAACTGCCAAGCCAGGTCCTCCCTGGACTGTAAATAAGCATCCTAGGAGCAGTTTTGGGGTTCAGCCCTCTTGAGCCAGAATAGCTTGATTCCAGTGGCATGGAGAGCACGGGCCCACTTCTGGGCATACCTGTCCCTCTCGGGGTGACAAATGCAAAAACAACAGTTAATGGACAGAATGCAGAACAATGTCATACATCCACCCAAGTACAGAGATCTGGGCCTAAATCCATTGTTTTTTGCTCAGCATGCCATTCCAGTTTGAACCCAGCCATATGCAAATCAGTCTTGTCCTTGTGCCTCATGGGAACAGTCGGGCCCGAACTGCCAAGCCAGGTCCTCCCTGGACTGGAAACAAGCATCGTAGGACAGGTTTAGGGGGTTCACCCATCTTCAGCCAGGATAGCTTAATTCCAGTGGCATGTACAGCACGGGACCCACGTCTGGGCGTACCCGTCCCTCTTGGAGTGACAAATGCAAAAACAACAGTTGATGGACAGAATGCAGAACAATGTCATACATTCACCCCATTACAGAGATCTGGGCCTAAATCCATTGTTTTTTGCTCAGCATGCCATTCAAGTTTGAACCCAGACATATGCAAATCAGTCTTGACCCTGTGCCTCATGGGAACAGTCCAGCCTGAACTGCCAAGCCAGGTCCTCCCTGGACTGGAAACAAGCATCCTAGGACCGGTTTTGGGGTTTCACCCCTCTCCAGCCAGGCAAGCTTGATTCCAGTGGCATGGAGATCACAGGACCACATCTGGGTACACCCGTCCATCTCGGGGTGACAAATGCAAACAAGCATTGGAAATGCAATAGGTCTCGCAGCATTAGAGTTAGTGCTTTTAGAATTGTTTATGGGTTTTTTTGTAAATCTTAGCATTTTTGTTTCCTGTAGCCAATGCTAAAGAATTTGAAAAAAAAACCCATAAACATTTCTAAAAGCTCTAACTCAAATGCTCCGAGACCTATTCCACTGTGTGAGGGTGAGGGGTTGAGGGTGAGTGAGGGTGGGTGAGGGTGAGTGAGGGTGAGTGAGAGTGAGGGGTTGAGGGTGAGTGAGAGTGAGGGTGAGGGTGAGTGAGGGTGAGTAAGGGTGAGGGTGAGTGAGGGTGAGGGTGAGGGTGAGTGAGGGTGAGGGTGAGTGAGGGTGAGGGTGAGTGAGGGTGAGGGTGAGTGAGGGTGAGTGAGGGTGAGGGTGAGTGAGGGTGAGGGTGAGTGAGGGTGAGTGTGAGTGAGGGTGAGTGAGGGTGAGTGAGGGTGAGGGTGAGTGAGGGTGAGGGGTTGATGTTGAGGGTGAGGGGTTGAGGGTGAGTGAGGGTGAGTGAGGGGTTGAGGGTGAGTGAGGGTGAGGGTGAGTGAGGGTGAGGGGTTGAGGGTGAGTGAGAGTGAGGGTGAGTGAGGGGTTGAGGGTGAGTGAGGGTGAGGGGTTGAGGGTGAGTGAGGGTGAGGGGTTGAGGGTGAGTGAGGGTGAGGGTGAGTGAGGGTGAGGGTGAGTGAGGGTGAGTGAGGGTGATGGGTTAAGGGTGAGTGAGGGTGAGTGAGGGTGAGGGTGAGTGAGGGTGAGGGGTTGAGGGTGAGTGAGGGTGAGGGTGAGTGAGGGTGAGGGTGAGTGAGGGGTTGAGGGTGAGTGAGGGGTTGAGGGTGAGTGAGGGGTTGAGGGTGAGTGAGGGTGAGGGGTTGAGGGTGAGTGAGGGACCGCAAAGCTATGGGGGGCAGAAATACCACAGGAGGGGGCTATAGCATAAATACCACTGGGAGTTGATAGAGCGGGAAAACGGCCAGAGATTTGCAGGGCAGAGAGAGCACCACAGCGAGACAGCAAGGTGCGAACTGTGTGAGATATTGTGACCGGCGCACGGTGGGGCATTCCCAGGGTAGAAACGCACTGGGACAGTGGCAGGACAGAGAACCCGCGCGAAGCTGGAATGGCAAGAAGATCTCTGGGGTTGGTATGGGTTGAGTACCACTAAGGCTGGTAGGAGGGGTGTACCACGTGAGACTGGGGAGTGTGAAATAGGAGCAGCTTTGTGAAAAACGCCGGAGGGTGGTCCGTGGAGAATTTGGAGATTATTGAAAGCATGGCGGCGCCCCCAGATGTTCTTGTTCTGCGTACAGTGTTGTGGACGCGCAAATAGCCGGAAATACGTGAATTGCTCACGGCAGCAGCGGCGGTGATGCAGGACTCCTGCATGGTGCTTGCCAGAACTTGGATAACTTCAGAGAATACGGATAAAGTACATTTCAATGCACGCAGGAGACTCCAGGAAAAGGTGCAAGGCGCACCGAAAATGGAACTGCCTGACAGGATGCAGATTTAGAAGGTCGTGTGCCAAATGCAAATAATTAAGACAGTGCTGCATTCCGTAATGTAGCCCGTGAAGCAGCATGCTGGAACAATGACAGAGGGATCTGCTTAGCAAAACAGTCATTCCAGGGAAAACTGCATGACCAGGCGAGAGCAGAATGCTGTGACGCACTTAAAGCAGGCATGGAAATTCTGCCAGGCTAACTCAATCTATCTTCGATGATTCAAGTCTCTTCTGCACGTAAAGATTACGAAGCGGACGGCACATGAGCGTTTGTTATAATGCAAACCGCTCGAGCTAACTCGACAGACGTCTGAAGCAGGACCAGGGCGCCTAGAAGACCACCCGAGGTGATACACAGTGGTATGCAAGGGATGGCACCCACTCATTCGATCTCACGCAGGTTCACATAATAACAGCTCTCTAACACTCTAGGTCAAATTTTGAGGTGCATATTAGGGAGTCAGGGAGGAGATATGGTGGTGGTGGGGGGAAGGGGGGGTAGTGTTGCTAAAGGAGATTTTGAAAATCGTCAGGTCATTTAAGATATAAATGCGCGAGCGATAAGGATTAACACAACCAAGAATGGGGAAATGAAGCAAAATACACGCAGAATGGGGCAAGTGGCAAGACAAACTTGAAACAAAAGGGGGAGGGTAAGGGTTCGTAGGCATGCTATAGATGCCGATCCTGCCACGCCTCTGTAGCAAACTAGAAACTATATGGTAGGCAGGGACATTCGGAAAGATGTCAGCTACTTTAGGCAGTGTTCTATCTACCGTAACAGCATAAAAAATGTTTTAAAAAACGGTTCGACTTAATGGTTTGACGGTAAGAGCTGTAATTTTAAGTACTGAAAAATAGAGCTTGTGCAAAATTCCATGAAAAATAAACTGGAAATCTTTAGATTTATACAGCAGCTGAGGAAATTGCCCACTTATTTTCATTTTTTTCCATTTCAAAATACTTATTTTTTTTCACGCTGCATACAGACATGTAACATAATTTTGTTAAAGATTTGATCCAAACTTCAAGTTACCGGCAATATTTTCCATTATACAGAAAACCATGGCAGTTCACAGCAGCTGTGCTTTAATGTACAACAAATCGGGAATCTTTTTTTATTCCACTGATACATTTGCCTTTTAGCGGAATTGGAAGTAACATTTTCTTAACAGCTAAGGTGTGTTTAAATTGTGCCTGTGGTGGTGGGCCCGCACACTCGATGGTGACCCAGAGCTAAACAGAGAAAGACAGAAAATGAAGAAAGACCGAGGAAGATATAGATAGAAAAACAGTCACAAAGGAAGACAACAAAGATGAAAACAAGACGGAGGGAAGAGAGGGGAGGGGGGAGGAGAAATGCGACACGGCGGGAAGGGGAGGGGGCGGAGCGGGTACAATAAACAAGACGGAGGGAAGAGAGGGGAGGGGGGAGGAGAAGTGCGACAGGGGAAATGCGAGACGGCGGGAAGGGGAGGGGGCGGAGCGGGTAAACAAAGACGGACATGCACGCGCTTTTAAGCTCAATGCGCATGCGCATTGAGCTTAAAAGTCACGGGCACTGCAAGGAATCGCCACGATTCCTTGCAGTGTGGATAAAGAGCGGATAAGTCCCAATACTCTCGCCTTGCTCGATGCGCATGCGCATCGACAGGCGAGACCTAAAACAGCAGTTGATGCGCATTATGCAGAACAATGTCATACATTCACCTCAGTACAGAGATCTGCATCTAAATCCATTGTTTTTTTGCTCAGCATGCCATTCCAGTTTGAACCCAGCCATATATAAATCAGTCTTGACCCTGTGATTCATGGGAACAGTCCAGCCCAAACTGCCAAGCCAGGTCTTCCCTGGACTGGAAACCAGTATCCTAGGACTGATCTCGGGATTTCACCCCTCTTCAGCCAGGATAACTTGATTCCAGTGGCATGGAGTGCACGAGATCCACGTCTGGGCATACCCATCCTTCTCGGGGTGACAAATGCAAAAACAAGAGTTGATGGACAGTATGCAGAACAATGTCCTACATTCACCCCAGTACGGAGATCTGGGCCTAAATACATTGTTTTTTTGCTCACCATGCCATTCCAGTTTGAACCCAGCCATATGCAAATAAGTCTTGACCCTGTGCCTCATGGGAACAGACCAGCTCGAACTGCCAAGCCAGGTCCACTGGAAGCAAGCATCCTAGGACCAGTTTTGGGGTTTCACCCCTCTTCAGCCAGGATAGCTTGATTCTAGTGGCATAGAGAGCACGGGACCCACGTCTGGGCATACCTGGCGCACTTAGGGCGAGAAAGCAAAATAAACACAACTGATGGACGGAATGCAGAAGACTGATTTGCATATGGCTGGGTTCAAACTGGGGTGGCAAAATGAGCAAAAGAATTATGGATTTAACTCAGATCACTTGACTGGGGGTGAATGTTTTGATTTGTTTTGCATTCCATCCATCAATTGTGTGTCTATTAATATAGAAATGTTACATATACAGCTGTGTAGTGTGGCTAGTCTCCCTACTGTTTTACTATGGTGAATAAATATCTTATTTGAATGGTTCAAAGAAGCGCTATGAATAATACAAAGATTAATAAGTTAGTAACCAATTTTATTGCCATACTGATTTCTATTTCTTTTTTTTCATATTTTTATTTAATTATTATGCCCCATTTTATGCAAGCAAGAACAGAATACATATTACAGTATGAGATAGAACACAGAAAAACAAAAGATTATACAAACAAAAGCAAATATCTTGAATAATTATGACATAACAGTATATTTTTTTTCTCCTAATCAAAACCCAAAAAAGATCACAGACAGGGAAAAGAAAGGTCACAGCTAGTTCAAGAAAAAGAAATGTATATATGGTCACTCCAACTCCCCCTGAATCCACTGCCAAACAGGTACCCAGATCTTCATTCCCAACGCTCTTTTTTTCCTACCCTTTGTTTCATATATAGCAGATTCTATGTTATATGAAGCTAGAAGAAGTGCTCTCCAAGCATCAAAAGAGGAGGCAAGTGGATTACTCCATTCTTGGGAAATACATGCCCTTATTAATGCCATACAAATAAATAATAGATTATTTTTCCAAGCAGGTAATGAATCAGCGGTTACCCCTATTAGGACTAATTCCCCAGTTAGAGTGACTATGGACCCAAACAGGAGTGCCAGAAATGACTGAATTGCAGCCAAAAAAGAAGATAACGGGGGAAAAGAAAAAAACATATGTAGTGCATCGGCTGCAAATAGCCCACATCTGCTACACTCTGTACCCACAGTAGACCCCCATTTAGAAATTTTTAAGGGTGTATAATATAAATCCATTAGAACCATATAATGCTGTGTACTTGATCTGCCAGTAATCAAAGTGGAATTCGCCAATGCAATGGATTCCTCAATCTGAATACCATTGTTACCCAATTTTTCTGCCCTTCTCATGGACTGAAACTCTAAATCATCTATACATGCAGCGATGAGCAGATTATAATAATATCCTATTGATTTTTTAGACAACATGCTCTCAATTAGATGAATCCTACACAACCCAGAGCGGGCCTGTGGTTGAAGAGTATTAACAAAACTATATATCTGAAGATTCTTAAAGCAATCCTGGGTTGTTAGATTATTCTTATCTAAAAGCTCTGAAAAAGTGATTAGTTGATCATTATGCCACAAATCACCACAGAATGAAGTCCGCGGTTACGCCATCTGGTCGTGACGTGATCTTGAAAAACCGGGGGAAAAATACTTGATGATGATAAAGGTGTGTATAATAAAATTTTCTGGATTCCTAATTGACGCTTAATTATCTTCCATACCCCGAAGCCAGCTTTAAAGATCTTAAATTTAGTTTTTTTTAATAATATCGTGGCTCATTGTTTTTAACGAGACAGCCACGGCACTCCTCTCCCAATGCGAATTCATAAATTGATGGAGAGTGGCTCGCTGGAATTCCTGCCTTTCCGCCAATAATTAAAGGACTAATGAACTGTAATACTGCTGCGATATAATAATATAAAAAATGCGGAATTCCCCCCCCCCGACTTTGGTAAGATCATCTTCTTGTATGATCTACAGTGGCATTTATAGCCCCACAAGAATCTTGCTGCCATACTTTCTAGTTGTTTAAAACAACTTAAGGGGAATTCGAGAAGAATTGTTCGAAACATATAAAGACATTTTGGGAGTATGATCATTTTTAAAATGTTATTCCGGCCAAATAAGGATAAATGGAGATGGTCAATGCGCTCAAGCTGGTGATGTAATTTTGATACCCAAATATGTTGCTACTGCCACTGTCTTAAGTTGTGTGGGAGGGTACTGATCAACAAATAGGATTTGGGTTTTAGATATGTTCAGTTTGTACCCTGAAAAAGCTCCAAACTGAGTAGCCAAATCCTCTATTATTGGCAGTGCCGTCTGGATATTGGTTGTAGTCACTATCATATCATCTGCGTAAGCGAGAGCTCTATACCTAGTACGGGCAACTAGTACGGGCGCTATAACCTCTGCTTGGTTTAATTTATTTAAAAAAATTATCAATATAAAGAGCAAACAAAAGTGGTGAATACGGGCATCCCTGTTGAGTACCTCTTAGAATAGGAAAAGAGGCAGATTTATTTGTTCTAATTTTTATACATAAGACTGGTAAACATAAAGTGCTTACAGAGCTGAGATCATCTGAGGGCTGAGCCCTTCAGTGACAGCATATCCCACAGATACGGCCAGGCTACCCTGTCGAATGCCTTCTCGGCATCCAACAGGGTAATGCAGAGTTCAGTTTTTGTCCCTTGAGCCAATCCATTAAGGCAATTACACGCCTGACATGGTCAGTGGTATCCCAATTAGGGATAAAACCATGCTGCCAATATGAAACAATTGACAATATTATACCTGAGAGATGGTATGCTAGAATTTTCGAGAAGATCTTGCTGTGGGCATTGATCAATGAGATCGGCCTAAAGGAAGAAGGAAGAAGGGGAGGTTTGTCTTTTTTTTTAAGAAAAACCATAATAATCGATTGCCGCCAGGATACTGGCCCTGTCCCTTTTTGAGCTTCCAAAAAAGTTCAAAGCAAATCTTGTTTTAGGACAGATTTCTATTTCTAGTCACACTTTTTCTTGTACCGCCATTATTTACCAACATGGAGAAACAACTGATACAGGACACTATACAATACATTTGATGAAGAAGACCAGATGCACAGAATGTGATGGTACAAAGTTAATTTATAATCACAGATAATAAGACAAATTTCCAAAACCTTCTATTTCTAAGTCATAAATTGTAATCACAGGTATACCCTTTCTATAAAATTAGAACAGGTATTCAACAGTTTGTGACATAAGTCAGTAGATATGTCATTATGTGGTCGTGCACAGTTGATTACTTTTGAAGAAAACAACTTATTTAGGTAACATTGCATGAATACAATGTTTGTATTGCAACTGATATATAGATACACAGTAGAACAAGAACAATATTTATGAGTTTTGGTTACAATTAATTTGATTTGTGTTTTTCCTCACTGTTTCATAATGACTACAACATTATGCTCATCTACTCCTCATGAGTGCTGTAAATGCAATGGTACTGCTGTCTGAGAAACACTACACAAAATTAAACTATTTCTTTACTCAGTAATGTAAATACGGTTCCCTGGCACAATAGCAAACCAAATATGTTGTGATCACAAAAATATTGTTTTTCCGTACATATAATGGTAAGTGCAAACAAATCAATACAAATATAGTTCTTACACTAATATTGAAAACATATACAAAACAATATAAATAGTAAACATTAAATATTTTAACATGTAACATGAAAAAAATGTAAATTATACATATTTAAGTAATGATTAAAAATATACTGAAATACAAACGTATTTAAATAAACACACACACATATATATGAATGTGTGCATCCAAAAAACGCCGCTTTGAAACGCCTCTATACATATATATGAATGTGTGTATATATATATACAGATATATAATATAAAAAAATAAAAACATTTTTGGATCTATAAGATCATTTTCAAACCTTTTTTAAATATACCAGTATGATAATGATATATTGTCTATTGGCGGTTGCCAGTAGGTACATATAGTTAGAATGTAGGTCCATAGTTTTTTTTTATTTGCCAATAATTTTGGCATTGTTTGATGAATCCTAGCCACATTTTCAAAAGTAGTTTGTCACTCACTTCAGCTGATATCTTGAAAGTTTTGTGGTGATCTGTCAAGCAGGAGATGAGAAAAACGTTTTCCCTATGTCAATTTCCATAGAAAGACAGAAACACTAATCGGAATTACACCAAATTTGACTGAAAGGTCGATGTTGGTTCAGGGAAGTGTCTTTTAGTGATTGGTGTAAATCCGTTCAGTAGTTGTGGAGTTATTAAAACACATTTCCAATTGTATATATAGAGACACAGAGGATCAGCAACCCCTCCCAATCTCGTGCGAAGATCTGATTGGCTGCTAATACTTCAAACCAGGAAGTGTTGGCAGCCATCTTGGGACTTGTCTTTAGTTGAGTCCCATCAAAAAAACATTGACAAAAAGAAAATGGGGCAGAGTAGGAATACCCTGACTGCAATAGGCCTTTTGGATGGTCCCAAAGGGAACACGCAGGGCTATAAAATAATTAAAAAAAAAAAAATTCTGTGGCCTCTCATGCTTCATTAGTTATTGGCCCCCATTCATGGGGGCATTTTTATAATAAGGTGGGAGCACTCAGTCACCCTCTCCTGGGGATTAAAAATGCCCCGGGGATCACCACCTCCCTGGGGCTAATACATTATTATGGGAGCATTTCTGAGCAGCCCTGGACCCGAGGACCACCACCTTCCCAGGGCTAAAAGGAATTTGTTTTGTGGGGCCCCAAGGACACCTCCAGGCCCTGGGGACCACCATCTCCCTGGTGCTATCTTACTTTAAAATGATTGGTTGGGGGACCAAGAGGCGCACTCCCTGGCCGTTCTCGGCCCGGGGACCTCCACCTCCCTGGGGCAGACCCTCTTTAAATGATGTCCTGGCAAACTACTGGTTGGGGGATAAAGTCCCCTTGAATGCTGAAGGTCAGTGGAGGAACCCCTTCTGTTACCTCCAGTAAGTCCCAAACAGTGGTATTTCTGAGATGTCTACCACTCTTCAAGCATGCCTCTTGCTGCACTACTGGTTGGGGAATGAAGTCCATTTTACTCCTAGGGGCCTTGGGAGCCAACTACCACTTCTGTTAAGCCAAGTCCTAGGCACACGTTACAGAGTGAAAGCAATGGATAAAAAAGTCTTGTGCATCTGGAAAGTTGTCATGTAAGGTCCACTCAAGTAGTTTAAAGTTTCTTCAGTTTTTTAATCTTTATCGTTGAAGAACACAACCAGCCAACAAATTTTTCTCCACAATGGGAAGGATCCTGTGACTTCATCACAGCTGTATCAAAAAGCATAGATGTTGTTGGAAAATCGCTCCGCTGGTGATAATTTCGATCCGGCTGGCCTGGATTAAGGAAAAAAAATATTGGAAAAGTCCTTGGGAGAGTTTTAAAAGAAACAGGGAAGCTCGGATGTAAAGGAGAAAACAGACAGTAAGTGCTCATATTCGTGGTGAAGGGAGGGTCCGCCGCTTCAACAGGACCTCTAGGGTGTGTGCTGAGAAAAATACAGGCACTGGTTCACCTTTGTTCTGGAAATGGACCCCTTCTGTTACCTCCAGTAAGTCCCACACAGGGGGATTGCTGGGAGATTGCTGGAGCCAAGACCCCTACTCTCCATCAATCAGCAAATATGCTGCATGGAGCACTACTAGTTGGTGAATGAAGTCTTCTTGGCTCTTGAGGGTCCTTGGGAGCCACCTACCCCTTCTTTTGCCTCCTGCATTTCCGATACATCTAGGTTGTCAGAGGCTGTCAGAGGCCATGCCTCCTTTCTCCACCACTATGCAAACACAACTGGTTTGAGGATGAACTCCCCTTGGCTGCTGATGGTCCTAGTGGGCCAACTACCCCTCCTGTTACCTCCAGTAAGTCCCACACAGCGTAATTGTGGAAAGGTTGTTGGAGGCCAGATCCCCCTTTCTCCACCAATATGTAAATGCATTGCCTGGTGCACTACTAATTGGTGAATTAAGTCCTCTTGGCTCTTGAGAGTCCTTGGGGATGAACTGCCCTTCCTGTTGCATCCAGTAATTCCTATACATCTGGATTGGTGAGAGCCTGTTGGAGGCCATGGCTCCTTTCTCCACCACAATGCAAACGCACCTCCTGGTCCTTAGAGGCCAACTACCCATCCTGTTTCCCTTCAGTAAGCCCCACACATTGAGAATGCTAAGAGGACTTCGAGCCTGTGCCCCCTTTCTGCACCACTCTGCAATTAGTCCTCCTGGCATGCTATTGGATGGGGGATGTAGTCCTCT
This sequence comes from Lissotriton vulgaris, assembly GCF_964263255.1. Classification (NCBI taxonomy): domain Eukaryota; kingdom Metazoa; phylum Chordata; class Amphibia; order Caudata; family Salamandridae; genus Lissotriton; species Lissotriton vulgaris. The sequence goes on from NC_141687.1 coordinate 1,591,597,675, forward strand.
TGGATGCTGAGGCCGAACCCCTCCTGTTACCTCTAGTGTGTCCCATTCAGCAGGATTCCTGAGAGCTGGCCGGAAACTTCTCCCCCTTTCTCCATCACTCTGTAAACAAAACAACTAGTTAAAAAAACATAGACATTAACTTAAAAAAGCAAAGGTAACAGGGACAGTATAGCTAGGAAATAGAATTTGAAAAGCCTTAGAAATTCAAACAGAGGTTACAGGGACGTTACAGTCATACACAACCAGTGTAATTCAGCATTTAGTTACCTGAGCTATGTATAACTTATATCCCCTCAATGCACTGTTTACAAACTCATATATTATATCACTTATGACATGGTTAGTGACATTACAGAGGACAGCATTGATGACACACAACCACTACGACACACAAATTTACAATAAACAACGAAAGTAAATTAAAAAACAAAATAAATTACATACTATATTAAAAACATTAAAAATAATTATACAAACAATTTAGAACATTAACAAGTAAAACGTATACTGCAATACGCAAACATATTTTAAAAGTGATAATATTAACATACATATATATTTTTAACATCAATATTAAAAACAGAGACATTTTTTACATCAATATACATTACCTTAGAAAATTAATATTATGGTCAACAATATTTTTGCATCATGATATTTCTGGATCAGTACATTTCACTCGAAACAGAGACTGGGTTTTGCATCAAAACCATATCAGGATACTATGGCTTCCCTGGGTGTACAGGACCATTATTCTTCCCCATATTGTACTAAGGATAATTCTGTTGTGGAGAGGATGAACATTAACTTAAATTAGTCCTTAAGAGCTGGAGTATTAGGTACAGGGCATAATTGGATCCACCACCTATATGGGGTACAATGAGCACTTAATCTTCCTAAAAGATCTCTTGCTAGATTGACCCATAACGATGCCCCTTCTTTGGCATTGTGGTGGAAGCCCTGCCCTTTGGCATAAATGATTATTGTGCTTCCTCACAGAATTTAAAAAAACTTCTGTGACAACCAATCTAACAAGCAGATGAAGATGTCTTCCTCTGTGAGAATTAAGGAAATACCTGAACATTTTGGCTATGTTCCAAAGGTTGGGGATCTCGTGCAAAAAAAAAGGTGACTATGAAGAAGGAGTTTTCCCCATCATACCTTGCTTATGTGCCAGTCCTTGGTATTCATTGTACAAGAACTGAAATGTTACCACCACATACTGGTTTCAAAAACAGTGTTTTTGTCTCCATTGTTGACATCACGTTACATCATGTGGCAGATTCTAAAAAGTAGTCTATGAGGAGTCTTCTGTAGTTCCTTAACTTCTTTCACTACCATGCAGAAAATTAATCTGCAGCCGGTGAGCACCACCGAAGCAGTTCCTCTGAGGCTGGGGCGGGAGGGTAGAGAATGAACTTCAGTTGTTTCCATATGCCAGTTCAACTTCCAGTCACATGACTGAAGTGAAAACTGTACTCACTACTGCATCTATGGCTGCTGATGCTATTCCTATTAATCCACCTCTGTTGTATTTTTCTGGTCCTGTTGCTGCACCTGTGGAACCTGTTTTACAATAAACTGCCCCTGACTATTAAATAAATCCAGATGATTTTCTTCCTATTCTTTTGACAAGACTTCCATTATAGCCACTCTGTCTCCAAAGGTCTGTGCTTTCTTTTCATGGCTAAAACACACTTATCTGGACCCTCCTTGGATATATACGTTTGGACAACACTTTTCTTGGTTTTTCTATTCCTGTGGATTGGATTTGTGACTGTTTTCTTCTTGCTGAATAATGGCCATTAACTTCCAGAAAGCTATGCTACAGTACTGGTCGATGAGGTGTTGATGCCTCACTCATCTTCATATAAGCTAAAAAGAGACATGTCCCTTGTGGACATTTCAGCCATTCCAGTAAATGAAGCAATTGTTTGAGATAAAGTACCTTATAATACATCTGATGCAATGGGAATTCTGCAAAAAAACCTCATGTATTTAGGGTTTCTATGGATGATGTAATTGTACTTGGGCTACATTCTGCTGATTGAGATGTTGAAACTGTAAACTTCATGTTATCAGAGCTGGAATACTACACAGTTTTTGAATCAGAGGATCTACATGTAAATTCTGCCGAAATATTTTGTACTTAACATACACTTTTTAATTACACGCAATGAGAACATTGCCCTACTCCCCCACAAAGGAGTTAAAAAACATATAGGAATAATTTCACATATTTTTCTGGTTAGGATACATCAGACCCAACATCACATTATTTCAAATTTCCCTACACCACCAAAAAAATATATTTATTTATTTAATGTTTTGTATAGCGCAAACTTGACCCTGTAGGGTATCAGAGTGCTTCACAGTTCACAGCAAGGTAACTTTTCTTGTATAGCATTTAATAAATTCCAGTCCAGTTTAAAGTTGACACAGCTATTCCTTTTGATAACTGCTTTAGTACGTACGCAGGCTGTGAGATTAGAGGGACCTCAAGGGAAGGAAGTATTGTGTCCTTGAGCGAGAGTATTTGGGTGAGCCAGATAGTCTGTAATGCTTACGGTAGGAATTTACTCATTAATAAGATCTTGGTTTCTTTCTTGAATCTTGCGTGGTTGGTTAGCCTTCTGATGTCTGGAGGTAGCGAGTTCAATATTCTCGGTGCAGCACCTGATAATGCTCTGTTGTAAGTTTATTTTTTGCAGAATATCGGTGGTTTCAGCACTAGGTCTTTGGCGCTCCTTGATTGTCTGTTTCCCCTAGCGATCAACAGTTTCTGCGCTTGGTATCTTGGTGACTTCAAGTGTAGAGCTGTGTGTGTTATGCACGCCAGTTTGAACAGAATTCTGGCTTCATGAGGTATCCAGTTAAATGCTTTCAGGAGAGGAGAGATGTTGTTGAAATCTTTTGACCCTGTTATGAGCATATATATGCTTGCACAAAAAAGGCTAATATATGCAGACTCACTTGTTACCCAATTCCTGCAAAAGGCTATGAATATTGGAAGGATACCATTGATGGGAAATCAATTTGGGGTACCTTGTCATGTTCAGCGGACTGAAACCTTGTTTTGTGTTTGTATAATTACCACAGAAATGATTTTTCTAAATGATACAGTTCAAAAGACTACGTCTGGGACTAGCAAAAATTAAAGACATGAATGTACCAAACATTCCCTCTATTGCCCACATTGACAATGGACAACATTTGACAAGTTACACTAAAGAACAACTCAATAGTATTTTGTAGAATGGTACATTTAACTCCATAATTTTAGGTGCTCACAGGTGGCTATTGTGGCCAATAGACACCAATGGTTGTTATACAAGTTTTCTGAGTTCCACAAAAGTGTTTAAGGCAAATGGACATGACCCTGTTATTTCCACATTTGATACTTAAGTATTGTCACCGCCTATTCAGTTGATGAAATTGTGTCAGCAGTGTTTAGAACATTTCACACTGTCTGCAATAAACAGCATCTTTCTCTCCTATTGGAAGACATTGACCTATCTGATATCCTATTGGGACCTAAATATCTGAGTTCTAAAAGATTTATAAATGCCACATTTAATGGCATCTGGAAATGATCACAAATGGAAGCTCCCACATGCTTATGACAAATTGATCCAGATAAATTGGATAAAGTGATTACTGCTGCATAAATACATTGCCTTCTCACATTCACAATTTGAATAAAATTGTGCCATCTATTATCGATATTATTCACAGTGACATGGCTTTGTTATACAATGGGCATAGTCAGCTTAAATCTATCATGCATTTTAGATGGACTATCCAAAGTCTTAAGAATGGTTGCGTCCCATAGCATTGCCTTAATTCAAGTCAACTGTTCTTGCCTTTCAATCTGACATGTAAAAAAAGACTCATGGCTAGAAAAGATGCTACATATACCATGATGCATCTCAAGAAGTTCGAATAGCTCCCATTCACAATAGCAGAAATACCCTCTGCTATCTGGTTCCTACATGGCGCAGTATCTTTGCTAATTTCAACATTTCAGTTCACAGCTTGCATGAAACCATTACCTGTCTGTAGATATGAACCCTAGGAGGCAGCTACAGTCATCAGTTGTGGTCACTCCCATTTTCCTATAATGGTAAATGAGCCAAGAAAGAGGTCTTCTTTACTGGAAAGGAATGCAACTCTTCTGTTGGACACTCACTTGTTTCTAAACACATTACCATTCACGGCGCATGCAATGTGTTGGTGGCTAATTTGCCTGTTGTCTAAAATACTGGCCTCTTCCATTCTCCTCCTCATTACAGTCCTTGCAAATGAAAGCTACTTAATTTTAGATGACCAGGATGGTGGAGGATTGAAGACCGGGATCCCATATATTTTATCGGACTCCCAGATAGTGACCTGTTGTAGTAGGGTGCTCTTCCCGCCCACTCCAGGAGGTTTTGAAAAGCATGTTGTGACATTCCATTCCAACTTTAAAGGCAGATTTAAAAAAGCTAAGCAGACTCAAAGCACTAATGTTTAAAAAAGATGTAGTATTAACATCTTCTCAAGAAACATTTGAATAGTAGGTTGCAAGGACATTGAGTGAAAAGCAATCCTTTCTCATTTCTCATTACATTTCAGTGAGCCAGTTCAACCAGCATATTTGATGCATCCAATACCACCAGCAAAAGTACACTTTTTTACCGTTATTGGGAAAGGCTTAGACAGTTCTTTCAAGAAAATCTTTTGAATTCTACTAGCTTTTACACATTCTCATTTTTCAAGTGTGGGCAGAGGCATCCCATTGGTGTTATTCCTCATTTGCAGCATTTTGGCTCTACTTTACACATCCAGAATAAATGTTCTGTTTTGAAGCCCACTAGTAATGCATTTACTACCAGTCCAGCTGTGCCGTGAGTGCATTTTAAGATTCTTTGGAACCCCTTTACTCAAGGAACTAAACACTGACTGGTGATGGTCTTTCCAACTCATCTTGTTTACTTGCATACAACTTGTGTTTCATTGCCTGTGGTGCCCTTTTGAATGAGCACTAGATGTCTGCCTAGCTCTACAAAGAAGTTTCCCGTGGACATGAGCCCTTAGGGCATGTCTGTGTGCCACATGGCACAGGTGTACATGCACAGATGTGCATGTACACTGGAATTGGTTATTTACCATGGAATAGTATTCCATGGTAAATACCGATTCGATAAGGGCCTGTGGCACTGATTACAGTGCCACCTACATATGGATTTACAGAATCGGTATATTTACCGATTCGGTATTTTACCGATTCTGTAAATTTACCGAATCGGTAAATATACAGATTCTGTAAATATGAGGCCCCCTACATGTCAAATCCCAAATATCGGTCGATAACGGCCGAAATCGGCCGTTACCGACCGGTATTTGGTGACCTACATCTGGCCCTATATCTTGTATCACATTTAACACAGAGAAGAAATACATTAACAATACAGAGAAAACACAAAATCAGACAGTGCCTTTGTCATCAAATTGACATATCCCTTTACATATGAAGGTGCAATCTGGTCACACTCTAATTTATGCGGTCCCACAACAGCATACCAACAGGATTATGTCATCACGCATAGCGCTGACGCGTTTCAATGTTTTTTTCCCTTTACTCCACCTTTATCATGACATAGATTCTGTTTTCTCAAATTACTCTCACCCTCATTCTAATTATTCCTGTATTCAACAGATATACAAGACAAAGTTGTAATCAAAACCATCTAATTATAAAAATAGGACTAAATCTTTACTGACTCATTTATAAGTCTTCCCCCTTCTTTTACTCCTTTTGATATTAAATCCTGTTCAAAATATGTCTTGGCCTGTTTAGACGAGGTTTGATGAAACAAAGGGTCACATGTCATAAATGTTTGTGTCTAAAGGGAATTTAAAAAAAAAAACTTGTGCAGAGTACCTTATCCCTTTGGCTATTAAGGGGTCTCTCTCTCTTTAAAACACGAGCAGCACACTTGACCACGGCCAATTCTTTGGGCAACTTGATCGCTTCAAGTACGTCTTTTACATATTGTCCATTTTCAATAGGCGTTCCTGAAGCAGTCATGAACTCCCTTTGCATCCATAGCTGGCCGAAGTCATGCACAACCCCGTCACCATACTGGCTATCAGTATAAATGGTTACTCTCCAATTTTTTACAAATTTGCACGCTTTAATTAAAGCAATCAATTCGGCTACTTGTGCAGACTTAACTCCTGGTAAATAGGATGTTTCGACTATATTATATAATGTATATACCGCAAAATCAGCGCTTAGTCCTCTTTCTTCATTGCGCATGCATGAGCCATCTAAAAACAGCTCATGTTCTGGGGCTTTTAAAGGTTCTTCCTGTATGTCTCTGCGAGGTTTAGTACTGAATTCAGTTAAGTCGATACAATCATGTTCGACTTCCTCTCTCACTTCCTCAAAGTGAGAATCTGGCAATAATGTCGCTGGATTTAAAATAGTGCATCTCACTAATGTCACATTTTCTGAACCAAGGATAATTCTTTCATATTTAGTCATCTGACTAGGTATTAAATGCTGAGTACGGGTTCTGTTTAACAAAATCACATCTGAATGTGGAACATATACTGTTACAGGATGTCCCATGACAATGGATTCACTTTGCTCAAGACTCATGCATGTTGCAGCTACTGCTTTTAGATAACCGGGCAGTGCAGATGCCACTGGGTCCAATGTGGCAGAAAAATATGCCACAGGTCGTCGCATTAACCCATGGATCTGGGTTAGGACTGAAAGTGCACAATTGTCTCTCATGTCACAAAATAGTGCAAACTCTTTTGAATAGTCTGGCATCCCTAATGCTGGAACTTCACATAAACTGTTTTGCAATTTTAAGAAGGTAGTCATGCTCTTGTCATCCCATTCAACTAGGTCTTTTGCTTGTTTCTTTGTCATTTGAATAAATGATTTTGCAAGTACTGCAAATCCCACAATCCACTGCCTGCAGTAACCTACACTTCCAAGGAACATTCTGATTTATTTCTGGGTTTGTGGTAATTTCATGTTTTGAATTATTTTGAATCTTTCAGATGTCACTCTTCTGATCCCTCTTTCTATCTGGTGTCCCAAATACTTTACTGAGTTTGTACAGTATTGCAATTTCTCCGGGGACACTTTATGTCCACCTACAAAAATGCAATGGAATCGATCACACAGTCATTTCCTGTTCTCGATGCCAACAATAGGTCATCGATATACTGCACCAGGACAGATTTTCCGGGCAGCACCAGTGATTCAAGGCACCGTCCAAAATCTTATTAAAAATAGATGGACTTTCTGTGTACCCCAGAGGAACACGATTCCAAACGTAAACATGCTCGTCAAATTTGAACAAAAAAAAAGATTGGTATCTGAATGCAGCAGGATGGAAAAGAAGGCATGGCATAAATCAATTATAGTGAACCATCCTACTCCCCACGGTATTGGATACAGAATCACTGCTGGATTGTGTGCTATTGGGCAACATGGGACGACAATTTTATTAATTTTACGGAGGTCTTGGACCACCCTGTACTTTCAGTTTGGTTTCTTCATGCCACTTATAGGTGAATTACAAGGAGTGCTCATTATTTCTTCTACAATGCCTTGTTCAACCAAACGCCTTATTTCTTGTGCAACTCCTGCTTTTATTTCGGGACTCATTGTGTACTGTTGAATATTTGGATAAACTGCACCTTCCTTCACAGTCACTTTTATGGGATCGACATCTGCCATTAGGCCCACTTCTTTTACTGAAAAATCCCATACATCAGAAGTCACAAAGGTTTTTAGTTCTCCTGGTAAATCTTCTAGGCAGATCTTTTTAACTTCTGTTTCTTGTCTGACTAGCATCATTTTGTAAACTCCGTCTTCATCTGGAGTCTGAATTTCAACACCATTTGGTGTACAAAAGATTGTGCAGTTTATTTTGCACAGTAGATCCCTTCCTAGCAAGTTTACAGGGCTACAGTCGCACACTACGAATTTGTGCATTTCTCGAAGTTGCCAATACAGACTTCCATGGGTTCTGTGACAGGGGTCCTAATTTGTTCATTAGAAACCCCCACTACTTAGATCGCTTCTCCCGAGAGGGGTAGGTTTGGGATGTCTGCTGTTCTCACAGTAGAACGGGTAGCACCAGTGTCCAACAAAAAGGTAACATCATTTCCCTCCACTTTCTCTTCAATGTAAGAACCTGACTGATCTACCGGTAAGGATGCACCAAGTATGCAATCCTCCCCCCCTCTCAGGCACCGTCAATATTCATCTGTCTTGCAAAGAAAACTGTGGTATTACCGTATTTATCTTACCACTTCCCTTCGGTGTCCACACTGTAATTGGGTTGACTCCCAAAATCTGGCATAGGGGCTTGAGGTAACTGATTCTATATTACCTGTTGTGGCTGTCTCATTGACATCTCATTTTGCGTCTGTGGATTTAAATTTTGATTTTGGACATTATTATTCTGTATTCTCCAATGTCCCAATTTTCGACACCCATGACAAGGAAACTTTTTCTTTGCCTCTTCTCCACTCATTTTCCCTCTGGATCTACCTCTACTCCCTTCACCTTGGCCTTCCCCTCTTTTCTGATTATTTGCTTGCTGACTTAATTGAAATTCCTGTTGTTCTGCCATTTTAACTTGAGCCCACATTCATTTTTCTTCTAATTTCTTTTGTTTATTATCAATTTTGTTCTCACAGGTTTTTGCATACTTGAGAATTTCGTCAACAGGCTTTGCTTGCAAACAGTTTATGCTCTTTAATTGTTTCGGAAATGTCAGGTTTTAGTCCAGACACAAAGTGATAAATAAAATGTGTCATATCTTTATTATCAATGTTTTCTAAACAACTGTATTGTTTAAATTCTTGCAAGAGGCGTTTATAATATGCATGTACAGATTCATCTTTATTTTAGGTAGTTCTGTCTATTTTAGTCCAATTGGTTTCCTTTGGAGGAATCTTTCCCTTTAAGTAAGTTATCACCTGATTGTATTTGTTCATAACATCGTCTGATGGTGCTCTAGGGTATTTATCATTTGACCAATCTACTGTAATTTTACACTCAGTCCACAAATCAGCTGGAACAACAATGTTGAATAATCCATCTAAATACTTTAACAGCACTTTTGACACTGTCACAAACCTTTCAACTTGACACTACTATTCTACAGGTTTTTCTTTGAGGTTTGGGAAATCATTAATAAATGATAAAATATCCTGTTGGGACCATGGGACATGTACATATCATCCTCTAGGCACTTCTCCTATCGGACACAACCTTTCAACATTTTCTGTTTCTTTTAGTAAATACACAGAGGACGTTTTATTCACCTGTGCCTATTCCTTCTTCTTTGTCCATCTAACTTTCCATTTGTCTAAATCTCCCCACAATTCCTTTATCTGCAATTTATGACCTGACACATTCATGTTCTCCAAATCAGCTCTATACGGTTTCTGCAATACCTTTGATTTGCAAATATCAATTCCGATTTCCAAAGCCAATTTCATTAACTTTTCATGATATATTTTTGTATTTGAGTGATACTTCTGCATATAAACAATAGTTCATCTTTATCAAATGAGTTTAGTCTGTCCTGCTACCATTTCTTCTAATTCCACCCTTAATTTGAATATGTCCAATACCTTTGATTGTTATTCAGGCTTCTCTATGTTTTGGGTCTATCTATCTAATTCTTCCAGACTTATTACAGTTGCATGCCTCGTTCCTGAGGATGTTTCAATCTGTACCTCCTTTGAACATGGGGGAGTAAATTTCCTGATCGAGTCACTTACTGGTTCTCGTACAGGTAAATACATTAAGGAAATTACTGACTCACATTCACTTGCTTGATTAACAACTATTAGGGTTTCTTTTCAAGGCTGTATTATGGGTGTAGTCCGAACGGGAGCTTTAGGATTAGTTTGCTTATCTCCATATAAAGGAACTACAGGACCTATTGCTATGGTATTGTCAGAACTTCAGGACTTGTATTAAACTGAGAGATTTTTTGAATGAATTCACTATGCTGTTTATTTAAAGCTTCATTTTCTCTTTCTTGAAGTACTTTTTCTAATGAGATATAACCTGCGGAACTAAAGGTGGTTGCAGAAATTGAGCACTAGAAGTAACTCTCTGTGTTTCTTCTTAGTAAGGTGGCAGATTTTTTATTAATAAGTCAACTTAATAATCATCAACCGAAGCACCACTAGTCATTACATTTTTCATTTTCCCCGTACTTTTATTTCCTGATGGTTCTTTTGTTGTAAAAACAGGATATAATCCCTCTACTAGCATGGACTGTCTCCACTTTTTCATCTGCTTATCTCTGGTCTCTTTAGGAAATCTGGGATATAACCTACTCCAATTTCTGTTACTTCTGGACCTTGTTCGTTCAAACGCCTCTGTCTCCCACTCTTCTAGAGCTTCATATTGCGTTAAACTCGGCCTGGGATCTAACTTATTCATACGACCTCTTAAGTTATACAAATTTCTACCATTAAAGGTACCATGTTCTGGAAATGCCAAAATACCATCTTCCTTTGTGTACTCTATCCAGTTTTCTAACCACACACGTGTGGTAGCCCCTTTCGACCATCATGTATGATGCGGGTGTATTAGGTGGTGGAATAATAATCCCTTCTCTAGTTTTAATAACTTTGTCTTTTTTGAAATAATTATTTATTATTTTGAAAAGTTACATCTTTCTTCTTTCTCCATACATGATATAAGGTCCTCCACTAATTTGTTGTTCTCTCGCAAATCCTCGATATTTTCTATCAGGACGGTTTCCTATGATTGCTGGATCTAAATGCCACATATACAGCTATTTAATAACTTTGCACAATGTCAATAATAATTAATATGGGGTGATATAAGACCAAAGTTTCACCAGTAAACTCCTTTGCTACTAATCACTCTCACATTTATACTAGGAAAAATAAACCCTTACTAGTGCTTCAAATTTTACCTACCTTTACGCACATATTCCCCAAGGCAAGTAACCTCACAGCAGTGTGGCTTCTATTTACCACCCACTTTCTTTATCCCGGGATATTCCAGACAACGTTTAACACAACACAAGCAGGTTTGGGTAAGTCCATAAAATCAATAAACAATCAATAATCAATAGTCGATACACAACTAACTACCTAATTTTTAACTAATCCCTAACCATAGCTCTGCTACCAGAAAAGTAAACTGACCTACTAGCTCAGTTTACCATACTCACCTGGGCCCATAAAACATTCACACTTTGAACTGACAGTCCTGCCTAACTAATTACTAATTTAATCACCCTATCAGTACTTTCAGTCATTTTAGGACTTATACCTGTAAGCCATGACTTACCAATCCTTGTCACCTTGGCTATATGTCCTAGGGATCGAAAAGGGAGTAAGTGTAAATAGGCAGTATTTAAAACACATTTACCTTTCCTGTAATAACCACAGACTCGGGGAAAAGTTTTAAAAGGTTTATCTATGAAAGATTTTCTGAGTGAAATTAAAAAAGCCACAATCTCGTGACTATGAATTTTACAAGCAAGAATATAATCAGTAGGACATAAAGTTTGTAAGAAATCACAGTAACACCTTTAGATATTGGTACCTGGGAAGGGTAAGAAAGGGAAATAGCACAAGGGCATACCACATAGATTATATTTACCTAGAATGGTGCAAGGACCAATCCTGGTCACTGTCTGGGGCAAAAAGACCAGGGCCCGGCACCCGACTAATCACGTGCCCACGGGACAAGACAGGTGGAAATCAGGACAGGTGACCTCCTCTAAGTGCAATGACAGCGTCACACCCCTCTCTCTAGGAAAAGCCAATTAATACCCCAATTGGGTAATCGATTCTTCTTACAGAGTGCTCCGCCAGCACCTTTGCTCTCGATCGCCTATTGAGTACGTTGGGTCAGTGACAGGTCAGCTATTCGGACAAGTCGGACAATTTCTCTATCTACACCTACCTTAGTTATACCATTTTGAGGGCAATGTACCACCCCTAAATGCTGCAAATCTATGTGTTCCCCTTCAGTGATTGGTCAGAAAGACAAGGAGAGCTCATCACACCATACTAAAATGAGATCATCTCAATTGACTGGTATCAATTATGTCTCCACCCACAATTTATTTTTTCCATGACTTTATTCCACCTAACAATATTGGCACACAAAATATATGTATTGTATTTATTTGAGTCTTCTTACTTCCACTTTAGAGGTCAGTAGAGCAGGTTCCAAGAAACATCGTGGGTAAGAAGGGTGTTGGCAGCAATTCAATGCCAATGCTTCAGCAATTTTGGAGTTTGAGTGCGCAAGCGCAGCTTTCTTCAAGATGGAGAATGGAAAGGGGCGACCACTCGGTCCCCCCGAACGTATGGCAGAGTGCCTCGAGCCCCCCGGGAAGCCATTTTGGGCGGGAGGCGCGTCTCGGCTGGTATGCCCGAAGCGGCGTAGCCGGGGCGCGTTTTTTCCCGCCCTAGAGTGGGCTGGCCTAGACACTGACGCGGCCGGCCACGCCCTCGGGGCAGGCAGGGGCGGGTTTACGCCCGCCCTGAAGATGGATAAAAAGGGACGCAAGACCAGAAGACATCCTCTTGTTCCTGTGCTCTGAAGCTGCACCTCCTCGCTGCACGTGAGCTCGAGACGGAACGAAGAGCCAATTTTGAGCGTTTTAATCGTTCTTGTTTGTTTTACAGATACTTTGCTGGAGAATGCCGAAGAAGGTGGGAAAACGCATGACTACTGAACAGATGCTGCGTGTTCTCATGAAGGAGATGTCCGAGCTAAAGAAGCGGGTGGATAAGAACGAGGAAGGGGGACCAAAACGTCCTTTGGCGGGAGCAGCCCCGGGAGGGAAAAACAAGAGGCCCAGGAGGGGAGCAGCGGGTGAAGACATCCCGGGTCCCAGTGCCCCGCTCGAGGCACCAACTCCCGTGCCGGAGGAGGGGAATCCGATTCCCGTTGTGGTCACCCCCGTGTCCGAGGAGGATATGCCGCCCGAGCTGGCAGCACAATTGGCAGCGTGGTTGGGTAAAGGTAACGAGGGCGCCACGGCTGTCGACGCGCAGGCGCTGATAAAGCAATTGCGTGAGAAACGGGAAGCAGCCAAGGTGTCCGTGCCGGCTGCAGTAGTGGACAAGACACCAGGGACGATTGCGACCACAGAAGCAGCGTCAGGTGCGGGTAAGCGGCCATTGCCGATTGCGAGGGATGAGTCAACACCCTCTCGGAGAGAAAAGTTGGGTCAACATGTTCCTTTGTCAATTAAGGAAAAGATTTTTTCTCATTGCTTGTTGATCATTATGAGGTGGAGCATGTAAAGAGTCAGAAGGATCTCATGCATCCGAGTGTTTGGCGCGCAAAAATGGCCGCCTTTAAAGTGAATGAGAATATCGGCAATTGGGGCAATGCTTGGGGAATCTTTACATCAATCTTGGGGGAACGTAGGCCTGAGTTGCTTTCCGAGTTTCCAATCTATCAGTCACGAATCATGGGGTACTCGACATCGCACCAGGGTAACCATTGGTTTTGTTACGATAATCTTTTCAGAAAGGAAAAGGAGCATAATAAAAGTTTAACCTGGGATTGTTATGATTCCTTGACTTGGGATAAAATGAAGGAGTCAGGAATGTTAAAAATGCCGTTGGTGGGAAGTAATGTTGGCGAATCCTCCCGGCAATATGCGGGGACGCCCTTTCGATCAGGTACGGGTGCCGACGATTACTCGAAACCTGCCGGCAATACTGGAAAAAGGGGTTTCTGCTTTAATTTCAACAGAGGTAAATATACTAGGCCCCAGGGATCGTGTAAATTCAAACATGAATGTAGTGGTTGCGGGTCGTCCCATCCTGAGTCCTCGTGCAGAGCCAGAACGGGTGATAATGGGGGGAGAGGAGGTGCCAAACAGGTCTAATATAGTCCGAGGGGCGCCTTTACCTACCCCGATTGCTACCCTGGCGATGATTCCCTGGCTCAGTGAATACCCGGATCGTACTTCTGCTGGGGTGCTGCGGAACGGTTTTTCGTATGGTTTCCGCATCCCGGTAGGGGACTTTCAGGGTGTGGGGAAATGCAAAAATCAACTTTCCGTCCTGCAGCATATGCCCGTAGTTCAGGATAAGATCAGTAAAGAGGTTGCACGAGGTCGGGTCGCCGGCCCGTTCAGTATACCTCCGGTTCAGAATTTTGTTTGTTCTCCCTTAGGGGTAGTCCCCAAGAAAGACCCCGGTGAGTTCCGACTGATTCATAATTTATCAGCTCCACGAGGTCTTTCCGTAAATGATGCAATCGATCCAGAAGTGTGTTCGGTGCGGTACGCATCCTTCGATGAGGCCGTAGCCATTTTGAATCGCCTGGGGCCCGGGGCGCTGATGGCGAAGTCAGATATCGAGTCAGCGTTCCGATTGCTCCCGGTACACCCAGACGACCAGCGTCTCCTAGGATTCATGTTTCTGGGTTGTTATTACATGGATAGGTGTATGCCAATGGGGTGCTCTATATCCTGTGCTTATTTCGAGAAATTCAGTAGTTTTCTACAATGGGTCTTCACAAAGAAAACAGGTTTCCAATATGTAATGCACTACCTTGATGATTTTCTGTTTCTTGGGGCAGCCGGGGATCTTGAATGTGGCCGGGCCTTGGCCGAGTTTTGTGTCTTAATGAAACAGTTTGGTGTGCCATTGGCGCCGGGTAAAACAGTGGGTCCTTCGACTTGCCTCGAGTTTCTGGGGATCGAGTTGGACTCCAGTGAGGGTTGTTTCCGTTTGCCAGCTGAGAAAGTGTTGAAGTTCAGGGCTGCGCTGCAAGTGTGTATAAATGCATCAAAAGTTACGCTGCAACAATTACAGCAGTTGGTGGGACAGTTGAATTTTGCCCTGAGGGTAATACCAATGGCCCGCCCCTTTTCCCGTTCAATTGCCCAAGCGATGGTCGGCCTTAAGGAGTGCCATCATCGCACGAGACTATCGGCCGAGGTCCGCCAGGACATGCGTATTTGGTTAGCATTTCTGGCGGACTTCAATGGTAGAATCGTATGGAATTAAACAAGCCATGTCCTCTGAAGAGCTGGGGCTATGGACAGATTCAGCAGGAAGCATAGGTTTTGGCGCCATCTTCGGCACAAAAATGGTCGGCACAAAAATGGCCGACATGGTGGCATGAGAATGGTCTGACGAGTAATATTGCTTTCCTGGAATTGTTTCCCATCTTGGTGGCCTTGAGAACATGGCCCGATGGGTTCAAAGATCACTCTGTCATATTTTGGTCTGACAATATGACCGTGGTCGAGTGTATCAATAGTCAGGCAGCACGTTGTAAACTGATTTTAAGACTGCTTAAGGAAATTGTTTTACTGTGTATGCAATTGAACGTGCTATTCAGAGCAAAGCATGTTCCAGGGGTGATGAATCAGGCGGCTGACGCACTGTCTCGTTTTCAAATGCAGGCTTTCTCGGGTTTCCTCCCCTCAGCGGACCCAGAGCCGGCACCCTTTCCCGAAGCTCTCTGGTCTCTCGGTGCCCCGAACTTCGTCACCTCGTGGGAGAGAGTCTAGCACCAAGGACGAGGAAGGCATACGAAGGGGCGTTTCGGGCCTATTTAGCCTTTTTGGGGACTGATAGAGAGCGGCTTTGGGGTCACGAGGAATGGGTAGTGAATTTCCTGATGTCCTTACGTAGGGCTGGGAAATCGGTGGCTACGGCCCAGAGGCATCGTGCTGCCATTTCCTTTGTTGCCAGAGCACACGCTATCCAGGACCCGACAGCGTCTTTCGTTGTGCAGAAAGCGCTGCGTGGGTGGCAACGCCTTGAGGGTCGCAGAGTAGATGAAAGGCGCCCGATAGGTTTGGATAGATTGTCCCAGTTGTTGGCCACACTCCCGGCCACATGTTCATCTCAGTTTGAGGCGGTGCTGTTCCGAGCCGCTTTTACGCTAGCATTTCACGGGGCAATGCGGGTAAGCGAACTAGTTGCAAGGAACAAACTGGATGTGGCAGGGGGTTTGTGCCAGGAACACGTTCAGATCAGGGGAGAAACAATGACTGTCTCCTTTGTAAAGTCCAAGACTGATCAAGATGGGATGGGTGACTGCGTCATCATACGCAGGATTCCTGGGTCCTCCATGTGTCCGGTAAAGTGTTTAGAGGATTACCTAGCACGAAGGGTGGCATCATGGGGGGGGACTTTGTTGAGACACGCTGACGCCACCCCACTGACGAAATTTCAGTTTCAGCGGGTGCTTGCGATGTCAATTGCCGCTGCGGGCTTGAACCCGGGCGAATTTGGGACCCATTCCTTTCGGATAGGGGCTGCTACGGAAGCTACAGCCAGGGGTCTTAATATTGAGCAAGTGAAACGAGTGGGGCGTTGGTCCTCCAATTGTTATAAAAGATACGTGCGGTTGCACATGTTGTGAAGCTGTAATAATGTACTCACGCTTCTTGTTTTTGTTTGGTTTTCAGTTACGCAAGCCTACGAGGCGGGGCGAACTATGCAGTCGACCCTACACCGGGCCAGCGGTCAGACATCACCGGCTGTGAAAAAGGAGGTGTGGGTCGTGGGCCACTCATACGCGAGGCGTGCCGCAGACGTATTCAAAGCAGGTGACATGATTCACGTAGCTGGGGAATACGGGTACAGGATGTCCTTCTACGGAAGGGGCGGTCTCTGTATTGACCAGTTTCAAACATTTTTCGAGGGTTTGTTAGGGCGGACAAGGTCACCGCCGTCTATAGTTATAGTACATGTTGGGGGCAATGATTTGGTCACCACCGGTAGACGACTACTCCTGGAGGCAATGCTTTCCACTGTAAGTTGGTTGGCGAGGAGAGTTCCGGGGTGCACGATTGCATGGTCCCATTTGATTCCACGAAAGGTGTGGCGGGGGGCTATCTCTATTCCTGCTTTGAACCATTCTGTTAGAAAGCTTAACAACAAAGTGAGTAGGTTGTTCCGTTCCAGGACATTGCATTCTATTTCTCATAGCTGTATTAATGATGACAGTATGTATTTGGGGGATGGTGTGCATTTGTCTTGGGTGGGGAATGAGTTACTCTTAGGAGACTTCTTAGCATGGTTAAAATCGTTGAAACATGACCTTTAGGTAGGAGTTTTGTGGGGGGTCCGGATAGCCGGTCAACTATCCGGCCTGTGGCGGTAAGGTCATGATCGGTGAGCACTAATTGGAAGATCCCTATGAGTGGGCGTCACCCAACACGGATGGGAGCGCTCGGGGGAGGTGGCCTTTGGCCCCTCAACGGGGAGGCGGTCCCTTCTAAGGATGGGTCGCCGAAAGAAGAGGAAAGGCGGTCAAGGCCCCTTCCTGTGTAGGAGGGGTTACAGCCCCCTCCTGGGGAATTTCCCGGGGCCAGTGACATCTGCGACGGCAGATGCGGTAAGTTGTGTGGGGTTGGGGGGAGGTCTACGATACCTTCTAGATACCTCACACGAGTCTTCGAACGACCTTTAACTGGCGTCGAGTTGATAGGTGCCCCCGTCAAGTCAAGGGAAATTGGTAGTAGTTGCACTTGAGTACGCCTCAGTGCTGTCGCCCCTCCCAAGTGGGGGGGGTATGTCTGGTTAGGGATCTTGACACCGGTTACGACCTTGCCGTTGGCCCTTAAACGTTAGGATGTACAATTTCAATATTTCAAGAAAATGTTTTGTAGGATGTTAGTTCGGCTAGGAGAACCTCTGTATTAGAGAATCTGTTAAGGTTAGCCAAACATCGCAATGTGGTAATGAAATTGTACATTAATATGAAAATGTTTAATGTTTTAATTTTTTGTTTTAATAAATACGGCCGGGAGGGTCACTCCCTCCCACTTCCAAAAACTTCAAGAACTGTTTCCGGTTTCCCTCCTTTGGGGATTGTGTTGAGAGGGGGTGGCGGGTATCTCAGCCATATGGAAAGGGGCGACCACTCGGTCCCCCCGAACGTATGGCAGAGTGCCTCGAGCCCCCCGGGAAGCCATTTTGGGCGGGAGGCGCGTCTCGGCTGGTATGCCCGAAGCGGCGTAGCCGGGGCGCGTTTTTTCCCGCCCTAGAGTGGGCTGGCCTAGACACTGACGCGGCCGGCCACGCCCTCGGGGCAGGCAGGGGCGGGTTTACGCCCGCCCTGAAGATGGATAAAAAGGGACGCAAGACCAGAAGACATCCTCTTGTTCCTGTGCTCTGAAGCTGCACCTCCTCGCTGCACGTGAGCTCGAGACGGAACGAAGAGCCAATTTTGACCCACCCACCAGCCCCTGAAGACAGCCAGTTGTTTTAATAAAATTGATCGATAATTCTATTTCGTTTACAGGTTGTTTTAGTATCGTGTTGATGTTGAATGTGTAATAAAGATTGGTCTAATTTTATAAGTGTGGTGATTAAAGAAATTCGGATTTATGGTCCATTTACAAACAGGCTTTTTCGGTCATAGTGGCCAATGTAGTTTTGTTTAGTTAGCATTTGTCGTATTTATTTTGGTCGGGCGGTAAGGTCATGATCGGTGAGCACTAATTGGAAGATCCCTATGAGTGGGCGTCACCCAACACGGATGGGAGCGCTCGGGGGAGGTGGCCTTTGGCCCCTCAACGGAGAGGCGGTCCCTTCTAAGGATGGGTCGCCGAAAGAAGAGGAAAGGCGGTCAAGGCCCCTTCCTGTGTAGGAGGGGTTACAGCCCCCTCCTGGGGAATTTCCCGGGGCCAGTGACATCTGCGACGGCAGATGCGGTAAGTTGTGTGGGGTTGGGGGGAGGTCTACGATACCTTCTAGATACCTCACACGAGTCTTCGAACGACCTTTAACTGGCGTCGAGTTGATAGGTGCCCCCGTCAAGTCAAGGGAAATTGGTAGTAGTTGCACTTGAGTACGCCTCAGTGCTGTCGCCCCTCCCAAGTGGGGGGGGTATGTCTGGTTAGGGATCTTGACACCGGTTACGACCTTGCCGTTGGCCCTTAAACGTTAGGATGTACAATTTCAATATTTCAAGAAAATGTTTTGTAGGATGTTAGTTCGGCTAGGAGAACCTCTGTATTAGAGAATCTGTTAAGGTTAGCCAAACATCGCAATGTGGTAATGAAATTGTACATTAATATGAAAATGTTTGATGTTTTAATTTTTTGTTTTAATAAATACGGCCGGGAGGGTCACTCCCTCCCACTTCCAAAAACTTCAAGAACTGTTTCCGGTTTCCCTCCTTTGGGGATTGTGTTGAGAGGGGGTGGCGGGTATCTCAGCCATATGAGTCTGTATATTAGGCCCAAATGCGAGCTAACAGCAAAGTCAAAGAGAAACATATTAGAATACAAAAAAAATGAATGCACTGCATACCACTTATCTCTATTCTAACCCCATTACTTTATTTTAAATTTTGCATTAATAGTTAAGCAGAACGAACAAGCTTAGTGCAATCTGCAGCATAAGAATTAACATGTGAGGTTTGAAGCAGCCATTTCTGGCACTAGTGCTCAGAAGCGGGAAGTTCCCACCAAAAGCAGAAGTACGTCACACAACGTAGATGTGGGCAACGCATGCGCAGTATAGTTCCCGCATTTTCTGTGGCCATTTATAGACACTCAAGTTAATGTTAGTAAAACCACATACGTGAGCCTTCCCAGATTACTTAATATGCTGTGTAATGCAAATAATAATGGACAAAACATGTTGATATGTTATTTTGAGGGGGATGAATAGAAGCAAGTTTCTATATATGTGAAACCTTGCTCATTTAGGACAATTTATTACTCTTCTTCTTCTACCCCCAGTAAAACTACATTTGAGATTGTAAAGTCATCGTGATACTCTAAGGTAGTAAATTAACATTCTATTTCGAATTCTTATACAACATACATGTGTCCGTAGGCTTGTCACCATAATCAATATATGATAGTTTTCTGCCGCTATACCAGCGATTATTTTAACGCCGTCCTTGATAATGTGGCCCTTAGTGCCAGGGCTCTGACCAGGAGGCCACTGCAACTAGCAAAGCCCATTGCCACTGTCATGGCTGCCAAAACAACTACAAACCATCTCTCTCACATGAAAATTTGACAGTTCAGATTATTCCACTTCCCCAAAGCTAAAGGAATGGCTGAGGAGGCAGGTATTACCAATTGTTCATTTATATTGTTTTTCTAAATAACTGTTATACTGCTCATCTCTAAATTACATGAGCAGCGCCACCTTGTGACCGACTGCCCTTAATGTGATGTTGACAATTAGGTGCCGATGCCCAGCACCAGAAACCAATGAAGATCCGGTGCTCAGCACTGGAAAGCACCGGCTCAAATTAAGCACTGCTGATGTCAAACGCGTTTTACTTCTATTCATCTGCCTCACAAATAAAATACGTTCAAAGGTTAATTCACACATTTTTCCCCAGGCAAGAGTGGAAAAACTCTGAAATTATGAGTAAAACCAAACCATTAGCGTTTTAAGTTCATGAAAAAAAGTGGGACAAAGGAACAGAAAAATTATGACACAATTTCTGAAGTATCTTCCATGTCAGAAATATGTTTGGAAGGCTGATTGAAACATGCACTTTCAGCAGCAGCATCCGTTTGTCAGTTTTTTCCCTAGTGATCTACTGGTTTCCTCACAGATGTCTAACAACAACTAGTGTGCTAACAGTCTATTTTGATGACCCCATTGCAGGAGAAGAAATGCTCCATTCAAAGCCTTTTTAGTTCAGCAGGCATAAGAACATTAGATCATAAAGCAGATATGAACCCAGCTGGTTGGAATTATGTTATGATAGGTTTAGATGTTTAGTTATTTATGATGTAATATATTCGTAAAATGCTAAAACTAATTAATGCGAGAAATACTGCCCTAATTCTAAAATCATAACAGTTTGGGGATATATGTTTGTAAAATCTTCCATTTACGTACAAGCAAGTTGATTATTAGAGTCGCAGAAGCTATTCCCAACTAATCTCATATTTAAAATAAATAGATTTGTGTTCATATGGGCAGTGAGACATGAAAATTAGTTGCTATTGGATATTCAATTTTTCTTTTTCCCTTTTCCCACAGCTTCTTGTCAGTTGTTTCATCTTCCTTCATGTGTGTGCCCTGACTTCGAAGTTATTTTTATTGTGATTTATGTAAATAGAAATATTAAAACACATCAAAAATTGAAATTCATCATCTATAGAAATTTTGCATTGTATTCCTTATAATCAAATACATTCAAATGTAATTATTTACGACATATTTAAAAATAGGTAGCATTGTCAATTGGGTACAATATTAAAGATACTCTTTTGAAGCATAATCAAAACTGTTATGAACTGCTCACAATGAATACTATATAAATATAATGCTAAAAAACGAAAGGAATGCTTTCAGGGAGTTATACCTTTAAAGAACATGAAGTAGCTGGGACAAGAACCATTTTCATGTACATATTAAGCCTTTTGCAATGGACAAGGAATGATTTTAAACGTCAGCAGCATGTCTCCAAGTGCAGGAGCATTATGTGAGCTAGGTGAAGCACTTGGTTATTATTAGACCTCTGCGATACTCACAGGCAGTTGTTATGGGAAGAATGCATACTGACATGTGGACTGATTCTCTGAAGAGGTTCTTTTCAGGTACCTACTGTGAATCACCTGTGTAGATATGAAGCAAAAAGGATCCAATTATAATTCTGAGGCGCATATTTACCATTATTTCACATCTTGCTATGCTGTAATGAAAGTGAAAGGGCAGTAATGCACCATATTTAACATCATACGGTGCATTCCTGATCTTTCCTTCTGCTGGTCCCTTTTAGCTGCCTAGCTCCAATGCAGGCACCCTTGCACTATGGGAGAGGTGTGACTCAGCAGGCAGAGTGGTTAACCCTGGAGCATGAGGCTCATGGTTCGATCTGCAGTGTCAGCTCAGCTCAGTATCATGTGACTCTGGGCGATAGCTCACCTAATCTCCCGACGGCCCCCAGCACCTTGAAACTCTTAAGGAGGGAATTGTTTGAGCTTTACAAAAATGGAATCATTGTTATTATCTGCACTATAAGCAGGATTGCTTTTGTTCAGAAAGAGACACCTTCCTGCACAAAAACATTACTTTGAGGCATTTTTCTCTTTCTTTGTGTGCTGCAGGATGCAGCACGAATAGAAAGCGGAAACACGTTGGAGAAATAAAGATATTTCTCCTCGTTACACATCACCCAGGGATACGTAGCATTTTGATGCATTCCCTGGTCTACAACTCATGGTAAATCAGAGCCTGCTCTAACATCAGTGGATGGATGCAAGAGAACACCCACGCTCCATCCATGGAATGCCTCCCTGGGGCAGATTAATGCAAAGCAGCAAGTTGAGCTACGTTGCATTATTCTAGATCAAGCCATGCAGAGACAAGAAAGGAAGCATTATGTAGCTTCATAAATCTTACTTAGTAGTTGCATCGTCCTTGCATCTGATTGTGTGACGCAAGGGCAGCACAACTGCATTCTAAATATGCCATAGAATTTTTGATTGGTAGTGTGCAGCTTTTAATCAGTTATATCCCCCTTCATGCAATGCTACCCACCTGAATAAAAAGGACATAAAGCTAATCTTTCGGGCAATAATTTCCTCAAAAAGACGAAATACAGGAAATTGCATGCAGTACCATCTCACCACCTTGCAGCTATGTTTCAAGAGATAAACCTTTCCCTCTACCACCTCTACCAAGCATTCCAGTTATGTTTTGGGAATATCACCTAGGTCAGGACCTCCATACAATATACTCTTGGTTTTGGGCTGGATGATTGGTAGTCATATTTGTCCATCTATTTTTCGAATACCAAGAGGCCTTTATTTTCTGCTTCAAGGTGGTAGATAGTTTAGAGGCAGAAGTCAAGAGTTCAACTAAGGAAAACCATATTTTTGGAACTGGATTGTAAAACTGAATGTGAGAAATTCAGTTATTGTTTGAGTAGAGTAACAGACACATTTCTTGTCAGGGTGAACCACAAAAAGTCACAAAATTATCTGTGCTCAATCTTTGGGTAGCTTTGCACAAAAAGCAGTCAGACTTAACTTAGAGGCAATGTGTAAAGTATTTATGCAGCACACAAACAATAATAAAGTGAAAACACAGTGCAAGAAAATCCCATACTAATTTAGACAACTAGAGTAAAATGTACTAAATTGTTTGACACTAAAATGACAACAATTAAATCAGTAGAACCGGAGGTATGCAATTTGAAACTTTTCAGGTAAATATAGCACCTGAAAGCACAAAGCGCTACTTGCGGTTATCTGGTCATGCAGGACTGCATAAAAGCCACAAGCTCAGGCCAACTGCGCTGGATCGTGGGCTGGATTCAGGGACCAGGTAAGTTCAGCTGAAAACATTACCTTCTAAAGTCACAGATGGTTACCGCTGTAGTGCAAAGAGCAGGCCAGGTGTTTAGGATGGTCATCAATGTAGCGTGAATATCCTGTTGGGCGTGGTGGACAGTCGTTGCTGGACCTTTGAATTTGTAGTCACCATGGGCTGTCAATGCTTTCGCACGAAGTGCAGATCTCAAATTGTTTGTCATTGCTGGGGGTCACTGTATCACGAAGAGTCGGTTCACCAGAGCTATGTGTTGACGTGTGGCATGGGCAGCAATATCTTGATATGCCCCATGCCCGTTTGTGGTCACAAACAGCCTAAAACCTCAGCATTTCTCCTTTTTAAGTCAGAGACGTTTACTCTGATGCCAGCCACCGGTCAAGGACCTGTGGAGGGACCTCTTGGTGATTATGGTATTCACTCTTGCAAAACCCAGCAGGGCTCAGGTAGTTCCAGCAGCAGGCCCAGTTGCAGTTCCCACCAGCAGGCCAGCTGGACAGGTGCAGGGAGGACTCTGGAGCTTGTTATGTCCCTGTAGCTCAGAACAAGGAGTCAACCAACTGACCCTTTGAGTCACTCAGCCTCGGATGAAAGGAGCAGGTCCAGTCTACCTTCTCAACAAGCAAGGTAGGCCTCAAGCAGCAGGGCAGTAGGTCAACAGGAGTTCCTTAATTATAGTATCCACAGGTGAAAGAGAGTACTGAAAAGTGGGTCTGAGGGCCCTAGTTTTATATGTGATGTCCCCTTTGAAGTGAGAGAGGCTTCTGGAGTTTTCCCCTTGCTGAAGTGTCTGGAACACCCTGCCCTGGTCTTACTATCTCTAGGGGCACACCATGCTAGGGTGAAGTCCTTTGTGAGCTGGGTCAGTGTTTTTGAAGTACTATTGTGGTAGGTGATAGGTCTACCCCATCAAGCCAGGATGGCCCATCCTGCCAACACCCAACCCCCATTGTGATTTTGTCTGGGAGGAATACACAAAGGCCGACTGCCAACTACACCTAGTTATATGACCCAGGAACAGGCTGCAGGTATCAAATGGTTAGGGCAAGAAAATGCCAAATGTCAAAAAGTGGCATTTTCTGAATTGAGAGTTGAAATCCAACTTTACCAATAAAGAGGGAATTAAGTTATAATTCCTACCTGCCCCCATGTAAATGTTATTACTTATTAAATGTCATAGGCCAATGTTATCCTATTGGAATAGTGAAAAATTAATTTGATAGTTTTTCACTACTAGAACATGTAAAACAAAAAAGTATATGTCCATCTTTTTAAATACAATGCACCCTACCACATTGAATGTTTAGGGCCTACTCTACGGATGATTTATATGTAATAAAAGGAAGGTATAGGCCTGGAGAAAGGTTCATTTTGTCAGGGCGAAAAGGCAGTTTAGAACGCAGGCTGCAATGGCAGTCCCGGCATAGGTTTTAACAGTCCACGTAAGTGGGTAGCCCAATCATTGCTTCAGGCACATTACTAGCATTACATTTGCAGGACCTGTGTACCCATAGTACCACTTCACGAGGATGGGATACAAGAGAGCACAAGCACTTAAGCCCTGGTTAACAGTCGGAAAGTGATCCAATACCAACAAGAACAAATTCAGCATAAGAGGAAGAGTGAATGTAAAAGGTATGGGGTAAAACCACTAACATTTAAAAAGTAGGGTTGATTACCAAGTAGGGTTGAATTCCACCACAAAGTTCAACAATCCAGCGCTTATTATGTAAAACTAAGTTTCAATCTAAAGCTTGTGCTTATCATTGGTTGCTTGGACTCAAGCAACTGACTTTTCTAAAAAAAATCCATAAAAAGAAATGTATATGATGCAAACTAAAGTTTCGAAATAAAAGAGATAAAATGCCAAAACCAGTTTAGTGATAGGGAATACCTTTTAATTAATACATTGATACCCAGCTGACAAAAACATGCTTAAATTATAGACCCTTCTACATTTATTTTGTAATATTAGTGAACATATTTCAGGAAGGCAAGGCAAAAGTAGCCAGGTACTGGTAGGACTTGAAGGTTTTCCAAAGTCAGTATGACTGATCTTGGGCTTTTGAGGGACGCCCCCTTTCCGTCTTCTCTTGGCAGGTGGAGGGCCATGTACCTTAACGGGCATTGATTTTATAAATTTAATTAAAAACTGATTTAGTTCGGACAGCGGTGCGAGGTGTCTGATGTGTCTATATTAAGATCGGACTGGAAGATGAAATGTCAGCTGGTGGCTGAGTTATGGGGCCTAATGGTGTCGGGGTGAGTTCCTGTAACAGAAGGGGGAAGCTCTCCAAAGATAGGGGATCTTCGTTACTGCCTGTTTGGCTTACTATGGGTGGTGGAACATGAGGTAGGGGGTCTATAGAACTCCTATTCTTTAAGCTTTCTACAGAGCGGCGACGTTCTGCTCGGCGCACTGCCAGTAATTTGTCCCTACCTGGGTCAGTAGGAGCCCGTGTGAAGTAGTTGTCAAGTGTCCCAACAGTATTGTTTGGCCCCGATTTTTCCATGGTAGCTTTATCAGGGCTATGCGCCATTGCAAAGGGATTAACTGGAAGGTAATATCCACAGCAGTGATGAAAGGGAGTAGGCCCAGCCCGGCCTCACTCGGTCTCTGAGGGCCTCAGAGGGCCCGCCCTTGTCCCGGGCTTCTCCCGGGACGCTCCCGCGCAGCGGGGATGGTGTATAACTTAAATGGGAGTGGGAGAATCCGGGGAGTGTGTCCAGCAGGGAGAGCGGCCCAGGTGGAACCAATTGGGCACACAGGGACTCCTGGGATATGGAGTCCCTGACTCGGCGCTCGCAGCCCTGCTGCACAGCAACTCTGCCCACAACAGTCATCTTCACAAGTCTCGCCCCCTAACAACTCCTGCTGAAGAAAACGCGCTGCGGGTCCCGCGCAGCGGGTCCAGCGAGTGGTGAAGGAGTAACGGTGACAAGCAGGAGGTAAGGCAGCAAACAGGGTCCAGCCACGATAATCCAGGCAACAAGGTAATCAAAAACAACATTGACCCAACAAGTTGCTGATTCTTTTTCCAAGATCACCTCTTGTCCATTTTCCCTGGTTGATTTGAAAACACCCTCTTCCCTGACCCTTTATAACAATTATTTGGAGCTTGCGTTGAAATGAATGTAGAGATCAAATTCTCAGTCATCCTTCAAACAGAGGGGTTACTAATTCAGTTGATTTATTTATATTTACCTTTACCACATCCAAATAGCATTCTGTTTTCCAAGTGGTAGCAGTGTAGTGATTTCCATTTTGGGCCCAATTTGGTTTTCCCTTAGTTGTTTTAGTCTGCCTCTGCTTTGCACAGCTGCACATAAGGCATTTGTTTTGTGACATGATATTCTTCTAGAAATACGCTGCACATATTATTTGTTATTCAGTGATTATTCTTGGAATTCAGGTTGAACATTTTGTATAAGGTCAAACACCATGGTGTACTATTTAGATGTGCCCGGTACAAAACATCTCCTAGAATCTTTTGTCATATGCACAGCTGCAGTTTTCCAACACAGTAGTTCTTATCATATAAACTGTGTCTAGCCCCCCAAAGAGACCGGTCCTGGAACACAGGCAGAAGCCTTGCGTAAACAGAGTTTATACATATGATACGGACCACATAACTAAATATGCTAGGTACGGGGTCCAATTCTGATCCCAGAGATCACTAATGTATCCCTTTGCTCAAATAGTGAGGGTAGGCCTAGATAGCTATATTAGTTGCAATGGTTGGGTTCTTCATTGTTTGCAGCCTGCTAGTACTGTTCATCACTTTGCTTTGTTGTATTTGTTTACTAATCACAGCACACATGCTTCAAAATAGACTACAATAGATTCAATAAATATATTGGAAATGTCTTTTGTG
Organism: Lissotriton vulgaris; assembly: GCF_964263255.1. Classification (NCBI taxonomy): domain Eukaryota; kingdom Metazoa; phylum Chordata; class Amphibia; order Caudata; family Salamandridae; genus Lissotriton; species Lissotriton vulgaris. The sequence goes on from NC_141687.1 coordinate 1,591,624,875, forward strand.
TCTTTCTTTTCTTTACTATGGACATTCATAAGAGAGAAACGAAAGGTGATGATCTGTTTCTATGGTTTCCTAGGAGACTAAACGTTCATGTTCTAGGTTTGTTCAAATCACCTGTTACTCTGGAAAGGTTAGCAGTTCAGGTGAGTCACTGTGTGCTAGTCTAATGTGGGCCTACATGTACTGACATAGGAGAAAAACACAGGGAATCATATTTACAATATCATTGCACCACCAGAGTGTCACTTTTTGGGATGATCCGGTGGCGCAATGTCCTTCTCCAAATCTTCAAAGCAAATTTAAGCCACTTTGCATGGTTTAATGCCACTTTGTAAATATTGTACTCTTTTATGAAGGTGTCTGTAGGGGCAGCACACATAGAAGGAGTAGATCACCTTTAAAGATGTTTTATGTGCACAAAGGTGTCCCTTCCTGCACACAAACTATCATACCTGCATCACAGACACTCTGCACCATGGCGCAAAGGTGTCTGTGTTGGTGCAAGGCAGCTTTTTTTGTGCAAGGAAAAACACAGGGATGCGGAGTATTGCTGTAAATATGGTGCATCGCTGCACTTTTTAAACGACAAAGCACAGATAAACTGCTTACAGCACCATGCTGTGACATTTCTCTTCGAATATACCCCTGAGTCTCTACATTCGGACATCCTGTTCTCCCAAGAAACAGTTCTGCTTCCCAGAAGAATCCCAGTAACAGCAGTTCCAGTTTATAGGGATAAATGAGGTGTCATTGACATAAATCATGAATCTATTTTTGTAATGTTTTCACCCTGTTCCCCCTCTTATTAGTGATTTGTATGGCCAAAGCTATCTGGTAATTCACTATTTTCAGAATTTCACAAAATATTGGAAGGATAACTTGGCTGTCAAAGCTGCTGAAGGCTACTCATGGTCTTGCCAACTAAAATGAGATACTAGCAGCTCCCATCAGGGGAAAGTCAGACCAATTCCTGTTTGCACCACATAGATCAGAGGAGCCAGTGAGTCTTTGGAACTGATAATTAAAAGGTCTAGCTACACTGTGCTTTGTCTTTGTCATGTGAATGAAAAATCTTTTTAAATATGTGTCAATCGTCTCAACGTCTTCTTCCTTCCAAAAAAATCCTGATAAGTACAGGGTGGTACTCTCTGTGAATAAGATCACCTGCAATTATAATTCTTTCTCCAGCTGCTGCTGAGACCACAGCAGGGTTGCTGCTTCAAAAGGGCTATTGTCCTAAAGGCATAAAATCAATTGTACCTCACTGTTATTTGACCAGAGATGTGACCGGAGGAAAATCCAATTACAGACAGTACATGAAGTGACTGCATGGCAGAACTGATTTATAGGCTTTGAGTCCCCAGGAAAAACATAAAAACGTTTCTCGAAATTATTTTTGTGACATTTCTACAGTAAACTTTAGTCTGGGACACTGCACACTGCAGAAATGTGCCACTTAGCAAATGCTTCATCTTCAACTTCTAACCAGTTTGCAACTGGGCCTTGTGAGATTCAATGCACATGTTAATCTACACTTATGTAACATGAGTGGTAAACTAAAATATCTCAAAGTAGTTTTGATATGATCTTGGAATGCCTGCTGTGAGGTGCAAGGCCATACTGCAGGGGCATTCTATTGTTAAGCCACTTGTACAGTGTTTCTGCAGTTGTACCCTGGACTTAATAGAATGTAACATTTTTCAACTGATGTTTTAAAATGTTCTGTCATGCTTAGGGCAGAGATAGCGAACTGGGGCATATTTTTATTAGAAAATATCTGAGCGTGGGCCTGCCCCAAATTTGCACCATCGCGCTCAGACCTTTGCAAAAGTCAGGGATGCACTGTATTTACTACAATACGACGCACCCCTGTGTGTTCCCTTACACTTGAACAAAAATGAGCTGACTAGACCTAACACAGGCACTCTTGCACCATAGTGTGAGGGTGCCTGCATAACAAAGAATGACTGTTTAGGTGCAAGAAGGTGTCCCTTTCTGCACATAAACAATCATTAATGGCATTTTGCTCTTTCTATGTGTGCTGTGGAGTGCAGCACACATAGAAAAAGCAAAAACGAAGAGAAATAAAAGCATTTCTCCTCATCCACCATTCTAGCACATGCTCTTGCGTGTCATTAGTTTTTGGCACTGCTACAGATTTACACCACCTTGTAAATCTGCACAGCATCAAAAAGCAATGGGTGTTGTCGTAGAATGCCCACAGCAATACCCATTGCATGCCCCGGTGCCGCAGAGGACTGCGGAAAAAAGAGGCATATTTACAAGGTGGCGTTAAACCACTCTAAGTGGTTTAACGCCACCTTGTAAATATTGAAAATAGCACTATGCCACTGAATTGCCAAAAAAATGGATGCTCTGGTGGTGATAGGGTCTTGTAAATTTGCCCCTGGGGGTGTTAGCAGCCTCCTCATCTCCAAAGGAAGAGCAAATATGCCAGCAATCAAGTCCAAAAATGTAAAGAAATTAAGAAGCCATGCGAAAAAGACAGATTCCTTCACCAGGTACTGGGGACGTTGTGTTGCACAGTAGGGAATTTGGGGACAATAATGCACCTTCAGCATTCTGTCTTCTTGCATTCTGTCATGGGTGTTTATTATAAGGCATTGGAAGGCTGGTAAGAAATCAGGGGTGCTATTATGGTAGTTTGGGGTTGTGAAAAAAATGAGCTAGTGAAATCAAAGCAGCATGGCTGAGGCCTAAGGCCAATCATGCTTTTGGGGAGACTCACAAAGCGGCCCCTTCTGTTCACTGTATGTTTTTGAAACTTTTATTATGAATGTTTAGTGCAAGTTTGGCAGGGTGATTGAACATATATCGTGGAGAAATTATCCCCATCAGCCAACGAACAAACCCTATTAAGATATGATATGGGTCTACCAGTTGGGCAGTGCTTCCAGGGCTTGCATGAGTACACACCTTAGACTCAACTGTCATGTTAGTAAAAGTGACACCCAAAAAATAAGCCACGGTATTCAGAATTTTGGAGGTGGCAAATATTATTACTTTGATGATGGTGCAAAATAACATGTCAGACATAACCTCAGTTTAACTGCAAGGCGAACTAATATCAAACACCTCCTCGTTTGCAGAGCACTATAGCATTCAGCTGAAAGTGGGAAAAGTGCCTGAATGAAACACATATATTCCGCCCTGAAATCTCAACAATGCTATATTATAAATTTTGGTTTATAGAAAACTCCATCATTACTCCTTCAAACGTCCCCATTATAACTAATGGAAAACACTCCACTGAGTAACACTACCAGAAAATAAAAGTGAACACCCTACTTTGTCTTGTGCTTATGTGAAAACACTGTTGGGAAAATAAAGTGAATGCCCAAAAAACAATATTTTGTGTTTATGCAAGGACAACACTTGCGTTTTCTCATATATATCACTTTCCAGTGAGGTAAAAAAAAACACACATAAGTGCAGGAACTTCAACTCTTAGCATTCCTAAGTGCTGGGAGCAGGTCGTCTCCGCACGGCTCGGCTCGCCGTAACATGGAAAACTGCACTCGCAGACTAGCCAAGCATTCGGCAGCAATCTGAGTAGCACAAAACCCATAGGTACACGGGCTGTGCCAGTTCTTTGATGCTTTAAGTATAGGTACATTAGCACCACCAAGCCAGCATGACTGAAACTCTTTGGTCTTTACGCATATGTGTTGATGCAGTTTCCTTCATCTTCATAATTGTTTTTATTTTCATAACCAAGTATCAAATGGGTTTGGTTTGGCATTACAAGATGGGCTACACATCACGATAACAGGTTTTACTTACCTATGAAAAACCCAACGGCATTATAAGGGGAATTTTCCACCCTGACACAAGTCACTGTATACATCTCCTGGGATGAAGTAATGATAGAAACCTGGCGGGAGCTGTCTGTTCATTAAATCTGAATGAGCACATACGGTCATATGGGCCCGGATGCCCGCCACCCCCTCCCAACACCCATTCCCCATGGGAGGAGACAGACACAGGTTTGAACTTTTGGAAGGCGGGGGGGAGTTACCCCCCCCCCCGGCCGTATTTATTAAAATATGAAACAAAATTTAAAACTTTAAATTAAACGTTTCATGAATCATGTACAATTTTATCTTCCATTACATTTTGATGAAGACAAGTTATTTGGCTAACCTTAACAAATCTCTAATACAAAGGTTTCCTAGCCGAGTCTAGCATCCTGAAAATGCATAACATTTTAAAATAAAACTGTACATCCTAGCATTAAGGGCCAACGGCAAGATCTTAACCGGTGTCAGATCCCTACTACCAAATTCCCGCCCTCACGGTGTGAATGGCGCATGCGCAGAGGACTTTACCCTTGCTGCCAACTGTAACTTCCCTTGTCGTGGGGGCCCCCTTTCACTCGACGCCATCTTAAAGGTCGTCCAAGTTCTCGTGCGAGGTATCCGTAAGAAGGACAGCGTGGACTCGCCCCCTTCCCCACACTCTCTTCCGCCGGAGCGTATATCCGACCCCCGGGAAATTCGTAGGAGGGGCAAATAGCCGTCTCCCCCTGGGAGGGGCCTATGGCCGTCTCCCCCTAGGCGACCCATCCGTAGTGGGTGCCGTCCCCCCATGGGAGGGGCCAATGGCCGCCTCCCCCGGGCGCTCCCATCCGTACTGGGTGGCGCCCCCCCTAGGGACCTTGAAATCACTGCTCACCGATCATGACCTTACGGCCCGACCAGAATAAATACGACAGTTGTTTTACCTACTAAGGAAAGAAAATACGCCTAAACTGTAACAGCTTGATAAACACCAACTTTGACATTTGCTAAAAAGGGAAAAAATTCCTAAAGCACAAGACTATTTTTATTACTTGATCTATTCCTCTACGTTTCTACAAAGGAAACAAGGCCTACAAACATCTATTCATCAAAAGGCATACATCCATGATGCAAAATGACTGTATCTTTTTAATACATTCGAATAATGACCAACAATTACTTTATTCACAAAACATTGCAAAAGGGGGCTGGTGGGTGGGTCAAAATTGCTGCTTGTTCCTTCGAGGGCTCACGAGCGACGAGTGGTGCAGCCTTCAGAGCACTGGAACAAGAGGAAGCTTCGTTGGATTCCTTCTCTATTTATCCATCTGCGGGAGGGCGGGGGCCCACCTCAGGTACGCCCATCCGTGCGCGGACTTCCAGGCGGGTGTCTAGAACAACCCCATCTGGGCGGGAAGGGCGTGCTCCGGCTACGCCGCTTTGGGCATACCAGCCGAGACACGCCCCCCGCCCACAATGGTTTCCTGGGGGGATCGGGGCACCCATCCATACGTTCGGGGGAACCGAGTGGTCTTCCCTTTCCATATGGGCCGGGATGCCCGCCACCCCCTCCCAACACCCATTCCCCATGGGAGGAGACAGACACAGGTTTGAACTTTTGGAAGGCGGGGGCTAGTTACCCCCCCGGCCGTATTTATTAAAATATGAAACACAATTTAAAACTTTAAATTAAACGTTTCATGAATCATGTACAATTTTATCTTCCATTACATTTTGATGAAGACAAGTTCTGTGGCTTAACAAATCTCTAATACAAAGGTTTCCTAGCCGAGTCTAGCATCCTGAAAATGCATAACATTCTAAAATAAAATTGTACATCCTAGCATTAAGGGCCAACGGCAAGGTCTTAACCGGTGTCAGATCCCTACTACCAAATTCCCGCCCTCACGGTGTGAGTGGCGCATGCGCAGAGGACTTTACCCTTGCTGCCAACTGTAACTTTCCTTGTCCTGGGGGCCCCCTTTCACTCGACGCCATCTTAAAGGTCATCCAAGTTCTCGTGCGAGGTATCCGTAAGAAGGAAATCGTGGACTCCCCCCTTCCCCACACTCTCTTCCGCCGGAGCGGATATCCGGCCCCCGGGAAATTCATAGGAGGGGCATATAGCCGTCTCCCCCTGGGAGGGGCCTATGGCCGTCTCCCCTAGGCGACCCATCCGTAGTGGGTGCCGCCCCCCCCATGGGAGGGGCCAATGGCCGCCTCCCCCCGGGCGCTCCCATCCGTACTGGGTGGCGTCCCCCCTAGGGACCTTGAAATCACTGCTCACCGATCATGACCTTACTGCCACAGGCCGGATAGTTGACCGACTATCCGCCCCCCCACACCTCCTAAAGGTCATGTCTCCTCAACGCCCTCATCCACGCTACGAAGTCTCCTATGAGTAATTCATTCCCCGCCCTGGACAGGTGCACCCCATCATTCAAATAATAGTGATCACCCCAGATACACCCATGAAGAATGCTTTGTAAGTGAGTAGAGCGAAACAGTTTCTCGATCTTGTTGTTGACCCTCTTTACCGAGTGGTTCAGCGCCGACACAGACAGCCCCCCTGCCAAGCTTTTCTGGGAATCATGTGGGACTAAGCAATCGTACACCCCGGAAGCCTCTTGGACAACCAACTGACTGCTGACAATATGTGCTCCTGCAATACCCGTCTTCCCAGCCTTACCAAGTCGTTGCCTCCCAGATGCACTATGATTACAGATGGCGGTGACCTTTGCCGCCCTCACAGTACCTCCATATAGCTCTGAAACTGGTCAAAACAGAGGCCTCCCTTCCCATGGAAGGACACTCTGAACCCATACTCTTCAGATGCGTGGATCGCGTCACCTGCCTTGAATATGTCCCGGTACGCCTCACGTATGAGTGGCCCACGACCCATACCACTTGATCTCCAGTCGGCGATTCTTTCCCGCTGGTCCTTTGGTGTTGGGCCGATCCCAATTTTCGCCCCGCGTTACAGGCTTGCGAAACTGTAATCCAAACAAAAGACAACAAGCGTGAGTGCATTTCATCAGTCTTTTACAACATGTGCAGTCGCACATACCTCTTGAAACAGTTCGGGGACCAACGGCCTAACTGTTTCACTTCCTCCGTACCCAGACCCCGAGCCGTAGCCTCAGCAGCGGCCCCTATTCTGAATGAGTGGGTCCCAAACTCAAACGGGTTCAAGCCCGCCGCAGCAATCGTAATTGCCAGCCCCTCCGAAACTGAAATCTCGTCAACGGGGTGCCGTCCTGGTGTCTAAGCAGGGCCCCCCCCATGTTGTCAACCTCTGTGCCAGGTAATCCTCTAAATACCTTATGGGACAACTGGGGCTCCCTCTGGTGCGCTGCAGAACCACACTATTCCCCAAAGCTTCCTGGTCAGTTTTGGACCTAGCTATTGAGATCAACAGAGAATCACCCCGTAATTGAACATGATCCCTGCAAAGACCTCCCTCCACATCCTTCTTGTTCCTTGCTACGAGTTCACTTACCCGCATGGCCCCAGGGAATGCCAATGCGAACGCCGCTCGGAACAGAATTACCTCGGTGGTCGATGAGCATGTCTCATCCAGTTTAGCTAGTAGTAAGGACAATCTGTCTAGCCCAATCGGATGCCTTTTGTCTCGTCTGCGACCTTCCAGGCGCTGCCAACCACGGAGGGCCTTCCTGACCAAGAAGGAACCCGTCGGGTCCCGTATCCCGTGGAGCTGTGCCATGAAAGATATGGCCGTCCTATATCTGTTGGCGGTTGCCGCCGATCGGCCTTCCTTATGAAGCGCCACCAAAAACCCGAGGAAGGATTCCTCCCTCCCCCAGCTATGTCCCCTTACCGGCCCTAAAAAGGCGCAGTATGAACGAAACGGTCCTTCATAAGCTTTCCTTGTCCTGGGCGCTAAACTGGCTGCCACGAGGTCTTGTAATCCGGGGCACCGATCTGCCATAGTGCTTCGGGGAAGTTCCGCTTTGGGTAGATAACCCCTGAAGGCCTGCATGTGTGAACGAGAGAGTGCATCAGCTGCATTATTCAGGACACCCGGCACATGCCTCGCCTTGAATTGTACATTCAATCTCATGCATCGCAATACAATTTCTTTCAACAGTCTCAATATCCACTTGCATCGTGCAGCCTGCTGGTTAATACACTCGACCACCGTCATGTTATCTGACCAAAACACCACTGAGCAGTTCCTAAAGTCTTCCGGCCATGCCAACAGAGCCACCCAAATGGGGAATAGCTCCAGGAACCCTATGTTACCTGTTAGGCCACTTGCATGCCACCACGCCGGCCATGTTTGCGCCGACCATCGGTTACCAAAGATCGCGCCAAATCCCACACTCCCAGCCGCGTCGGTCCACAAGCCCAGTTCGTCAGATGATGCTGGGGGTTTGTTCCACGCTACTCGACAGTTGAAGTCCGCCAGGAATGCTAACCAAATGCGCATGTCCTGGCGAACCTCTGCCGACAGTCTAGTGCGGTGGTGTCCCTCTTTGAGGCCCACCATGGCTTGTGCTATGGAACGTGAGAAGGGGCGAGCCATCGGTATCACTTTTAAGGCAAAATTAAGCTGACCCACTGTCTGTTGTAACTGATGTAGGGTCACCTTGTCCTTACAGAGACATTGTATCAATGAAGCCCTGAACTTGGCCACCTTCTCAATTGGCAGACGGAAACACCCCTCCACTGAGTCTAGCTCAATCCCCAGAAACTCCAGTGAGGTAGATGGCCCCACCGTCTTACCTGGCGCCAATGGGACCCCAAACTCCCGCATGAGTGTGCAGAAGTCCTGCAGTGTTTGCGCACATTCCGTAGTGTCCGCCGGACCTAGAAAAAGGAAATCATCCAAATAGTGCATCACCTGTCTATGCCCTGTGGCCTCGGTGAACGCCTATTCCAAAAAGGAGCTGAACATTTCAAAATAGGCACATGAAATTGAACAACCCATGGGCATACATTTATCCATGTAATATTTCCCTTGGAACGTGAATCCCAGCAAGCGCTGGTCCCGAGGGTGTACCGGGAGCAACCTGAATGCTGATTCGATGTCCGATTTTGCCAACAGTGCACCAGGACCCAGGCGATTCAACAGAACGACTGCATCATCGAACGATGCGTATCGAACCGAGCACACCTCAGGGTCAATAGTCTCATTTACCCAGGCCCCCTTAGGGGCCGATAAATTGTGGATGAGTCTAAACTCCCTCGGGTCTTTCTTCGGAACCACTCCCAAAGGTGAACACACAAATTCCGCAACTGGCGGGCAGGCAAATGGCCCCGCTACCCACCCCAAGCTGACTTCTTTCGCTATTTTCCTGGCTGCCACCGCCGGGTTATGCTGAATAGACAGTTGGTTCTTACAGAAGGGGCACCCCTGAAAATTTCCCGCCGGGACTTTGAAGCCATACAGAAAGCCATACCTCAAAATCCCGGCGGATACATGATCTGGGTATCGGTTCAGCCAGGGGGTCAAAGCCACGATATCAATGGGCGAAGATGTTTGCTTCCAATGCACCACCTCAATCCTGCTTGGATCCCCCCTTTCCTCCCCCACAATTGGACTTGGATCGACAGCTAGTTTCTGGATGTGAGGAATTCCCACAGCCCGAACAAGCATGCCGGAACTTACACGTTCCTTGAGGCCTGTTACAGGTTCCTTTGTTGAAACCCCAAGAAACCCCTCGCTTGCCTCCACTCCCGCCGGACCTGGGATGCGACTCCCCTCGGGCGTTCGCCCGAAAGGGTTGTGCCGGCTTCTGTTGGAATGTCCCAGAGACGCTCGTGCTTGGCACCGACGTACCCGCCGGTCCCGGCAAAAGCTGGTTATGCCACGACACAGTGTCCAGACAATCCCATGTTAAAGCCTCGTTAAACTCTTTTGCTTTTCTAAAGGTAACGTCATAACCCTTCCATTTATTTCCCCCATACATTGCATAGAAATTCATGATCCTGTTCTGGTAACATGACAAGTCGGGCAACACTTCAGGTTTACGCTGGAGTTCTGGACTTTTTGGTTCCGTCCAGAGGTGTCAGGGAACAACACCCAAAGACCTCGGAGTTCCACCTGCCTTGGTGCGCAAATGAACAGAAACACGGGCTTCTCGATGGTGGCGTCAAAGACCAAAGGTTTATTACTGCAGGGACACAGAAGTCACAGAAACCACACATGGGCAGATTCTAGGAGCCTGTTCAAATTGTACAAAGAGGGTTGCTCCTTATATACTAAATTTTAAGCTGGGGGCGAATTCTTTGCATGTAATACATTCTCAAAACCTTTGTGTCTAAAACAATAAATATTTGGTGTTACACAAGAACCGTTGATAATATCTGATGCCAAACATTACGAAGAGGGGTTCCCACTAGTTCATCACAATCCCTTGTCAATACTGCATTCAAGAGCCGGACTGCCTCATCGTAAATTTCGTTACCTCCCCCTAATAAAGATTCAGAAAGAAAGGAACGGAGCCAGGTGTGGAAGATAGGAAAGCGGGATAAGAGATGTTTGTGGGTTGTAAATGGGCAAGGCTACCGGCTTCGGCCGCCTAATCGTGATCAGGACAATGGACACGAAGACCAGTTTAGCAGGACTGGCCTCGGGCAGGGGAGGCAGCCTTTGTCGAGTCATGCAGCTACAGCGTGATCTGGTTTAAGGTGCACGTGTCATGAAAAAGGTGAATCTCCGGCTAAGGCTACGTGTCCTTAATCGAAATGAAGTGATCAGAGGTTATTGCGTATGTGAGGGCAAGAAACACAAAATGGCTGCCATGATCTAAGATGGATGCCGTGGGTAGATCAGAAATGTGTTCATAACAGGAGCGCTCTTGCTCGTAGCGTAGCGAAAACACCAGGACATGCTAAATGGATCATTTGCGGTTCGCTGATACCAATATTATGTATTTCCGACAATATTGAAAACACGGGTTCAAATCGTCACGGAACCTCAGACCCTCCTTTTGCCCTTACATAGGCAATAACTCAGTCTATGTCAGAGTCTAATTCTATGCTCATCAGGTCAGTGACATGCTGTTGTATCATCATCCTTTCTCGTGCCTTTTCTCCAAACGCAGGTGGTTTCCTAAAACAGGTTGCAGCACAAAGACTACACAGAGCAGGACCACACTGGATAATCAGGCAGCATGAGAATAGGAATACTAAGATGACACCAATGACCATTAGAACCTTCCATCCCCACGCTGATATCAGAGTCCAAAACCACTCCATGAAGGACCAGTTTCCCTTGTCTACATGAATAGAGTCGGAAATCTTGTGTAGTTTAGAGATCGCCTCGTAGACTGTTGGAGCATTATTAGGAATAAAGACACAGCAGCTCGATTGGATCATTCTGCATACCCCACCTCGATCTGCAAATATAACGTCTAGAACCATACGGTTCTGCAACGTCATGAGTCTATCCGCCTGAAGCTCAGCTGTCAAATTGCTAAGGGCACCAGCAGTTTCGGTAATAGTAGATTCAACTACCCGTGTTAGCTGACGTATGTTTCTACTATTGGCCATAGGCCCCCAAAACGGAAGGAAGCCTTTAAAGAAGTCTCCAGCTTCCTGACCAGCAGTATCTTCCTTGCTGAAGACACCTCTCGCTACTCTGGTCCTGTGGTAATCAGATGAAGCAGTGTATGTTGGGGGCAACAATCGAGCAATATAGCATGATCCTGAAAAGTCGGCAGGCAACCATGTATAAGCTCGGTCTCGACAGATGAAGTAAGTACCCCTAGCAGTAAGAAAGGCAGGGGAAGAGTTAGCCGGAAACACATAAGTCTCTACGCACTCACTCCTCCCTAGCTGAGCTCTCGAATTTCTCCCATTACCTTGCAAACAGACCTGACCTCGGTGAGGTACGACCCAGATTGGAGTTGAGCTTTTACGCTTGCTTTCTCCCAAACTAAGGCGATACTCTGAAGAATTCCAACTTAAATATACTCGCAATTCGTCTCTAGGGTAAGATGGAGTATTATTGACGTCCTTGATCATGTCAATAATTCCCTGGACTAAAGCTTTGTTGGCAGAGTTATATTTAGTGGAACGTGGTGGACGTGGAGGATAGGTTTCAAGGGCATAAGCAAAGATGGTTTGGAGGGCCTGAAATGATCCATTGTAGCTGAAAGGCAAAACCAGATAGGGAATACCTTTATCCATAGTGTGGGGTATCAAGCCACACACCCAGCAGTCTGTAGTGTTAACTACCAGTTGGTGTTGATGCAAGAGCTGTACAAAAGTGTTATTGATGAATTCAGAGCGTCGAGCTTGCTCATGTTCGGGAAACGAGTGAAAAGAGTGTATAGAGGAAACAGTAGGAGTAACAGGATCAAGGGGAGGTACTGTAGTTACTGGCACAAAAATCAAATTCATACCGAAAACGATTCCACCCATCAATGTTATCAAAACAATCAAAAATGTAATGGCACATTGTATTAAAAAGCATTTGCTGTGAAGAATTCTGTAAAGTCTGTTTCTGCGAACATAAATCACATTTTCTCGTTGCAGCGCAGGAAGCTCCATCTTCTACAATCCGCTCGCGACCACTGATGATGTGTACGTAGATGAAAATGCCTCTATCAGCCCTGGGAGTTCCCAGAACCAACAGAAAGATCGACCTTGTGTCAGACCCCCGCAGATTCAACTAGGCACACAGCCACGACCCTACGGCTACCCAGACGGCAAGGCAATTTTAAAAACAATAAACAATAGCAAACTTCCTGGCTGAAGGCAAAAGTTCAAAATTTCAAAATATCACAATGGGCAGTTGCCTGCTTTATTTGTCCATATTACGAGGTCGTAAATTGTATCTTTGCTTCGCAGGTACTGTTTGATCGGCAAATAGTGTATCACTGGTAACTGTTGCAGTGTTCAGGTTCGCAGATGACAGAGTTTTTTCTGATGCAGGGGACAAATGTTCAGAGTTCAAAGGAGTCTTTTCAGGAGGAGAGTCCGAGTTTGGAGTGTCGGTAATCAATTCGGCATCGCTGAAAGGGATGAACTTTGGCGTGTGTTCAAATTCGGAGGCACCAATTCCCTTCTTCACCCAGTCGTCGTAAGGAAGTGGCAAAGGTACACGCTTAACATGAGATGCGTGCACCCAATGCTTGCGACCAGCTACATGAACTGCTGTTCTTGTTGTAAGCAGGACCTGGAAGGGGCCGAGGTATCTGGGCTGAAGGTTCTTCGTCCTCGCGAAGTTTCTGATCACGATTTGATCACCGGGTTTCAGCTGATGCCCTGGACTCTCCGGAGGCTTTGGCAATGCATCGAAAACCTGTTGGTGAATAAGACTCAATTTAGCAGTCAAGTCGTAAAGGTAGTCTATCAACATAGGGTATTCTAGAGAACAAAATTCCTTAGGCCTCGGCACTCCCCAAATATTTGCCGGGCGGCCAAAAACTATTTCATAGGGGCTAAGCCCCACTCTAGAATGTACAGTTGCTCTCGTTGATAGCAAAGCCAAAGGAAGTGCGTCTGGCCAGGGTAAACCTGTGGATGCTTGTATTTTAGCTAGTTTCAGCTTGAGGGTGCCATTGTAACCCTCTACTAAACCAGCAGACTGGGGATGGTTTGCACTGTGGAACTTCTGTCTTATGCCTAGGCCGGTACATACACTCTGCATAACTTTCCCTATAAACTCACTTCCGTTATCTGACCATACAATCCGTGGCATTCCAAATCTAGGGAAATATTCTTTGAGAAGAATTTTGGCAGTTGATAGGGCAGTGTTGTCCTTTAGTGGATATGCTTCGATCCACCTGGAAAAAGCACAGACTACCACCAGGACGTATTTCAGATTATTACAGCGATCCATGTGAATGAAGTCTAACTGAATCACTTCAAAGGGGCAGGAAGGAGGAGCGAAATGACCAGCAGGAGTTGGAGTTCCCTTGCCAGGATTATGCATCAGGCATACCATACAATTTTTCACCACTCTCTCAGCACACTTACTGATCCCATCATTCTTCCAGACTGGAGCCAACATCTTACAGATTCCTTTAGAACTTATATGCGCTACTCCATGCGCCATTGTCACCACTGCAAGCACATACGCATCAGGCAACATCCAACGCTGCTGTTCCGTTAAATCAATCCAACACCCATTCGAATCCAATTTGCCCGTACTTTCTCTCCATACACGTTTTTCCTCCTCAGTTGCCTCTTTCTGAATCTCTTTCACACTTTCCATGGTATCCTCACACATTCCAGACTCAGCAATCCATCTTGCAGACGTAGCAACATACATTCTGCTCATCATGTCTCTAGCTGTCTGTTTAGCAGTTTCATCAGCAAAAGCATTCCCACGACCAACATCATCCGTGATTGCTTTATGAGCACTGCACTTTACAATTGCAACTTCAGTCAGCAAGGTTAGAGATTCCAACAAGTCGTTAACTAACTGACCATGTTGAATCTTAGTCCCATGGGACGTAATGAAACCTCTTTCTTTCCACAAACAGCCCAAACTATGGGCCACGCCGAACGCGTACTGACTATCTGTGAACACATTCACTCTCTTTCCCTTAGCTAAAACACACGCTCTTGTTAAAGCTATTAATTCTGCAGCTTGGGCAGAATTCTGACTCACTCTTGCAGTCTCCACAATCGTCTCCAAAGTCGTTACTGCGTAAGCAGCAGTCACATCACCATTCTCCAATTTAAAGCATGACCCATCCACATACAGCGTGCCATCTGGATCTGATAATGGAGTATCCTTTAAGTCAATACGTCCTTTTGTCTCTTCCTCCGTTCTAAAACAACAATCATGTGGCTCGGAATCACTCGACTCTTGATTAGCCGGCAACAACGTTGCTGGATTCAATACATTACATCTTTTAATCTGAATATGACTCGCTAGTAACGTCAGCTCATAACCAGATAGTCTCGCACTGGTAAGGTGTTGTGTCTTGGTTCGATTCATGAGTGTATCCACCGCAGGAGGAACCATGACCACTAGCATGTTGTTCATCACCAAACCAGCAGATTGTCGAATGGAAGCCGCAGCTGCCGCTGTAGCTCTCAAACAACTAGGTAACGCTCTAGCTACCGGATCTAATGTTGATGAAAAATACGCACAAGGGCGTTGTTTATCACCAAATATCTGTGTCAGAACACTCAACGCGCAACCTTCTCTCTCGTGAACGTAGAGCGTGAATGGCTTACTGTAATCAGGTGTACCTAATACAGGAGCTGAACACAATGCATTTCGTAACTCAGAAAAGCTCTCCTGACATTCATCAGACCATGGCACCGGACTCGGAACATTTTTCCCAGTCAAAGCTACCAACGGTTTTGCTAAAAGAGAAAAATTTGGGATCCACTGCCTACAGTAAGAGGTAATACCTAGAAAGGCACTTACTTCTCTCTGCGTGCGAGGAACACTCATTTGCGTAATTGCTTTTATTCTCTCTGGGGTCAACTTCCTTCCCTCCTTTGACAAGAGATGACCTAGGTAGGTCACTTCTTGGCAGCAGTATTGCATTTTCGAAGGTGACACCTTATGATTCAAATTAGACAAATGATGTAACAACGAGATCATAGCTGCCTTGCAAGTTTCCTTGTCATCGGCAGCCACTAGAAGATCGTCTACATACTGTACTAGAGCAGAACCTGGAGGAAGGACAAAGGTATCTAACTGACTTTTTAATGCTTGACTGTAAATAGATGTCGTTTCACAATAGCCTTGTGGAGCGCGTTTAAACCTGAAGCTTCGACCTCCTAGACAGAAGCCGAAAATATCTCTGCTTTCCTCGGCTATCGGAATGCTGAAAAAGGCATTCTTCAAGTCAATGACTGAAACCCAAGTAGCTGTAGCGGGAATCAATGTTAACAAGGCAGTAATGTCTGGAACCACAGGAAACTGCGGAACCACAATTTTATTAACTTCTCTGAGGTCGATAACAAACCTATACACTGGAGGCTTTGTAGGATCAGTTCGTTTCAAAATCGGTAATACAGGACTGTTACAAACATTTCCTCTAGTTTCTTCAACCACACCTTTCTTAATCAAATCTTGCACAATCAGTAAAAGTGCACGCTCACCTTCACTAGATATTTTGTATTGAGGAATTCTTGGAAATTTTACATTTGCTTTCAAAGTGACTACATATGGTGGTATTTCCAAAAGGCCTACATCGTTAGGACCAGTCGCCCAAAGAGAATCAGGGAGTGAACGCAGCTCTGGCGGGAGTGCATCCATTGACAAGTACATCGGAGAGGTGATTCTTTTACCCAATGTAAGCTGTACTCCTTCCGGAGAACAGTACAATGTCGCATATAGTCGTTTTAACAAGTCTAAACCAAGCAGATTTTCATTACAACCTGTCGTCAAAATTAGGGGTGCTTTCAATTAACACGGTCCAACAGAAATGGACAAAGGACCAGATATGGGGTTGTAAACAGGGGCGCCTGAAAAACCTACAGAAACATTTGTTGAGCCGGACAAAGGTGCGCCAGGGAGTTTCGCATGAATGATAGAACTTTTTGCTGCACCAGTATCCAACAGAAACGGTTCGACTACACCTGATGTTGCTACTGTGACACAAGGCCCACTCTGATCCACTGGAACTGATACTACTCCCTCTCTCTGTCCATGGCTGTCCTAGTACCCATTTTGCTGAATCCCTCATCCACTTCACAATAGTCTTCAACAAGATACTGTTGAGATCTATTTTGCTGAGCAGACTGTCCATTTCGTTGATCAAAGTGATTAGAAGGACGATAAGTCGTCTGTGGAGGCATAGCACCTCGCCCTCGACCTCTAGAATTTTGCACAAAACCACCACGACCTCTCTGAGCTGCTGCTGCATTATTTTGCGCTAAGATCGGACACTCATTCTTGTAGTGACCCTCTTTCTTACAGTACGCACACTGGTTCCACTGATATTGAGGTCTCGGTGAACTATAATCTGTTCTTTGATATGAGTTCTGTTGCGTATTATTCTGATTCATGCGAGGCGGATACGCCTGTTGCAAAAGAACTTTAGTTTTTAAGTCTTTCGTTTTCTTGTCTGATTTCTCTTTTTCCTCTTTATCCCTATTTTCATAATACTGTGCAGTCGCAAGTATTTGCGCAGTTGTAGAAACAGCCCACGCACTCTCGGAATCTTTTAATTTATTGCATAACTCAGGTAACAAATTATGCACAAATTTATCGACAAATAGTCTCTGTCCTCCTTCTGTGCTCATATCCTGACCACTGTGATCGACAAAAGTCTCTTCGAACCTCGTGAAGAAGTCGGAGAAACTTTCGTCTTTCTTCTGCTTGCATGCGGACAACTTGTCCCAATTAACACGCAATGCGGGCATCAGAGTCTTCATTAAGTCTATTATTCTACCTGGAAGATTAGCAATTAGGGGTTCAGGTTTTGCACCACCTGTTTGCTGACCATCCGCTGCAACAATAGCTGCCCAATCACCACTTAGGGCTGGATGATTCTCTCTACGAATTTTAGCCCAAATTGGTTGCGGAACTACATTACCAAACAACATATCGATGTCTGCTAAGTTCATTATACACGCCTCAACTGTCTGTGTTAATTCCTTATAGTACCCAGCAGGATTCTTACGCGGGTCTGGCAAGGCCTGCTTCACTGCTAGCACTTCAGCTCGCTTCCACGGAATGTGTATCCATACTCTTTGGAATTGCGCCGGAGCAGCTACAATACCATTAACATTATCAGCTTGTACAGCTTCGCGCCAAATTGGAGGAACCTCCCTCATTGGATATTGGCGACTCAGCTTCGTCTTGCTTTTCTCTAAATCTCTCGGTGAACGAAGTGATGGATCATTTCTATAACTTAAAATCAGTTCCATCGCTTCTTCTATATGTTGGCCTACTATCATTCCTGCAGCGAACTCTTTCTGAACTTTAATTAGGTCTTCTAAATTCGATTCAACATCATCTTCTTCTATCTCCTCACGTAACAGCGAGCACATCTCATCAAAGACATACCGTTGCGTTGGTTCATTCCACTGCATAAATGTATCTAGCACATCTCTCGTACTATATCTCCTACTTTTCGAAATCCATCTGAGAGCCGTGGAATCTAAAATTCCCCGTTCTTCAGTACTCGGAAGCTGACTACGTCTCTGAACAGAGTCAGAAGCAGGAGTTCTGATTAAGGTTTTATAGAAAGGAGACAGAATGTTAGAAACAGAATCAGTGATTCTTCGACGAACAGAAAGTGGAGTCAACACACTAGCAGACGTAGAGAACACAGTAGAGGTAGGAACAGATAGCGGAACAGTAGGAGTATCGAGGAAAATAGTTTGTGGAGCAGTAGGTGTAAGCGACACAGATACAGGTATAGAAGTCGGTAATCCAGGAGGAGGAGGAGCCGTAGGAACATTCATATTGACTACAGGAGGTACAGGAACTTGATTCTGAGGGGCAGGAGCAGGAATACCAGGTTGTCCAGCAACCGGCAATTGAACATTTGGAAAAGGTGGAACCGTAGCACCTTGTGCATACGGTGGAGGTGACCGTAACAAATAAGACAACAGAGGATCGTTTTCAGAATCCTCTAGTATCTTAGCTGTTTTCGATGGCAAGGCAGGGTAGCACTTGTCAATCGCTAAATTATGCTCTCTGATGGCCACCTCTATGGCCTTCTCTGACTCGTTAACTTGCAGCTGCGTAGCCGCTTGCTCCAGAGTCAACTCTTCTTGCTCTTTCTGTTCTTTCTTTAACCTCTTCATTTCTCTCTGTTTGGATTCTTTTCGCCAATAACGGAAAGAGTCAAACATTGCCGGCCGGGCTTTCTTCCTAAACAATTTCGCTTCTAAATTGTCAAGGATTTCGGGTTCAAAACTACCATGCAGTGGCCAACTAAGGACACCATCTTTCTCAGTGTATCGGACCCACACCTCATTATAAGATATAGGACCCACACCATGTTTACAGTACAAGTCATATAGGGGAGTCCCAATCGGAGGAACCAGACATGAGTCCTCCAATCGTGAGTCACTGTTGCAACCAAAACAAGACAACATACAGTTTCTCCGACTTACCATTTTGCAATCCGGAACACAGAACAAACAAAACAAGAAACAAATATGTGCACGTGAACCAAGAACTTAGGCCTACCAAAAACGAACTGATGTATCGATACCCAAACTAAACCAAATAGATTATCGTAACCAGAACAACCAGTGATAATCTTACGAAACCAAACCAAACCAAAAACCAAAAAGGATTTTAACAACCCTCACGAAATAACCAGCTAGCAACTAAATACTTAACTGAGGCACTGAAGACGTCACCAAGGAGAAACCCATCACGTTTCGCCGTACTAAGGACTGCACCTCGGGTCCAAGACAGGGCGACGGTCAAGGCAACGGCCCACTGCAGCCGTCCTGAACGGGAACCCTCGTGGAAGAGAACTTCGGGCCACTTTTGCGATATGCCGGGATCGATGAAGTGGGGCGCCTCCCTCAGGAATCTTCACACGAAGCTTCTCGAACTCTTCAGGCTTTTGGACCGGTACCGAATGACGTCGCCCAACGTTGGGCGCCAATTGGAGTTCTGGACTTTTTGGTTCCGTCCAGAGGTGTCAGGGAACAACACCCAAAGACCCCGGAGTTCCACCTGCCTTGGTGCGCAAATGAACAGAAACACGGGCTTCTCGATGGTGGCGTCAAAGACCAAAGGTTTATTACTGCAGGGACACAGAAGTCACAGAAACCACACATGGGCAGATTCTAGGAGCCTGTTCAAATTGTACAAAGAGGGTTGCTCCTTATATACTAAATTTTAAGCTGGGGGCGAATTCTTTGCATGTAATACATTCTCAAAACCTTTGTGTCTAAAACAATAAATATTTGGTGTTACACAAGAACCGTTGATAATATCTGATGCCAAACATTACGGAGAGGGGTTCCCACTAGTTCATCACAATCCCTTGTCAATACTGCATTCAAGAGCCGGACCGCCTCATCGTAAATTTCGTTACCTCCCCCTAATAAAGATTCAGAAAGAAAGGAACGGAGCCAGGTGTGGAAGATAGGAAAGCGGGATAAGAGATGTTTGTGGGTTGTAAATGGGCAAGGCTACCGGCTTCGGCCGCCTAATCGTGATCAGGACAATGGACACGAAGACCAGTTTAGCAGGACTGGCCTCGGGCAGGGGAGGCAGCCTTTGTCGAGTCATGCAGCTACAGCGTGATCTGGTTTAAGGTGCACGTGTCATGAAAAAGGTGAATCTCCGGCTAAGGCTACGTGTCCTTAATCGAAATGAAGTGATCAGAGGTTATTGCGTATGTGAGGGCAAGAAACACAAAATGGCTGCCATGATCTAAGATGGATGCCGTGGTTAGATCAGAAATGTGTTCATAACAGGAGCGCTCTTGCTCGTAGCGTAGCGAAAACACCAGGACATGCTAAATGGATCATTTGCGGTTCGCTGATACCAATATTATGTATTTCCGACAATATTGAAAACACGGGTTCAAATCGTCACGGAACCTCAACGCTCACCCATAACTGCCGTAAAAATAGAAAAGGCCCAGACCCAGTTCACCATGGTCTCATCGACCCTGAATTCCGCCATCTTGGCCCGCCATACGCTGGGGTGCCACAAATCTTTCTGGGTTTTTGCATATTCTACCTCCCGATGGTCAGTCAAAAGTGAAAACATGTTGATGTATTTATCTCCCCATATCATTTGTTTCGCAGCCATGGGAATGTGCTGTGACAAACTTTCCCGCCTTGAAGGTACTGAACTCTCCCCCACCAATGGCAATGCTCTCTTACCGGGTTTAGCCGCCGTGTCCGTTATCTTCGGTCGACCATCCGTCGTGACCCCCGTCGCTACCTGCGGGGGAATCAAAGGTACATTCGCTGTCCCGGCATCCCTTGACTGCCGCAACTGTTCAATAATTAGTCTGGCTTCTTCAGCCGGATCGCCCGCAGCCACTGATCCCCCTGCTCCTTTCTTTAGCCAAGGTAATACTGCTGCTAACTGAAGGGCCAGTTCAGGGGGCATTTGGTCATACCCAACTGGCGTTATCACTACGGGGATTGGTAAACCCCCATCCGGACCTGGTACCGGGCTATTTACCGGCGCGACTGGGTTGCCTGCGCCCGGGCTCGATGGAGGCACTTCTGGGACTGGGACCTCCCTGGAACCTGCCCTCCCCTTATTCCTCTTACCCTTACCCTCTGGGGCGACATTCGGCAAGGCCGGTCCTATGACTTTTTTAGGCCGTCCCGAGGGGGTGTTCTGGGCCGCCATCTGCTTCTTGATGGCCGCTAAGCTCCGACCGAGCTCATCCACTTTACCCATCTTCCGGTCCATCACCGCTACTCGGTTCACCAAGGTGCGTAGCATCCTCTCCATCTCGGAGCTCTTTCCCGCTTTCTTGCTAGACATGACTTTGGTTACTCCGTCCGACTTGGTCTACAAGGGTACTCGATCTTCCGCACGTCTGACACTGAAAGAGAAATAACAAAGATTACAAGTTCTCAAAATTGCCGCTTGTTCCTTCGAGGGCTCACGAGCGACGAGTGGTGCAGCCTTCAGAGCACTGGAACAAGAGGAAGCTTCATTGGATTCCTTCTCTATTTATCCATCTGCTTGAGGGTGGGGGCCCACCTCAAGTACGCCCATCCCTGCGCGGACTTCCTGGCGGGTGTCTAGGACAACCCCTTCTGGGCGGGAAGGGCGTGCTCCGGCTACGCCGCTTTGGGCATACCAGCCGAGACACGCCCCCGGCCCATAACGGTTTCCCGGGGGATCGGGGCACCCATCCATACGTTCGGGGGGACCGAGTGGTCTTCCCTTTCCAATTGTTCAGGGAAGAGACAAATTGACCCTAATTCAACCTTGTAAACATTAGTGCATCTCCTTGTGTCTACAACTTGGCTGGAGCTGTCAGTGTTCCATTTCCACTAAACACAGACCATCAATGGATGTCGATCATTTTATTTATGTCTCACATCCGTGATCAATATAAATGTGAGACTTGCGATTGTAGAAGTAACTGATTTTTTAAACTGATATTACTCCTCCCCCGAACCAGAGTGTGACAATAGGATAGCACCTAGAGTCAGATGTGCCGAGGCCAGAACAACCCTTAATTAGTGTAAGATGTATGTTTGTGATTTTCTACTATAACTGAATACATTTTTTTAAAACAGTTTTTTTTACTGGATTTGGAGAGGTGTGCGTAAGTAAACTCGAAATGAGCTTCACAAGGCTTGACCCACCAAAATATTTAGGGGCATATTTTCAAGGGGGTTTATCTCCGCTTTTTTGGCTTTAAAAGCCAAGAAAGCGGAGATAAAATTATCTCCCTAAGGTCACCAGTTAGCGACAGCTAGTAGAAGATAGCGACCATCTTGGGCCCCACTTTGCATGTCAGTGATATTTATCACTAATGACATGCAAAGTGAGCGTGCCAAGATGTTAGCGACTGGAAACAGTCGCTAACATCGCTATCTCCTATTACCAACTTTTGGAGATATTCGCGCTAAGCGCGAATATCTCCAAAAGCTAACACCTGCCCTGAGAAGTTCTTAGCCATGTTATCCAATGCGAGGTGGATAACATGGCTTAGAGCATTAGCTCGCTAATGCATGAATATCGCGGACTTTTCAGCGATATTCATGCATTGCGGCCGATTTTTATCGCATTTGCGATAAACCTTGGTAATACCAAGGTTTATCTGCGATAAAAATCGCCGCAGCTCGGCGATAATTTTTTCACGCTAACCAAGCAATAGCGATAATTATCGCTATTGCTTGGTAATATGCCCCTCAGTCAGCGACGGCTCGTGGAGGGAGTTACGGTGGGGCAGGAGTGCGGGGAGGGGGAGGGGCAGGGCGGAGGTTGCTAAAAACCGGCATATGGATAATTGCAGGTAAGTAAACAATTTAATTAATAAAACGAATTTCGTAGTGTGCCTTGCATCGCAAAATGCAATGCAGTGCGAGCTACGAAATTCGTTTTATTAATTAAATTGTTTACTTACCTGCAATTATCCATATGCCGGTTTTTAGCAACCTCCGCCCTGCCCTTCCCCCTCCCCGCCCTCCTGCCCCACCGTAACTCCCTCCACGAGCCGTCGCTGCCCTCAGTGTCTATAGAATGTAAGAGTCATACATCCTAAAAGAGGATGCAGCAGGCCCATCATCTCCAAAAGATTCTACTAAAATGACCACAGGTGTAGGGACAGTCTTCACAACTATGGGTCTGACAATATTTCCATATTTTTTTCTGTAGGTATTATCCACGGATGAGTATAGTCCAAGGTGAGTGCCTTACGCCTCATATACACACAGAGAATGAGTATGTAGGTTTCACGCAGGCATACGCATTTAGCCCTGAAGAAGGCACCAGATCCATTGGGACTCATTGTGTGGGCCAAAGTATTTTGGCACCTAAAAAAACAAGATAAATTGAATAATAGTATCTCCACTATAAACTTGTGCCATCTTTTTAATCATACCTGCAGCACCCTACCAATACATAATTTTTGGAGTATCGTGTGAGGTATTGTTAAAAAAAACTCACTAATATTTTCCTTCTAGATCCGTGCACTGTCCACTTCTGTTTTTATGTACGAATGCCCACAAAATTTGTTTTTTGATTGAGTCCACCCAGGTGGTGTCACCCTACCAGGGTGCGGAAAGGTGCCGATGGTGAAGCATGCCACGATAGTGGAAGTGAGGCATCTCCTCCAATATCCTTTGATACCCTGGGTAGATAGTAGAATAGTGGCCAGTTTTAGGACTTTTCACCCTTCTCTCCCCCAACTATCTGTCTAGTTTCCTCTACATAAATTAGTGCTTGATCTTTGTGTCATTATCAGAGTATAACTTGTCCCATCTTCCAATGTGACTGTAACCACAAAATATGATGCACCAGAAGACAAATAAAAATCCTTATATTTGTTCAATAGTGAAGCACCATGCCTCAATGCATAATTAATTATTTGAAACTCAATGTTGTCAGTACATGCGGTAGAGCATTCCTTTTGAACCGGCTTGAGATCGATGTGCTTGTGATAGCTACACTGTAATGAAAATTAATAGTGTGATTTACCTGGTAGCGTAACTCAATGTGTGGATAGTTCCTATTTTTCAATACTAAATAGCAAGGTCAAAGCTCAGTTTTAATGGCAATCTAAGACAAATATGTAAACAGAGATTACAGTCTCAATTACGCTACAATTACTTTGGAAATCTCAGCCCACCCTCATACAGAGAATTGGGATGAAAAGAGACTCTAATAGGGTTTTGTGGAATGGGAGAATGACGAAAAGAGGCCACCCTCCTGCTCTATCAAAACCACAGTTTCCATACTTTATTTAGAGTATAATGTACCAACAGGGTATTGTTAGTGGATTTTCAACTTGTTCCACCAACAGTAATTCGAGACTAGATGTTACATTGCCACAGGATCATTTGGTCATATTTAGGGATACCCTAACTTTTCTTTAATTTAGGGAGTCCATCACTCATTTTCCTTGTCCATGTTTGCCATGCAATGCAAATGTAGAATGGCCCCAAAGTGCAGGGAGAATCCTCGGGCCTTATTTATGAGGCCCCTTGCGCCATCGGAACTTCACTTTTCATGAAGTTCCGTGGCGCAGAAACCAGCGTGGTATTTATCAGGCAGCAGTACGCCAGTTTTTGTGGCGTACTGCTGCCTGATAAATATCCATCCCTTTAACGCAGTGTACTGCGTTAAAGGGGCGTGCAATGGGTGTTGCTGGGGGCGTTCCCAGCAACATCCATGGCCTTTTGACACTGCCCCAGATTTACGAGAAATCGTAACTCTGAAGCAGTGCCAAAAGCTTAGGCCTCCCCAGGGGAGGCGTAAGGGAGGCGCAACAGCGAGAAATGTCTTTATTTCTCCTCGTATTTCCTTTTTCTATGTGTGCTGCATTCTACAGCACACATAGAAAGAGGAAAAGCCTCTTGTGATTATTTTTGTACAGAAAGGTTTCCCTTCCTGTACAAAAATAATCTTCCCCGCAACGCAGGCACCTTTGCACCATTGTGCAAGGGTGCCTGCGCTGGCGCAGGCAGCCCATTGAGCGCCGGCGAAGGGGAAAAGGACAGGAATGCGCCGTATCTTATAGATACGGCGCATTTCTGCCCTTTTCTTTTGCCGTAGGGAAGCGCAGCAGGAAGGCCTGCTGCGCTTCCCTGCGGCAAAAAGTCATAAATGAGGCCCCTCTACTTCTACACTAACAGTTTTTTCTCTCTAATAAAAAAACATGGAGCACCCTCTGCAAAGCTGCAGTGCTGTGAGATGACTCTCCACAATGGTGGATCCCCTGACAGCACAGAGATCCCCACAAGGCACCACACTAGGATTTCTGAATTGGGTGATACGTTTTCTTTAAGGCAGCAGAGGCCAGGACCTCTGCCTCTCCAGCACCCATTGGCCTTCCTCCCGGGCTCTAAATACCCTGTAGGTGACAGGTTTCTTGCACAGTTGTGTGTAATAAAAAGAACAACTCAGGCATATGTCCATTTTTCATGTGGTAATAATTGCACAGGAGAAATATATCAAGAAAACAACAACACTGATACAAGAATAAAGCCAGGATTGTAATAATGCTATTTAGCACTCAGTAAACAATCACATCTCTTCTCTCTCCTCTTTGATGCCAACAAAGACAAGCGCTCTGTTGCACATCCTCATTGTATTTCAAAGTTCAATTAGAATTTTAGGTGATGCAATGATACATCAATGATGATATCAGTCATGGCCGGCACAGGTAAGAGCAGTGGGGCCGGGCAGGCGGGGAAGAGTTCGGGATGACATATAATGAGATAAGTTACATTAAATGTAAAAATAAATAAAATCACTTACTTTGCACTCGCCACATTGCCAATTGAAGACCTTTTCTAGAGACACACTCCAAACTACATAAGGTTAGCTGGTTTATTGCAAAACCTAAAATAACTGGACATAAAGAGGGTATACAAATACAAAGGAATTAGCATGAATCCAAATCCACACATCCAATTTAGATGGTGCGTCATGAAAAAAACTATCAATTCAAGAAAAAGAATACAGAGAATCAAGAAGCATGAGTCCAGGTTTCCATGCATCGAGTGTTGCTGAGTAAAAGCCTTAAATCTATCCCTACTCTAGTACTAAGGTGACATCCCTTCATAAGCATTTTAAATAGAAAGGAAAGGTGTCAATACGTGGAGTCTTCCTTAGAAGCATCTCCACCATCAATAGATCATGTAGCATATAGCCACCATCGCAAAGAAAGAGCTTGTTCTGAAATGCTTTTGCCCCGAAAGCATGAAAAAAGTGGGCATTTTCTCTAATTCCAACAATCAGTTATCCACAGGTAGAATTGCCATAGTGCACGTCCCACATGCCATCCACTCTGGGTAGAGTCCTGAGCGTACTTTTCCACTGTGATCTCCATGTGCAACCTTTGCAACATTTCGTCCTTGGCTTCCAGGCCTTCTCCCATGTGAAACCCACTGTCTTTCCTTTATCCATCCAAGTTTACATGATTTTACCTGCTTCTCTCCTCACCTAGCTACTAAGAAAAATACATTATTAGGCTTCTTCACCTGCAATACTAAATGTGAGAAAGAACAGTTTCAACAGCCCACATGACATTCAGACTATTAATTCTAAAGCTAGAGTTGTCAGGGACTTGCATTTCAGGCCTACGATTTTAGCTAACTCAAGAATGTCTCATTTTAAAACATTACAAATTTGTATAACCAAATTACATTTTAAGTAAAATATTTACCAAATTATAGAAACATCAGGGTTAAACACTTTCAGTATAGGAGTGATGTTAACTTCACAAGAAGAGTTCTTAACATTTTCTGCTAGTTACATCCATTTCCTACCGTAATTCTCCATGCTGTTTGTCAATTTTGCTAGTTACATCCATGTCTTACCTTAATTCTCCCTGCAATTTGTCAATAACCTAAAACATGTCACATAGTTATCTTAATACATTTCACATTTCTAACACTTCACGTTAACATAGTTGCAAGATTAGATGGGTGAGCACTCTATCCGTGATTATGATGCACCCTTACTAATGAAATAAGGTTTCTGCTCCATCTGTATCATTACTCATGCCAATAACCTGCATCGATTGTGTAGTTTTATCTGCTTTTCTTTTGTATTTAAAACGAAACTAAGGAATCCACATTTTATTCTGAATGTGTTAGTGATACTGACATTTAGGGGCCCATTATGATAACGGGAGGATCGCCACCGCCTGTATGGCGGTGGCGATCCGCCCGCCAAAAACCTCCGCCCGCTACTAATTTCTCCTCGCCACATTACCATGGCGAGGGGAGCCCAGCGGACGGTAAGAACATCCGCCTGTTTTCCGCTGGTAGACAATCCACCCGATTGCCTACCGGGCGGGAAAGCAGTTTATATGGTGTCGGTGTCTGGTAGACACAGCCATCCATATTTGAATGCAGGCGGTGACATGCCTTTCCGTGGCGGCAATGCCGCCACAGAAAGTCAGGTGTTTTTTTACATTTGGGGCCCGTACAGGCCCCCGGGGATTCTGGGGGTGGGGGGTGCACATGGGGGGTACCCCCCCCCCCTGCAGTTCCATGTACAACATGGCAGGCACCGTGTGGTGCCTGCCATGTTGTGCTTGGAAGTGAACTACATGCCTTCCTGGCATTGTGGCGGGCGGTGCTGAGTGCACCGGCCGCCACAAGTCAGGAATGCAGGATGCACCCGCACATCCTAATGTCCCCCACGGGACCCCCGCCCTTATGGTCTAATTTTGCGATAGGATGGCGGGCGGACAAATTGCACCTTAGTGAAAAGAAATCGTCAGAAAGCGAAATAAGCAGCTCAGGAAAGAATAACATATGATAAAGTTTACATAGGGACTTATCATTGACAACTGCGTGCTGAATGGTGTGTTTCCTGGCACCTTTACAAAACACGTGCTGAAAAATTACCATACTTTGTCTTTGCTGAATTTTAAACAATTCATTACTGACAGGGTAACTGACACTTGTAATTAGGCCTTCCTCTACACGAAGCTTTAAATTATTTTACAACAGATGTACGTAGACTAATAAAAATCCAATGCAATCTTGAATAAAGCAAAGGCGTGGGTTGATAACATCAGTAGGCAATTATTTTATGGTTAAGGTAAACGGTTTCTATTTTATAGGGAAATATTTAGTTCTAGATGAGCACTGCATATTTACTATAATATTGCAAACGCTGCCAGAGCACCAACAATCTGTATAGCGCTCTAATGCAGTACTTTAAGCAACATGCTACCTTCTGCTCTGTTTCTATTTGGATCGATTGGTATTCAAAATGTCATGTATAGGTCAAAGCAAATAAATATAAAGGGCAAGCAGGAAGGGGCAAGGAAATGTTAAGTAATGATGTTAATAAATATAAAATTACAGTTATTGATTTTGCATTTAATGTGTATAATATGCCCAAGAGGGTCAAATGTGTTTAATCTTATATGCACATAAGGAAAAATATGTGCAATTGAAAACATTATTAATCTTTTTACAAAACCGTATCTGTTGGACGAAATCATATACCGAATCATTTCTTCTGACTCTTTGGAAAATGTTTTCCATTTTTTTCAGCTATTTCGCTTCGAACGCTAGGCTTTCCATCACAGAGAAAGTGATAAATTACTGTGAAGAAACATTATCTTTTCTTGTCATTTATGTGGATTGCATCTGAGATATGGATTCCCTTGTGCTATGAAAGCAAAAGACAGTGCGTAAAATAAAATTATAATTTCTGCAAAAGCCACGACTGCAGTAGCTTAAGCTAAAATGATTCTTTGGACAAACGTCTTAGAATCAGCTAGGGGCCATTTTCCAAACTGAATTTAATGTTGAAAGAGTCAGCAACTTTCTGTCAAAACTGGGCAACAGACGTTGCAATATTCATATTAGAAGGCTAGCGACATTTTTCAAACATACAGAATTATACATCATCTGTCTCGGTGGATAACAAATAGCAATTCAATTGGATTTAAAGCAGTCATATTACATCATTTAATATGTCTTTAATATGTAAGTACAGTTCTTGAGCTTTTTTTCTATGTTGTTCCAAGATTTTTGAAACGATCTCTTCATTTATGGATTATTTGAATATTTTTAAAAAGTATACACTTCAGTGTTTAAATGACCCATTTGCTTTCACTCTGCGTGCATGTGTTTAATGTACTTAATATGACACAAAAGCTTGGGCTAGGCAAGGCAACGCTAAGCGTGATTGTTCGCCCTCATTTTACAGCATAATGGAAAGGTATTCCCCTGGGACACACCATGGCTGACATAACACAGAGATTGGCAGCTAAAAAAGGGTTTAACTAAAAAGTGCAAATTGTTCTCTGCATTAAGCAGACTTCATCCCTAGCGTCTATTCAACTCCTGGGATCAGATATACTGCTCTTTTTCTTTGTTGTTAAAGTACCTATTTTTAGTTGAACATCTGAAGCTTGGTCTTCTCCAAAAGTGGGTCTTTCGCACTGTGAGATTAAACACACCTTTCCGAGCCATGTCCTGATTCTATTCCGGAACTGTTGATGGTAAGTAGTTACTCTAATTCGTTGAGGTGTCATTACAGATAGTGGTTAGGACTTGAAGAGAGTTTATTTATTCAGTGAAATTTGCAAACTTTCAACATTTTCAGCTGTTCAAAATTAGTTTGCACAGAAGTTGTCACGCTACTGCAAAATACAACAAGTCATGGGAGGAATGCTTGAAGTAATTTCAGCCACTGGAAATCACTTGGGGGTCGCATTCCAGCCCACTGATTTACCAACACTTCGCCACTTCAAACAAAAAATGGATGGACTATATTATGACCTGAGTAATTATCTGTGGTTGTGATTAATTCAACCATTTCACCTATTACTTTATTTATATTTCTTTTTGTGGTGCCCTAATTGCGATGGGTATGCCCAGCTCTTGGGTCCCATGCTTACCGTGGAATGAAAGTCAAGTTGCAACCTGCTACCGAGATCCAAACAGGTCCAAACTGGTCTAGGTCCATTTTGCTCGTGGTCAGGGGGGACCTGGCCTGAAAGTGTTTAACTATTTCTATTCTAGCAAGATCAAGGCTGATTTGCAAATATCTGGTTGCTATTAAAAAAAGAATAGAATGAATTACCACCCAGACTAATTACTAGTGGCTAAGATTAATTCAAGTATTTCACACATCACAATTTTTTCCAAAATGTGATTCTTTAGAGTCGATGGGTATGTCCAGATGTGGTGCCTGTGCAAACCATGCCGCAGGAATTCAAGCTGCCCCCTTCTGGTGGTAGGCTAAATAGCCAAAAATCAATTTCCCATTCAGAGTTCACCTGGCCTTAAAGATGGGAATGGATTGTTCAGTATTGTAAAAAGTAATGGGAGACTTTTCAAGCTGCTGTTTACAAGATACATATACCAATTCTCCTTCATTGCAATTACAAATTGCAGGGTTTTATACCTGGCTTGAGAAGAATGCTAGTTAAAATAAAGAGTGATAGTAATGTTCAGCAGAGAGATTTCTGTTATTATCTAAATACACCTACTATTCAGGCCGTAAGTCTAGTGTTTCTGCTGTGATTTAAGGTAATCAGTGGCCATGAAAACTAAACTACACCAACCAGAGTTTATGAAGGAGAGTGATTAGTCATGGGATTGTTAATAATATAATTTCTTCTTTTTTAAAGAGAGGGGTGTGAGTCCTACCCAAGTAGCTGCCACAATCCTTGTTAGGCTGAACCAAAGAAAATCAATATATTAACCTGTGCTAAACCCTCTGGCTGTCAAGCTTAACTTAGAAGCGATGTATTTATGCCGCTCTCAAACAGTAATAAAGTGAAAACACAACTCAAGGAAAAATTCCAAACTATTTTGGAAAACTAGACAAAATATGATAAATAAAATGACTCCAAAATGACAACAATCCAATCAGTGGACCTGGAGATATCAATTTTCAAAGATTTAGATGAAAATAGTGCTAAAAAGCACACTACCGCACTTGTGGATATCTGCTTGTGATGGACCAGAGGAAAAAAACAAGTTCAGGGCCACTGTGATGAAGTGTGGGTTGGATACAGGGACCATATTCATCTTGCAGAGTTACCTTTTCAAGTCCACATGTAGGGTGCTATTTGTGTTGGTGGGGCCAGCAGCAGGTCAGGCATAGCAGACAGTCACTGCAAAGAGCTACTCTTCACTGGACATTAGTGTTGGCAGTTTATGCGGGCTTCTCAGTGTGAAGTGCAGGTCTTGCTGAAGGTCCCCAATGGAGTGCGTCACGGACAGTCGATTCTTTGCACAATAAAACCACGTTCTCGTTGCGAGGAGCCCAAACCTTTTGTATCTTAACCTTTTCCTAAAACACTCTGATTCCAGTTAAGGGTCCAGGTCCTAGAATGCAATTTTTGGGGCTCAAAGCTCACACCAGCAGAGGCTAATGTCAAGGCTCAGGCAGGCAGGCAGGTCCAGAAAGGTCCAGTCAGTGCTGGTCAGTTGGGCAGTCACAGGGAGGCCTCTGGAAGCTGTTGTGACTCTTTAGCTCAAACAGAAGGTCAAACATCTGACTCTTGGGATCCCTTTTGGTGATCCTGGGTTTAAGGAAAGCAGGTCCAATATTCCTTTTGAAGACAGCAGAGCAGTCCTTCTTCTGAATCTTTTACAGATCCAGGATTGTACTTCTGAGAGTATCTGAAGATGCTGCATTTATGGTGCCAGCCTCTGTGTGTGGGTATTCGCAAGCCTATCAATAACATAGGTTCAGCTCCATTCTTTCCTTTCCCCAGGTACTAGTTCCAGATAGTCTAGGTTGATAAAGATAAGGGCAGACCCTGTTTCAGGTTCCTTTGTGTGTGCTGCAAATAGGGCCCATTGAAGTGTTATCAGGGCAGGGCACAGCTCCTCCCAAGCCATCCTGTCAGGTAAACATTCTCCCTCCACACCTAGGCCTCTTTTATCTCAAGGTCTGGAAGTAATATGCAACCTGCAAACGGATATCTTTTTACATTCATGTGACCATGGGCATAGGCAGAAAGGCACGTTTGGTTTAAGTAGAAAATACCAGCTTTCTGAAGGTGGAATTTTCTGACTACTAACTTGAAACTGGATTTTATCATAGAATAGAACTTTAAACTACAATTCATTTGAGTGTAAACAGCATTCTCCATCTGGCCATAAACTGAAATAGGCACGTATTAGATCATCAAGTATTAGTCTATTGGAGATATAGCCTTTCAGCAATGGAAACCGATTTTAAGAGTTTTCCCTGCCAGTACATGTAAATCATAAGTACTCATGTCCTACCTTTTAAATCCCATGTATTGTGCTCTCTGAGCCTTTTTTGCGGGCATACCTTAGGGGTGACATATGAGTATTAAAAAGAAAGGGTTAGGCCTGGCAAAAAGTTCGTCAGACCAAAATGGCACTACTGGCTGCAGTGGAAGACCTGAGACATGTTTCAAAAGGAGTACTTTAGTGGATGGACAATGAGTGCTGCAGGCCAATAGTAGCATTTAATTTACAGGCCCTGGGGACATCCAGCACTTTATAAATTAACCAATTGGGTGTAGGTCAATTTTACTATTTTTTGAAGGAGAGAGCGCAAACACTTTACCATTGGTTAGCAGGGAAAAAGCACACAGTGCTTTAAGAATCAAAAAACGGGTTCAGCAAAGGAAAGCAGAAGAAGGAAAGAAATCTGTAGTATCCCAGCAGAAAGTGTAGGTCCAACTAGCTGTATATACTTGTTGATGCACTTTAAGTTTGTTTCATGGATGGCATTCTGCAACATTCATGATGTCAAATCTTGCCTGTTTCCATGTGAATCCAACTAAAATCGCAATGTAATTTGTGGAGCAATTATTATCAAAGAATACGCTTTGGTAATGTATTTAGGCACTCAATAAGTATTTATTCTTCCACTAATTTCTGCACTAATGCGTCCATCTAGGTAGACAACTTGCTATGGTATGACATATAATGTATCACTGTTTTACAATTCTGAATCTGCTGCCAAGG
The DNA here is from genome assembly GCF_964263255.1 of Lissotriton vulgaris. Taxonomy (NCBI): domain Eukaryota; kingdom Metazoa; phylum Chordata; class Amphibia; order Caudata; family Salamandridae; genus Lissotriton; species Lissotriton vulgaris. The sequence goes on from NC_141687.1 coordinate 1,591,657,673, forward strand.
TTAGAAACAATGTGATAACCATCTTATAGTAATACATCACTGATACACTATGCGACATTTAATTCCAAGATGTCTCCTAGGTACACATCACTCTCAATGACCATCATAAAATGTATTTGTGCAAAATGGATAAATATGGTATCTATCCAAGATGTCTGACCGAATGCTTCTTAATGTGGAAGCTCTCTTGTAACAGTAAAAGAGTTGTACACTATTAACAATACATTTCCAAGATTGGAGCCCTATTTTGAATCCATGGCCATGCAGCAACTAGTGCACTGCATATTAAATGAGAGGCAGGTAACTTGCTTCGTAGCACTGTCAATGGAGCTGCATCATGCTCTAAAAACTCAAACAAAATGGAAACATAAGAAGCAAAGACATGCACAAGTGGGCAGTCAAGATGCCGCTCAAAGCAAAAGAGGCAGTAGCTGAAATTAATCAACTTATTGCCTGATGCTGTAAGCTATCATGAGTATAAGCAGAAAGTGAATTACTCACCAACAGAACAATGTCAGAAGAGGGCTGACCCAAATTCCTTTTCTGTTGCACAGGTTTGTGTGTATACATGTAGATGTATTTTTAGACAGTAGCACTGTGGTGGGAGTGCTGCCGGGTGGTGACATGGGGAGGTTGAGGGGCAGGGTGGGGGTAGTAAACTATGGATTAGGGCCAAATACAGGTAAGTAAACATATAAAATAAATAAAACGAATTTCGTCGTGCGCACTGCATCTCATTTGGCGATGCAGTTTTCTCAACGAAATTCATTTTATAGATTGTTTTGTTTACTTACCTGTAGTCAGCTGAAATCCATTGTTTACCACCCTCCACCCTTCCCCTCCCCCTCCCCTCATCACCATCTGGCAGCACTCCCACGACCTACCACTACTGCTTGCAGACACCTAATTGTGTCGGACCCTCCTATGAGGATCTAACAAGAAATACCCCAATGCAAATCTTCTACCATATCCATTTTTCAGAGTGAATAACCCACACCTGTATTGAGGATTAGCTTCCCAACAAGACAACCATCAAACACACACTCGTATTTATTCTCATATTTATCAAAGTATGCAACATCCTATTTAGTAGAACAATATACACGATATACAACCCTCCAAAGATGAAAAGGACTCTAGGAGTGAAAACCTTCTGCTTCGACTAACTGACGGCTTGTCAGAGTGTGGACCAACACCAAAACACTTACCTTATACGTTATCCTGTGAGAAATCAATTTATTGTGGAAACAACATTTCAAAAGCATACGTTTCTATAACGTCTACACCAACAACGTCATTTTAAAGAAATTATGGAGCATATTATCAAGGGGGTTTATCTCCGCTTTTTTGGCTTTAAAAGCCAAGAAAGCGGAGATAAAATTATCTCCCTATTACCGAGCGGTCGCTAACACCAGTTAGCGACAGCTAGTAGGAGATAGCGACCATCTTGGGCCCCGCTTTGCATGTGCAAAGTGGGCGTGCCAAGATGTTAGCGTGCCAAGATGTTAGCGACTGGAAACAGTCGCTAACATCGCTATCTCCTATTACCAACTTTTGGACATATTCGCTCTAAGCGCGAATATCTTCAAAAGCTAACACCTGCTCTGAGCAGTTCTTAGCCATGTTATCCAATGGTAGGTGGATAACATGGTTAAGAGCATTAGCTCGGTAATGCATGAATATCGCTGACTTTTCAGTGATATTCATGCATTACGGCCGATTTTTATCGCTTTGGAGATAAACCTTGATAATAGCAAGGTTAATAAGCGATAAAAATCGCCGCAGCTCGGCGATAAAAATATTGCCGCTAAGCCAACATAGCGATAATTATCGCTAGTTGTTGGTAATATACCCCAAGGATATTAATTTAAAATGTTGATTTGAGTACTTTCACTTTCTAGTCAAAATGCACTTACTAGAGCTTTTATTTTTACACTAAGCAGCTTGTAGCTGAAAACTACCCGAACTCAGAGGCCATCCTCTGACACGTAGTTCCCTAATTACTGCAGTGCAAGCTATTGCTACAACTTCTTATTTGGACTGTTTTAACTTTAATTGGGAACAGAATTTAGAGCGAACTGTGAGGCGTCCAGGAAAAAGTTGGCTAAGAAGCCATTGGAGAAAGCAATCCAAAATCTTGTTAATTAAGCGTCTGAAAACGAGCATGCAATTTAATTGGACCATATTCCCAAGCCGCTGCTCATATAAAGAGAAGCAGGATGTCTACAATGTGGTACAGTCTGCAGATCATTGGGTAAACTGAAGAATCCCTGAAAAACAGACAATAAACAACAACTTACTTTCAATAAATGAAACAAAAATTTCTTGTCATAAAATTGAAGTTTGTATCAATCAAAAATATCGAGGAACACAGTACACATGACGTGCTATTTGAGGCATACTCCTAATGTTCAGCTATGAAAAGTAACTTAAGACAGCCGTCGTTGTCTTTCCATTTTTCAGCCACTTTTTAATATAATTTAATGAGCACCTGAAATACCATGATACCCTCTTGTGTATAATATAAATCTTCTAATTGCGGGCTATGTTGTATATACAGAGTGCAGGACTGAGCTCAACCTGCCTAGGTTTTTAGAAAACATCCAGCAGGAAGCAAGCCTTTTCCAGTAAATGCCCCTTATATGTGGAACTCCTCACTAAAAGACATACGGCCCCTCCGTCTTACTGTTTAAATCCAATTAAATTAAAAGAAACATCTTCATACCAGAGGACACACCTCACTTAATATTATATTTATCTTTCTGTTCCTGTACCAATCTTCGATTGTATCGAATATGTAGCTCACACTACTGACTATTTTCGACATTTTGTTCATCTTTTTTGCTTTGGCGTTTCACACAATGGCAAACTGAATGAGCTGCTTAATCTTCCCGGACTTCAATGTGTTTAATTTTACTTGATATTTTTATCTAACATGATGTGTGTTTTATATAGATGTTCTTGCGATACTTTCCTTCCTTTCTATGAAATATGCCCTATCATACTACTTTGGGTTGATTAGTGCTATATAAAAATTAAATGAATAAATACAAAACACAGAGTCCATGAATCTATTGTAATTGTAAAGTAAAACATTCTCAGCCCTCTAATATAGGTGTGGATTGTAGGTATCAAGGGGGCCAGAGAAAAGGAAACATTATTAACTGAAATCAATCAGATTGAGAGAGCCCGGGCCCACAAAAGCATCCCTGCTCAACCAGATGGTCGTTTTATCTGCTTGAGAGTTAAGAGGGAGGCAATAATAACAATTTAAATCTCAATTCAACGCAACAAATTTAGTAACAAAATAATCCACCCGACAAGTAAATCGGAGGTTAGTGAGATTTTATTATACATTCAAAAATAGATTGATGTAAATCAATCTCAACATTACAGTATAGAAATACAGAACAGACAGAATAAGTCCAAATCTCCTGAAGAGACGTACCCTATTTAACAAGAAGCACACAACAAATTCTGTTATGATGATGCAATTAGTCAGGAAAAAGAATTGGCATTAAATTGCATCAAATGATTCTCAAAAGTAAGCATAAGCATGCTATCTCTCCCTGTACTGCCTTAAAAGGGACAACCATAAACTAAGAAGCATTAAGTAAGAATTAATAATACAAAGGTGTTAGCTGTCAGAGCCTTCAGTAGAAGAAACTCCAACTAAGGGTCAAGAAGTATGAAGGCACATGAAGAAAAAGTAGAGGTCTATGTCTCATGAAGTCCTAAGATGTCTCTCTATCCGTCACTATGTTACAGCATAAGGCATTAGTGTACACAAGGTAAGTCACATGTTAATCTCCAGTTATTTTCATGAGCGGCCTGCGCAGGTAAGAGCAGTTGCACAGGTTGGTGGGAGTCGACCGACGATGAAGAGGCAAAATAACATTTAAAAAGAAAGCCATTTACCTTGCACTCGCCGCGTCGCCGACACGGCTGTGCAGCAAGCGCAAGGTAAGTGTTTTTCTTTTTTTACATTTTATTTTCCCTCGCAGTTGTATGTTGACTCCCCCCCACCCTGCCCCACCGCAAATACCTGCAGAGGGTGCACCTGGTAATTTTCCATGAATCCAGCACAAATTGCTTACATGTACCACCATTTCCACATCGATAAGTTGCTACTTCTCTTATTCTGGGCCATTCTTCTCCTCCTCCATGGGAATCCGCCTCCTTGCTCGTTACTTCGTTGTTCCTTTCCAAGATTCTTCTTCTCCTCAGACCTTGCTATATACTAAAACAAAAGACCTTCTCTTTCCTAAGCACTAAGGCTTTGTCTGCAACTGCAATAGTAACAAAGAAATGCAAGAAAACACATTCTATATTAAAGGTTAAATACAAATTACATGTTAGACTTTAACTGTAACCTTGTTCTAGAGCCCAAAATATTATTTCACTTAATAGTGCACAGGATTACAAAATACATGCACATTTCCACACACATAGCAAATGCTGTTTCTTAAAGCATGGATAAATTGCAAAAGGTTATGAAAACGACATTATTTCAAATACAACAATATGAATATAATTTCTTGATAACACATGTCAACTTTAATTTCTTCTAGATTATCAACATGTAAAAGTGTAATGTTGCAAAGACCCTTATGTGTTACATTTCTAGGCACACAATGTATTAGTCCCATTAGTATCATGTAGAGTAAATTAAATATACAATACCCCATCTTTTCTTGGTGGCTTTAATCACACGAGTGCTCACTACACATGATTATAATTCACTCCTACAGTATCTTAAGGTTAGATAAAAATTACATTGCTACAACATTAATATGGGGTTCAGAGAAACATTCAAAGTTACCTACCTACCTACAGTACTGATTCTAGCCACTATAATACTATATTCTCTTAATTTTGCATTGTGACATTTTTATTTCTATATGCAAAGGCCCAGTTTTTATAAGGCATAGTGCCATTGTAAAGTGACACTAAAGGTAGATATTATTGCTGCTCGGCACTCTAAGGGACTGATTATCTTTTTGATGGAAAGCCCACCATTCCACAATAGGGATGTAAATTACTTCATCCCGACTATGAAGGGAGTGCCCATCAAATTTATAACTGACTTCCAAGCATGAGGTCTTTTATAAGACATTGGCAGGGACCCCCGTGCAGGGGATGCACATTGGACTAGGAAGTAAAGTGGGATTACGTGTCAATGATTTTGTATATTGCGGGATGGGATACACAGTGATGTACGTAACCAATAAAATCTTCAGTTCTTTTTGCACGTACTGCAGTGCATCTTTTTTCCCCCCATCTTCTTATAGCAGACATGATATATATTATTCACATGGTATACATAACGTGTGTGGCATATTAATCATCTGCATCTTTGGAGTCAGAGTAGAATTGAAACTTAGGCATTTGGTGCCCGACCTGCAGTAGCATATTTCTACCCGAGGTCCTAACTAGCATGCTCCAGTCATTGAACACAACAAGAATAGTATAGCTGCACTCTATAGGGGATAACATCTTACTCATTAAAGAAAGTTATTTTTCCTTTTTCCACACAAAGTGTATGTGTTGTTTCATCTTTTTTGGGAACTCCTTTACAAGACAAAAAAACACTCAGTGTTTTTAAAACCTACGCTGGCTCCTTTCAGCCAGTTGGTGCTCTTATGTGAGACATGTGTTATTAAAATCATATCCCTGTGACTGACTTTCCTAAAACATTCTAATGGCCATAGGGGACCTGCAATGTACTTGTACTGTGCCACTATATCAATTTTTTAAAAACACATGTTTGCACAGTGCATTCTTTACAATTGGTATTTTTTCTTTCTTTCTTGATATATCTACTGCTGCGGGTCCACCACCACCACCAACCCATCAAAAGATTGAGTCCCAGCTCTGCCAGCAGATGCTGGAGGCCACCAGGGCACACTCTCAGTGGCTGGTGGATGAGGAGAGCCTGGCACATGCCACTGGTCCTGGTCCCCGTTCCACCAACCAACTACCTGCACCTCCAGCTTCCAAGCCACACCAGCATCACCAGCAGCTTAGAGCTGCCGATCCTCGCCCCCTTTCTGCCCTCTGTTTCAGACTGGCTCCACCATCAATGCATGCTGTGCAAGCTGGCACACTTTGGCCATAGGAGGGTACACATCAAGGCCTGCATTCAACATATGGAGATTCTTGTAGAGAATGGCCACTATTATCCCTTTGAAAAAAAAAATTGATGGGGGGAGTTGTAATGGGGGGTGAGGGTAGCAATTTTGGCTGAGCCTTTTTCTCTTTTAAGAACACTTTCACATGGACATGATTTGTCATTATTGTGGGCATTGGTTGGGGATGGAGAAAGATGTGGGAGAGTGGTGGACTTCTTGTGGGTAGTGAGGCTGTGTGTTATATTTTATATGTCAGTAAAGGGGAAACTTTTATAATCCACTTTATGTCTGAACTTTTTTGTGTGTTGTACTGATGCCTTTTCACGTAGCCTGTATTGTTAATCTATTTCTCAAAGTGTATGGCATTTAGGAGGGTAGACTTCCACTCCCTATTTTGCCTACAGAAATATAGAAAAACAATTATAAAAAATAAACATGTGATTTACATACTAAGTAAAGTAGCTCACTTTACCACATAGTTCTCTCATCTTGATAGATGAAGTGATGCTCACAGCTGTTCCCTCTGTCAATCTTCCTACTGGAGTATTTCGCCAGGTGCCTTCTGTATGGTAGTTGTAGTGCACCAAAAGGAAAGGTATCACAGTGAGGTTCCACTGCCACTTAGATGATCATCAACTGTAGGATTAATCAAATTGACCGAAAACTAGAGAGTTAGTAGGTTAAACATATAGATTTATATTATTGCTTTAGAAAGACTTATTCTGTGCAATGGTGAGCATGGAATTTAGAAATTTATATAATCCTCAAGTCAGGAAAAATGTACTCAAAGCCTTTACTCTGTAGTTGCCAAGGCTAAGCGTCATATTTACATATAACAAAAGCCTGAATGATTATGTTGATGTTCAGGACTGAAGTTCTTACTTAAGCATGGCTGGATAAGTGGAGCTGGTGTGGGCTATTGGCCAAGAAATAGAGGATCCCACAGTGAGTTAATGTTGCATTTAACCACATTCACCCCACCAAGTGTGTGATCTATTTTGTGTAAATTAAGACATGCCTCCCCACAAAATCACGCTGCTTAGGGGAACAGGGTTAGGGGTTTGATGAATGGATGCAAAAGCGCATTTTAGGAAAGGTGTGACACAGACAAACAAAACACAAGAACAATATTCATAAGGATGACGAGCAGCTGCCATATATCATCATCATAAATCTGTTTTGGAAGGGACCGAAGGAATGAGTATGACACAATATAGTTAAATACATTGCAAACAGTGCTTCTGCCTCAGGGACCCATTAGATATCTTCTAGGTTTGAAAAAAAACAAATGATGAAGGAGTGAATTGAACTTACCCAGTTCTAAAAATAATATTGTTAAAAGAAAAATGATACTGCATTGCCAAATTGGGGGGTGCTTCTGCATTCTCCTCTGGAATGTCTGTCACTCTTGGGTGCCTATCTGAACCAGTCCAGGGGCTAAGCAGGAGTGTTAAGGTCAGCTTTTGTCTTTCATTCAGGAAGGGGAGGAGAAGGCTGGTGGATTGTAAAACAGAAACTCTATTGTAAAGGAGAAGGACAGACGAAAGGTAAGCTTCAGTAGGAGTGTACCCAGAAGACCCAGAGGCACAGCAAAAAACAAGAGTACTCAGAGTTTCACTTTTGTCACTAGTGCAACACACACACTGAGCAGCATTTCCCAAATCAACTCACCTCTCTCCAATCCACTTAACTTTGTACCAGGCCTAAAAGTCATGGTTTCCCTTTGAAGTCAAAAACGTCCTTCTTCTAGCTGTTGATAAGGTAGGCCTGAGCTGAATCCTTCCATCCTCCTCCAGATCCTGAGTAACTCAGTCCCAGTCCTAACCCAAGCAAGATAGATGTGTAGTGGATTGCTGATGGGGTACAATTAGAGAAATAGAATTTCAGTTTTTGGATAGGTTTGTGTTTGGAGAACCCCAAAAAACAGACAGGTACATTTATGATAAGTAAGTTTATAAAGGCCAGTCACCTTAAGGAAAAATCATCAACCACCTGTACCAAACATTGCCATTCATCAAAATCAGGTTTACTATTAACTGTACACCCTCTCTCACTGAGTGACACCACACACTCACTCATTGTTACAATAGTTGTAATTACCACTAAAAAGTGCTATGGTGGCACTGGCATACACAATCCAAGAAGTACAGTTTGTCCTCAAACTCAAAAGCCTCACTCAGAAGTTGGTAATCTAACACACTTGATTCTGACCAATCATTTTCGTCCTACTGTACTCTTTCTGGAATGGTGTAATTGTTGGGTATGAAATGTTTGTTCATTTTAATCATGGTCAATTTCTTCATGTTTTGAGGTGTGAGACTGGTCTTTCAACAACTTTGCCAGCTGCACTGAACACATGTTCATCAGATGCACTGGCTACAGGACAACCCAGATACTCTCCTGCCATCCTGCTGAGCTCTTGCCACTGGACCATTTAGCCATACCAATACATCAATGAGTTTGAGCTTCATAGACCTCTTTAGGATCATCCAGATAATCCTGGAACTTCCTCTGAATGGTCATTGATGCCACTACTTGTTTGTCCTCTTTTGCCTTCATCTCTGCACTGGACTCAAGCCCTGCCATATGATGCCAAGTCAATACAGAGCTGGGAGATGATTTTTGTGTTTCTGTTGTTCCTTTTGCTGTTGCAACTGGCATACTTGTTGCTGGTGTTGGCTGCTATGAGATAACAAGACTGCCATCTCTTGAAGGCGGCACTCCAGAATTACTGAGTGGGACTTTAAGTTCCAATCATTGTTCTTTCAGGTCTCCGGTTTGTGCAACAATCAACCACTTGTATTTTAAATCACCCCCTTCGAAGAAAGGAATTAAAGTGAGAAGAAGTTTATTTAACCATGGATAAAGTAGTGTGGCACAGATGTATTCTTTGGACGAGAACATTTAATTTTGCAGCCTTGCATTACAAGTCAATTGAGGAATTAAGATCTTAACCAAGGTGTGCACTTCTTAAATTTCGTTCACACCTACAAGTGCAAATCTTTTAGACACCCTATTTAACTGGCACTGTAGCAGGTGCAACAAAGGTATAGCTTGACCCATCATACTGTCTTCCTGCTAACTTGCCTGTCAGGCAATTGACTAGGCCCCATTTGTTCGCATCCATGGTCATAGCTTTCCCAAAGGCGTCCTCTCCTCTTTGAATGACATAGTCATTGATCGGTTTGTACTTTTCAAACAGACGTTTCATCATGTAATAGGTTGAGTTCCAACGTACTGACACCTTCTGTGTCAGGGCTTTAGCTGGTACTCTGTTAGCAAGCTAAATGATTTGCAACTGCTTCTGGGCTTCAAAAGAATGGCTGAAATAAGTGCAGATTATTCTGCAGGCGGTCAGTATGTTGCTGCCTTGCTCTTCTTTTTGTCTTTCAAAATCAGGTTGATACAATATGTGCCAAACATAGGATCCTGAAATAGCTATTGTCGGCAATGGCCTTTACTATGTTAATGCCATTGTCTGTAGCAACAAATCCAATTCTGAGACCTCCGGGTCAAAGACATTCAGACATCTTGCTGTTAAATTCATCCAAGATGTTTGCAGCTTTAAAACTTTCTTCAGTGCCAAGACCTATAAATATCTTTTGCTTTCCCCCACAAAAGAGATCTAGTGGGCAGTGATGCACATGTAATCAGTCGCCTGAAAACTGGTCCACATATCAGTCATCAATTGGAGAGTGTGAACAGCACTTCGGTGTCCCACCCTTTAAGGTTTCTACTCCTTCTACAAAATAAAAAGGGAGGAACATTTTTGCCAGCTTCTAATTGTACAAACCTGCCATTGAGTAGCTGCAGTCATAGGGCAGCTCCTGAAGAACATTGCTCGAAATAGTAGCCTGAATTTTACTTGCTGGGGCCACTGACACAGTGACTTTTGAGAAGTCGGTGCTGGTAGACTTAATGTGTGCCATGCTGGGGTAGTCTCCATCTAGCTTTGACTCTTCTTGTGCTACTGTGAGTTCGCTGAGGTGGGTGATTCTGCTGGTGCACTTCTGGGGAGAGATACTTTGTGTGGAGAATATCGCCCTCTTCTTCCTCGTCACCTACCACGGTGATTGGACTTCTAACTGATGTTTTCTAGCTCTCTTCACATTCACCAACATGATCACATTCAGCATTTTTTTAAGGTGCTTCTACCACCAGATTGCAAGATGCTTTTTCATATGGGTCACTTGGCTTCCAGTACCATAATGTGAACCAGGCTACCTTGATGAACATTAATTTGGCAAATGGTGCACATTGCAATGTGCTCCCCCTCTTTGCTAAACGTAAAAAGTCCTAACATGGGGAGGAGTACTTTTTATTGACCCACTACCAATGACTAAAGAAGAACTGGAAATAGGTGTGTGTTTTGGTGATTGCCTCTCTGCATTGCATACTTCTTCTTAGGAAGGGGATGGTTCAGAAGTCAGCTGGGATTTTGCAAATATGGAAGCTGAAAGTGCTACCTATGCCACATACCTCAGAGCAGTTTGAAAAGTAATGTCGGACTCCTCTGTGCCAGCTTCCACAACTAGCTCATCGTAGTCATCCTCCTCATCATCTTCTTCCATATGTTTCAGACTTTCAGGAACTTTTCTTTTCCCTTGCCTCCACTGACATCTCTCAGACTCTGACAGGGTTCACTCCATGCTCCTATCATGATCATCTCAAGTTCTGCTTGGAGAAGATACTGGTGTAGTACCATTCTTTTTCCTTGCTGGTAATCTGGAAGCAAATAATTTTAAATGGGATGTTCTTGCTCAGCATGTAGTGCAAACTCCTGTTCTACTCTACCTTCAGGATGATGTACTAGTGTTGGCTGTGGCTGCTGTCCGGTTTGCCCTGTTTCCTGAAATGATAAAGCACTCGCTACTGGCGCAAGACTATCGTGGCAATCGATCATGAGCCCCAAACCAAATTATGAGCACGCAATGTAAACAGAATTTCCACTTCACTCCAGAAGACAGAATCCAGGAACCCAGGATGGAGTGCTCCATTTCCAAATAGTTTTCTGCTCGGCCTAGAATTTAGTCCGTTTTGGGCATCAGAGGCTTCATCTTTCCAGTTGTTCATGGCTGTCTCAGTTCTTGGGTCCATCAGCAAAAAAAAAAAAAACACGAGTGATTCTCCTATTAGTGAAAGAATTTTAAAGGGGTTAAAAAGTATAAGAAGCCAGGTGCCCCAGCCAAACCCAGGGTGCCACATTACCTCTCCACTCCAATCCCAACCCTCCTGCATTGTATGCTAAGACAGTACAAGATGATGTCATTCAGAAGTCACCCATCATATCTGCTCCCGGAGACTCCGCCCCTCCTATATTGGCTCCAGTTGTCTGGGCTTCTACTTTTGTTCAGTTGGGTTGAAACATTTTCTGCCCTGGTGCATTGTGGCAAGTAATTAACAAATGTCTCCTCAGTAGTTGAGGGTCGCACTGTTAATTACTCCTTTGGTACGAGGTGGCCCGCGATCACGTAATTCGTCTTGCAATCATGCACCGCGAGAGAATGAGATCATGAAAACGTCATTCTCCATCACAGGCGAGAGCGTGAGGACACGAACACGTCATATCGAACGCGACAGGGAGCAAGAGAACCCGAACACGTCATTCTCCACCCCGAGCAAGACCATGAGGACGTGAACACATCATATCCAACGCGACAGGGAGCGAGACAACGCGAATACGTCATTTTAGACGCACCATTGACATCCGGCGGAAGTAATGTGAAGCTCGAGATCTCGAATATGTAAAATTTGCAATTTGGAGAGGAATATCATCTCTAGCAGCATAAAACCTTCTGCAAATGATGATTTGGATGATAAAACTCCTCAGATTGACATTTGGCTGTCCTTTTTGTGCAAGGAGTCCTTTTTTAAAATGGGGGAGAGGAAGGAAGTGCCACAGAATCTCCAACTTCCTGTTCCTGTCCAGCAGGCTCCTCCCAGTGCTCTGTCCATCTCCTGCTCATTCTTCCTTTGTATTTTGAGCTGGAAAGATCACTCTTTTTGCCTGCTGCATCTTTGCAATTGGATTTGAGGATTTTTTGGGGGGATATTTTACCAGTAAGAGGTTGTTGTGTCTCTTCGATTGGGGGCATTGCAGTTCTAGCAACTACAATTTAATTTTGGAAAATATCATTCCTTTTTTTAAATGTTCTGGGTAGTAGTACTAGCAGTCAGTAGTAGGCCCAGAGCTAGTCATGGCCTCATGGGTGTGTGCATGATGAAACAACTGTTCCTTTGGTGTTTTTTTAATGTAATTCATTTTCAAGCATCATTTGGGGCCTGGATGCCATTGGATTGAGTTGGGAAATGTGTTTTTTTGGGGGTGAGCTTTCTGATGTTGGGCCTGGCCATGTGGCTGGTGTCTATTTTGAAGCCTAGGCCTGCAAGCTTGTCTGGCCTTGTCTGCCAACCGGCTTGCTTTCATCCAGTAGGCTCAGAGCAGGTAGCCACAGCTTTATTGATCAAGTGTTTCTGTGTGGTGTGTTGAATTTAGACATCATTTAGGGCATGGATGGTATTTGATTGAGTTGGGAAATGTGTTTTTGGGGTGGGCTTTCTGATGTTGGGCATCTTAAAGACATGCCTTTGTTGTGTGTGTCTGGTGTGTGTTGGTATGCAATGCATGCACCTTGCAGACCTTTTTGGGGCCTGTGAATTTTTGGATTTGCATTTTGTTGCATTAAAAAGGCAGAGCAGCGTGCTTTATCATGCATCCTTTGCCTGGCTTTTATAGGCCTTTTGTCAACTCCTGGTGTTTTCTAGGCCCCCTGCTTGTTGCTTGTGATTTGTGAGTGTCCATGTGGCTGAGTGGCCATTTTTTGAGGTGGGAGTTATTGTAAATGTAAATGTACAGGAATTTTATATAGCGCAAATCACCGAGCGGTTTCTAAGCGCTTGCTTAGGGAACCCGTCGTGGTATTCCCCTGTGAGATAACCCCGGCAGAGTATCCGCAAGGTGAAAGCCAAGCATCCCGCCGCGAGGGGCCGTTGTGGAGATTAAGCAAGCTATTGCCCATGGAGTTCTGGACTTTTTGGTTCCGTCCAGAGGTGTCAGGGAACAACACCCAAAGACCCCGGAGTTCCACCTGCCTTGGTGCACAAATGAACAGAAACACGGGCTTCTCGATGGTGGCGTCAAAGACCAAAGGTTTATTACTGCAGGGACACAGAAGTCACAGATACTACACACGGGCAGAATCTAGGAGCCTGTTCAATTTGTACAAAGTGGGTTGCTCCTTATATACTAGTTTTTGGCCTTCAGGCGAATTCTTCACATGTTGGTACATTCCCAAAACCTTTGTGTCATAAACAATAAATATTTGGCGTACACAGGAACCGTTGATAAAATCTGATACGAAACATCTTACGAAGAGGGGTTCCCACTAGTTCATCACAATCCCTTGTCAATATTGCATTCAAGAGCCGGACCGCCTCATCGTAAATTTCGTTACCTCCCCCTAATAAAGATTCAGAAAGAAAGGAACGGAGCCAGGTGTGGAAGATAGGAAAGCGGGATAAGAGATGTTTGTGGGTTGTAAATGGGCAAGGCTACCGGCTTCGGCCGCCTAATCATGATCAGGACAATGGACACGAAGACCAGTTTAGTAAGACTGGCCTCGGGCAGAGGAGGCAGCCTTTGTCGAGTCATGCAGCTACAGCGTGATCTGGTTTAAGGTGCACGTGTCATGAAAGAGGTGAATCTCCGGCTAAGGCGACGTGTCCTTAATCGAAATGAAGTGATCAGAGGTTATTGCGTATGTGAGGGCAAGAAACACAAAATGGCTGCCATGATCTAAGATGGATGCCGTGGGTAGATCAGAAATGTGTTAATAAAAGGAGTGCTCTTGCTTGTAGTGTAGCGAAAACACCATGATATACTAAATGGATCATTTGCGGTTCGCTGATACCAATATTATGTATTTCCGACAATATTGAAAACACGGGTTCAAATCGTCACGGAACCTCAGACCCTCCTTTTGCCCTTACATAGGCAATTACTCAGTCTATGTCAGAGTCTAATTCTATGCTCATCAGGTCAGTGACATGCTGTTGTATCATCATCCTTTCTCGTGCCTTTTCTCCAAACGTAGGTGGCTTTCTGAGACAAGTTGCAGCACAAAGACTACACAGAGCAGGACCACACTGGATAATCAGGCAGCATGAGAATAGGAATACTAGGATGACACCAATGACCATTAGAACCTTCCATCCCCACACTGAGATCAGAGTCCAAAACCACTCCATGAAGGACCAGTTTCCCTTATCTACGTGAATAGAGTCGGAAATCTTGTGTAGCTTAGAGATCGCCTCATAGACTGTTGGAGCATTATTAGGAATAAAGACACAGCAGCTCGATTGGATCATTCTGCATACCCCACCTCGATCTGCAAGTATAACGTCTAGAACCATACGATTCTGCAACGTCATGAGTCTATCCGCCTGAAGCTCAGCTGTCAGATTGCTAAGGGCACCAGCAGTTTCGGTAATAGTAGATTCAACTACCCGTGTTAGCTGACGTATATTTCTACTATTGGCCATAGGCCCCCAGAACGGAAGGAAGCCTTTGAAGAAGTCTCCAGCTTCCTGACCAGCGGTATCTTCCTTGCTGAAGACACCTCTCGCTACTCTGGTTCTGTGGTAATCAGATGAAGCAGTGTATGTCGGAGGCAACAATCGAGCAATATAACAAGATCCTGAAAAGTCGGCAGGCAACCATGTATAAGCTCTGTCTCGACAAATGAAGTAGGTACCCCTAGCAGTGAGGAAGGCAGGGGAAGAGTTAGCCGGAAACACATAAGTCTCTACGCACTCACTCCTCCCTAGCTGAGCTCTCGGATTTCTCCCATTACCTTGCAAACAGACCTGACCTCGGTGAGGTACGACCCAGATTGGAGTTGAGCTTTTACGCTTGCTTTCTCCTAAACTAAGGCGATATTCTGATGTATTCCAACTTAAATATACTCGCAATTCGTCTCTAGGGTATGATGGAGTATTATTGACGTCCTTGACCATGTCAATAATTCCCTGGACTAAGGCTTTGTTGGCAGAGTTATATTTAGTGGAACGTGGTGGACGTGGAGGATAGGTTTCAAGGGCATAAGCAAAGATGGTTTGAAGAGCCTGAAATGATCCATTGTAGCTGAAAGGCAAAACCAGATAGGGAATACCTTTATCCATAGTGTGGGGTATCAAGCCACACACCCAGCAGTCTGTAGTGTTAACTACCAGTTGGTGTTGGTGCAAGAGCTGTACAAAAGTGTTGTTAATGAATTCTGAGCGTCGGGCTTGCTCATGTTCCGGAAACGAGTGAAAAGAGTGTATAGAAGAAACAGTACAAATGGCAGGATCAAGGGGAGGTACTGTAGTAACTGGTACAAAAATCAGATTTATACTAAAGACGATTCCACCCACCAATGTTGCTAAAATAATCAAGAATGTAATGGCACATTGCATCAAAAAGCATTTGCTATGAAGAATTCTATGAAGTCTGTTTCTGCGAACATAAATCACATTTTCTCGTTGCAGCGCAGGAAGCTCCATCTTCTACAATCCGCTCGCGACCACTGATGATGTGTACGTAGATGAAAATGCCTCTATCAGCCCTGGGAGTTCCCAGAACCAACAGAAAGATCGACCTTGTGTCAGACCCCCGCAGATTCAACTAGGCACACAGCCACGACCCTACGGCTACCCAGACGGCAAGGCAATTTTAAAAACAATAAAACAATAGCAAACTTCCTGGCTGAAGGCAAAAGTTCAATATATCAAAATCACAATATGCAGTTGCCTGCTTTATTTGTCCATTTTACGGTTTCGTAAATTATATCTTTGCTTCGCAGGTACTGTTTGATCGGCAAATAGTGTATCACTAGCAGCTGTTGCAGTGTTTAAGTTCGCAGATGGCAAAGTTTCTTCTGATGCTGGAGACAAATGTTCAGTGTTCAAAGGAATCTTTTCAGGAGGAGAGTCAGATTTCGGAGTGTCAGTAATCAATTCGGCATCGCTGAAAGGGATGAACTTTGGTGTGCTTTCAGATTCGGAGGCACCAATTCCCTTCTTCACCCAGTCGTCGTAAGGAAGCGGCAAAGGGACACGCTTAACATGGGACGCGTGCACCCAGTGCTTGCGGCCAGCTACACGAACTGCTGTCCTCGTTGCAAGCAGGACTTGGAAGGGGCCGACGAATCTCGGCTGAAGGTTCTTCGTCCTCGCGAAGTTCCTGATGACTACTTGGTCTCCTGGTTTCAGCTGATGCCCTGGACTCTCCGGAGGCTTTGGTAAAGCATCGAAAACCTGTTGATGAATAAGACTCAATTTAGCAGTCAAGTCGTACAGGTAGTCTGTCAACATAGGATATTCTAAAGAGCAAAATTCCTTAGGCCTTGGCACACCCCAGATATTTGCCGGGCGGCCAAAGACTATCTCATAAGGGCTAAGCCCTACTCTAGAATGTACAGTTGCTCTCGTTGATAACAAGGCCAAAGGAAGTGCGTCTGGCCAGGCTAAACCTGTGGATGCTTGTATTTTAGCTATTTTCAGCTTGAGGGTGCCATTGTAACCCTCCACTAAACCAGCAGACTGGGGATGGTTCGCACTGTGGAATGTCTGTTTCAGCCCTAGGCCGGCACACACACTCTGCATAACTTTCCCTATAAACTCACTTCCGTTATCTGACCATACAATCCGTGGCATTCCGTATCTAGGGAAATATTCTTTGAGAAGAATTTTTGCAGTTGATAGGGCAGTGTTGTCCTTTAGTGGGTATGCTTCTATCCACCTGGAAAAAGCACAAACCACCACCAGGACATATTTTAAATTATTACAGCGGTCCATGTGAATAAAGTCTAACTGAATCACTTCAAAAGGGCAGGAAGGAGGAGCGAAATGACCAGCTGGAGTTGGAGTTCCCTTGCCAGGATTATGCATCAAGCACACCATGCAATTTTTCACCACTCTCTCTGCACATTTACTGATTCCCTCATTTTTCCAGACCGGAGCCAACATCTTACAGATTCCTTTAGAACTTATATGCGCTACTCCATGCGCCATCGTCACTACTGCAAGCACATACGCATCAGGCAACATCCAACGCTGCTGTTCTGTCAAATCAATCCAACATCCATTCGAGTCCAACTTGCCCGTACTTTCTCTCCATACACGTTTCTCTTCCTCAGTTGCTTCTTTCTGAATCTCTTTCACACTTTCCATAGTATCCTCGCACATCCCAGACTCAGCAATCCATCTTGCAGACGTAGCAACATACATTCTGCTCATCGTGTCTCTAGCTGTCTGTTTAGCGATTTCATCAGCAAAAGCATTCCCACGACCAACATCATCCGTGATTGCTTTATGAGCACTGCACTTTACAATCGCAACTTCAGTCGGCAAGGTTAGAGATTCCAACAAGTCGTTAACTAGCTGACCATGTTGGATCTTGGTCCCATGGGACGTAATGAAACCTCTTTCTCTCCACAACCGGCCAAAACTATGGGCCACGCCAAATGCGTACTGACTGTCTGTAAACACATTCACTCTCTTTCCCTCAGCTAAAACACACACTCTCGTTAGAGCTATTAATTCTGCAGCTTGGCAGAATTCTGACTCACTCTTGCAGTCTCTACAATCGTCTTCAAAGTAGTTACTGCGTAAGCAGCAGTCACATCACCATTCTCCAATTTAAAACATGACCCGTCCACATACAGCGTACCATCCGGATCGGATAACGGAGTATCCTTCAAGTCGATACGTCCTTTTGTCTCTTCCTCCGTTTTAAAACAGCAATCATGTGGCTCGGAATCACTCGACTCTTGATCAGTCGGCAACAGTGTTGCTGGATTCAATACATTACATCTTTTGATCTGAATATGACTCCCTAGTAATGTCAGTTCATAACCAGATAGTCTCGCACTGGTAAGGTGTTGTGTCTTCGTTCGGTTCATGAGTGTATCCACTGCATGAGGAACCATGACCACTAGCATGTTGTTCATCACCAAACCAGCAGATTGTCGAATGGAAGCCGCAGCTGCCGCTGTAGCTCTCAAACAACTAGGCAACGCTCTGGCTACCGGATCTAATGTTGATGAGAAATACGCACAAGGGCGTTGTTTATCACCAAACTTCTGTGTCAGAACACTCAACGCGCAACCGTCTCTCTCGTGAACGTAGAGCGTGAATGGTTTACTGTAATCAGGTGTACCCAATACAGGAGCTGAACACAATGCTTTTCGTAATTCAGTAAAACTCTCTTGACATTCATCAGACCATGGCACCGGACTCGGAACATTTTTCCCAGTCAAGGCTACCAATGGTTTCGCTAAAAGAGAAAAATTTGGGATCCACTGCCTACAGTAAGAGGTAATACCTAGGAAGGCACGTACCTCTCTCTGTGTGCGTGGAGCACTCATCTGTGTAATTGCTTTTATTCTTTCTGGGGTCAACTTCCTTCCCTCCTTTGACAAGAGATGACCTAGGTAGGTCACTTCTTGGCAGCAATATTGCATTTTGGAAGGAGACACCTTATGATTTAGTTTAGACAAATGATGCAATAAGGAAATTGTAGCTGCTTTGCAAGTTTCCTTGTCATCGGCAGCCACTAGAAGATCGTCTACGTACTGTACTAGGGCAGAACCTGGAGGAAGGACAAAAGAATCTAACTGGCTTTTTAATGCTTGACTATAAATAGATGGACTTTCACAATAGCCTTGTGGAGCTCGTTTAAATCTGAAACTTCGACCTCCTAAACAGAAGCCGAAAATATCTCTACTTTCTTCGGCTATCGGAATGCTGAAAAAGGCATTCTTTAAGTCGATAACTGAGAACCATGTGGCTGTAGCAGGTATCAATGTTAGCAAGGCAGTAATGTCCGGAACCACAGGAAACTGCGGAACCACAATTTTATTAACTTCTCTAAGGTCTATGACAAACCTGTACACTGGAGGTTTTGTAGGATCAGTTCGTTTCAAAATCGGTAATACAGGGCTGTTACAGACATTTCCTCTAGTTTCTTCAATCACATCCTTCTTAATCAAATCTTGCACAATTAATAAAAGTGCACGTTCTCCTTCACTAGATATTTTATATTGGGGAATTCTTGGAAATTTTACATTTGCTTTCAAGGTTACCACATACGGTGGAATTTCTAAGAGACCTACATCATTAGGACCAGTCGCCCAAAGAGAATCAGGGAGTGAGCGTAGCTCTGGCGGGAGTGCATCCATTGACAAGTACATCGGAGAGGTGATATTTTTACCCAACGTGAGTTGTACTCCTTCCGGGGAACAGTATAATGTCGCATATAGTCGTTTTAACAAATCTAAACCAAGCAGATTTTCATTACAACCTGTCGTTAAAATCAGGGGTGCTTTCAATTGACACGGTCCAACAGAAATAGACAAAGGACCAGATATAGGGTTGTAAACAGGGGCGCCTGAAAAACCTACGGAAACATTTGTTGAGCCGGACAAAGGTGCGCCAGGGAGTTTCGCATGAATGATAGAACTTTTTGCGGCACCAGTATCCAACAGAAACGGTTCGACTACACCTGATGTTGCTACTGCGACATAAGGCCCACTCTGATCCACTGGAACTGATACTACTCCCTCTCTTTGTCCATGGCTGTCCTAGTACCCATTTTGCTGAAAACCCTCATCTATTTCACAATAGTCCTCAACAAGATATTGTTGAGATCTATTTTGCTGAGTAGATTGTCCATTTCGTTGATCAAAGTGATTGGAGGGACGATCATTCGTTTGTGGAGGCATAGCACCTCGTCCTCGACCTCTAGAATTCTGCACAAAACCACCACGACCTCTCTGAGCTGCTGCTGCATTATTTTGCGCTAATATCGGACATTCATTTTTATAGTGACCCTCTTTCTTACAATACGCGCACTGATTCCATTGATATTGAGGCCTTGATGTACTATAATCTGTCCTTTGGTACGAACCTTGCTGCGTATTAGATTGATTCGTGCGAGGCGGATACGCTTGCTGTAAGAGAACTTTAGTTTTTAAATCTTTCGTTTTCTTCTCTGATTTCTCCTTTTTTTCTTTATCCCTATTTTCGTAGTACTGTGCAGTCGCAAGTATTTGCGCAGTTGTGGATACAGCCCACGCACTTTCTGAGTCTTTTAGTTTATTGCATAATTCAGGTAACAAATTATGCACAAATTTATCGACAAACAATCTTTGTCCTCCTTCTGTGCTCATGTCCTGACCACTATGATCTACAAAAGTTTCTTCAAACCTCGTGAAGAAGTCGGAGACACTTTCGTCTTTCTTCTGCCTGCATGCTGACAACTTGTCCCAATTAACACGTAATGCTGGCATTAGAGTCTTCATTAGATCAATTATTCTACCTGGAAGATTAGCAATTAGGGGTTCGGGTTTTGCACCACCTATTTGCTGACCATCTGCTGCAGTGATAGCTGCCCAATCACCACCTAGGGCAGCTTGATGATCCTCTCTACGAATTTTAGCCCAAATTGGTTGTGGAACTACATTGCCAAATAACATATCAATGTCCGCTAAGTTCATTATACAGGCCTCAACTGTCTGTGTTAATTCCTTGTAATATCCAGCAGGATTCTTACGTGGATCTGGCAAGGCCTGTTTCACCGCTAGCACTTCAGCTCGCTTCCATGGAATGTGTATCCACACTCTTTGGAACTGTGCTGGAACAGCTGCAATACCAGCATTATTATCAGCTGCCACTGCTTCGCGCCAAATTGGAGGAACCTCCCTCATAGGATATTGGCGACTTAGCTTCGTTTTTCCTCTTTCTAAATCTCTCGGCGAGCGAAGAGATGGATCATTCCTAAAACTTAAAATAAGTTCCATCGCTTCTTTTATATTATCACCCACTATCATTCCTGCAGCAAACTCTTTCTGAACTTTAATTAAATCTTCCAAATCTGATTCAACATCATCTTCTTCTATTTCTTCACGTAACAACGAGCACATCTCATCAAAGACATACCGTTGCGTTGGTTCCTTCCACTGCATAAATGTATCTAGCACATCTCTCGTACTATATCTTCTACTCTTCGAAATCCATCTGAGAGCCGTGGAATCTAAAATTCCCCGTTCTTCAGTACTTGGAAGCTGGCTACGTCTCTGAACAGAGTCAGGAGTAGGAGTCTTAATTAAAGTTTTATATAAAGGAGACAGCATATTAGTAACAGAATCAGTGATTCTTCGACGAACAGAAAGTGGAGTTAACACACTCGCAGACGTAGAGAACGCAGTAGAGGTAGGAATAGTTAATGGAACAGTAGGAGTATCGAGAAAAATAGTTTGTGGAACAGTAGGTGCAAGTGACACAGATATAGGTATAGAAGTTGGCAGTTCAGGAAGAGGAGGAGCTGTAGGAACATTTACATTGATCACAGGAGGTACGGGAACTTGATTCGGAGGGACAGGAGCAAGAACACCAGGTTGTCCAGCAACCGGCAATTGAACATTCGGGACAAGTGGAGCCGTAGCACCTTGTGCATACGGTGGAGGTGACCGTAACAGATAAGACAACAGAGGATCGTTTTCGGAATCCTCCAGTATCTTAGCCATTTTCGATGGCAAGGCGGGATAGCACTTGTCAATCGCTAAATTATGTTCTCTAATGGCCACATCTATGGCTTTCTCACACTCGTTAGCCTGCAACTGCTTAGCCGCTTGCTCTAGAGTCAACTCTTCTTGTTCTTTCTGTTCTTTCTTCAACCTTTTCATTTCTCTCTGTTTGGATTCTTTTCGCCAGTAACGGAAAGAATCAAACATTGCCGGCCGGGCTTTCTTCCTAAACAATTTAGCTTCTAAGTTGTCGAGAATCTCGGGTTCAAAACTACCATGCAGTGGCCAACTAAGGACACCATCCTTCGCAGTGTAACGGACCCATACCTCATTATAAGATATGGGACCCACACCAAATTTACAATATAAATCGTATAGGGGAGTCCCAATCGGAGGAACCAGACAGGAGTCCTCCAATCGTGAGTCACGGTTGCAACCAAAGCAAGACAACATTTTCCGACTTACCATTTTTCAGTCCGGAACACAAAACAAACAAAACACAAAACAGATGTGTGCACTTAAACCAAGAATTTAGGCCTACCAAAACGAACTGTTGTATCGATACCCAAACTAAACCAAATAGATTATCGTAACCAGAACAACCTGTGATAATCCTACTAAGAACCAAACCAAACCGAACCAATCAAGGATTTTAACAATCCTCACAAAGTAACCAGCTAGCTATCACTAAATACTTAACTGAGTCACTGAAGACGTCACCAAGGAGAAACCCGTCACGTTTCGCCGTACTAAGGACTGCACCTCGGGTCCAAGACAGGGCGACGGTCAAGGCAACGGCCCACTGCAGCCGTCTTGAATGGGAACCCTCGTGGAAGAGAACTTCGGGCCACTTTTGCGATATGCCGGGATCGATGAAGTGGGGCGCCTCCCTCGGGAATCTTCACACGAAGCTTCTCGAACTCTTCAGGCTTTTGGACCGGTACCGAATGACGTCGCCCCACGTTGGGCGCCAATTGGAGTTCTGGACTTTTTGGTTCCGTCCAGAGGTGTCAGGGAACAACACCCAAAGACCCCGGAGTTCCACCTGCCTTGGTGCACAAATGAACAGAAACACGGGCTTCTCGATTGTGGCGTCAAAGACCAAAGGTTTATTACTGCAGGGACACAGAAGTCACAGATACTACACACGGGCAGAATCTAGGAGCCTGTTCAATTTGTACAAAGTGGGTTGCTCCTTATATACTAGTTTTTGGCCTTCAGGCGAATTCTTCACATGTTGGTACATTCCCAAAACCTTTGTGTCATAAACAATAAATATTTGGCGTACACAGGAACCGTTGATAAAATCTGATACGAAACATCTTACGAAGAGGGGTTCCCACTAGTTCATCACAATCCCTTGTCAATATTGCATTCAAGAGCCGGACCGCCTCATCGTAAATTTCGTTACCTCCCCCTAATAAAGATTCAGAAAGAAAGGAACGGAGCCAGGTGTGGAAGATAGGAAAGCGGGATAAGAGATGTTTGTGGGTTGTAAATGGGCAAGGCTACCGGCTTCGGCCGCCTAATCATGATCAGGACAATGGACACGAAGACCAGTTTAGTAAGACTGGCCTCGGGCAGAGGAGGCAGCCTTTGTCGAGTCATGCAGCTACAGCGTGATCTGGTTTAAGGTGCACGTGTCATGAAAGAGGTGAATCTCCGGCTAAGGCTACGTGTCCTTAATCGAAATGAAGTGATCAGAGGTTATTGCGTATGTGAGGGCAAGAAACACAAAATGGCTGCCATGATCTAAGATGGATGCCGTGGGTAGATCAGAAATGTGTTAATAAAAGGAGTGCTCTTGCTTGTAGTGTAGCGAAAACACCAGGATATACTAAATGGATCATTTGCGGTTCGCTGATACCAATATTATGTATTTCCGACATATTGAAAACACGGGTTCAAATCGTCACGGAACCTCACCCAGAGTCGCAGAGTGTGAACCGTGAATCGAGTAGGCACCGGAGTGAGAGTTGTCGAGTCCAGGGACATTTTCTTTTTTTAGGACTCAAGACCCCGCCGAGCCGGGAATTGAACCCTGGTCCTGGGCTTCCAGGTCTGCCTCCTCTAACCAGTGAGCCACACTTCTCCAGTGTCTTGTTTTTGCCATATAGGCCTGCATGGTTTTCCTATTGGCTTACTGCTTCCATCCATTCACCCCTTTGCCAGGAGCAGCTCCATGAATTATGTGATGCTCAAATAATTTAATGGCAAATAGGGTTCACCCCACTTCCATTACATTTTTATTTTGGTGACCACAACTTGTTGTGCATCTGCATCCTGCCTGACATCTGAAGAAGATGGCCCCAAAGAAAGGTACCGGGTCCAGTACCAAGAAAGTTGCAGTTGAGAAGAAGGGACAGAAAAAGGAAGTGCCATTAACCACGACTGGTGTGCCGGCCAATGTTTATTTTGGGACCAAAAAAGTTATGCATGCAGCAGCGTTTTCCGGGAACCAAGCTGGGAGCAGCACCGCAGCACCAGTGGTCCAAACCCACCAACCTAGGCCCAAACCCTTGAGTGTTGCAGAGGTAGCCAGTCTACTAACGAGCAGCAGTGTTGAAATGTCATTATCGCAAAGTAGTACACAATCAACGCAGGCTGAAACTCAGCAGATAAGTGTGCATCTGCAACAACAACAGCAGCAGCCGCAAGAACAGCAGCAGCCGCAAGAACAGCAGCAGCCGTAAGAACAGCAGCAGCCGAACAAACAGCCCACAATAGTAGTTGTTGCTCCTTAAGTAGGGGCATTTCAGGAAATCGAGCTTCCTGCACACAAAGTGGAGCAAACCACTGTTTCGGAAGATCAATTGTCTTCCAGACCACCAGCAAGGAAAAGGAGGCTTAGTCCATCATCTTCTTCTTCAGCCCGGCTTCTGATGATCGTGATGCCACTTGGCAGCTACCAGCTCAGTCTGAGAGTGATGCATGCCACAAGACAATGTTACTGAAAAGGAAGGTTCCAGAAAAACTTGTAGTTATGGAGGTAGTTGTAGAAGGGGGGGATGATGTTGATGAAGATGAGCATGTCATCACGCACATCACCCCCGCCCCAAAGGGGATGGAGACCAACATACTCACCTTATCCAGAAAGGCTGCTACTGAGCGGGATGTAGCACAGATACCACCAACACAGGTTACACCACCACGACCTGCAGATGCCATATTTTCAAAGGCCTGGCAGGGACCTACATCCAGTTCAACCATTTCAGTAGCTAGTGGTAGTAAAATTCACAGTGTAGCTGCACAGAGTCACATTTCAAGCCCACCCTCCAGTTCATCTGGTATTGAAAGTGGCACATCCAGCAGTGCCAGAAAGTTCTCCTCCCTAGTTTGGGACTTCTTTTCTGTTAGCACCAAGTAGGAGAATGTTGTTATATACTTAATTTGCCGACAAGGTGTTCGTGGGGTAAGCTTGGTATAGACTATGGTACCGGAGGCCAAGCAAGTCATCTGAGAATACATCACACTATCGTGTGGGAGAATCACCTACTTCACTTAAAACAAAGTAAAACAAACTCAACCCATTGAAGTTGGGCATGAAGAAACAGGGGACAATAATATTGCTGTGGAAGTGACACAAAACAAGGCAGATTGACTAACCTTGTGAACCAGGTACAGCAGGAGCGATGTCGTTGCTCGTTTCTTCCCTCCCTAGGAGTGGTACCTCTAGTTAGTTCTATATAGAAACACTCCCCTATGAGGACCTCACCCAGGGAAGGGGAAAAGTAGAGAAAAAAAATATAAAGGCTGGCAGCCATAAACCATCTACAGCAGTTGATGACCAGATAGGTACCATCCATATTCCTGTGTTTTGGTTCTTAAGAAGACTGCAACAAACATCCGAGTGAAAAGATTGAAAAAAAGGTAAAAATAAAGTAAAGTTGAAAGAATCAAAAGCTACCCATGAATTAAAGTTCTGTTGGGATATAGGTTGTAGCCATCACAGGTAACTAGTCATTCAATAAAACAGCCACTTAGCTCATGAAAATATTTCTTCCCGCTAGCAGCGTGGTGTCTGGGTAATTCCAATAAGAGATCCCGAAGCAATAACTCTCGCCTCCTTGTAACCTCAAAAAGTACGATCCGAGCCACTCAACAGCTCTCAGTGGAGATAGCAAGATTGGAACCTCCGCCCCGAATCCGAAGTCTAATTATTTGAGTTCAATATTTCCGTAATCGTAGAAGAGAGCGTCTCCCACACGCTTTCACCTACTTGGCTCCAAGTAACAGTTCTAAATTGCACCAAACACAGCTGTCACAGAGAGCGTTCCACGCGGCTCTCCCCAGCGCGGCTCCCGGCGCGGCTCCAAAATACGGGTCAAGGTTCACAGTACGCCGTGAAAACAGGGAGCTTCTCTACCGTTCTCCAACGTGGACATCCGATGGGGAAAAACTAACAGCGAAGGAAAACTGAACAAAGACAACGGAGAGTCCAGGGCAACACCACAGGTGACAAGCACCGGGTATAAGCAGGAAGAAGCACTTATAGGACACAGAGAAACAACAGAAGAGAAAGAGAGGACAGACCACATAAACAGGCATTCTGGGAGACGTAGCCTCCAGTCTGATGTGCCTAAATCGTGACAGGAAGGTGAAGAAGAGGGAGGCATTTCTAGCCCTGTCCCCAGTAGTGTAGTGGTACCGCCCACATCCTCCTCAGTAACATCAGATTGGCACCGCAGTAAGAGCCATACTCAGAGTCAGGCTGAAACACCAAGTCGACCGAGTACTGCATTGAGATAAACTGCATCATTGAGCCTAAGTGGGTAATGAAAACAACAGCACCACAAAGCAAAGTAATGCAGCCTACCATTAAGAGCATGCTTAGGTTGGAAGAGCAGTTCCAGCACAACCACCCAACGGCACGGTTGTACAATGCGAAGCTGGCTAAAATGTTAGCACTGGACCTTCTCCCTTTTTCATTTGTGGAAGGGGTGGGTTTCCTTGAATTTGTGTCAGCCATCTGCCCTAAATGGAAGGTTCTCAGACGGTCCTATTTCGCAAGAATTGCTTTTCCGGCACTACATAATGATGTGCTGGAATTGGTTGGACATGCTTTGCAGCAGAGTGGTGTTCACAATATCCACCTAACAACAGACATGTGGACCAGTTGCCAAGCCACAGATTACTTGTGCATCACTGCATACTGGGTCTCTTTTGTGGGGGTTAGAGATAAGCTATTTGAACGCGGTGCGGTTGACACAGCTGAGATTTTTAAATGTACTTAAGGCCATAGAGCTTGGTTCCTATTTCAGGGTTCTGTGTTTTGGCGCACTGCATAAACATTATAGTTCAAGACTTTCTGAAAAAAGAACCCATAGTCAGCAACTTACTGACCATCTGCCTAAAAATATGTCATTCTTTTAAAGCTCAGAAGCAGCTGAGGATCATTCAACGTCAATATAACATGCCAGACAAAGCACTCATCCAGGAGGTGGCAACATTTTGGAACTCAAGGTATTAAATGCTTGATCGTCTGTTTAAGCAGTACAGGCCACTCAATGAATATGTCATGCAAAGACTGGATCCTACTGTGAAAGGCATGACCCTTCACATGGACCAATGGTGCCTAGTTAAATGCCTGACTGACATGCTTCGTCCTTTTGAGGTCTTTACACATGAAGTCAGCAAGAAGGACTGTACAATGGACCAAGCTATCCCATTATTGCAACTGCTAGAGCATCAGCTTAAGGTTTCTGAATCATACAAAGATGTAGAGGAAAAGAAAGAAGCCTATGACTTTGGAGGGCTTAGCCCATCGCTTAGCTGAAAATTCAAGTGTGCAAAATAAGATTTTGTCACAAGAACATTACATTTCTGCCACAATTCTGGATCCACGGGCAAAATTGGCACTGAAGACATTAATTCCTTTTTCAGAGATGGATGCTGCCCGCTACAAAACTTGGATAGCTGAGGCAGCAAGTAAGTTAGAAAATGAACGGCTGCTAATTAATAGCCCGCTAGATCAACCCACAAGACGTACTGCAGCAGGGCATCAAGTGCAACTTTGGAGGCTGAGGGCAGTGCTTTTGGCTCACAACACTCACCATCACTATCGACAACAGCAACAACTGGATCATTAGGCCCAGTAGAATCGTTACACGATTAGTATTTACAGTTAGGCATTGGTATTAAGCAGAGTGCTGATGCACAGAAAAAAGAGCCCGCACAAAGGTTAGCAGCAGCACCCCTGAACATTGAGTTGATGGTGCAGGCCTATCTGGACAACCCAACAGAGGTGTACATTGATGATAACCCATTGCAGTATTGGTACAAGAAAAGGGCTGAATGGCCACTGCTTAGAAGGCTGGCGATAAGCTATCTGGTTTGCCCTGTCACAAGTGTCTCTTCTGAACGTGTTATCAGTGCTGCTGGTTACATTGTAACAGTGAGAAGGACCAGTCTCTTGCCCAGAATCATGGAAAGGTTAACAATGATCAAAATTAATCAGCACTTCATACCACCGAAAACACAATACATGAAGCAAGGGAGGAAGATGAGGACAGCAGCTTAGGTGACAGAACTAGGGTGTCAAATGATTATCTATTACTGGCTGTTCCCCCAGAGTTTGAGGACGGGCTGTACTTCCCTGACAATTAGGCTTGACTTACTGTATTCCTCCCTTATTTTCCTTTATTTGTGTGTCTGTCTTTCCGGTTACAAACTTTGAGTCACAACAAATCCATCACCACTGTCTTCTACTCTTCTTATTTCAATATACAGGTGTCTGCATTTCACAGTATAGTCCTCCGAATCCAGCTCCTCCGCTCCATCCTCCTGAATCTCCCTAAAATCATTGCCCTCAAGACAGATGATGATTGGATGATGCAAAATAGAAGAAAAAATTCAATCTTTTCTAGTCCCGCCAAAAGAAGTTGAAAATGATGACTACTCTAGCTATCCTCATTTCAGGGCCAAGAGAGACTTCCCATTAACTGGAAATGAGATGGAACAGGTAATGAATGGATGCATTGGATGCAGACTAAGTGATTTTGTTGTTGTTTGTTGTGCATGAAGTTATTTCATTGTGCACTAATCATCTTTCTACAGTACACAAACGTAACTCAAGGCAATTTTCCCCTTCTTGCAACTATTTTTAATAAGAAATTTGTATTTCTACTGCAGCTTGATACATTGCTTTTCATTGAATACAGGAAGGGGACTCAATCTGCACACTGAGTATGACAACAGCTCCATCCATGCTGATGATGGCAAAAAAAGACAGCCTGTTAACTTAAGAGAAGGAACAGGTAATGAAAATGAATGTCATGCATTGGACACCTGACTCTGAGCGATTGGTCTTTGTGTTTTTGTTGTTTGTTTGTTGTGAATGAAGTGAAGTCAAAGTGTACTAGTAGTATTACTGTACACACTAAAGAGTGACTCACGTCAACAATATTTCTATTCTTGTTGTGTAATAACAAAATTGTACTTCGACTGCAGGCCGATCTTCACAGTCAGTATCGGAGATGATTGATGGAATAATAACAAGTCAGGAGGACGTTTCAATAGTGGCATAAAAGGTAAACACGTCAACAACAACCACAGCAGACCTAAATGTCTGTGTTGGAAGTGGTTCCAGTGTAGCGGTGGGATGACTGCGGTGCATTGACTTACTCTCTTAAATTGTGTAAAATGCTATGTTGCTGGATATGTGCATTTCTTTCAACTTTGTTCCTCAATATCCCTTTTGTTTTTCCATCTACAATTACAGTCCGGCCTTGCCCTATACTTGGGAAAAGATTACAATGCACACTTTACCAATGAATCTACATTTTCCGAGAGAGAGGACCAAGAGGAATACCGAGATGCAAATCCAGTCCACATTTTTGACCAGGATAACACAGTAACAGTATCAACTTTCATCATCCTTTAAATAATTAGATTAGTTTTTTTGTCTACAATCTTTACATCAGTGTGTTCTTCTTGTTGTTATTATCATTAAGGTTTGCTCTCTGTTTATGATTCACCCCTACCAATATATAAAAAATGTATTTGCTATCTGTAAAAGTATTAAGCCCGGAACAACTGAACAAGAAGTGTATGTAATCCGGGTCTCCATATCAATCATCATCAGGCATGCATTTCCTTTTTCTCCCTTAACATATTTGTTAGAACTGGCTATTTCTGGTTGGCTAAGGCTGATGCCAAAGCTAGGCAGAAACCACCATTCTAGTCAGGGCAAGGGAGTCACACGCCAAGATAACCCCTGCTCACCCCGTTGGTAGCTTGGCACGAGCAGACAGGCTTATCCCGGAGGCAATGTGTAAAGCATTTGCGCCAGCGCACAACAGCAACAACATCCTAGGTACACCACAAAAGGAAGTCCACACAAGGTTATATAAAAATAACTTCTGTATTGTAAAAACACATCAGATAGAAGTCACACATGTACATTGTGCCAACTGGCACGGGCAATATTCACAAGGGGTTATTTACAGGAAGGGGGCCACATGGGCCACTGTCAGAATCAACACTTTTAGAAATAGCACTTCTAGACCTTAGAATAAGTATAGCACAAAATAACAGTTATAGATCACATCCAGTAGCTACTGGGAACAGGTAAGTACCACCTACGCAACTCTAAACACCTTAGGAGAATGTCGCGCAGGGAACCAGGACCTCACTAGGACCACCTGTACTAGGACGAACAACCACCTAAGTATAAAATACATAAAGGGGTATAGGTAAGAACACATTACACATGATGCAAAACCAACATTCAGAGGTGTAGGGAAGGAAAAGCACATGATGCATAATACATACATTCAGCGGTGTAATAACATGGCACATGATGCATCAATCACACATTCAGAGGTACCGGAGAAAAACACATGATGCCTAAAACATTCAGAGGTGTAAGGAAGGAAAAACACATGATGCATTAAACATTCAGAGGTGTAAGGAAGGAAAAACACATGATGCATAAAAACATTCAGAGCTGCCAGAACATAACTCAATAGCGCAAAAACACATGATGCCCAAAAACATTCAGAGGTGTAAGATCAAGGTGCGTAATCATATTACATGCATTACATTTTCTAGCACCACATCACATTGCGCAAAACTCACATTAGGCCTAACCATTAAAAACTACAGTAGGCAATGTCTCACTAGTCTAAACACACATAGGTAAGCACACAGCAAAAACACATAAGCCACCACTTGTGGCAGTCCCTAGGCCAACTGGCCTTGTTGGGGCTATGACGCCCTGTGTCTCAATGTCAGGGCCTAAACCTAGCAGTTGCCCACAAAGTGCTGTGCAACTGGTGCAAACAATGTGGCCACACATTGGAGCCTCGTGGGCTCAAAACAAAGAAATGCCCCCACGAGCCTCTCTGGGCTCGTCAAACAACTATGCCGCTGTGAGCCTCTCTGGGCTCGTCACCAATGGCCGGTCTGAGCGTCTCAGGGCTCAACAAATAACTGGGGCGTTGTTGGAGCCCCCCTCATGGGGACTTGTGGACAACTGTGTAAACCAAGAGCCTCTCTGGGCTCAAAAACACCGCAAGGCCCCCGGAGCCTCTCAGGGCTCCATAACAGATATCCCCCCTAGAGCCTCTCTGGGATCTCAGCTCCCGCAATGCCCTGGCACTGGAGTGGCGGGACGGGCACCGGCAATGTGCCCCGACGCCCCCTCCTGACACGCACTCACCGGGTCTCCTCTCCTGATGCGGGTCTCTCCTTTCTCCTGCTGCGGGGCTCTCCTTGCAGCACAGAGGCCTCGCGGCTCGGGCGGCCGGACTTCTCTCTCTCCCCGGGGCTCTCCCTTCACTCAGGAGCCCCAGGACAGACACGGCAGGCGGCTTCATTCTTCCGGTGGCAGTGCGGGGCTCTCCTAGTCTCACGGGAGCCCCACGCAATCTCCCTCCGTACTTCTTCTCTCTCCCCGGGCTGCGGGGGCGGGACTTCCAACTGGGCCGCACCACAATTGGCCGGCCGGCCAACCACTTCCGGGTCGTTGCGGGCATCGCAGTGGCCCGTTTCAGGCACTTGTAGGCTGGGGGACAATTAACCGAGGGGTGGGCTCCCTCGAGTTAAATTAAACATTTAAAAATAGAGGCCAGGCCCCTGGCGGGGTGAGCACCTGCCAGGGGACAAAATCATATAAAGATAAGCGAGGTGGGCACTTGCCACGGCACCCCCAGCAGGGTGGGCACCTGCACAGCTAGCAAAGCGCTACCCAGCGCTTAGGGGCAGAATAAAAAGTGCTCTCAGGCGCTAAGGGTCAAGATGCAGCGCTTCCAGGCGCTGGAAGCCAGCAAAGTTCAGGCAAAGTCCTTCAGCATCCAGGACAAGTTCATCAGGTATCCAGGGCAAAGCAAAAGTCCCCCATCAGCCCAGGCAAAGCAGAGGAGTCCCCCAGAAGTCCTCCAGGCATCCAGGGGCTGGGCAGAGCGCGCTCCTGGCAGATTCAAGTCAGAAAAGAAAATTTTTAGAGTGTCACAGCACCCTTTTTATACCCAAAATCATTTGTATAAAGAATGCAGGCAGTGTGAGAACTGCCTAGAACTGGTTATAGGGAATTCCTTTTACTGGCCAGGCTAGGGACATCAGACGCACCCCAGGGGGTGGAGCCAGCATTGTGTGGGGAAAACCCAGCCTCACTCAGGACCCTCAAACCAGACAGTCAATCCACAAGCAGGCCCAGGCTCACTCCTCCCTTCACATGAGTATGCTAAACACTCCATTCACCACCGGGACAGACCCTACCAGACTCTTGGAGCCAGGCTCACCAGCCAGCCTCAGCCAATCACACGCCAGACACAAAATACACAAATATGCCAACTTTTTAAAAATGGCACTTCTACACTAGACACATTCATGCCGCATACATCATTACGCAGCATTCAATCTCACGAGTTAGCACACACCCTGCACTCCCCACACATCAGGAACTACCATGGGCATACATATTCCCCATTCATTCCTATGGGAGGGCAGGTCACTCACTACTCATACACAGAGAGCTCACGCACTTTACACTGCATCACAGTGAAAAAGTGCGCAGAGGCCTAAAATCACCACCACCAAGTTTCAGAAACAGGCTAGGAAAAAGCAAAAAGTCTCGGGTGAACCTGCCAAAAGGGCCGTGTCCAACAATATTGCTATGGATATGGTAGTCTACAGAGTTTATTGTTTGGTGTTTGTCCATGCGTACTGTCTGTTTTTTCAATTTCAAACCTTTCCCCAAAACCCCCCATTCCCATCCATTTAACAAACCCTAACCCTCTTCCCCCGGGCTGTGTGACTTATTGAGGTGTGACTACATTAAATGTACACCAATAATTAATCACACGCTTGCTGGGGCGGATGTGGCGAAAGCAACAGTACTTCAATTTCAAGGTAGAGTGATGATCTTCTTCTGCTTGCCCACCCATGAGCAGTACATTTTAGAGGTGATTTTTATTTAACAAAGGAACATATACCTCACATTAATTGCTGGCATTGATTGGATTTGTTGTCATCCTCAAACACAGCACTAACTGTTACGCTGTCAGCCTAGTCAAGTGACTCGACACAACTATAGTTTGTAACTCTGTCTAGTAGGCTCTCCGCACCACCGTTATGTTTTGTTGTAAAATATTTTTGCATAGTAATGTTGCTTGGTAAGTTCTGTACTGTACTTCATTAAACTACTCCTCGAACAGTCTCTCAAAGGCGACTGACTGTCTCATTTTCTTTTTTTGCAAATGCTGCTGCCCTGCTAGTGTCTACACTACTACCACCACCACCACAATCATGGCATGTTACGAAAAGGAAACCATCATCACCATGCAGCCATCGATGTGCCTAGGTTAAAAATCAAGCAAAGTTAAGAGAAGTTTGGGGGAGGCATCAATAATAATGGCTTGTTTTCAATCAATTCACACACCCCTTTGAGTCCAGTTAAAGAATGCATAGACCAGAAGAGAGAGACTGACAGTACTAGTAGGACAACTCAATCAGTGAGGGTTTTGTCGCATCTATATGTTTGTGTCTTACACAGTCAGCCAATTATTTAAATCAAACACCGGCTATGGGCGGACCTGCACCAGCAAGGAAACAGTGTGATGTAAAACAGTAACCCCACCTATAAAACATTAACAACATTGTATGTAAAGTAGAAAGATGGATTTAATATAACCCTAACAAAAATAAACTATGTAAAAAACACAAAACCTGACCCACTCATCTCCATAATCCCAACCAATGTCTGTAATGAGAAAGTCCAAACAAATGTCCAAAACCCCAATGCCCAATTCACATCCACCAAACCAAGAATTAAAAAAGGGGCAATAGACAGGGTCTCCTATGTCCGTGGGATTGTCTTTGGAGCACACGCACTGCCTCCTCTAGTAGGGTGACTCAGCGCTTTAGAGCGCTGCAGTTGCAGCCACAGTGGGGCGGCACCATAGATGGAAATGCGGTGGCAGGGGGCCGCCAGATGGTGGTTCAGTACAGCTGGAGGGTGGTGGCTGGGACCCGGGGCACTGGAGAAGGTTTCAGCTGCTGCAGCCTCCTCGTCCTCCTCTTCCGAGACCACCAGCCGCCGATATTCTAGTAGGATTGCCTCAAGCTTGCGGCGCCGTGCCTTGGCGGCCAACTCCTTCCGATCTGGTTTGGAAGAATTAGCTGTATATCAAAAAGAAAAAACAAGACAATTGTAAAATATACTCTTAGAAAAACAGTAAGACAAGTTAATTATACACAGTGGCATGGTAGAACTAAGATGCACAGTACATAACATTTGTGGTATGTATCTATCCTCCCACTTGCTTGGGCTTTAACATTTGCAGGATTTTTATCAGGCATTCAACCAACCATGCATCAGATTCTTTACTATCATCCACCTTTGCAATTTGCATGCTTGCTTCATACGTATCCTTCTCTCTGTCAGTCATAAATATTACATCTTGACCAACCTTCTTCCTTCCACCCTTCTTTCACTTTTTAGTTCAACACCAGGTGATCTGATATGACTTTTAGTCTTCTCCATAAAACCTTCAAAGCGGAGTTGAAATCACAGATAGATGAGGCCATTGGTTACTCAATACTGCTGCCCCTAATGCCTTTACTAATGCCAATTGAAGGGTGTCTTCACTCTTCAAACATTCACATCAACTCTTACTTACTTAGGGCATCATTAGGATGGCAGGCAAACTTTGTCCGCCTGCTTTCCTCATGCTAAAAGGGACCGCCCGCCATAATGGGGGGGTCCCGCGGGGGCAATTAGGATGCGCCCGCCACAGTGTCGGGCACGTCCCATATTTTCAACATTGCTGAAAGCACCTCCCACCACAATGCTAAGAATACATGCTGTGCTTTCCAAGCACAACGTGACAGGCACCGCGCGGTGCCTGCCACATTGTGCTTTGAAAGGCAGGGGGGTACTATATGTACCCTCCATGGGGGCCCGCATCAGGCCCCCCAAGCATACTCTCCATGCCTTTCCGTGGCAGGCATTCTAAAATGCACATTATATGGCTGGCTGTGTGTTTCAGACACCGCCACCATATTGAACCCTTTTCTGCCCGGTCAACATGTCAACTGTGTGGAAAATCGGTGGACGGTTTTTCTATCCGCCGTGGACCCCCCATCCATTGTAATATGGTGGGCGTCTTTTCTACAGGGATTTGCCCTTGCCGGGCCGGCGGTGACTACGGCTGGCCTGGTGGGGGCAATCCGCCCACCATCCTAATGGGGCCCTAAGTCTCAACAGTACAGTATAGATACAGTACACCCTTGCAGTGAGTGTAATGTCAATAGTTAAGGATTATGAATCTAACTTACCACCGCCCGCCACTGGTGCTGGCTCGCCCCCTACCCCTCCATTGGCAACTGCCGCATCCTCTCCATCCACGTTGCCTTTGCCGCGGGCCCCAGCAATGGTGGTCGGTAGTGCGCCTAGATAACACACATTTTTTAGGAGTCATATACACCTCCCCCTATTGGTCAGTAGCAAGATTGAAAAATGAGTTAATAGAATACAAAATACATCACTAGTACAAATCAGGTACTAGTAGAGTAGACACTTGTAGTTATATATGGTCCCTAGGGTCATTCTAGCCTTTGCTTAGTTAGCCCAAGCCATGCAACCATTTTACCTTTTTGTCATTTATTTTCGCACATGTGACGTTACCTTGCAGCTTGTTGTAAAGGATACCTTTGAGCCCACATGACCTCATACTGCTACTGTCTAAGCGCTGCGTACTAGGTCAACCAAAACATTAACAAGCCACTGTTTAATGAAGTTCTGGTGTACTGTTAGTCCATATTGCTTATCCATAAATGCTACACTTTTTGGCACGGCTGAGAAATGCTTGCAATATACTAACGCACACCATTTTTCTCATTACAGACAGAAGATTCCCTTTTTAGGACTAGAGCTTTGCAGAGCTTATGATGCAACAACTACCAGCACTAGGTTCCTCAAAGGTGAGGGGTCCCCAAAATTCACTCAGAGATCTTCATTTATAAATTTATATAAACTTTATTCCTACCTAGAGGATGGTGGTGTTTCCACCACTGTTCAGTTATCATGATTTCCCAACTGTGAGTAAGTGTAACAATGTTTATTGTTTTAATGTTAATGATTTTCCTGTTGGTGCTGCATTATAGAACAACGTACAGAGCTTGTCAATTCAAAATAAAAATGTTGAACTTACATAGAATTGGTGGTATTTGGTGTGGACTTACATGAGTGAGCGAGCGAAAGGAAGGGTGTGTATGGGCATTGCTTCCACGACTGAGAGGTTGGATGTGTTATGTTCTGGGTTGTCTACCTATTGGATGTCTTGGGGGAGGGTTCAGAGAGCTAATAGTTATGACAAGACACTACTATAACTAGTCGGGCAGGGGATTGTGGTGTGTGCTGAACTTCTGATTGAGGTGTGTGAGGAAGGTCCAACCTCCCATCAACAACATCCTATTTTCTTATGCAAAGTTCTGTATGTTCAAAATCTCTACAACAGTAATAGTATGTTCTATACTATCAAAATAAAATAGTAATAAATCTGGTTGGGCATTTGTTGGTGGGAAGTTGACAAAGCCTTAAGATTAACAAAGACTCAAGATCAATAAGACTAGAAGTAGTACAAGAGGATGACCCAAAGGACTTGACTCAATGGCTAGAGCTACTGGTGAATCTGAGTTTTATATAAAACATTTTAAATAAGGAGTGGCCAACTGGGCAAGCTTAGCTACTACAGTACAGACTGACTAATAGTAGTAGTACAGAGACTCATCATAGCAGAGGCAGAGATAACAAGATTTTTGAAACAGTACAGATCGAAGGATAATTGTTGGTAAAAAATAGCATTAGGAAACAGAAACAATACTTCGGGAAAAATATGGTGCAGTAAAAGTTATAGAATAAGAATTATTATTAAAAACAAGAATACTTACTATGGCCAGCAGAAGAGCCCTCGTTGGTGTCCTTCCGTTGCTGGTGTTCTCCCGCCGACTGCGCTCCTGTCTGTCTGCCCCTGGGTGCTAAACCGGAAAGATATAAGAAAGAGACTAACATTACAAATAAAATATTTTTAAAGAACGGTCATAAAACCCTTATGTAAACAACAATTGCAATAACTAACTTGACTGATCTCATCTGGTCAACATGTAGTATCGGGGTATTCACAGATCGACTACTCACTATTTATCAACACTGATCCAGTCTTCCATTCTGATTCCAGAATACTAACTAAGCCTAACTACGACGTACCACCTGACCTAACCACCTGACCTAGCCCACCTATTCTGGCGTGCCAATTGTACATTAAGTATGCATTTCCACTTCTTTTAGTCCTCAACAATGCATATGGTCAAATGGAGGACACATCACTACATTTTTGTATACACCAAATTTTTGGTTGATTGATTGATGCTGATGTTTTGCTACTGCTAAGCCTATTACCACTCATTGGACAAAATAGAAACTGTTCTAATAAAGACTGGGGTACTGTCTAGCAGCACGTGACGTAACAGAGGGGGCATCACGCATACCACAAAAAAATTACAAACCTAAGTATCATCCGCCCCTATCTCTTAGTGACAGGACAAATTAAGGACTAGAGTCACGATAGCATTACGTAACTTAATTTCTCTAAAATAAACTCATATATAATCAAGCTAAGCGAGCGCAAATGCAAAGTTGCAAACAAGTAAGATTAGTAGTGCAGAAGAGCACCTGTGTCATAACAATCACAAAAGACTTTTAAATGTAATTTACCTGTAATGTAAGCAGCAGCATTCTAGCTGGTTGGAAAAAAAAGATATTCGCAATATATAACACAAAGGAGAAGAACAGCCACAAAATAGTAATAATTAAATAGTTACTCACCAAGACCCGGGACGTCCACTCCTAGCAGGTTCAGCAGGTCCTGCTTCCGGTCCAGGATATCGGACCACCTGTCTGTCAACTGGTTCCGGTGCGCCGGACCCCAGAGCAGCAAAACACTGGCAGGCCCACCTTTCCCCACCACTGTCGATGCTCCAGGAGCCTGTACCCGGACCGAAGCCTGCCACCTGCTGCTAGGGTTAAGGGGAGGTGGGGCTGCACAAAGAAAACAAGTGCAGCCAACTCCACCTCCCCAAATAAGGCCTGTGCCTGCACCCCTTGTGGGGAAGGTGGTTGCAGCTCTGGCTCCTGCGGCGAGCCCTACCCTTGGACATGGTTCTGGGGTAGAGAGTGAGACAGGGCGGGAAAGAAAAGGTAATAAAATGTAAAAAGTATGTTAAAAAAAATGAAAAGAGCAGGCAATAGAAAAAGAGTTAAAAAACACACAAAATGTAGACAAAAACCAAAAATTTAGAAGCAGGAAAATAGAGAGATAATACATAAAAAAGATTTTAAAAAAGTGTCTTGAAACAAAGCATTGGAAAGATGGAGGGAGGATTGAAAAGCAGGCCCCAGAACCATATCAATAGAGTGAAAAACAAGATGGCCGTGCCCATTCTGACCAAGTGCGCACGTTCACGCGATACTTTCTCCACTAGCAGGCAAAAAAGCGGCGCGAACACGTAAAAGCGTTCCCGAACAGGAAAAACATACTGCGAACGGGCGCGAGGATGCATTGAGCGACCCGGAACAGGAAGTAAGCATCGCGAGCGTGCGGGACAAGTTAGTGACTGCATGGTAAGTTGGCAAGACATTTTCAACGCGATCACGCAGAAAATATAGCGAACGGGCGGGAAAAAAACTTCAGCGTCTTTGCAATATTTCCGGGTGTTCGCAGAGATTTTTAACATTTTCGTGATAGTTTGTGAAAGTGAATTTCGCTAATTCCGCCCACCCCTTGTATTGGGGCTGCTTGGGTGCACTCTCAGAGTGCTTTCGTGTCTGCACTGGGGGCACATGGGTCACATTTGGTGTCCCTGTGCATAGTCCAGCTTAAACCGGTTGCAGGAGCCATTTCCTCCTCTCTTGGGGTGAAACTGGACAAAGGACATGGGTGTAGCCACGCCTCTGTCCTGACCGTCCCATAGGTGGGTCCCCAGAGTTTGTCTCACCCCTTCCTTGGGTATAAAGTAGGGACCTGACTACAGGGCTTTAGATATTACCTGGACTAAACTCTGCTTTCAGAAAGCAAGTACTTCGATGATCTGCAGAACGCTGGATGACTGAAGAATCTCCGTTGAAGTAAAGGAGTTACTCAGCAGCTATGCCGGCACCAAGATGTAGCCTACCCGTTTGCATCTATGCTGCGCCTTAAGGACTCTGAAGATCTCCCCCATACAGGAGGTGGGTTCCCGTTATCTCTGAGGTTGATCTGTGCTCTCAGCAATTCTGAGACCTGCATCCCTCATGGGGACTGTGCAACCCAAACCCCTGGGCACTGTGTTTATTTGCAGCAGCATATGCTTTTTAGCAACCCCTGAGGCTGTGCTTTGGCCTATTTGTAGTCCTGACCCTGAGCAGTGTTTACACCGAAGATTACTGGCCTACACTTCAAGTGTCCCGAGGGCTGGTATTTTGTGATTACTCTTGAGGTCCCTTCCTGATCCCTGGTCCATCCACCTGTGAGTTCCTGAGAAGGGAACTTTAACTTTCAGTGGGCCCTGACTCTCCATTGCTTGGGGAGTACCCAGGACCTTGCTGGTCATCACCGAAGCATCTTTTCTCTGACCATGCTGGTTGCGGTTGCCAAGGCTTGTTGGTCTCCAATCCAGAAACTGACCCCCCAGTACTTGACATCCTTTGTGGGACAGCTCACCTGCAGACTTTGGTTGTCCTCAACGTCTCCTGGTCCCCGTGGCTGCAGAGTCAAGCTTCACCTCTTCTCACCTGAAACACCCGACATCGGTGGGAATTCGTCTTCCGAGCCCCTGGTCACCCTAAAGTGACCCAGACTCTGTCTCCTCTGCTTGCAGGTTCTTCTCAGCTCCGATCCAGGCTTAGATCACACCGGACACTTTTCCTCTTCACGGCATCAGCACTTTGCAGCATCACGCCATTGAAAACGACAAAGATTTACGACACCATTTGACACCTATACACCCGGCTTCTCTGGGTTAGGTAACA
Organism: Lissotriton vulgaris; assembly: GCF_964263255.1. Classification (NCBI taxonomy): domain Eukaryota; kingdom Metazoa; phylum Chordata; class Amphibia; order Caudata; family Salamandridae; genus Lissotriton; species Lissotriton vulgaris. The sequence goes on from NC_141687.1 coordinate 1,591,697,878, forward strand.
CAAGTACTCTGGTGCTCACATGGGTGCTGGCCTTAGAACCTTCTATGATTGAAAGGGTTTGCTCAAAGTCCTCTCCTAAGTATCCTTACACTTTAAAATTCCAACTGTGACTTTCCCATAGAGTTATACAGAGCTCACACCTTTGTTCTCAGACTGCACGCGTCCCACCGTGGGTCCCCTGTGTCACTACCTTGGGTGGTTCCTTGGGGTCCCAGCGATACTATATGCTCTAGGCACTGTGTCGAGTCAAGTCATGGTTGTTATACCACTTTCTTAGTATATGGTTCGGTCTCGTCCCGGAGCCCACTGAGTATTGTGCTATTTACTGTTGTTCTAGTACTGTAATATTGTGTGCCTTGTTCTCTAATCTAATCTCATAAAGAGATTAGTAGAGAGTGTTTAGTAATAAATACATACATTTTATATATAGCTGGTGTGGTTCTCCTTTCATTTCGTCATTCAGGAGGTTATAATCTGATAAACCAAGCGGCTTTACATTTTTTCAAAGGCTTAGGCTGAAGGCTGCTCTCCATAGCTACCACTAGGATAGCTTTCAAGAACGGTTGTCTTTAACCTAATCATCAATAAGGGTTGTTTGGACTGGTACAAGGTGCCCACTATAATTAGTGGTCAGCATAAACCAGGCCAACTTCTCACATACTGGTTCCTAGTGGGTCACAAATCGGGTTGCTGTGTGGGACCCATTAGGAGTGAGTCAACAAAAGGATAGTGGCCTGCTAGGGTCAGCAGACCACCATGTCTGTGATAGCTTTTAAAAAAGCAATCTGTTTTTAAAGTGCTGCCCATTTTCCTTAAAGAAAAACTAGATGCTTGTCAATTAAAGAAAAGAAACAATTAACACACATTTTTTAAGAGTAGGCAGTGGTCCCTGGGACCACTATTTGCTCTTAAAAATGTATTTTACCATTTTCATAGGGAAAGGTTCCCATGGGACCCCCTACCAATTTGCATAATGGATTATCATCTCCATTGAGAAGGTGGCAAGATAATATTGTTCTGTGACTGGAATTTAGAAACAAAACCTGAATATATTACACTATGATTTCGTAATTGGAAGGGACGCCCTATGCATGCCCCTTCAAAATATCAAATTGATATTTGGACGTAAATCCAAATTCCTATTCAGAACCATATTACTGAATCAGAATTTTGGTTTGATAAATCCAAAAAATGCAGTTTGGGATATTTGCCAAAACAAAAAGGCAATATACATTTAGCGTTTGGTGATTGTCACTACGCAAACTCTCTGATATGCACTCCGTTGAAACCATTTTTAATGTCCTTTTTCAAATGCACATTGGTCTTTCCATTATCCAGCATTAACCTAAGTTTAATGGTTTGCTAGTCTGAGTCTGAGGACCAGTTTTGTCTAATGAGGATACTCCATCCCTAAATTCACCTAAGATCTTCTATTCTGTAAATTATATTTCCTCTACTGCTGTTAATTCGTAAGAAATTCGGGGCATATTATCAAAAACAGCGTCAAAATTAACGGCACTTTAGCGGCAGGAAACTGCCACTAAAGCGGCGATAATGGGCTTGATAATATGCCCTTCTGAATTCCCATTGAAGCCCATGTTCTGGTGCGAACATGGGCTTCTATGGGAATTCACAAGGGTATATTATCAAGCCCATTATCGCCGTTTTATCAGCAGTTTCTTGCCGCTAAAGTGGCAATAATTTTAACACTGTTCTTGATGATATGCCCCGAAATTCTCAAAGCCAAATCAAACTGTAGGATCTCCTTAGACTCAGCATGCTGTCAGAAAGGAGTTCCCTAAGGCCTTATGACCTGCAGTGACTGAAATAAAGAGCAACGTATTCTAAATTCCCCGCTGTCTTTCCATGGACAGGCTTGTATTTCTTTGCCATCTTGGACTTCCCTACAAGTGGTGTAAGGATTAATTCTTCTGGGATGTGACATTCCACACTTCCTCTACAAAGGTTCTCAGTTGCACCAATGTTGTGCCTCTTCCAATAATGATCAACTTAAGCATGTCTACATTTTCTGTTACTTCATTGGTAGTAAGTGCCAAGGCAAAGATGTTCCTTATTTGCAGGTGGTGGGGGGTCACAGAACAGTTCAAATGAGGGAACACCCTCTTGGCAGTGTGTGGGGCCAAATACGCTATTGCTCAAATAGTAATACAGATGGGGTCTTGTAGGAAAAAGTAAGCACAAATGTCCGATGGGGGCTTGGGCCACTTGAGAATCTTTGAGTTGGTCTCTAAAGCCAATACCAATTTTGGACACAAGTGTAACTGTATGAATAACAAGTGAAATAGACCTAGGAGTATATTAAACACCGGGAGCCTCACCATATATTAAACTTCGACTAGATTTTGTGTCATGTAAGCACTTATTCCCTTTCTCTTTGAGTGTTCAGAAGGAACTGATATAAAGATTGAAAAAAAAAATTAGAATATATTTTTTGAAGCACAAACAATATCCTTATTCGGAAAAATGTGTGCAGATATATTTTCGACTTTTAAGCAAACCTGAACATATTATGTTTCAAAACTAGCACTGTAAACATGTTTCCCAACCCACATTTTTGCTATGCATTATTTTCTACATTTTGGTCGGGAATAGGAAGGAGCACGGTGAAACGAAAATACTTCATGTAATTTCACTGCGCTTGATTATTGATTAGTTAGATTTCCACACCTTTGTTTATCAGATGTTGGAAAACCCAACCCGATTTTTCTCCTGGTAGTTCCCACTGGAAAATTGCATGAGGTTTGTCTGCGACAGCAGGAAAGCCTCACTCCCATTTCTGTCCTAATGGGGGAGCATGAAGCTGTTTCACTGCCGGAAATTACATTGCCACCCCTACTACCCGCATCCTTTCGTCACTCCCCACCTGAATTAGAGGTTCCCACATAGATTTATCACCTGCTCAGAGCACAGAAAAAGCGTACCAGGGCCTCATTTAAGAGGCTATATGCAAGGGAGGTTTGCCTTATGCAAGCAAATAACTTTTTTCAGAGTGTAAAACCGTTTTTGAAATTCAGAAAAATTGGTTTTAAGATTATAAATATATATACTCACATAGAAGTCTTGCTTTTACTAAACACAGGGGCATATTAGCAAGGGCGTTATCGCTGCTTCAGCTACACTTTTTGCTCATAAAGTGGCAATTTTTTTTATCACCCAATTACCAAGCTGTCGCTAACAGCAGTTAGCTACAGCTTCCAGGCGATAGCGACAGGTTTGGGGCCCGCTTTGCATAACAGCGATATTTATCACTAATGGAATGCAAAGTGGGCGTACCCAAACTGGTAGCGTCTGAAAGCAGTCGCTAACAAAGCAATAGCCTATTAGCAATACTTGCGCTGTGATAAAAAAACGCACGCTAACTGCAATTAGCACCAGGATTCTACACCTGGTAAAAACCTGACTTAGCCATATTAGTCAATGGGAGGTGGATTCTACGGCTAAGTCCCCAACTGCCTATTAACAAGATTTTCCTTAGCAATTGGATTTTTATCGCTGGAAATCTCACGTTATAGATGGGATTTGCCGCTATCGCTGGATTTGTTATCGTTGTGGAGATAAACATTGGTAATACTGCGTTATCTCCGCGATAAAATCCAACGATAGGAGGCGATAAAAAAAATTGCACTAAGCGCGGTTTGCGATGATTAGCGCAAGTTGTTGCTAATATGGCCCATAATCCTATGGAAGGGCAGTGAAAGTTCCAGGGTGAGAATGCTCTGGAGTTTTTCACACACCGATAAAATTACATGTTACTGTGTAGTTACAAACTATTTTCTACAATTGTGTGGCCAGTGTGTCCTGGGTTAGAGCAAGAAAGAAAATGTATTTCTGGATGCTGTCTGAATTTATAAAAGACAAGAACAATCAAGGTTAAGCGGGCCCCTTGAGACCCTAATGTCATACTGTAAGGCACCTGCTGCACCAATGGAAGCTTGGTATTCTAACCAACTAGTACCTTGTCAAAAGTCACACATTTTCTTGTATCATGTCATGTATAGAAATAAATACTCTTAGTGCATAGAAGGGGGGACGCTCCAAAAATCTGGACCTTGATTAAGGGAAATAAATTCTCCTCAATGAAAACATATTTTCCCTGAAAAGAACAACAAAGTTAGAAAGTGCATTTAAGAATATACCATTGATTTTCTTGTATGCCCAAAAAGAAATCTCAACAGATTTACACCGCATTGTTTTCTATGCATAGTGCAAAAAAGGTTTGTGAATTCCTTAATGCTGTAAATCTGTAACAGTTCAAGGTAAACAGGGATTCGACATGGTTGCTTGGAATAATTCAGGTGATGTACTAAGCTGCAGTGAGCAGGATTTGTTTATCGTGTTGCTGTAACAAATATGCATATACAAAATGAAGACCCATTCGTTTATGTTCTCTTTGCTTTTTAGGACCAATATTGTAAGACGTTTTGGTCTTCCTTTAATAATTTTTTATTTCTACAGCATGTTTTTGGGATTGATTTATATTCTGGATTTGAGTTTGCAATAAATCTTTTAACTTCAACTTCCTAACTCAGACTTTTATTTTGTGGTTTTAATGATCACCCTGTACTTGGGGATTTAAACTGTTATTAACCCTTTTCCATCTCAGGCTGGTCAAAAGTTCTGTTGACAACAACTGATTTGAAAGAAATGGCCCAGAGCTTTTACTCTTGTCTTGAGGGGTCAACAGACTTCAGTGTCAGATCTTTTAACCAGCTTGCCTTGCATGCTGATTCTTATTTCTCTGAACACTTTTAAACATGTGGATATATTGTTAGTACTTTAAATTGGGTCACTGATCATGGCGCCATTTGGCATAAAGTTATTTTCAATACATATGTCTTCCTGGGAAAAACATATCTATACAACTTCAAGGATGTCTTTCCAAAATGTTACTTATATTTTTTTAGTGTGATTTGGCTTCATGATGAGCGTTGCTGATCTTTAGCACTGGGTCATCATGTTCCTTTTGTGATGATGAGGACCAAGATATCATCTCTGTAACTCAGGCAGTAAAGGATGCCTAATAATAATGTTTGAATGTCCTCTTGATAAGCATTGGCTACTGCTGATACACAATTGCTAAGGTGATTATATCTCTATAAACCGCATATGTTGCAAAGGTGGTATTATATCAGGAGATCTCCGCCAGTTCAAGTTGATGGATTTCCTTGTTCAGTTCAACGGGCTGTAAATGGCTATGCACCGATCGGAAGAAAATGTTTTGTATACAAGGATCCAAATGGTGCACTTGTGGGATGGCAACATTTGGCTGGCCCATGTCCACACAGATGTGTATCTTTCTGCAGTATGGATACATGGGCACTAGACATGTGTGTTAATCACCAAGGTATAGGACTTTGTATAGGATTAATGATGTATTGCTGAGGCAGGTTGATCATTTCAGCCTCCAAATTCCACATCAACTTCCCAGATTTTCATCACACGATTGTATGCAGCCAACGCGCGTTTCGTCAAGTCCGTGTAGGACAATCTGACTTCCTCAGGGCTGCAACCCAAAGGTTTACAATCAGTATCATTCTTTCACATAAAAAAAATATAATACACAAAGATTCATACATCATTTGCATATTACCGTACTTTGTACAAAACAAATATTTCTATAACCTAAGTTCCGGTCAAGAGTGTAATTGATACGTTAACACACTAGGTTTATAAGAAGGCGTATCTTCACCAAAGACATAAATTCAATATTCATTTAAAACAACATTATTCCAAACCATTAATTATCGTACAAGTCTTGTACAAAGAGTAATGGGTTTAAGAATGTGGTTCCCAAGAACATCAATGATTAGCAGGTCATATTTCAATTGATTCACCTAGCTCATAGCAATAGTACACCCTAGAATCATCCAAACCAACTTAATGTAAACATATATCCAATTGTCTACTTCTACAGAGTCTCAAATTAATAATTGTCTTATATGTAGTCATTGAGACAAGTTATCATTTCATGCTAGGCTGTCCTTATATTTGATATATGCACTCACCATATAGTTGCGGGATTAATATATCTCCTTTTCCAACAGCGTGTTCCTATCCCAAGTTATTACTTATAGTCTTTTTCAAAGCGTTCCTAGAGTAAGTTAATATTAATGTCAGTAGTAATCTCAACAAGTATTTTAATCCCAATACGTGTTTTATGTTTGTACACCTCACCTTAAATTCCAGTATCTGTATTGGTAAAGTATGTTTAATTTTCAACCAACGTATTCTTGTCCCAAGATGTCACTTGAAATCCAATTTTCAATGGTATTTCAATCCGTTCCTAAAGTACGTTAATGTCAGTGTCATTAGTAGTCCCTGCAAGTATTTAAATCTAATACCCATTTTATTACGCGCACCTCACCTTATATTCCAATGTCTGTATAGACGCTACTTTTATCTTCAATTGTCCTCCGTATTTAGGATGAGAGGCGACACGAGTAAGTGTCTAATAAGGGAAAAAAACACTCGTAAGGGTCTTGTTATTCCCTAGTATGTACTCTAAAGTAGTAGCAGTACTCCTATACTTCCTCTAAGCCACTCACCGATTAGTCTGATGTGTAGTCTTCTCAATCCGGCGTTCAGCACGAGCGCCATCTTGTAGTGGCAATTTATAATACAATGAGCGGGCGCCATCTTGTAGTGTCCACGCGTGTTAGTACGCGTGGCCGCTATATTCGAGTAATTATGGACTCACTATGATTTAGGTATATTCTCTATATATTCGCACATTATCTTCATGTGGCATCTAAATTTGTACATAGTATTTTCGATCCGCCATTACAGTGCGGACATCATCTATTTTCATGATTAAGCTATGTTACTATGTCCACACGACGTTTTCGCGCAGGCGCCATCTTGTAATGGCTATTCAATAGTAATATTAAATACAGGGTCAACCTCTAGTGGCATGTAATTATATATTAAGAATGCGCTGAATTATTAAAGCGGTCATAAGTATGCAGATTACAGATATTGCCACAGCTCATTGCTTAATGTTAGTTTAATTATTCTCATAAGTAATTAGGGAGTATCCTACTTGTATACACAAAGTTATCCCACCCTTTATGGCTTAATACATCTTATAGTTATCCACTCGTCCTGTGAACCACTGGGGTCCTCAGGTCAACCACAATCTTTTCCCTTTCCTTTATTTCTTCTGATCTGCCATGATCTGATTAGTTTACTCCTTCACAGCATAAAACAAAACGGAAAGGCTGTAGGTTCAACAGTATTTTTCTCAAAAAACTTGTACTTTTCTTATAGTTGAGCATTAGGTTCATATACTCATTCAAAGAATTATTATCTTTTTGATCCTTTCTCTTTCTGCAGAATATACATGTTAGAGGGAAAATAGTAAATACTTAGACATAGAGCAGAAATATAAGCACCTGCATTGTCAAACACAGTTTTTCTCTAGTAATTTAAAAACATCTCTCAGTTACCAAGATAGAACTCATATTCATGATCCACATTAAGACCACATTCTATCGCTTTTAGTCTAATCAGCCAGAGTACTTCTCTCTTCCTTAGTGCTAATACTCTGTTACCTCCTCGTGGGTCGGGTTTTATGTGGTCAATTCCATGGTAAGAAAACACATGTTGATCCCTAGTTTCAAAATTCTGAATTGCATGTGATGCAATCGGATACCGTGTGTCACCATTCTTCAACGCTCTGTAATGTTCAGCAATTCTATCTCTGAGCCTTCTCTTGGTACTCCCTACGTAGATTTTACCACATGTACAGGAGATCACGTAAATCACATACGTTGTGTCACAATTGATGAACATGCCAATAGTGTACTTACCTGAGTTATTATATTCAAAGCATAATACCTTCTTCATTGCCCATCTACAGGATAAACATCTACCACATTTATAAAACCCCTTAAAACTGTTCAACCAGTCAGTTTTGTTTTGTTTAGTTGGGTAACTGGGGCTTAGCATGTTCTTAAGAGTTATTCCCCTCCTAAATGTCACACTTGGCCTATCATGGATATATGGTTTCAGATCGTCATCTATACAAAGCAGGTGCCAATGTCTGTTCAAAATGGTAAATAACTTAGAGCTATCTAGTCCATAATTAGTTATCACTCGCACTTTCTGATCCATCGTTCTACCCTCTTTGTTACCTCTAATCAATGTAGTTTCTCTTTTCACCTTTTTCACTTTGGATACAGCTTTAGTTATCACATTTTGTTTGTATCCTCGATTGGTGAATCTAGATGTCATATCTGTTATGTTGTGCTCAAACTCTCTATCAGTTGAGCAATTACGCCGAGCTCTGATAAACTCTCCGTATGGTATGGCTCTTTTTTGATAATTAGGATGACAGCTCTCTGCATGTAAAATTGAATTACAGCTTGTGGGTTTTCGATACATTCGACTATGAATCTTTGTTCCTTCCACATGTAGTTCTACATCCAAAAAAGTGATCTTCTGCCTATCATAGGAGGTCGTAAATCTCAAGTTATACGCATTGTCATTTAGGTAATCAAAAAAACCTTTAAGTTTTTCTACTGTCCCTGTCCATATCATCAAACAATCGTCAATGAAACGACCCCAGTAATGTATGTATGGTGTCCATTCTGATCCCTCAGGGCCCCAGATTCGCTCCGCCTCGAACCAACCCATAAACAGGTTGGCAAAAGACGGAGCAAATCTAGAACCCATTGCTGTCCCAAGTCGTTGTCTGTACCACTGGCCATCAAATAAAAATACATTATTTTCTAGTACCATCTTAGTCATTTTTAATAGCATCTGAGTGTGATCAAACATTTCAGCTGGTCTTACACTGAGAAAGTGGTCCAGAATATAAACTTTGAGTGAAATTACTATTCAGGAATTAAAGGATACTCAACTTCTTTTATCACTTACTGAAAGGGAAGACGATCCTGTCACGATGCAAACACTGATTGAGGATCTTGAGATATCGAGATATGAGAGGGAAGAGAGTGGATTGAGAGAGAAATCCAAATGGACCCCACAATTGATTCCGGGAAATACGATTGACACCTTTTTTAAGATGGTCTGCACAGATATAGATAAAGTAATTGACACATCCAAACATAGGGACACTAGAGTATCTCGTGATAATCTCACACTTGGAGAAAGAGAAGCCCTACGTGAGCTTATGAACAACAAAGCTATCACAATACGAAACGCAGACAAGGGTGGTAATATAGTTGTCCAAAACACCACTGATTATAATGATGAGATCCACTCTCAACTTAATAATACTATGTTTTATGAGAAGTTGACTACTAATCCTATTCCTGACATAACTGTTAGAATTAACAGTGAAATAAAGACATGGTATGATCTAACACTATTAGATCATGACGAATACCTTTACCTCAAACTGAGCACACCTAGATCACCGTGCTTATACACTCTCCCTAAAGTCCATAAATGCCGGGACAAGCCGCCAGGGCGGCCTATTGTCTCTGGCATTGGTGGACCAACGGAGAGGTTATCAGAATTTATCGACTGTTTCCTGAGACAATATGTGTATAACCTACCATCCTTCATAGAAGATACTAAGCATGTGCTAAACCTATTGGAAGATATGAATTGGGAAGATGGTATGTTATTAGTTACACTTGATGTGGTATCCCTGTATACCATCATCGATCACGATTTGGGCATACATGCTCTGGACCACTTTCTCAGTGTAAGACCAGCTGAAATGTTTGATCACACTCAGATGCTATTAAAAATGACTAAGATGGTACTAGAAAATAATGTATTTTTATTTGATGGCCAGTGGTACAGACAACGACTTGGGACAGCAATGGGTTCTAGATTTGCTCCGTCTTTTGCCAACCTGTTTATGGGTTGGTTCGAGGCGGAGCGAATCTGGGGCCCTGAGGGATCAGAATGGACACCATACATACATTACTGGGGTCGTTTCATTGACGATTGTTTGATGATATGGACAGGGACAGTAGAAAAACTTAAAGGTTTTTTTGATTACCTAAATGACAATGCGTATAACTTGAGATTTACGACCTCCTATGATAGGCAGAAGATCACTTTTTTGGATGTAGAACTACATGTGGAAGGAACAAAGATTCATAGTCGAATGTATCGAAAACCCACAAGCTGTAATTCAATTTTACATGCAGAGAGCTGTCATCCTAATTATCAAAAAAGAGCCATACCATACGGAGAGTTTATCAGAGCTCGGCGTAATTGCTCAACTGATAGAGAGTTTGAGCACAACATAACAGATATGACATCTAGATTCACCAATCGAGGATACAAACAAAATGTGATAACTAAAGCTGTATCCAAAGTGAAAAAGGTGAAAAGAGAAACTACATTGATTAGAGGTAACAAAGAGGGTAGAACGATGGATCAGAAAGTGCGAGTGATAACTAATTATGGACTAGATAGCTCTAAGTTATTTACCATTTTGAACAGACATTGGCACCTGCTTTGTATAGATGACGATCTGAAACCATATATCCATGATAGGCCAAGTGTGACATTTAGGAGGGGAATAACTCTTAAGAACATGCTAAGCCCCAGTTACCCAACTAAACAAAACAAAACTGACTGGTTGAACAGTTTTAAGGGGTTTTATAAATGTGGTAGATGTTTATCCTGTAGATGGGCAATGAAGAAGGTATTATGCTTTGAATATAATAACTCAGGTAAGTACACTATTGGCATGTTCATCAATTGTGACACAACGTATGTGATTTACGTGATCTCCTGTACATGTGGTAAAATCTACGTAGGGAGTACCAAGAGAAGGCTCAGAGATAGAATTGCTGAACATTACAGAGCGTTGAAGAATGGTGACACACGGTATCCGATTGCATCACATGCAATTCAGAATTTTGAAACTAGGGATCAACATGTGTTTTCTTACCATGGAATTGACCACATAAAACCCGACCCACGAGGAGGTAACAGAGTATTAGCACTAAGGAAGAGAGAAGTACTCTGGCTGATTAGACTAAAAGCGGTAGAATGTGGTCTTAATGTGGATCATGAATATGAGTTCTATCTTGGTAACTGAGAGATGTTTTTAAATTACTAGAGAAAAACTGTGTTTGACAATGCAGGTGCTTATATTTCTGCTCTATGTCTAAGTATTTACTATTTTCCCTCTAACATGTATATTCTGCAGAAAGAGAAAGGATCAAAAAGATAATAATTCTTTGAATGAGTATATGAACCTAATGCTCAACTATAAGAAAAGTACAAGTTTTTTGAGAAAAATACTGTTGAACCTACAGCCTTTCCGTTTTGTTTTATGCTGTGAAGGAGTAAACTAATCAGATCATGGCAGATCAGAAGAAATAAAGGAAAGGGATAAGATTGTGGTTGACCTGAGGACCCCAGTGGTTCACAGGACGAGTGGATAACTATAAGATGTATTAAGCCATAAAGGGTGGGATAACTTTGTGTATACAAGTAGGATACTCCCTAATTACTTATGAGAATAATTAAACTAACATTAAGCAATGAGCTGTGGTAATATCTGTAATCTGCATACTTATGACCGCTTTAATAATTCAGCGCATTCTTAATATATAATTACATGCCACTAGAGGTTGACCCTGTATTTAATATTACTATTGAATAGCCATTACAAGATGGCGCCTGCGCGAAAACGTCGTGTGGACATAGTAACATAGCTTAATCATGAAAATAGATGATGTCCGCACTGTAATGGCGGATCGAAAATACTATGTACAAATTTAGATGCCACATGAAGATAATGTGCGAATATATAGAGAATATACCTAAATCATAGTGAGTCCATAATTACTCGAATATAGCGGCCACGCGTACTAACACGCGTGGACACTACAAGATGGCGCCCGCTCATTGTATTATAAATTGCCACTACAAGATGGCGCTCGTGCTGAACGCCGGATTGAGAAGACTACACATCAGACTAATCGGTGAGTGGCTTAGAGGAAGTATAGGAGTACTGCTACTACTTTAGAGTACATACTAGGGAATAACAAGACCCTTACGAGTGTTTTTTTCCCTTATTAGACACTTACTCGTGTCGCCTCTCATCCTAAATACGGAGGACAATTGAAGATAAAAGTAGCGTCTATACAGACATTGGAATATAAGGTGAGGTGCGCGTAATAAAATGGGTATTAGATTTAAATACTTGCTGGGACTACTAATGACACTGACATTAACGTACTTTAGGAACGGATTGAAATACCATTGAAAATTGGATTTCAAGTGACATCTTGGGACAAGAATACGTTGGTTGAAAATTAAACATACTTTACCAATACAGATACTGGAATTTAAGGTGAGGTGTACAAACATAAAACACGTATTGGGATTAAAATACTTGTTGAGATTACTACTGACATTAATATTAACTTACTCTAGGAACGCTTTGAAAAAGACTATAAGTAATAACTTGGGATAGGAACACGCTGTTGGAAAAGGAGATATATTAATCCCGCAACTATATGGTGAGTGCATATATCAAATATAAGGACAGCCTAGCATGAAATGATAACTTGTCTCAATGACTACATATAAGACAATTATTAATTTGAGACTCTGTAGAAGTAGACAATTGGATATATGTTTACATTAAGTTGGTTTGGATGATTCTAGGGTGTACTATTGCTATGAGCTAGGTGAATCAATTGAAATATGACCTGCTAATCATTGATGTTCTTGGGAACCACATTCTTAAACCCATTACTCTTTGTACAAGACTTGTACGATAATTAATGGTTTGGAATAATGTTGTTTTAAATGAATATTGAATTTATGTCTTTGGTGAAGATACGCCTTCTTATAAACCTAGTGTGTTAACGTATCAATTACACTCTTGACCGGAACTTAGGTTATAGAAATATTTGTTTTGTACAAAGTACGGTAATATGCAAATGATGTATGAATCTTTGTGTATTATATTTTTTTTATGTGAAAGAATGATACTGATTGTAAACCTTTGGGTTGCAGCCCTGAGGAAGTCAGATTGTCCTACACGGACTTGACGAAACGCGCGTTGGCTGCATACAATCGTGTGATGAAAATCTGGGAAGTTGATGTGGAATTTGGAAGTTGATTTGGATGAAGATTGGAAAATAAAAGGACGATAAAAATATATAAAGACTCTTGTTTGATAACATTGAGTGCTCGGAGGATAAAAATAAGTGTTTGGACCTAGGTTTGCCTTGGAGGCTGTGGTAACCAGTCTCCCACCTCTTCCTGAGCACCAACCAGATATTGTGTTGAGAATTACATTTACCTTGACGTTTGCTGTGCGCTCTTGTTAACCGTTACCACTTTTGTAAATGATCATTTCAGCCTCTACATGTTGAATATTCAATCAAGCTGTGTTCCACCACTACCTTGATTGCTTTTCTGGTATGCAGGTGAGCTTGTCAATTCTTTATCTTGCTTATGCCAAAGACTAGTTTACAAAACAGTGTGTAAATAGTCTTTTGTAGCAATTATACTTTATTTATATATCTCTTGATAGCTTTGCAAAGCGTGTATCCAAAATCAAATTGTCCTATTTTTGCCAGACTGCATTCTCAGTGATTTTTATGTTTTGTGCAACTTGTTACCTGAATTATCTAAGCATTTTGAAGAGTTTAGCTTCCTCTTAAATCAACCACTAACTTTGCTAACTTATTTCTTGCAGGAGTCTTCAGTCCTGCAGATACAGGTTGAATTTTTAGTTGCAAGATAATAAAGGCTCAGGAAGATGGAAGCCGCCACCTTAATGGTTAAGAATCATGCAGAACGATGTTGAGGCTACACCTCAGGTCTATCACGGCATTGGTTCTCTATTGCCTAGCAAAGCACAGGAGACTGTGCGTTGCTTAAAAGGTAGAGCCTGCAAAATGACTGCTGATATTTAAGTGCTCTCCTAAAAGTATTTGGACAAGAAAAGCCCAGGAGAGCCTCTATTTTCAGTAGCAGTTCAACCTAGCGAAACGTCTCTGGTTGCTTACTCTCACCGTTTCCAACTCCAGGCTGCCGCAATTTCCCTTCAGACATCCTATACAGATGGCTAAGACAAGTTTACTTCATGTTTTATTGTGGTGCACAGTCATGTCTTGGCTTCACAATAAAACAGCGAATGCGGGTCCTATGTGATCATCTGCAATCTTCCACAGTCCCTAGACGGTGATCTGGATGAATCACAGGAGATGACAGTTATTTCATAAACATGTAACTAAACCTTAATGCTAGCTTATCTTTTTAAGAATGAGGTCTTTGTGTATTGGGACGTGAAAATAATGATGGGGGGGGGGGGACTTTGCTGTATGGTCACGTTTCCTGATGTTGTGGAAGTGACCTAATCCATTGAATTTGCATTTGGCATCTGGGTAGGCACCAGAGCCAACAAGCATTTGCAAAGCAATAGATCATGCATTCACACAAGGCTTATTGGATCGCAAATGGTAGGCATTACGGACAACAAGAGGGAGGACTGGGGAGAAGGCAAGGACAATGGGAGGTGGGGCAGGTGTGGGTGGAGGCACCAACAATGAAAGGGCGGCACGAGGGAACGAGAAGGCACTGACAAATGGGAGGGTGGGCAAGGAGAGAGACAGACAACCGGAGGACAGATGTGGGGTGGGGGAAAGCATGGACAACAGGAGATAAGATGGGGGGAGAGGCATGACAAAGGAGAGAGGGGGTAAAGAAGGCACCAAAGCTTGTTGTGCCTGAAGTTGGTGAACCTCATTAAAGAAAATAGTGCTCACAGTTAAATAACAGGTACATTGTAACAACCGAAGTAAAGGGGTCAGTCGCCATGGAAGGTGACTGTTAGATCTGAGGGTCTCTAGTTGGCAATGGTATTCACCTTTATCCAAATAGGGACCTTTACTTCTAAGTCAGGATAAGGGGATTATACTTCTTAATAACCCCTGCTCACCGGCTTGGTAGCTTGGCACAAGAAGACAGACTTTTCTCCGAGGCAGTCTGTTAAGCATTTGTGAATATACACAGTAATACAGTGAAAACAATACAGATGGACACAACACAGGTTTCATAAAAATAAGTATTCTTTATATAGACTTAAACACAAGACCACAAACGCCAAAAATTCACTATACTACACTTAAGATTACTTAAAAGATGATTAAAGTCTCTTAGTTCTAGTTGATGGTAAATGCAACAAAGTTCTCAACAAAGTACCTGGATGCGTAACGTAAAGTAAACAACAGGCTCGCAAAAGGGGAGGTGCATTGGTTCCATGACACGGGGGAACGGTTGCGCCCTTCCTCAATGCTTGCGCAGGGTAGGGGACTCGTCGTGAGCCTTACCGGTGCGAGGTGATGCGGAGATTCTCGGCCTGTGGACCCGTTGTGGTGCGCAAGATGGCACCTTGATGCGATGCGATGATCCCGTTGTGATGCGAGAAGATGGCGCCCTTGATGCGGCGATGCGATGACAATGCGATGACGCCCTGGCAGCCTTGCGACGACTCTGTTCTTTGGAGCGGCGACAGACACTGCGACGCGCTTCTACGGTGATGCGATGGTGTCTCTCTCGCTGGCGTCACATTTCTCCGGTGATGCGACGCAGGCAGCTTCAATGAACACATGCTTCCAGGGAGATGGGACGAAGACTCACTTCTCCGGCGTTGCGATGATTTCAGCTGTGGCGGCGACACGCTACTTCTCGATGCGTCGTGCTCCCAGCGGCACGCAAGTGACTGGAGTCAAAATGCCCAGCAAGGAAATTCAAGAGGGAGCTGGAGGTGAAGTCTTTTGTCCCTGAGACTTCAGCAGGAAGCAAGCACAGTTCAAGCCCTTTTGGAATATTCTGTAGATGAAAGTCCTTACAAAGTTACTTCTCCATTCCCTTGGCAATGAAGCAACCAATGCAGGCCAACACAGCAAACATCACAATGGCAGAGGGGCAGACAACTCCTGCAGCTTCCCTGGTTCTACTGCTTGGCAGATAGGTTTCTTGTTCCAGAAGTGATCTAATTTCTTGGGATCGGGGTCCCAATATTTATACCCTAATTCCTTTGTTCTCTGTAGGCAGAGAGGCCTCTGTCTAGTCCAACCCAGTTCCTGAGCACTTTATTTACATGACTCTCTTCTTCATTTCACTGTGCAGGGCAGAGACATCAGCCGCCCCACAGGAGGAGGAGCCAGGACAGGGGAGGGAAGATACAGCTCTGGAGCACTCTGTTGACATGATTCCTTCTCTCCTGTCACAGTGCAGGGCAGAGACATCAGACAAGCCACAGGAGGTAGAGTCAGCATTATAGAGGGAAGAGCCAGCCCTATTCAGGTCCCAGGTGCAACTCCTCCCTCCCATCTAAATGCAGATCTCTCTATTCACCATTGGGCTGCCTCAGCCTGTCTCCTTGAATCCCCCAGCCCTTTCACTCACAAACCCAGACAAGGAATACACAACCCATCAGAGGCAGGCTCAAATGGTTAGGCACGCAAATACCTACTTTCTAAAAGTGGTATTTGCAAACACAGAATATTAAAATAAACTTTACTAAAAGATGTATTTTATTATTCTGAGTTCAGGCATACTAAATTTGAATTTCTACCATGTTCCCTGAGTCAGTTAGGATTATAAGCATGTAATAATCTAACTGCTCATTCAGGCCTATGAGAACAGGTAGCCTTCAATAGTGAAAAACGAAAATGGTTATAATTCACGATTAGATCATGCTACACACATCAGAGCATGTCCTACCTTGTACTTACAATACACCCTGCCCTTGGGCCTGCCGTAGGGGTGTCTAATATAAAGCAAGGGGAAGGTTTAAGGACTGGCAAGTAGGTGCACTTGGCCAAGTCGACAAGGCAGTGCTAGACTGCACACAGGCCTTGCAATGGCAGGCCTGAGACACACTTTACAAGCTGCTTCTGTGGTGGCACAACCAGTGCTGCAAGCCCACCAGCAGCATTTGATTTACAAGCCCTGGGCACACATGGTGCACTTTACTAGGGGCTGACAGGTAAATCAAATAAACCAATCATGGAATAACCAATCAGTACATTCATTTAACATAGCGAGCACTTGCACTGTGGCACTGATTAGCAGTGGCACAGTGCCCAAAGAATTAATTCAGCAAAACTAGACAATGACACAAGCCAATAGAAAATATGGGTGGAGAATGGGCGGGGCTTCTATTCCATACCCTGCTACCACAAGTCTCTCAGAGCAGCGCATGCTTGTTGGATCTAGGCTCGATCTAAACAGGCAATATCCACATTGGTGACATGTGGACCTGGCAGATGGACTCCCTGGCCTTTCATTGATCTGACATAGAGGCATTTGATATAAGATTGGAGTTTGCCTATTTGTGAAATCCGTTTGAAACTCATTTTAAGAGAGGCTCTAATCGTACTCAAATTCATAGTTTTTATTTTTTTTTGCAAAGATATCTTGTGGAAAGGAGCAGAGTCGCATCCACCAATTATTTGAAAACGTAAAGCTTCTTTGCATTTATTTTTCCCAAACAAGGATGTTTGCAACATCAGGATTGTTTACACTGAAGGGAAGATTATATTAGCATTCACAAAAGTTGAAAAAATAAAAAAGCTACTTTGTAAACCATGAATTAAAGCAACAGTTAGGGTATTGTCTGATTTGTCCCATTACATGGCATATTGGTGTAATTTGATCGCTTTACTATCATCATGAACATGCTACGCTAGATGTAAACAGCTGCATGTTATCTTCGTCTCAATTGCTAAATGATGATGTGAAGCAGCTCCACAAACAATCTGTTGTAAGTTAAATCAAAGCAAAGCACTTGTCCACAATCTTCAGTGATATTCAAGGATTTTATTGTAGAAGAACGTGAAATAACGTACATAAGTAATGAGTGCTCAGGAAGGCAGCACCAATTGACAGAATTGTGTTCCAGACCTTCACCCAAACATTTCAACAGTAATATACATGGAATACATGCTCAAGCAGAAAAGAGGACTCTGTAAATAACTTGTAAAACAAGAGCACTAAGAATATACAATCCTAAGTAGTAAAACACAAACACCACATATCTCCCCATTTAATGAGAAGAAAGAACAGAGGAAAAAAATAATAATCTTTGAATCTAATGGGGATCCTCTTAACCCTTGAACTTTTTCTGATACAGTGATAGTTTTGAAAAAAAAATTGTACATCACCACAAACATAATTTCTTTTGGTTTTAGCTAAACGGCCAACATTCCACCACGGACCATTGACAAGTTTGACAGTTTGACCTCTAATGTTAACAATGCATGCAGGATCTCTAAACGTTGACCCTTTTGTAACAATAAGGGATCTCTAAAGCATACATAGTCCCCAATGGAAAATATGACCTCCCTTCTAGTGACAGGAAGTTTGGATCTTTCACACCTGTAGAGACTAGCATCATCACTCAAAATGTTTGCTATAACAGTTTCCTTCATTACATTACATTCTTCGTTGAAAGGATGGGTTAAGTGTGGAAATAACTTTCCTCCTCTCATTAACACAACAGGTACAGAACCTGATATGGAATGAGGCGTACTTCTGACAGCAGTCTCACAATTCGATATCGCTGAGTGCGAAGATGTTTGACACCCATTGTTAGACTTGGCATCTCTTGGCGTGTTTCCTCTGACTTTTTGCTTTCTGACCTCCCGGTTTTGACTCTATTTTTGCTGGTGTAATGATTCTGCCCACTTTCCTCACTGTTGTCCAGTGGTAAAGTGCAAGGGCTCCTTTATAAAAATGTGTTATGGTTTGGTGTTTCCATGATTGGCATATTTGATTTATGTGTCAGTCCCTAGTAAAGTGCACTGTGCATGCCAGGGCCTATAAATCCAATGCTGTTGGTGGGCTGCAGCACTGGATTGTGCCACCCACGCGAACATCCCGTAAAGTATAACTCTAGCCTGCCATTGCAGAGCCTTTGCGCAGTCTGGGGCTGCCATGTCGACTTGCAAGTACCTAAACGTTCCTGTTTCTATATGTGAGTCACCCCTAAGGTAGGCCCAAGGTACCCCCATGGGCAGGGTGTATTGAATGTAAAAGGTAGGACAGGCCCTGGTGCATGTGGCATGTCCTGATAATGAATTACAGCCTACTCCTTTTTTCACTATTGCAAGGCTACCTGTTCCCTGAAGGCCCGAATGGGCAGTTTGATTATTACATCCTATAATCCTAAATGACTCAAGGAACATAGTTGAAATTCGAGTTTATTATGCCTGTACCCAGAATGATAAGATAAATCTTTTAGTGAAGTTGGTTTTAACATTCTGTGTATGAAAATACCACTTTTTGCAAGTAGGTATGTTTTTGTCTAACCATCGAAGCCTCTGCGAGGTTGTGTATTCCTTGTCTGGAGTTTGAGTTACAGGGGCTGGGGGATTCCAGGAGACCGGGGGAGTCAGCACAGGGCTGAATAGCAAGATCTACAGGTAGATGGGGAGGAGGAGTTGCACCTGGGACCTGAATAGGGCTGGGCCTTTCCTCCACAATGCTGGCTCCACCTCCTGTGGTGTGTCTGATGTCCCTTGCCTACACTGTGAAAGGAAAGACAGAGTCTTGTCATCAAAGTGCTCCAGGAGAACTGGTGGTTTGAACTAGGCAAAGGCCTCTCTGCCTTTAGAGAACAAAGTGAAATTGAGGATAAAAAGGGGAACCCAAACCCCCAGAACTTTGGAACTCGCTGGAATCAAGGAACCAGCCGAGAAGAAGAGCTGGAAGAGCTGCCAGGAGGAGTACTGCCCCTTTGCTGTGTTGTTGCTTTGTTGGGTTGGCCTGCAGCTGCGGCTTCTGCCTTGGGCAGTGACAGAACTGGACTGAACTTTCTCTACTTGTGCTGAGTATCTCCAAGGGCTTGAGGTAGAACTTGCCCCCTGTTCAAGAAGTCTCAGGAGCAGAAAAGACTTCAAGCCCGACACCGTCTACGACGCCACTGCTGACACCGTGTCCTGAAGGCACGGCATTGAGCCCCGTTGCAATTCCGAACCGCGACCTTGGTGTCACCGACGACGCCTGCTGACATTGGCACTGAGCCGCGGCTTGCACCATGACCTGTGGGCACTGCACTTCCTACCGCCTACCTTCAAGACAACGCCGTGGTATCCCCGTCGACGACGCCACACGCCGGACTCGACGCCGCAGCTTGCACCACTCGTAAAGTTACACGACGCACCGCCCTCATCCCCCACCGCAGCCTTGGCCTACCAATGCTGATGCCATCGACTCCAGTTGTCAGACTATGACAGTGCTTCAGCAACAGCGATGCAGCTGCTGCACCGCGACCTGACAGCACCGTGATGAGCACCACCTTCATCTAACACCGTGCCTCTGGTCTCACTGACGATACCACCTGACACCGCCAACGAGCCGCTGCTTGCACCGCGACCTGAGGGCACCACTGCACTTTGCACCGCAGCACCCGACGCCTGCCGACGCCAGCGCTATTGATTCCATCAGAGAGGAGATTGACCAGCAATGGGAGTGACAATGAGAGGCCAAAAACTAACCCTGGGCGGAGAACTACTCTCCGTTCGCGGAGTTTGCCAATTCAACGCGACTGTGAGAACGCGATAACGTCATTCGGACGTGCAAACATGTCATTAGGACGTGCGATCTTCCTTACAGCGCTATGTAGGTAAGATCGCGTTTCCGAACACGCAGAAACTGCAATCTGGCACAGAATATCTCTCGAGCATGTTAACATTTTCTCAAAAATGTTCATTTAACCCCTCAGATTGTGATTTGGCTATATTTCTTTGGGCTAGGAGTCCTCTTTTTGTTTCTACTCTTTTTTTCAAGAGATAGGAAGTGCCCCTGAGTCTCCAACTTCCTGTTCCTGTCCACCAGGCTCCTCCCAGTGCTTTGTCCATGTGGTGTTCACTTTCATTTGGAATTGGAGCTGGAAGGATCACTCTTTGTGTTTGTCTGCTGCATCATAGCATTTAATTGGATTTATTGAGGAATTTTGGATTTGTACTTTTCTTTCACAAGTAAGTTTGAGAATTGAGAATTGGTGTACTGTAATGTTTTTTTTTTTTTTTTTTATTACAGTTTTCTGTGCTTCTCAATCTTTCTTAAAAATTATTATTGAGGGAGGCCTGTACTGTTTTGGTAAGTTTGCACAGTGCTACAACGCGACCTTACAGATTTTGTCTTCTTCGCGCGCTTAATGTGCGTGCTCGGATGCGCGATCACAACGTTTTGTACAGTTCGCGCCGCCGAACATGCCGAATTTGCATTCTCGCGAGCAATATCTCTTGAGTTGCCTAAAACGTTCCCGAAAATGTAGATGCTGTTCATTTTGCTAAAAGAAACTCCTCAGGTTGTCATTTGCTTGTAGGTTTTGGAGCATGTACCACTTACTGTTTCTGTCCTCTATGTACCTTGTTGTTTGAGGGTGGCCTGACCATGTGTGCGGCTTGGTGGCGGCCATTTTGTCAAGCCAAGCATTGTCCTTTTGCCATAGGAATGTATTGTCTGTCTTCTCTTTCTTTTCATGTTTTTGGTGGTGGCCAGGCCATGTGGGGGTGGCCATTTTAATTCCTGGTACTTGTAGCAGCCTCTGTGTTTTTGCCATAGGCCTCCAAGCTTGTGGCCTACTGTGCCAGTAGGTAGGCCAAAGGGTACTACTAGAGTCCTCCTCATCATGGGTGCATGAAAGTTGTTCAACTGTTATAGGGGTGTTTAAGTTGTAAGTGTAACATCATGTAGGTCATGGATGGCTTTGGATTAATTAGCAAAATGTGTTTTTGGTGTTGAATTGCAGGTTTTGGGAGTGTGTTGAATAATATGGCTTTTTCCTGCGCACTAGGTAACCCTAGAATTCAGCACATGTAGTTTTGGTAAGTTTGCACAGTGCTACAAAGCAACCTTACAGTTTTTGTCTTCTTCGCGCGCTCAATGTGCGTGCTCGGGCGCGCGATCACAACGTTTTGTACAGTTCGGGCCGCCGAACACTCCGAATTTGCATTCTCGCGAGCAATATCTCTCGAGTTGCCTAAAACGTTCTCGAAAATGTAGATGCTGTTCAATTTGCTAAAAAAAACTCCTCAGGTTGTCATTTACTTGTAGTTTTTGGAGCATGGACCACTTACTGTTTCTGTCCTCTATGTACCTTGTTGTTTGAGGGTGGCCTGACCATGTGGGCGGCTTGGTGGTGGCCATTTTGTCAAGCCAAGCATTGTCCTTTTGCCATAGGAATGTATTGTCTGTCTTCTCTTTCTTTTCATGTTTTTGGGGGTGGCACTGGCCAGGCCACGTGGGGGCGGCCATTTTGTGTGACCTTCCATCCTGGTTTAGTTTTTTTGCCGCAGGCCTACAAAGTTGTGTGATTTTTTTCTGCCAGTAGGCCTAGAGTCCCAGAGATAGTCAGTGGGGATGCTTGATGTAGCGGTTTCCATTTTGTCTGTTGAATTTAACATCATTTAGGGCATGGGTGGCAATGCATTGAATTTTCAAATGTGGTGTTTGGGGTGCAGTTAACTGTTTGGGGGGAAACTCCAAATGCCTTTGTTGTTGTGTAACTTTCAACCCTTGTAGCCATGGGGATTTTATTTTTGCATTAAGCTGTGATGTAGGCATCCTCCTTTTTCTGGCCATATAGGGAGGGATATAGGCCTGCTTGAGTTTATTTTTTTCTGGCCTTTACCCATGTACCTGTGATGAGTGCCCATGTGGAGCTGTGGTGGTAGTAGTAGTGTGCTGTTTTGTTTTTGACAAATTGGCCTGTGTCTTGCCATTGTTCCTGTTGGCTTACTACTGTTTACATCCCCATTGCTATCTGCTGCAGGTCACCGATGCTGCATCCATCTAAAATGATGCACAAATTAAGGATAAACAAGTTCCACTTCCACTACATTTGCATTTTAATTCTTTGCTATTCTTACTCTTACTGAATGTACTAATACTTCTAGTAATAATTAAAGCTAAAATAAATCCATATTAGACTGATGTTGTTCTACCTTCTTTGCTTGTAGGTGCACAAAAGACTGCAGCAAGAGGAGGTGTCTGTCATCATTCATCGCCTGTTTGACTGCCAGACGGACGTCCTTCTGTACTACGTCATGTGTGGTGTGAGTGACTAACCTGACCAGACATCATTCTCAGCAACTTGTGCAACTGAGTGCTGCTGGTGACATCTGAAGAACATGGGCCCAAGAAAGCAGGTGCCAGGTCCTCCAAGACCAAGAAAGTTGCTGAGAAGAAGGAATAACAGAAGAAGGAAGTGACACTTAAGTCTGGAGTTGACCCGAAAACCTTTCTTGGGAAAAAAAGGGACGCCTGCAGCAGCAGTGACCGGGGTCCAAGCTGGGGCCAGCACCTCCGCATCAGTGGGCCCAAGCCACCACCCCAGGCACAAGCAGATGAGTGGGGAAGAGGTAGCCAGCCTAATGGTGGAAAGCAGTGATACTGAGCCTGACCTGAACTTATCTCAATCTCAAAGTAGTACACATTCCACGCAAGAGGGAACACAGCAGAAAAGTGGTGAACAACAACCAGCGCCCTCAATAGTAGATGTTCAACAACCACCGCCCGCAATAGTAGATGCTCAATGAAAAGAACAACCACAAACACCACCTGTAATAGTAGTTGTTCCACAACCACCACCCGCAATAGTAGATGTTCAACAAAAACAACTACCACAACCACCGCCTGCAATAGTTGTTCAAGAACCACCACCGGCAATAGTAGTTGTTGTTCCTCCCGAAGTTGGGGCAGTTCAGGAAATTGAGCCTGATGCAGAGCAAGAAGAGGCAGCACCTCCTGCAGGAGATCTATTGTTTTCCAAATCCCCACCAAGGAAAAGGAGGGTTAGTCCATCGAGTTCTTCGCCAAGCATCCCTTCTGATGATCTTGACCTCAATTGGGAGCCAGAACAATCTGAGCATGAGAGGGAGATACATCCCAAGAAGACCAGGCTAGGGAAAAGGAAGGTTCCAGGAAGCCTACCAATTATGGAGTGCGATGTTCAGCAGCCAGATAATGATGATGGTGATGATGAGTCAGACCCAGTCATCACAAGCATTACTCCTGGCCCTGAGGACATGGAGACCAACATTTTAACCCTATCAAGAATGGCTGCGACTAGGGATGTAGTAGCACGCATACAACCAACACAGGCCACACCAAAACTACCTCCAGCTTCCAATTTTACATTTGCACAAAGCTGGCAGCGTCCTACATCCAGCAAAAGTTCCACCCCAGCAGAAGTAGGTAGTGGTACTACTGCACAGCCACATAGTGAAGTTCACCACACAACCTCCAGTTCATCCGGCATTGGCAGTGGCACCTCTAGCAGGAGACAAAAGTTAAGCTCCCCAGTGTGGGACTTCTTTACAGTTAGCGCAAATGAGGACAACATTACTATATGCTCCATTTTTCATTCCTCTGTTAGTCGTGGTAAGCTTGGTACAAACTATGGTACCGGAGGCCAAATGACCCATATGAAAAAACACCACCCAATCCAGTGGGAGGACCACCTACGTATCATAAAAGCAGGAACCATTAATGTTGGTGGCGAAGCAGTAGAAGGTCCACGGGTAACCGGACAGGAAGAAGAGCGAGACACTCTATCTGGTAAGTACCCCTGTCCCACTCCCCAGCACTGCAGTGGTAGAACCCACATCCTCCGGATCAGCAACATCTCTGTGGCACCAAAGTAAGAGTAGTAACCCAGAGACACCAAGGAGTATGGGTGCGAAGTCTGCGACACGAAGTACTGCATCGGGCATATCTGAAAGAAATACCAAGCAGCATACCATTATTAGCATGTTTAGGCAGGAGGGAAAATGCGAGCGCAACTACCCAATAGCACGTTTGTACAATGCGAAGCTTGCTAAAATGTTAGCTCTGGACCTTCTCCCTTTTTCTTTTGTTGAAGGGATGGTTTTCCTGGAATTTGTGACAACCCTCTGCCCAAAATGGAATGTTACAAGGCGCTACTATTTTGCCAGAGTTGCTGTTCCAGCACTACACCACGACGTGCTGGAATTGCCTGGAAAAGCACTGCAGCAGAGTGCTGTGCATAATATCCACCTGACAACAGACATGTGGAGCAGTTGCCAAGCCACAGATTACATGATCATCACTGCACACTGGATCTCTTTTTCAGGTGTTAGAGACAAGATATCTACAGGCATTGACACTACTGAGATTTTTAATGATACTCGCAAACATGCTACTGTAGCCATGTTTGCTATGGAGAAATCGCATACTGCTGCAAACATTTTGGATGAGTTCAACAGCAAGGTCTTTGAATGGCTGTGACCAAGAGGCCTCAATATTGGTTTTGTTGCCACCGACAATGGCAGTAATGTAGTTAAGGCCATGGAAGATGGGCGCTATTTCAGGGTCCCGTGTTTGGCACACTGCATTAACATTGTGGTTCAAGACTTTCTGAAAATTGAAAGCAAAGTCAGCAACTTACTGACCATTTGCAGAAGAATCTGCACGCATTTCAATCATTCTTTTAAAGCCCGGAAGCAGCTACGGGTCATTCAACATGAGTGTAACATGCCAGTCAAAGCACTCATCCAGGAGGTACCAACACGTTGGAACTCTACGTATTAAATGCTCGAACGGCTGTTTGAGCAGTACATACCACTTAATGCTTATGTCATGACAAGAAGATCAGGGGATCCTACTGTTATTAAAGCCATGACCGTTGAGATGTGGCAATTGGACCTCATTAGAAGCTACTTCATTTTGAGGTCTTCACACGTGCAGTCAGCAGGGAGGACTGTACTATGAGCCAAGCAATCCCATTGTTGTACATGCTTGAGCAAGAGCTGAAGGAGGTGTCTGAAACATACGAAGGTGTGGAAGGAAAACGTGAAGCATGTAATTTTGCGAAGTCCATAGCCAGCCGCTTATCTGAGAATACAAGGATTCAAAATAAGATTTTGTCACATCAACATTACATTACTGCCACAATTTTGGATCCACCGTACAAATTATTTGTGAACAGTAATGCAGTAATTCCTTTTTCAGAAGAGGATGTTTCCAAGTACAAAACTGTAATAGCCAAGGAAGCCACTGATTTAGAAAATGAACAGCTCTCAATTAGAGGCCTGCCAGTGCCAGCCCAGGACAGTGCAAGTACTACTGAGCATCCTACAGAGTCAAGTTCTTCTTCACAGCATGCAAGCAGTGCGTTTGCCTCCCAGCACTCACCAACACAAACAATAACAACAACCGCACCAACAGGATCTGATTCATCAGACACAAGCAACAAAATAGCTGCTTGGTTTCTACAGAAAGGGATGGGGAAGTCCGTTGCTGTCGCAAAGCAGAAAGAGGACGAGCAAACCAGAGCACCAATGAACATTGAGCGGATGGTTCAGGCCTATCTGGATGACACAACAGAGGTGTTCATGGAGCAAAGCCCATTGGTGTATTGGTATAGGACAAGAAGCCAATGGCCAGTGCTCAGCAGGCTGGCGATAAAGTATCTAGCTTGCCCTGTTGCAAGTGTCTCTTCTGAGTGTGTGTTCAGTTCTGCTGGTGCCATTGTGACTGTGAGAAGGACCAGTCTCTCGCACAAAAGCGTGGAGAGGTTAACCATGATAAAAATGAATCAGCACTTGATACCACCAGACTACAAAGTCCGTGAATCAGAGCTAGAAGAGGAGAGCGAGTTGGAAGAAATAAGTAGTGGGTTACAGGACCTACTTCTGTCAGAAGAACCACCAGGGTTTGAGGACGAGCTCCTCTTCCCTGACAACTAGGCTTGGAAATTGTTACATTCTCCCTTCCTTTATTTCTCCCTTCCTTATTTGTGTGTATCTGTCTTTCTGACTCAAACTTGAAAGCCAACACCATCTTCCTTTCTCTTTTAATTACCTATTGGAGTTGCACATCTGAGCATTTACTGTGCACTCCACTCATCAGAGTCCTGCTCCATCTTCCTGACTCACCCTAAATACATTTCCATCTTGCCATACTTTGGATGGAGATGGACAATAGTGCAATAATGTAGCCTCTAACAGTCCCTCCATAACAAGTGAAACATACGTGACTACAGCCATCTTCTGTTTTGTTTCCAATCTGAAATGCATCACTGTCTTAAGGCTACACCTCTGTCTGCAGGCATACACAACTCTTCAATGTCAGAACTTGAGCAGGGCTCCAAAATTAAAGTAAACTCGTCATCACTTTCAGAAGACTCTGCTGCATCTGTGATCTGACAGCCACAAAGAAGAGAAAGACAGGTATATGAAATAAATGATGCCATACATTGCATTGGCTGCTTGCTGACTCAGAGCAAATGTGCATGAAGTAGAAGTATACTAGTAGTTTCAAAGTGCTTGTGTCTCAAGTGATGGTCAATGTTTCCATGTTGTTTAATAATATGTATCCAATTGTACTCCTACTACTGCAGTTGTAGTCTGGACTCAATCGTAGTCACTCACTACAGACTTAGTTGCTGTTTTTGGTCTGTTGGAGAACACGTACACGTGCCACACCGAATGATGATGATGATGACCACCATACCATCTTTGCACGCTGTCAGTCACTTTGATCAGAGATGATTCATGGAATATGTTCAGGAAGTGGAATACAAGGAAAACACACAACCAATCAACAAGTAGCAAGCACAGCAGACCTAGGCTACATGTGTGTGCAGTGGTGGAATGGAATAGTGGTATGATTGACTGACATTGGCGCATTGATTTACATTAATCACTTGTTTTGGAAAACTAGGTTGATGTATATGCCTTTTGTCTGAAACTCTGAAAAATGTAGGTAAATGGAGTTTGGGCCACAGACTCACGTCCCGGTGTTGTGGTGTGGCCCTGTAACTGTTCCTTGCTGGCTCATATCTTGTTGTTCTTTTCGATGACTGCTGTGCAACTAAAAGAGTAGAATTAATCAATGTATCAAGCAGCCTCAGTCTGAAAATCTTCTCGCTCACGAGTCTTGTCTTTTTTGCACTACACCGTAATTGATTTTTATGTTTTCATTCTGTTAATTCATTTTGTAATACCCCATTTCTTCTTTCATCAACACTTACAGGCCGGCCTTTCACCCAGCGCTAAAATGCGTGGAGCAACAACTCACACTTACCTTACCAATCCTCCTCATCATCATCCTGCTAGAGGCGCCCAAGAATGATAATATAATCAATCAATCAGTCACAACAGTGTCCATGGAAGGGAGGAAAAAATGAATGACGAGATACAACTACACATTTGGCCCTGGATAATACATTAACTTTAGTATCATTTTCATATTTTTCTTTGATTCCTTTTTCCTCTTCATTTATTTTACGCTTGTGTTTGGTAATTGATTGTTCACTTAAACTATCTAAATTTTGTTTGCTAGCTTTCAGCCCGCTACATCAGGTATTACGGTTTCTCAGAGGGCATATAGCCTAGGCAAAAGTCATATCATGTCATAAGAAGTACTTCCTTTGGATTATGTGGTAGTAGTTAAGTAATTACCACTTATTATTAACCATCAAGTTAATAATAAACCTTCATCGTGCATCCATTTCGTTGTTCTTAATTGACTTTACATTTATTGGGGAATTGTGGATCAGCAATCATCGTCTTCATTGTTTTGCTTTTGTTGTCTCCATGTGTACTGTTTTTCTTTGTCAAACCTTTCCCCAAACTCCCGTTCCCATCCATTCATCAAACCCTAACCCTCTTCCCCCGGGCTGTGTGGTTTTATATTGAGGTGTGATGTTACTACATTAAATCTACACCAACAATTGATCACACGCTTGCTGGGGCAGATGTGGTGAAACCATCAAACCAACACTAATGAAATCAAATGTCAACGAGGCAGGGAGAGGATCTTCTTCTGCTTGCCCACCCAAGCTCACTTTATGTAAAAGTGTACAAGGCAATTAATTTCCCAAACTGACCCAACAAATAAATGTAAATCATTGCTGGCATTGTTTGAATTTAATTTTAGAGCATTTACGTTTACGATTTGTATTGTGTTTTAATGACTCCAACGCAACTACGGTTATCTTCTTCTACTTTTTCAGTCCTCGACACCATTGACTTCTTTGAGTTCATTTAGCAGTTGCAATATTGTTTGTATTTTTTGTCCGTATTATGTACTGTAATTTTCTACTTCTCTCACATTCTTTCTCAGGCAAATGACTGTCTCTTTGTTTTTGTTTTCCAATGCTAGTGCCAGTGTCTAGGAGTCTAGTCTACTACAACCACGGCATATTCTCCGTTGTCTTTGGAAACCATGCAGTCCTTGCGGTGCCAAACGTAATCATCATCAATCACAGGTAAGAAGATAAGTTTGCTGGGAGGTATAATGGAGGAGAGGCTGGTAGTACTAATAGGACAAATATAACTGAGTGAGGGGCACAGCATCTATCTGTTTGCATGTTACACATGTGGTCAATTAATAAAGTATTTCAATCAAACACTGGCCGCTGCCCTGCATCTAGAGTAAACCTTGTGAGGTACAACAGTAACCCCACCACAAAACAACATCTTATCATATGTGTAAGTTGAAAATAAATAACATTTATTCATGTCTAAAAATAAATATCCTTCTATCCCACCCCTATCCCCACCCTAACCCCAACCATTGTCCAAGTCCAAAGAATGTCCCACAAAAATAACCCCAACACCCAATTCCAACCCACCAACAAAAGTATTAAAAAAGGGGCAAATCAACAGGGTCCGGGTCCATTACAATTGGCGAGCTTTAAGGTGTTTGTCCACAATGATCTTTACGCGCTCCTCTAATTGGTCCTCCAGCTTAGCCACCCGGTGGAGAAGTTTTTGCCGAAATGCACAGCACCTACATTTGCATCCATGCTGTGTGGGGGTGGCAGATGTTAAATGCCGGCGGTGAGCGGGTGCCTGGCAGCGGTGCCGTACTCCTGCAGGTGGAGCCTTGCTGGGGCCAGACGCATTGGAAGAGACCCATTAAGAGAAATGGGGTAACCCGTAAGGTATGGACCTGGGTATATTATGATATGGAAAAACAATGGTCCTAAACATATTGATTGTAAGAAATGACTCAATCAATTGTTGTTTCCAAAATTTCTTAACAGTATAGAGCAATAGCATCAAATCTACTCTAATATACTCAGTTGTCTTGGTACAACACGATAAATCGCCACAACGGTAAAAGGCAAAAAAAGGTACAATGTATTTAATTTATTGATTCAATTTTGACAGTTTTTATACACAATATATCATTACAAAAATAGGTAAAAACAAGTGGTTGCCCGAAGGGAGCGTGCAAAGGAAAGGGTGATTAGAGTGTAGAATGAGTGAACAGAAAGGAAATTCACAATAGTAGTCAAAAAATATATTCACATTATTTATCCAACAATACCGGACATATAATTTTTTGCCGTATTGAGTCCCTGGCCGAACATAAAATTATTTTTAGATTATTTTAATCAAAACGTTGTTAAATCCAGACATATATGCCCAAAATGTTTTGCACTATATGGAATCTAGAATAATAAACGGTGATTTGAACCTGGGGAGTGCGAGTCTTCATCAGGACTGGAGAAAACGGAGGGGGGCAGCCAAGGCATAATGATAACCCCTTCAATGGAAGACAACAGGGGAGAGGTCCTTAATCATAACTTCCAATCAAGTCTCCTTAGTGTAAGATTCTCTCCTCAATTTTACTGGGAAGGCACATTACTTCATGTCTGTACCAAAAACGAAGTAGTACCTTAATCCATATCCTGCTTTTTAAATTCCTACTGTGGGGAGCTCCTGCTGGTAATTTCAGGTAGCTTCTTGCCGGAGTTCCAGCACGTGTGGATAACCAAGCCTTTGTATTGCTAGGACGCCGCTCGGGGGTAAGCTCCTACTGGTAATTTCAGGTAGCTTATTGCCGGAGTTTCAGCACGTATGGACAGCCAAGCCTCAGTGTTGCAAGGACGCCGCTGGAAAACCAGGAAGTGGATTAAGGTACTACTTCGTTTTTTGTACAGACATGAAGTAATGTGCCTTCCCGGTATAATTGAGAAGAGAAGATTGCCTTCTACGAAACAAGGGATTTGCAAAGCTTTCAAAAGATGCATGTGTAACCACTAACAATATACGTTCAACGGTGAGAGATCTCCCACAATTCACACATTTCTCTATCGTGCACTAGATGTACAAAATGTACAGTATTTAACCTTCTTCATTTTGCATGGTGTAGCAGGATGTTTTTCATGGAAATACTTACAAGTTACAACAATACAAAGCTTGTTATTAAAAAAAAAGTTTTTGAACTTGCACTTAGTCTCTGTGGTATATTTTCAGTGTCTGGGGTGTTGTGGACTGAAAAGAGTGAGTGAGCGAACAGGTCTTCTTCTGTTCTGGCCTGGGTTGTGTAAAATCATTGGGTATATATATATATATATATATGACTATCTTCGTGTGGGGGTCGGGAGTGGGACAAATGACTATGACCGAGACACTTAGGTAGGTAGACTAGACGGTCATTGGATTATGGGTTGTTCTGACTGAGTTCTGTGACCAGAATGTAAGGTCCAACCTCCCTATCACCGTCTCCTCACCCACGCACACAAAGCCCTACACAAACAAGGCCCAGAATACCTCAACAGCCGACTCAACTTCTACGCTCACACACGCCAGCTTCAATCGACCAGCCACGCCCTCGCCACCGTCCCCCGCTTCCAAAGAGCTACCAGAGGGGGAAGGTCCTTCTCCTTCCTGGCCGCCAAGACCTGAAACTCCCTCCTGACCCACCTCCGCCTGACCAAAGACCACCTCGCCTTCAGAAAGCAGCTCAAGACCTGGCTGTTTGAGCAGTAGCGGACCTCCCCCTCCCTAAGCGCCTTGAGACCCTACGGGTGAGTAGTGCGCTATATAAATGCTTTGATTGATTGATTGATTGAACATCAACAACATCCTATTTTCTTGTTCATAGTTCTGTATGTGATTGTGTATGTGCAGAGAATAATAACCACAACAGTAGTACAAGTATACTAACTGAACAAAAATTAGTAGGCAAACATCTGGTTGTGCATTTTTGTTGGTGGGAATTGACAAAAAGACTGGAGATTACAGAGGACAACGCAAAAGACAGGAGTGGACCCAGTGGCTACAGCTATTCTATCACAGCTTTATTCAAAAGAATACCTTAACTACAGAGTGGCCAACAGGGCAAGCTTAGCTACACACAGTCTAATAGTAGTAGCACAGAGAGTCTTGGGGCAGAGGCAGTTTGAAGGAACTGAAAGTCAGGGATGGCATTGGATAGTTACCCAAAATTTGGAAAACAAATTTAAGACCAAAGAAGGTTTTGCTAACATTGAATTAGGAAGGAGGATTAATAGGTTGGAAAAAATAAGGTGCGTTAAAAAGTTAGGGAAATATAATTGTTAATAATATAAGCACTGTAGGACTTACTGGGGCCAGCAGCAGGATCCTTGGTAGAGGAGAGCTCCTGTGGTTGTCCCGCCATCTCGGACCCCGTCGTCTTGCCCTTGGGTGGTGCTGATCATGTGAGAAATAATAAAGAAAGAGAAACATTAAGTGCTGTGAAACAAAGACCTCATTCAAAAATCCTCTCAAACATTTTAGGGAACAACAATTCCAATAAAATTGACTTCGAAGTATAAATGACTACTGGCTTGCAAGATCCACAGACCGTCTACTTATAGAACACTAATCAAATGTGCCATAAACATTCTGATTGCAGAATACTAACGAAGCCACTTCCAACTGACCTACACCACCTATTCAAGAATCCAGATGGGCCAATTGTTCAGTAAGTCGGCATCTCAATTTTATTTTTGCCCGCAAACATTTATAGATGATGAGATGGAGGACACATGCATAAATTTGTACATACACATAATTGTTGGTTGCTTGCGTCAGAACTGCTACTGACTCACCTGACCATGCTATTGCTGTGCTAAGCCTATCACTCAGTAAACAAACTCAAACCGGTTCTATGGAGGGGTGGGGTAAATAAGAACTAACTAAGTATTCAGTGACAGAGCAGGCGTCATGCAGACCATTAAAAAAATATGAACTAATACTATCCATCCACCACTATTTCACTAAAGGACAATGTAAGTACTAGACTCTAGCAATAGCATCAACTAACTTCAGTTCTCTAAAAATTCTAACATCAATAATCAGCAGCCCAAGCTAGCGCTAAGTTACAAACCAGTAAGAGAAATGGCGAGCAGCACCTGTGTCATACAATAACAGAAGAATTTGAGACAGAATTGATCTGCAATGTAACTAAGCGCACCAGTAACCGTGTTACTTATTCGTCCAAGAATTATACACAATACTTATACTACCATAATATATATTAAATTATTAATATTACTAGCTACTGACCAAGCCCCACGACTTCAACACCTATCAGGTCCAACAGGTCCTGCTCCCTGTCCAGAATGTCTGCCCACCGGTGGGCCAGCTGCTGGTGGGTGCGCCGGATTTCCGAGCGACAATAGACTGCCCGGCGCACCTTCGCCCACCGGCGGTGATGCTCCTCTGGAAGGTAACCGGACCCAGGCCTGCCGCCTGCTGCCAAGGTCAAGGAGAGGTGGCGCTGGATGAAAAAAAACAGGGCGGCCACCTCCGCCTCCCCGAAAAGGTTCCGGTCCTGCACCCCTGCAGGTCGCATTCTGCCGCAAGGCAGCCGGCTCTTAGGCGCAGGTGCCTTGCCCTTCGAGCCAGTTCTGCTCTCCTTTGCCATGGTTCTGGGGTGGAGGTGGAGGTGGAAAAGAAAAGTTAGAACAAAAGGAAAAAAAGTTAGGGGGAAGAAGTAGGAGCTTAAATAAAGAAGTAAAATAAAACAGTAGAAAAGCTGAAAAAAAAGTGGAAAAGTAGAAATAAAATGCAAAATATAAACTTAGGGACAGAGAGAGATAGATGAGAAGTGAAAAAAGTAAGAAAAACTGTGAAAATAGGTAAAAAAGGAACAGATATAAGGTGGATAGAAAACTAGGCCCTGAACCATAGCATAGAGTGTGAAAAACAAGATGGCCGCGCCCATCGCGACCATGTGGGTAAGTTTGCGCGAGATTTCACGCGAACACGCACTTTGTCAGTGTGAACAAGTAGTTGTGTTCCCGAACAAGACGCGCACCATGCAAACGCGTTATTCGCGACCCGGAAGAGGAAGTAGGGGACGGGGGCGGGCGGGACAATTGTAAAAACAAGATGGCCACGCCCATAGCCCACCACATGGGTAAGGTTGCACGCTACAATCCCCCGAACACGCATACAGCGCCCCGAACACGCACTACGCTCTCCCGAGCAGGAACAACGGCTCGCGAACGGGACCAGCAAGCTACCACGCAAGCTCGCGAATCTACGCGAAGCTCGCATAGTGCGAGGACGGCTTCGCATAGCTTCGCGTAGCGCGACTACGCGTACTACGCCCACCCTTACCAAAAACAACCTACATCTCTGAAAGGCGAATGAAGCGACCTTTGAAAGACGCGAGTGCCAAATGTAATGTAATGTAATGTAAAAATTACTTTTAAAGCGCAGCTAACACCTAGCGGTTTCTTGGCGCTCGAGCAAACAGGGGGGAGACAGTCCACAACACATAGGCATTAGCAGAAGGCATTACGAAACAAATAGGTTTTAAGAAGAGATCTAAAACGTACATAGGGAGAAACAAGTCTAATGTTCAGAGGAAGTGAGTTCGAAAAGAAAGGGGCAAGAAAAGAGAATCTTGAACCTCCATGTTTCTTACGTTTAAAAACAGGGACCTTGAGTAGGGCAAGGTGAGAGGAACGGAGATTGCGGGCAGGAACATAGGGGTGCAATAGTGAAGAAATGAAAGAAGGTCTCAAACCAGCAAGGGACTTAAAAATGATGCAGCCTAGCTTGAATTTGCACCGCTCAGATACGGGAAGCCAGTGAAGGGACTTTAACAAGGAGTTGACATGACGGTGTCTGGGCTGATGGTAAATGAGGCGTGCAGCTTGGTTCTGGATAAGCTGAAGCCTCTTCATCAAATAGGACGGAATGCCTACATAAAGTGAATTGGCATAGTCAATTCTTGAAATGACTAATGCCAGCAGAACTAAAGTAAGTGCTTCAGTGGTCAAAAAACGGGCTATCTTCCGGATCTTCCGGAGCTGAAAAAAACTAGAATGTATGTATGTATAGGCATTTATATAGCGCACTACTAACCCGGAGGGTCCCAAGGCGCTTCGACCGCTGCAAAACCCTTCCTGGCTTCCCTGAGAGATGGTCCCTTAATGGGTATCTCCAGGGTGAGACCAGGCATCCCCGGCGGTCTGGTGGGGCCGTTAGTGAAGATGAGGCAAGCTAATGCCCAGAGTTGCCGAGTGTGATCGCTGATCAGAGTGGGCACCGAGGCGAGAGAATTATCGAGTCCGCTGACCCTGGTCCAGAAACCTGCCGCGCCGGGAATCGAACCCTGGTCCCGGGCCGTCCTCTGCTCTCGGGTCTGCCGCCTCTAACCAGTGAGCCACACTACTTAACTCACAGAAGAGACTACAGCATTAATATGGGGCTTCATCGTGAGATCGTTACTGATGATAACGCCCAGACTTTTTGCTGAGTCGACTGGATTAGGGGGAGAACCCAGGCTCGCCGGCCAGAGGGTGGATTTCCACGGGTTGGCGGCACCCCCGACAAGGACCAATTCAGTCTTGTCAGGGTTGAGCTTCAGATGGTTAACCCCCATCCAATCGCTGATGTGGCAGAGGGTGGACTGGAAGGTGTGAATAGACTCCGCAGAACCATCGATGTTAAAAATCAGCTGAATGTCATCCGCGTAATTAAACGCGGTGACATGATTGCCTCGTAGAGACCGGATGAGAGGGGTCAGATATAAATTAAAAAGAAGGGGGATAAGGAAGAACCCTGCGGGACTCCACAAGTTAGACCTACCCTGTCAGCGGTAAACTGGGAGAGCCGAACCGCCTGCTGGCGATTGGACAAGAAGGAGCGAACCCAGTCCAGAGCGGTGCCCCGGATGCCAGCCTCCTCGACACAGTCGACCAAAATATTATGGTCGACCATGTCAAAGGCAGCCGACAGATCCAGGAGCACCAAAACCTGGCTGGTGTTAGAGTCCACTCCTCTCCGCAGTTCTTCCATAACTGAGAGTATAACTGACTCCGTAGAATGGGCGGGTCTAAAACCGGCCTGTTGGGAGTCAAGATATTGGGAGTGCTCAATGAAGGAGCTCAAGGTGTTGGTAACATGAGTCTCCAGCACTTTACTAAGGTAGGGGAGGAGGGAGATGGGGCGAAAATTGCTCATGATTGTCGGGTCTGCCGTGGTTTTTTTTTAAATGGGCACGACCTCGGCCACCTTTAAGGAACTGGGAACCGAACCAGAAGACAGGGACAAATTTAGAAGTCTCAAGGGGGGAAGCGGGCAGGCTATAAAAGCCTCACGCAGAATCAGAGGAGGACAGCAGTCAGTCAGGGACCCAGAGGTGACCTTACTTAGCTAGATTGAAAACTCATCCTCTGAGATAGGGGGAATCTGAGTAAGTTGCTGCAAGTTAGGAAGGTACAAAGAGAGAACGGACCCAATGGAAAGAGGGGGGCCGGCCAGAGAGATGCTCTTTTTAATGTTAGCAATCTTATCCACAAAATACTTATTAAGGGAGTCGCAGAGCGCTTGGGAGGGGAGAGGTTTGATGGTAATCTTGTCCGGATGTGATAACTCCTCCACTATGGAGAAGATGTCTTTCGTTTTAGTCACGGAGTTAACAATTTTTTGTGAAAAATAAGAGGTCTTAGCAGATAAAATCGCAATTTTATATTCTTTGAGCAGGGACCTATACAGCGCCTTCGTGTCAGCAGCATAACCTCGCCGCCATTGACGCTCAGCCTGCCTAAGCTCAAACTTTAGAGCTTTAAGGTCTTCAGTAAACCACTTTTGTGCATCATGTGGACGTTTAAGCTTGATGTGTTTGAGCGGGGACACAACATTGCTGGCTGATACAAGCCAGTTCGTAAGAACTGAGGCTTGGGTGTCGATAGAATCAGTAGAGTTGGCTGCGGGGGGGGGGGAGAAATTTTAAGTAGGTCAACAAATTCACCAAGATCCGCCCTATTCCGATTCCGGGCTTGAAAGTTGCTCTGCAGAATTCTGCTGGGACAGGGGGTTACTGTAAGGGAAAAAGAAATTATAAAATTATCTGACCATAAGCAGGGGGAAATAAGGGGAGCCGAGATCTCCACATTAGATGTCCAGACCTGGTCCAAGACATGACCTTTAATGTGGGTCGGGGTATTTATATGTTGGCAGCAGTTCATACCAGATAAAAGATCCGAAAACATAATGGAGCAGGTACTCTCCTTTTCATCAAAAGGCCAATAATTAAAATCTCCTAAAATTAGGATATTAGAGTTATTAATGATAAGTTCGGAAAGCATCTCAACAAACAGCGTTAAAAAGTTAGGCATAGGTTGAGGGGGGCGGTATGCTAACACACAAATCAAGGGTGTGGCTGAGGATTCCAGTCTCAGCACGAGATAATCAACCAAAGGAGTACAGACCGTAGTTAGTGAGGAGAATCTGATAGAGGATGTAATAATCGCTGCTACTCCTCCACCGGGCCTATCAGAGTCTCCGTCTGCTTGCAAAATATAGTAGCCAGGAGGGATAGCCGCAAGAATGTCTGGGGTGGAATCAGCATTGAGCCAGGTCTCGGTCAACAACAATATATCAGGTTTCACAGAGTCTAGGTAATTAAAAATTTCCAACTGGTGTCTAACCAGTGAGCGAGTGTTAAGATAGCTCACTGAGAATTTTGATAACAGAGGCCCTTTGGTAGAAGAGGGATCCGTGCCAGCGAGGGGGGACAGAGGGGAAAGAGCAGCAGTAACTCGTAAAGGAGGCGACAAAATCTCAGGGAACCAATCCCTGATGCCAAGCAACCCCGATGATTCGAGTTTCAACCGAGCAATGGCTGTAAGAGGCCAGTTAGCATGTAGATGAAAAAGATCAGAAGATGAATATCCGAGTGAGGGGACAGGGGGACTAGCCCCTAGCCCTGGTTGGCCGTGGACGGACGCAGACAGGCTTACCTTAGGCGCACCTTCGGCGCCATCGTCGCGCTCGCTGCGCTCGTCCGCTGCGCATCCCGGGAGCCATTGCAATTTGAATCCAAACCCCACCTCCAGCTAGAGTGCAGTGCGCGTCACCGCCGGGAACCAGGTCCTCACCTAAGATGGCGCCTGCACTCCACAGCAATCGGCACGTCAGCCGTGATGGACCGGGGCAGGGAGGCACACCCTTTGCAGGAAAACGAGTCTCAAGTCACCCGCTGTCTGGCCCAAATATAGCAAGGTAAGAAAAACAAAGATTTCAGCAGTTTTAAAAAGTTGCGCTGCCAGGCGCTATCAGGCTGTTAAAAAGAGTAAAAACACGGCGGGAATGGAGAGGGGTAACAGAAGAGCTCCACACAATGCTGGTAGCTCGCAATCTGCCCCCAGCGTTCAGCGACCTTCAGTAGTGCTGCCACCACACTTACTAGCACCGCCAAAAACCACAATAAACACCAGAAAATGCCAAAATGTTATATTAATAAATAGTCACCAGCCACTATGAGTGAAAGTCAGTTGAACACTCA
Organism: Lissotriton vulgaris; assembly: GCF_964263255.1. NCBI lineage: Eukaryota > Metazoa > Chordata > Amphibia > Caudata > Salamandridae > Lissotriton > Lissotriton vulgaris. The sequence goes on from NC_141687.1 coordinate 1,591,736,401, forward strand.
GGCACAATGTTGGCAGAAAGTAAGCAAGGCAAAGTAGGGCTGGACCTCACAATATTGGACGAGAAAAGCCCCATTTCTTTGATGAATCAGCAAGCCTCGGTGATAAGAAAAATTCCTTGAGCCCTCAAATTAAAAGAAATTGTGCCCAAAATAACCCAGGCCAAGAGAAACAACAACACCACTGTAGCAAAAAAAGGCCACCTTTATTAAATAAGATCAGGCAATTATATTTCAATTTCCATAACTCATATCACATGTATACATTTTCCGAAACCATAGAATTTTGAAACTCATGCCGAAAGCATCAATTTCATTTTGAACATATTTCTTTATACCTGTTTATATCCAAAACCCTTCATATATATCATATTATTAATTCACCCAAAATTTCAAAACATTTCACTTTCTTTCTTTTTCCTTTCTTTTTCCCCCATTCTGATCTTCTCTACCCTCTCTCATGAAGGATGATCAACGTCCGCTCTAGACATTGACCTTCCCCTTTTTCGCCCCAAAGTCATGGAGTAGCACAATTGCCTGTCCTATCGTGGCAATCTAACTGGAAAATGTGCTATGTCTATAGCACATATGTATGCATATACTTTTTTTTTGCATATAAACCTCTTTTTTTTATATATATATATATATATCTTTTTTTAGGGTGGGTGGGTGGGCCTCACAAAAAGCTTCTTGGCTCTCTTCACCGTCGCGTTACAATGTCACTCCTACCTATCTTCTATGACGTCACCACCCCCCCGCGCTGCTACCCAACCTGCCAATCTGCACCTCCGGCTTGTCTCACTCGGGCAAAAATCCTCGGGGGGAGAAACGCTTTTCGGTCTGCTTCCCCCGAGGACCCCATCGCCCAAAATAACCCAGGCCAAGAGAAACAACAACACCACTGTAGCAAAAAAGGCCACCTTTATTAAATAGGATCAGGCAATTATATTTCAATTTCCATAACTCATATCACATGTATAAATTTTCCAAAACCATAGAATTTTGAAACTCATGCCGAAAGCATCAATTTCATTTTGAACATATTTCTTTATAACTGTTTATATCCAAAACCCTTCATATATTTCATTGTATTAATTCGCCCAAAATTTCAAAACATTTCACTTTCTTTCTTTTTCCTTTCTTTTTCCCCCATTCTGATCTTCCCCACCCTCTCTCATGAAGGACGATCAATGTCCGCTCTAGACATTGACCTTCCCCTTTTTCGCCACTCAGGAAAAACGCCAGATTTTTCCTGACCCCACCCAAATGCCATATCAAAGGTTATTTCAAAAGTACCTTTTTAATCATGACCAACTCCTGGTGAAACCCACAAATGAACGTTCAATTCATTAGACAACATATCCCGTATCTCAAGTATATTAGTAAGCCATTCCTAATTGAGTTAGGTGAACTCCATCTTCTCTGAACAAATGACCCTCTTTGCCAGTGATGTTATCTTGCGCAATTGTCAACATTCCCGTACTTACACAAAATATTTTCATTGCCCTATTTAGTTTTTTCCGTGCTTTTTCCATAGCACTGTGGTTCTGAGCATTCCTCCATTGCTTCCTGAAAATAAATTCAGTCCATACCATTCTGGTACCTATCCAATTACCTTTAATTACTGCTAAATGTAATTGCATTTTCTTTATTAAACTTAGACCAGACAAGGAAACTAAGTCTTTTCTCCTAGATGCAGAATCAACATTGCTGGTCCACCTCTGTCATAATGAATTTGAGTGAGCAATGGAAACAGATTATCCCATCTGTCTGCAAAGATCGCAGCCCACTTGATGAATGAATGGCCTACGATCCATATTTGCTTTTTATTAGAACATAAACCACGAATATCACCTAGGTAAAAGAAAAAACATATATCAGCAAAAACTAAATAAGAACCATGAAAAAAATTCTGACAGGTTTGTATTGATTGTTTTTTTACTTTTTTTTATTTCTTGACATATCTCTCACAACAAGCAGATCGCCATCTACCTATTCTCCTGATCGTCCCCCAACTTAGACCTAATCTAGCTGCTTCTGTCGCTGCTCCTATTCTAAAAAAATGTGTTGCAAAAGTTGAAGGGTCCTCTCCCAGCAATAATAAAGCTTTTCTCATTGCTACCAAAAGTTGATGGCTAGTTATCTTGACCTTTGGTCTATGAACAAAAATTGGGCCTTCGGCAAAAATTCTGTGGAAAACCTGAAAACCCTCCATTTGCCCATTGGACAACATCCCTGTATATGAATGGCACTCAGGTGAATCCACACTCCACGCCCCATCTGATCAGTTTTAGACTTTTTTAACCAAATGTGTAACCTGTCCCCCTCTAAAAAGACCTCCTTGCTGTCTAGACTCATTTCTTCCCATAAACCCAACAATTCTGAGACTCGAAACGCCCCAAAAAATAACTAAATCATACATAAACGAAACATTTTAACTTCATGTGTATCGTAACAGACCTCTGACAGCTTCAACAACAAATGCTGCAATAACTCAAATGAAATCGGAGCTCTCCCTTTCGTTATCATAAGCTGTTCTTTTTGCAAGCCTTTTAACATTTTCTTAACTAAGATATTGTCAATGGGATCAAATGCCCATAAAAAGACACCCCAGCCAATTTGCCCGCAATCGTGGAATGGCAAAGACCTTTTGAAATTAACATTAGGATAAAACCCAGCACAAATCGTGAAACCCCTGATGAAGAAGCAGAATAAATCTCCAACAGATCTCACCAACATGCGCCCCATCTCACTCTTGCCTGTTCTAGGACAAATCACTGAACAGATTGGGAGCTAAAAACATTTGTGGAGAATCATAACATCCTGCATCCCCAGCAATCTGGGTTTCGCCCCGGTCATTCCACTGAAACGGCTCTGATAGAACTCTCTGATTCCATCAAGTTCCTGCAGGATGAGGGAAGGCAAGCCGTCCTCATCCTGCTTGACCTAACAGCAGCGTTCAACACTATCTCTCATGTCATCCTGATTGATAGAATGCGAGAGATTGGCGTGACAGACACAGCTTTGGCATGGGTAAAATCTTTCTTGTCCAATAGGTCCCAATCGGTGTCCTTGGGTCCCTACCTATCCAGCGAAAAACCCATTACATCGGGTGTACCGCAGGGGTCCATATTAAGCCCACTTCTTTTCAACATCTATAAGGCACACCTCCTCACTGTGATAGAGTCCCATGGGATCCTTGTCACGTCATATGCTGACGACACCCAACTTGTCGTCTCCATTGACAAAAACGGCATGGATACAGAGCTGCGATTTCGGAATTGTCTCACCGAGGTATTCCAGTGGCTGAATAAAAACCACTTGAGATGCAACAGTGGGAAAACCGAAATCATACCATTGGGTAAAAATGTATCCTTCTGCCCAAAAGATTGGTGGCCCAAAGACTCAGAGGCCCCGCCTAGTGCGGTGTCTTCTGCGTGCAACCTGGGCGTGCAATTTGATGCATCCCTTTCCTTTGACGATCACGTCAGGATTACGGATGGTTGCTGCTTTGGACTAATTAAATCTCTAAAGAAATTCTTTGACTTCCTCCCCATCACCGCTAGGTAATCGGTCGTGGTAGCACTAATACTCTCCCGACTCGATTACTGCAATGGATTAATGGCAGGAGTGAAAAAGTCCACCCTTAAGAAGTTGCAAAGTATACAGCACGCGGCTGCAAGATTAGTGTTGAAACTCCCCAGAAAATCTTCGGCCTCAGCAGCATTGAACTCCCTCCACTGGTTGCCACTTCATAAGAGAATACTTTTTAAACTTTTACTTACAGTGTTCAAATCCCTGAAAAATACAGGTCCTCATTACCTTGTCAATCGCTTCACTCATTACAACCCCGTACGATGTCTGAGATCCTCAGGGGCCAACCTCACGAAGATCCCAAGGTTCAAGTAAAAAACCAGGGGTGGAAAAACCTTCACTCGGTACATTAGTAACACTTTTCCAATAACTTAGAAATTCTTGCAACGCCAACCTGTAAGTCCGTTGAGTAGCCAATGCAATAGACTACCAGATGCACGATTCTCAATCCCCTAGAACCCAGACGCTGTGAGGAATTGGAGTTTTCGAGCTTGTCGCTCCAGGGGTCAGTGACCGAAATCTTTGCCACTGTAAATGAGAAAGCGCATCGGCAATCATGTTATTAACACCTGGAATATGCTTTGCCTTGAAAACAATGTTCAGTCTAAGAATCAACAACATAAAAACCTTCAATAATCTCAATACCCTCAGATCTTTTGCTTTTTGCCTGTTGACCAGGTTGACCACTGACATATTATCCACGTGAAACAAAATTGTTCTATTGCTCAGCTCAGGGCCCCACACCATCAGTGCCACTAATAAGGGGAACAATTCAAGGAACGCAATGCTGCGTCCTTGTGCCTTCCAAGACTCTGGCCATTCTTCCGCGCACCTGCGCCCACTCCAAAATATTCCAAAACCATGCGCGCCTGAATCATCTCAGTAAAGCTGTACCTGCCACCTCATGCCTTCTTCAATGAAATATAAGGACACCCCATTAAAGTCCTCAAGAAAAAGAAGCCAAATCCTCAAATCTTCCTTGACGCTCTTTGTCAACCTAACCCTGTGGTGCGGCATGGTAGCTCCTGACATTGCCATACCTAGCTGTCTACAGAAAGTTCTGCCAGCTCGAACTACTCTGCAAGCAAAGTTTAAATACCCTAACAAGCGTTGAACCTGCCTCAACTGTAATTTGTCTACTTTTAGAGCCTCCAATATACATACACCTCTTAATTTCTTCTAGCTTTTCCTGTGGATGTCGGGCCAACATCACTGTTGTATCAATTTCAATGCCTAAAAATGTGATCTTAGTATCTGGGCCCTCTGTTTATTCTGTCACTAAAGGTACTCCAAAATCCGCTGCCATATTCTGAAATGACGTCAATGCTGCTTTACAGTCTCCAGACTGTCCCCGGCCCATGAACAAAAAATCTTCCAAATAATGACAAACCTGTCCTGATGTACAAACCTGCTGAATCACCCATTGCAAAAACGAACTGAATAATTCAAAAAGGGCACACAAAACTGCACAGCCCATTGGGAGCACTTTTTCAAAAAAGAAATAACCATCAAATTGTATCCCCATCAACTCAAAATCAGCCGGGTGGATTGGGATCAATCTGAATGCAGATTGTATGTCGCATTTTGCAAGTTCTGTTAGGTTTCCCAGCCCTTTGACCATTTTCCAATGCTTCATCTACTGTGGTGTATGACACAGACGTGTCCTCTTCAGCAATTAAATCGTTAATGGACATGCCTTCTGGCCATGAAAGATGTTGTATCATCCTATATTCCCCAGGTTTTTTCTTGGGAATGACTCCAAATGGTGAAATGATCAAGTTTTGAAAAGGAATTTTGCAAAAGGGGCCTGCCACCCTGCCTAGTCCTAACTCCTCCCATATCTTTTGCTGCACCACCATCTTTCGCAGACCGCAGATTATCTGCCCAACGTTTGACTCTCGGGCCCTGGTAACTAATTCACCGCATTGGTACGGCTTGTTGGGTGCTGCATCAGGGGGTCAAGGTCCTGTATTAGCTGCATTATCATTTCCCCATTCAGCCTGTATTTTGCATATATCTGCTCTCTGGTTTGGCCCAGCAAGGTGACCCGCTGGCGGAAAATCCTGTCCTGGATCCTGCGTCTTCTCCGTGCTAATCGCTGTAGCCTTCGACGCCTCATCACCATGTACATTCCTGGCATTGTGGAACTCCTTATGCTGCTGCTGATGATTGTCCTTATGTGTGATTGGTCAGGCCTGAACCTGTTGGTGATTGGCCAACAGTTTTTTAAATGTAATTTTTCCATGGCTTTTATGGTTACCACCTGCTTTGAGTTGTCCTTAAATTGCGCGGCGCTAACTGCGATTTTTGGGTTTTTCGCTATTAGCGATTTTTCTTGAATAGCGATTGCGATTGGATAGCGAATTCGCTATTTATTTAGCAGAATCCGTGGTTTGTCGCATTTTCCGATTCGCTAATGCTCTCCTACTGGGATTCTGCGAATATAATAGCGAATTCGCTATTATGTGTTTGCGAGTTCGCAATTTTGATGTTGAATGCCGATTACGGAAATTGCGCCCGCAATTGCATTTTCGCAGCGATTGCGGGCGCAATTTTACTTCATGAATCAGGCTGAAAGTCACTCGGTCTCGATTTAGTTGAAGCTGCTCTTTTTTCAAAGCAGACTTTATAGCCTTTTAAATTAATTTTTGGGTATCGATGTATTTTTCATCAAGTGTTTAAATTGATTCAATTCATATATTTACAATTGAAGATCGTCCAAGTTTTACACATTGCTGTACATTTATAATTCAAAAACTTATATAAAACATTACTACACAAGACAATTGTATACATGACAAATGACAGTATTTACAAAACAAATTAAAATGGTACCCTAGTACTTCTTTTCTAACAATCCTACAACCCTTTTTGTTTGGCTATGTTTTAGGACTGGTCACACAAGTGATGGCTATTTTTGAAATCATGACTTTTATACACTTATAACCCCTTTGTGGATATGGAAATTGTGAAACAGCCGACGTGCTTCCAAACCCGTTACCAAGTTGCCGGGTTTTCATCAGGGCTTAACTGGGTTCCTGTTGAGGGATAAGGGGGCAACAAATAAGTGTTTTGTACTTCACCTCTATTCGATTGAGATATGTACATCTGATGCTTGAAATTACCTCTTCCTTGCTCATACACTTGATACTGCGATTGTTTTAATCAAGAATGAAAGACGACATATTTGTCTTAGGCTACATGATGAGGCGTTTTTTGAAGAGACAATTTTTAAGAATATGGCCCATGGACTTACTTGGAGAGATCTTGTTTCGGTCAAGTCTATCTGGTCCTGTTATTCGTGTTCAAAACCTTTGGCTCTGTTTCGATGGGAAGTGGCAGCGTCTATCTATGGAAAGATATGATTGCTGTGATAGGGCATATTCTCGCTTCTCCAATAACAACATTTTTTGATATAAATATATCGAGGAACTTATTTGGTTCCTGTATTTATTTACTTGCACTTCACTCAATGTTGTTTTTAAGGTGCCAATGTTGCGTGGTCCGATCTGTACCATGCGGTGTCTGCCAAAGATTAAAAAAGGGATTCAGAAAAGGGGGTGGTGATGAACAGAGTGTCTGAATTAAGCAGACCACTCTTACCCAGTCCAAAGATCAGGGCTTGATCCATCACCGTTATTTATCTCACTGCACCATCCCAGCTCAGAACCTGGCTATATGCAAATCAGTCTGTCCCTGGCCCAGTGCATCATGGGAACAGGACAGACTAAACTACCAAGCCAATTCTTCACCAGAAAGGAGACAAGCTACCGGGGACCGGTTTCCGGCATTTCAGCCGTCTTCGGCCCAGCTTGCTTGAATCCTGATGGTGCAGTGAGAAAGGGACTCATGTCTGAGTATACCCTGCCACACCTATAGTGGCCAAAAACGATTCAGAAAAGGGGGTGGTGATGAACAGAGTATCTGAATTAAGCAGACCACTCTTACCCAGTCCAAAGATCAGGGCTTGATCCATCACCGTTATTTATCTCACTGCACCATCCCAGCTCAGAACCTGGCTATATGCAAATCAGTCTGTCCCTGGCCCAGTGCATCATGGGAACAGGGCAGACTAAACTACCAAGCCAATTCTTCACCAGAAAGGAGACAAGCTACCGGGTGTTGGATCTAGCCCTGATCTCTTGACTGGGTGAGAGTATTCTGCTTAATTCAGAAACTCTGTCCATCACCACCCCTTGTTGTTAAATATAAAGATTAAAAAAGGCCATGAGCACCTTAGGCCATGTAGAATTAATTTAAACGGGTATAAAGTCTGCTTTGAATAAGGAGCAGCTTCAATTAAATCAGGACAGTTTTAATGAGCTCATGGATGTCACTGGAGTGTTACTACTGGCAGAAAAGACAAGAGAAACATAGATGTTACTGACATTCTTAGGCAGTGAAATTGACACAGGAGCAATCGTGGCTCAGGAACATGAGGCCAAGCGAAGGGTGATGATACAGTTGATCAACATGATGCTGTCAAAAAGAAGGTGAGGTTGGGGGAGTTACAAGTGCTGCTGGGACACTTGTTTTTTACATATAGAGTGGTAAGGGCAGGTAGTACATTTTACCGCAGGTTAGGATTATTCTTTTATGGGATTACCCTTCCACACCACAAGGTACAGCTTGCAGAAGAAGTTAAAGAATCTTGACAATGTGGCCCTTCTTTTTGTTGCATTTCAATGGAATCTCCCTGACAATGTAGTGGTTGCCTTGATCTTATGTGGTAAAGAGTTTGTAAATAAGAGAGTACTTTTAATGTGGACAACAAGGCCATGGCACAGGTCATCAAAAGGCAGTCAACAGGGATGTGCAGGTGATGAGCTATTGTAAGTATTCATGCTAAACTGTCTACCTTATAACATTATGTTAAAGGCATGGCATATTCCAGGGATTACAAATGACCATGCAGGTGCTGTATGTTATGTTATGTTATGTTATAAACCGTTTTGTAGCGCGCTCTGTTACTTGTGAGTATCCTGGCGCGGGGAAAGGATCAAAGCGGCAGAAAACAAGACAGAAGAGAATCCTCCTAACCTGCACTCGTGAATAGGTGGGTTTTCAGATGTTTTTTAAAAGCAGTGACTGTCGGCATGGAGCGAAGATGGAAAGGGAGGGCATTCCAGGCCCGAGCCACCACCACCGACAGCGACATACCACCCAGTCTGGCGCGTTTGAAGCGGGGAAGAGACAGTTTGAACAACGAGGCAGATCTCAGGGTGCGTGCCGGGATGTACTTAGTGAATCTTCTCTTCAGATATGAGGGGCCTTGGTCATGAATTGCGCGAAACGCCAGCACCAAGGCTTTAAACCGAATGCGTTGTGTTACTGGAAGCCAGTGAAGCGAGCGCAGCTCCGTGCGAACGCTCTTCCACCTGGGGATGTTAAATAATAGGCGTACAACCGCATTCTGAACAATTTGGAGGCGATTGACCAGGTATGCCGGAATGCCACTAAACAGTGCATTCGCATAATCAAGGCGAGCCAGTATGAGTGCTCTGGCAACCGACTCTCTGGCCTCCCTGGGGAGCAGGGGGAAAAATTTGCGGAGCATTTTCAGAGTGGCAAAACAAGTGTATCCTGTTCACTGTGGCAGGAAATCTGTGGGACTTTAGTTAGAAGCAGATCAGGAGAAAACACCCATCCCATCCAAAATCTGATGGATCAGCTTAGGATGATCTTACAGCTGATATTCGGCTCTTTGGCACAGTCAGCTAGGAGAGATTATACACAGGCATGGTTGAAAATCTCTGGAATCAGAAGCACAGTAGTGGGACTTGGAGGAGGAGGCATAAGAATGGATGAAAGAAGAGGTGACCTATATTATAGACATTATCGACAAAGGTGGGTCACGGATGTCAATAGTGGGGAAGTTGTCAAGCATGGCATTTGTAAGAAAAATTATGTGAGGGTACTCCTCATAAGCAAGAGAGTGTGAAGCCAAGTTGTTAAAAGGCTGGGCAAGGGATTGGGTGAATTGGGGAGGAAATAAATACCTTTAAGGTGTATGGATTTATGAACCTTGATAGGTTCATTGAGTAGTGTATGTAGTATGAACCCTGATCAAGCAGCAATCGCAATCCTAGGCAGGGTAAGAGGCAGGCATACCCTATATTAACCTGTGCTCACTCTCTAATGGCTTGACTAAACTTAGAGGCAATGTGTAAAGTATTTTTTTTAAACATATTGCCATTTGCATTGTCCAAGGGGATCATAAGTAGCATCCTGGAGTGGGTCAAATGAAAAGCCCAGGCGTAGCATTGCAAGTCTGGCAAGGCAAGCCCCCCTTTTCTCTTCTTCTTCTTAGTTTCCTCCACGCCAGTCTGCTAGATTTGTAGCCCCAGATAAATGAATTAATGTTTTGTTGGCATTTTACAAGTTGTTTAGTTTCAAAAGTTAGTGAAATAGTATTAAAAATGAATGTATATTTGGGGAGAATACTCATTTTTATCAGACTGGTTCTCCCAAAGATGGTAAGCGGGAGAAAGGACCAGGATTTCATCAAGATTTTGGATTCACGGGAGATCCGGGCCAGGTTATTTTGAGCCAGAAGATCCAAGTCTTTGGTTATTGTTATTCCCAAGTATCTGATTGAGGATTTTACCGGGAGTTGGAGATTAGAGATATTCCAGGCCATTATTTCCGTCTTCCTGGCATTTATTTCATATCCAGAGAATTTCCCAAATTCCTCCGCCTTCTTTATAACCGTTGGAAATGCCAGAGCAGGGTCTGTTGTGTAGATGAGTATATCGTCGGCATATAGCCCGACTTTCTTCTCCCATCCGGAAAAAGAGAAGTGCGGGATATTAATATCCTCTCTTATGGACTGTGCAAATGGCTCTACATACAAATTAAAAAGGAGGGGAGGGAGGGGGCACCCCTGCCTTGTTCCTCTGCTGCTTTTAAAGGGAGTTGTTTGCGCGCCATTTACTAATAGACAGGCTCTGGGGTTATTATATAGTAAGCCAATGGCTCTGCAGAATTTGGAACCCAGTTGAAATGTATCCATTGTTGTATTTAAATATGCCCAGTTTACCCTGTCGAACGCTTTTGTGGCGTCAAGTGTCATAGTTGCATGGGGTAAAGAAAAAGTTGAGGCAATGTCAGCGGCTCCCACTAAATCATATGTTAAATCAGCCAATTGTCGGCCTCTAATAAGCCCTTTTTGATCAAGATGGATAATTGATCCAATCTCGCTTCCCAATCGCGCAGCCAGAATTGACGCAAAGATTTTATAGTCATTATTGAGAAGTGAGATTGGACGGTATGATCCGCACTCAACTGGATCTTTGCCTGTTTTCAATATTAGGGCTTTATTTGCTACCCCCCAGGAACTAGGTGGTGTCTCGCCTCTGATTAGTATATTATTAAATAGGATCGTAAGGACCGGGGTGAGAATAGAGTTAAGTACCCAAAATAATTCTCCTGGGAGACCATCCGGTCCCGCGGCCTTCCCCTGTTTTAGTTGTTTGTTAACATTTTCAACTTTTGTTTCCGTTATTTCTTTATCGAGATTTTCTCTTTGGGACCTATTTAGCTTTGGAAGAGTAACCTTATCCAGCCATTCAGAACTTTCCTCAGAATTGTAAAGTATTTGTGCAACAGTTTAAACAGTAAAACAGTGAAAACAACACAGAAAAGATCCCACACCAGGCTTGGAAAATAGAGTAGATTTGAATAAATATATAATACCAATATGACAAAAATTCAATTAGTAGAACCGGATATATTGATTTTTAAACTTTACTGTGAAAAATAGCACCAAAAAGCACAAAGCACTAATGAGGGATATCTGGAACCGGGATAAAGTCACAAGTTCAGGCAGACTGTGATTTAGCACAGGCTGGCTACAGGGACCCAGTTAGGCTCACTGAAAAAAGTATTTTAAATCCTGGTTTTGGAGCATTGTGTGGATCTGTGTCGGATATGCATCAAGCAGCATAGATGATCCATCAGTACTGAGATGTCGCAAGGCTGTAGTGCGAGGTCCTGATGCATTGCGGGTCCTTAATAGGACTTGCAATGCTAAAGTCCAGTGTTAAGAATAAGAGTTACAGCTGGGGTGATGCGTCAGTTCTGATGAGGGTTGATGCTGCAGAGTTTCTGCATCATCATTAAGGCTGCAGTCAATGAGGGATATTACGATCTTGCGCCTGAAAAATCATCGTGCAGCAGCTGATACAAAGGCCATGCACTGGTTCCAAGATGTGGGGGATGGTGGCAATTCAAGACTTTTGTAATGGGTCCAATCCAACCAACAGTAGAGAGACCTTGGTTCTGCTTGGGGATGTGCCGCTCAAGTGAGATGTGTCGATTCTGCTCAGAGATGATTCTGCTCAGAGATGCTCTGGTCTGCAGAGAAGATACATCAGTTCCACTGGAAAACACCTTAGGCCCACTTCAAGGGATCCGGGACTGGGGTGGCACCACTTGGCTTGGTAGGCTCACAGATGGCAAAAACCCGGTGCAGGGGTAAGAAGTGTGTTATGTCCCTATTCTTTCCAATCAGGAGGACAGCCAACTAGCCCTTGGGAGTCACTCTTGGTTCTGGGGTCAAGTGATGCAGGTACAGTCCTTCTCACCAGGTAGGAGGACTGCAGGCCAGAACTTTAGCAGATCACAGCAGGAGTCCATCAGAGCAGCATTCCAGCAGTGTGGCAGCCCTTGAGTGGCACAGCGTTCCTTCTATATGACAGAGTATTCACAGGTCCAGAAGTGTACTGTCCTGATGATGTATGAAGTCCAGTACTTATACCTAGTGGTTCCTTTGAAATGAGTAAAACTTCAAAGACATGCCTTTGAAGTGCATAGAGGTCCTCCCTTCCTGCCATGGCTCTAGACTCACTATATGGGGGATACAGACGTTTGTGTGTGGACAGGGTGCCCCCTATTCTGGTGTAAGTGAGGTTGTGCCCAGGTCTTTCCTCCCATCCTGCCAGAAATGGCCCATTGAGGCACACCTAAACTACCATTGTGTGTGGCTGTCTATGAGGAATGCATAGAGCACAACTTATAATTGCACCCAGCCATGTGATCAGAGACATGCTGCAGGACCGAAATGGCTAAAGGAAGAAAATGCTAACTTTTTTTGCCCCTGGTTTGCATCACTGCCATCCAAGTAGCGAAGAAACACTAATGAGGTGGGGTTCACATTCACCAATTGAAGCATGCCACTCACATTATCGACACATTAATAGATAGTGGTGGCTTTTTCTCTTCTTTTTTTCTAAAGATGCTGTATGCATTTTCAGGCGATGGCTTCAACATCTCGAGCTTGTGTTATTTTTTATTTTTACTTAAATATGTCAAACGGTTATGAGCCAATATCACCAAGATTATGGGAGAGAGCTCAAGCATGTTATCACTGGTTAGGAGTGGGAAAGTGTGAAATTGGACGAGGAAGGCAAAAGGTTAGAGGGAAGACCACACTAAGGCTGTCAGGTCTAACAAGCAGTGTTTGTAGTAATGGAGGGGAAGGGGTTTTGTTCTTCTTGCTCATGTGCTTAATGTTTGTCAGACTTTTTGGGGGTTGGAATTGCTAATAGGCAGGGGCATTGTTGTCTTGATGTGGGAGGCCGCAAGATTGCCAAAGAACAGAGTGAAACTCACCATTAGGTGCTCTAAGATGGACCAGATGGCTGTGAGGAAGGTGCAGTTGTGTGACTATCTGATTCAGCATTTTTGTCCAGTTTGTTGGTGTTGGCACTACCAGACTGGAAGCTTGGAAGGGGGAACAGAGGCTTTTCGTCACTGGAAGTGGGGTGGGGTGACATACTTCCAGTTGCTGGCAGTATTGAGGAAAGCCCTGAAGTATGTGGAACTGTCAGAGAATGATTACAGGACACACTGGATAAGGGTAACAACAGAAGCTAACAGGCAGTCTTGGTCCACGCCAAGGATAATGCACATGGGGGATGCTCTTATGGTTGTGATCAGAAGTATGTGCGATAGAAATGGTGAGGCGAGGAGCACAAGTTAATGCATTTATTTTGTTTGTAGGTGCTGTTTGTGAAATGGGCAGAAAAACATACATAGGGAAAAGGGTGTGTGTAATGGAAGGAGTTGTTGCTTTGGCTAGACAGATAGATGGACATAAATGGCTGCTCAGATTTGTTAGTCATTTGCTTGGGCGAGAATGACTTAGTTTGAGAGAAAAAGGTTTGGCCTGGATAAAAGTGGTAAAGGTAAAATTCAAAAAGGTGAAGAGGCTATGGGCAGAAATGTTTATATTCTGGATGGATACTAAGGGGGGTATGGAGGGGAGCAGACAGGCAGCCATTGACAGGGCCAGGAGGAAGTAGAACAGGGAGATGCAAACATCTACAAAGAAGGAGGGTTTGGCAGAATATCACATTCGGAGTTGAGTATTGAAGTTCCACAGTTCTTCCAGGGGCTGTAATGCATTTATCCAGAATGGGGACTGAGTTGTATCTGATGCAGATCAGAGAGACAGTGTCAGGGGTCTTCGGTGTACTACTATGGACAACTGTGTAGGCCAGTGCCCAAAAGAAGTGTGGTAAACTGGATTCATTGTGCTGTACCACTTTGTGCCCGGTTTTGGATGCAATTTCGCCTGCTGAGTACTAGATCCCTCTGCTGTGGGGAGGTGGGCCGGGTATTGGGACAATGTTGACAGACAATGGAAAAGGATTTCTTCATGTATTTACTTTTCCCTGTTCCGTCATCTGTTAATATCCCCCCCAACCCCAGAGTGCTTACCTGTAGGAGCCACAACTGGTTGGAATCCCTGAAACTTGCCACTTAGATTTGATGGACACGGAGACAATAAGGACAAAGAAGAGCTGCTGACCCGAGGAGTAAAGCTCTGCTGCAGAAAATTTGCTCCAAATCCTGCCTGTTGCCTTAAGATCTCGGCAATCATGTTGTGCTGTCTGGTCCTGCAACTGGGAGGCTTCCAAGAACCCCTGAGCACCTCCAGCTTTTGACAATTCACCAAAGAACTCTCTTGGAGTAGAGGTAATACATCTGTGATGTCTGCAGGCACTGAACCTGCAGCATCTGGTTTCCTGAATTGCTGCTCTCTGGTGACTCTGATGCAGCACTTGAACCAGAAGTGGAACACCAGTCCTTGGAGATCAAATTTGTCTCTCCTACAAGAGTGAAAACACCAGGATCTATCCAAGCTGTGCCGCATCAAGGAACCCCTGCAGCATTTACCAAGACAAAAAGTCCAATCCAGACTCCAACTACCCAAGAAGTAAGAACCTGTAAGGGATGTTGAGAGCCATGAGATACACTTAGTGAGTGGCCCAGCTGTCCTGGAACCACCTCTGCAAACTGTCTGCTCCTGACCGAACATACATCTTGATGTGCGCTGCCTGGCTGACCTATCAGCTCTGCACCCAGCCCACCCGGCAGGGGTCATGATGGACTAGCTGTGCTCCGATGGTCCTGAGGCCCTTGCAACCTGCTCCATTGTGTAGGATTCCCAGATTTACCCTTAAGTTGCCTTGTACAGTGTGTTTTCAACTGGCCACCTTCTTCGTAGCGCACCGGCCACCAATGATCTCAGCAGCCTGCTTCAAGTCGAATATGAGACATTCCCGAAAATTAAAAATTCACACAAAAATCTATGTTATCAGATTTATTCATGAGTGTGTGTCTCATCTATTGCATCTGTGATTACAACAAATGCTTAGCACTACCCTCTGATAAGCCTAAATTCTCTCCCACACTACCACAAATTGAGTGTTTGTATTATCTACTTTTGTCTCTGTGTACCAATCTGGGATCCATTGAACACTCTGCCTAGTGTACTTTGTTTAATTAGACTAAATAGAGAGCCAGATTCCTACAAGAAGTCAGCATGGGACTGCGGGACCAAATAACCCTGCACTGTGGTGTCTTCTGCAAAATTGTTCAGGTTGTTTGAAGCAGTTTTTGGCACAGGTGAAAGCAGTTTCAAATAGAGTGGGGAGTTGCACTTGAAATGTTACAGTTATATGAAGTTAATTTAGTTCATGGCATAGAGGAAGTGAATAATCGAATTTTGGGGATTTGCAAGTGAGGGACAATTAGGGATGGGGGATATGACAGTTAGTAGCTGATCACCTATGTATATTGGGATAACTAGTTTTGTCAGTCATTTACCTAGAATTTGTTAAGGTTATGTTTGCACCTGACTCAATAAAGCTGACTTTTCCACAAAATATGAGAATACTGGGTCAGCCAAGGAAGAATTGCTACATATCCGGAGGGGCGTATGCGGTGGGCGTTGCTGCAATATGTACCCAGTGCTGTCAGTAATACCTTATGAATGCCGTTTATGTGTGACTAGAAAAGTGAGGGACAGTGAATCAAAGAGACCGTTCCTTTCAAGTGTACTCCACTGATACTGAAGGGTGTAAGGTAACTGTTAAAGGGGACAGGGAGCATTGGCTCCAACACAACAGCTCATGCCAATGTATAGAGATGGCTGCATTACCAGCAGATATCTCTACATTTGATGGGTGAGGTAAAGGCAGTGTGGTAGATGTAAAGTTCTACCCACCCTGCATTCCTATTCACTATCTGCCAAATTCTAAATCCTGCCTTCTTTGGCACAGTGGATGAAAAAAAGAATGATTTAAAATACAAGCGGATTGATTGTCATTGGTTAGACTGTTTGCAAGCTTTCATCACATCCCCTTTTGCCTGTTTGATTTTCAGTAGTTTGATGGAAAACCTGACACTGGCACAGATTTCCAAGACTACTACTGCCAATATTTTAAAGACCAAACAGTTCTAAATTTGTATCCATTCATGGAGAATTTCTATAGGTGCAGATTTGCGACTTGCTTGGTAAACCTGTCACTATAAATAAAAGTTCTTGATCCAAGAAATGAACAAGTTAGAATCTAGTAGAAAAATGAGGGAAATGAGAAAAAAACACAGAAATAGCACCCAAATAATTTTTTTTCGGGGCTCCAACATCTCAAACACTCCCCCATAAGAAACTACCAAAGAATTCAATCTCGTACAAAAAGCCTTAAACAACAACGAATTGTCCTTGACAAGGAAATTAAATCCATCAATTCCCAATCAAGTCCCCAGGCCCAAATAAAAATCTGAGAATTGTGAAACTCCTACAAGAAAGCAGTTTGGAAAGTCAAAAAGGGTAAAACCGACGAAGATTGAATAGACATAGTGCAAGCGGGCAGATATAGTTCTAAATCTTTATGGACACTAATAAACCAACTATACAGACACTCTATGGGTTCAGTCAGAAATTTTGTAACAGAAAATGCATTGCAGACACATAAATGCCCTATATGACACACATGTACCAAACATCACTAATATTTGATAAGAAACACCGCTCACCTTTACCCAAAGTGAAATCAAATGTAGTATTGGGAAAAGCAGAGGAAATGGTGCACCTGGCCCAAATGGCCTCCCTGTGGCCATCTGTAAAGAAGATCAGAAGTTTTGGAGCAGTCACTATAATACCTTTTTTAACTTCTGCCTAGCCACAGAGGCAATCCCTCATACATGGTGCGGCTCCATCTTTAAACCAATATGTAAGAAAGGCCCCTACTCTTTTCCAGATAGCTATTGTATGATTTTTATAGAAAAAGGTTGGTGGTAGTGTTTCTCTAATACAACAGAAAACGTCCGCACATAATGTTAGTACTTATCTCAACAAAAAATATTCTACGTGAAGTATAGTATACACAGTTATATTCGAGTGATCCAACGAGGTGATATTATGGCCTGGTATACACCCACCACCTAGGGTGTCAAACAGCACAAAGTGCCAATATCCGAGAAAAGAGAAACAGGTCAATGTAGCACTCTCAAAGTCTATTATGTTGAGTCTATTAGTATAGAATGTCCTTGACTAATATCGTGGATCTATCAATCAAAAGAACCAAAACATGTATTCAGGATTGGTTCCCAGTCATTGCTGAAAAAAGTTTAATTCATTAGCAGCAAAATCCAAATTATGGATCCAGACAAGATATTGTACTTCCAATTCTTTATTTTCATAGACATATAAAAATTTCCAGCTCACACCGCCAACACGTGTTTCGTCTCATAGAGACTTTTTCAAGGCGGAAGCATAAATTAAAACTACAATCAATATTATAAAGTATATTCTAAATATTTACATCTTAAATCTATATACAATTAAAAAACTAATATAGTAGACCGATATACACATTAGTTGCATTTTTCTTGAAAAACCACAAAAAGCATCACATTGCATCAGGAAGTATCACATAAACAGATATATTCAATCTCATTTCGAAAATGTTTCACAATCATCAATTGATTCCAGTATTTCTGTGATAATACAGGTATGTCTACAGTGGCTGATATTACAATGCAGTTCTCGATCGTACTATAAATGGATATACCAATCTTCCTGCTATAATCAAAAGTAAGATTGAATATAGGACTCCAAATTCATCATATATCATAACAGGAGGTTAGAATAGACCTACCAAGAATATAATGTCTGGAGACGTGATCTAAGATATTTGCTCAGATGACTCGTGTCTCTCAACTGTAAAAAAGATGGTTCTGGTGGTTACATAAACCTTCTAGGCAGATTCCATATAAAAGTGAGGCAAAACATTATTTTCATCATATACTATATAGAGATGAAGAGCAAGTGGGGAATTACATTGCAATATAATATATTGCTATATCCACGAAAATGTTGCCAACTAATTATAGTCAAATTCTTATTCCTCTGCTAGAAAGAGATTGGAAAACAATCTGATACACCAACTTAACCACATATTCATAACCTGTAGTTTGATAGGACCTACCACTGGTATTTCCTTTGGGGACAAGATCTCAGGTATTCTGGCCAGACAACTCGTGTCTCTCTGTAGTCAGTGAATTGGTTCCGGTAGTCACATAAATTTCACAATTAGGTTTCCTATAAGATGAGGCAACACAAAATGTACCCTCTTATGAAATATTAAATACTTCCAGATATTGACAGTTACATTGCAACAATATATATGCAATGTAAAGATAATCTATAGCATATAACCCTCTGTATATAGCCTGAACAACAATTCCAGAAGGAGGCATTCTAAAGTCTTATACATTATTTTACGCACAACGAGTTAATGTGGTCTCATAGGTGTCAACCACATGATATGTGACTTTAATGAATGTCGGTACCTCTTTGTTAAAGTAAATTGGTTCCGGTGGTCACATCGATCTCCTAGATGGATTTCCTATGAAGCAGGGCAAAACAGAATTTACCATCTTCTACTACACTGGATAGTTCCCAAAATTAGAGTCTAAATTATAATAATATGAACAAAATGTAAAGAAAAGACTTGTAATGCATAACCTTCTGTATATGGCATAAGCAATAATTATAAAGCAGACAATAGTGAGTCCTATAGAGTCTATTACACATAAGAAATTAAGTTAGTATCACAGGTGTCCACCACATTTATATGTAGCTCCAATAGATATAATTGTACCTCTTCATACAAAAAGGTGGATTCTAATGTTTGAAGAAAACGAACAGGTACGCACTAGCTAGTGATAACGCCTGTGTGTATAAAAAGGACAAAGTGAACTAAAATAATAACAACTCACTTAATAAGTGAAACAGTATTGCTGCATGGAGGTAATTCTTCTGTTATATTTCAAAGTTCAAAGAACATGATAAGTCTCTAGAAGAATAAGGTAGAATGGTTGTAAATAACCCGGCAACATATTTCGGGTAGAAAAATAATAATGTTAAGCATGGGCATAGAGTAATCCATGCGTGAAAGTAAATTACCCATTTAGCCAACCCCGTATGCCGCCACTCAGGTTGAATACGTCTTACCTCCTGATAAGTTGACCGTCACGGACCTCCACTGCTGATAGCCACCCGAGGATTGCTACCACGTTTCAATTTAAAGTGAGGAAGGACGTTGCGCCCTAACTGTACGTCATGACGACGAGCACGTTCATGTAAAAGTGTGCTATGAATTAAGGGCATTGTGTAGCAGCCATCTCATAGTGGTAGTTTTAGCGATGGTGACAATCACATAACTATTATCTGATAAGCAATATAAATAATATACCGTATGATTGCTCTAATGGACACAGATTCAAAAATATTTGTAGAAATCATATTGACTGACCCAAAATAATGGGCTGAAGGGACAAATGTAATCCCATTCAACCAGCCAGCCAGGGCTTAGATCAAAATCCATTACTGTACACAACTCGGTAGTGCTTATTATGATCATGTAAAAAGAAAAAACTTTTATACACATGCTTCCCGGATTTCTCCAAAGCTTTTGATTATGTCACCTGAAATCTATTATGGAAAAAGCTAATTAACTGGATATACCCACAAATTTATTTATTGCAATACAGCGGCTTGACAGATAAGATCCTCATAAAAAGAAACCTGAAGCAGGGCTATGTCATGGTGCCATTTTTTTAAAAATCTTCTTCTAGTAGATCTTAGCACTTATTTAGACACAGCCAATTCTCAACCTCCAAGTCTGGTGGAGATCAAAGCGACCTCATTACGATAAGCTGATGATCTAGTCCTGTTGAACCAAATTGGGATTGGACTCCAAAGGTTACTTATTCATCTAAACCTTTCCTGCATCAAAAATTAAATGACTGTTCATTTTACAAAAACATGGGTCGTATTTTTCGGCAAGAAAATAAATAAAAAGGGTCACTTGTCGCTGGATAGGAAGCCAATTCTTCGAGGTATGTCATATAAATATCTTTGTGTTTGGATACAAGATTGATTAACACATCAAGTCCATCAGAATTCATTGAAACCAAAAATCCCTTCCCTAATCTCAGCTTTCCAGCAAATACAACAAAAAAATACAAAGCTCAACCTTTCAGTCATTACTTGCAGCAATAAAAGCCAAGTTTATTCCAACCCTTTGCTATGGTACAGTACACCTCTGTGGAAAGTTCGGGACCTTTCTCAATTCTTCACAAAGTAAGGTTTTCTGTCTTTTGTTCCATCTACCCCCGATGCCTGGATTCACACCTGGTGGCCCCCTGCCCTCGAAAAAACGGCTGCCTGCCCCCACGGACCACAGACGCAACCTGGGAATCATCCTGGACTCTGAGCTCAAAATGGACCACCAGATCAACTCTGTCTCATCCTCCTGCTTCCACACCCTGTGACTCGTAGTAAGACCTTCAAATGGATCCCCCTCAAACACAGAAAGGCCGCCACTCACGCCCTGGTCACCAGCAGACTCGCCTACAGCAACGCACTATATGCTGGAATAAACAAAAACCTCAACCACAAGCTACAGAACATTCAGAATGCCGCTGCAAGAATGGTCCTCAACCAGCCAAGACATTGCCACATCTCCCAGCACCTGGGCACACTCCACCGGCTCCCCATCAAAGCTAGAGTCACCTTCAAGATGCTCACCCACGCACACAAGGCCCTCCATGAGACCGGACCAATATACCTGAACAGCAGTCTCAAATTTCACGCACCCCAAAGAACCCTAGGATCAGCCCAGCCCAGCTCTACTACGCTGTGGTCTCCCGCACCAGAAAGACTAGATCGGGAGGCCGCTCCTTCTCCTTCCCCCCTCCTTCTCCTACTCCCTTCCGCTCCGCCTCAGACAGACAACATTGCTCCCCATCTTTGCAAGAAACCTCAAAACCTGGCTCTTCGACAGACCCCCTCCTTGATGGACTGTAACCTTTTTTACTGAAAATCATTTTTTATTAGTATGGTATCAGAACAGGTCGGCATGCTTTAATCTTTTGTATGAAAGGGGAGACTGCTCAAATAATAGCAGCTTTTATGAAATTCTTTCTGAAAGCGGATCACTTATTGGCAGCAAGGGGTCTGATGAATATTACGTAGTCTGTCAAAAATTTAACATGACATCTGCACCTTGCACAAGTACCCTGGTTTAATGTTATCTCAACAATGCACTTTAAAAGTCCTTACAAAAGCGTATCAGTATACAAATTTGGAAAAGGTGGAATAAGAGTGGTATGGAGTCATTTTAATTAATTGATTCAATTCTAAGACTCAAGGTGATTTTGCATGAACATATTCGCACTTCAACATGGATAAAGGCAGGAAAAGGAATAGACTTTAACAAACCGATAAAGCTATTGTAATGGAGTTGATTGCAGTGAATATCCTAATATGCAAGCATCAGCTTTTTTATAAAACTGTTCAAAATTATATTTTAATACCAGAAAGAATTTCTTCATATTTAATGAATTGTGTCATCTTTATTGGTCTAGTTGTGTAAAATGTTATGATTTTAATTAATTGAAATAAACTACTTCGACCTTGACTCCCACCGAAACTTAGCCCCTCACTGCCAGATTCGGTCATGAGCAGCAGCAGCTCAGCTTCAGGATAACAAGGAGGGACCTGGTGCAATCAGGCTGCTGGAAAGCGTATTCTCTGACCCCATGATTCGCCCCTGTCTTGAGAAATCTCATATTTTGCTGCTGATCGCACGCGACGTTGGCTCCTTGAGGTCAGTCTGCACAGCTGTTAAAAAGTGACATGACATTGGGGCTGTCATCTTCAGTTCACACACACAATCGAGGACTGACAAAAGCATGTGGAAAATGGAAGCTCGAATGAATTACTTTATGAATAAAATGTACAGACATAAGTTATGAAATGTGATTTAAAAAAGTGTGTTGGCCGACTTCTCTTCAGAAGTAAAATAGCACCTCTTGTATTCCATTGGAGGCAGAAGGAGACAATCAAACTGTTCAAAGAAATAGGTGTGAAACTACTACCAAAACCGATGTATCGCTACGCCTTTGACTGGTATCATTTTATTACAACCAGGATGAAATGTTTTACAGAATGTGATCTTGTAAAAAGCATATACTATGAAGAGGTGAAATTAGGTTACTTTGTACTTTAACATTAAAAGTTTGATATGAGTTTGAACACTTTTATCTGACAAACACTAAAGCAGAATAAAAAAAATGCATCTTTTTTTTCGACAGCTAAATGTGTTTTTATTTTCGGTATCTGGCACAGTGAATTGTAAGTAGAAAATAAAAGCTTCACTTAACTTTAAAATGTAAACAATAATCTAACTAGGGGAAGGAAGAGAAGCCTCCTGCAGTTGCTTTATTAAAAATCTTTCTGGATTGCTGGATTATTTTATATCCATCAGCACAGGACTCTGAAGGGGCTTTCATTATCTTACAAGATGGTGACATTTCCTTCCCCTTATTGAGAGGAGTGCAAGCTAACCTAGGGCAATATAATACCCTGTGTTCACTCTAACACTAAATAAGCTCTTGCTTTGTCACAGCATTGCTTTGTGGGTGGAGTTATCCAATAAATTTAATCAGAACCCTATGCACCAAAGGTTAAAATAGTGTCCTTTAGTGATGTCCTAGAGTAGACACGTACAGGCTCCTGCAGAGTCAAATGATAATACATGGGAGTCTGCAATCCCTGTATAAAAGCTTAAGGGTCACATGTACAAAGGTAATTCGTTTGTGATTACCAAATAGCAAATGTTTGCGATTCGCTATTTGGTAGTCACAAACATCAATGTACAAGTGTGACTTTGACACATTGTGCGATTTCCAAAGGGTCGCAAATCGTCCTACATCATGAATATTAATGAGGTAGGTCTCAGTTTGCGGCCCTTTGGGAATCCCTAAATTCACAGGGAAGGTGGCCTGCTGGGGTCAGCAGACAATCATTTGTATGATTGCTTTTAAATAAAGCAATCTTTTTTTTTTTAAATGCATCCCATTTTTCCCCAAGAAAAATAGGATGCATTTAAAAAAATAAAATTAAAATTTGTTTTATACTTTTTCTAAGAGCAGGCAGTGGTCCAAAGAACGACTGCCTGCTATTATATTTTTATTTTACAAACCTTCCTTGGGGCCCCCTTCTTATTTGTGAATGGTTTACCATCTACTTAAAGACAGTGGAAAAATGCAAATGTTTTGTGATCACAGTTTGGTCTCAAAACATTCACACATACCACTGCGATTCGGTGTTAGGAAGGGGAGCCCTAAAAACACCCCTTTCTAATATTGGATTGCAAACCCAATTTGTGACAATGCAATAATTTACTGAAGTGAATATAGGGCTTTGTACATGTAAAAAGTAATTTTTGCATTTACAAACAGCCAGTTTGCGACCGCAAAAAACCTTTGTACCTTTGGCCCCTATTTTCTAATTTGTGCTTGATTTGTGATGTCACTACTTACCTGTCAGAATGAAATTACGTAGCTTCTCAATTGTAATAAGTTATTACAGTTGCATTAAGATGTTATAATGCTTGCTGCCAGGAGGCAGGTTGAAAGACTGGTCACAGAGCATAATTTGGGCTGAAGTTCGAGCACTTGATTGCTATGGTCACCATTCCCCCCATAACATGCTGTTTTTAGGACTGGCTTTACAGCGCAGCTTTCACCATATATTATGTGATTAACATTAAATTGGCTTTAAAACGCACTGACTGAGGGGGCAGAAAGTCTACTATACATCAGGTAATTAGAAATTAAACCTAAAAAGAGGGCAGTGGCCCACTGTGGCATTGGGCCATTTCCCACCCCTGACGGGGCAGTATAAATGTTGCTCATAGTATTTGAAAACTGTGAGGATCCACAAAATTCCTACTACCCAGAATTACCCATTTCTCTGTAAAAAAGGTACCTCACACGTGTGGTTGGGCCTACTGCTAATGAAAGGAACAGATCTAACAAGGACCTTGTGAAGTCTAAATGATCTTTATGTGGTCCCTTCTTTCTTTCCCTGTTGCGGGCGTTAGATCAGTTACGCAATTGGGATACCTTTTTTTCAAGAGAAATATATGAACACAGGGTGGTAGGAAACTTGTGGATCTCTACATCTTCTGGAACTTTCTCTCACAGAGATATGAGGGAAATGGGTGTTTGTAGCCAGAGCTAAGGTGTCCAATGCTTTCCAGGTAAAAAATAGGGGAAAAAACCAATGTGAGTTCCAAACAAGTAATACAAATGGTTGTCAAGGTGTTCCTACTGAGAGGGAAGAAGTTAGTGCAGTCTGTAATGCATGTGGATTACAACAGGGTAACCGAGTGGTCGCCCTGGGAATCCATTTTGTTGGATTTAATGCCCTCACACACCCTTTCAGGTGTCATGCTTCATCATTTGGGCTTGCTCCTCGTTGGGTCGGCGGTGCAATACCCAACGGGCAACACCTCATAGAGGGGCTCTTTGGCGGAGATCTTTTTCCAACTGCCGTGTAGATGAAGTGCGGGTATGGGGCCAGGATTCAGGGCAGATGTTACTATGTGAAGTAAAATAAAGCTAGTGGTACCAAAGACAATTTTATTCAGGAGGGCCACTGCTTTAGTTAAAACCAATATCCTAGAGGAGAGTAGTGGAAAGTGATGTTTCCCACTCTCTTCTGGAGTGTGTTAAAGTCCGGTCAACATGTTTCTCGCTACTCTACAATTTGCTGAGCGATTTTTCAGGACCAGGGGGACTAGTTAGAAGGTATCTAAAGGTATCTGTAACTATCTACACTATTGCCACTTGGTATGGTGTATGTAAGTTAGTTTAACTACCATCCTAGCGGTTGAACAGGCGAATATTACTATATTACCCTTCTTCAAGTTGCGATTGTTAGTACCTAAAGTTAAAAACAATCAAACAACAACAGTATCCAGCGGGTAAAGCTTCAGGAGATCTTCCACCACAATGTTGATGTTAGCCTGAGCTTCATTCATAAGCACCTACCCATCGCTGCTGGAACCCTCCACCCGGTTGCGACCTTTCTGTTTTCCCCATGTTGCCTAGTCGGATGGGCAAGATTTGAAAGTAGTAGGCTGTGTTGTGGATTGGCACTGGTGCAAAGATCTCGGGACCCATGCTAATAATAGGTTCCCGCAAGCAAGTGGCACTGTGTCATTTAAGTTCTATGCAGCAATCACACAGGGTGCCTGTGCAAGTATACAGCTAAAAGTGCCAGTCTGGAGTATGGTGAATACCCCACGCTAGTGGTGCTCAATAGTGCCAATGTTTCTCAAGTGTCAGCAGTTGGGTGCAGATATCCACCACCTGAAGGGTGACAAGTATGAAAGGGCTAGTCTCCACGAGAAAGGAGATCCAGTATTTCAGCCACACTACTTTGTGCACGCAGTCCCCACGACCAGCTGACCTCTGCGTGCCTGTCGCGGCACAAGAGTAATGCAGGTGTTTGTGCCAGTACACCGATACAACACTGGGATGCCCTCTTCGCCTCCCGCTCCACAGACCACAGGTTGGAGAGCCCTGCACCTCCCCTAGGCCCACACCCTTGGCTGCAGCCGCAGGCCTAAGCAAGGCTGCACCCCCACTCACTATTGCCTGATGCGAGCACCGGCAACCTCCAGGGTGATGATCCGGCCTTTCTAGGGGCCCAGCAGCCGCGGAGCTCCAACCAGCCTCCTTCCAGTCATCAGGGCCCAAAAATCAACAATGTGTGGGACCCCAGCCCTCCATATAGTCGGAGCACTGGGGTCCCGCAGCTCAGCCCCTGCAATGTTGTCCCCAGTCACATAAGCTCTCCACAGGGCCTGCCAGCCCCCCACCGATGCGGCAGAGGCACGGGTCAAGCAGGGCAGGCAGTCTCAGAGCCCCGCTCCCAGCAGTAATCCACAGAGTCCCACAGCCAGGTGTATTTATTTATTTTATTTATTTTTGCAATTTTTAAAGCGCTACAATTACCCGTGGGTGTCTCGGCGCTAATGGCTAGGAGCTGATACCGGTGATTAGATCTCTAGGCAGAAGTTGAATTGATTTATAGTTAGTTATGTCGTTGAGAGAACAACCAAGTCTTTAGTTGCTTTCTGAAGACAATCAGAGATGGGCCGGTTTTTATATTAAGAGGGAGGGAGTTCCATAATTTAGCAGCAGCTATAGTAAAACATCTGTCTCCCCAGTTAACTTTCCTTGTTCTGGGTATCTGCAGCAGATGAGCCGTGTTGGAACGAAGCGTTCTGGGAGTTGCCAAAGGCTTAAAGGAATTTTTAAGGAATTTGGGTCCCGTGTTGTTTATTGCCTTGTAGACAATACAAAGGGCCTTGAACTTCGTGCGACTTCTGACTGGAAGCCAGTGCAATTGATCCAGATGTCCAGAGACCGAGCTGTATTTAGGAATGGTCAATAAGACTCTGGCAGCAGCATTTTGTATCATTTGTAATTTGGAAATAACCTTTTTTTGTGCATTGAGGAGGAGGGCATTGCAATAATCAGTACGTGAAAACACCAGCGTAGATATAAGTGTTTTGCCTGCAGTTATAGGAAGATATGGAAGAAGTTTCTTTATTTTCCTTAAGATGTTAAAAGATGATGATACTACAGCATTCACGTGATGATGGAACAGGAGTTTGTCATCAAATATTACTCCCAAGTTTCTGACTTTGCTGACCGGTTGAGGTGGAGTTCCCAGTTCCTCTGGCCACCATAAAGGGGACCACAAAGGTTGAATACTTCCAAAGAGCATGACCTCCGTCTTGGTTGAATTAAGTTTTAAGCAGTTGGAGGCCATCCAACTGCTAATGGCTCTCATACCGTCCTTGAAGTTTGCAACTACCTTCAGTGTTCAGTTGTCACGGTCAATAAGCCGTTGCAGCCTCCGCTCGACAGCTCACCATGCAACTTTGCTAAGCTGTGGCTGCTCATCTTCGGTTCTCCGCACTCCAGCCAGCAGGCCGGCTCAGTCCCAGATGCTGTTGGGCGCCATGTTGTTTGCCACCAGGAGGATCCAATTTTCGCAGATAGCAGCCACTTCAGAGGCCCCCAAGTGTTAGCTGACCCCCAGCCGTAGGTACAGGTATCGTGCCGTTCAGGGCGACCTTTTTTGGGAATGCAATGTGTTATATTAGCGCGGATAGTGGTCGGATTGAAAATTAGCCGGGCAGAGTGGCACTATTGTGCGACCATCTTGCATGGCATCCTCTAGCGCCCCCATGTGCGGATATATCTGCATGAACAAATATGACCTAGCAATATTTGAGCCATTCTTGGATATTGTAAGTACACATGGAAGCCAAAAAGATTATGTGGGCTGGATACATGTCGTTATATGATTTCTAGCTCCATGATGGCTTCACTGTCCCATAGGAAGTTTGGTACCAAACATCTTGTCTTAATAAATGCTCACAGATACACGTGCTGGGTATATTAATAAATGCACACAGATGTCCCCTGAAAACTTACAAAGCTCTGCTTTGGTCTCTGACTAGTCTTAACCAGTCTGCCATCACCAGTTATGCTTCTGACCTCATGGGGTGAGGGCCTACACTCTCAGAGGCCTGAAACTAAGTTTGCTCTGGGTGGAGGTGCTTCCCACCTTCTCCAGGCCGGAATGGCTTTCCAAAGCAGGAAGCGTCAAAGACTCAGACTTCTTCATATAGTGGTGGATGCCAACCCCCCTGTCCTGATGCATATTTGGTGGGAGGACAGGTGATGAAATTGAATGAGATGAAGTGTCCACATATAGCCAGGACCACCCTTAAGGTTTGGCAGGTGATGTATACACTACTTTTGAAAATCCACTATCTAGAGATGATGGGAAAGTAGCCTATCATGGCTAGGGAAGTGGCCTTTTCTCCAGGAAGTGGTCACTTAGATGGTGTAGGCACCCTAAAGTTAGGTAGCCCATTGGGTACTTCTTGTCTCCCACTTTTATGCCCCTAAATTCAGCATTTAGGTGGCCTCCCTTGACCTTGGACATGAGATTCGATGGACAAGAAGAAGATACGAACAAAGATGAGCTGCTGCCCGAGAACTGAAGACCTGCTGCAGAGAATATTGGCACCAAACACTGCCTGCTGTCTTAAGGACTCGATAATCATGGGATGCTGTCTCATCCTGCCACTGTGAGGCCTCCAATAGCCCCGGAGCTCCTCCAGTCTTCAAGGAATTACCAAGAACCACCCTTGGACTGAAGATATCACTCCCCTGCACTTTGCAGGCACTAAACTCACGTTGTCCAGTTTGTTGACTTGCCTCTCCCCGATGACTATGAAGCAGCACCCAAATTAGACGGGGTATATCAGCTTTGGAGGGTCAGATCTGGCTCCCCACTAACTTTGTAATCACCAGGACCTACTGAGCTGCACCATACCTATACCTGGCGTACCGGACTCCTTCAGTAAAAAGCAAGACAAAGAGTCCATTCTGGACTCTAACTACTTCAAAAGCAAGCGCCCATTGAGGGATGATGAGACCCATGAGGCCCACCATTTGAGTGTCCGAGCTGGGTCCGAATTGCCTTTCCAAGTTGACTAATAGCAACCATGAGGACATCTCGATGCAGAGCGCCTGGCTGACTTATCTGCTCTGCACCCAGCATGACCAGCCCAAGTAACAGTTCAGCTGTGCTCCCGAGTTTCTGTGACCCTTGCGACCTCCTTCCTTTTGTAAAACCCCCTGTACTTACCTCTAAGACCTCCTGTGCAGTGTCTTTCGAATTGGCCCCATTCATAGTAGTGCGCCAGCTACCAACAACCTCAGCACCCTTCTCCTGTTTGAATCTGGGACACTCCTGATCTTCTACTTCTGGAACATTGCACCTGGTCCTGCTATTGACCTAAAATGAGAAGGTGAACTTTGTGATAGTAGTGCCTTACTTTATATGCATTTTTTGACCTTCTCCATTGACTTCAAAGGTGCTTAATTGCTAAAAAAGTGATATATTTTGCGAACTCTGAAAAATGGTAAACTCAGAAGTTCTTACTGTATATCAGAGTTCTTGGTCCATTATTTTTATAAATTCGTTTCAGATTTATTCTTGAGAGTGTATCTCATGTTTTGCCTCTGTGTGTACAACAAATGCTTAGCATGACCTTCTGATAAGTGTTACTGCTCACCCACTCTACTGAAAATAGATCATCTTTTGCCTCTGCAACCCAATAAGGGATCCACTCGACTCTCTGCACATTTCACTTTGTTTAATACATTATACAGAAGGCCAGCTTCCTAAAGCATCCATGCATGTTAGACAACGTTGAACTTCCCTGGGATTTTACTTTTCATAATTGCCTGGTTTTGGTAGGTTTCCTTGGATGGCAGCTCAAGCAGGGCCCACATTTTATAGCTACTCACATTGCAAATGAGGGTGCATTTTTCTATGCAAGATACAATGACTTCAGGTCGATTTGGGGATGTTCTTTAACTCAGACACTATGCCTAGCCATAGAATGAGAGAACTCCTTTTATCAGGGGCTATGTGAGCATTCTGGGTGGTGAGAATTTTATGTAAAAGCGCAGGTTTCAGGACTTTTTTCACATAGAAATGAGAGGAAAACATTTGTAGGTCAAAATTTGAGGTGGTCAATAAGCACTTCTGGGTAAAAATTTTTAGTAGGAGCCACATATGTGAGAAAGCTCCGGACTCCTCTGTATGCCTACTTTTCAGAAATGTCTGGGTTTGAAAGGCATCTTCGGGTTGCTGGTGACTTAGGGCCCACATTGTGTAGCTTTCCACATTACAACAAAAGCATAGATTTTACTAGGTGTGATTTGATTACTTTAGGTTCCATTTGAGGCGCTTTGAGATGCAGGAGCTAGGTTTAACCACACAAGCACGGTACCATTTTTATCAGGGAACATGTGGGGATGTTGGGTAGTAGAAATTATGAGGTTCTTCACAGCTTCCACAACTTGTTCTCACAACAGTGTAAGGAAAATGTGTTTTTAGCCAAAGTTTGAGGTTTGCAAGGCCTTCTGGGTAAAAAACATTCTGGGATCCACATGTGTCAGACCACCCTGGCTCCCATGCATGATGGTTTACAAAACAATATTTTATTGTGTTGCAGCTTAGAAGGAACAAATAATGCAACTAGCTACTTTGCTACTGTCACTGTTTTTTTATCAGAATGCATGTCACAATACAGAATAGTAGAACATTTGTTAAACCCAATTATATTTCTCTAATGTGAATCCAAATATAAGTAAATGTGGAAAAATAACACATTTTTTCAAAATGTCCTCTGAATTCAATGGTAGTATGAGTAACCCATTTCAGTGGTCTACAGATAACCACTGCTCCCAAACTCGTATTATTATGCACATATTTCGAAAATACATTTCCTTCAATCCATTTGTTTTCTTTCTTTGGAATTTACCACATGAACCACTTAATTGTTGGTACACAATGAAAAATCATTATACGCTAGGTTTAGTATGTTTTTGGAAAACCTACAAAGGTAAACTTGACTCGGACAGAATAACTGAAACCTCCCTTATAATCAGAGAATTATTGATTAGGCAATGCAAAGCTACTCTTCCAAGTGTTCATTTATAAACTCCATGCATGAATAACTCTAAACAAAAAAGTGTGGCTGTCACCACGAACAAGAAGACAATGACAGCAGCCACAGTCAAGGGAATTACTCCATGTTGCTTGAGCGCCTTTCTTCCAAGGGCTGATCATTGTGAGTTTGTTGTCTGAAAACAGTAAACAAAGTTTACAAGCTTCACAAGCAGTCTTAGCTTGGATGCCAATTGCTAATACTTATATATCTGCCATACCTTGTAGGCTTTGGGGCACTTCTCAGTTGGAATTCCATCCTCTTACAATCAATACATTCACTCAAGGGGTGATGCTAGAGAGCAGAGACAAGACATTGGGAACAGATTTACCATAAGGTTCAGTGAACAGAAAATACGGTTCAGCGAACTAAAAAGCATCCTTTATGGTCTCAAACGAAGCTTCCATAGTATTAAATGAAAAACACAAGAACGGTTATTTACAGAGAGGTAGCCGATAAGAAATCTGGAAAGCAAAACATTATTTGAAAGATTTCAGAAAGAACCAGGAGTTTCTCCTGGGTAGCAGCAATTAAATATTTATCACAATGACAATCAATGATAACTAAGATAATAATGGGATGGATGAATCTCCAAGGTCTGCTAGTAGTAAATCAAAACGATCTTTGTCTCAAGTAATTTATTTGTAAAACCAAGTCTGTGAAGTCAGGTTTGTAATAAGGAAACAATTGAAGGGTTTGGAAATAAATTGAACGCCCAGTTGATAACATTTGCAGCTAAGATGGGAAATGTACAGGAAAGGATTCTGAAAGAAAACAAAGTCTCAGAATATTCAGGTTTTGTGTCAGAAATTAAAAAAAAATAGATCGATACTCCCCAGAAGGAATATGGCCCAGTTTGAAAACATCCACGTATTTAAAATCTCTTGATCAGAACACTGCTAATATATTTATTAAATAGATATTTCCATTGGCGTGATTTAAACAAGCTATATAGCAAGAGAATACACTATATAACTCTAAATGATGGTACAAAATTGAACTATCCTTATTCCATATTGATAGATTATTGTACCTGGTACATGAAGCATTTTGCTGTTGATGTTTTCTCAAATGAACAAATGTGATTGTCTATCACAATTTCATTTTAATAATAGCCTGACTAGATTGGTTAAATTAAAGATACTTAAAAATAAGCTAGCTCAATATAGTTTTAGGGTTTCATTTTTCTTTAGCAGGATCCTTTTAGATTACACTTCTAAAGGATGTCAACTTTCACTTCTCTTTAACCACCAAATCAGCCAGTGTATGTCTAATTTGTGTTATTTTTCTATCTTAAATATATTTTTGATGTTGCTCTTTTGATTATAGAGGTTGGAAGAGTGAGAGAAAAGATTTGCAAATCCTCCATAGGGGTGCGTATTGGGGTCATAACCACTGTACTTAGGGGCATATTCACAAGGAGCTATAGCTGATTTAACAGCACTTTCGTGCAGCCAAAGTCATGATCAATTTACCCCACCATCACAAGCAGGTGCTAATAGCCCAAAGCACCAATTTTCCTGCAATATCAGCAGCTGCAAAAAACATCCCCACAGAGGACCCCCGCAACTATCACTAATGAGATGTAGGGTAGGCGTTCCCGTGACAAAACCCACGACAACACCACACCTCAACATTCACAACAACCAGAGACATCGGCGATAAGAACACAAAATACGCAATAAGGTGCGTAAGCAGCAGGAATTTTACTCCTGCTCTGACCCGGTGTAAAGCCCGACAGCAGCCTGCACCACAATAGGGATACTAGTCCAGGGCATCATCGGAAGGGCAGCAGATGCCATCGAGCAACTGAACATGGCACCCATGAGGGCCACAACACCCACCCGCCTCCCTGGACCATGACAGAGGCAGCACATTAACAGACAGCAGCCCGCTAGGAAACGCACATGCCTTACAGGCACACCATCTGTCAATGTCACTGTCCGCTAAAGGATGAATAGACCAACCATCCTACGCATCCCGGCCATCATTGACCAACAGGCCTATGGCACCAACACAGCGGACAACCAACATCCCATCCCACACCAAGCTGCTGGCTGTGCAGCACCTGTTGGCCCCTGGCGCACCCCAACCGCCATCCGTCACAGTTGGCGGACTTTCACAGACAGCCACATCCAAGAACACCACACCTGTACTAGACATCACCATCACCCTAGCACCCCAGTCCCCGTGCGGCCAACACAATGCTCAGGAGCCGCTGGAGACCAAGCAAGGACCCTACGCCACAGCTGGATGCACGCATGTGTTGGGGGCAATCTACTTCACACATGGCCCACATGTGCTCCCTGGTGCCACAGCACACAATCAGTGCAACAGGAAGCACACGTCACACATCAATGTGCAGGCAACATCAGAATGCCGTTGGACCTACACCAATGTCGCCTCCAAATATAAAGCCAGTGTGCATGATTCCTTTACCCGCCGACATTTCATCAGCAACCAGCCTTCCCGGGATGGCACCCAGGGAAAGACACAGCTCCTTGGAAAGTTCCCAATTAACACCCCACTCACCTCAACACCACAACCATGAAATCCACAAATCTGGCAATGCACATGTCACAAATTCACAACTAACATGCACAGCAACATGCCCAATCACCAGACACGATTGAATAACTTACAATGTTAACCTGGGCAAGCCATGAACATGATCAACAACTGCATGGCACCTTGGCCACACAATAGTCACAAGTGGGGAGAGGAGGCAAGCAGGAATATGTGTAGGATGCAGTAGAAATGTGATTGGGAACGTACATAATGCCAAGAGTGGCTGTGAAGTGCTGGACAGAGCGCAGTATGCAGAACACACCCATATCCACAGCAACATACACCTCTGGTGTATGGAGTGCAGTGGACAGTGGATGCAACCATGTTACCCCAGCCAATGGGGGTTCTTGCGGAAATGTTGCCTGTGACGGCCCCCCATAAGCGTGAGCAGAGTGGGATGGGCTGGCCTACGCCAGGCAAGCGTAGGGGTGTGAATAAAAAGCATGTAGCCCTGGGCATGGTCCTCTTCCAGAAAGCCCAATGTTCTGCCAGGGCCTCACCTCCCACCCCACCATGAGACAGACGCTGTGTTCATTAGTGGAGTTGCCTGAGATCTTGTGCGCCTGCTGTACCCTGGCCCACTGGAGCATGAACCCGTCAGGGCCAACCTTGCGCAGCCAGCCCACACTGATTAGCAGCAGACACTGACATGTGTCATGGAGGGCATACCACATGCCAGTGTAACCTCCAAGGCCGAGGCCCGTGACCTGGACAGCCTTTCAGACCACAGCCGCCCCCCTGACGTTGGCCCAAATCACTTCTTTCTCGTTTACATATTCTACTGGTGTCCTCTGAGGCTCAGTGGGTTCTATGTGTTAAACCTTGTCCTGGCTAGTGAATAGCAGTGACCCCAAATCCGGGACAGCGGCCACAGCACCAGACTCCCTTTGATCAGTGAGGCATAGTTCCATATGTGCATCTTGCACAACGTGCTGCCACAAACCCTGTTCAACGCCATCTGGCGACAAGTGTTGCCACAAACCCTGTTCAACGGCATCCAACGACATGTGCTGCTACAAACCCTGTTCAACGCCATCCGGCGGCATATGGATGAGGGTCAAGGACTACCCTGCAGACCAGTAGGTCTCACATCTAGCACCTAGTCGCTATTCACAAGTCCACACCAATGGTATCATGGAGAGGAGTAAGAGGAAGATGCAGCTCAGTCCGGACAAAAGCCGGGTCACACTCACAGATGTGACCGAACACGTGGTGCCACTGAACCTGAACTATGCAGGCCGGTGGTGCCACCAACCTATGCTGGCGACACTCAGTGAATGGCCCGTGCTGACCACTGCCTCTGGCCTACACTGCTCTCGGCCTAGGCTGTGCTCGAGTAGGTCACAGATTTGGAACTGAACATCGAGTATGCAAAGGCAGATTACACATCATTCCACGCAATGAGAAGCCTAAGAGGATGTTGCCTTGCATCTTCGCAGAGAGAAAAGGATCATTGTTACGGGGGTGTTCGTACACTACCAACAACTGCCCTGGTTTCACTAGCGATGTGTATCACGAGCCAAAGACACATGGCTGTGGGCCACATCTGACAGCTGCCTACGGTCTACACTGCGGTCCAGTAGGTCACAGAGTCATGATTCAGCAATGGCGGAGTCCAAATCAGTGTACCGGCATCATCACAGTCTGCATCCCTACTCAGCCCCGGTGCCACTAAGTCTGTTCCCCGACATTTATGGACACTTTCTAGTTGAACAGTGGTGGCTTCCGAGCCTATGGACTAGGGGGCAGCTTTCACCCCCATGTAGGTGATACAGAATTTGGTGGTTGCAACAGGCTGTCACATCCCACTCCTCCATTTGCTGCGGCATCTTGCCCTGGAGGACACTTTCCACTGTCCCCAAAACACACCGATACATACACCTCGGACAGTGATCGGTAAATGCTCAGGTCGCATGGCCCATCTGACTGCACCACAAGTCACCGTCCCGTGGCTAGGTGCCTGTGCTGGCCGCAGTGCATCCTGGGCCACTAACTCTGTGCTGTCTTGTCCTGGACCCCTTCTCTGGAGACATGGCTGTCCCCTGAGGAGTAGGCCATGGGATCATCAACGCCATTACTCTATAGGCCTTGAACTGTACGCAGCCTCTGGGCCCCAATGCATCCCACCAGGCCTCACACATCAAAGCCAGTCTAGACCGGTCCAGACGATGCATTGCTGCAGGAGGCACACATCACCACTGCAAGGAGCACCTCAAAACGCCATCAGCCAGAGTTGAAGCGGTGGCCCTGAAAGACTTCGGGGTTGCTCAGGCCTGTCGTGGATGCCATCATCTGCCAGATTCCCTGCTCAGCACTCCAGGTGGCAGTGCACCGCAGGCCATTGTCCGTATCTGATTGTGTTTCGTGCTGTGGAGCGGTTGTGTAGGTATGTCACCTCAAAGAGTGCGGGGGCCCTGAGACATTGATGGTGAAGAAGATGCAGGTCTGACACACACCACCGCATCTGCATCAGGAATGTATCGAAGGGACACAATCCAAGACTTTTTCTGCACATGAGCGCGCTCATCTCTAGTGTCCACAGCCCTTTGCACTGTGACTCACAGACACTTCTGTTTACATGCTGGCTGTACTCTGGACTTTATCCGGCTCACCCCATGTTGCTCAGCAGTTGACTCTATATTGGAAGTGTTTTCTTTTCTGTTGCACAGGTGTTTAATGTCCAAGTGGTTGCCAACACAAGACATTCTGTGCGGGTTGGCATACACTCACCCCACACACATCCAGCACAGGAGTCACTGTACATGCGGCCCTGCCTATAAAGGGGCCGGGTGCATGTGCCCATAGCCAGCTCAACATGATCTCTGCGTGTGTCCCTGTTAAGCCTGGGCGTAGTTCGCGTAGCCGCACTCCGCGAGCTACGCGAAGATGCACTTGCACTCCGCGAACTACGCATAGCTCCGCGAGCATGCGTAGTAGCTTGCTTGACCAGTCCGCAAGCCATTTTTCGTCTTCGGGAGCGCCGTGGAACTCTGGAACCTGCTCAACACCGCATCTCCAGACGTCGCCTTCCTCACGGAAACATGGATGAACGTCTCCTCAGCGCCCGACATCGCCGTCACCATCCCGGACGGATACAAGATCACCCGGAGAGACCGCGTCAACGAGACAGGAGGAGGCATCACCATCGTCCACAAGAACACCATCCGCATCACGACATCTTCACTTCCAGATACACACCGACCCCAAGACCACACTCAGAGGCACCCTCATCTACAGACCCCCAGGACCTCACGCACAATTCAGCGAAGACATCGCAGACTTCATCAGCCCGCACGCCCTCGCCTCCGCTGACTACATCCTCCTAGGGGACCTCAACTTCCACCTGGAGAACAACAACGACAACCAACACCACCACCACCCTGCTGGACAACCTCGCCAACCTCGGACTCATGCAACTGGTGAACACCCCACCCACTACGCCGGACACACGCTTGACCCAGTCTTCTCCTCCAGCAAGTACATCTCCTTCAGCCACTCCACCGGGCTCCACTGGACAGACCACAGCTGCGTCCACTTCAGCTTCAGAAAGACCATGACTCACCACCACCCGCAACAGGTTCCCCGCAGGAACTGGAACAAGATCACCACCGACCAGCTCACCACTTCACTGAGCCAGAACCCACCCGCCAGCTCAACGGACCCCAACCAAGCAGCCAACACCTCACACAGTGGATCACCAATTGCGCTCGCCCAACCAGCCTCGACCACTCGCAGTCCGGCTTCCGCACCAACCACAGCACCGAGACCGCCCTCATCGCAGCCACTGACGACATCCGAGCCCTGCTCGACAACTGGGAAACAGCGGCCCTCACCCTCCTGGACCTCTCCGCAGCATTCGATACGGTCTGCCACCGCACCCTAGTGCAGCGCCTCAGCAACATCGGAATCCAAGAGAAGGCACTGGAGTTGATCATCTTGTTCCTTACCAGAAGAACCCAGAGAGCCCGCCTCCCCCCGTACAGGTCCAAGGCCACCAAAGTCATATGCGGCGTACCACAAGGATCATCACTCAGCCCCACCCTCTTCAACGTCTACATGAGCCCCCTCGCAGCCATCGTACGCCAACACAACCTCAACATCATCTCCTACGCCGACGACACCCAGCTGATCCTCTCCCTCACCAACGACCCAGGAACTGCCAGAACCAACCTACACGAAGGGATGAAAGACGTAGTCGAGTGAATGAGGAACAGCCGCCTGAAACTGAGACAAGACGGAAGTCCTCATCCTTGGATCATCACCCTCCGCCTGGGACGACTCCTGGTGGCCCCCTGCCCTGGGCAGCGCACCCAAACCAGCGGACCACGCAAGCAACCTGGGCTTCATCCTGGACTCCTCCCTCTCGATGACCAGACAAGTCAACGCCGTCTCATCATCATGCTTCAACATCCTACTCATGCTCCGAAAGATCTTCCCATGGCTCGCCACCGAAACCAGGAAGACGGTCACACTGGCACTCTTCATCAGCCGAATGGACTACGGAAACACCCTCTATACCGGAACCACAGCCAAACTCCAGAAAAGACTCTAACACATCCAGAACGCCTCCGCACGACTCATCTTGGACATCCCCCGACACAGCCACATCTCCGGACACCTGAGAGACCTTCACTGGCTCCTTGTCAGCAAGAGAATCACGTTCCAACTCCTCACCCATGCACACAAGGCCCTCCACGACCTGGGCCCCAGGTACCTCAACAACCGCCTGACCTTCTACACTCCCACCCGCCAGCTACGATCGGCCAGCCACGCTCTCGCCGCCGTGCCACGCATCCGAAGATCCACCATGGGAGGAAGATCCTTCTCCTACCTGGCAGCCAAGACTTGGAACTCCCTCCCCATCCACCTCCGCCTGACCCAAGACCACCTCTGCTTCAGGAAGCAACTCAAGACATGGCTGTTCGAGCAGTAGCGGACCCCCCCTCCCCCAAGTGCCTTGAGACCCTCTGGTTGAGTAGCGCGCTATACAAATATCCTGATTGATTGATTGATTGCCTGCATGCTTGGGATGTGTAGCGCGCAAAGTTACCCATGAGGTTTGTCCCGCCCGCTCGCGTCCCCTTATTTCCGGTCACTACTAACGTGTTCGCGAGTTATTCTGTGCAAGATTGCAGTTTCTGCGTGTTCGGCAACTCGATCTTACCGACAAGCATCCTCGCGCACGCGAAAATGCTATTGAGCGCGCGAGAACTACGCTACGCAGCAGTTTGCGGAGTATTCAACAACTTC
Organism: Lissotriton vulgaris; assembly: GCF_964263255.1. Lineage (NCBI taxonomy): Eukaryota > Metazoa > Chordata > Amphibia > Caudata > Salamandridae > Lissotriton > Lissotriton vulgaris. The sequence goes on from NC_141687.1 coordinate 1,591,775,070, forward strand.
GCGTTCTCCGCGGAGCGCGGAGTTGCCGAAACTCCGCAAACTCCGCGAACGGCTGTTTTTTTGCTACTTTTTGTAGCGCGGTTGGCCTCATCGCATTTTTTGTTGCGCTCGCGTATCACATTTTTGCGGTGTGGCGTTAATTTTCACGCGGACATTTGCCCTGTCTATGACATGCTACCTTGTTGTGAATTCCCCGTTGACATGGGGTTATTTTCCCGTGATAGGCTGCGATGTTGAAAGTTACGTTACGCTACTCTTGTGGTAGTTATCACACGTGCTTGTGAATATACCCCTTAGAGTGGTTGTCAGTGCAATGGGTTGTAAAGGTGGGAGAAGGGAGCAAAAAAATATTAGTTTATCAGCTAATGTGTCAAATTGCACCTACATTGATATTAGGAAGTCAGAATTGTTATTTAAAATGTGTTTAGAAACAATGTAAAGAGTGTTATATAAGATATGTACATAGAATACCCTACCATCATACAATACAATGGCTTGATTAAGTGACTACGTCACTAGAATGTGATTTGATTATGTACCAAACCTCTTTTAGGAGTGGGAGAAAAGCCTTGGCAACCAAATACAAATCTTAAGCAGGTGGGGACATGTAAGGCAGATCAGATTCTGTTTGGCAGTCACAATGGAATGTGTAGATGATTTGTAACCACAATTGTGGCTTCAAACAAATGATCTGATACTGAAACCACACAAGCGGTGATATCACATTTGCAAATAGAAAGTGGTCCTTGTGAATCAACCTTCTTTTGGGAATTGCACCAACCAGCCTTCGAAGGTGGAGGCAAAGGACCACTTTCCAGTTGGCAAAGCACATGCAATGAAGGTGGGCTGAGGTACCCCGCTTTTGGAACTACCTTTTCAGTTTCAGTTCTTTAACTACATCGCTGCTGTGGTTATTTTTCCCCTGTGCTGGAAATTGCCATTTTGCTGGTGTCATGACGAGCTCAGCTCGTCATCAGCACAGCTCAACTGTGCCTCATGACGAGCTGAGCTCGTCATGAGCATGAAGGGGTTAAGATGATAAGAAAAAAGCTGGAGTGGGTGGATGTGAAAAACTAGAGTAGTATCAATCAATCAATCAATAAAAACTTTTTTCGTTTTTTGTTTAAAAACCACAAAAGTACAATATACAGCATCCAAAAGACAATAGTACAAAATTAGCAGCAGTTTACATTGATATGTGTTATAGTAGGATAACTAAATACAGAATAAATGTTAATAAAGTTCATTAGCAGTCCAAGCATTTTCTATATTTTAAAATTCATTTCAAAAATCCTAAAACAAAAAAAATACTGTCACTATGCAAAAGTTGAAGATACATCATGGCAGGTCTAATCTGGTAAAAATTAAGTTTCTTTAAAAGAGGGACCAAATAGTGTTTGCGGGGAAATTCAAAATATGTACATAAAAACATAAAATGCAGCATATCCTGCGGAGATTCTCCGTCGCAGCCGCAGGGTGCTGCTTCATTATTAATACTAGTTATTTGGGGTCTAACAAGCATGTGATAAAATCGGTTCATTTGAAATCTGGTCAATAAAAATTTCTCACATGAGGTCAATGAGCCCATTAAATAAGGTTCAATAAATGGGGTAGTTTTTAGCATTACATATGTTCTGACACTCGATTTCTGAACCTCTATGGCTTCCCTTGATGTTCTCCTTTCCATGAGGAATGCCATTTTGACTGCCTCCAGGTCCTTATTGGAAATACAATCAGGGGTTTCAAATAACTCTACCCGTCCTAGGTTAAAAAAACTGGTCTTTAAATATTTCAACCAGGGTATAGTCATAGCATTATCCATGGAGAGACAATCTTCTAAAATCAAATGCGTTGGGGGATGTTTGGATTTAACCATAATTTCAGCCAGCAGGTCAGTGGACGTAATGAAAAAATATCACTAACATACTGCACCTCTAGTTCTTCATGAGCAGCTAAGTTGGATGTACCTTGCGGGAGACATAGTAAACGTTTTAAGAACATGTTCTCCACTATCTGGAGCTGATCACCCCGCGCGTACCCCCAAATCTTGCTACCGAATGTAGCCGTAGCCACAGACTTAGCATTATATAATTGCAGCATTGCACCAGTGAGCCTATTCCCCAATTTAGAAGCGAAGCTAAAGATTGAAGCATTCACTCTCACAACTTCACCCTTCTTTTTCAGAACATGCGGGCCCCAGTTTAATTTATTATCGAATAGGACTCCTAAATAGGAAAAAGTGCTAGATATTGGGATTGTTGCACCGCCCACGTTAAATTGAAAATTCCGTCTTGGCGGCTTACCTACTTGCATGATATAAGATTTTGAATTATTTATTGTAAGGTCTCTATCTAACATGAAGGACTCAAAAGCAGTTAAAAGAGCTTGAAGGCCTTTTGCGATCCTCGATACAAGGACTGCATCGTCCTCGAATAGTAGGACCGGAATGCCCCGACTACCAACTCTGGGGCAATCGTCCCCCACCTCTTGTAAAACACTATCTAGATCATTTATATAAAAATTAAACAAAAAGGGAGCTAATATGCATCCTTGGCGGACTCCCCTAGACTAGAGTAGTAGTTGGAGGGGATGTATACTCACTTCAAATAATCACAATTCTTGTCACGGTGAACCACTGTCGTCAGTAAATAAACTTGATCTCAGCCCTCTGGGAGTACAAAGCAGTTAAAATTAACTCCAAGCACTTTACCACTGGTTAGCAGTTGTAAAGGGTACAGAGCCCTATGACCTTCAAATATGGGTTCATTAAAAGAAGGGACAAATCTAAGGGAATACCACACAAAAAATGATCATTCCTGACAGTGGGTCCAAAGAAAGATCTAGGTCATGATTAAAAACTGAGGTGTGTGCAATTGAGTGGTAAAACTGTAATCAGTGAGAGAGCCTAAATTAGGGACAGAAGTTTGTTCCTTACTCCACATCATCTAGAGAAAGGTCCAGATGTACTGTATAAACTGCAGTGTCTGCTTGGGGTTCAGACTTCCCCAAGCTTCTGAGGTTTCCACAAGCACATGGTCAACGACGGCTACCGCCCCTCTCCCTGTATGCCCACATTAACCCAGAACACAACGAAACGGAACATGATTTGTCTTTGGAAGGCGGGGGGGTTGCAAAACCCCCCGGACGTATTTATTAAGATACAAAATAATTAAATTGTTAAACAAAATATACAATGTTTTATGCAAAATTATTCAGAAACATTCAGATACATTTATATCGACAATTGTGATTGGCTAGCCTTAACAAGATTCTAATACAGCTTGTTTCCTAACCGAATCTAACATCCTCATCTGAAAATTTTGCATACTAACATTGATGGCGATATGGCATGGTCGCTAATCGGTGTCAGGTCTTACAAGCTGCGCCCTTACGCAGGTGCGCATGCGCAGCCGGGCCCGTTAATTACCCGGTCCACCCCTGCAGCCAAGCCCGTTAATTACTCAGTCCACCCTTGCAGCCGAGCCCGTTAATTACTCGGTCCACCCATGCAGCCGAGCCTGTTACTTACTCGGTCCACCCATGCAGCCGAGCCCGTTAATTACTCGGTCCACCCCGTGAACTTCATTTAACCAGTGAAGGAGGGCCCTAACTTGCGTTACCAGCTGCCCCTGAAGTTCTAGGAGGGGCCAGCGACCCCTCCTCCCCTGGGCGGACACCTCCAAAAGATGATGCCGCCCCCTATGACCTTAAAATAGCTGCTCACCAGTTATGACCTTACCGCCACAGGCCAGCATTGTTACCCAACGATCTGGCCTCCACCCTTCCTACCCCTCAGAAAGGTCATGTCCCCCTCGCATATCCCTCTACCCATGCTAAAATGTTATTTGACCACAGGACGTTCCCAGCCTCAGTCAAGTGTACCCCGTCCCGCAGGTAGAAATGCTCCCGCCAAATACACCCATGAGGAATCGTCTGCAACCGGGGGGCTCGAAACAATTTGTCCAACTGTGTGTTGATCCTCTTCAACGAGTGATTCAACGCCTTGACCACGTCCTCCCCCTCGCCACTGCCAATGAGGAATAAGTTGCAGCCAGACTACCGTGCAACCCGCACAAGTCGTAGACACCCACCCCGCAGTGGATATGATTTCATGTATCAGGATGCGTCTCCCCAGTTTGGTCAAATCATTCTCCCCCAGGTGAAGTATCACCACTGACGGGGGGCGGGTTGCTGCAACAATCATTCCAGAAAGTAATCCCTGAACTGCCTAATACTCAGGCCTCCCCTCCCGAAGAATGAGACGGAGAACCCCTCCTCTTCAGCCCTTCTCATCCCGTCACCTGCAAGAAATACATTTTTCGCGCGCCTAACATAAGAGTGGCCCACAATCCAAGTCACCAATGTCCGACGATCTTCCTGTTGCTTTTGTTGCAATGCTGCTGTCTTCTGCCGACATTCGGCAAGTTCCTCTCCCGCGTGACAGGTTCGAGAAACTGCAAAACCAAGAGAAACAAGCGTGGAGTCATCCGGCCATGTCACAACATGTCAACACGTACGTAGCGTTTGTAACACTCAGAAGACCACCTCCCAATACTTTTAACCTTTTCGGCTGGGAGTCTCCTTATCACTGTCTCAGTTGCTGCCCCGATTCTAAAAGAATGGGAGCCAAATTCCACGGGATCCAGGCCTGCCTTTGCGACCGTTAGGTCCAGGGCCTTCCTAAACTGGTACCAGGTCAAAATAGTACCATCCATGTGACACAATAGTGCCCCCCCCCGGCGTCCCGTCCCGCTGCCTCCTAAAAGCCTCCACATGCGAGACTGGACAACAAGGGTTGGTCCGAGCACGGTGAAGCACTATTGTTTCCCCCTTTCCCTCCTGGTCAGTCTTTGATCTTTGAATCGTTACCCACATGGTATCAGCATGGATCACCACGCAGCTCACCTGCAGGCCGCCCTTTTTGTCAACTTTGGACGCGGCTACTAGCTCGCCTAGTCTCAGGGCCCCATAAAACGCTACCATGAACGCCACCTTGAAAAGCAGCACCTCCCAAGAGGAAATACAGACATCCTGGAGTGCTAACAACAGGGCTGTAAGCCTTACCAGCCCAATAGGCTTTCTCGAATCTGTCGAGTGTCCCTGAATGTGATGCCAGCCCCTCAACACCTTGCGCACTACAAACGTGTTCGTAGGGTCCCTTACGCCCTTGGCCTGTGCAAAGAATGAAACTGCAGCCCTGTGCCTGTTTGCGGCTGCCACCGAGCGCCCTTCCTTGTGCATCAGCTCTAGGTATGCAACAAAACTGTCCTCATGTGCCCAGCTATCCTCCCAACCATGCCAGAGGAAAGTGCAGCAAGACAAGAACGCCCCTTTGTATGCTGTTTTGGTCCTGGGGGCTAAGCTAGATGCCACGAGGTACGGTAGTCTTGGGCACCAATCCGCCAGAGAGCAACTGGGAAAGGTGCTGGCGATGGGTCCGCTGCTGGAAGCTGTTCCCTGAACACCTGCATTTTGAAGCGAGAAAGGGCATCAGCTGCATTATTGAGAACACCTGGCACATGTTTGGCCCTGAAAGTCACGTTCCATTTTTTAGACATTGTAGCACAATCTCCTTTACCAAGCGCAGTATGAATGGACACCGCGCCACTTGCTGGTTAATGCATTCCACCACGCTCATATTGTCCGACCAGAAAACCACTGACTGATTGCTAAGGTGCGCCGCCAGACCATCAATGCTACCCATATCGGGATCTATTCCAGGAATCCGATGTTGGTGGTTAGTCCTCACGACCCCCATTCCTCAGGCCACTTCTGGGCGACCCACTTAGTGCCCAGGATGGCGCCGAAACCCACGCTACCAGCAGCTTCGGTCCATAAACCCAACTCTGAAGATGTTGTGGGGGGGGGGGGCGGCCACACTACTCTGCCATTTAAATCCTCCAGGAATGCCACCCATATCCGCATATCCTGGCGAACCTCCGCTGACAGCCTAGTGCGGTGATGTTTCTCTCTCAAACCCTTCATGGCTTGGGCAATCGACCGAGAGAAGGAGCGTGCCATTGGGATGACTCGCAATGCAAAGTTCAATTGGCCGACCGTCTCCTGTGAATGCTGCAATGTAACCTTCTCCTTCAGAAGGCACTGGCGCAATGCCACCCTAAATTTCGATACTTTGAATTTGGGTAACCTAAAGCACCCCTCCATGAATCAATCTCGATACCCAAGAACTCTAAACAGGTGGTCGGGCCAACCCGGGCGCTAACGGAACCCCGAAAACCCGCGTGAGCACGCAAAATTCCTGCAATGACCAGGCACACTCCAAAGTCCCCGCCGCTCCCAGGAAAAGGAAGTCTTCCAAATAATGCATGACCTGTTTGTGGCCCGTGGCCTGTCTCATGACCCACTCCAGAAAGGAACTGAAAGTCTCATAGTACGCACAAGAGATCGAGCAACCCATAGGCATACATTTGTCCATGTAAAACTTTTCCTCAAAAGCGAAACCAAGTAAGTGGTGGTCCAAAGGATGCACTGGCAACAAACGAAAGGCGGATTCAATATCAGATTTGGCCATGAGAGTGCTCCGCCCCCAATCCCTGCAATAGCTCTACTGCGTGGTCAAAGGAAGCATATTTTACACTACAAATTCCTTCATCTATTGCATCATTCAAGGACGCCCCTCTCGGTGCCGACAAGTTGTGGATCAGTCTAAACTCGCCCTTCTCTTTCTTGGGTACTACACCTAATGGTGAACACACAAAATCCGGCACTGGGACTTCCTGGAAAGGCCCCGCTATCCTGCCCAGGGACAGTTCTTTTCGGATCTTAGCCATAACTACCGCAGGATTATGTTGTACCGATAACTGGTTCCAACAGAGCGCACTGCCAGTGTACCCCCCAGCCGGGATCCGGAAACCTTGGGAGAAAGCTTCCTGCAGTAACGCAGCTGCCCCGTGGTCTGGATATCTATTCAACCATGGAATCATTGCCAGAACATTAACCGGGGAGGGGCTAACCGTGCTTCCAGCGCTATTCTGGTTTCTTTACCCCTCTCTGACTCTGGTTACCATTTTTCCTGCATGTTGTCTCGGGATGGGAAGTGTGACCACAGATTGCGTATGCATGTCTGAATCTACATGTGCCTGCCGGTCTAGTACAGGAACGCTTGTTAAAGTCCCAACACAGCCCCTTTCTTTCCCCGCCGCCTCCCCTACTCTTCCCTGGGAACTCATTCCCCGGCACCGCACGAAAGGGCTGATGGGTCTATGCGGGGAACACGCTGGCTACGGTCCCGGGCTGGGCAGGGGCCGTGCTCCCTGTGAACTGTTTATGCCACGACAATGAGTCCACCTTGTCCCATGACAACGACGAGTCGAACTCCTTCGACTTCCTGAAATTAACGTCATATTCTTTCCATGCGTCCCCGGCATACTGCTCGCTCCAACCCACGATCCTGCTCTGATGGCAAGCCATTGCCGCATGCACGTTTGGAGGGCGTTCAACAGTGATAGCTGTAAGGATGGAGAAGGCCCTGATCCAATTGCGCAGAATTTCCTCCACCCTAAACTTCGCACACTGTACTCTCCATTCACTAGGATGCATCCATTCCTTTAGCATTTTGGCATTTTCCATTTCCCTATTGTCTAATAGCAAAGAGAAAATATACATGTACTTTCCCGCCCAAATCATCTCTTTCACAGCCCGAGAAACATGTTGCCCTAAATCTTCGCTCCTAGACGGAATCGTCCCGTCCCCTAAAAGAGGCAGGGCTACCTCCTTACCATTACTGGACACCGGGGCTGGTCCTGCGTCACTTCCGTTTGGCCGAGCGGCATCCAAACCTGCAGAAGAAGGAGAAACAGAGGCCGCAGCCGCACTCGTAACTGTTCCTGCCCTAATCTTCTCCACCATTTTTGCCGCCTACGCGGCATGGTCTAACGTTGAGGGCATCATACCTCCTTGCTGCAGCCAAGGAAGTATAGTGCTATCTGTGCCGTTAACTCAGGAGGGATCTAAGTGTCGCAATCCGGTACTACTGCCGGCACCACTGGTGATGACGGCGCCATGGGTGCCGGCACAGGGGGCAATGGAAGTGGGCCATCTTGGGCAGACGGCGCCGGCCCGACAGGATTGGCCCCTGCTGGCAAGGCGGGAGCTGGTGCCAAGGGAGACGGGAGTACTGGCTCTGGGGTAGTGGGCACCGCCACCGGTGCACGAGCGGTAGCATTGCACATTGGCCGTTTAGCCTTGCAACTTTTAGGCGAGGAATCGGAATCTCCCTCCAGTAAAGGTGCATCAGTCTGCCGCTTGGGCCTACCGCGCGGGCCTGCGATATCATCCATCCTTTCCATCATATGGGCCTCTAGGCCGTCAACCTTATTCAATCTTTTATCCATGGCATTCATCGTACGCATCATGGCCTGAAACATCAACTCCATCTTTGACCCCTTAGCCTTGGCTCCCGGCATTCTAACTATTGATCAATTCGCTCACTGCTCAGATTCGCAACCAGTGCGCCCTGTACCTTCACGAGACAGAGGATGTGCAGGGGGCTATGAGCACCACGCAGCAACGACCGCAACACTGGCTATTCCGAATGTTAGGGGTGGCCAAACTCTAACGTAGAACCACCCGGTAGCCACACAAAGCGATGAAATGCAAGCCCCCAGCTTCCTCTTACTGTCGATGACTTGCGTGTCCTGCACTCTACAGATCCACCGTCCTCGATCTTTTACGGTCAACTCTCCCACACACTCCAGTCTGCAATCCTTGATCTGAAAAAGAAAACAGAAAATTAGGAGGCCCCGAGCGCAGAGCACGACCAGTGTGGGGGAGTGTCAGGCGACAAGAAGGGCCAACTGAGCGCTCCCCCCTCCTTTATTCCCAGGGATGTGGGGAGAGGGTGGGCCGCCCCCTCCCCTCACCCCTCGATGCCCACCCCTCTGACCCGGAAGACTGCACCACGCCTCCGGATCAGGGATTGGGCGTCAGCCGACCGGTGGTGTGGCGCACACCTCCAGCGTACCATTGGGCGCCGGGAGATTACACCCCCACACCACCGGTAGGCAAGGGGAGAGGGGATCGCCCCGCCGCCATGTGGGCAGGGGGGCCAAGGGCCCCCCCTTTTCATTTGTTTGCCTCGCCACCACAAACATTTAGTGTCCTAATTTACTGTAATAAAACCGGCTGGTCTCATGAATGTCTATTGAGATACGTTAAATGTTGTTTTCCTTTTATTGTTGTCTACTTTCTATTTCTGCATTTGTTGTCATTGATAATATTGCTCCTGTTATTTTGTAACAGGATATTGGATTATTTTGCAGGTAGGTGGTTGTTCAAGGTCAAAGATTATGAAACATAACCTCAGCTGCAATCAACACACATTTCCATAAGCTTTGTGCAAAACAAAGCAAGCGTGATAGGATATGACATCTATCTCCATGACCATGCTTTACTGAGGCCTATGTACTGAGGGAAAGGACAGTAATCCAGTGCGTAATATGAGGGTATAGATGTTACACTCCTTTGGTCATAGTGCGGGTCCTTGACCTAGCATGGTCTGAGACAGGCCTAGGTCTCTGCCACATGCTAAACTAGTGTGACACCAGGACCAAACTACAAGTCAGAATACCATTTTCCCATGCTGTCAAGCACTCAGTGCAGTGGTGCATGACTGTTTACCATGCAGGTTACATTCATTCAAAAGCAATACACACATCTTTTCTAAAGTGAGGGATTGCTAGTCAGTGTCTGACTGAGCACTGGTCATAAGATGAATATTTCTGAAGTACTTTGTGGAGACTTGACTTGTATAAGTTGCACTGTGTTAACTAGGTAGGAAGGGCCATCCTAGCAGAGCCATTTGAGATACTTCAGAACCAGCTGCAAATTCAGCCTGTCATACTAAACCATTTTGGCAAGCCTGAATCAGGCTTAAAAATGTAATAATCACAAGGTATGCTTTAGCACCCCTAAGGTAGGGTGCATGGTATTTAAAAGTAGGACATGTAAAAATGTAATGTTACACATGTCATTACAGTGAAAACGGCTAAAAGTTAGGGAAAAATGTCCTTGGGAGTGGGGAGGTGTTGTCTGGCCCTTGAAAAAATGGCATGAGGGCTCTGCTCAAGCCCTTGAATAACTTCAAAAGAGGCAAGCCCTTTCACTGGCAGATTTAGCTCAGAATATCCACACAGGCCAGTTTCCTATTTCCATAGTCACACCTCTATGTGGGTACAGGGAGCACTGACCATGGAAAAAAGGTTATGCCATGCTGGATTTAGAAAAATAGGAGCACTGTGGGATTGCTCACATTAAAATCCATTGGAAGGGCAGCAAAAGTGGGTTGGTCCACTCTAGAAACTTTTACTCTACTGGGTAGGGAGTGGCTAGGAGATACACCCACCTACAGGTTGTTGTCAGGCATAAATGTAGCACCATTCTCTGAACACAGCTGGACCATAGGACGTTTCAAAAAAGGACTGCATTGCAGTCTGAAGACCGGAGAAGGTTGCATCTGCTTTCTTTGTACACAGGACCCCATAAATTACTCAAAGGGCCATTAGGCTGACCTCCTGTTTGAGCCACAGGGACAACAATCTTAAGGAGACCAGTTTCCTGCATTCCCACATGACCAGTTCAAACTGGACCTGTCCAGGACCCTGCTTATGGCCTCTTCCAAAGAGAATCTTTATCACCTCCAATTATTGACCACAAGGTACAGAACTCTTGGCTGTGGCAAAGCATACTCCTCCATGCCTAACCCTAAATCCTTAGACTTGGAAACTTTTGGCAAACTTTTTGCGTGGAGGACCATCAGGAGACAAGGACCAATCCGAAAAGTGGATCCGCTGAAGGTGTATCACAGCCGGGCCTAAGTTTACCTTAACTCCAGCTACATTTTTCCCTTCAGCAGCAAACCCTTTTCAGATGGGCCTCTTAATGCCGGAACCCGATGATGTCTAGCCCTCTTTAGCTACAGCCTACTGTTTTTGCCGCTGAGGAAATCTGACTTGCAGAAAAGTGTCTAAATATGAACATAGAAAGCTTCAGCGTCTTCACAGTTGAAGGCGATCAGATCGACATCAAGAGTGTGAAACCTGAACTTTTCCTGCTCTGAGTTTTTCCCACCTTTGTCAATGGCCTCACTAAGACTTCATCCTCCAGTGATCCCACATTGACTAGCTCCTCTTTAGCTGCAACCTACTGCCATGAACCACTGCTACTTTCTACCTCAAAAAAAGTTTCTATGTGTGAAGGTGACTTTTTAACTGGGAACAAATTGGTCTGGTCCATATATCATACCTCAATCCATCACAGTCTGCATTGACTTTCACCTTAGTGCAGGTCAATGTAACCAGAGTGGCGCTTCATGATTTTTTATTACATTTTTTAATTGAAGCTTTAAAATTGTAGATATCTGGTTCCCTTTATTGGATGTTTGTTGTTTGGGCGTCATTTTATTAATTTACATATTCACAATTTTTCTAATTGTGTTGGGATTCTTCTTTAGTTGTGTTTTGACTTTTTACCTGTCTAAGTACTGCAAGAAAATGTACACGTTGCCTCTAAAGTTAAGGCTGCTTGCTCTGTGTCATAGCTACCAGAAGGCTGAGCTCAAGTTTCTTTAGTGACTTTTTTTTGTTTACCCTGGCAAGAACTGAGAATATTACTTGAATTGGGTTCTCATCCTTCTCAACTAATACCCTCATTTCTCACACCATGCTTTCCAGTAGAAATTTCAGTTTGTTGTATTAAAAAAATTGCCCCATTTCAGACGTGCTGTTTTACATCTTAAAAATCAACATATCATTTGATTTACTTTTTTTTTCTTTGCCTAAAGTTGAAACTAATGAGTATTGTAAGCAAAGCACCAAAAGTATTTTATGACAGCAAACGTTCAACAGTCCATATTCCATTTTTCAAGGGAGCCTAAAGACTAGAGTGGTCATTTTAGAGATTTGCAGATGTTCCGTCTGTCAACCTCATGATACAACCTCCACATTGAGAGGTTGAGGAAAAGCAGTGTTACATATTCATTATAGAGAATCTAGAAAACAGAATGGATTTTATGACTTGGTTCTTCGACATGTGCAGTGCAACAGTGCAATTATATAGGGTGACATGGAAATCTGCACAGAGAAACCTTTGCACAGCGGAAATAAAATAAATGTGACTTGCAGCTGTGCACTCTGAATTAGCCTCCATCCCGCTGCTCACTGTGCTCTGTTCATCGCTTCCTTTTTCTTCGGAATTGGCTTGCTTAATTGCTCCCTCGTGAAAAGAATTAAGAAAAGGACTCATGGAGCCATCCAAGATACAAGAAAGACAAAAGAGACCTGGCAAATGAAAAATAATTGCCAACAGAAATTGCAGTAGAATGTACAGAAATTGCAGTTAAAGTGAACAGTGATGTGTAAAAAACAGCCTTTTGTGCCACACAGTGATTACTTTGTGTACTGTCCAAAAAAATCTATTTCATGCTTCAAAGAAATGACTGCCTGGGAACACGTTTCAAGGGAACTTGGTTGTTTAAAAGAAACTTGTAACATTCTCTAAAAGCCGATTTCGTTATTAAAGCTGATTGCAGAAATAAAGACTGTCCTATTTCAACCACAATGTGTGGTACTTTTTAGTGCGGTTCTCCTGAGTGTTAAATTGCTGACCCCTTATGGCATGTTTTTATTACAACCTAGATTTTCAAAGGCTTTCAGCACATTCCATATGTATTGCATGAGTGCCAAACGTAGCTGTCATTTATATAAATAAAGAGCTAAATTAATTTAAATTACATAAAAACACATTTCCTGCTCAGTGAATGATAGATACATCGAAGTATTTTGAATTTCATAGACACATCGAAGCAAGGAAAAGGTAATTGTTGCATGATCAAACGTGTTGATCAAACGTGTTGATATGTTGACAATGAGAAACCAATCAGAATCCACAAAATGCTGTCCAGAACCCTGGTACTGGATTTATCAAGTATTTCAGAACACTGCTTATGGGGATGAGGGGTGTGAATGCGATAGGAATAAGTGGAAAGAGAGGTCAAACAGGCATTTGTGATGGGCATCTGGCTTTATTTTAGTGAAAGGCTTGACGCTGCAGAGATGGAGGGAGATGCCGGAATAAACCAGAGACGTTTGCAGGCATCGAAAAGTGGGCAAATGTCTAGGGTCCCCACCTGCGAAGGGGCCCCTGTGACAAAAGATCTTTATGTCTAGCAGACATGTATTTCTTCATCTAAACGTTTAACATTTAATATTGGTTGACATCATGGGTCTTAAATTAGGAGAAAATTCGGTAATAAAATGATGACGTTGTTAGGAGAATGGCTCCTAAGGAATCTCTTGCCAGGGGCACCCAAGATTCTTAAGATAACACTATAATGAACATGTACAATGCTGATAAGATTTATGTCACAACCAAGAGAGATTTACAGATACATTAAATGTGTAAAAGAGATACCACTATGACTATGGAGTTGAACTTTGAACTTTTACAGTTCCATGCTCCATGGTCTAAGATAGAAGGCCTTACATGAAAGGTATATATTATAGCCCATTAAGGTTCCTGGAAAAACAGAAAAAATATCACAATTACTCAATGGAGGATTATGTTGATGGCTGTGCAAATTATACAGTCAGTAAAGCTATTAACTGATGGAATACATCTTGTGATGAGCAATCAATCAGTGAAATACTAATTAATTGTGTTCTTTTATAGTAATCTTGTTTCAAGCATTGTCAGTATTTTAAATAGTACTTGATCAACAACATAATAATTTTCTTCAATTTCCATATCAGACAACCTTCGGAAATACAAGGTCATAGTGAATAACATATATTTTTATCTTATACATAGCTCTTCTAGAGAGCCTTCAGCGTGAACAACTAGATTCTAGATGTATTAACTCTATGACATGGCATAGCAACTTTCGTTAACACAAAGGGGTCAATGACGATCTTGTTAGGAAGGCCTACAGAGATTTTCCGTAGTGAGCAAATCCATTTCGGAGCCTATGATTCCAAAGGATTCGTCCCCTGTTCCGAACAACCAAGTACGATTCGAAGATCTCGTCTGCACAACCAAATCTTTTACAAACCCAATCCTGTCAGTCTGACTCGTTCGCAGCTGCATCGTGCCGCGCAATGGAGCCGGCATTCGAACTAGCGAGTACGCTGCACCCATCAACTCTAATTTAAGTACTGAGTGATGTTAAATATGAGGCATGAGAACACTAGTATTTTACACACAGATGTTGACAGTTTTATTATTTAGATAACTGGGAAGGCTATAGACAGCAATATCATGCATCAAAACCTGTCATAACCATTCATCATGGACTTTTGGTGAAATCCATTTAGACACTTTCAGAAGCTTCTTCTTGATAGGTGTGTTAATGGATTTATGTTATTACGCATCCCCATGTTACCCCTGCTGGCATTTCAAACATCATGTAACACATAGTAACAGAGTTCAAATAGAAAGTTATGTTGTAACCGATGAGAGTAAAAGTTATGTCCTTGTGAAAGTGTGTATAGTAGCAGAAAAGAGCATGTCCCTGGATCCACAGAGATACAAAGGGGTTGTATTGTATCGGATATTTCTTGTTTGAGAAGAAAAAACCCTACACATAGTGGCAGAACCATCCCAAGACTGGGCTTGTCCCAGAAAGCCTATGTAAAATTATACATCATTGATGTTGGAACAAAATATCTTCAAAATCAGAAATCCAACAAATGGTATTTTAGTCCAGATGGAGTCTAAAGTCACAGAAGAAGAATGGCTGCCGGCCTTCACACATTTTTATATCTGGTTGGTAAGAAGAAAGCAGAGTTATTACCTCTTAACATGATTCTGCATGTGATACTCCGGTTTCAGTGAGGTGTTGCCTCTAGTGTTGTGTGACTGCCAGGCTGAAGTGCATTATTTTCAGAACTGGGCAACACTTTTAATATGCTGGACTAATCTGAGCAGTTTCTGTAATTAGGCATTAGGTGTGTGATGCCAAATTACCGAAACTATGTGATAAAAGTCAGCTTGTGTAAATAAGAGGAATTTGAGGCAAAAGTCCTACCGGAGGAAGACGGGAATGACAAACTAAGGGAAAGCGAGTGGCTGCTGGTTTCTGCTATTCCTGTTGTATAACATTTAGGGGTTTATTAGGATTGTAGATTTTCCGCATCCTCTGGGCCGGCGGAAGCCACCGCCGGCCCAGAGGATGCGGAAAATCCGCAGCGGACCCACCAAAGACCCACCGCCACATTAGGATGGCTGGTGGGTCCTGGTTTCCGTCCGCAGCTTTTCCGCCGCGGCTGGCTTACAACCGCGGCAGAAAAGCACTAATATGGTGACGGTATCTTTCAGACACCATTAGCCAGATTAGGATGGGCTCTGATACATGCTTTTCCATGGCGGCTTTTCCGCCGTGGAAAAGCATGTGTAACTTCACTGCGGGGGGGCCGTTGTGGGCCCCCTAGGTGAAGGGGGGTGTGGGGGGTGCACATGGGGAGACATATGGTACCCCCCTGCATTTGTATGCAGAAAGCGGCAGGCACCGCGCGGTGCCTGCCACTTTCTACATACAAATGCAATGCGTGCATTTTTAACATTGCTGCGGGTGCAGCTTGAAGCCGCACCCGCAGCAATGTTAAATATAGAGGATGTGACCGCCAGGGTGGCGGTCACATCCTTTTTGTACAGGAGGGAACTCCGCATGCCATACGGAGGTTCCTTCCTACTCTGGGTTCGCGGACGAAGTGTGGTTTTCTAAGCACAAAATGCGTCCTTGGTTCCAATTGGGGTGTGGGGCGCATTTTACACTGAGAAAATGGCATTAAATGATGGATTACACTTTTCACGTAATTACGTATAATTATGAGTATTTTGGCAGTAAATAAGAATTATAATGCTGGAAAGAATTAGCCAGTTATTCCCAACTGTAAACTAGTATTGAACCTATGATGCTTTTGATTTATTTTCTAAAATGTATTAGAAGAGATGTTTCATTTCTAGCATGATCGTTTTTTTTTCCATGTAGGTTGTTGTGGCACTCTCATTGTGTGTGGATATAGCTCAGCCGGTTCTGATGTTTGCATATGGTTTTACTTTGTCAGGTGTTGGCATCATCACTGTAACTGTGAGCCTCCCCCTTGGTTATGGAGCCCTTAGACCAGCATTGACTTGGGCAAACAAAAAATCCTTCACCAGGCTAATGAACTAGAAATGTTCATTGAAGTCAAATGAGTTAAGAAGTTGGAAAATCCTTTACCTTTTTTACATTAAAACAGAAACACTAATTAGAGTCCACCAGTAAAAGGTAATAACTGATAAATAAATTAAACACAATGAACACTGACCAATAAAAACACCCTTAAAGGAAACTAATGAATACAATAAGAAATTAATCAAAAACACAATGTAAAAGGAGCAGAAATGTACAACATTTTCCACACCAAAAACTACTAAAGCTGCAAAACAACGACAATATGTCAGATTGCTATCAGAAAAAAACCTTCCTTCACAAGTAATTAAAACATTTATTTTAACATGGTAACTTATTTTAACAAAACACAAATATACAAATAACTAACCATCTACAATCTACAGACTGACCAATAAAATTCAGCAATTGAACACCTGGAAAAGGGTCATACAAAGTAGGCAAAATCAAACCACTTCTAAATATGAGTTAAACCTTGAGCCCTTGAGCATAAAAAGTAAAAATAAAAGCCCCCAACTCCTAGAAACTCCTGCAAACTACCCCACAAAAATGTCAATAATAAGAATATTTTTCTCCAACACAAAATAAGCCAAATGATCCACATTAGAAATCCTACAATGACAAATCAAAAAAGAGTACAGCAATTATAATCAACAACACAGCTGTGGATATAACATGTGGTATAAAATGCAAAAGATCGTTCCAATATTTTGCATACATTTGCAAAGCAAAATTAATATATTACAATTTTATCTTTCCCTTTACCTGTATTAATGCATTTTCAAGACGGAAGGTCGATTTTCAAATGTCATTTTATATGTGATGAAATTGTTTTTATATAAATACTTTATATGCAATAGATATATTGTGAAATAAGGTAATATTGATTGATTGTTTGCATGATGGACCCTCCCTCCTACATGACAACCTAAATAGTAAGCCAAACCTGTACATAAAAATGTACTTGTGATGCATGTCCCCACAAAGCAATCCCTCACAAGAGGGTCCAAAGTTATGAGTCTTTTAGCTCAAATGGTGTCATTCATCACCACCCTGCATTGTTTCCAAGGAGCAGTCACCGAAACTAATGTCAGATTTCACATAAATGTGGAATGCACCACTAACTTCCCAAAAAATTGTATCCATCCACTGTTGATGTTAAATTAGTTTTTCCTGTATTCTTCTTTGTTCAACAAAGAACAGCCTACGCATTTCATCCAACTTGTGTGAACTTCATCAGGACTTAATGTATAAGTATAGACTTCTTGGAAAGTAGGTCTTTATAAATGGTAGAAGAAGATTTAGGGACTGTGTTAGTCCTGCATCGCACCTTTTCCCTCCTGGATCCAGGGCCAGACAGCAACGAAGACTGTCCTTATTTCCGTCCTCTTGCTCTGTGCTCAGACATTAAGCCCAGATGAAGTCCACACCAGTTGGACGAAACACGTCAGCGGTTCTTTGTTGCACAGAGAAGAATAAAGGAAAAACTCTTTTAACATTAATAGTGGATTGATATGATGATTTTTGGAAGTTGGTGGTGCATTCCACATTTGTGTGAAATTATAACATTTGCTAAAGCATTACATTTTTTAAAACTAAGGCAATGTCAAACAGGGATGATGGACTGTACATTCAAAATGTGCCCTAAACAATTCACCGAGATATGCACCAGACAAGGTGAACATCAAAACACTAATTGATGCCTTGCTATCTAATAGACAAAGTATCACTTAATAGACAAAGTATCACTTACTACAAACTACTTTACCACATTGAAATAAAAACTTCTTCCCATATATAATAATATTCTACTTTGAGCAAGCCATGATACACATAATATTTAAACTGTACCCACAGATAGCCATTCAAGGTGCTACTACCACTTTAATCATTTGGGTACATTTACAACAAACTGCTAGTTTGTCATTGAAATAAAAAAATAACTAATTGAACTAGCCTAAGTCTTTGTTAAAGAAGTATCTAGCCACAACAACTTACTTATAGAAATCTCAGTTTACTAACAAAACCGGCCCAAATTAATTCCCCTAAAATACTACTACGAAGATACTTGTGTTGGTAAACTGCATTGCTCCGGACACAGACGCCAATCCAAGTGTCAAATAAAATAGTGGAATGTGTATAAGAGCACCATGGCTCAAGAAGCCAAAACCAAAACCGCAGTAGAAGGATAGCAGATTACTACCATTCACACTAGGGGGATCCACCTTACATTCAACAAATTCATAGTGATCCTACAAAAGGTACAAATCAACCAACAACTAAGAATCAAGCAATCAGTAACCCAAATTTAACCTAAAACAAGTTAGCAAACCAGTAGAATATATGATGTCCTACTATTTAAAGATTGTTCATAAACAACAAAGAATCATTATTAACAACAAAGGAGTACAAAACTTAGGGCCTCATTAGGATGTCGGTAGAAAAGGCTATGAATGAAATTCGGGTTTACCTAATCCGTGTCAGAACCCCTGTTTCCGACCCACTAAGAACATTTTCTGACCAACCGATTTCAATGAAAGGTAACTGCTCCATCTTTCTGACACCGGTCCGAATGGCATTCAGAGAATCCGAGTTGGTCAGAACTGAATCGTACAGGTCTACGGACTGCGTTCCAGAGCGACGCATTACAATGTCGGGTTCTAATGGGTTCTAACAGCCTTTCTGAATCAGTTTGTCTAACACAGACCAGCTGTTAGAAGCTTACTTTGGGGGCCCAGAGCAGGTCGCCCTTCATCAGGAGGCCTCCGGTTGGCGCCAGTGGGAATACCAATGGCACCCCTCTTTCAAAGGGTGCCTGCCATAGGGTGCACGGTTTTCCGCGACCACTCCTTTTTCCAATGGGAGCCTGAGTTGCCGGTCGGAACACAGGCTCCCATTGAAGTCAATAGGAGTTTGACCGAAAGGTGGGTGGAAACATTGTAATCAGTAAGTTGGACTCCCTGAAACTGAAACTGAGGGAGTTCGAAACGATTCCCGCAAGTAGTCTGTCGGATCCTTTTCCGACCAACATCATAATGAGGCCCTTATAATCGAAAGCAATCCCTAATATAAAAACCCAGCTACCTACTCACTAAACAAGTAACCTTAACAAAGGCACACCCAACATAACAAAAGTATTTTAAAATAAATATTAAACAATTTTATTTTCACACTTTAGACAAAAAATGCAAATAACATAGAGAAGAAGACCAATACAAACAAATGTATGTTTAATTATTCATTTAAAATAAGCACATCAGCAATCATAAAACACAATGTTAGAAATAAGCACAAAAGGGAAGCAAGAAAATCCAGCGCAAAGACATGTAAAGTAACACACCGTAATTACAGCAATTGCAAATACATATGGAAATATACCATTTCCCACCTACAAATAAATACTTTAAACTTACAGTTCTGTAGCTGTAGAACACCACCCAAATCCATGTTGTCAAAACATAATCAAAACATAAATAAATAAAAAGTAAAGTGTCATTAAATATAATTATAAAAAAAAGTCTACTGCAAATCCATCGAAGTAGTCAAAAGTCATAAGAATCATTAAAAACATTAAACAAAGACATGCACCAGGAAACCTAAAAAAATCTAAGGATACTTTGAAACCAAAATAATTTGCTTAAAGAAAATGCAAAAACCATAGTTCCTCAGGATGACTTCTGATCCATAAACTTCTAAAACACATAGAATAGCCATCCACACAAAACAATATTTTCAAATACAATATAAACTTTGGATTACAACTATAAAAAAAGGAATTTGCTAACGCACAATCTGGCTAAAGAATACTACTACCAGTAGCGGTCGGCAGTAGGTGTTTCTATAGGGCGGTGACGTGGGCAGGAGGAGGGGCAGGGTGGGGGGAAATAATGTATGGATTACGGAGTTTTACAGGTAAGTAAACATTTAAATACATAAAACGAATTTCGTTGCGCGCACTGCATCACATTTGGTGTACTGGGCTCTGACACTCCAAATGCTATTCTAAACTGTGCTGACTTTTCTTACTACAAGCGCACTCGTTTTAAGACAGTTCTAGCAGCGCAGTTCTAGCAGCGCATAGCATCTGGTCAGTTGTAGCAAAAAAATGCGGGTTGGGAAGATACAACAGATACACCAGACTATACAGGAACAAGACTCTCCCACCCTTAATTTTTGCTGATGCTACTATGGCAGAGTGGGCTAGAAATGGAATCACAAAAATAGGATATTTGCTGGGCCCAGATGAAAAGATATTGCAATTCTCCGATTTGATGGCAAAATTCAATATTGTTAGACAGAGCTTCTTTAAGTATTTGCAGATCAGGAGCTTCCTCAATAGGAAAAAAGGAGGCGAGGCAGGATTTGTAAAGAATAATATTATGGAAGCTATAGAACAGGGAGGGATGTGTTCTATTCGTCATTTTTATGCTAATTTGGTAGAAGTGAAGCAGGACGATGTTGAAAAATATGGAAATAAATGGGCTGGGAAATTAGGGATACAGAGCCAATTTTTCTTGGACTCATTGGAACTAGGTTGCTCTGTTCTCTGTTCTGCCTCGCTCCAATCCCAACACTACAAAACTTTATATCAACTCTACCATACACCGGATCGTATTGCACAGTGGGGTGGTATTACAGGGACTACTTGTCCTCGCTGCAATACTCCGGCAGCGGATAGTATTCACATTTTTGCGTTATGTCCTCAATTAAGAACACTGTTGAAAGGTATCGAAGAATTTATGGATCGTACGCTTGGATTGAATGTGATTTTAACACCAACTGTAATTATGTTAGGTGTTAGGGGGTTTGATGGTGAATATTGTGAATTTTTATTTGTAGCAATGGCGGTGTATAGATTGTTGATTGCTAGAGCCTGGCTGGATATACTACCTCCAGTAACACAACAATGGATTGCTTTGTTATTGGGGACGTTCAATCTTGAAAAGGGCATTTATGCTAGGAAAGGTAAAAGGGCAAGGAGGCTGGGAAGGCAAATATGGGAACCAGTTCATCGATGGAAAGAAAGGGTAAATGAAAGCCATAATTGATTTAATGCTACATAAAAATGTTTGTTTCTAGTATTTGTTTAATACATGTATTTATATTTTGTGTATTCTGATGCTATATGTGTGCCCAAAAAATTCTTAATAAAAAAAAAAAAAAACATACAAATTGATCTGTTAATACATATTTATATATATATATGAACGTAATAATAAGAAGAAATATTCAATATTTTTGCCATAGAATAGCGGAAAGGGTAAAATTTACTATTACCTCTCCAGTGCCTGCAACAGGAGAGAAAGCGTTGGATAGCGTAGGGGTAAAAATGACTATTCCCACTCCAGTGAGTGCAACAGTAGGGAAAGCGTTGGATAGCGATAGGGTAAAAATTACTATTCCCACTCCAGAGAGTGCAACAGTAGGGAAAGCGTTGGATAGCGTAGGGGTGAAAATTACTATTCCCACTTTAGAGAGTACAACAGTAGGGAAAACGTTGGATAGCGGGAGGGTAAAAATTACTATTCCCACTCCAGAGAGTGCAACAGTAGGGAAAGAATTGGATAGCGTAGGGGTAACAATTATTACTCCCACTCCAGAGAGCGCAACAGTAGGGAAGACGTTGGATAGCAGGAGGGTTAAAATTACTATTCCCACTCCAGTGAGTGCAACAGTAGGGAAGGCTTTGGAGAGCGTAGGGGTAAAAATTACTATTCCAACTCCAGAGAGTGCAACAGTAGGGAAAGCGTTGGATAGCGTAGGGGTAAAAATTACTATTCCCACTCCAGAGAGTGCAACAATAGGGAAAGCGTTGGATAGCGTAGGGGTAAAAATTACTATTCTCACTCCAGAGAGTGCAACAGTAGGGAAAGCGTTGGATAGTGGGAGGGTAAAAATTCCTATTCCCACTCCAGAGAGTGCAACAGTAGGGAAAGAGTTGGATAGCGTAGGGGTATAAATTACTGTTCCCACTCCAGTGAGTGCAACAGTAGGGAAAGCGTTGGATAGCAGGAGGGTAAACATTACTATTCCCACTCCATGGAGTGCAACAGTAGGGAAAGCGTTGGATAGCGTAGAGGTAAAAAATACTATTCCAACTCCAGAGAGTGCAACAGTAGGGAAAGTGTTGGATAGTGGGAGGGTAAACATTACTATTCCCACTCCAGACAGTGCAACAGTAGGGAAAGTGTTGGATGGCGTAGTGGTAAAAATTACTATTCCCACTCCAGAGAGTGCAACAGTAGGGAAAGCGTTGGATAGCGTAGTGGTAAAAATTACTATTCGCACTATGGAGAGTGCAACAGCAGGGAAAGCGTTGGAAAGGCTAGGGGTAAAAATTATTATTCCCACTCCAGAGAGTGCAACATTAGGGAAAACGTTGGATAGCGTAGGGGTTAAATTTACTATTCCCACTCCAGTGAGTGCAACAGTAGGCAAAAAATACTTCATATATTAATTTAAAAGAATATATTAATACCAATTACAAATGAATTAAAAATAATTACCAATTTAATATAATATAATAATTAATCAATTAAAAATACAAATAAAAAATATATAATAAAAATCATTACCTATTAATACAAATTAATTACCAATTCACAATTAATTAATTAGCAATTGAAAAATGATTAACAATGAATAAAAAATAAGCACCAATAAATAAATTAAAACATTTAATCAATTATAATTAAATCACTTCCCACCCTATTCCCCTATAAACCCACAACCCACTACAGAAAAAAATAATAATATAATTATCAATTAATCAATTAATAAAATTGAATTACCAATTACAATTTAATTAATAAACAATTAAAAATTAATTAACAATTAATTCAAGATAAATACCAATAAATAAATTAAAACATTTAACCAATTATAATAAAATACTTCCCACCCTCTTCCCCTATAAACCCACAACCCGCTACAGAATTAAATTATGCAAAAATTAAATACCATAAAATGTATTACTTAAAATAAATTATAAAATAAATACACACTTTTCACACATATACTAACATAAAAAACACTTTAAAAAATGTGTTATTATAAAAAAATCTATATTTTTACCATCTATATTATATACTTCGATATTTTGACTTTCTATATTTATGTAAATCAATATTAACTTACTTACCTCAAATTTGATATTTTTGTTGTCTATAGTCTGTCTATTCGATATTTTGTCAATAAAAAGACAGGCTAGTTAGTGAAGACAGAACGGGTGTAGCGCTCCCACTATCCATATGATTTCGGGGCAAATGCTAAAGAACATATATATGTGTATATATGTATATATCTCTATGCCAGATCAAAATAAGTATCTGGTCTCTGGCTCCCATCAGTCACCACTCGGAACCGCCCTTCATCATTTGGGGCCCCGAGGACCAACACTGTACCAGATCTCGGTGTATTGACAGAAAGAAGAGATCTTCCTGTAAGTCTGTATGTGTTGGTATTATGGTGCAAACCATATGTGTTGGTGAGGTAGCTGATGGGGTTGAAGAGAGATCTACAGTGCAGTGCAAGAAAAACCAGGAAAAGAATAGGGGTGAATAAAATTGGTTTAAGGAGCAATAATTAATTTATTAGGGTTTAACTCCTAGCACCAATGTTAAAAAATAGCTCAGACAGGGTGAAATTATAACCTGCCTAGTGGTGTGACGTGGTCGACATGTTTCAGCAAACCTGGCTATTAGCCTTGCTTTCTTCAGGACCTATTAGTTACAGCTACTGCAAACAAAACAAACCCAACGTGACAGATTAAGTAAAAGAGTAAAAGGTAGTGTAGGAACGACACAGAAAAGTCACCTGAACCTCCAGGTTGTGTCTGTTCCAGACCTCTTCTTACACTCAGCGGCGGGCTGAAAATACAAAGCATGGCGTGAGCTAATCTCCCCATAACTGTCTACAACAAGCCTATCTGATACACCTCGTGCAAATTTATCCACATAGGTGTAGTCCAGAACCTGAACTCTTAACAAGGCACACTGACCAAGTGTAAATGAAAAAGTGATGAATGAAACATTTCAAGTCTCACAGGGTACCCCTTACCTGATCAGTAAGAGATAAACACCTCACCTCGCCTGGCTGCGGCTCAGGACTGGTGAAGCACCGCTCTATAAAAAAAGGGGGTGAATAAATTCAAAGTCAAGAATCCTTCACCGTGTAGAGCCTGAATTTAATCAATGAGAGCACTACTTATAGTTAGATGTTAGCATATGATGAGGAGTAATGTCATAGCCATTTTAGCATCAAATGCATGTATCTGATGTTGCAAAATATGTTTTAATTGGACCCAAATATCAAGTGTGCAAAGCCAGGTAGTGTAAAGCCAGGTAGTGTATGGCGGTGGGTGCCACGTCACCGCTAGATTATAGAATATGCCCAATGTTGCAGGACTCAAATGCCAGAAACGCTCGTATCACAGCGTACGACCCGCCAGGTTCAAATGTTACTTGCAGCAGTAACACATTCCCCAACCATTACAGGGCTGTGAGCGCGTGGGACAACAAAAGACCCAGAAGACCCGTTTTCTATCTGCTTGTCAGTTAAGGACTCTATGCTGAGGCTCAGAACTGCGCGCTATTGCCAGGGAGCGTAGCGCGCACTCACCTATCCGTCGGTACTTCCTCGCGGCATCTGTGCCGTCTGGGGAGGTACCGGCGGGATGTTTACACCATGATTATGTAGCGTGTTGACTCATTGGTCCGTTCAGCTCACGTGACGCGCCAAACAGAGCGTCACGCATCAGCAAAGGAACGGAGCCCCTGATTGGGGCTGCGTCCCGGCTAGGTAACCAATAGTATGCCTAGTCAAGGACAATAATAACAAACAGCTCTGGATAGAGCGCAACAGTTAATGACAATTGACAGAGTGCCCACCGCTTTGCTCGATCTATGTCAGAAAACGATCAAGACACTCCCGGTGGTTGCACTTTGCAGAATCTGACGTGATGCACAGTCATCTAGAATGTTATCTATTGAATGACACAAGTGTCAAAAGGGCCTTAAAAGAACCTTAAAAAAACAAGCAGTATATTATATACTGTTTTATGCCACTGCTTGTTTTTTTAAGGTTCTTTTAAGGCCCTTTTGACACTTGTGTCATTCAATAGATAACATTCTAGATGACTGTGCATCACGTCAGATTCTGCAAAGTGCAACCACCGGGAGTGTCTTGATCGTTTTCTGACATAGATCGAGCAAAGCGGTGGGCACTCTGTCAATTGTCATTAACTGTTGCGCTCTATCCAGAGCTGTTTGTTATTATTGTCCTTGACTAGGCATACTATTGGTTACCTAGCCGGGACGCAGCCCCAATCAGGGGCTCCGTTCCTTTGCTGACGCGTGACGCTCTGTTTGGCGCGTCACGTGAGCTGAACGGACCAATGAGTCAACACGCTACATAATCATGGTGTAAACATCCCGCCGGTACCTCCCCAGACGGCACAGATGCCGCGAGGAAGTACCGACGGATAGGTGAGTGCGCGCTACGCTCCCTGGCAATAGCGCGCAGTTCTGAGCCTCAGCATAGAGTCCTTAACTGACAAGCAGATAGAAAACGGGTCTTCTGGGTCTTTTGTTGTCCCACGCGCTCACAGCCCTGTAATGGTTGGGGAATGTGTTACTGCTGCAAGTAACATTTGAACCTGGCGGGTCGTACGCTGTGATACGAGCGTTTCTGGCATTTGAGTCCTGCAACATTGGGCATATTCTATAATCTAGCGGTGACGTGGCACCCACCGCCATACACTACCTGGCTTTACACTACCTGGCTTTGCACACTTGATATTTGGGTCCAATTAAAACATATTTTGCAACATCAGATACATGCATTTGATGCTAAAATGGCTATGACATTACTCCTCATCATATGCTAACATCTAACTATAAGTAGTGCTCTCATTGATTAAATTCAGGCTCTACACGGTGAAGGATTCTTGACTTTGAATTTATTCACCCCCTTTTTTTATAGAGCGGTGCTTCACCAGTCCTGAGCCGCAGCCAGGCGAGGTGAGGTGTTTATCTCTTACTGATCAGGTAAGGGGTACCCTGTGAGACTTGAAATGTTTCATTCATCACTTTTTCATTTACACTTGGTCAGTGTGCCTTGTTAAGAGTTCAGGTTCTGGACTACACCTATGTGGATAAATTTGCACGAGGTGTATCAGATAGGCTTGTTGTAGACAGTTATGGGGAGATTAGCTCACGCCATGCTTTGTATTTTCAGCCCGCCGCTGAGTGTAAGAAGAGGTCTGGAACAGACACAACCTGGAGGTTCAGGTGACTTTTCTGTGTCGTTCCTACACTACCTTTTACTCTTTTACTTAATCTGTCACGTTGGGTTTGTTTTGTTTGCAGTAGCTGTAACTAATAGGTCCTGAAGAAAGCAAGGCTAATAGCCAGGTTTGCTGAAACATGTCGACCACGTCACACCACTAGGCAGGTTATAATTTCACCCTGTCTGAGCTATTTTTTAACATTGGTGCTAGGAGTTAAACCCTGATAAATTAATTATTGCTCCTTAAACCAATTTTATTCACCCCTATTCTTTTCCTGGTTTTTCTTGCACTGCACTGTAGATCTCTCTTCAACCCCATCAGCTACCTCACCAACACATATGGTTTGCACCATAATACCAACACATACAGACTTACAGGAAGATCTCTTCTTTCTGTCAATACACCGAGATCTGGTACAGTGTTGGTCCTCGGGGCCCCAAATGATGAAGGGCGGTTCCGAGTGGTGACTGATGGGAGCCAGAGACCAGATACTTATTTTGATCTGGCATAGAGATATATACATATATACACATATATATGTTCTTTAGCATTTGCCCCGAAATCATATGGATAGTGGGAGCGCTACACCCGTTCTGTCTTCACTAACTAGCCTGTCTTTTTATTGACCCTCTGGTACTCTGTTGTGAATACTGTTAGTTGGGCTTGTATTCAGAGCTGGTCATTAAACTGCCCATGGGTCCCCCCTTACTGTATGTGTTTTGAATATTCGATATTTTGTCCATTACATTCGATATTTTTGTTGTCTATATTTTGTCCATTCGATATTTTGTCCATTCTATATTTTTAACTCGATATTAATGCAATTCTATATTTTTTACTCGATTTTATGACTGTATACCGAAAAGTGCATCACATAAATATTCACATATAATGCTCACATTTGTAATATAACATATTTGATTTAGCATGGTATGCACTAAAATAGTTACTTTGTCTATTCCCACTACTGTTTGATAAGGTATTGTTTTGTACACCAAAGAAATCGCATTTACTATTCACGCTGCAATCCAAACCATTTAAGGAAAAGTGTTGGCCACCAAAGGGGGGACATTTACTATTCCTACTCCAATATAAGCCATTCAGTGGAAGGTTTTGAACTCTAAATAGGTGTCATTTAGTATGCCTGCATCAATCTAAGTCTTTTAGGGGAAGGAGTTGAACATGAAAGTGATCACACTTACTATTCCAACTACCTTTTAAGCCATTTAGAGGATGGTGTTGGACACTACAGGGTGATATTTACTATTCCCACTCAAATCTAAGCCATTAACCGGAAGGTGTTGGACTCTATAGTGGTCACAATTAGCATTTCAGCTCCAATCTAAGCCACTTAGTGGATGCTTTTGGACACTAAGGCGTTGATTCCGATCCGGTAAAATGCGCTCCGAATCGTCGTACGGAGCAATCGTACTCGTACACGTCCCAGTCCGTACGACGAAGTACGATCCGTACCAGGAGCCAAAGACCGTACGAGTCGTACAGGACTCCGTACGACTAAAATATCCGTACGAGTCTCACTCGGAACCCGCTGTACGTGACATTGCTACGGTTCGCGGCTGGCTTTTACGACCCAGCAAGTACAATTCGTGTCGTGTACGCCACGTACAACCCTTTTTTTTATGGGAGCTGGAAACAGCCGTAAACGCATAGTTGGCACCGAAACAAGTACAGAACGCCCCCCCCGAGGACACCGCGTACCCCCCATGATCGCCGGGGTACGCGCCGTACCCCTGCGATCATGTGGGGTACGCGCCGTACACCCAGCGTACATGGTGGGTGTACGGTGCGCACCCCATGTACGCTGGTTGTACGGCGCGTACCCCACATGATCGCAGGGGTACGGCGCGTACCCCAGCGATCATGGGGGGTACGCGGCGTACGGTGTGCATGTGACCGTACGAACAGCGTCCTTATCACCCGGTCCGGATCGTACTCGCCGGGTCTTACGGTGTGTTTACGAGTCGTACGGAAACGGCTACGAATACGAATCATACGGGGGATTTTTTTTACCGGATCGGAATCGAGCCCTAAGTGGTGACGTTTACTATTCCGACTTAATCTAAGCCATTGACAGAAAGGCGTTGGATGCTAAAATGGTCGCAACTACTATTTTTACTCCTTTCTAACCCATTTAAGGGAAGGTTTTAGACAGTAAAGTGGTGGCATTTACTATTCCAATCCAAGCCATTTAAGGGAAGATTTTGGACACCAAAGAGTTGACATTTATTATTCCCACTCCAATTTAAGCCATTTAGGGGAAGGTCGCAGACACTAAAAATGTCACATTTAACTTTTTCCTACTCTAATCCAAGGGTCTGATTATGAGTTTGGGGGTGTGGCAGTGGGCCGCCACACCAGCGCCTGCTGCCACACCACCAGACGCATCAGCACACCGCCCGCCAGATTATAATTTCCTTCATGGTATGGTGGGTGGTGCTTTGGTGGTTCCATGGCAGTGCCTTTCAAAGGCTAATATCTTAGCCTTAGAAAGACACTGTAGTGGGAGTGCCAAAGCACCTTCCAGCATGGCATGGACTGTGTAGCCCATGCTATGAAGGAACTGGGATGCATCCAGACAGGGGGTTCACCATGTTCCACCCTACAACAACCCCCAGACACAGAGGCAACAGGTGGACATGTACAACAGGTGGACAGCTGCAACACTGCTGATGGATCAAGAATCACGGGCAGTTGCAGCAGTCCTTTGGAAGTCCGACTGCCAAACTAATACTAGAGTGCTTGGACCGCCAGTGCTGTGATCCCCACACTACCACCACAGGTTTGGTAGTCCATCAGACCACCGAACTTGTAATCAGGCCCTGCATAATTTAAGAGAAGGTCCTGAACACTACCTGGGTGATATTCACTATTTCCACCCCAATCTAAATCTTAAAGACGTTTTTGGACACTGAAGTGGTCACATTACCTTTTCCCAGTCTAATCTAAAAAAAATGTTTAAGTTATTGGACACTAAATATTACACATTATGGTTTTAAAATATTAATAACTGGATAATATTAGTCTAAAATGATATACACATCATAAATAGTTTATATATAAAATCAATTTGAAAGCTTAAAAAATAAAACAGACAATAATATTAAATTATATGATAACAAATAATAGTATTGTTAACAAATGAAAATAATATATAATTGTTTTACATCACACATATTTATATAAAAATAATGAGTTATAAATACAACAAATAACTAAATATTTTAACAATTTACAAGCATCTTAAAGTAAAAAATTATATAAAAACAATCAACTAAAAACGTATTTTTTTACATAATAATCTAGCAGTGCACCTATAAATTTCACATAGAAATGTGTATAGCTAATTTACTTTTTCTATAATACACTCCACCAAAATCAATCAAATAAAAATATGATTCATCTTTTTTTAAACAACATTACAACATGTATAGCTAAAATGTAATAACTGCACCACACCTGTGTTTTTTTAAGTTAATTTCCAAATTTTTTAAACAAGCTAATTGGAAACGCTGCAATTAGCAAATTATTGTTAGGAGCAAAATCTATGACTTACACAACAGTCGAGCAAACCTTAACTTGTGCATCAAATGCAATGCCTATATCCTCACAATATTTGTACCAATAAAAACTATAAAACACCTACAATCATAGTGTAAATAAATAACAACATATAATCAAGCCAATTAGTGATACTACATTAATAGCTCACCATCAATGTTGTATGTAATCTCATCTGTAAAATGAATTACAACATTTGTAATTGCTTCTGTTTCATCAATGGTGAGGTCATTACCATTGCATTTGTTTTGCGAGTTAAGATTTGCATGGCTGTTGTAGAAGTTTTCTATAGATTGTGCTAGTAAACATTACTTGCAAATGTCTGTATTTTTATAAGTTTTAATATGTAACAAGGTCTGCACTATAAGTGTCTTTGTAGATGAATGATATATGTATAAGAATAATTAGACAAGGCAATTAGTGATACTACAATAATAGCTCTCCGTCAATGTTGTATGTAATCTCATCTGTAAAATGAATTACAACATTTGTAATTGCTTTTGTTTCATCAATGGTGAGGTCAGGACCATTGCATTTGTTTTGAGAGTTACAATTTGCATGGCTGTTGTAAGAGTGTTCTATAGATTGTGCTAGTAATCATTACTTGCAAATGTCTGTATTTGTATAAGTTTTAATATGTAACAAGGTCTGCACTATAAGTGTCTTTGTAGATGAATAATATATGTATAAGAATAATAAGACAAGGGGGGGGGGGGTTGAATTCCCATGTTAATTTCCATAAGAAACACATTGCTACGGAAAAATGGCTGCAAGGAATTACACAAAATTTGGCAAAATGTTAGAACCTTATCCAGAAACTTTGTTTTCTTTGTTATTTGATGTAAATCTGTTCAACGGTTTAAGAGAAATTCACGTTTAAAGTGGTTCACATAAAACCAAGTATTTGACTGGGAAATCATTTATTGCTGCTATTGAACGTATTTGGGTTGAGAGCCTGTGCTCCCCTCCCTGCATCCACCTCCCACCCCAAGAGACCAGCAGCTGCTTGACCCCCACTACTTTTGAGAGTCAAGTGCTTAAGGGGTACTTGGCCCAGTTGCTTTTGATTCACAGTAAGTCGGGTCCCAGGATATCCGTAGCAAAAGGCCTCAAACTCCATGTTTGGGCCCAATATCTTTTGCTTACCTCGTGGCCCTCTCAACTGGATTCTTAACTCTTTGAAATAGTTTCAAAACTAACACTTACATCTGTGGCAAATGTTTGGCATATCTGCAGCTAACGTAATAGAATCAAAGCTGTAAAACCTGAGTCATTTCGTTTGGATATTTATGTCAGAGAAAATATGGTGGTATATCATCGAAAAGATTAGAACCACCAGACGTGGTGGGGACATCAATAAACTCAGAAAAACCAGGGAACAGTGGTTTTTCTGCTTTCTGGATACTGTTCGTAATGGCCTCAATACCAGAGAAGACTGGACCCAATGCATTTAGTTTCCAACATAATGCATTTCTCCAAGTCAAAAAATAATCTAAACCGTCCACTGCAAAAATCATGTCTTTTCTTAATGATAAATATAGTCCCCTCGCTAGTCATCACAACAACATTGAGTCCTAAAATATTTAAAATCGCCATTTCTGAATGTCAGAGACAATTGTATACCCTTTTGGATCTGTAACAAACATAATTAGTCCACTTAAACTTATTCAATTTAAACTCACTAAACATAGAAAGCGCGCCCTTTTCTCTAGCTACAATAAACGGCAGTTCACTAGAGTAAGTTTGTCAATATAAAGCCTTTATTCTAACTTACTAAAAGGCCCACTGCCTCAGTGAGTCCGTTGCATATGTCAGTCAATAATCATAGGTTTACAGATAGCGGTCAAATACATTGGAACACCCGTTAAATCCTTAGTTTTTTCAACCTTAGTTACTCTAGTCATAACCCAAATAAAAGTAGACTCGGTTTAATTGGTTCAAATATCTAGCCTTCAAAACATGCCAATAGAATAGGGTATTAGAGCACAGATGACTAAACCAATCATAGACCTCAATCTTGGGCCAATGGCAGCCGAGCTTTCCAAGCCCGGACATGCAAATTCCTGGGATTAAAATACAAGTTCCTGATTGGTCTAGAAACGGGAACCAATCAAGCGGTAGATTAAAACACAAGTTCCTGATCGGCCTAATAGCGGGAACCAATTAAACTGTAGTTAATGTATTTAAACCGACCCTTCAGTGGTCTCCCGTAACCGGACTGAAACCAGAGAAGCAGGCAGTTCCCTTCGGCTGAATAGGTAAGCGTTGCATGCATCGTAGGAATCCCTTATAAATTTGTTAAACGCTAATTCCTCAACCACCAAAAGCAACTTTACAACCTTATGCCGCCCTTTAGGGAAACAAAAAAAATTTTCCCGCCGGGAGGACAAGACAAAAGCGCCCCTGGTTTCCACTTCTTTTAAACAGAAAAAGACCCTTCAGTGGACCCTTCAGTGGTCTCCAGTAACCGGACTGAAACCAGAGAAGCAGGCAGTTCTCTTCGGCCGAATAGGTAAGCGGTACATGCATCGTAGGAATCGCTTATAAATTTGTTAAACACTAATTCCTCAACCACCAAAAGCAACTTTACAACCTTATGCCGCCCTTTAGGGAAACAATTGTTTTCGCCGGGAGGACAAGACGAAAGCGCCCCTGGTTTACACTTCTTTTAAACAGAAAAAGACGCTCTTTAACAAGCAGTATTGCCAAGCGCATCACGTTTATCTGCAGGTAGGATAAAACGCATTATAAATTTGCGAAAAACAATATAGTTTAAAGCCACATTCTAACTGCTTCTATAATTGTATTTACCAGGATTTTTAAACCGATAAACTGAAGTCAGTCACATAAGGGGAGGTACCATCCCTCCCCCCAAAACCCTAGTGAAAAACTTGGGTGTCTGGATGGACGACTCACTCAACTTTCGAGCTCACACCAAGAAAGTTGCCGGCACCTGCATTGGCTTACTGAGAAGCCTTAGCCACATACTAGGCTTCTTCGACGCAAAGACCCGCCAACTCATCATCCAAGCCACCATCCTCTCGCGTCTAGACTATGCCAATGTACTCCTTCTTGGCGCCAACAAATGTGAGTTAGCACGACTCCAACGCGTGCAGAACTCGGCCGCTAGAACTTTGGTCGGCCTTCCCCGCAGATGCTCAGCCAGAGCAACCATCAGAAAACTGCACTGGCTCCCTGTTGACTCCAGAATCAAGTTCAAAACCCTCATCATGACCTTCAAAATTCTCAAACTTAACACCCCCCCTCTGCTTCAACCCCTTCTCACTCCCTATGCGCCGTCACGGAACCTAAGATCTTCCAACCAAAACCTTCTTTGCGTCCCACGCATAAAACTTTGCCGCATGGGCGGCCGCTCCTTTAGGTTCCTGGGAACCAAGATGTGGAACGAACTACCACAGCACATTCGATCGATAGACAACCTATCTGCTTTCCGGAAAGCAGTGAAAACTTTTCTATTCCCTTGCCTGTAAACCTTCCTTTGTCCATGGACTCTCCACGCTCAGGATCGGATCTGGGTTCCAGCGCCGGGACGCCTCATTGCCGGGGCAGCTGTAGCGCTTTACCAAAACAATAAGATAAGATAAGATAAGATAAAAGTGTGAAGGAAAACTGATGTCAACCCACTTATCCTTAAGCGCACATTTCCACAACTTAACGTACAGGGAGTTTATCCAAACAAGAATTTAAAGGTATTTAGACAAATTACCAGTTTAATTGAACTACATGAAACTAACTCATCTGAATTAGAACAAGTAGGTCTTTTTAAACCTCCAGTTAAGGATCCAATTAACAGGGACCCGTATTTAACAAAAGCTTAGAGCATTTATATACCAGACCGCTTCTAGTGCTGAATGTCATTATTTATAGTACTTTGTTTTAAGAAAATCGCCGATAATTGTTACAATATATTGTCTCTATGCCAAATGCCTATTGTACAATGCCATATGTTTTGTAACAATCTTTCTGAGACCGATGCCAACAGTACCATTGTATGTGCTAAACAAGATCTTGGAAAAATTACAGAATGGTTGTTTTTCTAAAAAATGTCACTCTATACTGTTAGTGATACAATGTTGAAGGACATTAGGTGGATTGTCCCCGTAAAATGTTTTTCATCGACAATTCTCTGTAGCAGCCATGTTGTACCATCATGATAGAGTTTCTAAATTATATTGGGTACACTCTGACTAAAGGTGAATATTGTTATAAACTTAAAATGCATAGTTAAGAAAAAGGGTTTTGACATTGTATAATACTTGCGAATTTCTGTTTTAACTTAAAATATAATGTTACATCAATTTTAATTCCTCTGTATATTCACTCTTTAGGGTGATCATTCTTGACCCCAGATACACGACAGACAAAAGATAGAGTCTTGATAAAGGTGGTCCATAACTATTTCAACCACCGAAACGCGTCGACGCACTTTGAAGTACAATTCCTAGACTCGGATACCTGTGTTGATACAATATAAAAACTGTGTACAGCACATGGGTATCACATTGAGTTTGAATGTACACCTAGTACCGTAACAATTGGATGTCGTACTGTTGTCTGTTCCCCCTTTCTGGTATCAATATTGCTGGTCGATTTTGATCTCCATGTATGTCAAAAAACCGTTTTAACAATTTTTCATCCAATTTATTTGTTTTTATTTGTGTACAGTGGCGCTTTTGCCCACTTGTGTTTCTTAATATATTTTGTAATATTAGTAAATTGTGTACAATTTTCTTAACTTTATTGTCCTAATTGATTTGTTAATTAAGTTGTTTTATTGAATATCTCATTCAAGGGAACTTCTTCTCAGTATTGGTTGTTTAACCCTACTTCCTTTGAATTTATTTAAGGGGTACCTCTCACTTTGTTTCATTTGTATTGCACAACCTTTTGGTTGGAGAGGAGCCAGTTTCTCCTGTGACCTTCCTTTGAGGGCATCTGTATTCATTGAATCACATTTCCAATCATCCATGGATAAATTAAAAACTTTTGGGTTCTCAGAGGATAAATACACTAGGCTGATGAACCTAGATCCCAAAAGTGGGGGTTCCAAGGGATTACATAATATGAGCCATGATCAATTGATCAAAACCCTAAATCTAAAGAAGAAACTCATTAGAACGGAGCTTCATGCTGCATTTTTGATAAATTATCTAAAAGAAGGTGTAATACCAATAGGGCTACAGGTTCGAAATGAACCAGGACTTTTTGTTGAACATCCCAAATTTGTGGAAACCTGGACACTGATAGCCAACCGCTGTAGTCGTGATTGGCTCATATTAATTATCAAAACGGCCCAGGAACTGATTGAAATAGAAAAACAAGAAATAGATAAACTTGAGACAGAACTCAAACAGTCCCCAGCCCTGGAAGATGCAAAAAAGAAATTAGAAGAAATAAACTTAGATGCAGATGGATATAGAGATTACTTATTCAATAAAAAATTGAGGAAATTTAAAAAGGATGTAGAGAAGTACACCGTAGAAGGTGTATATCCCTACACCCATAAAGATTACTATACAAACAAGAATGAACCCCGTTGGGAGAAACCAAACCCCCAAAGACAAACATATTCTAGAAATAACAACAAACGAATAACCTTCTCTGAATCCTTGGGTTCAAGTGGCGAAGAAGAACAGGACAGACCCAATGAAAATAGAGCTGGCCCCAATTATGAAAGAGAGCCTTTTTTAGACAGGCGCCCAACCCGAGGTTACAGAAATCCCAGGGGGTACAATCGCCCAGATTACGGGAGGAAGCAACAACCTCAAAGCAGCTCCCGAGAGTACATTGCCACGAGGAGCACTCAGTATTGGAGGTAAGCAGCTTCCCAATAATTAATCTGTCATCTAAAATCCTCAGTGATACAGAACAAACAGTATTACAAAAAGGTTTCAGTTTTGCCCCAACCCAGGCACCCTCCATGTTCCATATTGAAAGTGATCTGAGAACTTTTTTTAGAAAAATCAGTTAAAATAGGTTCTTTGAAAATCGTGAATATAACCCGCCCCCTAGTGTCACGGGACTTAAACCCAAGTCAACTTTTTTCCCCAGTCTACAGCAAGTAGATAAAAATGTGGAAATATTTGAAAAGGTGGTGGAAGTAGAAATTAAGAACTTACTTTCCAAAAAAACTAGTTATAACAACAACTTTTCAAAGAAACAGAGAGAGGCACTAAATAATCTACAGAACAATTTGGATTTAACAATCAAACCCGCTGATAAGGGCGGGGGAGTTGTGATCTTTGATACTGTAAAATATGAGAACAAGATGAGAGATCTTTTAAGTATCAAGGAACACTATGAAAAATCCAGATTCCAAGAGCTCAGCAAGCTAAAAAGTGAAGTAGCCCATCTTTTAAGAGACGGTAAAGAAAGTGGAGCCATAAGTGATAATGAATATACATTTCTGCTCAATCAAAATCCGATCACCCCAGCTATGTATGGACTTCCAAAGATTCACAAAGACCTTTATGATCCACCCATGAGACCCATAATTAGTGGAATAGGATCCATCCTTGAGCCCCTCAGTCGGTATGTAGACTTCTTTCTACAACCGATTGTGAAAAAACAGAAGTCTTACCTCAAAGACACCTCTCATGCAATATCGGTGTTTGAAGGCAGAGAGTTCAATAGGGTGACCCAGTTCTTGGTCACCCTAGATATAGAAGCTCTCTATACCAATATCCCCCAAAATAACACCCTGGAAGTGATAGCCTCAATACTTCAAAATGAAGATCTCCATGGAGGTGAAGACCATTTCATCATGTCCTGCATCCATCTAATTCTTAAAAGAAATTTCTTCCTGTTCAAGGATGATCTGTACCTTCAGATCAAGGGCACCAGCATGGGGGCTACCTGTTCCCCCAGTCTGGCATGTCTGTACGTTGTGAATTTCGAACTAAAACACATTTTCAATGAGGTAGCCCCTTTTTTTGAAAATGTTTCCTGCTGGCACCGCTATATTGATGATATCATCTTCATCTGGAGCGGTGCCAGCGAGGAATTACTCAAATTCCTGCAATGGATTAATTTGGGAGACCCTAACCTGATATTTACAGGACATCATAGTAATACAAGCGTAGAATTCCTTGATATTAAGATCAAAGATCAGGAAGGTAGCCTTAAAGTAGAGCTCTTCAACAAACCAACCGATAAGAACACCCTTTTACATTACTCAAGCAACCACCCAAAGGCGCAAAAAGACAATGTGCCATTCTGTGAATTTTTAAGATTGAGGCGAAATTGTTCTGACCTAGATGATTTTTATAAGCATTCAGACAACATGAAGAAAAAACTTAAAGAGAGAGGGTACCCCAACAAACTGATTAAAAATTCCTTCAAAAGGGCAAGATTTTATAATCGTGACAGTCTATTAGTCCAAAATAAGATTAAAACCAATAATAAAATGGATAGAATTGTGTTTGTAACCCAATTCTCACATCTGAGTAATCAGATTAAGAATATAGTCTACAGAAACTGGTGCATAATAAATGATGATACCGACAACAAATTGGACAAACCTTTGTTCTCCTTTCGGAGAAACAAAACCCTTCGGAATAGCCTAGTACACACCTATAAGTCCCCAAATGAATCCCCAAATGAATCCCAACTCACCCTGAATGGATCTAGAGCACTAGGCAGCTACAAATGCGGCACGTGTTCTATATGTCCGCATTGTATCACAAGTTCCAGCCTTGAATACAATGGCAAAACGCTCAGCTCCAAAACATTTAACAACTGTAGGAGCCAAAATGTAGTGTATTTGCTATTATGCCCCTGCAACCTGGGTTATGTAGGTGAAACCAGCAGGGAGCTCAGTTTACGAATACTAGAACACAAATCTGCTATCCGAACAAATAAAAGTAATGCACCTTTGACAGAACATTATAAAGAAAAAGATCACACTTGTGATGATATACGGTGGTATATCA
The DNA here is from genome assembly GCF_964263255.1 of Lissotriton vulgaris. Classification (NCBI taxonomy): domain Eukaryota; kingdom Metazoa; phylum Chordata; class Amphibia; order Caudata; family Salamandridae; genus Lissotriton; species Lissotriton vulgaris. The sequence goes on from NC_141687.1 coordinate 1,591,813,075, forward strand.
TCGAAAAGATTAGAACCACCAGACGTGGTGGGGACATTAATAAACTCAGAAAAACCGGGGAACAGTGGTTTTCTGCTTTCTGGATACTGTTCGTAATGGCCTCAATACCAGAGAAGACTGGACCCAATGCATTTAGTTTCCAACATAATGCATTTCTCCAAGTCAAAAAATAATCTAAACCGTCCACTGCAAAAATCATGTCTTTTCTTAATGATAAATATAGTCCCCTCGCTAGTCATCACAACAACATTGAGTCCTAAAATATTTAAAATCGCCATTTCTGAATGTCAGAGACAATTGTATACCCTTTTGGATCTGTAACAAACATAATTTGTCCACTTAAACTTATTCAATTTAAACTCACTAAACATAGAAAGCGCGCCATTTTCTCCAGCTACAATAAACGGCAGTTCACTAGAGTAAGTTTGTCAATATGAAGCCTTTATTCTAACTTACTAAAAGGCCCACTGCCTCAGTGAGTCCGTTGCATATGTCAGTCAATAATCATAGGTTTACAGATAGCGGTCAAATACATTGGAACACCGGTTAAATCCTTAGTTTTTTCAACCTTAGTTACTCTAGTCATAACCCAAATAAAAGTAGACTCGGTTTAATTGGTTCGAATATCTAGCATTCAAAACATGGCCATAGAATAGGGTATTAGAGCACAGATGACTAAACCAATCATAGACCTCAATCTTGGGCCAATGGCAGCCGAGCTTTCCAAGCCCGGACATGCAAATTCCTGGGATTAAAATACAAGTTCCTGATTGGTCTAGAAACGGGAACCAATCAAGCGGTAGATTAAAACACAAGTTCCTGATTGGCCTAAAATCGGGAACCAATTAAGCTGTAGTTAATGTATTTAAACCGACCCTTCAGTGGTCTCCAGTAACCGGACTGAAACCAGAGAAGCAGGCAGTTCTCTTCGGCTCAATAGGTAAGCGTTGCATGCATCGTAGGAATCCCTTATAAATTTGTTAAACGCTAATTCCTCAACCACCAAAAGCAACTTTACAACCTTATGCCGCCCTTTAGGGAAACAAAAAATGTTTTCCCGCCGGGAGGACAAGACGAAAGCGCCCCTGGTTTCCACTTCTTTTAAACAGAAAAAGACCCTTCAGTGGACCCATCAGTGGTCTCCAGTAACCGGACTGAAACCAGAGAAGCAGGCAGTTCTCTTCGGCCGAATAGGTAAGCGGTACATGCATCGTAGGAATCGCTTATAAATTTGTTAAACGCTAATTCCTCAACCACCAAAAGCAACTTTACAACCTTATGCCGCCCTTTAGGGAAACAATTGTTTTCGCCGGGAGGACAAGACGAAAGCGCCCCTGGTTTCCACTTCTTTTAAACAGAAAAAGACGCTCTTTAACGAGCAGTATTGCCAAGTGCATCACGTTTATCTGCAGGTAGGATAAAACGCATTATAAATTTGCGAAAAACAATATAGTTTAAAGCCACATTCTAACTGCTTCTATAATTGTATTTGCCAGGATTTTTAAACTGGTAAACTGAAGTCAGTCACATAAAAGTGTGAAGGAAAACTGATGTCAACCCACTTATCCTTAAGCGCACATTTCCACAACTGAACGTACAGGGAGTTTATCCAAACAAGAATTTAAAGGTATTTAGACAAATTACCAGTTTAATTGAACTACATGAAACTAACTCATCTGAATTAGAACAAGTAGGTCTTTTTAAACCTCCAGTTAAGGATCCAATTAACAGGGACCCGTATTTAACAAAAGCTTAGAGCATTTATATACCAGACCGCTTCTAGTGCTGAATGTCATTATTTATAGTACTTTGTTTTAAGAAAATCGCCGATAATTGTTACAATATATTGTCTCTATGCCGAATGCCTATTGTACAATGCCATATGTTTTGTAACGATCTTTCTGAGACCGATGCCAACAGTACCATTGTATGTGCTAAACAAGATCTTGGAAAAATTACAGAATGGTTGTTTTTCTAAAAAATGTCACTCTATACTGTTAGTGATACAATGTTGAAGGACATTAGGTGGATTGTCCCCGTAAAATGTTTTTCATCGACAATTCTCTGTAGCAGCCATGTTGTACCATCATGATAGAGTTTCTAAATTATATTGGGTACACTCTGACTAAAGGTGAATATTGTTATAAACTGAAAATGCATAGTTAAGAAAAAGGGTTTTGACATTGTATAATACTTGCGAATTTCTGTTTTAACTTAAAATATAATGTTACATCAATTTTAATTCCTCTGTATATTCACTCTTTAGGGTGATCGTTCTTGACCCCAGATACACGACAGACAAAAGATAGAGTCTTGATAAAGGTGGTCCAAAACTATTTCAACCACCGAAACGCGTCGACGCACTTTCAAGTACAATTCCTAGACTCTGATACCTGTGTTGATACAATATAAAAACTGTGCACAGCACATGGGTATCACATTGAGTTTGAATGTACACCTAGTACTGTAACAATTGGATGTCGTACAATTGTCTGTTCCCCCTTTCTGGTATCAATATTGCTGGTCGATTTTGATCTCCATGTATGTCAAAAAACCGTTTTAACAATTTTTCATCCAATTTATTTGTTTTTATTTGTGTACAGTGGCGCTTTTGCCCACTTGTGTTTCTTAATATATTTTGTAATATTAATAAATTGTGTACAATTTTCTTAACTTTATTGTCCTAATTGATTTGTTAATTAAGTTGTTTTATTGAATATCTCATTCAAGGGAACTTCTTCTCAGTAATGAGAGAAAATATGGTTACTGCTCTAGAAAGGTAAAATGAGGGCAGGGCCATTGCAACAGTATGCAACGCTTACAACGCGCGCGTTACCACGACCTACCTTTACAACGCGGTCGTAACAAAGAAAGTTGTTACCGCGCATTGCGCTGGGGGGCGCTCAAGGATAGGAAATGATTTCATTTACTATCCCAACACCTTCCCTACTATCCACGGGGACTGTTGTTGGAATAGTAAATTAAATTAATTTTGCGCCCCCCCAGCTCAATGCGTGGTAACAACTTTCGTTGTTACGACCGCGTTGTAATAGTAGGTCGTGGTAACGCGCGCGTTCTAACGTCATTCATCCCATTGCAACACAACGGAACTCGGAGGGCAGGATGGAGGAATCAGGGGAGATAATGGAGGGCAGGGTAGGGAGGTTCAGGGCCAGCGTGCCGATCAGGGAGGGCAGGCGACAGGGTTAGGGGCAGCACACTTGACCACCGGGGAAAGGAGAAAGGAGGCAAGAGCATGCACATGACAATTTAGGGCATTGGGGAGGGGGTAGGGACAGAGCAGCAAGCTGACCAGGCTGGGCAGGTGGCAGTTGCTGTGAAAGCACAATGGACAATTCAGGGCATAGGGAATGAGGCTGTGGTGGCAAGTTGACCAGTCAGGGTAGGTGGCGTGGCCAGTGGCAGATTTCCGTGGACAAGAGGGAGGGGACAGTACTATGCACATAGACAATTGAGGGCAGGAGGAATGGATCAAGGGACAACAATTTGACCTGGCAGGTGAGCTGGTAGGGGTTCTAGCTGCTCAACGGATAGTGGAGGGCTGATGCAAGATGCCTGGGGCATGCCCATGGAAATGGTAGATGGGAGAGTGCACAAGTCAGGGAATCTAGCTGACCAGGGCAAGCAGGTGGCAGGGGCAGTAGCAGGACTGACCAGGCAGGGCAGTGGGATAGGGCAGAGGCATGCATGCGGACGGGGGAGGGCACGGGCAGGGGCAGCAAGATGAAAAGGGAGGGCGGGCAGATGAACACACATAGACAGCAAGGGGTAGGGGGCAGGGCAGAAAAATTTGTAAAGGCATATCAATCGGCAGGATCAGAAGCAGCACAATGGATCATGGAGATCAGGAATGAGGGGACAGGGGCACAGAAATGTACAACCGAGGCCAAAGATGAGGGGGCAGAAAGATGGACAGGCAGGGCAGGTAGCAGGGTCAGTGGCAGGTTGATCAAACAGAGGAGGTGGAAGGAACAGTGAAAGCACAATGTGCAGTGAAGAGCAGGAGGAACAGGGTAGGGGTATGTGCACAACAAGGGAGGGCATGGGGAAGGAGAGCGGGAGCAGCAAGCCTACCAGGCAAGGCAGGAAGATAGGGTAGTTGCAGAACAATGGACTGCAGAGGGCAGGTGGAAAGAGGGTAGGGAGAGGGGGCAGAGGGGGTAGCATGCTATCCAGGGGCATGACAGCATGGGCAGTTACACCAAGCTGATCACAGAGGGCAGACAGGAGAGGGGAGAGGCACACAGATAGTAAAGAAACGGCAGGAAAGAGTGTGGAAGGGACCACATGCTAACCACAGAGGGAAGGCAAGCAGGAGCAGCAAAATCAACGATGGGTAGCTAAAGTAAAGGAGCAGAGGCATGCAGATGGAGATTGCACTACATGGGGCAAGGGAAGGAGGAAGCAAGCTTACCACAGTTGGCAGTGTGCTATGGGCAGTGGCAAGTAACTGACCGTGAAAGGCGGGTGAGAGGGGAATGCAGATGGAGGACATAGGATATGGGCAGGGATAGCAAGCTGATCACATTAGATCTGACATCATCAAAGGTAGGAAGCTGACCACAGGGGGCAGGTGGGAGAGGGAAATGACATGCAGATTAGAAGTGAGGGCAGGTCAGGTGTTGTCAGGAACACTGTGAAAGGCAAGCTACCATGGGCCTGGACATCAGGCTGACCTCAGAGGGCAGGATGGCGGCAGCAGAGGCATAGAGATGGACAATGGAGTGCATTACAGAGTGCAGCCTGGAGGAGGCAGGAGTAGGGGCATCAAGCTGATCATGGAAGGCAGGCTGCTGTGACTTGGGTTTAGTCATCTGTGGGGGGTTTGTCTGGGCCAGGTGCAGTTTGAGTGTTGACTGAATATGGTAAAGAAAAAGCATTCACTGAAAAACCAAAAGTTAAATCAACATTGTAGTGAGGCATGGTAGTATGATCTCCCATTTTATTGAAAGAAAGATCTAAAATTCACTCAAAACGGTTGAAATCATGTTATAGTTAAGTTTCTTAAATGGGTTAACACATATTATTTCTAAAACCTGAAATTCCCTAGGTTTAGCTCAGTGTAGTAAGCATAACTTGCACCCCCATCATGCACTACTTATTAACTCACATATTACATCAGTAATGACAGCATAATTGACATCATTAATGACATCATTGCTGATGAAATCATCTTTTAAATGTGGCGATTTGCTATATGCTTTTCATACTGAAAGTTATTCAGCAATATACATCTGGGCCTAGTATTCTACAACCTCTGTAGAGCTAATGGGTGTAACATTTCACAATGTTTATGTTTAGTTTTTGTAAAGCTCATGGTTACTCGAAGGATTCCCCAGCTGGTTGAGAGGACTGAAAGGAGTTACTATGCTGGTTCGAGGTACTGGGGGAATAACCATATCTTAAGCTTTTTCCTGAATCTGATTTCCTCTTCCAGCAGTCTCATGAGGGGCAAGTTGTTCCAGAGCTTTGGGACCAGATGTGAAAGTGATCTGCCACCCCATATCGCTCTCTTGATTCTACAGTTTCTGAGGAGGAGCTCCTGGGACTATCTTACATTTCTGGCTGGTATATAGAGGAGGACAAGGCCGCTAGTTTTAGGAGGACCTCTGTTATTTTTTAGTTTATGTGCAAGGCAGAGGGATTTAAATGTGATCCCTGCATCAACTGGCATCCAATGAAGCCATTTCAAAGACTCCCTCACCTGTGAATGGTTTGGAATTTTGAGAAGAATACTCCAAGAGCCAGTTTGAACCGATTCAGAATAACTGCGTGGACCACGAACATCGTATTCGGTCCAGCAGATTAGGAGGGTTCCGACATGGCCCATGAAATTCCGACAGCTTTGATGGCTTTAGCCACGGTATATATATTCTACATAGCGCCCTTATGAAGATTGCACTATCCATCTAAGTGTGTTTTATTTACCGAAACCCATGTCGGCTAACTTTTGTTATGTAACTTTTTCCTCTCGACTATTATTTAAGTTTCAGGGTTAATTGACATTTGTACTGTCTTTTAAATTAAAAAGAAAAAAAATATTTATATGCATATACATGTTCAATGATTTCAGTACAATATGGGCCAAGTGATATTGTACTAGAATATTCTTGGATTCTGATTCTAATTTTAATGTCTGGAGTGCGTGGTCTTTTTTAGTATGAATGGGTATGATTGACTAGAACTATGAGGATATGGATATTTTTTGGTTCTGATTCTGATTTTGTGTATGTAGGGAGCTTATAAAATATCTATATATTTTTGTGGAAATTGATTAATGTAAATTCATAATAATCATTTTTTTGAAAATAAACTATAAACAGAACTAGTCTGACTTATGACTCTAAATATTTAAGGATTTTTCCTAGTTTCAAATATTTTGGAGAAGCAATTTTTGTGTTTCAATATGAATGTTTCAAACACAGTCACCCATGGATTTTGGTGCATTCCCAGATTTTACAAGACTGGTAAAACTTGGGAATGCGTCAAAATTATACACGTTGCCAGAGTAGGAGCAACAAGGAGGAATATATTCGCGCAACAAGAACAATCCATACCATGAAAGTTTGTTTTGCATAAAAGGTCACTTTATTTAAGACAGGTAAACAGTATAGCCATAAAACATTGTACATTAAAACGTTCTTTATGCATAACCTTTAAATACCAACATTTTAAACTTCCCCACAACCCTTGCATCAGCAATTTCCCCAATGAACAGAACAATGCCCTGGTTTATTTCATCCTTCCATTTTCTCGTCCCCCCCCCAAATCATAGGGAAGGATGAGCCCGCTCCTGACCATCCATCCCCCCAAAAAGCGCCCTAAAAAGAACAAAAACACACAATGGCACTGTCACCTGTCCTATAGTGACAAAACAAAGTAATATATACAACAAAATGACTCATAATTACCAGAGGGAAGGGAGGGTGGGACACGAAAAACAAAGCGACGCGCAAGCCCTCACAGCGCCCGCTCTCCTCAGCCTGCCTCACGCCGCGCTGATTGCCCCCGCCTGCGAGCCCAACCTACCCACAATCCCTTGCGCGTGGATTGTTCCAATCGCGCGAACAACCCCAGGGGGACACCGGTTCACACCGGAATCCCCCTGGTCCCCATCGCGCAACAAGAACAATCCATACCATGAAAGTTTCTTTAGCATAAAAGGTCACTTTATTTAAGACAGGTAAACAGTATAGCCTTACAACATTGTACATTAAAACGTTCTTTATGCATAACCTTTAAATACCAACATTTTAAACTTCCCCACAAACCTTGCATCAGCAATTTCCCCAATGAACCGAACAATGCCCTGGTTTATTTCCTCCTTAAATTTTCTCGTTCCCCCCCCCAACCCATAGGGAAGGATGAGCCCGCTCCTGACCATCCATCCCCCAAAAAGCGCCACCCAGGAAAACCAACGAGTTTTCCTGGTCCCCAAAACCCCTTCCCCTCAAAACAGCAAAAGGAAACATTGGAATTAAATCTCACGTTTAGCAGCGCACCAAAGATTGTCACCCCAGAAATCAGACAAAAAGTCCCGCACCTCCAACAAGTAATAGGCTTGACCCAAAACCGAAAGAGGAACCCCATCCTGGCGAAACAGATCCATATCCTTACCTGTGATGTTTGCATGGCACAAAACCTTGATACCCATGGTATTGCAATAGCACTTCATTGCCCTATTTAATTTCCTACGAGACTTTTCTATTGCAGCCTGATTTCGCGCACCCACCCAATGGTGCTGATAGATAAACTCCGTCCACACCACAGTAGTGCCTGGCCAATTTTCGTTGAGAACTGCCAAATCAAGCTGCATTTGTTTCAAGATGGATAAACCAGAGAGCTGTACTAAGTCATTTTCACCTAAATGAATAATAAGGAGATGTGGAAGGCCTCTGACTGAAGATAACTTTGATAACAAAGGAAACAATTGGGACCATTTCATCCCACCTTGACCGTTCCATACAAGTTCATGCCTTTTGCTAGGAAGACCGAGCTCTCTGCCATAGATCTGCTTTTCCGCAAAAAACGCTACCCATTTGATAAAAGAATGTCCCACCAGCCATGTGCTGTTTTTTCCTCTGGACAAGGAATGGTAAATTTGACCTAGACAGGAAAAAGGAGGTTAGAAAGGACACTTAAAACAGTCTCTAAACTACAACCTAACATAACGAGCACAGCACCCCGACTTCCACCTATCAATCCTCTTGATACCCTCCCAACGAAAACCCAAGTTGTAAGCCTTGGTCGCTGCCCCAATACGAAAAGAATGCGTCCCAAAAAGTAAGGGGTCCTTCCCAGCTAGTGACAATGCTTTCTGCAATACCGACAAAAACTGAAAACTGGTAATGTTATCACCCGTCCGGTGAACAAAAATAGGCCCATGTCTAAAATCTGGCGAACGAAGCACAGAGAACCACTCCTCAATTGGACAACACCCTTCAAAACCACTGGCGTGCAAAGAAATCCAAGTCCCTTTACCCATTTGATCAGTCTTGGAAAAACGTAACCATATTTTCAAAAAACCCTCCTGAATCTGAATGGCCCCTGAATGTATCCCCAGTTGCCCTTTGAGCCCCAACAACTCTGAAACCCTAAATGCACCAAAAAACAACCAAATCATGCAAAGTCTGATATGGCCGAGATACCCGCCACCCCCTCTCAACACAATCCCCAAAAGGAGGGAAACCGGAAACAGTTCTTGAAGTTTTTGGAAGTGGGAGGGAGTGACCCTCCCGGCCGTATTTATTAAAACAAAATTAAAAACATTAAACGTTTCATGTTATGTACAATTTCATTACCACATTGCGATGTTTGGCTAACCTTAACAGATTCTCTAATACAGAGGTTCTCCTAGCCGATCTAACATCCTACAAAAACATTTTCTTGAAATATTGAAATTGTACATCCTAACGTTTAAGGGCCAACGGCAAGGTCATAACCGGTGTCAAGATCCCTAACCAGACTTACCCCTCCCACTTGGGAGGGGCGACAGCACGGAGGCGTACCTCAAGTGCAACTACTACCAATTTCCCTTGACTTGACGGGGGCACCTAAAAACTCGACGCCAGTTAAAGGTCGTTCGAAGACTCGTGTGAGGTATCTAGAAGGTATCGTAGACCTCCCCCCAACCCCACACAACTTACTGCATCTGCCGTCGCAGATGTCACTGGCCCCGGGAAATTCCCCAGGAGGGGGCTGTAACCCCTCCTACAAAGGAAGGGGCCTTGACCGCCTTTCCTTTACTTCCGGCGACCCATCCTTAGAAGGGACCGCCTCCCCATTGAGGGGCCAATGGCCACCTCTCCCGAGCGCTCCCATCCGTGTTGGGTGACGCCCACTCATAGGGATCTTCTAATTAGTGCTCACCGATCATGACCTTACCGCCTACCAAAATAAATACGACAATGCTTAACTAAACCTACGAATACATTGGCCACTATGACCGAAAGAGCATGCTCAAAAATCAACACTATATCCGAATCTCTTTAATCGCAAAACCTACACAAAATAGACCATTCTTTATTATACTCCACATCAACATGATACTATCACAACCTGTAAACGAAACAGAAACAGAATTATTGATCAACTTTATTACAAACAACTGGCTGTCTTCAGGGGCTGGTGGGTGGGTCAAAATTGGCTCTTCGTTCTGTCTCAAGCTCACGTGCAGCGAGGAGGTGCAGCTTCAGAGCACAAGAACAAGAGGATGTCTTCTGGTCTTGCGTCCCTTTTTATCCGTCTTCAGGGCGGGCGTAAACCCGCCCCTGCCTGCCCCGAGGGCGTGGCTGGCTGCGTCAGTGTCTAGGCCAGCCCACTCTAGGGCGGGAAAAAGCGCGCCCCGGCTACGCCGCTTCGGGCATACCAGCCGAGACGCGCCTCCCGCCCAAAAATGGCTTCCCGGGGGGATCGAGGCACTCCGCCATACGTTCGGGGGGACCGAGTGGTCGCCCCTTTCCATATGGCCGAGATACCCGCCACCCCCTCTCAACACAATCCCCAAAAGGAGGGAAACCGGAAACAGTTCTTGAAGTTTTTGGAAGTGGGAGGGAGTGACCCTCCCGGCCGTATTTATTAAAACAAAATTAAAAACATTAAACGTTTCATGTTATGTACAATTTCATTACCACATTGCGATGTTTGGCTAACCTTAACAGATTCTCTAATACAGAGGTTCTCCTAGCCGATCTAACATCCTACAAAAACATTTTCTTGAAATATTGAAATTGTACATCCTAACGTTTAAGGGCCAACGGCAAGGTCATAACCGGTGTCAAGATCCCTAACCAGACTTACCCCTCCCACTTGGGAGGGGCGACAGCACGGAGGCGTACCTCAAGTGCAACTACTACCAATTTCCCTTGACTTGACGGGGGCACCTAAAAACTCGACGCCAGTTAAAGGTCGTTCGAAGACTCGTGTGAGGTATCTAGAAGGTATCGTAGACCTCCCCCCAACCCCACACAACTTACCGCATCTGCCGTCGCAGATGTCACTGGCCCCGGGAAATTCCCCAGGAGGGGGCTGTAACCCCTCCTACAAAGGAAGGGGCCTTGACCGCCTTTCCTTTACTTCCGGCGACCCATCCTTAGAAGGGACCGCCTCCCCATTGAGGGGCCAATGGCCACCTCTCCCGAGCGCTCCCATCCGTGTTGGGTGACGCCCACTCATAGGGATCTTCTAATTAGTGCTCACCGATCATGACCTTACCGCCACAGGCCGGATAGTTGACCGGCTATCCGGACCCCCCACAAAACTCCTACCTAAAGGTCATGTTTCAACGTTTTTAACCATGCTAAGAAGTCTCCTATGAGTAACTCATTTCCCACCCGAGACAAATGCACACCATCCCCCAAATACATACTGTCATCATTGATACAACCATGCGAGATAGAATGCAATGTCTTGGAACGGAACAACCTACTCACTTTGTTATTAAGTTTTCTAACAGAATGGTTCAAAGCAGGAATCGAGATAGCCCCCCGCCACACTTTTCGTGGGATCATATGAGACCACGCAATTATGCACCCCGGAACTTTCCTCGCCAACCAACTTACAGTGGAAAGCATTGCCTCTAGGAGAAGTCGTCTACCGGTGGTGACCAAATCATTGCCCCCTAAATGTACTATGACTATAGACGGCGGTGACCTCGTCCGCCCTAACAAACCCTCAAAGAATGCTTGAAACTGGTCAATACAGAGACCGCCTCTTCCGTAGAAGGACACCCTGTACCCGTATTCCCCAGCTACGTGAATCATGTCACCTGCTTCGAATACGTCTGCGGCACGCCTCACGTATGAGTGGCCCACGACCCACACCTCTTTTCTCACAGCCGGTGATGTCTGACCGCTGGCCTGGTGTTGGGTCGACTGCATAGTCCGCCCCGCCTCGTAGGCTTGCGCAACTGAAAACCAAACAAAAGACAAGAAGCGTGAGTATATTATTACAGCTTCACAACATGTGCAACCGCACATATCTCTTATAACAATTGGAGGACCAACGCCCCACTCGTTTTACTTGTTCAACATTAAGACCCCTGGCTGTAGCTTCAGTGGCAGCCCCTATCCGAAAGGAATGGGTCCCAAACTCGCCCGGGTCCAAGCCCGCTGCGGCAATTGACATCGCAAGCACCCGCTGAAACTGAAATTTCGTCAGTGGGGTGGCGTCCGCGTGTCTCAACAATGTCCCTCCCCATGATGCCACCCTTCGTGCTAGGTAATCTTCTAAACACTTTACCGGACACATGGAGGACCCGGGAATCCTGCGAATGATTATGCAGTCACCCATCCCATCTTGATCGGTCTTGGACCTGACAAAGGAGACAGTCATCGTCTCACCCCTGATCTGAACGTGTTCCTGGCACAAACCCCCCACCACATCCTGTTTGTTCCTTGCCACCAGCTCACTTATCCTCATCGCCCCGTGAAATGCAAGCGTAAAAGCAGCTCGGAACAAACACGTCTCGAACTGAGACGAGAATGTGGCAGGGAGTGTGGCCAGCAACTGGGACAACCTATCCAGACCTATCGGGCGCCTCTCATCTACTCTGCGACCCTCAAGGCGTTGCCACCCACGCAGCGCTTTCTGTACCACGAAAGACGCTGTCGGGTCCTGGATATTATGAGCCCTGGCAACAAAGGAAATGGCAGCACGATGCCTCTGGGCCGTAGCCACCGACTTCCCAGCCCTACGCAAGGACATCAGAAAATGTACTACCCATTCCTCATGGCCCCAAAGCCCCTCTCTCTCAGTCCCCAAAAAGGCTAAATAGGCCCGAAACGCCCCTTCATATGCCTTCCTCGTCCTTGGTGCTAGACTCTCTCCCACGAGGTGACGAAGTTCGGGGCACCGAGAGACCAGAGAGCTTCGGGAAAGGGTGCCGGCTCTGGGTCCGCTGAGGGAAGGAAACCCGAGAAAGCCTGCATTTGAAAACGAGACAGTGCATCAGCCGCCTGATTCATCACCCCTGGGACATGTTTTGCTCTGCATATCACGTTCAGTTGCATACACAGTAAGACAATTTCTTTGAGCAGCCTTAAAATCAGTTTACAACGTGCTGCCTGACTATTGATGCATTCTACAACGGTCATATTGTCAGACCAAAATATGACAGAATGATCTTTGAACCCTTCGGGCCAGGTTCTGAGGGCCACCAAAATGGGAAACAGTTCAAGGAAAGCAATATTACTCGTCAGCCCCTCTTCATGCCACCATGTTGGCCACCTTTGTGCCGACCATTTTGTGCCGAAGATGGCGCCAAAGCCCATGCTTCCCGCTGAATCTGTCCATAGACCAAGCTCTTCAGAGGACACGGCTGGTTTGTTCCAGACGACTCGACCATTGAAGTCCGCCAAAAATGCTAACCAAATACGCATGTCCTGGCGGACCTCAGCCGATAGTCTCGTGCGATGATGACCCTCTTTTAGGCCAACCATCGCTTGGGCAATTGAACGGGAAAAGGGGCGGGCCATTGGGATCACCCTCAGGGCAAAATTCAACTTCCCCACCAATTGCTGCAATTGATGCAGCGTAACCTTAGATGTATTTATACATACTTGCAGGGCTGCCCTGAATTTCGACACTTTGGCAGCTGGTAAACGAAAACAACCCTCACTAGAGTCCAACTCGATCCCCAGAAACTCGAGGCAAGTCGTGGGACCCACAGTTTTACCTGGTGCCAATGGCACGCCAAATTGACCCATTAACACACAAAATTCAGCCAAGGCCCGGCCGCATTCGTGATCCCCGGCGGCCCCAAGGAACAGAAAGTCATCAAGGTAATGCATTACATTTCGGAAACCCGTTTTCTTCGTGAAGACCCATTGTAGAAAACTACTGAATTTCTAGAAATATGCACAAGATATAGAGCACCCCATCGGCATACACCTATCCATGTAATACGAACCTTGAAACATGAATCCCAGAAGACGCTGGTCGTCTGGGTGTACCGGGAGCAATCGGAACGCTGACTCGATATCTGATTTCGCCATCAGCGTCCCGGGCCCCAGGCGATTCAAAATGGCTACGGCTTCATCAAATGATGCGTACCGCACCAAACATACCTCTGGATCAATTGCATCGTTTACAGAAAGACCATGTGGAGCTGACAAATTATGAATCAATCGAAACTCACCTGGGTCCTTCTTGGGGACCACCCCTAAAGGAGAACAGACAAAACTCTGTACCGGGGGTACACTAAACGGGCCGGCGACCCGACCTCGGATAACCTCTTTCCGGATCTTATCCTGCACTACGGTCGTATGCTGCAAGACGGAAAGTTGATTTTTGCACGTCCCGACACCCTGAAAGTCCCCTACCGGGATGCGGAAACCATATGAAAAACCGTTCCGCAGCACCCCAGCAGAAGTACGATCTGGGTATTCACTGAGCCAGGGAATCATCGCCAAGGTATCAATCGGGGTTGGTAAAGGCGCCCCTCGGACTGCATTAGACCTGTTTGGCGCCTCCTCTACCCCCATTCTCACCCGTTCTGGCTCTGCACGAGGACTCAGGATGGGGCGACCCGCAACCACTACATTCGTGCTTGAACTTACACGATCCCTGGGGCCTAGTACATTTACCTTTGTTGAAATTGAAGCAGAAACCCCTTTTCCCTGTATTGCCGGCAGGTCTCGAGTAATCGTCGGTACCCGTACCTGACCGAAAGGGCGTCCCCGCATATTGGCGGGAGGACTCGCCAACATTGCTCCCCACCAACGGCATTTTCAACATTCCTGACTCTTTTATTTTATCCCATGTCAAAGAATCATAACAGTCCCAGGTTAAACTTTTGTTATGCTCCTTCGCCTTCCTGAAGAGGTTATCATAACAGAACCAATGGTTACCTTGGTGCGATGTCGAGTACCCCATAATTCGTGACTGATAGATTGGAAACTCAGGAAGCAACTCAGGCCTACGTTCCCCCAAAATTGACGTAAAAATTCCCCATGCATTGCCCCAATTGCCAATATTCTCATTCACTTTAAAGGCGGCCATTTTTGCGCGCCAAACACTCGGATGCATTAGATCCTTCTGACCCTTAACATGCTCCACCTCATAATGATCGACAAGCAAGGAGAAAATGTTCACATACTCCCCCGCCCAAATCTTTTCCTTTATTGCCAAAGGAACATGTTGCCCCAATTTTTCTCTACGAGAGGGTGCTGACTCATCCCTCGCGATCGGCAATGGCCGCTTACCTGCACCGGACGCTGCTTCCGCCACTTGCGGCTTGTCTATCACTGCAGCCGGCGCGGGCACCTTGGCTGCATCTCGTTTCTCGCGCAACTGTTTCATCAGCGCCTGTGCCTCGGCAGCCGTGGCGCCCTCGCTACTGTCGCCCAACCACGCTGCTAGCTGTGCCGCCAGCTCGGGGGGCATATCCTCAGTGGATGTCGGGGTGACCACGACGGGAATCGGATTCCCCTCCACCGGTACCGGGGTTGGCGCCTCGAGTGGGGTACAGGGAACCGGGACGTCTCCCCCGGCTGGTCCCCTTCTTGGCCTCTTGGCTTTTCCTCCAGGAGCTGCTCCAGCCGATGGACGCCCCGATCCCCCCTCCCCGTCTCGCTCCGCCACCCGCTTCTTTAGTTCGGACATCTCCTTCATGAGGACCCGAACCATCTGGTCAGTCGTCATTCTCTTCGCGCCTTTCTTGGGCATCTTTCCGACAAAGTATCTGGAAGACAAAAAGAAAGATCAAAACGCTCAAAATTGGCTCTTCGTTCTGTCTCGAGCTCACGTGCAGCGAGGAGGTGCAGCTTCAGAGCACAAGAACAAGAGGATGTCTTCTGGTCTTGCGTCCCTTTTTATCCGTCTTCAGGGTGGGCGTAAACCCGCCCCTGCCTGCCCCGAGGGCGTGGCTGGCTGCGTCAGTGTCTAGGCCAGCCCACTCTAGGGCGGGAAAAAGCGCGCCCCGGCTACGCCGCTTCGGGCATACCAGCCGAGACGCGCCTCCCGCCCAAAAATGGCTTCCCGGGGGGATCGAGGCACTCCGCCATACGTTCGGGGGGACCGAGTGGTCGCCCCTTTCCAAACGTGAAACTTCCCAAAAATCATAGCAACAAACGGGCAAATGCCCCAATAAGGTGACTAAAAGGTCAAAGGTAATTGGTTCCCGCAAACGCGCCGGTTGAAAACGCTCCTTTTTAAAACCATGTAACATTCGCCTCAAGAGAACATCTGTGGCTAAATCCTGCCCCAAAAACAACTGACCATAAAAAGAAACCCCAGCCAACTTCCCTGCAATAGTAGTGTGTGACAAACCTTTAGTAATCATATGCAGTACAAACTGCAACATAAAAGGTCTGGTCCCTGGAACCAACCCCAAACTTTCATGAGATTCAGCAAAAGATAAATATTCAAACCAGGCTTAACGATAACTGCGTCTGGTGGAAGGCGCAATAGAGTTCTCAACCAGGTCAGTTATTCGGGGTGCCCCCCAGGACCGAGATGTCTTGCGGAATGGCAGTTTTGCAGAGATCCGCTCCTGGCGCCAACTCCCGGAATTTCTGCCAATTAAAACGAGACAAAGCATCCGCAATTGAGTTATTGATGCCTGGAATATGCCGGGCCCTGAACACAATGTTGTACTTCAAACTCTGAAGCATAAAATGCCGTAACAACTGAAGCACCTGCAGGTCTTTTGCCCTTTGATTATTTATAAGGTAAACAACAGCCAAATTGTCTATGTGAAACAAAACACATCTGTCACGCATTTCCTTTCCCCACACCAACAAAGCCACCACCAAAGGAAACAGTTCCAAAAAGGCAATACTGCGGCCTTGCTGTAACCAACTGCTCGGCCAGGGCTCCGCACACCAATGTCCTTCCCAGATAATGCCGCAACCATTCTCACCGGAAGCATCCGAAAAAATTTCTATCTGCCAAATCGTGTTGTCTTCCAGAAAAAAGTTAGAAACTCCATTGAAATCCTCCAAAAATCTCAACCACACTTTAAGATCTTCTTTGACAGCTTTAGAAAACCTAATGCAATGATGCGGCAGGGTGGCCCCAGACATTGCCGTGCCAAGCCTCCGACAGAAAGTCCTCCCTGCACGCACCACCCGACAAGCAAAATTGAGATAGCCCAGCAGGCGTTGAATTTGCCTGAGCTCAATATTTGTCTTATCCATAATTTCCAGCAAAAATGAACGAATTTCAAGAATCTTGTCACACGGCAAGCGGGCCATCATGGCCGTGGTATCAATCTCAATCCCCAAAAAATTGAGTTGAGTTCAAGGCCCTTCCGTTTTGTCAGGAGCCAGCGGTACACCAAAAACCTCTGCCAAACCTTGAAAAGACTGCATTGCCTTGCTACACTGGCCTGACTGTGCCTCGCCAATGAAGAAAAAATCATCCAAATAGTGACAAACTGACTGGTGACCACTAATTTGCACAAAACACCATTGTAAAAAAGTGCTGAATATCTCAAACAGGGCACAAGAAATCGAGCAACCCATGGGGAGTACCCTATCCACATAGAAGGCTCCATCAAAATACATTCCCAAAAGCTCAAAATCTGTGGGATGTATAGGGATCAAACGAAAAGCGGACTGCACATCGCACTTAGCCAATTCAGCCCCAAAATATTTTTGATGCTGCCTCATAATCCGGGTAAAGCTCCGACCATGGCAACAAAGCCTGCAACCTAATGGGTGTAGGAGCCCATTGGCATAACTGCTGGAAAGCCACCCCCTACCCCTCTTTGGAAACTCCCTGGTCCACCATAAGGCCGTTGGGCAAAACATTGAGTAATGGCGTGTTTTCCACCACATTGGGAACACTCATGTTTAAACTTGCAGAATTGTCGAATGCAAGATCCTCTGTTAAAATTCCAACAGGCACCCAGGGGTGGCAGCTGTCCCCTCCCAACCAAACCCGCCCCTGTGTGGGTGGGATGCTGCAGAAAGGGCAGATAAGTAACAGGCAAACCACTTGCTGTGTGAAGGGTAGCATTGGGCTGTGAAGCCGACATCCACTGGAGCCAAAGTTCCTGATCCACCTCACCCCATGGCTTATCCTGAAACAAACACACCCGCGTCCTAAACTCCTCATCATAATTCAGCCATGCATAACCCCCAAACTGCAAATAAGCCTTGCGGATAGTATCCATATATTTAAACAAAGAGACCTAGTTAGGACACCCCCCGCGCCGCACGGCCACCAGCTGCTGCGAGTGCCTCCCCGCCTACCTGCCTCTCTGCTCTGACTGCCGCCGCGTGACCACGCCCCCTGCCATCGAGCGGCGTAGTCTGTGCTCGCTTTCCTGCATTGTACCACTGTAATTGTATTAATTGTCTTTTGTTCCAAATTGTATTTTGTCCCCCCTATTGCCTGATTGCCTGTTATTTTGTTGGTTGCCCCCGTCTCATCCCTCCCCGCTCCCCTCTTCCCGCCACCACCGCTAACCCCGCCCCTTTCTTCATTCTGTACCCTCCCCGCTCCCGCCTCCCAGCTGCTCCGCCCCCCCCTCGCACTTGGCCATATATGGCGACCGTGCGAACACGCAGCGGTCACGCGCAGCGGGCGCGCCGATTGTGCGCCGAAGGTGCGCCAAAGGTAAGCCCGTCTATGCCCGTCCGCGCCTGGACCGCGCCCAGTGCCAGGACCCCTGGCCCTCGAGGACCCCTGCCCACCCACTTGACGTACACCGCCGCCTCCCTCAACGCACTCAACACCGGCCGATTCCCGGGATGCTACCGAGCCACCCCACGATGCACCCACGGACCCTTCAGCTGCCACGCCTGCAAGTTCACCTGCATCCGGACCTGCCCTGCATCAGCACCCGCCAAACCGAACACCAGCAGCAACCACCTCAAGTGCATCCTGTTCAACACCCGCTCCGTCCACAGGCACGCCATCGAACTCTGGAACCTCCTCGACACCACAGCCCCTGACGTTGCCTTCCTCACGGAGACCTGGATGAACGCCTCCTCAGCACCCGACATCGCCATCGCCATCCCAGAGGGATACAAGATCACCCGGAGGGACCGCTCCGCCAACCAGATGGGAGGAGGCATCGCCGTCATCCACAGGGACACCATCCGCATCACGACCTATACCGACGACACCCTGACAACCGCCGAACACCTGCACTTCCAGATCCGCACCGACCCGAAGACCACTCTCAGAGGCACCCTGATTTACCGACCCCCGGGACCACGCACACAATTCAGCGAGGACATCGCCGACTTCATCAGCCCGCACGCCCTCCCCTCCGCTGACTACATCCTCCTGGGGGACCTCAACTTCCACCTGGAGAACAACAGCGACCGCAACACCATCACCCTGCTCGACAACCTCGCCAACCTCGGACTCAAGCAACTGGTGTCCACCCCCACCCACCTCGCCGGACACACACTCGACGCCATCTTCTCATCCAGCAAAGACATCGCCTTCAGCCACGCCACAGGACTCCACTGGACGGACCACAGCTGCGTCCACTTCACCTTTAAAAGAACGATGATCCACCACCACCAGCCAAAGGTTGCCCGAAGAAGCTGGAACAAGATCACAGCCGACCAGCTCGCCGCTTCCCTGAGCCAGCACCCTCCTGCCAGCTCAGCGAACCCCAGCCAGGCCGCCGACAACCTCAGCAACTGATCAGCAACTGCGCGGACGAACTCGTCCCTCTGAGGACCCCGCCCAGCAGACCCGCCAGCAAGAAAGCCCCATGGTTCACCGACGAACTCAAGAGCTCCAAGAAGAACTGCCGAGCCCTCGAGAAAGTCTGGAGAAGGGAACCAACACCGGACAACTTGACCACCCTCAAGCATGCCACCCGGAAGCACCACCAACTGATCCGCGCCGCCAAGAAAACTGCATTCAAAGACCGGCTGGACAACAACGCACACAACTGCAAGGAACTCTTCAACATCGTGAAAGAGCTCTCCAACCCCAACGCTGGAAACAACGACATCACCCTATCGCAAGACCTCTGCAACTCCCTCGCCTCCTACTTCCACAACAAGATCGCGGACATACACAACAGCTTCAGCATCCAACCAACACACGCCACGACCACAGCAACGCCGCCCACCTCCACCATCCGCGCCTGGACTCCGATCAGCACCGAAGACACCGTCCGCATGATGAACTCCGTCCACTCCGGATCTCCGACCGACCCCTGCCCTCACCACATCTTCAACAAGGCCGACGCTGTCATCGCACCCCACCTGCGGGACATTATCAACACCTCGTTCGACACCGCCACCTTCCCTGAGAGCTGGAAGCACGCCGAACTCAGCGCTCTACTCAAGAAACCCACAGCAGACCCCACCGAACTCAAGAATTACCGCCCCATCTCGCTCCTCCCGTTTCCAGCCAAAGTCATCGAGAAGACCGTCAACAAATAGCTGGCCGCCTTCCTCGAGACGAACGGATCCCTCGACCCATCACAGTCTGGCTTCCGAGCCAACCACACCACCGAGACCGCCCTCATCGCCGCCACCGACGACATCCGAGCCCTGATGGACAACGGAGAAACAGCGGCCCTCATCCTCCTAGACCTCTCCGCGGCATTCGACACTGTCTGCCACCGCACCCTAGTGCAGCGCCTCAGCAACGTCGGAATCCAGGAGAAGGCACTGGAATGGATCGTCTCCTTCCTCGACGGAAGAACCCAAGAGAGTCCGCCTACCACCGTACAAGTCAGAGGCCACCAAAGTCATCTGCGGCGTCCCTCAAGGATCCTCGCTGAGCCCCACCCTCTTCAACGTCTACATGAGCCCCCTCGCGGCCATCGCACGCCAACACAACCTCAACATAATCTCCTACGCCGACGACACCCAGCTGATCCTCTCCCTGACCAACGACCCCGCCGCCGCCAGAGCCAACCTGCACGAAGGGATGAAAGATGTAGCCGAGTGGATGACGACCAGCCGCCTGAAACTGAACTCAGACAAGACGGAGGTCCTCATCCTGGACTCCTCGCCCTCCGCCTGGGACGACTCCTGGTGGCCCCCCGCCCTGGGCACCGCACCCAAACCGACGGACCACGCACGCAACCTGGGCTTCATCCTGGACTCCTCCCTCTCCATGACCAGACAAGTCAACGCCGTCTCCTCGTCGTGCTTCAACATCCTGCGCATGCTACGGAAGATCTTCTGGTGGATCCCCACGGAGACAAGGAAGACCGTCACCCAGGCCCTCGTCACCAGCCGACTGGACTACGGCAACGCCCTCTACTACGGAACCACCGCCAAGCTCCAGAAGAGACTCCAGCGGATCCAGAACACCTCAGCCAGACTCATCCTCGACATCCCACGAAACAGCCACATCTCCGGACACCTGAGAGACCTGCATTGGCTCCCCGTCAACAAAAGAATCACCTTCCGTCTCCTCACCCACGCACACAAAGCCCTACACGATCTAGGCCCGAGCTACCTCAACAACCGAATCAACTTCTACGCTCCCAAACGCCACCTCTGATCAGCCAGCCACGCCCTCGCCGCCGTCCCACGCATCCGAAGAGCGACAACAGGAGGAAGGTCCTTCTCCTACCTGGCCGCCAAGACCTGGAACTCCCTCCCGGCCGACCTGCGCTTGACCCAAGACCACCTCTCCTTCAGGAAGAAGCTCAAGACCTGGCTGTTCGAGCAGTAACGGCACCTCCCCCAAGCGCCTTGAGACCCTACGAGTAAGTAGTGCGCTCTATAAATGTCTTTGATTGATTGATTGATTGTCTTGATATTTTTCACAATACACACTAGCATAAATTAAAAATGCCGCGGTCCAGTTCACTATGGAACGAGTAACTCGTGGCCTTCGAGCAATCTCCCACTCCTCCTCCTTGGAACCTTCCTTAGCTTGAATGTCCCTATGCAAAAGTTTAAAAACATCCACAAATTCATGTCACCAAATACGCTTTTTAGTCATGTCGGAAAGGTGTATACCCAGCGGCATGGCCAAACCCATATAAGGCAGCTTCTTATGTCTATCACTAGAAACAGACACATTAGAGGAGACAACGTTGCCGCTCCGAGACGGCAGTATGATGGAATCCTTCCTACCCGAGATTGCACGACCACTTGTTGAACCTGAAGGAACAGATACCTGTGACAAATCTAAACCAGTCTCCTGTCTATCAACAGATAACGTGTCATTACCCACCCGACTCCTCCCCCCCCACCTGTGGACCCACAGACGGCTCAGACCAAGCAGCCCACCAACAAGGCTCACCTGAAGGTAACTGGGCCGCCCGCTTGGAGAAATCTGGAAGTTCATCCCGGCGTTGGAAACTCGAATTCTGCTCAGGAACCGCAGAGGAGCCCGTTCTTCACTCCTGCAACGAACTAGCACAATTATTTGAGCCCCCGCCCTTTGCTGGGCATCCACGAACCTGCAAAAAAGAAGCATCATCTCCTTCCAAAACATTTCCTACCACCATATCATCCTCAGCATAGTCTAAAACATCTTCTTGACGATCCTTTGCCACATTGAAATGAAAAATGTCGTTGCTGGTACCCGGTCTCGCCCCATCCCTAATGCCCCTATCATAGATCTCCCAATTGGACACAGGTAAGAATGTTGCCAACCTGGCCGTGTCACCAAGATCCCCACCTGATTCACCCGGAAAAGATAGCCCTTCAGGAACAAGCACCTGTTCTGCCCGCAAACCTCCCGAGGCGCCAGGTGCTGCTGTGGCTCGTGAATGCCGGGACAACCTCCGTCCGCTCGTGACAGAAGCCGTAAACTTACCGGAAGAAGGAGCCGGAACTTGTCCACGAATACCCGCCCCAGGCCTCATAGGGGCAGAGTGCTCCACCCATACCCACTGACCTTTCTGCGGACCCAACGCCGAGTCAAATGGGACCTGTGGATGAGAAAAGGAAAGACAGGTGCTACTTCTGCTGAGCCATTCAACTGTTCCTCAGAATCCAATGCCTTGACGAAACTGGGCCCTTGTCAGAGTCAGGTAAGTCACACAAAGCATACTGCCTCATCTGCGTGCGCCTTGCCAGGCTGCCAGCTCTCTGTGTAGCTCTCTGTGTGCAATAAACCGTTGTAGGAAACTCCAACACCTGGCCATCCTCGCAATCCTCCTCAAAAAATTCCCCAAGTGCTGACTGATTACTGCCTGCAAAGTCTAACACCTCCAACTCATCCTCCTCCTCGCTATCAACAGCATTATCCACAAGGGGGGCTGAAATAACTGCTGAGGGCACCTCAGGGGCTAAATCCACAGGGGGCGGAACACCCTTCGACAAGGTTTGCGGCCACGAGGCACCCGCGCACAACAACGGCTGACTCTGTTGACGGGGCCCACGAACCTTCTGTGGAGCAAAAGAAATGCCACGCGCCCCCCCACAACACAGTTCAACGGGGGGCCTCAAAATGTCTCGTGCATCCCCCTTTCCTTTCGTCTGCCTAAAAGGCCTGCTCTCACGTAAAACTGGTGCCACCCCCAGTCGCATCCTAGCAGCTGCAGATAAAGCTGGGCAACTCCTGGACACCAGCCTGCCAGCTGAGCTCCTCCTTGCTGCCCTTCCCCTGCGCACACTAGACTTGCCTGTATGAGGTGGGACCGAATGGCTGGCCTGACGTCCCCGAAATGGTTTGCATGCTGCCACCGCGTCCAGGACACCGTCTGACGACCGGAATCCCCCTGGGCCCCATTCACCCCATTATTTCCTCTTTTTATTTGTGCTGTATTCTGCAGCACACTAAGAAAGAGGAAACTACAGCTGAGGATTGCTTTTGTGCAGGAGGGTGTACCTTCAGCAGGAGAACAGGACAGCAGAACACCCCAGCCTCCTGCAAACATTTTAAGAAAATAGAGAGCCACAGCCTCCCTCAAGATGCTCAGAGATATAGCTGTCTCTCTATAGTATAGCAAGTATTTAATTACAGCGTGTGGCAGTTTTGATGTACAATTTACACTCAATAATATGGGCATTTAATCCTGTTCAGAACTTCAAACTCACTTGCAGCATTGATAGACTGTAAGCACCTGAAGACATGGTTCATAACTTTAGCTTTGACTACCAGAAGAGTGCTCCTATAGTTTCTTTCTGCATCTGAGAGAAGCTCACATATGCAATCTCAAAGTCTTGATGAAAACATGAGGGCCATAGCATTCGGTTTAATACAGTTAAATTCACTGATTTAGTGTTCCATAACATTATAGAGACCTGTGATTGTACCTGCATTTTATTATGTTAGTTGTTAAGAATGTTTCAATCAGCTTTTACTGAGTATGTCAAGCTGTGTATCTGTGGTAGAGGCTCACTACCTTTAATAAAATATAACGCTGGGAGTCTTGAGAGATCTACCTATGCTGTTCCATAACAAAAGGGAAAATAAATAAGGACAATGCAAATGTATGCATTAGTGCCTTCTTTATCTTGCCATAATGCAAGCACATTGTAAACTCACATATTAATGCTTTGTGTAAATCTTTATCTATATATGTGCATGCTATACACAACTTTAAGTGGGATGAGAAAAGTGAGGGGGTCTCTAAAGGGGGTTGGCCTAAAAAGCATTACTAGAGGTGCTTTCCAGGAGACAGGGCCCATGTAATTAAAGGTTTGGCTTGACTATAAACTAAAATCCTGTTCTTCTCATAGTGTGCCACCCAACCAGTATGTTGGTGATTCTCTGTGAGCGCTCGACTAATACACGTACAAATATTACACAGACATACACAGACATACATGTAAAATAAACCAGGTATATTAACTTGTTAGCAGTATCAGACAAATTAATAACACTAATTAAAAATGTTTCAATTCTGAGCACATGTGACAGTGAAATAACCATTATTAAATCCTGTGGAAGAGGTAATGGTCTTCGGATTGGCTCAATCTCTGACGTTCCTTCTCACCACTTTCCTCTGCGGACTCTCTGTTTGACATGTCCTTTTCCCCCACATAACTCTGAAATCCTTATTATAGATAACTTACACCTTATATCTTTCCATTTAAGCCCCTGTTTTTCAATCTCTCCTGCATGTACTTTCTTGCAACTTTTTCACCTCACCCAACACACTTGCAGCACCATTGCATTGTGTTTTCTTGAACTATTTTTGTGTCAATATTTTGACAGCTTTTTGCCTCCTTCCAACAATTTTGCATTGAACCATGATTAAAATTGACACACATGACCATTTGCAGAAAGGCCAAGGATTGGTTGAGCATGTATTCTGAACACCTTTCTGGCACTACGATAAACTGTCACTTTCTTCATCCTGATCTCTAAATCTTTCAAACATGCCATGTTATAAGCACCCACCCATAACCTGAACTCATGTAGGCACACAGAAGCGACTCGGTTCATAGTATTGACAATACAAGGATATATGCGGAAAAAATACACTTACAGGGAAACACAATCTCTTAAAGAATGCAAGATTAAGTAAAATATGTCAAATGTAAAAAAGGACAGCTTCACTGCTGTGGAATACCTTTATTGTTTTTACAGTTCTTGAGAAATCGATCATTTTTTTTTACAAGTAATGAGTGCCCAGATGTCCACTATGGAAATAACAGGAAGATTGGGGTATGCCCCAAAAAAATTTAAGAGTGATTATTGAACTACACACAGAAACCTGAGTGCAGGGCTCGATGCTGGCAGTGGGGCAAGATGGCGGTGGTGTGAGAGACCGCTGAGCTGTGTGTCCTGACCGGCGTTCACAACTTCAAAATGCGGGGGAACTCAACCTGAGATATGTAAATTATAGCGCTATACTACCCTGTCTAACCCTGCCTTATGTAAGGAAAAGCAAAATTAATGGATAAGCTCTAGCAAAACGAGAAACACGATGATGCTTGGTACATTGGTGACTCCGTGGTCTGTCGCTGTGAGGAAGGAAGAAGTACAAGAGCAATTAGTAGTCCTTATCTCGCTGTTCGGGATTGCCGTCTCGCGACTGCTCCGAAAGCTGAGACTGAGGAGTACCGCTGTACAATCCGTAACCCATCGCAGCCCTGTCAGAGGCTCTGACAATAGCACCGTCCTAATAGAGAAAGGAGCAGAGGGAGCCTGCCCGGTACAACTGAGAGAAGAACGCGGTGTTATGGCCCTGAAGAATGTAGCGGCTCTGGCAGCCGCCGCTGCTAAAACCAGAGCAGCGAAGCAGGCTCAGCGGGACCGTGAGGAGTCGGTATTGCGGGGGGTGAGACGAAGAGTCCCGTGGTCCGAGATCTGGAGGATACCCCGACCCCGAGTCCTCGGGACTCCAAAGATGCCGAAACAGGGAGGAGGTCCAGCCGTGAGGGAAAGTGCTGGCTCCTCTGTGGTTGAGTTGCTCCGCAGAGCCCCGAGTACATCGAAACCTCTTCCGGGTGGTGAGGGGAAGAGACAGCTGCCTAAGCAACGTGAGGAGAGGAACCAAACCCAGAGTCAAACCCCGACCGAATCTGAGCATCCTTCGAATATCGGTGGTAACTCCGGTAGCAATATCAAGGCCCCTTCGGCTACAGAATTACCCCCCTCTCTGGTAGTGGAGGAGAGGGATGACACAGCAATCAACAACTGCACAGCACCTGAAGCAGAAACCAACGATTACCCAGATACAACCCTGGGGGAACAGCAAAATCAAGGTATGATTCCTCTAACTACAGCCTTAAAGAATATCTTACAGCTTCTATCTTGCTATCTGTGGATTCAGGCAACATAGCAAATACTCCCCCGCTGATAGATGGTGACAAGGTGGAACTAGCTTTACAGGGGCAGGGTGATATTTTACTTCCCCAAATAAGACACAATGACACTCCGGAGATTTATGAGAATAATATAGATCCGCCTGTATTAGGCGGTGTGGCGGGGGAGATGGTGGGAGCTACAGGCAAGACGGACAAAGAAGAAGGAGAGTAGTCAGATGAAATGGGCGATGGGACTGACTTCTCTACAGAGAGTGTAAGTGACGATGCTGTAAAATGTGATATGCCTAGTGATCTTCGAAAGACTGTTTTTAGAAGGAAAAAGGGGCATCATGGGGCAGCAGAACTATCATGAGACTACTCACCCTTTACTCAGCTTGTGAATCCATTGAGTCTAGCGACCACAGTGAATGCTAGGAGTATTCCATCAGCTGAAAGCTCCTCTCAGCCTGCCCGCACGGCTCACCCACCTCAAGCTATACACCTAGATCAATCTACAGTCACATTAGATTTGGTTATGGTTAGGGTGTTGCAAGCAATTGCCTCACACCCAGAGGAGTTTTTAGAAGAACAAGGGAACCCCATAAAGCGAACCTGGGGTAGGAACGTACTTTTTAGGAAACAATGCTTCAAGGGTGGCCTAATAAAGTCCTCAAAGGAATAATAAAGCGAATAATTAATTAACGCTAGGGAGCTTTGGAAGTAGGTTCATATGAAATATTTTCATTTTCTTTCTTTCTTTATATATACAATTTTTATAACTTTTTTCAGGTGCTCAAATAATTGGTAGGGTGCAGAACGTGACATGAGAGAAACTAGTGAACAAAACGGACTCTCACACACCATGATGGACATCACAATCCTCATAAATACTACCAAATCCCCTTGGTAGCGGAATTGGCTAATCGTTATGTTCATAACATCGCCCACGGACATATCCAGTAATGCGCATGCGCATATACGAGACGCTCCATTGGTTGCGCGCGCAACCAGGAAGCGCTGTTAATAGAATCGCTACTCGGCACTCGGGGTGAGAACAGCCAAGCAGCGAGGCACTCGGACGCCACCCTAGCGAAGCCTATACGCCGGGATTAAGTACGTTTCCCTTTCGCTTGGACGTTACGATTTCACCCGCAGCAGCTAAATAATTAATTACTCTCTCATACTCTTGTCCTGTAGCTCCAGGCGACCCCAATATCAAAACACTCTGTCTACATAATGATGACAGAGCCACGCGGACTCCATTAGAAAAGTTCAGTTTTTTACACTCTCAGTAAGTTGGTTCTCCTTGCACTCTGCGGAAATTCTGGCATATATTTCCTTTATACTTTGATTGTTCCAATTCATTCCTAACTAAGTCAGTATGGGCCAACTAAAGCGGTCCTGGCCTTGCCCAAGATTAATCTCTCCCCTTGTACTATCAAGACCGGTATCAGCACTACTAGTCCTAATCAATTTGCTGAGTCATGACGACAATAAATTTAGGTTGTCTTTTTGTCCAATGCTCTATATGACCTTGGTATATTTTTCCTGCAGAAAACGCCTCAAAGACCAGTCACCCTTTTTCCTGACGTATTGAATTACACTTATATACTAAAGTGAGTCATCCGCATTTTTAAAGCTATTGCATGCAATTTCACATGCCAATCGTCCTTCTTAGATAAACAACAATGCGCAGCACACAATTGGTGAGATTGCTGAGCGCCCCCCCTTTTCTTTGAGCAAAATGTGCATGTAATTTAGTCATGTCACTGGGAGCACCAATATCAATCAACTAAGTAAATTGATTTGTAGGTCCATATGCTACCTTTAATTTCAATAAATCCTTACAGTTTCAGGAGGCTCTTCAGTCCTGATGATGATCTGAAATTCATACAGATCGAAACGTCGTCGACCTACCCAAGGAAATACCCCCACTCCATTGTATATATTCATGTGGTTTTTTTAACCTTGCTGTTATGTGAGAGTCCGTTTTGTTCACTATGTTCACTCATTTCACATTCTGCACCCTACCACTTATTTGAGCACCTGAAAAACTTTATAAAAATTGTATATATAAAGAAAGAAAGAAAATAAAAATATTTCATATGAACCTACTTCCAAAGCTCCCTAGCGTTAATTAATTATTCGCTATATTATTCCTTTAAGGACCTTATTAGGCCACCCTTGAACCATTGTTTCCTAAAAAGAAAGTCACACCGAGAGGAGACTTCCCATGATGGCCGCAAGGTACATGCGGCTATCCGCAAAGTGCAAGGAGTGGTACGGAAGTTAACTAGGACTGTCAGTACCTTTAATGACTGAATGACTGAGATGGAATCCCGTATAGTTTCCAACAAAGCGGATGCGGCAGTGACGCAAGAGCGAGTTGAGTCCCATGAAGCAGAGTTGACCGACGTCAGATGGAAGCTGGAGGATTGCGAAAATTGCCTACGCAGAAATAACTTGCGCGTATTGGTTATTCCAGAGGCAGCGGAGAGGGATGATGTCCGCTCATATATGATCCAACTTTTTAAGGACACCTTGCCTGAACTAGCCAATTGGAACTGGGAAATGGAATTCCAACAGGCATACCGTGTCCCTCTGACCTTGAAGCCTGCAGCAAGATCAGGTGACTACCCCCGTGCCATCCTGATCTATTTTGGTAACTTTCTTTTGAGGCAGGCAATCTTCGAGAAGGCAAGACCAGAAGCATGCCGTACCAGAGACACATGCTCCTATTTTGTTCGTCCGGACTTCTGTCATGTGACAGTTGAGAGGAGATGGCGTTTACGCCAAATGATTAAACTATTTCAAGAAGAGAAGGCACAGGCATATTTGAATAACCCTGCTAGGCTTAAGATAATTTATGGTGGTCAAACTAGATTTTTCTCCTCCGAGATTAAAGCAAAAGAATATCTAGATAGCTTGAAATAGAAAAGAAACTCTATCATTACCTCTCTACTTTCTCTCTCGCTTTTAGGCTTTTCTTTTTTTTGCCTTTTCTTTTCTGCCTCTCCTTTTTGGCCAGTCGTCGGTAGAGAGTAGTGGTATTTCTAAGAGGAATTGGGAAATGGAGTGAGTGATTAGAGCTGAAGGAGAATGTAGTAGCTGGATATACCCATATTTATATGTTAGACTGAGTAAAGTGGCTCCCTTTTGCTAGTACCCGCAAAAATGTGTAAGTAAAAAGAAATGTGTTCAGATGTAAGTAAACTCCAGTCAGGTGGCTCGATTCCATCACTTCAGACTCTTATGGAGTCTTTTAGCTCCTTTTTGGGTGCGAGGGGGGAGAGTGGTGTTGGGGAGGGGCTGAGGGGGGTACGGGGCGGTTGAAAAATAGAAAAAAGAGCAATTTCAGATATACGAGGTATGTAATAAGAAATGTAACAAGTAAGGTAACAGGACAATTTTGGAAGTATTACATTAATGGTAGAAGTCAGTTGTCAGGTTCGGATATTGAAAGTAAAAAAGATGATAAAAGAAATTGGTTTAATGTTTTTTGTAGCTGGTTGGTTAAAAAAAAACTACAATGGGGAGGTTAAGACTGTGTTCATGGAATGTTGCTGGGCTGAATGACAGAGGAAAAAAGGCTCACCTTCATGAAATAGTTCATCAGAACTCTTATGATGTCCTCTGCCTGCAGGAGACTCACGTTCCCGTGGTTGAGAAGAGCCTTTTAAACATTCCTGGTTATAACGTACTCGCAATAACAACTCAAACCTCTAAATTACGTGGAGTGGCAATTTTAGCAAAAACCTTTTTGGGGCAGGCTAAGCCAAGACTAGTCAATCCATTAGGTAGATGGGTTATAGTGGAACTAGAGGTGGGAATTACAATCTGTTCATTGTATGGATCAAACCTGGATGACCCTCAGATTTTTCAAGATCTAGTACTTGAGCTAGCTTCTTGGGGTAGTTCATTAATTGTTTGCGGGGATTTTAATATCTCTCTGGGTTCGATGGGGGGTAGTCAAATACATCAGATATATATGGGTCGGAAGCCAAGAGTGTTTAGGGCAGTAAAACAACTCCTGGATAGCCACAGCTTAATTGATATTTGGGACCTCAGGCATCAAAACGATCCAGGATACACATATTATTCATATCCCCATAGTAAATATGTCTGGATTGATTAAGTGATGGCATCAAAGGAGTATTCCATAGCTATGGAGATAAGTAAGTCTCCGAAAATAATATCAGATCATAATATGCTTATACTCACCTTTGATTTCCCTGCATGTAACAGACCCCATTCCCAATGGTCATTTGACAGAAAACTACTGGCTAATAGAGAATACATAGAGCACATAACTCTTTGGGCACAGGAATTTTTTGACCATAATCAATATAGTGCGCCGAGAATGATAGTGTTGGATTGTTTTAAAGCTGCATTGAGGGGAGAGACCATCGCTTTTGTGGCCAAGCGCAAAAATATTCAGGAAAGACTTAATAACCAACGCATGAATGAGCTAGCTAAACTAGAAGAACAACATGCTACGCAGATATCCCAAGGGAAGGATGGGGGAAGCAGTCTGCGCAAGATAATAACTCTTAAAACTGAGCTTAATAGCAGTCTTACCCAAAGGGCAGCTGAAATCTTTCAAACAAATCAAACTAAAATTTATGAGTTCGGGGAGAGGGTAGGTAAACAGCTGGCACTTCGTACTTGTCAGAAATCCTTATATAGTCTGATAGATTCTATTGAGTTTGAAGGTCAAAAATACATAACACCTGTAGATATCTCAGAAGCGTTTCAACGATACTAACAAAAGTTATATCAAAATGAAGATCAAGTTGAAACAAACGACATTAAAGAATTCTTGGCTGAATGGTTAAATGAAATTGGTCCACCCCGGATGATTGATGAAAATACTAGGAAGGACCTAGAACGAGAAATCTCAATTACTGAATTACAAATTGCACTAACAAGGCTGGCCAACGGGAAAGCTGCTGGTCCAGACAAAATCCCACTGGACCTTTACAAAATACTTGAAAAACAAATAACGCCTTTTTTATTAGATCTATTCTTGGGGGTACAATGGAACGGCATTCCACCAGAGTCATGGCAGCAAACAAACATAGCTATTTTTCCCAAAAAAGGGAAACCCCTAGAGTATCCATCCTCATACCACCCAATTTTGCTGATAAACTCCGACTCCAAACTCTACGCCAAAATTCTTGCCAACCGGCTCAGCAGGATCATCGAACATCTGGTCTCCCTGTGGCAACACGGATTTATACCTGGAAAGGGCTCCACGGATCATACCCGTAGGGCCATCTCTCTTTTCGACATCATGGGGGTGACGGGAGGCCGGATGTCGATGATCCTGCTCAATGCCGAAAAGGCATTCGACAGAGTGTCTTTGAAATTTTTTATGGGGGATTCTGCAATTAAATAACTTTGGCCAAAGCAATCAAGGCACTATACATTACCCCTAGGGCTAGACTTACTGTACGGAGGGTGGAGTCAGAGTTTATCAACATTCAAAGGGGCACAAGACAGGGCTGTCCATGTTCACCAATCCTATTTGCCCTATACATTAACCCATTAATTCTAAAACTGCTTGCATCCAACTTATTAGAAAAAGTTACGGTTGGTATTTATGAAACTAAAATACTAGCTTATGCCGAAATCGTAGCGGTATTGACATCAAACCCTGCTGAGGCGATTCAGGAGATTGAACAAGTTACTAATACCTTTGGCTTATATTCAGGCTATTCTCTGAATAGAGATAAAACAATGGTTTTATGTACCGATAACATCTCATATGAAAGTCTATATAAGGTCAATAACGCACTTATCTTGGAGTTTGTATATCCCCAAAGGTGGAGACTATTAATCAACTTAATTATGAGCCCCTTATCAGAACCATTAAAAAAGAACTTTCAAGGGTAAACAATCTCCACCTCTCGATTATTGGCAGGGGGAACTTTATTAAAATGAACATCTTTCCGAAGATATTATATCTATTTTGTGCAATACCATTGATGGCGGATAATAACATCATTAAAACTATAGACTTCTGTCTTTCTAAATTTCTTTGGAGCTATGGTAAAATAAGGAGGGCTCTTTCATATCTGTCTTTACCCCTCGAAACGGGAGGGCTAGCCGTTCCAAATATTATGTTATATCTGTGGGCAGCCCTTCTTCAGCAAATTTCACCTTTGTTTATCTCTAACGCAGCAATAGGATCTTTACAAGTCCAGGATATACCATCAATCTATGAACTGGCAATTGGCAACAAAGCCAGAGGACTATTGCTAAAGCAACTAGAACCATCTTATTTAAAAAAAAAAAAATTAAGATAATACAGAGTGCACGAAATATATGGAAAAGAGCTTCTAAACTTCTATCAATACCAAAATATACCAAATATACTCCCCTTTAGCAGAGCTCAATCTTACCACACCAACCTAACGATGGGCTTGCTAGAAAATGGGAGAGTTTTGGGATTAGTACAGTGGGGGTTGTTCTCTGCCATGATCCTAATATAGGGTTCCAAAATCTACAATCAAAATTTGCAGTTCCTAATCAAAAATCCCCACAAATTATCTTGGATAATGTCCCTTTTCTGGACATCATAGGAAAACGTTCAACCAGGATAGGTACCATCTATGAATTATTGATTCAGCATCAACGAGATGATTTGGAATATACCGAGAGAGGGTGGTCTAGTAAATTAGGAAATCCTAATGTTGATATTGATTTGTCCTTGTCACTTTCCCCTGAATTATTTTTAGCATCTAATCTTAAGGCCCAACTTCATAAAACTATACATATTTTATACTATACACCAGCAAAATTATATGCTTGGGGTAAAAGAACAAATAGCAATTGTCCAAGATGTGGGTGGGGACCTGCAGATTAATATACACGTTTGCAGAATGTCCTAAATTAGATTTTTTTTTTAAATGAATATTGGGAAGAGGTCTTTGGACATAATCTCAAAGTATCATCTACACTCTATTTATTTGGCCATGATAGCACTCTTGGGCATAGCAAAGAGGAAGAATTATCTTTATTTTTGGGGACAGCGGTATTTCGGATCATATTGGCAGCTCGCTGGAAAGAGGCTGACCCTCCAACCTTCCAATTGTGGTTAACTCGGTTTCTAGGAACATACAAGCAAGAGATAGCTATTTATGAAGCCAGGGGTAAAAAATCTAGAATACAGGGTGCCCAAATTTGGTCTCCAATTACTGCCTGGTATCATGATTTAAGAAATGTGTAAATTCTAACTGTAACGCTTTTATATTAGAAAGGACTTTGTAATTTCTTGTTTCCTTTCTCCTCTACTTCTAAGTTTGTACTCTATATTTTGTTAATTGGAATTCTGACTTTTATAAGATGATTGTGTATGTCTTGATTATGAAATATGTAATTTTGTATTATCTGAATTGTTTGTTCTAAATAAATATAAAAAAAAGAAACCTGAGTGCAAGTTTAAATAGGAAATGGCAGTCAAGTAACAAGCAAAATAGTCACAAAGAATGGCCTCAAACAAGGATGTGTTTTGGCTCCAAACAATTTAATTTATATCTTACAAATTGAGTTGAGGCTTTGGATTTCGACAATAGCCATCTGCCAATCCGTGTTGCAGAGAAGTTGTGTCGTCCTATTAAGCAAACCACCAATAGGCCTAAAACAGAGTATTGATGCCCTAAAAAACGATGCGGTCAAGCAAAGGCTAGAGTTTAATCTGAACAAAACCAAAGTGATTCGGTTTGTCGATTTTAAATATAAAATGTAAAATTCATGCCTGGTTTTCAAAGACAAAAAAGGAGAAGAAGTGCTCGTATATAAATATCTGGGATTTATTGTGGATCAGCAAGTGACCGGAAATCACCATTACGCAGCCATTCAGGCCAAAGCACAAACGCTAGCCTATAGATTCAAATGCTAAAACAGAAAATGTGTTGCCAATCATTAACTCATCTACTTACGGTTATGTCAGCTCGGCTACCACCATTGTTGTCTTACGGCACAGAAACTATGCGGAGGCGGGAAATAGCCCCCCTTTACAAGAGCCAAACGAAGTTTACAGATTGGTATTCAATATCCAAAATGCAGCTTCACAGGCCCAAGTCCACCTAGAGGTTGGCTTAAAAAATCAGGCATATCAGTTCAAAAGTGCTTTTATAAAATTGTACTGGAGATTGCAAACTTTTGAAAGGGGATCCATTAATAATTTATCCTGGCGGGAAATCGAGGAACAGCAACATTATAAACTGTTGGGGAAGTCACTTAAACCTGGCAATTAAGGATTAAGGCATTCAAAAAGTATTGCTAGCAACTACAGAAAAAACACCATTTAATCAAGTTCTAAATGTCTCGACTCGAATTGCATCAATGCTAACAGACAAGAATGCACATGTGAAACGGAGACAGGCCTGGACAGTAATGTACTCTTATTCTAATTTACGTCCTCAGGGGTATCTGGCAGAGCATTTTTCATTAGCATTCAAGCATCAATTTATGTTATTCAGTTTTGGTAATATAGGGTCAATCTATTTTTTCCCTCTCGGAAAAATCAGTCACAGAATTTAACCGGCAGGTTTTGTGGATAAAAACAAGAGACTCTAGCCGACATCTAATTAGTCTGTCCAATACCCATGTCACAAAGGAAAATTCTTTTGAAAGCACTCTTTAGAAATATGGGAATATGCTCATACAGGTAAGCCGTTATTATCTGGCAAAGTGGAACGTCAGACTCCCTTGCATGTAGAGGGGTGACGTTTTTAATGCAGTTATATTCAAAGAAATATCCACAATGAAGGAGTAAAGACTGACTTTGAACCGTACTTCTTTTTTGCAAAGTGCACTTGCACTTTAAGCGGTGACACAACCTTGTTCTATGAACATCTTGCCCCTTGGAAGCAGTTTTATACTTAGGATGTTCCGGTTTGGGGTTTAAGGGTATTCAATGGTTGTGAGAACCAACTGAGAACTTTTTCTACACTTTTTTCTGAAGCTACTTAACTGTGTTTAACAGTACGAATAGTAAAAAGCTAGGCACAGCAATTCGATATGAGCTGAAGGTCGATATTGCCTAAAAATACAGCCTGAAACACTGTTTTTGGGAATCCTTACCCTCTAGGACGAAAGAGGAAGTATGACATGACAAATAACAAAACGCTATTCCATGCATAGGCCCCCACTCAGAATTGTTAAAGGTAAATACAAAACTGTTAGACCTGGAAGGACTTTGTATATAGATTAGGTTTAATTGTAGTTAATTTCAGCTTGCTTTTTAAGATCTTTGGTTTGAATTTAATGAATCACTTCCTTGTGGAAAGACCAAATAGCTACTACATTTATGATTCTTGGAGATTCTGAATAATCGTCGGCATTTGAAATATATATTTACAAACTTGATTAGATTCATTCGTGAGCAGTGTATTTATGATTAAAAAGAAAAAACATATGTTACAATCACGGTTCAACCCTCTTCTTAGATCTGGTTAAACGTTGATAGGACTTGCAGGTATTTGAAGAATCAAAGATATTTTATGTATATTCTCATCAATTGTTCTTATATCACTGGAGATCCATTTAGTCATAATAATGACTGTTTAGTTCATGTTTTGTACATTGTAAAGGTTTTTAATAAGCACATACAGTACAGTTCATTTATTCGTGCAAGTAATGTTAAAGGACATGGATGGAGGGCCCAGTAATGACCCGTTACAATGCCATTTTCTAATTACTGACAGATCTGTGACCAAGTGGGGACCCGGCCCACTTAAAATTCTAATGATAAAAGCCTCCTTGATATCAAATATACAACAGATGTATGATTTGGCTTGACTTTCAAGAGTCCATTTTATATTGTGCTCAGAAGGTCTGTGAGAAAAAGACTACAATTTGCAACTCTCCCGGAACATTCTTAGACCTTTGCTGGGCACTGGAATATTATATTGCTCTATAATATTGCATGGTGTTTGCGTGAACTGAAAACTACTCTCAGCAACCCCATGCTTTGCAGAAGGGGAAGCTCAAACAACCAAAGAAATGTAGAAAAGCAAAAACAAACGATCCTCTTGGTATACTATGAAATGGCCCTGCTCTGTGACAGTGGGGATTGGGTCCCCGGGGGGACTTGGCATGAGCCGGTGTCCCCCGGGGGATTTCGCGCAATGCGGCCTCACACGGGAGGCGATTGGTTGTTCTGGGAGTGGGAGGGGCTTAGCGGCACTCGGGGTGGGAGCGGGAGGGATTACATCACTCGCAACGAGTGAGGAGGCTGCGAGTTTTTTGTGTGAGAAGCGCGTCAGCTGGGTTTTCCTGTCAGAATTTTGACAGAAAACAGCTGCAGCGCTGGGAAAGTGTAACGGAGACTAGAAGTCATCTGGAATTTACCCTCTGCCAGCGTTGTTTGTGTTTTTTAACGCTGTTTTGATATTTGAAGCTGTCGGTGACTCCTGGAAGGATGTCGGCGGATGACATTGCCAGGTAGGCAATTAGAGCTTTGGTTGCAGTTGAGCGCACTGATTTATTATACCCAGGAGCTGTCATTGAGGGCGGCGTGGAGGTGAAGCGACCACGGCGCTTAGCGGCTGAAGGGGTGAGTCGCGCGGTGGCAGCATGCATGGCAGGGGTTAGTCGCTCCTCAGAGACTGCGTTTGAGCTTTCTGTGTCAGCTTTTAGACCGCGTCGAGCGCGCTCTTCAGACAGGAGCTCTAGAGGAAAAAAGGTACCACTGCGCTCTGCTTCAGCCCCAAGCATTTTGAAGGAAACTCAAGCTGCTTTTGAGCCGCAGGCCAGGAAGAGAGCAGGGAAGCGAGGTGGAAGGGCCAGCTTTGCCTTGGTGAATAGGCAGCAGCAAGTGGAGCTGTTTGAAGAGCAGGAGGGTGGCGAATTCTTCTCGGAAGACAGTGTTTCTACACAGGCGTCAGGGGTTTCCTTTTTACAGGACGTTGATTTTACGGGAAGTAGGCCCCCTGTGGCATATGCTGTGGACGCTACTGGCAGAAGTGTGGATATTGCGCCTGAGGTTTGGGTGGGAGAGTCCTCCAATGCGCTAGTGGACTATTCCAGTGACAGCGATGAAGAACTTTGTCAGGAAGACATTTTGGGGGCTGTAGGTGCTGGGAGTGGAGAGCCAGCATTGTCTACACACAGCTTTCAGACTCAGGAGATTACAGTTTTGCAAGGAGTGTTGCTGCCTCAAGATAGAGGGCCTCCGAAAAGGCATGGGGCCAGGGATTTTGGGCATGGGGAAGACAACTTTGACTTGCAG
Organism: Lissotriton vulgaris; assembly: GCF_964263255.1. NCBI lineage: Eukaryota > Metazoa > Chordata > Amphibia > Caudata > Salamandridae > Lissotriton > Lissotriton vulgaris. The sequence goes on from NC_141687.1 coordinate 1,591,850,425, forward strand.
CCATGTGATTTTCAGCAGGATGATGTTGGTTTATTGAGCAGTAGTGCCAGGGCTTGTGCCCGTGGGGTTGGGGGTCAGGATGATTGTGTTAATTTTCACAGGAACAACGATGTGGTGTATCCAGAGTCCAGGCCACCCCCGCGTCGTCCTCAATTGCAGTTTGACTCGGACAAGGGGACACAGCAGGGGCAGTGGGTGTGGGTCAAACACACCGAATTACCCAAGAAGTGTCCATCTGGACTTTTGAGTTCTCAGGTAAAGGGTAAGTTGCGAGCGGTTCCTCGCTGGAGCGGCGGGAACTTAGCAGCGGACTCTGGCCATAGGTCTGTTGGTCGGAGTTCTGTTAATCTTGTGGCGAAGCATGGTGCGGCTTTGGGTCCTGTGCAGCAGACCCGTAGCGATTCTGGTGCGGAGTTTAAATCATCGGCCGGGCGCTCACAACTGAGGCCTGTGTCCACTTGGGTAAATTACGATGGCGGCATTGGCGATGGTGCTATGCCGGGCACAAGTAGTGATGATTCTACATTTCATGAGGATTACATTGGTGCTTATGATGACACTAATAAGGAAAATGTGGATAATCACGGGGATTGGGGGTCAAGGGAGGTGGCTCCGAGCAGGGGTGGTCAAGATTTTGGGGTTAGAGGGGGGGGGGGGTCGTCTTACATCTTCTAGTGTGTTTCAGAGAACTGGAGCGGTTTTCTCTGCTGATCGGGGAAGGCTTGGCGGTCATCATCAGTGTGATGGATTGAAGGATTATCAACAAAGGGCTACACAGCTGCCGTCAGGTAAGGAAGACTGGTGGGCTGCGTGGACGCGGCCTTTGGTGGGCGGCTCAGGTGTGGAGCCAAGGGAGTGTGTGCCTGAAGGGAGGGCAAAGGTTCAGAGTGATTTGGGTAATGTGGTTCAGGAAACACCACAGTCCACTAGTGGGTCTGGGGGTCAGTTGGATTGGGTTGGGGGTGCAAATCCTGCTTTGTCCATAGTAAGCTCTGCGCTGGTTGAGGGTCAAGGGTGTGGTCGCACCAAGTTACCTTATATGGGTGGGGCCATGCCTTTGGGCATGCACTTGTCGCAAAGGACGAGACAGAGAATTTGGAGTCACAACTATGTTGACGTTTTCCGTCTCTTACATAGAGATTTGCAGGCTGGAGAAGGGTCAAAGGAGGAGGAGCTAGCGTTGTCCCGCCACCCCAAGGTACCGAAGACCATCAAAAATTGAACTACGACGAAGAGTTCAGGGCCAGAGTAAGCTTGTTTAATGATAAACCATGGGGAGAGGTGGACCAGGAGCTGTGGCTCCAATGGATGTCGGGGCATCAGGTATAAGCTACCATACATACAGCTAGTGCTCTTTCAATACAGTATCGGCCCTTTCTTCAGCGTCCCGCTCCATTGGGGGTGGGTGGGATGGGACGGGGACAGTTGCCTGCCACGGGAGCGTGTTGGGGATTTAATAGGGGTACCTGTATCCACCAATACTGCAAGTTCAAGCATGAGTGTGCACAGTGTGGGGGTCAGCATGCCATATTCCAGTGTTTCCCCAGTCACCACCAAGGGGACCAAGGGAGAGGGCAGAGGGACAGGGGGACCCTTCCACCTCTTATTCCAAAAGGCGCCTACCCCAGTTTAGCTTCAGGTCATGCTGGACTGGTTGGAGAATTACCCGGATAGGCCAGCAGCGGTCAAATTGCTCTGGGGCTTTCGGGTAGGTTTTCGAATAGGTTACCAAGGTCCGCGGATGCAGCGTTGGGCCAATAATCTTAAGTCTGCAAAGGAATTCCCCCATGTGGTTAAGGCTAAGCTGGCGAAGGAATTAGAGCTGGGAAGAATAGCGGGTCCCTTCGATAGCTGTCCACTGCCCAATCTGATGGTCTCGCCTTTGGGAGTTGTTCCAAAGAAAGCCCAGGGTGAGTTTCGTCTCATTCACCATCTGTCCTGGCCGGAGGGCCGTTCGGTAAATGATTTCATCTCTGCAGAGGACACGGCGGTGTCATATGCTTCTGTAGACGATGCTTCGCATTTGGTTCGTTTGGCTGTGACATTCAGGCGGATTTTAGGTTGTTGCCCATCCATCCTTTGGATTTTGAACTACTCTGAATGTATTTTGAAGAGAAGTTTTATGTTGATCGTGTATTGCCCATGGGCTGTTCCATCTCTTCTTCCCTGTTCGAGACGTTTAGCACGTTTCTGGAATGGTGTGTGAAACGCAAATCCGTACATGAAGCTGTTTGCCATTACCTTGAAGACTTTTTGTTTATAGGTCAGGCGGGGAGTGAGCAATGCGCCAAAGTGTTAACATGTTTTCAGGAGATGTCAGGCAATTTTGGAGTCCCTTTGGCCCCAGACAAAACGGAAGGTCCAACGTCACAGTTAGTCTTTTTAGGCATTGAGATCGATACTGAGGAGATGATGGCTCGTCTGCCCTTGGCTAAGGTGCAGGAGATCAGGATGTTTTTGGAAGAAGTTTTGGGTGCAAAGAAGTTGCAATTAAAGGCAGGTTCAGCGGCTGTTGGGTTACCTCAATGTTGCCTGTAGAGTGGTAAGAGCGGGAAGAACCTTTTGCAGACGTCTTGGCTTTGCCTTGTCAGGAGCCTCCTTGCCGCACCACCACATTAGAGGCCTCATTATGATGGAGGATTTTCCGCCTCCTCCGGGCCGGGGGAAGCCACCTCCGGCGCGGAGGAGGCGGAAAATCCTCTGCGGACTCACCAAAGACCTACCGCCGCATTACGATGGCTGGTGGGTCTTGGTTACTGTCCGCTGCTTTTACGCCGCGGTCAGATTACAACCGCGGCGGAAAAGCTCTCATTTGGCTTGCAGTGTCTATCAGACACCGCCAGCCAAATTAGGAAGCATTTGTAAACATGCTTTTCCGCGGCGGTTTTTCCGCCGTGGAAAAGCATGTGTACTTTTGATTTTGGGGGCCTGTTGCGGGCCCCCAGGGTGTTGGCGGGTGGGGGTGCACATGGGGGTACCTATGGTACCCCCCAGCATTTACTTGCACAAAGCGGCAGGCACAGCGCGGTGCCTGCCGCTTTGTGCATGTAAATGTTAAACATGTTAAAAATGGTAAACATGCACTTTTAACATTTAACATTTAACATTTTAACATTGCGGCGGGTGCTGCTTGAAGCAGCACCCGCCGCAATGTTAAATATCCAGGATGTGACCGCCAGGGTGGCGGTCACATCCTAATCGCACATGAGGGAACGCCGCAGCCCATGCGGACGTTCCCTCATCCTCTGGGGTAGCGGACGGACGCAAGTCCATCCGCGATCCTAATGAGGCCCTAGATGTCCAACAAGGTGAAGGAACACTTGGCCATTTGGCTGAGCTTCCTGTATAATGTTAATGGTGTGTCAATTAATTTTGTGGAGGATGACACTGTGTGGCAGGTCCAGATTTTCTCGGACGCTGCGGGGGCTCAAGGCTTTGGTCTATTTTGGGAAGGGCGCTGGTGTGCAGAGAGTTGGCCGAAGCATTGCGTGGAGCAAGGCCGCAGTATTGCCTTTTTGGAATTCTTTCCGCTACTCGTGGCTTTGCAGGTGTGGGGTAAGGAGTTCAGAGACCGTTGCGTGTTATTTCACATCGACAACATGGCTGTGGTAAGCTTGGTTAATGGTCAAAAGGCAAAGGATGTCAGAGTACTACAATTATTGCGTGTTTTCATGTTGCAAATCCTCAAGTTGAACATTGTGTTTAGAGCCAGGCATATTCCTGGGGTGAACAACTCAATCGCCGATGCTCTGTCTCGTTGCATTTGGCAGAAGTTCTGGTTGTTGGCACCAAAAGCAGACCGATGCAAGACGGCGATTCCTTCGACCATCTGGGACCTTGGGGAGTGAGGATTGTGGCATTGGTGGAGCAGTCCATTGCTAAGTCCACGCGCAGGAGTTACCAGCAAGCGAGGTCTGAATTTTTATCTTATGCTTTGGCTCACGATCAGGATGGCGCTGCAGTGGAGAATGAACAGTTTATGTTAAACTTTGTATTACAACTGTTAGACAAGGGTTTGTCACATACAACAATTTCCGGCATGCTTGCGGGTATTTCCTTTTACAGTCAGTTATTGTTGGGTAAGGTAGCTCGTGGGGTTTTTGTTGAGGAAGATGCTGAAGGGGTTTGGGCGTAGCAAAGATGCTTTTAAATCTTTGAGGGAACCTATTACTTTTGATTTGTTGTGAAGGATTTTAAATGTTTTGCCTAGCTGCTGCTACAGCAAATGGGGATTTGTTAGGTTCAAGTTGTGCATGGTATGGTTGTTCTTCTGGGCTTTTCGGATTTCAGAACTATTGGGGTTAAGAAATCAGTCTGGGATTCCGACATCGGACATAAGGATTGTGAATGGGGTTGAGACAGTCAAAAACAGACCAAAAAGGGGTTGGGACCTGGGTTCAGTTGAGAGCGAGTGGGGTGGTGGGTTGTTGTCCTTTCGGGGAGTGGGATTCCTTTTTAAAGTCAGATGTTTTCCGTTCTGGGGTAATTTTTTGCCATGAGCAAGGGGGGCAGTTGTCCGGTTTTCAGTTTTTATCAGTACTGAGAAAAGGTCTTTCATTGGTGGGGGAAAATCCTAAATGCTTTGGAACACATTCCTTTAGAATAGGAGCTGCAACAGAGGCTGCCAGTTTGGGTTGGGGGAAGGAGGAGATTCAGCGCATTGGGAGGTGGAAGTCCAACTGCTGTTACAGATATGTTTGTTTATGAAATGCATCCCTCTTACATATATTAGTTAATTGTGGTTTTTTTATTATTAGGTCGAGTCTTGGATTTCCCCAGGAAAAAACGAACATGGATTGTGGGCCATTCCTTGGTTAAATGGTCATCGGTTTTTGCGGAGCAGCAAATCTGTGGAAGGGGTTTGGGTTTGTATGGGAAATGTCACGAAGTCCTGTGGAAAGGTGTGGGTGGTATGAGATGGAAGGACCTTTTCCCTTTGCTGTCAAAACTGTATGCGGAATGGGGAATCCCTGATCTGCTAGTTCTACACTTGGGAGACAATGACTTAGTGGAATTGTCAGGCCTCACCTTGATTAAACAAATGAAGTTGGATCTAGCAGTTATAAAAAATAATTGGTTGGAACAATGGTCATGTGGACTGAATTTGTATACAGACACCAAGGGAGAGGGGCTAGAATACACTCAGTGGTGGAAAAAGCCGTTAGAAAATTGAACAGAGCAATTTCAGTTTTCTGTAGGTCAATGGGTATCACAGTATTGGTGCATGAACATTTTTCAAGTTAGATGCTTCATCTGTTCAGGTGCGATGGGGTGCACCTGTCGCAGATGGGCCAATCTTATTATTTAATGAAACTGCGTGATGTGCTGGCAAAGTTGTGGGGGGTTGATTTATGGTGTTCTAATACACAAGTTTAAATGTTGTCCTTTTATTGCAGAGGTTGGGTGGGGCAGGAAAACTCTTGGGGTTTTCCTGGGTGGCGTGTTTTGGGGGTTAGGATTGTCTTGAGCGGATATATCCTTTCTCTCTGGGGGTGGGGGGAGGGTTAGGTGAATAAGGGAAAGAAAAGATTGGAAGGAAAACTTTGGACGAACACGCACAGCGCCCCACGAACACGCAAAGCGCCCCGTGAACACGCAAAAATAAAAAAATCCGCAAATTCGCACTAATTTGTGAATTTTGCGGATCGGGAATTCGCAAAATTCACCCATGCTTAGGCAAAATAATGGAAAATCATTGGGGAATGGTTATGAAAACAGTTGGGGGAAAGGTTTTGGAAAATGTACAAGTTTTGGGTTTTTAAATAAAACGTTAAATGCGGAGTCTTTCATTGGCTGTCCTAATAATAAAAGTGACCTTTTATGCTATGAGCAGAATTGTGTGGAATGTCTTTATTGCGCAATGGGACCCAGGGGGGACTTGGCATGAGCCGGTGTCCCCCCGGGGGATTTCGCGCAATGCGGCCTCGCAGGGGAGGCGATTGGTTGTTCTGGGAGTGGGAGGGGCTTAGCGGCGCTCGGGGTGGGAGCGGGAGGGATTACATCACTCGCAGCGAGTGTGGAGGCGGCGGTGGCGAGTTTTTTGAGCCACCCGCCCACCCTTTGTTTTTGTTAGGTTGGTCAAGAGGGTGTTTTTTGTTTTTGTTAGTTTTTTATGTTGTCTTTTTTTTATAAAAAAAAAAAAGAAGAAATTATATTACAAGACATGTCACTTTAGGGCAGCATGGGCAGTTCTCCTTTTCTGTTATGTGTTTCTTGTTTAGGCGTGTTTTGGGGGTTGGGATTGTCTCGAGTGGATATATCCTTTCTCTCTGGGGTTGGGGGAGGGTTAGGTGAATAAGGGGAAGAAAAGATTGGAAGGAAAACTTTGGTTGGTATTAAAACGGTTTTTGGGGTTTTGGCAAAATAATGGAAAATCATTGGGGAATGGTGATGAAAACAGTTGGGGGAAAGGTTTTGGAGAATGTACAAGTTTTGGGTTTTCAAATAAAACGTTAAGTGCGGAGTCTGTCTTTGGCTGTCCTAATAATAAAAGTGACCTTTTATGCTATGAGCAGAATTGTGTGGAGTGTCTTTATTGCGCGATACAGACCAATACTGAAAAGTAAGGGGAGAACCATGCCTACGTCAGAAACTGCTGCCTCCATGGAGGAATCTGAAGTAGAGCAGAGGTAGATTTAAGCCTTCCTGCCCCAATAATAAGGTAAGGTGTTGATTATTCTCCAGCTGCTCCACCTATTTAGCCAAGCACCAGCCCTTGGGGTCGGGCTGTGGGTGGGAACTGGGGTTCGGACCATCAGCAAACTAGAGGGCACTGAGGTAATAGCACAGAATGCCCCCAGAGTGACCTGTAATTGTAAATAAAGCTTGTAGTGGTCACAACTGTGATTGCCTGCCAGCTTCCAATATTCCATCCTGGAAGCTCCTTACGAATAGGAACATCTTACACTGGAGAACTTGGGATGTGTGCCAAGGAGGTGTGGCCACCTGCCAGCCTATTGTTTTCACAGGCACATCTGATGGAAATGAATCTGTTAGGGTGGGGGTGGGTGGGTGATGGGATGGTGTTTCCTTCCAAGGGAGGAGTCTTCCTAATAGATACCTATCAGTACGATCTGAATACACCACTCAAATGTACACACACTAAATGCTAGTGTACTTTTGAGTGGAGTGTGCCCAGTATCGGGTGGGCTAAACAATGCTAATGTGGTAGGCACATTATGGAGCCATAGTCCTCACTCTCTGCGATAGAGTTCCTTTTTGTACCGGACAGGCTGTGTCTAATGCTGAATGCTTAATAGTTGGTGATCCATTCTGCCTTGCAGTGGGCATGACTTCTGGGTCTACTAGGTTTTCATTATAGGAGTCGCTGTCTTTGACTGTTGCTTCCCTCCTATCATGCAATGGTTTCGTCCAAGCAGCAGGTATCCTTAGAATAGTGTCAGATCCGAATGCACTGGACCTTCAAGGAGACTATGAAGAATCACACAGAATATCTGTCTTATTGCACTTTACAAATGACTGTCTGTTCACCATTTTCATCACAGACCAAACCTTTAAAAAATAATCATTTTCTTTAGAGCGTCAGAAGCAAGTGCTTTGTTTTATGTATAACAGCGAGTGAGTGGAAGATTTTGGTTCACCCACATGTATGAACATCAACATATAAACAATAATAAAAAGTAATAAAACTGTTATTTTTCGAAATGAAACAAACTTACAGTAAGTTCTAAAATAATGTTTATGTTTGTATACTTCCACTTTCTTTAAAGGTTCAGCTGCACCATTTGCAGTTTTGCACCATGTGGTCCAAGGTAAACCCGGCTATGGAAAATGCTTGTGGTGTCCGCCCCCCTGTCGCCCCCCCCCCCGCCCCCCCCCATCCCTTAATGCCCTAAGTACGATTTTATTTAGCTTAACGGTTCATCCAGCCCTGGTGGAAAGTAATTTATTTTGCACTGTTTTCTTACTTTGGTCAGCAGCCAGCTACCGTTTGGATTCAAATTTTCAAAATTCGCTTTAGAATCATGTCTTGACGAAAATAACCTCACTGTCTGCCAGAGTAGCAGTACGTGCGTCATATTTTCTGCTGACAAGGACCACTCTCCACCTCAGAAGATAACTATCATATCTCAGGCTTCGAGTTTCAGTAGGGTTTACAACACACGCGTCGGGGAGATAAACCCTGCTGCTTACTTGTGGGTATTTTGAACTTCTTGCAATAGGCTGCCTATTTAGCGCCATTTTTTTGGCTACATTATGTTCGGTCTTGACACTTAACCTGGTGGGTTTTTTTTCAAATAAAGAAGCCTTCGCTTCCATGTAAGTAACTCGTTCGTACTATAATATTTGTTAAGTGGGGTGTCTTGTGGTTTTCCCTCCACCATTCATTGTAAAATTTTTATCATGCTTTACGAAAACCTGTCGCGTGAGGTAAAGAGAGACTGTAGCTGTTTTCTAGCAGAAGAGCGTTGCTAAGTAAAAAACAAACGTAAATATAAAATAAGGTAAGTAGCCCCAATGCATAAAGTGGGTTATCGTATTTTTACGTGTGAGGCCGAGTCACACTGTAAAATGGCTGCAAATTGGCCCTGTGACGATGACCAAACGAACCTCACCTTTTAATCTGCCAACGACATTTTAGCGTTCCAAAATCTAAGGTTGGTAAAATGAGTATCATTAAATTGAATAAAAAGAAATACGTGTTGTGTACAATGCTTTCAATATGACAGGTACAATTTGAAGTACTAGTTGTTATTATTAATCTTCTAAGTGACATATGCATAATCTCATATATGTTATAATGTATGTGCTTAAATGTATGGTATTATATAACATATACATGTACTCGTGTTTTTTTAAAACTGCATGCACAATTATGCATGTGCAAAATTCGGAACTTTTTGTTAATTATCGTTTTTTGGTTTTACATTTACATTAAATATATTTGTTAGATAAATAGTTACGTATCGCATGCACAGCCCTCTCCGTACAGCAATCTTGAAATTTAAGGATTGACTGGTGCACTCCAACTCACTTCCTGGACCATATAAAGGTAGGGTCCATTTGGGTTTAAGTTAGGAAGTTGAATATATGTAGTAACTGTGGGGCATATGTACAAGGAGTTAATACAGCGTTAACTCCTTGTACAAATGCCCCACAGTTGCTACATATATTTTTATTGCCGTATTCACAAGCTGTAGCTAACAGCTGTTAGCGCCAGAATTCAGGCAAAACCGTCCGTTTTCACCATCGCCATGCATGTTAGCGATAACTATCGCTATTGAGAGGCAAGGTAGGCATTCCCATGCAAAAACGCACGCTAACCCCACTTTGCGATATTTACAATCAACGCCCGGGCCCTCAATACGTTTCAGAAAACAGCTGCTAAAGCCTGTTAGCGGCTGGGACTTAAGACCATAAAAAATGTGGTCTAAAAAATGGTGCTAAAGATCAGTACATAAGGGAGACTAGCCCAGAGCCTCATTTGAAGACCCACTGATACCATGGAGGTACTACTCATGCAGATTGGAGCACCAAGAAGGCCACAACAACCACTGCCACTGCCACCGCCCCCAGTACCACCACGGAGGCAGCGCCGAAGAAGATAGCGGGTCCATCGCCCACGCCTCGCCCTCACAGACTTAACGCCAGAGGATGTGATTGCCCATTACAGTCTCAAAAGGTCATCCATCTTCCGCATCCTAACTCAGATAGCCCCCAGGCTGCAGGCACAAACAGAGAGGAGAACCAACATCCCTCTGCAGACAAAGCTGCTGGCAGTGCTGCACATGTTGGCCTCTGGTACCTTCCAACCAGCAACAGCCCTATGAAGGTACCTCCCAATTGTCTTGGATGGCATCATCAGCCCGACACCCCAGCACGTAAGCTTCCCCAACACTGCAGAGGAACAGCTTGAGACCAAGCAAGGCTTTTATGCTATTGCTGGCTTACCGCAGGTGTTGGGGGCAATTGATTCCACACATGTCCTACTTTTGCCCCCTGCAGACACTGCACACATAAACCGCAACAGGAAGCACACTCATTCCATCAATGTGCAAGTAATTGTGGACCACCGGGGCTTGTTCACCAATGTCATAGTCAAGTTCCCAGGGAGTCTGTATGATTCCTTCATCTTCTGCAAGTCCATGATCAACCAGCGGTCAGGATGGCACATATGGAAATGCACTGCTTGTTGGTAAGTGCTAACTGAACACACCACACAACTCAAGTCCATAATCATGTAACTCACAAATGTGAGAATGCACAAGCAGCAAATTTCATACTACATGCCTAGTAACATGTCCATCTTCCATAAACAACAACCCAAGTGACTGCGGTTACTGGGGCTAGCCTTGTAGACAAACTATCCCCACAGGAACAGCCCCTGCACCACACATTAGCAAATGCTGGGAGAGGTGAGAACAATGAAGTTGTGATGGAGGGTCTGGACCTATAAGGAAAATATGAACAGAAGACCGAGCCTGGAGGTGGTGTTCTGTATAGTCAGGAGCTTGCAGAGCACAGACTTGTCTATGCGGGCATATAGGGTGTTTCCATAGTCCAGTCTGAAGGTAAGGACTGCATGAGTGACTGTCTTTCTTGACTCGGGGGGGATCCATGTGAAGGTCTCAAGGAGGATGCACAGGGTGTCGAAGCTGCTGGAGGCCACGGCACAGACCTGTTGATTCATGGAGAGGGAGCAGCCGAGTACAATGCCTAGGTACCTCGGGTCACCAGGTGTTGTCACATGCTGATGGCGTAGTTAAGAGGATGAGGACGTATGTCTTCTCCATGTTGAGTACCAGCCAGCTGTTGATCATCCATATTGCAACTTCTTGCAATCCTTCCTAGAAGCCCAGTCTGATGGGTGTGGGTGCCTTGGTGAGGGAGAGTATGAGCTGGGTGTCCTTGTAGATGGTGAAGTCTTTTGGGTGTCTTGATGTTGCTCCGGTTATTTTACAGGCGTCTGCAGATGCATCTGGCATCTTGGAGGTTGGTGGTGACTGAGGCGGCCATTCTTGCATGCTGTATGTTGGAGTTACATAGCGGGGCAAGTTTGTATGCGCAGTTGGGGATCCATGTGTGAAAGTCCCCAGCAGCACCATCGGTGTTGGCTGAAGCGGTGTGGGTGTTGCCGTTGATGGTGGAGTGGACAGGCTCCTCATTGACTCAACTCCTGTTCCTTTGTGTGGTGTGGGCTGTGGGATTGGGTAGTTTGGTTTCTCGGTGAGGAAGTGAACACAGTAATGGTCACTCCATGGGGCTTGAGTGGTTTGAATGAAGAGGACTCTGTTTCCACATGTGAAGATGGAGCCAAGGGTGTGTCCTGCCTTGTGGGTCAGTGTGGTGAAGAGCTGGTTCAGTCCGATGTTTGGGAGCTTTGGCCAGAGGGTACTGGAGTTGGAGTGGTTTGTGAGGTGGAAGCTCAGGTCAGAAAAGAGTACGTAGTCCATGAGTAGATGGTGTGGTATGTGATGATGTTGATGGTGTGGGCGAAGCAGGCATGACCTCGGCGGGCTTTGCAGGCCACGGTACCATGTGCTCCTTTGTGGCTGGTTTGGATCTGGAAGTGCAGGTGTTGGGTGGTGGTGAAGGTCTGGTGGCAGTGGCAGCAGGAGAAATGTATGTGAGTTGTGTCTGTTGTGGCCTATTGGCAGCTGTACTTTCTCCTGGTGTTGACTTTGAGGCTGGCAGTTGAGTCATAGCGCTAGATGGTAGGAGATTCAGGGTCCCTGCTGCTGTTTTCCTTTGGCTCGCAGACGGGATTGCCATTGTTGCGCCGTTGGAGTGCCAGTGATGCAACCGAGCAGCACACATAATAAAATAGGCTAGGGAAGGGACGGGCAGCTGTGAGGCAATGTAATTCCCATTGATGCTGGTCAGTTGTCTGAAGCTACACATTGCTAACCTGAATTCCAAGGTTGCACAAATCACACACCACAATCTATAAACACTGCAAACACAGCAATCACAACATCCTATGAACCCATCTCTCTATTACTTATTTCATGTGATCAAGGATATGCACTCTCCCCATGGCTGATGACACCCCTCCAAGCCACATACACCCAGGCCCAGAGGCAGTATAATTAGGCCCTTTAATGTACCAGGGGCATTGTGGAGCACACGTTTGGTGTGCTAAAGTCAAGTTTCTGGTGCCTTGACATCACTGGTGGCAGATTATTGTACAGCCCGGAAATAGTGTGCAAGATAATCATAGCATGTTGTGTATTGCACAATATATGTGTAAGCACCAATGCCCCATGGATCCAAGTGCCAGGTGCAACAGATGATGCTGAGGATGATGAAGAAGATGAGGCTGGTGTTGCACACCCTCAGTTTCAGCTGCAGGAACTGCCCGAAGGAGCCAAATCATAAACATTTCTTCACATGAGCATGTCACAATCTGACAGTCCTTTGTGAAATTTTTGTTCAAAATGCACCTAAGCACATTTTGTGCAATAAAACAACACAACAGAAATATATTGTGTGCATGTTTATCCTCTGCATAAGCACATCTCTCTGACAAGTGAAAGTCAAACATTTTCTGGGAAGTATTGTACAATTGTAATTTTGAGGGTGGGAAAGTCTTTTGTGGTTTATGATGCTTTTGTTTGATAAACAAATTTATTGATTTTAGTCATGAAAACAAAAACCAACAGTTCAGCACATTACAATAGGAATGAAGATTCCTGAACAGTTAAATGATTAATCTTGTGTCACACAACCCCACAAAATCTTACAAGATACAGACAACCCGAATTTAAGCCATACTACCCATCCATTTGCCCAACACTCTACGGTACTTCTTTGGGCACCCCACACTTCATATATAGGTTTTTCCTGTGTGCCACACCACTCTACCCCCCCTTGGAGAAGGTAGAGGAATCTTGGAAGAATCATCATTTTAAACAAGGCGACCATCCCCAGATGGTTCAGGGAAAGCGTCTGCCGCTTGTGGAAGTCTTCTTTCGCCTTTTTCACCAGGGGGTGATGTTGAGGGACCAGGTGAGGTCAGGGAGCAGGACAACCCAGATTCCTAAATATTTGAATGATTGCCGCCTGAAGGGAATGGTGGATTGCCAATCAAAGCAGTTCTGCGCCACATGGAGGGGAACCAGGACTGACTTGCTGGGGTTAAGTCATAGACCAGTACCCAGAGACAGTGAAGTCCTGGCAGAGCAGGTTTCACCAGAAAAATTAAAACATCATCAGCATAGAGGGCAATTTTGTCCACCTCCGTTTTACGCCATTCCCATCCAGGTTGTGGTCCTCTGTCCGAACCAGTTGTGAAAGCATGGGTCAAAACCCATCTCCTCAGCACGTCGCCCAAGTATTGCCAATCAACCGAATCAAAGGCCTTCTCAAAATTGACAAGAAGAAGTGCCAAATAAGGGGTAAGCAAGGGGCGGTAGGCCAATGCCGGATGGAGAAGACGAGGAAGTGCCTGGTCCCTCACATGGGCATAAACCCACATTGCTATGGGTGAAACAGCTTGGTGAGGTAGGGCTTTAGTCATTGGGCATAAGGTGTAGTGAATATTTTGACCTCTGTGTTTATGAGAGAAATCGGGCGGTGGTCCTCACAGCGGGGAGACGGGGGATGCGCGTTAGGGAGCACAACAATTGTAGCCATGTCCGTCAGGGATGGAAATTAGCCCTTCTCTGGGGCCTCGTTGTAGAGATCTGAGAGGTGTAGGATAAGAGTCTCCCGATATGCCGCATAGTATTCTGACAGGAGCCTTCTGGGCCTGGGGTTTTGCCCGACGAGGTGTGGATTATCCCATAATTAATTCCATCTCGGGTGATGGGGAGATCCAAGTTAGTGGACTCAGTAGAGCTCAGGCTAGGGAGGCTGGCGCGGCCAGTGCCCTGCAAATCAGAGAGGGACATTTCGGGGATCAGCGCTGAGTAGAGCTGGTGATAGTAGGAAGCAAAGGTACGAGCCATTGCCAAAGGGGATTGATGCGTTAGACCATCCAGGTCCACGATCTCCGGGATAAGGCGGTTGGCTCGTGGGCATGTAGCCAACCTATGAAGGATCTTCCCATTCTTGTCCCCCCAACCATACACTCTAGCTATGGAAGATCTCCAGAGGAGCTTGGTGGCGTCCAGGGAGAGCTGCTTGATCTGGACCCGAAGGCATGCGAGTTGTCTCTCTTTCGTGTTGTCGCAGTCATCTGAAGGGGATTGCTCAAGCTGAGTGCTCTGGGGTGTCTGGGCCTATTGTTAAAGTTTGAGTTGACCCTTGGCGAAGCCTCGAATGGTAGCTTTGCGTGCTTCCCAAAGGGTACCTGGGGAAGGAACAGAGCCAGTTTTCGCAAGAAAGTTTTGTCCCCACCACCTTTCTAAAGTCTTTCTTGTGGAGGAACCAGGCATTCATCCTCCAAGTTGGTTGCGTCGAAGATCAAGGTGCCCGATGGCAAGAAGCAGTGATGAGTGGTCAGAGATACCTCCAGGAAGGATACCGATGTCCTGGATCTTCTGGCAGACAGTGGATGGGACGAATATAGGGTCTATGCACCCCTGAGAATGCTGTGTCGTGGATGTTTGAGTAAACTGTCTGGTGTGAGGGTGCCACATTCTCCAAACGTCGCACAGGCCCAGGGAGTCAGTTATTTGTTTATAGTGAGCAATTCTGGAGGCGGATGGGGGACCTGTCATTTTGAGGTGTGGGTTATTGTGGCGCCCAGGGGCAGGGAGGTGAGGAGGTTAATAGATTGACACAAGGTTGAGGGGGTCCCCACTCAATTTTCCACAGAGAGCCACATATGGTTTGAGATGCTTTTAAGGGTGTCATTTAGGGTCAGATATGGTTATTATGGTGTCCTTTGGGGTCAGATATGCTTTTTAGGATGTCATTTGGTGTAAATATGCTTTTTAGGGTGTCAATTGGTGTCAGGTATGCTTAATAGGGTGTCATATGGGGGTGCAATATGCTTTTTAGGGTGTCATTTGGGGTCAGATATGCTTTTTAGGGGGTCATGTGGGGTAAAATATGCTATTTTAGGGTGTCATAGGGGTAAGATATGCTTTTAAGCTGTCACTTGGGGTAAAGTATGCTTTTTAGGGTGTCATATGGGTGAAATATGCTTTTTAAGGTGTGATCTGGGATCAGATATGCTATTTAGGGTGTCATTTGGGGTAACATGTGCTTTCTATGGTGTCATATGGGGTAAATTATGCCTTTTAGGGTGTCATTTGGGGTCAGATATGCTTAATAGGGTGTCATATGGGGTCATATATGCCTATTAAGTTGTCATATGGGGTCAGACATGCTTTTTACGATGTCATTTGGGGTAAAATATGCTTTATAGGGTGTCATTTGGGGTCGGAGATGAAATTACATCTTATATTGTTTATCTGTGTAACAACTTGCGTGCAAAATCTGGCAGCATTAATGTTTACACAATGTTTTTTTCAGCATCGCAATGGAAAATTTATTGCTACTCTTTTGAGCACTTTGCTGGTGATTGTGGAGAGTGTTGAAGGTGTATGGTGTTTTGGGCTGCAGAATTTTCTTTGAGAGTGTTGCTGTGTCCTGTGAACTGTCAATAGTGTCACTGTGAAGTTTTGTGTACTTGTTTTTACCTATTTTTGCCTCTTGTCCTCAATCTTGTCAGGTGTTTATCTAAGGGGTACTTTAAATAATTACTAGTGGTTGATGCCTATATTCGGCATTTTTTTTCTTAGTAGTGGGTTTAGGTGTGTGCTGGGAGAGGGTGGTTTTGGGTAGGGAGGGCAGGATGTCAAAGGGGGCATTGGGGGGGCTTCCTCTGGTTGGTGACATTTTACCTGCCCTTGATGGTTGAGAGTGGGGGTTGTATCCTTTCTGGATATCCCATTCATGTGCAGAAGGTCAGGTGGGAGCACGTGAGAGCACAGATGCCGAGTCTCTTTGATGTGGACCGGACTGTCCGCCAATGGAAACACTGATGGCAGGATTGCGTGGGTTGTGAGGGTGACCTGTTGGATGACCTAAGGGTCATTATTGGCCTACAGTGTGGAAGCTTAACCTCTAAATTGATATATGAACACTTATACGAAAAGCCAAAAATGTGGTGTGTGACACAATGGTGCATATGTGCACAAAAGTGGTAGAGTGAGGCGTTAGACATCATGCCTTGAGCCTAACATTGCCACATCAGAAACGCAATGCGGCACCATATGCACAAGCATGGTGTGCAGGCTTGCATTTCCCCCGGTGAAGGTGCAACAATTAGCACTGTAGTGCCAAGGCTGGCACCCTTGCACCATAGAGTGTGCAGGGCAAAGATTGTTCATGTACAGGCAGGGTTGTAGTGTAGTTCCTACATTCCCAATAGGCTCTGTGCATTGGAATAATATATCCTATAGATTTGACGTAGGACTCAGGTCGACTAGGTCTCTATTGAATATACTAAACTTAATAGTGAGTGCCAGCTAGCTCAGACGTCACTAGAAACTTTCTCGAATTCACAAGAAGGGATTAGTTTCTGACAACCGCATAAACATGACAACTTTGTTTCCCAAGAATAAGAAATATATCTCTCAGAGTCGTAGAAACAATACATAAGTATTTCACTCAGTCAAACGTGCATGCTTCTTTTCAACAGAGTTGTAGAGAAATAGAGAGATGGACGTTTTCAATAAAAAGGTTTATTGAACAGTCTTCTTTCTCATACAAGAGAAGTGAACTGCTACAATCGTTATGCAGACTGCAAAGTATAATGCGTACTGCGAGAATAGTATTATTAAATAATACTGAAAATGCATTGTATGGATTCTAAGCCATATAAAAATACATACATAAATACACAGGTTAAAATACTCAACTGGTGCTTCTAAAATACACCTACCCCAATGTACCTAACCTAAGTCTAGTACGCGGTAAGAAGTGAGTATTGTGTGGCATAGGTTTAGTTTTTTTTGTCAAGAATCTACCAAAGGTTTCTCTAGGTTCTAATCAGCTCCATACCTTAGTCATTATGAAGGAGGTCTGGTATCTCAGTCTCGGGACTCAATTTCCCAACACCCCGCAAGGGAAGTTTGGAAACACTGGAGCTGGATTCTTGGCAGGAGAAGGGCAGCCTCCTAATCAGTGCGTCAGCTGGAGAGTCGGATTCCTACGGCACTTGCTGTAGCGAGCTGCATCGGGCAAGTAGATAGTCGAACTGTGCGGAACCACTGTGTCTTGCTAGAGCAAGTGAAGGTATAGTTATACCTTGAAGGTGTTTAGGAATGCCATAGTTTGATGTAAAGTTGGGCATATGAACGTCAGAAAAGAACTCCTAGGGAATAGTTGTTCTTTGCAAAGTACATGAGTTCTTGGATAAATCAATATTCAAGCAAGGGGAAGTTCCCTTACTGCTTAAGCCGATTTTCCAAGAAATCGTTGTGATGTTTGGTATGGGTGAAAGTAGCCATGCCTGTATTTAGGTAGCTTGGGCTATGCCTTAATAAAGGATTGATTTCTATGCCTATATAAGGGCAATGTGAATTGTACCTATATAAGGGCATGAATCTGGAAAATTCACGCAGAGCTCTAAATGCCACACAACAGGGTGACTGTACATAAAAAATACAAGGCCTTATTTTTTGGATATGTGTGCTGCACAAAAGGAAGAGTAATAATGCATTCCTCCTTGTTTTGCAAACTTATGTATGCTGCCCTTGTACATATGCTTCATGTTACAATGCATGACATAGGAACAATTGTTCCAGTAAAATAGGACTTCTCCAGAGTGTCATACACCACCAACAGTTGTAACACAGCCTTGTGCAATCTGCAGTGATGCTATCATCGACAGAGCATCGATAACATCATGTTGGGTGGAGAAATGTCACACAAACAGTATGTGCAAATTTGTCAGCATCATTGTCTTGTTGGCCTAACTAGGCATTCTCAGGTCTTATGGGAATGACAGGCAAAGTAGACACAATCAGGTAACATGGCCTGCAACAGTACAGTCACAGAGCATTGTAAGTGATGGCGGTGAATTGTATGATGAATAGGACATGTGTGATTTGAAGTCTGATACCAACACACGTTTCTTTTCATGTCTCACAGCTGGATGACCTCTGATCACACAGGGGGATATCGATACCTTTAAGGACCCACACACCACTGGTGAGTTCAGCCATTTAATATTGGCATTGTAAGATGTGATACATGTCTGGGTGAAATCATAGACATTGTAGCATGCAGTATGGGTGTGCATCTCATGTACCTTGCCTCCAGTGTGTTGATGTTTTGTGGAAGTTTGTACAAATCAGTAAGTCAGGATGGAGCAAAGCATATGTCTTCCAGATATAACTTTACACTTCTCCAGACAGTGAAATCCATGCAAGTGACACCTATGGGTTCCATCACTACAGCACATGCATGTGGATTACAGAGTGTACAGATAGGAGATGAGACATGTGAGTGGCTTTGCTGATGAGTATGACCAAACATGAAATGCATGTACATCCTTGACTGAGATGGCTGAGCAAGTGGGCCCGATCATGCCCAAGGAGGCAGTTGTTTTCAGGCCTTGTGTGGTCAGGCACAGGACTGCACAGTACTATTGTAGGTATGCTGCATACACAGAAGTAGCAGGGCTTCACTTTAAGCAAGGATATCCATGGCACGTTCCCCAAACACCTAGCAAAGATGTCCCTATGTATCTCATTGGCATGTTTTGCCACTGCAATGGTGTTGCCAAGCTGTCTCCTTGGGGTCTTTCCCCATGTAGACTCAGGGACAAATGCACAACCCCTTTTGCCAAATTAGTGACATTACTCTGCATTCATTTACACTGGATGCTTTTGCTCTGCAGTTATTTCTGCATAATATATTTTACAACACAGGCCTCTACAATGCTATTTGTTAAAGCACCATTATGACTCCAGGGGGCTATTACTTTGGGGAATAAATTGTAACAGTTTGCGTTGTAAAGCCCTGTGTTGTAAAATTCTCAGCAGAGTAAGAATTGTGGATCAAAGACATGCAGATTTATAAAAATTGAGTAAACTATGTTTCCCCCTCTTGCCAGCACTGCATCACCTATTGTGAAGTTGTAGAGAGAGGGCCTGAGCCTCATCTACAAGTCAGTGATCAGCCACCTAACGTGTTTTCATGTGTGCTGCTTGATGCAACACAAATGGCAGGATAAGTAGGCTGTTCCAGAAATGCTCTTATGCAGGAAGTGTAACCTTCCTACATATAAACAAGCCTCAAGTGCACAAAGACACCCTTGCACACTTGTGCAAGGGTGCCTGTGTTGGCGCAGAGTTGAGGAACTTCACTTTGTCGCTATGGGACATGCAGGGCTATACAGGATTATTGTACATATGATGCAGCATTGTGTTGCAGAGGAGGATTAGCGAGGCACTACACCCGGAGTGCTAATGCCTCCCTTAACCAATTCTTTGTATATATCACCCTCAATTAGGGTATGTCACAGCACCATCATTTGACACTGACAGTCTTATTTGGTTGTGACACAACATGGCAAATGCGATACACTGTCATGTCAGTCTCCCCAGCATGTTGTTACTGATCTTGGATTCAACATTTCACAATTGTAGTGAGGTTGGTGGATTGACTGTAGACATTGCTAAGTCAGCACAAGCTTGGATGTCGTGCTGGTGCTTTTGCGCATGTTACTACACAACTTTGTTTTCACTAAGACTCTGCTTGTGCCTGTTCACATGAGAACCGCCTGCCTTTCGTATTCCTTGCTGTTCTCCATGGTTTTCATCTGTACATGATGTGCACAGTTAAAAAACAATGTCCCTTATTATTCGGCTCTGGTCAGTCCCCACATGTAGACATAACATGAAGCACAGCTGCACTGCTGAAAATCGAGTGTTTTTAATATTGCATGCATGCATGTTCGAGGCGCTTGGAGAAAACCTTTCCAGAGAGAATAACTGTGCTTGTCCTGAGATGTAAACCTTTGCATTTAGACTTGGAGGTATAGGGTCTCCCTGACAAAGCCCAGAGGTCTTCTATTTTTCTAATAAACTAGTTCCTAGCAAAGGGAGGGTGGCAAGGCACAGTAGGCCATTTCCCACCATCTTTATAAAATGATATCCCCGTTCTTGTTCTATGGAATTCGAAAAATGCTCACTCTATTGGGTTTATGCATTTTGCTGTTAGTAATAGCATGTGTACTGCATTTTATAGCTCTTTAGTTAAAACAAACATTTTAAACTATACAGTGTCTCTGATTATTCATGTTGTGGACAAGTATGAGTGAGTGAGCTGGCGGTGTTACTATCAGTCCCGTCATGGTTAATTAGGTAATGGGAAAGCATCCTCAGAATGAGGATGATTTACCTTATTGGCTTGCTGAGAATTTTTACCAGTTGGAGACAGTATTTCTGAATACTTCTCCTGTGAAGAAACACAGAATTTAACTATAAGTTTGCAGAAAGACTTGATTCCCAAGTTAACTGATTGCAAAAATTGGGTTAAGGTATTTGTAGCAGTATATGCAGATTGTTTTGGCACTCCCTCAATGACCGTACTCCCCTCCGTGATTAAGCGTGATCAAGATGAGCATGGCCCTGAAGCAACTGTTGAGTTGGGGATGAGGTTATTGGGAGAGTTCGATGTAGTTGCTGATTTTATCCGTGCAAAGTTGAAGGGGGATGCAGTCAACTTTCAAGTAGCTAATGCTTTAACTCTCATCCCACAGGATGAGAAGCCATTCAAATTACCAAAAGGTATTGCACAGGCTTATACAACCATTGGCCACAATAGTTTGGGAATTAAACCTTTTGCTAAAATACCACCACAAACGCAAACACGACAGAAGTCTCAGTCTGATAAAGACAAGCGTCCACTATTTTCTAAAAATAATTGGAGAACTAAGGAACAAGAAAAGCAACAACAGAAACAACAGAAACAAGGGTCACGTGCTGTGTCACCGATACACAAAGCTTCTGAGCACACTAATGAGTTGCGCGATCACACAAGAATTATGTCTCCTGACAGGTTTCAGGTTCCTGATCAACGTTCTCCTTGTTCTTCGCAGGAAACATCAGGCTCACAAGCCGGTGGAGGTGAATGTCAGGATTGTGGCAGAGGTCGGGGTGTGCCGTAAGGACATTAGCAGCCTCGGCAAACTGAAGGAAAGGGTAGACAAGACGAATTTCAGAAAAAGAAAGTTGCGGCTTTAACAGCCAGTGTTGCCACAGACAGTGAGAACCCGACTCCTGAATTTAATATGGGCTAAGACTCTGCTCGACAGCGCAGCAGAAGTTACCATAGTGCGGCAGGCACTGCGTCCATTTTTGGAGGCAACAGTGACTGAATCGTTTGTTACAGTTGAAACAGCTGACACTCAAGTGGCTCCCCCTGACAGACTATATGATATAGTTCTTCTAATTGAAGGTGACACAGAACATGTTATGA
Organism: Lissotriton vulgaris; assembly: GCF_964263255.1. Classification (NCBI taxonomy): domain Eukaryota; kingdom Metazoa; phylum Chordata; class Amphibia; order Caudata; family Salamandridae; genus Lissotriton; species Lissotriton vulgaris. Next base: position 1,591,871,770 of record NC_141687.1, read on the forward strand.
GAGGGATTTTTTTTGAGAATCTATCATCATCATATGACATTTTGATGGCGGGGGCAGATTGGTCCCCACGTTTTTATTTGAATGTTCCAAAAGGGAGGAGGTGATACTTCCGAATTGTTCACGTAACGTCCCCCAGGAAAATGCAGAGGCTTGAAGGAATAGCGCACTGGCACAGGGGAAACACATTTTGATGATAACACCATACCCTGCACATGAGGCAGGCGAGTGTACCAAACTCTAAGGCTTTGCATCCTCATTGGATACAATGAGCTACTTCTTTGATATCTGCGACGTCACATTTATCTTTGACTCCTGTCTTCAGACTCAGGAGTTCTTCCAGTATGAATTTGTTCATCCTCCTCCTCTGTCTATGCGCCCGTTTGAGGAGTACGATTGATTCATTTACACCAATGGTTCAGCGCAACCGGCCACTGGGTCTAAGCATGCTTATTCAGCGACCTGTGCTATTGTGGCAGGTACCATGGTGAACAGTGAGTTCAAGTCCAGTGTTGTTCATACGCAGGCGCTAGGTGACTGTACCGCCAAATTGGCCGAGCTGCGTGCATTGGTGCTTGCTCTTGAGTTTGCTGATCCTAATGTGACTACTCTCCTTGTGAGTGATTCTTATTACTGTGTACAGTCTTTAAAATTATTTTAAAGACTGTGGGTACCCACATTATGTTCTGCCAAGATGTGATGCAGAGGTAGTATTGAAAAATCGACCTGATATGCTCCCTCGGGACAATGCCATCAGAACATAATTTTAGCAAAAACAAGAAGAGCTGACGTATGAAGTAATGCTATTTTGTACATAATTGTAGGGGAAGTGATCTTGGACAGTCACCCCGTGAGCATGTGATCGGCTGACGAATGTGTCACTAGTAGACGTTCGCAGGTATGAGGAGTCTCCACAACCAGCTGGTAATGAAGCTTTTGCTTTACCTTTTTCAGTAAATTATGATTGCATCGTGTGCTCTAAATAGTTGGATGGTTTTTACATGTGGCACATACCTTCTTTCTTTTTATTGTCATACAATCATGGGTTTGATGTGAATCTTGCATGAAGTTTATAATTGGAACCCCAACCGCCCTGAAGAAGTTGCATGACTTTATTGCAATGAAACATGTTGGTTTAAGGACATTGATTATGGTTTGATTAAAACCATTTTCAATTGGGAAAGCTTACAGCAGTCAATAAAGTTAAGTTGAGCCAGTAAGCTTCAACGGTTTTTAATTGTGAGAATTATAAATTTGTATTCTCACAGGGGTCCAATGGGCCCTTGCAATGACACTATGCACTGACAGTTCATTTACACTCATGCTTCAAAGTTTTTCTTTTACTTCATGTGGTTAAAGATTTTCATGATAGAACACATACTTTTCTTTTTCAGTATGGAGACAAAGTAACCTAAGATGATAAGTGGGTATGCGGGTGAGTACCAGCCAGCAACCCCCTTGTTGTTACGACCGTGGGTGCTTTCTCTTCTTTTCCACACTTTTTCTTTGTTATTTTTGGGTGGGAATGGTTCTATGATGGTAATTTGATGTTTTTATTGTAAATTGATACACCACAACACTTTGACCAGTGGTAGGAAACATACTTATGTGGGAGTTGAAAAGTATTGGAAACCCCTCTAGTGTCGAACTTGTAGTACTAGGTGTACATTTTTGGTCAGGCCAGTTGTTGTTTATAATGTGTTGAGTGGGGGGGCGGCCTGGCCTTTTCTCCCCCTGTAGCTCCTACTGTGTTGATGAGTTATGTAAGGTGGCCCAGCCGTGAGAGCTTGTTGCTTAAACAGCCTTTTTTAGAAGGATCTTGCCATTTGTAAATCAGTAAGTCACAATTAGTGTTGATCAAGGGGAATAATAAGCTTTGTCCCTCTCACATTAGGAAACTGGGTTGGGTTGTGTGTGGTTGCCATGGACAGGAACTACCTTGCCTTCTCAGATGAACAAATAGATGTATTCTATCAGGCCCTTCACTTTTACCAGACACCCCACTAACTAGTAACTTAACAGCCAGGGAAGAGTGGTAAAAGTTGACAAACACTAAGAAGCGCCAAATTCGTGTAGCTCTTCATGGGGCTCTTATGACTGAATACCTTCGTGCTGGAGCAGCCCCACCCAGTCAGTTGGCAAGAATCGAACCAAAGATCTTCTAGGAAGACGAACAGTTCCGATTGGACAAAGCTGTATAGCCAATAAGTGCAGTCGTGACTTGTTGATTTTAATTATAAACACCGCTAACAGACTCAGTGAGGAATTGTTGAAGGAAATTCTCGAATTGGAGGAGACGCTCAAGAGGGACACTGCAATCACAGATGCTAAAGAACAACTGGCACGGATCCAGGGTGATTTCCTGGATGATACAACTTACATGGTAAATCAGAAAATCAAGGGCCTCAAAAGGAACCTGGATCGCTTTTCACATGAGTGGGGGTTTCCTTATGTTGAGGACAAATACTATCAAAAACCTGTAGAGCAGCCTCACTATCAGAACTATCAAAAGGGGTGTTCAAAGACAAGTGAGATGTACTCCTACTAACTGGACATTCAACAGCACCAGGAGTAAGGAGGAGGAGCACGGGAAACAAGCGTCAACATCAAACCAGAACAGGGGGAAATTTGCACCTGAAAATAGAACAAACGAGGACCTCGGAGCTCTACTGAGATCTTTTTAAGGGCAAACTCACAGGGGCAACCGGGGTGCAGGGGGTCCTGCCAAAAGGGGCAGAGGCATGGGCAGGGCGAACCATCTACATACGTGGCAGACATACTCTCCCAGCATCACACGCAGCAGAGGCAGAACACACCAATAATGGGCTCTGGTAGTGATGTGCAGCACGCTCAACCCCATGTAAATGACATTGTGGTCAACTTGTACAGTTTTGCCTTGTCCCATGAGAAATTGAGAGTATGGAACTAAGGCCTGGGCTTTGTTTCTACCTCGGGTCACAACACTTTTAACTGTCAGACAGAGATCTTTGAGATGATGAGGAAGATCAAGATTCATACTTTTTGATTGACAAAGAAAGGGAGACCCCCTCCATTTTTGCTACTAACTTACACTGACAATCTGGTTTCTACCCACCGACTTCCTTAGTGGTTCCGGAGGTCTCTGCTTTTGAACAGCGGGTTCAACGCATCATTGAAGCTTTAGAACAGTCACATAATCAGGTGCACTCGGATAATATGAGTAAAAGTGACTGGACGGCTGTGAAATCATTACAAGTGCTAAAGCAAACAAATGATGCACGAAATGCTGACAATGCAAACATTCTCCCCCAGTAAAAAGATCTGGGTTAAATCCATCGTTCTTTTGCCCACTACGCCACCCCAGTTTGGACCCAGCCATATGCAAATCAGTCTTGACCCTGTGCCTCATTGGAATAGTCCAGACCGAACTGCCAGGCCAGGTCATCCCTGGACCAGAAACAAGCATCCTGGGACCAGTTTCAGGGTATGTCACCCTTCTTCAGCCAGGCTAGCTTGAATCCAGTGGCACAGTGAGCAAGGGACCCACGTCTGCGCATACCGATCCCACTTAGGGCGAAAAGTGGTGAAATGCTGAAAACAAAGGATTTAGGCCCAGATTTCTGTACTGGGGTCAATGTATGACATTGTTCTGCATTCTGCATTCCGAAACTGGGCCTAGGATGCTTGTTTCCAGTCAAGGGAGAAACTGGCCTGGCAGTTCGGGCTGGACTGTTCTTATTGGGTGCTGGGTCAAGACTGATTTGCATATGGCTGAGTCAAAACTGGAATGGCATGGTGAGCAAAATAACTATGGATTTAGGCACAGATTTCAGTACTGGGGTGAATGTATGACATTGTTCTGCATTCTGTGCATCAATTGTACTTTTTGCGTGACATCATTACAAGAAAATAAATCCAGAACACTCAAGCAAGCTGATAAGAGCAGAGCCATGGTAATACTCGATTCCAGCGATTATGAGGCAGAGGTTTTTAGATTGATGGGGGTCCACAATAATTATCAACCTTTTGATGAGGGATCCCACACCCCAACTGCAGGATACCATCAAGACCCTGGTGGTGGACGCAATGGTGAAAAAATGGATAACGCATAAGTAAGCAGATTTTATTATCAACCAGAAACCGCGTGTTCCGGCATTTTACATTCTGCAGAAGATCTATAAGCCACAACGTCCACCATCAGGGCGATTGATTCTTCTGGGCATCCAGTCAGTATTGGAGCCATTGGCCCAATTTGCAAACTTTATTGTGAGGGAATCAGTCATCACATAACCCTCATTCATGCAGGATGCCACTGATGAACTGAACATTTTAAAGACAGTGGAATTCGACCCTGAGAATCAATTCCTGGTAAAGATTGATATCGAATCCTTGTACACCAGTATGCCCCAAGATGCCACGCTGGTGGCAGCAGTGCACGCTCTTGGGGTACATGAGTGGTTTTATCACACCCCTTAGTAACTTGTCTTACAATGTATTGAATTGGCACTGACAAGAAACTTTTTTGAATATAAGAACCAATTGTACCTCTAGATGTCGTGGACTTCAATGGGGGTTACATTTGCCCCCAGCCTGGCCTGCATTTATGCAGGCCAGTTTGGGGAAAATGTTATATACCATGCCTCCAACCCATTCAATGAGATTATTTCTTGTTGGAGGAGGTATATTGATGATGTCCTCTGCATGTGGACTGGATCAGAGGACCGTTTGTCATAATTTTTGACATGGGTCAATAAAACAGAAGAGTGCTTGCGTTTCACCTGGTCCTTCAGCCATACATCTGCTATGTATCTGGATGTAGATATTACAGCCATGGACCACGGGTTGGTTACCAATGTCCATCAAAAGCCCACAGATACCTTTATTACAGCTCGTTTCACCCTAAAGCCCTGCGGGATAACCTCCCAGTGGGCCAGTTTTTGCGATATCATTGCAGTTGTTCTACAACTGGCAGGTTTGCAGACCAATCAGAGCAATTGGTGTCCAAGTTAAAAAATAGAGATTATCCCATTAAAGTCATCAAACAAGCACATAAATATGCTTTAACACCCCACATGATTCACTGCTGGAGAGGAATGTGAAGCAGAAGAATGAGCGCCTCCCAGTCGTCACAACGTTTGATCCAACATCAACCAAAGTGAGACAGATAGTGAGAAAACACTGGTCCATTCTAGACACAGCCGCTATTAAGATCCCACCCCCATGGTTTGCATTCAAGAGAGCTCCTAACCTTAAGAACAAACTAGTCCATACTTGCACCCTTAAAATACCACAGTCATCTAACCTTCCCACTGGCCACTATCCTTGCGGTGGCAGCTCAGTTTGCAGCCTGATCCAGGCCACTAAAAGTGTAACCTTAGAGGACAGTAGAACATGGTTTTTGGATAGGTTCAGTAATTGCAATACCACAAACGTCATTTACAGACTTACGTGTGATTGCGGGTTGCATTACATTGGATTGACCTCCCGTAAGGGCAAAGTACATGTACAAGAACATCTAAGTACCCTCAAAGCCAGAAAATTGACACTCATTTCACGAGAAACAACATGAACCCAGGGATCTGAGATGGACTCTTCTTGAGAGGATGATAGGTGACACACATAATATCGAATCCATTTGGGCAAGGAAAGAAGCAAAATGGATTTTTTATGAGAGAGCAGATCAGGTAGGATTGAACGATTCAATTGAATGAAACAAAGTTAGTAGACACTGGGAATTCTGAAGGAGCTCCATGGCCCTATGTAGTGATTGTCAATGTATCACACCATAACAAAATCCTGACCATGTGCATTTAAGTCGTAGGGTTTGTTAATGTATTACACCATAGCAAAACCATGGCTACATGTCCCAAAGTTGTGCCCGGTGCCCATCAATATGTAGAGATGGTGTGGGAAATGGTTGGATACATTGTCTAGCTGCATACAAATGTAAGGCCTAAGCTTTGTACATGCAGAGATATCTTTTGGTCTTTTACATGGGGCCTCCCAAGTACATCAAGGTCTCGCTTTATATTGACCAGTGGGTAATAGTGGGATACAACATTGCACACACTCCTGGTACATGTTATGTGTGGCTGTGCTTCCAGATGCCCCTTCTGTTATATGAACATCCGCATGGACACACTTTTAAAATACGTTTTTTATGTGCTGTGGTGGTTGTGTTGTCTTTTCATGTGCTGCATTGACAGCCCGCACCTTGCCTCCTTGAAAACATTTTGCAACCGCCTTTGCAAAGCCTTTTTTGTCCATTCCTTGAAAAAGAGGTTTGTTTCCCTCGTTTTTCGTATGCTTAGGGGTTTGAAGGGGGTATGTTGTTTTATGTAAATAAACAAAAGGTTTTATATCAGTTGCAACCCTGAACACTGACTTATAATGCCATTGTAGAACTATTTGGCTCCACTATAGATGCAGGCTGAGGATGGTCATCAATTATGCATGGCATCCACGCAGAATGAGGGCGTGTACATTTGCACATTTTTACCATGTGGTCGATTGAGCTCCAAGACGGAGCATCACAGACGCTGGTGGAACCCGGCAGGTGTTATATGTATGTATGTGGACATGGATGTAACGCCCGTTACAAGCTCTATTTGATTCATCAGATGTGAATGAAAAATGGGCACAGATTTTGAACATATGAGTACAAATTATCATTAAAGTCCTGACAAGGTTCTGTATGTAAGAATTAATGATATTGGAGATTGGCTGAGTCTCAGTGCGGACTGCAGACTTTCTTTGATAGCAGCCGCACATGAAGGCCTGGCTTTGGCCCATGCTGGCTTGTCTGCGACAGTTTCTATCTTGCAGCAACGTTGGCGTGGTTTATATAAACAGACTCGTAATTATGTACTATCTTGTGACATTTATCAGCAGATTAAGCCATCTACGGTTACACGTCTACCACAAACATAGCTATGCATTTCCAATAAGCCTTTTGGCTGTGTATATTTTGATCACTGTGGTCGATTTGTTCAGATACTGCTTCTAAATACATTTTAGTAGCAGTTGATTTGTGCACACTTTTCATTTGGGTTTGGCCACAACACAGTGCTGTTGCTCGAAATGTCATCGGGGATTTGCGTGTCTTTGTGGGAATTTTTGCCTGTGGCACTTTCCATTCTGACCAAGGTGCAGGGTACGTCTGTAAGGCGTACAAGGATGCAATGAAATCTTTGGGGGTGCTGGTGTAGTTTTTATCTCCACACAGGCCTGAGGGCAACTTAATTGTGAACCGTAACTTAAGGCAATCCTTGACAGCTAGAGTCTTAGGTACTGGCAGAAACTGGCTAGCCCATTTGTATAGCGTACAACGTGCACCTAATAATCTCCCAAGAAGATCTCTGGGTGGGTGGGGGGGGACACCATACAAAATGCTCTTTGGCATAAAAATATTTGTGCCAGACCTTGATGGTCTAGACATGGTGGCGACTGACGTACCCCTGACAGAGATAATCATTCTTCTATGTTACAGGACTTACAAGAGACCTGTGACAGTCTTGCAACTGACCACTTACCCTCTGCCACTGAGGCTGCACTGCAGATTTCTGGTAGCCGGCTGGCTACCCAAAGTTGGAGAGCTGGTCTGAAAGAAGGTGGAGAACAAAAAAGAATTTAGCACCTCTTATCGTGCACCAGTTCCAGTGCTTGGCGTGAAGGGTACTCGTACAGTCATCTTACAACTGCTTCCTGGTCGCAAAGACAACAGATACATCTCAGTGGACAATGTCAAGCTACAACGTATGGCAGATTCTGAATAGTGTAATACCTGCTTTGTCATGCCCAGCAATTTCAAGTAATTTTGTGATTGGCGCATCTGACACAGCGTAAAATGAGACTGCCATCGATATGTACTCGGTTACTAATCACTTACTAGTCCCGTAAGCTTCCCCCAGTAATGGAGAAACTGAATATGCTTATCCCACAAGCAAGTCGCTGCCTGGTTTGCAAACAACGACACTCAAGCAGTCACGTTTTTCTTTTGACTCAACCTCCACCACGTAATTTAGCTCTATAAAGTTCGGTATTTTTGTCTCCTGGTTTAAACAGACTTATTTGGTCCCTCCTTGGACATTAATCTGGTTGGTGCTCATCCTGGTTTTTCTGTTCATGTCCATTGGGTTTGTGACAGTTGTTTTCTTACTCATCAATGGTCACTACTTTCCAGAACGTTCTGCTGTTCAGTTGTTTCAGGGGACTTTGGCTCCGCACTCGTCTTTTCACATCATGAAACAAGACCAGACTCTTGTTAACATTACCGCCTCACCAGTTGCTGATGGCATCGTCAGGGACGCTGTGGATTTCCAAATTCATGGTCCAACAGAGATAATCAATGTACCAAATGTACTTTGTGTTTCCATGGGAGATGTGATGAAACACAATATACGTTCAGATGATTGGGATGTGCAAGCAATACAATATTTATTTTCAGATTTGAAATATTATGCTGCTTTGGTCATGAAGATTTGTATTTAAATACTGCTAATTATGCCGATTTATATTGTTACCAGCATTATGGACACCATTACCTGCATAAAGCTATTATATTTAGAAATGTTTTTAATTACACACAGTGGTAACATTGTCCAGCTCCATTAGAAGGGAGCTCAAAAACCCTGTTAAAGAAATTTACATATTTTACGGATTTTGACAGGTCCCAACCAGAATCCTTCTTCTATCCCTAAGGTCATGTTGACCCACTCAAAACTATTGTATTCCAATTTGTTTATTGCTAAATTGACAAGAGGTGGCTATGAACACTGGAAGGACAGCATTGATTTAAAATCTGTTTGTGCCTCTAAATCCTGGCAGGTTTGACGCACCAAAGCTTTACATCGCGTGTGCCTCATCCCAAAGCACATTCTATTCTTAAATAATACTATTTACCAAACTACTTGTTTTGGTTTGGCAACAACAAAACAAATAAATGCCCCTGCAGTTCCTGCTCTGGCTACCTATCATAACTGGTTAATGGAGCTTGCTTACAGAATATTCCATTCAGGACCTGCAAGCTTTAGTTCAAAATAACACACTTAATGTCTCTAGTTTGGATCCTGTGGGCTCGTAGGTTAGGCTGACATCTTCTGATGCCTGCCAATTACGTTTCCATAATACAGTCCCTGGTTACATACAGGATCGACCTGATCCACGTTTTGTAAACACACATTCGGTTACCACCTATTCCTTGGGTAAATTATGCCAGCAGTGGTTGCAGCACTCAACACTATTGTCTGTGAAACAACATTTATCTTATCCAATAACATTGATTTTGCCCACTTTATCAAGGGCCCGCCTGATTTATTTATGCAGCTTACAATGAAATATGGAAGCTTTCACAAATTAAAGCAACGTCATGTTTAAGAGAAATAGATCAGGCAAATCTAGAAAAGGTACATGCTTTTGTTGAGAATATTATTAACACACTGTTTCATCTATTGTCGATATTGCACAAGATGATGTATCCGTGTTATATCATGGTCAAAATCGACTGACTCTGATTTTGCCTACCTGCTGGTCGAGTGAGGACTGGTTTGTTGCTGCTGCCTGGGTGCTGCCCTTGAAGCCTCACATCTCGCCGGACCCGCTTCCCGGGTCCCGCTTCGCGGCTCCTCTCGTGAGCTGGGACTGAGGAGGAGGGGCTGGGTCATCGTGTACTGCTTTGGGGTGTGCGGCTGGTGCAGCAGGGCTGTAAGCGGTGTGCCTAGGGACTCCATCTCCCAGGAGCCCCTGACAGCCTGACCCGTAACACCTGGGCCGCTCTCCCTGCTTGCCCCGCCCCCCCATCTACGGCATCAAAAATCCACGCTTACAAACCCTCCCCGGGACTCTGATTTTGCCTACCTGCTGGACGAGTGAGGACTGGTTTGTTGCTGCTGCCTGGGTGCTGCCCTTGAAGAGTCACATCTCGCCGTACCCGCTTCGCGGGTCCCGCTTTGCGGCTCCTCTAGTGAGCTGGGACTGAGGAGGAGGGACTGGGTCATCGTGTACTGCTTTGGAGTGTGTGGCTGGTGCAGCAGGGCTGCGAGCAGTGTACCTAGGGACTCCGTCTCCCAGGAGCCCCTGACAGCCTGACCCGTAACACCTGGGCCGCTCTCCCTGCTTGCACGCCCACCTCCTGTCACCTCCCCCTATACTTTACACACCATAATCTCCGCTGCGCTGGAGCGTGCGGGAGCGTCCCGGGAGAAGCCCGGGACAAGGGCGGGACCATCTGTGGCTGTCCGTGGTCGGGCGAGGTTGGGTTGGGCCACCCCCACCTGGATCTGTTGTATCATACCACTCTGCCACTGGTCTAACTAATCATGTCTTTACGCTCTGAAAAGTTACAAACTATTCTGTTGCAGACATCCAAGGGGGTGGTTTCTGGGCCCTTGGACGCCTTTATCTCTAGGGCAACAGGCATTTTGGAAAAAGAGATAGCTATGGTTGAAAAAAGGCTCTCTACTGATCTAATTAGTGGGAAACGTTCTTTGTTAGGTCTACTTGCTACAATACCCAGTCCCGAGGCACAGGCACTGAGTGCTAGTCATCATTTGGTCATAGCGCCGGTGGACGTGCACTGTGAGGCGGGGGGGGGGTCTTGTCCCTGATCTCCTCCAATATTGATACAAACCCTGGTATTTCTCACGGTAGTGGGGCTGAGGATATTGTGCTTCTGACTAGTCAATCTTTGCCGGATTTATCCTTTGATGAGGACCCTATGAGAAGCTCTTGGCACAAGAGGAAAGATGTATGTGACGCCAGAGGGGAGGTGTCACCAAGATCCCAAAAACAAATGGCTTACCCCAGCCAACCATTAGGTCTGAAGTAGCATCTAATCCATTCCCTGTCTTGGTTTTAAATGAACCCTTGCGCCCTCCTAACATCCCTTTTGGGTCTTCAGATCCCTGTCCTTCCTATGTGTCTTAATAGTTATGATGGCTTGCTGGGTAAAATAGAAGCTTTATTTAAAACCCTTCTACTGCCCGTTCTAGAAAGAACCAGAGTGATGACCTCAAAATTGGATGCACTCGAGAATCTTGTTAATACCAATACTGGGCGTTTAAAAAAACGAGATAATCCTCAAAGTGTCCTGGTGAATCCTATTCCCTCGAGTAAACTTAAATCACAGGGAGCAGTGGCTTCAGGTGAATTGTCCTCCATAGTATCTGCTAAGCCAGCACCCATCAGGCCTGCCCTAAATAAACCTGAAGGGACAGGGGTAGGGGAAGAATTGTGAATACTGATAACATATCCACATTGGCCACGACTTCACAGGCCCCAAAGAAGGCCAGCTCCAATTCTAACCTTATGCGTCAGCCGAGTATCCATAAGCCACCAGTGGTTACGCCAACTCAAGCCCAAGCGAGGGGTGACTGCAACACATCCATACAACCCAAAACAAGTAATGGAGTTTTGGGGTGTAGAGTTACCAACTCCTACATTCACTCTGCGAAGGTCAATAAACGGGGTTCCCCCTGCACAGATCTCCCAGCTGAAGCCACACCATACACAATTGTCCTAACAGGTGTCACAAACATCAGGGAGGGTCAAACTGAACACTACCGGGATCTCAAAAATAAAGTTGTATTTTGGTTAAACAAACATTGTCCCCTTCCTCCCCCCTCTTCCACAGATATACTGAATGTGAGAAGAGTTGATTGGGTGGGCCACTCTTCCAAGGACTTAGAAGGGGATTGTATCATTATATCATTTAAGGTCCCCTGGGTAGTGGATTTTATACGCAGGGAAGCAAGGTTTGGTAGGCTAGGTGATGTGCAGACATTGGGTCTTGGGTATTTTTATCCCAAACGATCTTGTGATTTCCCCCCCCCCGTCCATATGTTTCCAAGAAGACCCATCAGAGTATTCCTAGCAGATAGAATACTCTCTACCCCGTACTATTCCACATTGTTTAATCGCTTCGAATCCCTTTCGGGCATGGAGGGTATCGATTGACTCTACCCTGTGGTTGGGAGTGGGAGTGTTTCCAGCATTTTTGTTGGTGGGGCTGACGAAGTCTGTAACACGGCACCAAGTATGGGGCGAGGTACACAGGATTTTTAGAAGGGGACAGCCCCCATTTAAAATAAGGATGTTAATCTGGAGGTGGATCCCCAACCCAACAAGCGGGATACTTCAGGTGTGGTTCAATGTGCTCAGAATGTCACCGCATCCCCCAGTCAGGCTGTGCCGCTCAAACTAGCTTCATGGAATATAGCGGGGCTAAAGGGGCGCATAGGTTCTGAGGATTGGCTAGACTTTATTGACACCTTTGATATATTATTGTTTCAAGAGAGTTGGGCTCCTGATCCATTCCACAGGGTTGGGTTTTTAAATTTTTTCAACCCAGCAGTGAAGGGTCAAAAAGGTAGAGCCTCAGGGGGCCGTGTTATCTGGGTCAAACCGTCTATTGGCAAAAGACCAGTGGAAATTGAGGTGGATAACCCGGATCTCCTGGGAATTAAATTATGTAAGGAAAATTGTCAAGAGGTTGTAGTTATTAACGTCTATGCCCGAGGCCGCCCTGGAGGGCGTTGTCCAGCTATATTAAATGTATTAGATTCTTACCTCAATGGGATTGGGAGAGATAAGTTCCTCCTCTTAGCAGGGGACCTTAACTGCACTTTTGAACCTTTGCTCAGTGCGGGGGAGGACATGGGGATGGAGGATGATATTGTGTGGAATATCCAGATGCTGTCCCGAAATAATATCAAAAGGGGCACAGAGGCGGTCTTACATTGGGAGGGGTTGTGTTTGGACTGGTGTCTGCGAGCAGCCAATGGTCGTACGGCCTCTGACAAGGACGGTAAACCCACTTTTGACAATGGGGTCAGCAAAAGCAGAATAGATGATATTTTGTTAAAAATTGAATATTGGTCTTTTCTGGTCGATATGGAAGTTATGGTTCTCCCCGAAAGCGATCACAACCCATTGTCTGTTAGCTTAGGACTACAAGGTGTCCCCGGTGGGTCTATATCCACTGCATATCTAATGGGTGATGCCATCTTGACTAATGATAGAAGAAGGCTTAAATGGTCTAGGGTTGTGGAGGATCCCTCCCTCTTAGATGGTATAACGGAGGTAGTTTTGTCGACCCTGAGCGACATCTTGAAATTACCCTCCTCCACGGCTGCCACTGACCAGATCTGTGACCTTCATGAACAGTGATTTAACAAACTTAAGGTCCTTTTAACTCTTCCATTAACTCGAGGAAAGGTAAAGGCACAGGGTTGTCAGGAAAAATGGTACAATAAAACTTGCAGAGTCGCGCATAGCGAATTAATTAAAGCAGTTAGATCCAGGATCACAAGTGATATAAAAGAGGCACGGGTGAGGTATAAAAAAGTACAGTGGGAGGCGAAAAAAGAGTGGGATGAGCGCCATTGGTCTGACCTATTAGAGGCTTGTAGCTCCCCCAACCAGGTTAAATTTTGGGAAATAGTGAAGTGGGGTAGGAACCCCGATTCACAAATCCCTGTTAATCATGTGTCTGAGGAAGCATGGGTCGAATTCTATTCTAGTCAGTTCTTGGATCCTGATTTGGAATCTCGTAATGACCAAGTTATGTGGGAAACTTCCCAATCCATTCATAATGAAGTGCTAACTTTTACTTCTTTAGAAACTGAGTCTGCACTTCGCTTGGTTCAGTGTGGGAATGCGTCGGGGATGGATTCCATCCCGGCCGATTTATTTAAAATTAATCCGCAACTCTGGGTCCCGTACATAACTTCGGTAGCCAATGCCATTGCTAAGGGGGCACAGATCCCAGTGTCCTGGAAGGGGGCGGAAATTCTTCCCATCTTCAAAAAAGGGGATCGTTCGGCCCCGGGCAATTATCGCCCCATAAGCCTAATCGATTCCCTACAAAAAATCACTGCCAGGATGGTCCTTGCCAGAGTCCAGGGTTGGATGGAAATGGAAAATATTCTCTCCCCCCTACAGGCCGGCTTTAGATCAGGCACCAGCACCATCGACCAGGTCTTCAGATTTACCCTGATTTACTGGACGGTGGTGCTGTTGGGCGGCGGATCCACCTATGCCGCCTTTGTAGATCTAAAGTCGGCATTCGATCTTGTGCCTAGGGCTAAACTGTGGGCTGTCCTGAAAAACCTGGGACTGCCGCTGGAATTGCTCGACATGGTAGTTAGACTACACAAGGGCAACTTTGCCAGGGTGAAGTGGGGAGGCCAAGGGCAGGTGACGGATTGCTTCCCCGTAACCCGAGGAGTCTGTCAGGGTTGTGTATTTGCACCAATGCTCTTTTTGCTGTTTATTGACCAGGTGGTGAAGTTCTTTGCTGACACCCCCACTGATGCTCCTTCACTGGGTGGGACTAAATTCCCCATGTTCATCTTTGCCGATGACACCCTGCTCCTCTCAAAGACCCGTAGTGGCCTACAAACTGCACTAAACAGATTTGACGAGTTTTGCAAGGTTAACAACATGAAACTTAATGTGAGCAAAACCAAATTTATGGTTCTAACCAAAAGCCGCCCCATTAAAAGTTCAGTGAGCATGAATGGAGAAAGTCTTGAAGAAGTAGAGGTCATGACCTATGTAGTGGTAACCTTGGATCATCGCCTTAGCTGGAAACCACAGGTTGACACACTTCATCTAAGATTTGCACGCCTTACTGGTTGTCTCTTGCAGGAGCAAAAAAGGTCTCTGACAAAAAGCATTAAACCCGCTCTTAGGATTTATGATACTAAGGTCAGCTCTGCAATTTTGTACGGGGCCGATCTATGGAGGTATATGGACCTATCGATTCCGGTAAAAGTTCAAAACAAATTCATGCGCAAACTGGTAGGACTTCCCCAATCCACTCTGTTTGGACCTGGGTTGCAAACCTATTAATGAGATGGCTCGATATAGGCTAGTAGCTCTGTGGAGACGCATTTGGACGTCTCCAGATTTAAGCCTCTTTGCCAGGGAATTAGAGGAAGTAGGATCAGTTTGGGGGTCCAGGAACATAGCCTAGCTGCGCGAAGTTAAACTAATTTTGGAAGACATGGGTTGTAACCAGTTGCGGGCCTCCCCAGGGTCCACTATCTTTCCCTCCAAGCAAGATTTCAAAACACTACATTGGGCCTTTGTTCGACAAGAGTATGTTATTAGTTCAGATGCTACTAGCTTAACAGGTAGATTCCTGGCTCACAAACTGGATCCCTCTTATGAGAATTATTGGGATGTTATTACCAAGCAGTAGCGGTCGGCAGTAGGTGTTTCTATAGGGCGGTGACGTAGGCAGGAGGAGGGGCAGGGTGGGGGGAAATAATGTATGGATTACGGAGTTTTACAGGTAAGTAAACATTTAAATACATAAAACGAATTTCGTTGCGCACACTGCATCACCAAATGTGATGCAGTGCGCGCAACGAAATTCGTTTTATGTATTTAAATGTTTACTTACCTGTAAAACTCCGTAATCCATACATTATTTCCCCCCACCCTGCCCATCCTCCTGCCTACGTCACCGCCCTATAGAAACACCTACTGCCGACCGCTACTGTTACCAAGTCACTTGATAAAAAGCTGTACCACCAGTTCCGAGTTGGGTCTCTGCCTTTAAGGTCTTTTACCAAGAAGTGGTCCTCTCTTTTAACTGATTCATGCCCGTGGTGTACTCCCCACAAGGAGAGTGCTGGTCATTTTTTATTTGCATGCCCTGCCTATCACGCACCAAGAAACAAATGGATTAGGCCCATTTGCCGCAACCTTAAAGTTCGAGGGAGTGCTGAGGCTTTGTGGGCGCTACGCACCACCACTTCAGAGGCGGAAGTCGTAGGTGTAGCCAAATACCTGGGATGGGCATGGGTTATCAGAGCCAGACATTTGCAGGCATCCCGATCTTAACTTTATTTTTTAAATGGGGTTTAAAAACACGAGGTCTTTATTATATTGTTTAATTCTCTATTAACGATGAAATGTTCTATGTAATTATGATGGTCTCAATTTATTACTTTTTAATGTATGTTTCATACTCTTTTGCCATAAGCTGTCTTTTATGATGTAAAAATGGCAATAAAGTCTTTAAAACCTGAAACCTGACTGCGTTCTGTGATGCAGTTTGCATGGACCTTACAGACTCTAAAAATGGGGAGAGTACCATGGGATTATTTAAACGCATCTGCTTTGCTTTTGTCGTCTGATTTGACAGACAAATAGCAGTTTATGTCCTGAAAGATGCAACATATACTCTTCAACACATAGAAAAGATAGACCCTTTACCCTTCTCCATGGCTGAGACTGACTCTGCTGGTATCACTTTACCATTCTCAGTGTTTACATTTAGCTCCTGCCTGTAGCATTACCCCCTGGGTCGCTATGAACCCTTAGGTGGCACCTTTCTGCATGAAGTGTGGCCCTTGCCTTTCACATACAGATGCCTGCGGGATAACAAAGAGGTATACCTTACCGGGAAGTCCTGTGATTCTACAGTAGGTCATTCCCTTGTTTGCAAAAAAATACTATTACACAGGCATGCAGTGTTACCGCCCGAACCTTGCATGTGATTTAAAAGGTATTCCAGTTCCAATTATAAAGCCTACTTTCATGCTGCTTGCTAACGGAAGCTATCATCTTTTAAATACCCAAGAATGTTGCGGTTTGATGGCTGGCATACCATACATTGTGACAGTTTCACAGCATGTAATGTGCTGTAAACATTAGCTTTTTCTGCCTTTGCATGGGAACCTCAATAACCTGATATGGCCTTCCATACCAACGTTGAAAGCAGACTTCAATAAGTTTAGCAGAATAAGAGCGTTATTATTCCAACAGGAAGTCCCCCTTACTTTTGAGCGCAAGACCTTCGTGCTGCAGGTGGCTAGCACCCATTCCGGGATTCAGGCCCTTCTTAATAGTAACCTCCCACTGCATTTCGGCGAATTGCTTCATCGCATTTTCAATGCGTCTGATACACACCGCCTGGCACATTTTTTTAAGGTTGTTGGCTCTGGCTTACGACCTCCTTTCAGACTATATTGGGTGTAATACCAGCATTTATTAATTCTATTTTTCCAGCATCTTTGGCGGTTTACCCTTAAAACTTGCCACAGCTGCCGGAATCCTGCTATTGATTTGCCTGCTACGCAATTGTGTTGTAAATTGGCAGCAATGGGTTAGCGTTAGCAGAAGCCATCTTGTATTTAGAAGTTATCTTATCTGCTTTGTGAAAGCCATTTTGTATTTCTGGCAGCCATCTTATCTGCCATGTGCTGCAAAGTGCTCACCATGTGCTTTGTCCTACCTTCTTTTTAACTGCGCCTGAAGTCTGCCCAGAAGCAGGCTATATTTATCATTCTCGACTTTAACGCTTGCCCAGACATGCCTGGTAGGGTCTGCAGCTGTTACTGATTATTGGAATTGGAATTGGAATGATCTTTATTCGGATTATAATAAATCCATAAAAGTACATACAGAATGAAACATTTTAAAATGCATTAAAAACATATAAAAAAGTTAAAAACAACCCAATTGGGCATAAGCAGCATGTTGCATAAAGTGCATGATACAGAAAATATAAAACGTTATACAATTAGAAGATGCATTCATGAATTTCTGTTTAGCCAATGCCAATAGTCATTGATTCCGTACATATAATTAGTCATCTATACTGGTTGTATTTTAGATTTAAAGTGCATTATGCGTACATAGACCATTATGCATGTTCCATACTTGCCCTCGATTTCACACAGGCTTTTATGAAGCAGCTTATAGTGTATATAATATCATCAGTTGGTAACATTTGCAAAAATTTGAATGCCAATTTAAAATCTCTCAAATTGTGTTTTCTAAATATCGGCATTAAATAGTGATGGATATACAGTTTATAGTGGCCACAGAAAATAAAGTAATGCAATAAACTTTGTTTCCCTCCGGCAGAACATGGACAGTCAAGTTCTTCTAGATTCTTATTATAGCCAAGTGGAAAACTCAATAAATTTACAATACTACCATCTCGGAACCTAAATAGAAGGCTCCGGTTCCATCTTCCTATTGGTTTCGACAAATATCTACAGGGTTTGTAAGGTTTATTTAAATTATCGTTTCCTGTCTCAGTTAGTGGAAGATATTTAATAATAGCAGGTTTCATTAGCACAGTTCTCATACGTTCCTCTTTATATATTTCAAACAGTGCCCGTTTAACAATATTCTTATGAGCAGGGACAATGATATTTGGGGAGCTAAACAAAGAGCCGAGTCCCACGCTCAACAGGCTGGTATTGACTGCATTTAGCCAGGGTATGAGATGGGATCGTTCATGTAATAGACAATCTGTGATTATACTGCGGGTCAAGGAAGCCGCTGGATTTGTCCATAATTTTATCCAAAAAAGCGTGGGCCTTGACCTAATGAAATCAGCTATATATGGCAACATAAGTTCTTGGTGACAAATGAAAGTTGGCGCGCATGAGGTGCCACCCAACACCTTCCTGCAGAATCTATTTTCCTCCAGCTGCAAAGGCAGACTGTTGCAGTAGCCCCACACTTCTGCTCCATATGTCCCAGTTGGCTGACATTAGGTACGGTAGATGTTTAACAGGGGCGTAATCACACCAGCCGTTCTTGGTTGACGAAGGGACAAGATTGAATTAATGGATTTACCAATCTTATTTCTTGCGTGGGCAGTGTGATGCTGCCATGAACCAGTATTGGAGAATAATAACCCTAAATAGGGGAAAGTGCTGGTGCATTTTAATTCATTATCACCACTTTTAATTGAAAGAATGTTGTATCTTTTTGGTCCACAGTTCATGATAAACGATTTTTTAAAATTGGTATTTAAACCTAAATCTGACATAAAAACAACAAACCCTGTAATTAATGAACGCAAAGCATTAGGAGTACGCCCCATTAGTACTGCGTCATCCGCATAAAGTAGGGTGGTAATGGGGGAGCCATTAATAATTGGAACGTCCTTGGAATTCTTACACAGGGCAGGGCTCAAACCATTAATATATAAAATGAAAAGCAAAGGGGCGAGTACACAGCCCTGTCGGACGCCTCTTCTAATAAAAATATCATCAGATAGTTCACCATCATTGTTAATGCGTACTCTTGCCTTAAGGTCCCTATGTAGATATGAAAGAAAATATACTAATGCATCATCTAAACCATAATCAAGCAATTGTGACCATAACCTAGAACGGTTGACAAAATCAAAAGCGGAACTCAAATCCATAAAACCTAAATAAAGTGGGGATTTTTTAACAATAATATATTTGGCCATGATCAGATTTAAGTTGAGACACTGCTCAACCGTGCCCACATGGCTTCTGAACCCCAATTGGCTGCAATGAAGCACATTATTATCCTCAGCCCATTCCCTTATCCTCTTAAATAGTACCCTGCCAAGGACTTTTAGTGTGTTGTCGATCAGTGAAATCGGACGGTAGCAGGCCGGATCAGACCTGTCACCTTTCTTGAATATCGGTACGATGACACTGTTTGACCAGGATTCAGGGATTGAGCTGTCGGACAGATTGTTGAATAGGTTGCATAATAAAGGGGCCCAAAAATTGACTTCCGATTTAATCTGGTCAATAGATAGACCATCAGGGCCAGGGGCTTTATTACTGGCGCTCTCCAAGATTGCATCTTCCACCTCGGATATTAGAAAGTTCAGTTGTTTAGCGTTATTTAATAAGGATGCAGAATCTATAATAGGGGCTGCTACAGTATAGATTTTGGAGAAATGCTCCACTCAGACCTCACCGTTTATGTTACAGTTAATAGGTTGGATGTTTGAACCAAAGGACCTGAGTGATTTGACTTCTCTCCAAAACCCCGCAGTGTCTTTTTTGCGAGGCAGTCCGTGTGAGTGACTCCCAATGGTTAACCACTAAGGCCTCGGATCTTATCCGCAGGGCGAGTTTATATTTAGATCTTAATTCTCTCACTAGGTTAAAATCCCTAGGATTTTGTTGTAAAACTGCCCTCAATTCCCTGTTGGCCTTTGAGCACGCAGAGTCAAACCAGCGGGGGCTATGATCTATATTGGGCCTAAATGGTTTGGAAGATTCCCTTTTAATAGCCCCACATAGATTACTGAAAGCAACAGTTAATACTTCGCCAGTACTATCAAGCGACAGGCAAGTCTCTATTATCAGAGGATGCTTTTTAATTACCTTAGCCAGGATAGCTTTATTATCCACCCCTTTCCATATTAGTTTTAGCCTATCGGTAGACAGTACCAGATTCTGTGGCCCATTCTCAGTTCTCAGAGCAGCCTTTATGGATTGAGGGTTGTCTAAATATATTCTAAGTGGGTAATGGTCACTATATGCAGAGCAGATGACCTCAGCTTTTTGGATAATATCACACAGGGAAGAACAAAGAAATATATAATCTATCGTGGAAGCACAGCCTTGACCTATGTAAGTTGGTGCAGATGTATTTTCAGCATTAGTTCCAGCTATTTCCATAGAATTAACTAGGTTACGGGATGCTAATAAATTCTTAAGCTCTTCACCATTGCGACATGGGACACTAGTGCGAAACATATGAGCATTAAAATCACCACCAATACAGATGCCGTCAAAAGACCCATACTTCCTCCCCTCCACGATGTCATCAATAAAGTTAAATAAAGACAAAAAGTTTCCATTGGGATGGTTAACAAAATCATTATTATAAAAATTAATTATACATAAAATCATCCTGTTAATGTATTTCACAGCCATAAAACATTTGCCTGGTGTTGGGATCTGTTTGGTTTGTACCCCGGGTTTTATCTTAGACCAAATTGATAGCCCCCCACTGGGGCGTCCCATGGATGAAGCGGAGGCCTTTAAGTTATAACAGCAAAAGCCCTCCACTGTGGGGTTAGCTATACACCAAGTCTCTTGAAGCAACAAGATGTCACAGTTATTGTTGACCCACTCCAACCATTCTTTAATTTTCAGTTTGGAATTAAGACCCACTATATTCCAACTTACAAGAGAGAGGACAGAATCCACATGATTATTGTTCATAGTTTGGCCTCTTCCGGGAGTCCCTGCCAAGGAACGCGAGGCTTCCTGATTTCCGGTCATCAGAATTGGTGATGGAACAGCTGGGTCAGCTTGCTTTGTTGGAGAGGGTCAATCTAACATATCCAAACCTGACAAAGGTGCAAATCTATTATATGTATTAAAAGGGAAAGCTACTGGCTGAAATTTCATAGCAGGTGGCTGAAAATACCTAGATGGTGGATGGATTTGCAAAAAAGGTGGTTGAAAATGCATAGGGGGTTGTCTGTAGAAATAACTTAAAGGTAGCATAGTAGCAACCGTAGGAATGGCCGAACAGTTACCATTTATGTTGAGCAAATGCCTTACGGTGCCTGGATTTTTAAAGTTAAGAACTATGCAATCTCCGTCCTTATCTTTAGGTAATGGTCCGATCCAGGGCACCCTGCGAACCGATATGATTTCTCTTGATATGTCATATCCAACCCCCTTGTGTTTGGTTAGCCAGTCTATGCACTTATTTCGTAGTTGTACCCATGTTTCCCCCTGATCCTCCCTCAGCACCGGTACTCCTGCCAGAACCAGGACAAACGGACATGCATCCGGTGGCAAGTGTAAGGGTAGAACGCGCCCTTCGTGTTTGCGAGGCTTATTAGACCCAGCTTGATCAGTACCTTTGTTGTTATCCACAGCTGAGGTTGCTGCTGTGATAGGTTGGGTAAAGCCGTCACCCTTACTGATGGTATTTTTATTATTATTTACCAAGGGGGTGGTTTTCCTAGGTGCAGGGGTTGGGATAGTTTTAGTAACTTTGCTAGTTTTTGCACACTTAGCCCCTGTATTAACAGATCGGGGTTGGATAGTAGGTGGTACGTTAGAAGATGATGGTGTTGTTCCCGGGTTATTCGTACCCTCATCCAATATAATACGAGTGTCCTGTGTTTTTAGTGACAAAGTGCTGCTTAGGGAATCAAGGTCTTTTAGTAAACGATCAGCTCTAATTTGATCCAGAATAATAGACCCCTTCCTTTTGGCTACATCGTTTTTAATCAGATTGTCTAGTCTGTCCAGTCTTTTAAAAACATTATTAAACTGGTTGATCATAAGTTTTTCCAATCGATTAAAAATAGTGTCCACTATAGTATCTATAAGGTTCCCATTTTGTTTGGAGAGATTGAAATTATCTCCCATTGATGTTGTTTGGGTCCATATAGTATTACCATTGCCACTGGGCTGAATGATGGGTGAAGGGGAAATGCTATCTGTATCAACTGGGTCTTTGTCTTCCATAGGAACAGATACCGCCCCCATGGATTTTTGTTTGTTCCACAGGCTTTGGGGGGTGGGCTGACTTTTATTCAATAAAGGTTGTTTCCTTTTATTGGCGCTTTGTTTGGTAGTGCCTCTTTTTCCTTTTTCCCCTCCCAATTTGTTATTACTGGAGTCTGTGATATCCAAAGTGATAACATCACCCTGGGGAACAGTTGTATTGATTTGGATAGTTTCTACTTGTGTCGGTACCGACGGTGTTAATAAAGGTACCGACTGTAGGCTAACAGCAGCAGTTGTTAAAGGGGCCGAATCTGCAGCTATGTAGGTAACAGTATTTTCGTCTTCCACAACAATGGGCACATTAACAGACGGTTGTAAAGACTTAACCACAGTAACCTCAGGGATAATATGTGTATTCCCGTTTACACAGTTAGTAGCGCTCGGTACGTTGTTAGTGGCGAAAGAGCCCATAGAGAACCTCCTCTCAGTCTCTACTATTTCATTAAAAGCAGTCTCGATCAAGGTTTCAAAGGATGTGATTAGAGAGACGGAGGTATCAGCGCCCTGGGATGATATGTCAATATGAGTAGTAGTATCAGTGAAATCACCCATGTTAGTGCCTGAATGTAGTACGTACTTTTGAGCAGATCTTAGGGGGGTGGCCCGCCCGACCACAGTCGACCACGGCTCCGCCCGGTGCCGCCCGCGCGCGTCCGCGTTGCGGAGGAAGCTGTCTGTTTTTATGCGCCTCCGTTTGCGCAAAGCAGGAAGTGGGCGGCGATCTCCCAGGGCAGGCTGGGAGCTGTAGTCTCAACCCCGCTCCGCGGCCGAGCGATGTCAGCAGCTCGCCATTGGGGGAGACCACAGCGTCAGGAGCCCAGCTGTGCCCAAATGCCCAGTAAATCCGGTGAGCGGCGATGTCCAGGTAAGCTGCGAGCCCCCTCGCAGAGCGTCAATGCAGCGTCAATGCAGGTTCAGAGTTTTGGCGTTCTGTTCAGCTGTTACTGATTAGTTTCAGATAGGAATGTATTTACTACTTTCTGAAAACTGTTAGCTCCTCCCATTTGGTTGAGCAAGTAGAACTTGCATGTCCATATTAGCTATTTTTGTATGCTCACATGAACCAGGACTGCCCCTTTCATTTATGCTTACTATGTAACTCTAAAGCATATATAAAGCCCCAGGTTTCTGCATTCCTCATACTGCCTCATTCAGTTGCTAAGGCTTCTGTGTGACGTAGTCACACCTCATTTGAGTTTAATAAATATGTCTTTTGATATTCCAGTTTCTGTTCCAACTTTTGTGCTTTTTTTAATGGACCAAGTATTGGTGAGATCCCTGAGAAGGTATTTTGATTTCTACAATGGCTGCTCCTCTTCTGGTCCTGCACAACCCAGTCTGGCTGCAAATGCTCCGGAACCGTGTGGTTGAATGCTTTGGTACACTGCCACTGGCGACACTCAGCGTGACTTATCGATTGTCTTTCCACTTTGCGTACTACACTTGCTTGCAACCCTTCTTCACATGTTTACAATGTTCCTTTTCATGGGCGTTGGATATCTGCCTCTCCAATACGTCATGTTCAGACCCAGATTACACCCTGTTAATGGGTCCCTTAGTGGCCCACGAACAAGAATGTTCTGGAGTTGCACTAATGGCGTGTGCGGCTACACTTGGAGTGTTGGCACAATGGTATGTCTGTGCTACTTCAACACAGCTACATCGAATACCATGCAAGTTGTCCTGCAATGCACATGGTTGCACCCTATTGTGTGAGGAACATGAATGCTTATTCAGCTCGCTGAATTGGATGGCATCACTTTTTGCTACCGATGATAATGATTTCCTTGTGGAAGTTGTTGCGGTTTATAATGCATACGCTCTGATGGATAAATATGACTGGTTCACCGTACACTTCTGTGCCAGATTTTTTATTGGATTTTCCAGCAATTTTTTTACCTTGCCCCTTTTTTCAAAATTCAACAAATTATAAGAACTCTGCTCTCACTTCTCATAGTCTGTGTTTGTCCTATGTCTACATCCAATGGACTTACCAGGGGAGGGTGTAGTGAGGTTGGTGGATTGACTGTAGACCTTGCTAAGTTAGCACAAGCTTGGCTGCCATGCTGCTGCTTTTGCGCATGTTACTGCACAACTTTGTTTTCACTAAGACTCTGCTTGTGCAGTTCACATAAGAACTGTCTGCCTTTCGCGTTTCTTGCTGTTCTCTGTGGTTTTCATTTCTACAGGATGTGCAAGGTCGAAAAACAATGTCCCTTGTTAGTCTGTTCTGGTCAATCCCCCCACCTAGACATAACACGAAACACAGCTGCACTGCAGAAAATCAAGTGCTTTTAATATTGCATGCATGCATGTTCGAGGCACTTGGGGAAAAACCTTTCCAGAAAGGAGAGTTGTGCTTGTCCGGAGATGTAAACCTTTGCATCTAGACTTGGAGGTATGGGGTCCCCCTAACAAAGCCCAGAAGTCTTCTATTTTTATATTAAACTAGTTCCTAGCACAGGGAGTGTGGCAATGCATAGTAGGCCATTTTCAACCAGCTTTATAAAATGACATCCTCGTTCATATTCTATAGAATTGTAACAATGCTCACTATATTGTGTGTTGTGCATTCTGCAATTAGTAATAGCACATGTACTGAATTTTAGAGCATGTTTGTTAAAATCAACATTTTAAACTGTACAGTGCCTCTGATTACTCATGTTGTGGACAAGTATGAGTGAGTGAGCAAAAGAGTGGTCTTTCTCCTGCGATTCCTGAGAGAGTCGGAGTGACATGTTCTGGGTTGTCTAATCATGGGTAGCTTTGCTGTGGAACAGAGAACGAATGAGACACTATAGCTAGTCGGGTTGGGATTTTGGGCACTAAGGTGGGTAGTTGGGATACCACTATACACCAAGGTCCTGGTTTCCTGTGCATAGTTATGTATATATGCAGAATCCCTGCAACAAAATGTTACATTACAGTGTAGGCTCCCATGTTTCACTGCCCTTGTGTTTTAGAGTTGAATGGAGAACATTGACATAGTCATCAGGACTCACATCTTGGCATCGCTCTTATTTGACAGGCAACATGTCACCAGAGGAGTTCCATGTAACCCTGGGCGTAGTGGGCCTAGGGGGCTACGCGAAGCTTCGTGAAGTGGGCATGAATCTACGCCCACCGACACACTTCGCGTAGCCCCACTACGCGCCGCCAGCCTCCCTCCCGCCCTCTTTTACACCCTTAATTTGGATTTTTAATAGGTTCAAAAGTAAAGGAAAACACCTACCTTTTATGCAGTGTCCCGGGGCTCCATCTTCTTCTTTGCGCCAGCTTCTTCCAAACCAAATGCGCATGCGCGGCTGTCCGCGCATGCACATTTGGTTGGATGAAGTCGGCGCAAAGTACCAGTTTGGAACAGTCAGGGTTGAACTGTAAAATTTTGAATAATGAGGACAAAGCTTTGCAGGATTCCTAAATATTAGGAGGGGTCGGTCTCGCAACCTTAATATGTATATAACTCATTTCATGTTCTGAAATATTTTACGGAATTCCAAAGGACAAGAGGTCCTATATGTCCCTGGGAAGAGGATGTGGGCACTGTGTTCCAGTAGGCCGTTCGTGTTAAAACAGCCGGCGCCCATCCACAAAGCCTTCGTCCCGCCGAAACACCCGCAAAGTTGCTGTGTTCGAGTCGAACATTATTCAAAATTTTACAGTTCAACCCTGACTGTTCCAAACTGGATGGAAATATATATTCCAGCTTGCATATCGGGATACTGAGTCTGGGAAGGCGCTCTCCAGACTCTTTCCTGTACATTCGCTCCAAAAGTGACGAACCACGATTGCAAAAGCCCTGAAGAAGTCCCAGCTTGGGACGAAACGCGTCGGCTGTATGTTGTACTGAAAATTGAAAATAAAGATTACCAGAAGATTACCAACATCTTTTTGAGAAAAAAATTCTTTCTTGTGCTAATATCATTTGCACTTATTTCTTGTCTCTTGTGGTGCACCTTTGCGGTTGTTTCATTTGTACTTGGATTCCCTAGGGAATAGGCACAGTAACGATGGGTGCCAGCCAGTGTGCACACAACTCCCTTTAGTAACTCAAGGGCCACTTAATATTTCGGGGAGAAAGGTAGTCAGGTGCTGACATTAGGAAGGGTCCATCGACTTATCTCTGTTTCTTTTTTGAAAAATGAGTTAAAAATAAATAAAAATGCATTATCTTAGCTGCGGCGTCCCCGGTCTGCCCTCTTCCTCTTCATCACATTCTTAGCCCACGCAGATTTCATCAAGAACCCGATGAAGAGGAAGAGGGCAGCCTGGGGACACCTCAGCTGAGGTAAGTCCTTTTTATTTACTCTTAACTTGTTCTTTAAAACTTGTAATCAATTGTTAACGGGCGGATGGGAGGCAGTGTTGGCCAATTCCCCTCCGCTGTGGAGTTTGAGGAGATTTGCCTACTCTGTGGAGTAGGCAGATCTCCGTGGGTGGAGCAGAGTTCTAATCCCATAGTTAGAGAACACATTCATTTTTGTTAGGCACAAGGAGATTATGGGATTTGTCCAGAATCACAAGATGTTCAGCGTCATTGCTGAGACTTGAACCCAGTTCCCCAGATTCAAGGTCGACCGCCCTACCTGGTAGGCCAACTCCTCTCCCCAAGATGGAGTGTTGAGTCACAGGACAATCATTTGACTGTGTACGTGTGGTCATGACGTTACTTATCTTGACAGATATAGTCAGGATACTTTAGTTATAAGCACAGAAAACTTGCATGGGTTACATGGTGGTAAGTTGTTGTTACGGCCTGGCTTTCGTAACTGCCTCCAAGGCAGGACACGGGGTAACAACCAACATGCGTTTTCCCTGTGACAGGGCACGTTCCTTGAGAATTGCCATCTGCACGTCCGTCAAAACTTTTTCCACAGTGGAAAATCGCATTTCAGCCGAAGTGTACAAGTGTGACTTGTAAGCAATAGGTACTGTATCTCCTTCATTAAAAGTTAGGTACGTGAAACCTACCGTCCCAGGGACAATTCTTATCACCAGGTTGGTCTGGTTATCACGAGTCTGTAAATATTCAGAAGCGAGCAAATCAGCTTGCAAAGACTGCAGAATAGCTGAATGCTCAGGCAGCCAGCATGATTTGGAAAAAGATGGTTGTATCAAAGCATACAAAGGCTTGATACGCTGGGCATATTCCGGAATGTATGTCCTTCCGAAAATTTAAAAAGCCCAGCAATGATTGCAATTTTTTCAGTGTTGTCGGAGAGCGCAACTGTGCGCATTTCTCCAGGAAGTGAGTAGCCCAACCTTTTCCTTCATTGTTAAGTTCATAGCCTAGAAACAACACTGTGTACTCTGCAATGTGCGATTTTGCAAAGTTAAACTTGTAACCCATGTCTGCAAAGTTACAAATAATACTGTTCACTCGACACAGATGCTCCCAAAGTTCATCGTCTGTGAGATAAATGTCATCCACATAAGAGCAAGCATCTGGGTCGACCCTCTCCAACAGAGAGACTATGCGGGCGGAAAATACTCCAGGACTATTCTTATAGCCCATTGGGAGACGCCAAAACATTTTTTGCACACCGCCGCATGTGAAGGAGGTCCATTGGGAACTTAGATCATCCAATCTATGGGCATAAAAACCATTGGAAATGTCAAGCCTGGGGCATATCGATGCGCCGTTAAGGCAGCGACTTTCTTCTTGGCAAACTTCGGTCTCTTGGGCGTAGAACCCTCCTGCTTGTCTGCACCGTTGCGCGGGCGGGGCTGGTCATGTCCTTGTTGGCCACCCCGGCCCCTGCCGCCCCTTCCACCACCGGTTGACGGGGCCGATGAGTCCTGAAAGGAACGAGGAGAGCGTTGTTCAGAAGCCTGAAAACGATCAGGAGATTTAATCATCGCTCAGTCGCGCAAATCATAAACACGTTCCGACTGCGCAGGCAACAGAGACGCAGGGCGAGATGTTTGAGCCTGTTGTTGTTGTTGCTTACCCTGTTTCTGTTTTTTAGGCCAATTCTGTTTTTTATTGGGATTGGACTGAACCGCCGCTACTGAAGATTGTCCCTGGGGCTGCTTTTTCTCTTTATCAGAAAAAGGCTTAAGACCCTCGCCAACTGTCGGGGTTTTTCGGGATCGGGAATCACCTTCAACGCGTTAGCCACCTGAAAGTACACTGCATCCCCCTTAACATTCGCGAGGATCAGATCGCAAACCACATCAAAGGTACCACACAGGCGCATACCCAATTCAACCGAAGACTCCGGCCCGTGATCATCTTGAACACGTTTAAGGACCGTAGACAGATTGGACACAGACGGGGTGCCATAGCACCTCGAATATACCGCTGCAAAAGTCTTACCCCAGGACTCACAGTCAACAAGCTCAGGGGCCAAATCTTTCGGTAAACTAAGCGTTAGAATCCGGTGTTTTTCACCAGGAGTCGTATTAGGAAACACAGCCTCCAGCTGGTCAAATTTCTCGGCAACCCAGAAAGGAAATTCATCCTTATCCTGGGGCTTCTTGCCCATTACGGAATTCACCATGACAGGACTGCTTTTCAAACCAGCCTGCCCTGCCGGAAGGGCTGCACCTTTAGGGGCTACCCCTTGAACATTACGACTTGTGTAATGTAGAAGGGCTCTAATCACGGCAATAGCAACTACATGAAGTCGCCTAAGTTCACCCACGTTACAAGTGGCGTGATAAGGGTGAGGCGTAAATCCAGCCAAAGCGGGCCAATTTGTGCCCGGAATGTACAAAGGACCTAATCTCGGAGCGGTTAAATAGTGGGGTAGGGCGCCACCAAACCAAAGTCCATGCTGCCAAACATCAATAGGTACTTCCTTTGCTCTGTACGGAGCATACTAAGCAGGTACAGGTGACGCAGTGTACGAGTGGAACACACCAGAATTAGAGCCCACCGCCGGAAATGTAACCCACGAATAAAAAAGTTCATATGGGTAAGCATGTTCCGCACTCTCCACCATACCCGCAGCCAAGCCTGTCAAAGGAACATCATAAGCCCGCAAATGATCACGCACCACAATGCGACTATGTAGCGGGATGTCCACGGCTTGTGCCATGACAGCACAGGAACTATAAACAACAAAGCAAACTTTGTAGCACAACTGGGTAGTAATTCAAGGAAACCGTTTTAGATAGATTCAAGCTTGAAAAGACCTATTTCAAAAATAGGTAGGTTTATCCGACACCACCGTTTACCGGAAACGGCAATAAAGGGTTAAGGTTTGAATGATATACTACTCGAGTGTCATGATATAAGACCACCAAAGTATGGGCGCCATGTAGCAGGGATTCAGTTCTCGTACAGAACTGTGCATAGAGATCCGGAACCTCAGTGAATTAGGGTGACCCAAAACTCACCTCAGTATCCAAAATCCCCTTACCTAGCTAGCTACAGTGTCTCATTGGTCGTAACCAACTCCCAATGACTTAGACAAACCAGAACATGAACTTAGGTTACCTCAGGTATCGTGGAACACATGAACACTCTTTCGCTATATAATCATTTCAAACCAGAACGTGGAGTAAAAGAGGACGCGTGCAATTTTGAAATATTTATTATTCAATGCAAGGTTCTCAAACGCAGTATCTTATATAATACAAGAAGACATATTATAAAAATCAGAGTTATCAGCATAGTCACTAATCCATAATAAGCAAACGGTGATAGCATATTATAATGCAAAAATCAACAGAAATTTGTATCACCTATTTTTCGCACTCCCTATTTAGCATACTGTATTATATCTAAGAAGGTCTCATTTGGGTTTTAGCAGGGCGGGCCCATACCTCTAAATGTCAGGAGGAGAGGATCACATCATCTGCTACCAGCTCTCTGCATGCGAAGCACCATCAAGTGTGTTTTTGCATTCTCAGTAACTCTATCTTAAACCCGCTTAGAGCCCAATGTTGGCAGCAACTGTATTTGTGTTATGTCTAGTGGTGCGCGGCTCAGAGCTCCCAGCAACCTTGTGTTAGGTTATTCTTAGAGGGTTCAGCACTCACAGTTCAGACAGTGTACCAAGCACGACTGATATCATTGTAATAACATATTATTCTCAAATAAATCACATCTTTCGTCTAGGTTGAATGCTACAATAACAATTATGTGTCGTGTGCAAACTGAAGCCAAAGGAAAATATGTCGTTTAAACACTTAATAAACTCATGCTAACTTAACACAGTATATAGAAAAGCAGCATCTATATGACACTACATTACCTCTTCAAAGACTAGTGTTGGAATGGTGCCATTCCCATGGGGTCGCGGGACATCCTGGATATAAGAGAACTCTAGAACTAGTGAAGAGATATTGTTGGTGGCCTCATATGACCAGTGATGTACAGCAATTTGTGAAAAATCGTCACGTCTGTGCCCAGGGAAAGGTGTCACATGAGGGACTAGTGGGTCTTTTACAGCCTTTCCCTACTCCACCAGCACCGTGGCATTCTGTCTCCATGGATTTCATAGTAGATTTGCCTTGCACTAAGGGAGGGAATAGCACTCTTCTTGTTGTAGTAGACATGTTCACCAAGGCTGCTCATTTCATCCCTATGAAGAATCTGCCCACATCCATTGTATTGGCAAAGATCTTTCTACAGAATGTGGTCAGGTTACATGGACTACCTTCTGTTTTGATAACTGATAGAGAAACACAATTTGTCTCACGCTTTTGGAAACAGCTCTGTAAAACCTTGGGTATTGATGTGCGTCTATCCTCTAGTCATCACCCACAAACAGACGGACAAACTGAGAGGGTGAACCAATGTTTTGAGCTGTTCCTTAGATGCCAATATTTACAAGATCAGAAGGAGTGGGATGAGTAGGTTTGGTTGGCAGAAATGTCCTACAACAATAGCCATCAGTTTTCGACTTTGTACACTCCCTTTTATGGATCATATGGATTTCATCCACAAATTCTGCCCTTCTCTCCTCTGAAACCCTGCGATACTCCAGCAGTACAAGACCTAGTAGCCCACCTTCAGATAGTCCATTCCAATATCCAGGACAATCTTGATAGAGCTAAGATGGAGTATAAGAGAAGAGCAGATGCACATAGACGTCCAAAACCAGTCTACAGAAAGGACGACAAAGTATGGCTTTCTACCAAATATTTGGCCCTGAAAAGTACCTGCAAATTCAGGCCCAAATATGTTGGTCCTTTCTCTATCTTACAAGTTATCAATCCAGTAGCTATGAAATTATGTTTACCACCTGCTATGAAGATACATCCAGTGTTTCACGTATCTCTACTTAAACCGGTTGTACCAGGTACTCGACTTCCACCAGTCCCTCTTCCTACCTTGATTGATGCCGGTGAAGAATATGAGGTGGGGGCTATTATTAACTCCCGACGGGTACGCCGTCACCTCCAATATCTTGTGCATTGGAAGGGGTATGGTGTTGAGGAACGCTCATGGGAACCGGCTAGTAATGTACATGCTCCCTGGCTGGTGAGAGCATTTCACAGACTCTACCCTCACAAGCCCAAACCGGTGGGGGGTGTTGTGGGAGGGGTCTTCCGTCATGCTTGTGCCTCCGCGTTTACCTAATCAGATATATTAGCGCCGACTGTTGTTTACGTATCGGCCATTACTTTTCCACTCGGGGTTGGCAATGGTTGGTTAAGGAGACTGAGATACTAATTACGCATGTGCGAGGTTAGCGCATGCGTATTGGCCTGAAGGTCTTATTTAACCCCGCCCTAGACGCATAGGAAACGCTTCGCGTTTAGCCAGTTTGTTGTGGTTCTCGTTCCGGGTCTCTGACGAGCGTCCGAGGAGTTAGCGTTTTCCGGATATTCCAGAAGGTCGCATGAGTTTGGAAGCGTCTCGGCTTCTATTTTGTTCGCTTTTTGGTTTCTTCTTTTTGCCTTCTCAATTTGTTCCTATCCACTCGTAAGCCTCGTTTCACCATTTCGGTAGGCTTATAGTCGTGTCATTTCCCACTTGTATTCACATAGCGTGAGGTACCTTGTGCTGTTAACAGGTTCACCTCGGTTGCTTATTAGTATAGTGTTGGATTCCTTTAATGCCGGTTTCAGAACCGTTTTGGGTGAGTGCTATACAACGTAGAATCGAATATCCCCTGATGTGGTCCTAATCCTTAATGGGTGTTTTTGTCCACAGTATTTGGCAGCCTGGTGTGATACTTCGTTCTTTAGCAATATTACTTCCTGGCATTTCCTGCTTCTCCTCAGTGTTCTACAGGTATCTCATTCCCCTAAGATCCACATATTGAGAGTAGTATGGGGAGGTTTTGTTTATTATAACTCTCTGTTTCTTTTGCTACAGCCCCAGACTAGAGAAGACAAAGAAGTGACTCTATCCTTTGTGAAGACTGAAGAGAGCTGTGTTTATATCCCCCTCTATCCTTGTTTTGTTCCCCTGTTTCCATGTTTCCCCCTTTTCACTTCCTGGGGGTTAGCGTCCTTTCCTGACTCCCGTGGGTGATAGGGGTGAGGCAGGGAGCTTGGCATCAGATCTCCAGGACACTCCCGAGACAACAGGTGCGTGCATGACAATGGCGATACTGCGTGTCTTCATTGCTGCTAGGGGTTGTACGTTCTAGGTCTGGAACAATAATTTGGGACTTTTTAGGGCATTTGACTCTCTAGTGGTAGTTGTGATCAATGAAAGATGTGCGTATCAGTGTTCAGCACGAGGGCGCAATGTGTGACGGGCCTGCCTTATTATGTTTTGTTGCTTTACCTGTCTCCATCTCCTTCCTTAAAGGCAAATTACCCATGTACCCAACCCCAAGTGCACCCAACCCCAGCTGGCACCATCCTCAAGCACACCCAGCCTCAAATTTACCTGACTGCAAGCACAGCCAAGCACATCTTCCCAGTGAACTCTTCTCCAAGTGCATCCAGTCCAGAGTACCCTAAACCACAAGCGATACCAACCCAAGCACACCCAACTCCCAAGTGTACCCAACCACAAGCACTCTCAATTGCATACTCAGAGTGAACCCAACACAAAATCATCTAGTGCCGAGAACCCTTAAGCTTAAGTGCATTCAATTCCAAGTGCATCCAACTATCACAGACCCAAGTGCATCCATCCACAGTCAAACCCAAGAGCACTGAACCCAAGTTCCCCCAACCGAAAAGTGCAAACAAACTCAAGCGCACCAAACCCCAAGTGCACCCAGACAAAAAAGCACACATCTCAGAGGGCACCCAGCATCAAACACATCTAACCACAAGCACACCTTCCTCAGCTACACTTAGCTCTCAGGACATTCCCAGTGTGCGGCGGGCCCCAAAAACATAATGCCCCCGAGGCCTGCCGCACACTGGGCATGCTGCTGGACCAACAACCATTTTTTTTTTAAGTGCCAGGAGGGACCCGCCGTGTGCCCAGTGTGTGGTGGGCTACGGAAGCATAAATTGCAAAATAAAGTGACGCAAAATGCAGCTAAATTTCCATATTTGTGCCGCTAAATTTCCATATTTGTGCCGCTAAATTTGCTAATCCATGCCGCTGTATCCTGGGGGGTTTGACTATGATCACTAGCATGGTTTATGCGTTTATTTTTCTTTTTTGGTAGAATAGCTTTTTATTCAAAAGAGTCAAATAGCAGTAGCAAAAGACGTTACTTTTGTGACGCTATTTATACAATAAAAGTACTGCAATTATAAGAACCATATGTAAAAAAATGCCTTTTCAGTTTATATATATAAAACATGGAAAGAAGAAGAAGGAAAGAGAAAGTAAGCGATTTTGCATGAAAAAATATATGTTCATATAGATTGAATTTAAGCAACTTTGTATGAGGAAATACAAATGTATATTCTTTAAGTTTAAGAAAACTGTATAAAGTAGTGCTGGAGAATGTACTTTTCCGCATTAATATGGAAGCATGATTTTAAATATTAAGCTAAGGCTTACAGGTACATATAGCTCAGAATACATATATTTTGACTCCTTTGCACCTATTTTCTGGCAGTTCAAAGCTGCATATTTTCGGTTTGTGGCTTTTCCAAGTCAATGCCTGTCTCCTAAATCCTCAGTCCTGGATAATTCTCAGAATCATTACAGCATCCCTTACATCCGTGTTGCATATTCTGCTTGCATTTTTACAAATGTCGTTTATCTATATTTAAAAACAAAGAATATTTAGCACTACATTTTGGCATCAGTATGAATTCCAGGCCCACAAATCATGGAAAGCTTACTTTTTCCCGTGGGTTTCAAAGGAATATCCGGCAAAGGTTTTTTTTCCCATTTCTAATCGCATTTTTATGTTCTTGAAATCTAAACCTTGCTTCATTTGTAGTTTGTCCAGTGTACCATCTCTGACAAGAGCACTTCATCTGACACTTTAATCACTACCTGTTCATCATTTTGCAAGGTTTTAATGATTCGGCTTCTGCAGCAGGCAGGTTTCTAGGACACTTTAGGGTGTCATTTGAAAGATTTTCAAGACCATTCACTGCATTCTACTAAAATATGTCCTTCAGGGGATCCTTATTTAGTTGAAAATTGACAAGACCTTTACTGGAAATCGGAAAATACATGTTGCCCTTTTGTCTTGAATCCTACGCATAAAAGTATAAATGGTGCTTCCTCTGCTGTTGCATCTGCTCCTCATATTATTGCGATTTCCATCTGTGGCAATTCTCTTCCTATACATTAGAAATATAATAATAAACATTATTGCTGATAATATACATATTGACTTCTATTGTTATGCTTTCTTCTTGATCAAGTAAGAGAAACACATTTTTCTAAATATATGGTGATTGTTTAATTTCCTGATCATTAATAAGTTTTCATTTGCAAATTTAAAGAGCTCTGAACAAAATAGCATTCTCAAGTCAATCAAGAACAAATATACGTGCATTAATAGGCTCGAGTCATATTGTTGAGCAATTTCTCAAGCGAACCAATCTCACGTCCTCTTTTGTATGTTCATGTAGACTTACAATGTTCCACTGATGAAAAATATTTCAGGAAATAATTTTTCTGAGAAGTCAACCCCAATATACATTTATACGTTGCCTGCATATGCACAAGTAAAATATATCAGAGCAATCTTTAAAAAATAATATATTACACAGATAATGATTTTTTTGCAGTTTATTTTTTTTACATTTATTTATCATTTCATTTGGATATGCAACTATATTTATATATGTTTATATATGTGCAGACACCTATATATATGTGTGTGTGTGTGTGTGTGTGTGTGTGTGTGTATATATATATATATATATATATATATATATTTCTAGTTGTTATATTGGCATATTAGAAAAAAATAGGAAATTAGCATACAAAATATAATTATTCTTTTTAAAAATATTTGTATAATATATATATGTGTATATAAATATTATACACAAATTCATATATTTTTGTGTGCTTGTTTTAGTAAGTTTGTATATATATTACCTACTGGCGGTCACCAGTAGGTAGTTATAGTTACAACCTAGTTTTTATAGGCAAGCTCCTATCTTGAAAGCTTAGGGGTGATTCCTCAAGTGGGGCTGAGAAAAAAGGGGGGTCCAAAAACGCATTTTCCCAAGTTTCAAGTTTATTTTCTTTGCAAAGTTTGTTATAACCATTGTAATACAAAAATATATCATTACACGACAAATGTTACATAATTCTAAAAGCGTTAATTTTTTTTTTAAAAGACTGTACTATGATTGTTCAAATGTTGTAAGTCCAGTTGCAATGCGTTTTCCCCATGTTAATTTACATAGGAAATTTTGCGACGAGCTACAGCCCAAACTGCTACACAGAATTACCCCAAATTTGGCAGAATTATAGAGCTTGGTTCAGAAAGCGACCTTTTTTATAAATGGCGTAATTCCATTCAGTAATTTTAGAGAAATTCAAAAAATAAGAGTCAAAAAATCATTTTCCCATAGGAAACTTTGTGCAAGGCTACAGCAAAAACTACTGAACTGAATTACCCCAAATTTGGCAGGAAGGTAGGGGCATATTATCAAGAAAGGCGTTAACATTATTGCCGCTTTAGCGGCAGGAAACGGCAGCTAAAGCGGCGATAATGGGCTTGATAATACGCTCTTGTGAATTCCCATAAAAACCCAGGTTGAAATGAAATGAAATGAAAGTCGTTCTTTTATAGCGCATGGCTACCCGGAAGCATCCCAGCGCTTAAAGCGCTGGTGTGAACCTGGGCTTCTATGGGAATTCACAAGGGCATATTGTCAAGCCCATTATTGCTGCTTTAGCGGCAGTTTCCTGCCGCTAAAGCGGTGATAATTTTAACACCGTTCTTGATAATATGCCCCTTAGCGCTTGGATCAGAAAGCGACTTTTTAAAAAAATGGCTAAATCCATTCAGTAGTTTCTAAGAAACTAGAAAAATAAAAGTTTCAATATCTGGGTGGAGCCTAAGGTGCTTGTGCGAGCTTTACTGTGATTGGCTTCAAACCAGGAAGTGTTTGCAGCCATCTTGTGACTCGGTAGAAGCGAGTCGCCAGAAAACAGAGAAACAAAGGTAGAAAACAAGATAAGGGGGCAGAGTAGAAACACCCTGACCTCCTAGGCCTGGTAAGGGGGTCCCAGAAGGACCCCCAGGGCCCCCAAAAAATGGGTCCTTGTGTATTATTTTAATGAGACCCCAGGTTGCGTGGGTCCTGGGGGCATTTATTAAAAAATAACTTCTGAACGGAATTTTACTAAATTTGGCAGGGAGAAAGGTCTTAGACTAGAAAGCGCGGTTTTGTTGAAATGGTGTAAATGCGTTCAGTAGTTTTTGAGATATTAAAGGGGAAAGAAATATATATATCTGGGCGGTGCCTTATTCCAGAGCACAAGCTTGCCTCTGACTAGCTGCTAACTCTTCAAAGTAGGAAGTGTCCTCTGATTGGCTACTAGCACTTAAAACCAGGAAGTGTTAGCAGCCATCTTGTGCCTTGCATCGAGTGAAAATATGAAAGAAAGGTTCCGTTGGGCAATTTAATATAGCGGAGCTCTGTGTAATGATGCTTTGGACACAGTGAAGGTTTAAGATTCATTAACAATGCCAGAGAAATAGGTGAGCTCCAGGCAGCATGACTTCCACTCCCGGACACTACTAGGAAGATAACCCTTTCACGCTCCCTATACCCAACATCACTACTTTGGAGGTATGTCTTTAGAAGTCAGTCTGTTGGCTCGCAGCTCTCTACCTTTGAGAGCTAGTACGGTGCTCTGCCTGTATCTCTGCCAGCTACTACCCTGCTGTTCCTTTGGCAGCGCACTTCTCGTAGTCCTGCTTCTGTGAGTTGAGCGGACGGGCCACAGTAGTCCATCTGCAAGCCTGGGTAGGAAATGTTCATAAGTTTCACAATATAAGCATTGAAAAGCAGTTTTGTGACTCAGTCTGTCAGCTGTCATCTGTCCGAGGAATTTCTGAAACATACCAGAGCGCTGTCCGTGAGGGATACCCCTTACACGCTGCCTCTCCCCACATCAGCAGGTAACGCACCCCCTTCCAACATCACCAGCATACCATCAAGAACCTTCTTGGGCCCACAAGTCTCCCTCTGCAAACCGCTGGTGGGCTGGCAGCTCTTCCAGTGCGACTTCTCTGGCACGCATTTTTACAAGCAGCCCACCGGCTTGCAGGTCTCTGAAAAGAGATGCAATGAAGGCATGGGGGATGCAGATCAGACACCCAACACTACTCCAATATCCCCCAGCAGCAGCTCCTTGTCCGCCACCCCACTCACCCCCCACAACCACATGTGACAGGAAAGTTTTTAAGTGTGGAGCCTAACAAATCGGCTGTTGTTGCAGTTTTAATAAAAGATATGTTTGTGAGGTTCGACTAATAATAATCTTAGTCATGTATGGATTCACATATAAAATATTTTATTAAAAGAAAACATCAACAAATAAAACTTTGTGTGTAAAACTATTCATTAAAACAAAACAACAATAAATAAAACTATGTATAGTGGCATGTCATCCCTCGACAATTTGTAAATCACAGCCTGCAAGACAAAAAGAAAAATAAGATGGTGCGTTATGCGTCCAGCAAAGGAGAGAGAAAATGAGTTAGATACAAGGAAGATAGAAAGAGAGAAACAGTATGAAATAGAGGAATAGAGAGAAAGAGCGACAGAGAGAAGAAGAGAGAAAGTGAAAGAGAGAGAGGAAGACAGAAAGAAAGAGGAAGACATAAAGGAAGACAGAGTAAGAGTGAGAGAGATAAAAGGAAGAGAGAAAGAGAAAAACACTGTGAGAGAGAAGAGAGAGAGAAAGAGAGAGAGGAAAGCAGAGAGAGAAGGAGAGGAAGAGATAAAGAGGAAGATTGAGAGAGAGTAAGAGTGAAACAGTGTGAGAGAGAGGAAGAGAGCGAGAGGAAGAGGAAGAGAGACGGAGAAAGAGTGAGAGAGAGGACGCGAGAGAGACATAGAGAGAGAGAGGGAGAGAGAAAGATTAAGAAAGAAAGAAAGAGTGAGATACAAAGAAGAGAGACAAATAGTGTGAGAGATAGGAAGAGAGAGAGGGAGGAAGTGAGAGAAAGAAAGAATGACAGAGAGAGGAAGAGACAGAGAAAGAAAGAAATGGAGAGGGAGTGTTGACACTAGAGAAAATCTTCGCAGCTCACCATTGTGTCACCGGGGTGTCTCCAACCACGTGCCATGACATACCGCACCCTCAAGTTTAGTTATCTGAAAGATAGTATAGAATTAGTAATTGCAGACTATATACAACTGCACACTCGTAATTTACTGTTTCTGCTTTGGGCACACAGGCTGCTGCATCTCATCCACTTCCACTGCCCAGAGGTGTCTAATAGCTGCTGTGCACCCAGGGACATATTATCAAGAATGGCGATAACACTATCGCTACTTTAGCGGCAGGAAACTGCTGCAAAAGTGGCGATAAGTGGCTTTATAATATGCCCATGTGAATTCCCATGGAAGCCCAGGTTTGATGTCCTTCACACCAGCATTCTCAAGGGCATATTATCAAGCCATTTTTCCCCGCTTAAGCGGCAGTTTCCTACCGCTAAAGCAGTGATAATGTTATCACCATTCTTGATATTATGGTCCCGAGTTTTTGGTTAGCCCACACACTTGCACTGCCCAGAGGTGTATAGCAGTCAATGCGTACCCAGGCTGCTGCACCTGATGCACTCCCATTATCCGGAGCTGACTGCCTGCCGCTGCGCATTCAGGCTGCTGCACCCCAGCCACTCCCACTGGCCGGAGGTGAGTGCCCGCTTCTGCGCAAACAAGCCTCTCTGCTCACCTTCGAAGAGAGTCGACCACGTGCCGAAGGAACCTCCTCAGCCTCAGTACATGCGGTGAACACAGCTCACAATTCAGACTAGGTGTTGATCACCAGGATGGCCACGCATCATCCCAGGTTCTACACGTGTTTGGGGTGGCGTCAATTTGTGAATCAGATAAAAAGCAAGATAAGATTGTGTTTCAAGCATCCATCAAAGGAGAGAGAGAGAGAAAGAGTGAGAGAGTGATACTAGAGAAAATCTTTGCAGCACACCTTGTGTGACCGGTGTGTCTCCAACCATGTGCCGGGACATAGTGCACCCTCAAGCTCCCACATCTGAAAGATAGTACAGAAATAGTAATTGTAGGAAAGACCAGTATTCAGGAATGAAAAGACAGAGACAGTATTTCTCTTGATGTGGTTTAATCCTCAGAACATGTTTTGTAAGCAGCAAGTATAAAGCAAGAATGACTGAACCCCCTTTAACTTCTACCTTCCAACCTTTTCACATTCAAAACATAACATTCTCAAAGTGACGCAAGGCAGCCACGAGCTGTGAGAGCCCATAGTTGGAACTCAGCACCGGCTCCTCGAGCATTGCACCAGTGTTCGCTTTACCAATCTGATGCTGTGGCAGAGTATATGCGAGTGTGTATGCCCAAACCGCTCTGCTGTCTTTCTGCATTCAATAGATTATTGAGATCCCATTTAGAGTATTTCTTGTGTCTTTATTTTTGGCATACATGAGTTACTAACAAAAGTAACTGATCTGTTTCCATGGTTTTCTTGGGGAGTCATAGTTGTCATGGTCTGAGGTCACAAATGCCCGTCTGTACCTTGTACGGTTAAGAGATCCAGAGGGTGCACTTTAGGCTAGCCAGGGTTGACAACAACATATCCTTATGATATGCATGGCATCAGTCTTGGACAAGTTTTGATGTTTACATTGTCCAAACACACATTGTTACTAAACCATATGACTGTCTATGCTGTTCCACTAAATGCCACTCTACTATATACCACTCCACAATGTGCTATTCCATTGTAAGAGACTCTGGTGGATGGTAATCCCCTATACCCCCACTCTACTGTATACTGTTCCACTTTACCCCGCTTCACTGTATGTCAATCCAGTGAAGGACACTTCAGCGTATGCAATTCCACAGTTTGCTGCTCTAGTCTACGCCACTCCAATGTGCTCATCTCAACTGTACACCATTCAACTGCATTCTATTCCACTGAGTGCCACTCCAGTGTATGACACTCCACTCTACACTATTCCATTATATGCCACTCCACTGTATGAATCTTTATTAAACTGCATTGTATGCCACTACACTCTAAAACAATATATGACACTCCACGGTAGCACACTGTACCACACTCTAGTCTACTCTACCTTACTGCACTATAGTACACCGAACTCCACTATATGACACTTGACTGTATACTCCACTCTTTGACAGTTTGATACACTCTACAACACAGTACACCACTCTACCGTACAACATGCTACTACACTCTATAACACTTTACTACACTCTGTCCTATGCCACTACAGTGTAGTGCACTCCACGCCACTGTATTATACGAGATGCCACTCCACTATAAGACACTTTAGTCCACTGTAAACTTCGCCACTCCACTCAACTACACTGTATATTACTACTCCACTCAACTACACCGTACAAAACTTTGACCAACTGTATGCCAACGTACAACATTCCAATGTCTGCCACTCCACTATTTAACACTCTACTGCACACAATAAACCTTCACTATACAAGACTCTACTACAATCTATGCCACAGTACAACCCTGTACTATATTGTACGTCCGTACAAAGCACAGTAGAACACTCTACCCCACTTTTTGCCAATCTACAAAACTGTTCTCAACTCTATGCATCTCAACAACACTTCATTCCATGACACTGGATTCCATGACACTAGAGTTGACGATATTCAACTTTACAACCCTAAACTTTACTGTAAGACATGCTTCTCTGTTACTCAACACCACTTCACTCTACTCCACTACATTTCACTGCCTAACACTAGACTCGATGACACTAAAGTGTACAACACTGCCCTTCACTGGAAACAACATTCAATGAAATGACACTCAACACTATGATTGGAAACACATTTATGTAAACAATAAAAACAAACGTTGAAGCAGTTATAATTAAGAAAACATATTTATTCTTTATATACAAACCCAAAGTAACCTATATAAAGTGGAAGAATCATGAAGATGTAGGTATAACTTAAATTTCTATTTTAACAGCACTAGCTACAATTTGCATATGCAATTAACATGCCACATCCAATTTACTACACATGACGCACCTCTGTCCAAAATCTTCTCACATAATTGCTACACAACACTACCCTTAGTCTCCCTCCCTAAAAACTTGAAGGCTTCAAGGCCCCAACCCTCATGGCCAATTTCTTTAATGAAAGAAAGGGGGCTGCACAGCACCTGCCCCAAAACTCTGAAGGCCCTGAGGGCCCTATCTCCCTTGGTCAATCACTAAAAGAAAACATGCTCAGCCCCTCTGCCCAGGACATTGTAGACCCCAGGAACCCCATCCCATGAAATACATTTTAAAGGTAGGGAAATTAGCAGTGGGGTGCAGTACAACTAGCAGTCTTTTGGCCATGTGCAACATTGTGTTTGTCACGGGCGAGGTCCTGACTCCTGAGCCCAACCACCGCTGGTGACTAGCCCTTCAGCTGCACACAAGCCATGTGCAAGGCAGGGGTTGTGTGCTCAGCCTGGCACCCAAATGTCCAAAGGTCCACTGATTGCCATTTCCAAATTTTTAATAAAGCTTTGAAAAACAAACATTTGAGTAATTTTTTTAAAAAGAATTGAAGCTACAAAGTGCAGCCATGGAACCAATCACAAGTGCCAGGAGTGCTCTTAAAAAATATTGTAAGCCCTCCTGGGTCATGGATTTAATGACCCATGAGACTTGCTATTTCTTTTTTAATGTTGCTGTGGGGATGTTGCACTCACTGCAGCTATCTGCACTGTTAAAATAAAGGGTAGTGCCCCGACGCCTTCTTAAACCACCACTAGGCTAAAAATATATGTTTTAAAAAGCCCTTGTAGGGCATTATGTGACACTCCTTGCAAGGAGCTGTGAATGGTAAATCAGTGACTTCTGTCACTCATTTATTATTTTATCAAAAATATTATTTTATTTCGATTTTGAGTGTCCAGGGTGCTGGTGGGAGCCAGCAAATATTTATTTATCTTTTTATTATTGGAAATGAGACAATGCACTAGCCAGCCTGTAGTGAAATATCTACCAAGGTCTCATAAAGCATCTGTTGATGCAGTTGAATTCCAAATGACACAGCTCTTTAAACGTCACTTAGACTTGATGTTCCCAGAGGTATCAAAATGAACTTGTCCCATATACTGCTGCCTCATCTTTAATATGTTAAGATTTCACACACAAACGTTATAATATATGTATGAAATTGAGTCACTGGTTGAGGGGGTGAAATCCTACTGAAGCAGAAACCACAATCCTTGTCAGGGTGAAGTTATAAGCAAACCTTAGATTGACCTGCGCTCAACCCTCTGATAGCTTGGCAAAGAGCAGTCAGGCTTAACTAAGATATAGCCGATATAGCTTGATATAGCCGAACTGTGTGCACAGCTTGGTGCTAAAATATCAGTCTTAGATCAAGACTGCAATGCAGCTACAAAACAAGTAGATAAATGGATCAAATCAGCGATTCTCTCTGTAGCTCCCATTAAAATTAAAAACCGTAAGAGGAAAAACTTCTCGGAGCCTTGGTTCTCAGAGAAATTAAGATTACAAAACCAAACATGCAGGCGGGCAGAAAGGAGATGGAGGGCCAATTATGAGGTTAGGGAGAAAGAAACTTACTGCAAATCATTAGCTACCTATAGGAAGCTGATAGCTGAAGTAAAATCGGCCTTTTTTGCGTAAAAAAATCTATGTGGCAAAAAACTCTAGCAAAGAACTGTTTGTCACTGTAAAAAACTCACTGAGCCTACTGCCAAACAGATAGAAGGGAGTTTGGATTTGTGTAACGAACTGGGGCTATTTTTCACTGACAAAGTGAGACTCATCTACGAATCCTTCCCTCCCCCTCAATGCGACTCACATGGAAGGGGTAACTCCAGCCTATTCTGG
Organism: Lissotriton vulgaris; assembly: GCF_964263255.1. Lineage (NCBI taxonomy): Eukaryota > Metazoa > Chordata > Amphibia > Caudata > Salamandridae > Lissotriton > Lissotriton vulgaris. The sequence goes on from NC_141687.1 coordinate 1,591,915,397, forward strand.
GAAAGCCCTCAGTTTCAAGTCCCCCAAAATTCAAGTTCTCAGTCCCGTCAGTAGAACAGATTAATCATCTCATTATGTCAACCAAGTCTGGGGGCCCCCAGGACCCTTGCCCCCCCAAGGTCCTGCATATGTTCCCTGAGATGCTCAGCATTCAACTTCAGCTGCTCCTCGACCAACATAATACAGTCCAACATAATACAGTCCAATTGCTTCCCGAAGGCTTGGAAGGCGGCCTCCGTTCGTCCTCTCCTTAAGAAGCCTAACCTTGACCATTCTATCCCAGCCAACTATAGGCTGATATCGAGAATCCGCGCGCCTAAGGCAAGCCCGTCTGCGCCTGTCCACGCCAGCTCCGGGCCAAGGGCCAGCCATGCTGTCAGTCCCCATTCCACTCAGAAGCTGATCTGGACTAGGTCACAGCTTATAGACCTAGGTAAGACAACTTGCACTTCCCCTACACCGTGCAACCTCTCTCTGTCCAGCCCTCTTTTGTTCAAATGTCACAATTGCCCTTTTTCTTTCTCCCCTTATTTGAATTGCCCTCATGATTCTGCAATTAGTCAGCCCACACCCTTGAAAACATGTTCTATGGGATTGTTGAATTGTCGCTCTTTACCGTGCCACGCTAATGACATTTGGCTGCTACTATCTTCCATGTCCTAGGACTTACTGTTCCTGACGGAAACATGGATTAAAGACTCCTCCAACCCAGACAATTCCCTTGCCTTACAGGAATAAGCCGTGAGGGTTCCAAAACGGGAGGAGGAATTGCTATAATCCTAAAGACTCACCTGACAATCACATCTAGAAAAATTATTAACATAAAGCTCATGGAGGCACTATATTTCTCTGTCTCGGACTCCACCACAGCCATTTTTTCAGGGATCCTGGTTTACAACCCCCCTAATACCCCACAGTCTGCCATTTCTGAACTATTGGCAGTCATTGCAGACCTGTCTCTTAAACATCCTCCCTTTACGGTACTAGGAGACTTCAACCATCAAGTTGATGTAAGTAGCTGCAACCGCACCACTTATCTCCTAGACTCCATGCAAAATATAAACTTGACTCAAGGGGTAAGGGGTCCCACACATGTGGCAGGACATACCCTTGACCTAATCTTTTCCAACTGCTTGAAGCTAAAAATCCTTCCTTCCACACCTCTGACATGGTCTGACCATTTTCTGATCCCATTCGAGGTATCTTTAACTCAAATGGTCAAGAAGGAATCTGCCATCAGAACACAAGGCGGAAAATGGCACAAGATCTCATGCACTGCCCTAGAGCAATCGTACAACAACAGCTTAAACTCATCCCATGACGATCTCAACGAAGCGGTTCATACATTTAATAATGATCTCATGACTGCCATTGAGAAAACTGCCCCCCTACAGACCCTCTCCTCCCGCAGACAAAAACCATCAGCCCCCTGGTTTACACCGGAACTAAGAGAAAATAGAAGCAGATGTAAAAAGATGGAATGACAATGGCGTCGGACATATGACCCTGCAGCCAAGTCACTCTACAGACAGGCCCTCAACGAGTTTCATAAACTCAAACGTAACTCTATGAGTGTCTATTTTGCCGAAACTATTGCCAATGCAAAAAACTCTACTAAAGCCCTCTTTAATATTGTTAAAGAGTTCACTAATCCCACTGCTCTGTCCGCCCCAGTTTCCCCTTCCCAAGCATTTAGTGAAGACTTATCAGATTTTTTTGCAAAAAACATTGCCAACATTACGGCAACTATTCTTCAGAATGGTAGAGAGATTACTGAAGTCCCTATCACCATCTGCACAAATGCATTCACTACTTTTAAACCACTCGCCAAGGAACATGCCCTGCATATATTTTTAAAAATGTAAATCAGGCTCACCACTGGATCCAGCCCCGGCCCTGAACGACATTGCCCCATTAGCTATTAACCCCCTACTTGAAATCTGGAACTCCTCCTTATATTCAGGGGTTGTCCCTTCCGCTTGGAAACACGCAATACTAATTCCCATTAAAAAAAAAGCAGGTATCGATCCAACCTGCCTGAACAATTACCGTCCGATCTCACTCCTACCCAAGCCAGCCAAAGTGCTCGAGAAGGCGGTACAAGAGCAGCTGTCCAACTACATTGAGTCAAACTCGCTTTTCCATGACTCTCAATCAGGATTTAGACCGGACTTCAGTACCGAGTCAGCTCTACTTGAGGTGTCTGAGTCGATTAGGGAGTGCACGGATAGGGGAGAGGAGGCTATGCTGGTCCTCCTCGACCTGTCCGCAGCATTTGACACCATCTCCCATGACATACTACTTACTCGCTTGCAAGAGGTAGGTGTCGGCGGAACTCCCCTTGCTTGGGTTAAATCTTTCCTTACGGACAGATTTCAACAGGTGATTCTGGGCTCCTTCCTTTCTACCAAGAAACCTTTGATTTGGGGATTTCCACAAGGTTCTGCCCTCAGCCCGCTCCTATTCAATGTGTATCTAAAACCACTGGCAAAAGTGGTAGAATCCTGGGGCGTCAGAGTAATTTTTTACGCTGACAACACTCAGCTGGTGTTCTCCTTCAAGGACCATTTCGAAAATTCATTTCACAAATTTCGCCACTGCATGGTGAATATTGCCGCATGGATGTCCTCTAATAATTTAAAACTTAACACAGATAAGACGGAAGTCCTATTTTTTAATCAGAAATCTCCCATTTCTCCCAGTCTTTGGTGGCCGACCGAACTGAACCCTCCTCCTATACCAGTCCAAGCTGCCCGTAACTTGGGCTTCCAATTTGACACTGCCCTCTCCTGCAAGACCCAAATTAACAAAGTCACTACATCCTGCTTTGGAAAGCTCTGTATGATAAAAAAAATCATCCCTTTTCTGCCATTAGACTCACGCAAGACAGTAGTCCATGCCCTCATTGCCGCTCACCTGGACTACGCAAATAGTTTGTATGTCGGAGCCCCGGCATATCTCATAAATCAACTACAGACAGTTCAGAACTCTGCGGCCAGGTTGATTTACAACATCCCCTATCGTCACTCCATCTCAACTCATTTGATCAAACTTCATTGGCTCCCAGTAAGATTCCGCATTCAATTTAAATCTTTAACCCTGGCTATTAGAGCTCTTAATGATCGAGGCCCTTTTTACCTGAGACGTAGAATGAAGTTTTCACAAGCATCCCGAAATCTCAGATCTAACCATCTCCGCCTTATGATCTGCCCCCGTTTTCGCCTTGTACGAACGGGAGGAAGGGCCTTTGCAGTAGCCATCTCCAGACTGTGCAATCACCTTCCTATAGAACTGAGATTCCTGACTTCAGAGCCTTTATGTCGAAACAAAAACTCAAGACCTGGCTCTTTTTCCTAATCTAATCCACGCACTCCCTCCTGCATCCCTCTGAACCTTTTGAGATACTATCTTCAGTGCCGGGACACCTCCGTCGGAGGTAGCTGTGCACTCTATAATCTACTAAAAAAATAAATCCCATTCCCGGCCAAAATCTTGGAAAAACTGCTGAACTCTCAACTGGTTATGGCAGCGGAGGAAATTAGGAGTATACTGGACGTGGGGGGGAAGCTGCCCTCATATTGTTAGACCTTTATGCATCCTTTGACACCGCCAACCATGATATACTCCTATCTCGGCTTGAGGAAATAGGCCTACATGCATCAGCAATCGCATTGCTGGCCTCCTTTCTTGATGACAGATCCTTCTTGGTCCAGCTTGGGGAATTTGGATCAAAGTTCTTCAGCTTGCCCTTGGGGGTCCCCCAGGGTTCTTCATTAAGCCCCTCCCTCTTTAATATTTATGTTGCCCCTTTATCCAACATCATCAGAAACTGCGGCTTCTTCCCAGTCTCCTACGCTGATGACACCCAAATAGTGGTGGCAATTTCAAACAACACTGCCAAGACAGCGGATAGTTCCAGGCACTGCATGGACCAAGTCAGTCAATGGATGCAGGCAAACTGCTTAAAGCTGAAAGGCGATAAGTCAGAGGTCCTGCTACTGGGGGCTGAACCTAACATCTGGTCAAGCAACTGGTGGCCTGACAGTCTCGGCAGATGCCCGTCTCCAGTGGACAACATAAGGAACCTGGGGTTATATTTCACTCCAAACTTACTTTTAAGGCGCAAATAAACAAACTTGCCTCCTCTGTATAAAACACGCTAAAACTGATTAGGAAACTGATGCCATATATCGCTCCTGACACCTGCAAAACCCTGGTAACCTTGCTGGCTCTATCAAAAATAGATCATGGGAATGCACTGTATGTAGGGCTGCAAAAACAGCTATTATTAAAATTACAACGGCTTCAGAATGCAGCAGCCAGGCTGGTACTGGATATTCCCAGGTTTGAACCAGTGGCCCATAAAATGAGAAGTCTCTACTGGCTCCCCGTAGAAAAAAGAATTCAATTTAAATCAGCTTGCCTGGCTTACAAAACTTTGCATGGATCAGGCCCTCACTTTCTGAAAAGAAACTTACTACATTATGAACCTCCTAGGACGCTAAGGTCAAGTAGTGCCAAGCTTCTCAAAACTCACAGATTCAAACAACTAAGATGGGGGGAGAGGTTTCCTACAGAACACAGATAAAACCTGGAACAAGCTACCTGTAGAATTAAAAAACAGCCCTTCACTGTGGTCTTTTCGTAAGAATCTGAAGACCTGGCTTTTTTCAGCATAGTCCTGTCTGGCTGTCGCACGGCTCTTTCCACTTCTGCAGCTTAGTCATTTAGCCCTAAGACGCCCTCGGGCAATCGAGCGCTCTACAAATCCAATAATCAAATCAATCAAATCAAATCAAGAGGCAATATGTAAAGAAATTGTGCAATTCATCAAAAAGTAGCACAGTGACAACAAACCGCAAAATGATCAATCACAAGTTTAGAAACAGTAATTTTTGAATAAATGAAACAAGATCAGAATGACGAAATTCCAGTCAGTAGAACATTCATCTTTAAGGATTTGAGTAACACTGGCATCAATACGCAGAAAGTACCAACTGTAGATAACTGGTCACACCAGACTTGAAGGACAAAGTCACAAGTTCAGGCCAACTCGCTGGAATGCAGCCAACTACAGGTACCCAGTTGGGCCTGCTGAAAAACACTACCCTAAATCCTGGTTTGTGGAGATGTGTTGTGCTGCTGAAGCGATGCATTTGTTCCGAGGTGCGGTGAGGCAGCAGTGTGATGTTCTGTTCTGTTATTTTAATTTATAACACACACAAATCACCCCAGGAGCGATATCTTGGAGCAGCCATGAAACATTGTCCTAAGTGCTTTCCCAAAGAGAAAGTCGTTAGAATAACTTCAAATATGATGCAGCAGCTTGTTTCAATAGAAAGGGGCTAGGTAAGAGAAAGACCTACTCCCTGATCATTACTTTTTGACACAAGTTAACAGGGCTGTAGCCCTAGATCTAAGGAGTCTAAGCGGACAATGGTGGCTAAGCTCTGAAGGTAGGTAACCAGGGACTTTTTTCAGTCAGTGCTTTATGTGTAAGGCAACACATTTTAGAAATTATTCTCATCTGTACTAGTAGCCAATGTAAGGCAGGGATAAGGGGAGTAGGTGCCACCCCTGATGGAAGGTTGCAAATGAGACAATCTGTGGTGTTCTGCAGAACTTGTGGTGTAGATAACAACATCTCATTTTCCAAAACCAATAGTATGTTACCGTAGTCCAGACGGCTAATCACAAAAGCCTGAACCACCATTTTCCTTGATGTGAGTGGGAAGAATGGAAAGGCTCGTCTCAGGAAGCTCATGATTTGAAAACAGGAGCCTGTGATCGACATCACCTGCTCTTTCATAGTAAGAGGTTGGTCAAGACATACTCCCAAGTTCTTAACCACCTGTTTGGGTATGGGAGCAGTGCTGTTGGGCCTTGCCAAACAGCACAATCTCTGTTGTTCCAGCAAGCTGGAGAGAGTTGTCTGTCATTCCAGCTGAAATGTTTTATTTTGCTTTAATCTGTTCTTTATCACATGGGACTATACATTCTGTGTCGTCCGCATATGATATTATTTCAAAGCTTATGGTTTTAACAATCTTGGTGAGGGGTACAATATATATATTGGAAGGCAAGGGGCTGAAGGAAGAGCACTGGGGCACCCCCTTGTCCAGCTTCATAATGCAAGACTTTAAAGATCTCAAAGTAATAGTTTGGGTTCTGTTGGAAAGAGAACCCCAAGCCAGTCTAGCGCTGACCCAAAAATTCCAATCTCATGTAACCTATGAAGTAACCAGGGATGAGACACAGTATTGAATGCTGCAGACCAGTCTAGCAGCACTAGCAAAAACAATATTTTAGCAGTTAAAGAACCTTTAATGTGGTCAATGACTATGACCAATGCTGTCTCTGGACTATGTGAAGGTCTAAAACACCATCGAGATGGGTTGCTACATGTAATTAACCTCTAGGCACTAAAATAGATGCTTGTTTATTAGTCCTTACAAATGATTACCCCATAAAGGATTTAACAACAAGGGGTGGTGATGACAGAGTTTCTGAATTAAGCAGAATACTCTCACCCAGTCAAGAGATCAGGGCTAGATCCAACACCGTTTTTTAGCTCACTGCACCATCCCAGCTCAGAACCTGGCTATATGCAAATTAGTCTGTTCCTGTCCCAGTGCATGATGGGAACAGGGCAAACCAAACTACCAAGCCAATTCTTACATTGGGAAGGAAACAAGCTTCCGGGGACTGGTTTTTGGCATTTCAGCCGCCGTCGGCCCGGCTTGCTTGAATCCTGATGGTGCAATGAGCAAGGGACTCACATCTGAGTATACCCTTCCACGCTTATGGTGGACAAAATATTTAACAACAAGGGGTGGTGATGGACAGAGTTTCTGAATTAAGCAGAATACTCTCACCCAGTCAAGAGATCAGGGCTACATCCAACACCGTTTTTTAGCTCACTGCACCATCCCAGCTCAGAACCTGGCTATATGCAAATTAGTCTGTTCCTGTCCCAGTGCATGATGGGAACGGGGCAAACCAAACTACCAAGCCAATTCTTAAACTGGGAAGGAAACAAGCTTCCGGGGACCGGTTTCTGGCATTTCAACCGTCGTCGGCCCGGCTTGCTTGAATCCTGATGGTGCAATGAGCAAGGGACTCACATCTGAGTATACCCTTCCACGCTTACGGTAGACAAAATATTTAACAACAAGGGGTGGTGATGGACAGAGTTTCTGAATTAAGCAGAATACTCTCACCCAGTCAAGAGATCAGGGCTAGATCCAACACCGTTTTTTAGCTCACTGCACCATCCCAGCTCAGAACCTGGCTATATGCAAATTAGTCTTTTCCTGTCCCAGTGCATGATGGGAACAGGGCAAACCAAACTACCAAGCCAGTTCTTACACTGGGAAGGAATCAAGCTTCCGGGGACCGGTTTCTGGCATTTCAGCCTTCGTCGGTCCGGCTTGCTTGAATCCTGATGGTGCAATGAGCAAGGGACTCACATCTGAGTATACCCTTCCACGCTTATGGTGGACAAAATATTTAACAACAAGGGGTGGTGATGGACAGAGTTTCTGAATTAAGCAGAATACTCTCACCCAGTCAAGAGATCAGGGCTAGATCCAACACCGTTTTTTTAGCTCACTGCACCATCCCAGCTCAGAAGCTGGCTATATGCAAATTAGTCTGTTCCTGTCCCAGTGCATGATGGGAACAGGGCAAACCAAACTACCAAGCCAATTCTTACACTGGGAAGGAAACAAGCTTCCGGTGACCGGTTTCTGGCATTTCAGCCGTCGTCGGCCCGGCTTGCTGTCCATCACCACCCCCTTTTCTGAATCGTTTTGTCCACCATAAGCGTGGAAGGGTATGCTCAGACATGAGTCCTTTGCTCACTGCACCTGGATTCAAGCAAGCCGGGCCGAAGACGGCTGTAATGCCAGAAACCGGTCCCCGGAAGCTTGTTTCCTTTCCAGTAAAATAATTGGCTTGGTAGTTTTGTCTGCCCTGTTCCCATGATGCACTGGGCCAGGGACAGACTAATTTGCATGTAGCCAGGTTCTGAGCTGGGATGGTGCAGTGAGCTAAAAAACGGTGATGGATCAAGCCCGGATCTGTTGACTGGGTACGAGTGTTCTGCTTAATTCAGATACTCTGTCCATCCCACCCCCTTTTCTTACCCCATAAAGGAAGCAACAATATTGGACAATTGTAAGAAAAGTTGTAAGGTGCTAAGTTTGTCTTTTTTTGAGATTGACCTAACTTGAAACACCTTCTAGGTCACTGGAATTTTTCCAGAATTGACAGATAGATTGAATAAGGAATGGATGGCAGGGGTGGAGAACCGGACCTTATGGGCCTGGCGGCGCAGGACACGCCTAAATCCCGAGTTCACCGCCTTTTCGAACAGAGACACGAGACACTCCGTTGAGCGTGGAAACCAGGTTTATTAGCTGCAGCCAAGCACAGTTATCCCAGAAGTTACACACAAGGTTGGTTCTGAGGAGACTGCTACTTCAATCCATGGTGCACAATCTCTTATAGGAAACACATTTACAAAATTCACTCCTTACACACACAAAACAGACCAATGAGAAAAGTTGGAAAACAAGCTAGCAGGTATCTCAAATACGCCCCTTTCTCAGACCCTGTGTGTTACCCCTCCCAATAATTTGATCAGTGATGGTCATAATAATCCAATTTGCAGATGGCAGGGTGTATTTCTGTGCCTCAAAGGATAGTTGTGTAACAAGAGAGTACAAGGACAGAATGGTGAAGGCCAGTCGGATAAGATAATATAAGTAAAGAATAGGAGTAGACAAATAGTCAGTCGAGATGGGAATCAGTGAACCCAGACATGGATTAACAAACTCGGCCAGACCCTTACATCGGTTTCATAAAAAGGACAATGAAGTTACTCTTTAGCTGAAAGAACATGCAGCAGCTGGGAAAAGAAAAAACACTTTGTTCGCTGTGCGGCCTGAGTGAAAGGAACACAAAATGGCGATGAGACACAAAATGGCGGCTAGATATGGAACAAAGTCAGAAATCAAAGAACCTCAGGCCCTCCTTTTGCCATTACTCAGGCAAAACACAAAGTACTCAAGTTAGTCTGAATCAATGTCAATGGCCATGAGGTCATCGAGCTGTTGCTGTAACATCATTCAAAGATTCTCTGTTTTCTGTAACACAGGCTTTGGGACACACATAGTAGCACAAAGACCACAGATGGCAGGTCCACACTGTACACAGAGACAGCAAGAGAAAATGATGGCCAAAACCATTCCAAGGAAAGTTAATATCTTCCATCCCCATGTGGACAGTAGTCCCCAAAACCATCCCATCAAAGACCAATCTCCCGTGTCCTGATGTATAGACTCGGAGATGATATGCAACTTGGAGATAGCTTGGTATACCGTAGGGGCATTATCAGGAATGTAAACACAGCAAGTAGACCCGATCAATTTACAGACTCCTCCCCGATCTCCAAGGACAATGTCTAGAACCATTCGGTTCTGCAAGGTCATAAGACGATCTGCCTGAAGTTCGGCTGTCAGATTATTCAAGGCTCCAGAAGTTATATTTATAGTAGCCTCAACAACATGAACCAATTGTCTAATGTCTCTGCTATTGGCTATTGGGTCCCAGAAAGGAAGCAACCCTTTTAATGAAGTCACCTCCTTCTTGTCCTGCCGTGTCTTTCGAATCAATAACTCCTCTACCATATCTCTTCCTATGATGACCTGAACTAGCAGTATATGTTGGAGGAAGAAGAAAAGCCACATAGCAAGTTCCTGAAAAGTAAGTAGGAAGCCATGTATAAGCTCTGTCATGGCAGATAAAATATGTGCCTTGTGATGGCACTAATATTGAGGGAACCTGAGGTATATAATGTCAAAAACACTTTTATAGCGCACAGTTGCCCCAGCCAAGGGGCGTCCCGGCGCTTCATAGAAAGTACCCAAATACAACATAGCAGCTGCGGATAGACGCACACAGATCAGAAAATCTAAACTGTGTGAGGGAACAGATGCATTTTAGATGCGTTTTAATGGCCTTCCTAAACTTCAGGAGCTCATCCATTTCACGAATATAGGGCGGAAGAGAATTCCACAATTTAGCAGCCAGCACCCTGAAGGACCGACCTCCAGCCCTGCCCAGCCTAAACCATGGAACTACTACCAGATTCTGCCCCAAAGACCTCAGAGGCACCAAAAGATTATCAAGAATCTAGGGGGAGGCTAACTTGAGGATCTTAAAAGAGAGGCACAAGGTTTTGAAATGAATCCTCTGTGCCATAGACAGCCAGTGCAGCAAACGGATGGTACTATCCGCAGAACAGAACCTAGGTAAGCCCACCAGGGCTCTGGCTGCGGCGTTCTGGACACGTTGCAACCGAGCGATGTAGGCCTGATTGGCTCCCAACGGCTGGCATAATCAAGCCGAGATAAAATGGACGCCTGAATGATCCGCTGCCTGGTGGAGGCATCAAAGAACCTCAAAATAGGTCTCAACCCTCGTAAGATGCCTAAACAGGTGGCCACCACTTTTTTAGTGTGACCACAAAAACTGAGGGCAGGGTCCAACCAAACCCCCAAGTTTTTTACCTCTAGCACAGGAATGGAAGTCACACCCAACTTAGGGGGCCACCATGTGTCACCCCAAAGATCAGTCCGCTTGCCCACAATCATGACCTCCGTGTTTTTGGCATTTAGCTGGAGACAGTTGGCATTCATCTAGCTAGCCACCGCCAAAAGTCCATTCCGGAATCTGGAGGCGTCAAGGTCGGAGTCTCCACTCAGGACGACCGCCAGCAGTGTGTCGTCAGCATACGCGACCATAGTAATGCCCCACTGCTTGACGACAGCCTCCAGTGGTCTCACTTTAAGATTGAATAATGTGGGACTCAACGACGAACCCTGCGGCACACCCAGCTCCAACGGATAGGACTCATAAGGCGGGGTGACTACTTTAAAGGTCCGCTCGGCAAGGAAGGACATGAACCAATCGAGTGCAGTGCCCGATACTCTGGCCTCACCAAGTCGTTGGAGCAGAATCCTGTGCAAGACCGTGTCAAACGCGGCACTGAGATCCAATAATATCAGTGCCGCAGTCTGACCAGAATCAAGCATAGAACGAAGGTGTTCTGTCATAGAGAGCAGTGCCGTCTCAGTGCTGTGACCAGCCCAAAAACCGTTCTGGGATGGATCCAGAATGCCTGCCCTCATAAGATGTTCAGACACTACCCGTTCACAAAGGCCTCAGTGATTTTAGCAGCCCAGGGAAGGAGAGAAATCGGGCGATAGCTCTCGAGTTTGAGAGGGTCCATAGTGGCCTTTTTCAATATAGGTGTCACAACAGCCTGTTTCCATTTAATTGGAACGACACCCGAGGCAAGAGAGAGATTTATAAGGTGGCGCACTGGAGGGAGACAGATGGCCGCAGAGTCTTTGAACTGAGCTGTACGCAGAGGATCAATAGGCGAGCCATATTTTACCTTGCCGACCAATTTAAGACATAAGTATGAGAACAGACACTCCTTTCCTGTTTATTCTTAACATTCTGGCCATTAATTTGTAGACAGAAATTACCTTGATGAGGGACAGTCCAAATTGGTGGGGATCTTCTTCGCCTAGCCTTATCCGTGAGGCTAGTAACATAACGAGATATATTCCAGCCATCATATGCTCTTTTCTCATCCCCGGGGATCTTACTAATCTCAGCAATTTTAGCCATAGTCACTATTCCCTTTACCAAAGAACTATGACTGAAATCTGCTCCACCACCATATGGACTACCAGGAGGATACTGTAGTTGTTTCTGATAGACATTAGAGAACATAGCCAAATAGGCCCAAGCGGAACCTTCATAAGAGAACGGAAGGACCAAATATGGCATCTCTCTCTCTGTATTATGAGGCATGAGCCCACAAACCCAACAATCAGTAGTATTCATTACAAGTTGATATTGATGCAATAACTGAAAAAATGAATTATTGAAATATTCTGTTCTCCTAATCTGTTCGTGTTCTGGGAATGTATGAAAGTGATGTGGAGAGGCAGTAGTAAAGAGAGAATAAAAGACAGAGGTTGGAGCAGGTGATGGGTGCTTAGTATTGACAACCCAATTTACACACGCTAATGAAACACATGAACATATTAAAATACATATTATTATACCACACGGGCTAACCAAGTATTTCTTTATTCTACTTTTCATTGTCAAATCTTGGTCATTAATTTCCACCTTTATATCCATATTCTAAAGTGTTGCTCACAGCAATCTTCCGAGATCACTTAGCTGTGGTTGTTAGCCGTCCTATGACACTGCAAGTCCTGCAGACCTATATCACTACTCAGTTCACAGCGTAAGACTCCTACCGTGACCCTGAAACTTGATGGATAGTGGAAAAAAAAGAAATCAATATCTTTAAAAAAAAGAAAAAGCCAAACGTAATCAGAAAAAGAAAAAATTCAATTGTTCTGTGTTATTCTTGGTCGCAGATTATACAGAGTCTTATTAGGAATCGTTTGCTCCTTAAATAAAGTTTCTGGGTTGGCCGTGTTCAGTCGTGGATTTGGTGGCACAGCTTCTAGCAACATTTCATCGTCTTCTTTCTCACAGTTCATTTGGTCCAGGCGTGCACTGCTGAAAGGTACGAATCGAGGCACTATTTCGCATTCACTATCACTCATGCCCCTACGCACCCACTGATCAAAAGGTAGAGGCAAAGGTACCCTCTTACAGTGCACGCTGTGGACCCAGTTCTTTTTCCCGATGACTTTTACTGCTGTACGTGTTGTCAACAAAATTTGCCGCGGGGGGCCCCAACGAGGTTCCAGACTCTTTTTCCTGTGAAAATTCTTCATGTAGATCCAGTCACCGGGTTGAATGGAGTGACCTGGGTCCACAGAGGCCTCTGGCAAAGCGTTTTGAACCTGTTGATGAAGAACACGTCATTTAGTGGTGAGGTCAGGCAAGTAGTCAATCAGCATTGGATATGGGATATCAGAATACTTTTTAGGTCGAGGGACTCCCCAAACATTAGCTCGGCGCCCAAAAAATACCTCATACGGACTAAGACCTAACCAAGAATGCACAGTAGTTCTTGTGGACAAAAGTGCCAATGGCAAAGCATCAAGTCAAGCAAGACCCGTGCTGGCCTGAATCTTTACCAATTTAAGCTTGAGAGTGCCATTATAGCATTCTACCAAACCTGCTGACTGGGGATGGTTTGCCGTGTGGAGTTTCTGCCTAATACCAAGACCTGTACATACTTTCTGCATGATCTGGCCAAAGAATTCACTCCCATTGTCAGACCAGACAATGCGCGGCAAACCAAATCTTGGGAAAAACTCCTTCAGAGGTACTTTTGCAGTAGACAAAGCGTCATTGTCCTTTAGGGGGTAGGCCTCTATTCATCTGAAAAAGGCACACACCACCACCAGAACATACTTGAGGTTATTACAATGATCCATATGAATGTAATCGATTTGTAATACCTCAAAAGGATACTTAGGAGGAGCAAAATGACCTGCCGGAGTTGGGGTTCCCTTTCCTGGGTTATGCATTAAACAAACAATGCAATGCTTCACCATTTAGGAATTCCTTCATTCTGCCATTCTGTAGCCAGAAGCTTACATATGCCTTTTGCACTGATGTGGGCTGGACCCTGCGCCATAGTAACTACAGGTTGACATAGGCGTCTGGTAACAGCCAACGCTGAAGTTCTGACAATTCCGTCCAACACCCAGTCAAGTCCAACATTCCTGTACTTTCTCTCCACTTACTCAATTCTTTCTCAGTAGCCTCTTCTTGAATCATTCTCACACTTTCTATTGCGTCCTCACACATCCTCCTTCTTTAACCCATCTTGCAGGGCCCGCAACACACATGCGGCTTGTAACATCTCTCGCTGTTTCCTTCGCTACTTCATCTGCAAAAGTATTCCCGCGACCCACATCGTCAGTAATCTTCTTATGGGCACTACACTTGATTATTGCTATCTGTGTAGGCAGAGCAAGTTATTCGATAAGGTCAGTCACCAACTGACCATGCTGTATTTTAGTCCCATGGGAAGTAAAGAATCCTCTCTCCTTCCACAAGCGACCGAAACTATGAGCTATACCAACGGCATATTGGCTGTCAGTATAAACATTCACTCTCTTTCCCTTAGCCAACGCACACGCTCTCATCAGGGCAATTAATTCAGCTGCTTGGGCTGAATTCTGTGCAATACGTGCTGTCTCCACTACCGTATGCAAAGTGGTGAAGGCATAAGCTGCAGTCGTCTCATCATTTGGAAGCTTGAAACAAGACCCATCCACCCAAAGGATCCCATCCGGGTCCACAAGTGCTGTATCTTTTAGATCTCTTCTGCCTTTCGTCTCCTCCTCTGTTCGGAGAAAACAATCATGCTGTTCTTGAATGCCTTTCTCGTCCGGAATGGGCAACAATGTTGCTGGATTCAAAGTGTTACACCGCTTGATGTGTATATGGCTAGCCAAAAGCGTCAGCTCATATCCAGACAAGCGAGCACTCGTGAGGTGTTGTGTCTTTATTCTATTCAAAAGAGTATCTACTGCATGTCGTACCATGACAACAAGAGTGTTCTCTAATACCAATCCAGCAGATTGAAGAATAAAGATTGCTGCTGCTTTAGCTCTGAGTCAACTAGGCAATGACTTGGCTACCGGATCCAACGTAGCCGAAAAATAGGCACATGGCCGTTGTTTGTTTCCAAATTGCTGCGTTAAAACTGACAACGCGCAACCTTCTCTTTCATGAACGTAGAGTGTGAAAGGCTTACTGTAATCTGGAGTACCTAACACAGGGGCAGAACACAAGGCAGTACGTAGGTCAGAAAACATTCATCAGTCCAAGGAAGAGGTTGTGGTGTATCTTTCAACGTGAGTGCCAATAGAGGTTTAGCCAGCAAAGAAAAATTCGGGATCCATTGCCTACAATAGTAGGTAATGCCCAGAAAGGCACGCACCTCCCTTTGTTTGGATGGCATAGTCATTTGTGCAATTGTTTGAATTCGTTCTAGGGTCAACCGCCTTCCCTCCTTCGACAAGAGATGACCTAAGTAGGTAACCTCTTGGCAGCAATATTGCAACTTAGAGTGGGACACCGTATGATGCAGGTCACACAAATGACGCAACAAAGAAACAGTTGCATCCTTACAAATATCCTCCAAATCGGCAGCAACCAACAAATCGTCAACATACTGAATCAGAGTGGCACCTGGGGCAAAATGAAAGCATCAAGCTGGGATTTCAAAGCCTGACTTTAAATGGAGGGACTTTCACAATAGCCTTGAGGTGCACGCTTGAACCGGAAACTTCGACCTCCAAGAGAGAAACCAAGAATATCCCTACTTTCCTCAGCAATAGGAATACTAAAGAAAGCATTCTTGAGGTCTATAACGGAAAACCATGCTGCTGAAGCTGGTATCATAGTAAGCAAAGCAGTAATATCCGGAACAACAGGAAACTGGGGAACAACAATCTTGTTGACCTCCCGAAGATCGATCATGAAGCGATATACAGGAGGCTGAGAAGGATCAGTACGTTTAAGGACAGGCAAAACAGGACTATTACAAACATTTCCTCTCGTCTCTTCCACCACACCCTTCTGAACTAGATCGTAGATAATAGCCAACAGAGCTCGTTCACCATCATTAGAAATCTTATACTGAGGAATACGTGGCAATTTAACATCAGGCTTGATAGTAGCCACGTAAGGTGGAATCCGTAACAAACCAACATCATTCGGACCTGTAGCCCCAAGCGTAGCAGGAAGAGATTGGAATTCAGGTGGAAACCCATCTTTGGATAGATATATAGGGGAGACCAATTTCTCACGCAAGGTAAGATGCACACCAGAAGGAGCACAATACAACGTTGCATGCAGACGTTTCAATAAGTCCAAACCCAACAAGTTTTCTCCACAACCAGTCATTAAAATAGGCGGAGCTTCCAATTCATAAGTATCAATCGAATGAGACAAAGGATAAGAGACCAGATTACCAACTGGGGCGCCAGAGAATCCCACAGAAACATTAGTTAAGCCAGACAAAGGTGCCCCAGGGAGTTTGGAATGCATGATAGAACTTCTAATTGCACAAGTATCCAAGAGAAATGGTTCTGCAACACCCAATGCAACAACTTCAACATAATGCCCATTCTGATCCACTGGAACTGATACGACTCCCTCACTTTGTCCATGGCTGTCCTAACTAGAATGAAAATCCTGAACCTCACCCTCAACACAATAATCGTCATTGTAATATTGCGCAGACTGAGTATTTTGCTGATCAAAATAATTCAAAGAATTCTGAGTGGGAAAGGAACGCTGTCCTTAAGGCAACGCACCTCGCCTTCTACCTATAGGTGCTGATTGAAAACCACCACAACCTTGCGGCCCTGAAAATCCACCATTACCCTGCAATAAAACCGGACAGCCATTCTTAAAATGACCTTCCTCTTTACAATAGGCACATTGATTAGGACCAAGCAAAGGTCGCGGAACAAAAGACTCAGGTTTCTGTAACAACCTCTGAGGCTGGAGAGGCTGTTGAAAACTGACATTGGCCAGAACGAGGGGGATAAGCCTGCTGAAGAAAAAGCTTCGTTTTTAATTCCTTAGTCTTCTTCTCCATCTTATCTTTCTCTTCTTTATCACTATTTACGTAATATTGAGCAGTGGCTAATATCTGTGCAGACGAAGAAACAGCCCAAGAACTTTCAGAGTCTTTCAATTTATGCGATAATTCAGGAAGTAAATTGAAAACAAATGTATCCACAAATAATCGCTGTCCACCTTCAGTACTCATATCCTGACCACTATGATCGATAAACGTCTCCTCAAAACGAGTAAAGAAATCGGTGACACTCTCATCTTTCTTCTGCTTACACAAAGCAAACTTATCCCAGTTAACGCGTAAGGCAGGCATCATTGTCTTCATTAAAGGGATTATTCTACCAGGCAATTGTGTAATCAAATCGTCTCGCTTAGCACCACCCACTTGTGCCGCATCAGCGGTGGCTATATTGGCCCAAGTACCACCTAAAGCTTGGTCGTGGTCCTCTCAACGAATCCGAGCCGATAATGCTTGTGGGACTATATTCCCCATCAACATATCAATATCGGCCAAATTCATGATGCATGCATCAGCAGTCTGGGACAGCCCTTTATAATATCCAGCAGGATTTTTACGAGGGTCCGGTAAAGACTTCTTAAGTGCTAAAACTTCAGATCTCTTCCGGGGAATATGTACCCATATACGCTGGAAATAAGCAGGGACAGGCGGAGCAGCGCCCGCCTGCGGAACTGCTTCTCTCCAAACTGTAGGAACTTCCCTCATAGGATAATTCTTCGTCTTCTGTCTAACTGTAGGATCAGGTTCAGAAATAGTCAGGGAAGAGTATAACGATCTGAAAGCAACAAGTGTCTTTACAGCGTCCTCAACATCAGAACCCACAATAAGTCCGTTATCGAACCTATCCTGTATGTCCAATAGACCCTGGGGAGTTAAATCCAACTCCATATCCTCCCATCCTTTGACAAGAGCGTCACACATGACGTTAAAAACATACCTCTGCGTAAGCGCATTCCACTGGAGAAAAGTACTCAAAATATCGGGTACACTATACAGTGGACCACTCATCATCCATTTATGAGCAAGTGAATTAAATACAACTCGTTCATCAGAATCTGGAATTTGACTACGGGATTGCCTTCGAGAAAAAGCCGGAGTCCTATTAAAAGGCCCAAAAAGAGGGGAGAAAAGACCAGAAACAGTAACGACCAACCTGTTACGAGTCGGGGAAGAAGCAGACAGTAAAACTGGAGACGCTGTATTAAGTAAAGGAAGAGAAGAACTAGCCGTCACAAGAGAACCCGAAGGTGAAGAAAACTGAGATGCAGAAGGTGGTGGCAAAGAAGGTGCAGGTGGCAATACAGGAAGAGGCAACTGTGGAGGAGCTGGAGCACCTGGCTTAACAACGGGTTGCTGGACAGGTGGCAATAATACGGGTGCATTAGCTCCTGGAACATAAGGCGGAGGCAATCTCAATAAATGGGACATTAAGGGATCTTCGTCAGGGTCCTTATTCCGCGGGGAAATAGGCAACACAGGGTAGCATCTATCTATTGCCATATGATGTTGTCTGTCTAAAACTTCAATTGCTCGCTCAGTCTCATTATCCTTGAACTGTTGAGCAGCCTGTATGATCGTCATATATTTAGCTTTTCTGTCTCTTTTTGCCTGCTTAATTTCTCTCTATTTGGCTTCCTTACGCCAAAGGCGGAAAGAATCAAACATTGCCGGCCGGGATTTTCTTTTAAACAAAATTGCTTCCAGAATATCTAAAACATCAGGCTCAAAGCTACCATTAGGGGGCCATAGTAAAACACCATCTTTCTTCGTGTATCGGATCCATGCCTCATTAAAGGCAATGGGACCAACACCATGTTTAGAATAGAGCTCATAAGTGAGAGTTCCAACTGGAGGAATCGGACATGAGTCCTCGAGTCGGGAATCCCCAGTACAGCAGAAACAACAGAGTCCCCTAAATCCGCTCAAACCAGGCATCTTCAAGCACACTGGTCTGTTTACCAATTTCAAGGAGTGAAAGCAAAGAACACGGTACAAATGTACTCGCCCCTTGGCTTCTGCTATTGCAATGGTCGAATAACAAAAGTCAAAAACAAAACAAAGAAGTGGGCGCTACCCACGAATACTTAACTAAATGGTCTTCTCACGCCAACAGAGGTCTGTCTAATGTCTTGCGATACCAGTCATCACCAGAGGGTCCACTGCAGGGCAGCAGTCAGGGCAGCAGTCGTCAGCAGCCGTTGGAAAGGAGTAGCCACGCTGCAAAAGACCTTCGGTCCACTTCGACATGCAGGGGTCGCTTGACGTGGTTCGCAAATCCTCCGGAATTTTTTGGCGGGGCTTCTCACAACCTGCGGGCTGAACCACTACCACTGAAGCCGCCCCACGTTGGGCGTCAGTTGGAGAACCGGGCCTTATGGGCCTGGCGGCGCAGGGCACGCCTTAATCTCCGAGTTCACCTGCCTTTTCGAACAGAGACACGAGACACTCTGTTGAGCGTGGAAACCAGGTTTATTAGCTGCAGCCAAGCACAGTTATCCCAGAAGTTACACACAAGGTGGGTTCTTAGGAGACTGCCACTTCAATCCGTGGCGCACAACCTCTTACAGAAAACACATTTACAAAATTCACTCCTTACACACACAAAATGGACCAATGAGAAAAGTTGGAAAACAAGCTATGAGGTATCTCAAATACTCCCCTTTCTCAGACCCCGTGTGTTACCCCTCCCAACAATTTATTCAGTGATGGTCGTAACAATCCAATTTGCAGATGGCAGGGTGTATTTCTGTGCCTCAAAGGATAGTTGTGTAACAAGAGAGTACAAGGAAAGAATGGTGAAGGCCAGTCAGATAAGATAATATAAGTAAAGAATAGGAGTAGACAATTAGTCAGTCAAGACGGGGATCAGTCAACCCAGACACGGATTAATAAACTCGGCCAGACCCTGACATCGGTTTCATAAACAAGGACAATGAAGTTACTCTTTAACTGAAAGAACACGCAGCAGCTGGGAAAAGCAAAAACACTTTGTTCGCCGTGCGGCCTGAGTGAAGGCAACAGAAAATGGCGATGAGACACAAAATGGCAGCTAGATACGGAACAAAGTCAGAAATCAAAGAAACTCAGGGGCCAGCTTGTTCGACAGAGCAGCAGAGATCTTGTGAGGACAAATATCTAAGGAAGATCCCGATTTGGCTGAAACGAGGGCCAACTGAATTTCCTCGAGAGAAAAATCCTTAAATTTTCCCAAGCTAGAAACATCAATGGAGAAGGGTAACATAAAATGTATCTCTTCAGGATAGCTTGGGAAGTTCTGATAAACATTGTTCACTTTCCCTTCGATATGGTTAGCCAGCAAATCACAAAGTACCTGTGATGCCTGTATTTCATGAAGCACCTTAAATAGAACTTTCAACAAATGTTTAGGCTGGGCAATTTGATCAGAGATATACCTTTCCAGGTAATCTTAATGTTATGGGGATAGCTTGTTAAAGCTGGTCTTTTCACCTCCCTATCAAAAGCATTGTTTGTGCTTTGTCACTGTCTTTCTAATTTTTTCTGACCTGCGGGCTAACTTATACCAGCGCACATGCGATCCTTGTGTGGAATTAGAGCACAATTTGAGAGGGGCAAACTTATCAAAAGCTGTGCATAACCAGTTTCCTGCCTATGATGGAACCATGCCATCATGAGCCATGGGTGGTGTGTGCTCATGATGGTGTTGTTCCGTCATGCGGCTGCCGCTCCTCCCACACGGCATTAATATCCCGCTTGTGCGGGTGAATTAATGAGTGGGTGGGGCCATGACGGAAGCACGTCATCATGAGCACACGCCGCCCCTGACTCTTAACGACATGGTTCCATCACGAGCCCAGCAGCGCCGCTTTCACCCCTACCCACGCTCCGCGGCAAACTATGCGCCGCATTGTAATTTGCACCGCGGCAAAGGGGTTAAAGGACTATGATATTCTAAGAGCACTTGCACCCCATCTGAGGCAGCTTCTATGCCAGTATGTTCCAACTCCTTAGCCTGGAGTGATTTTCAGCCAATGCTTAAATCAATTTTTAACAACTTTAGGTGTTATATCAATATAAGTTGTCATGGGCATCCAGAATCTGATCAATGAATGGTCCATCCAGAGTAATGGTTGCTGTTGTTCACAGGTTGAAGACATAGCATTTGTAAAAATTTAAACATTCAATCTAGTGTATGCCCTGCAGCATGCATGGGTCCATTCATTTTTTGGTGAAGGCCAAGTGCGACTAAGTCAGCGATCAGATGACTCACCTCCACATCATCAGAATCTTCTTTATGGTGATTGAAGTTCCCCAATAAAAGAAACTGCTTTGCTGCTAGGACATGAGGTGTAATATATTCAACTAGGCACTGGCTGAACTCTTTTTTAAGTTTACATCTTTTAATTGTTATAGAACATGAACAATACAGTGCCTTCAGTGAGGAGCCAAGCAAGTCATGGAAGAGCGTAAGGCCAGAGACAAAAGCAAACTTCAACTCCCCACGCCCCAACCTACCCCTACCCGAGACCCCAGGGTTCTTCCCCCAAACTCCCAGAGTGTAATCCTCTCCTCCCTGTACCCGTCTGATGTGGAGACAGAAGGAAAAGATCAGAGTTATCGAGGTGTGTGACCTGTTAATAGAGGTTGGGCCAGATCTTGCAGCAAAGTGGTGAGGCACAGAAAGTGCAAATATCTGGGGCAGGTAAGCGCCTGCATATCTGGGCTCAACAAGGCTACGAATGGTGCTACAGTTCTGCAAAGAAGGCTCCGTCCCCCTGGAGCAAAAGGGATATACGCTCCATGCGCAGTACATGCCATAACCTGTGCAGCCACCCTTAGAACTCGGGGATCGGGTCTGTGCCCCAGTGAGACAGAATGTTTTGCAGGGCACCGCCTAAAGCAAAACATACTTGTCTGCCTCTGCTTTATCTGAGTGGGAATGTAAGCATGTTGGGCAGACCCAGAAGGACATATGCCGGGAAACGCTGTATTCGTGTATTAAACTGATTATCTATTTCATTGAGGATCTATTCCCAGAATGAAGTGAGCGACGGGCAGTCCAATAACAAGTATGTCAGCGTGCCATCAGTTCAGCAATTTATCTAGCAGCCTGAAGTGCGGCTGGGGTTGCTCCTGTGTAGTCTCAGGGGTGAGAAACCAATATGACGCAATCTTGGTTGCTGTTTCTATGCTGGAGACATTTTGTGCTATATGTCTTGCCAGATAAAAAATGTCCCCCATTCCTTCTCTGACAGCATGCACCCCAGTTCTGCCTCCCAGCGCCTCTGCCCTGCAGATTTGACTGACTGTTCCGGGGGCAACAGGAAATGATAAAGCTCTGTGATAAGACGCTTGCTTGTCAGTTTAGTATGTAGCCATTTCTTGTATGGGATAAGTGGTCTTTGCGTCCCTGGGCATACCGAGGGATGCAGTACCCAGTGGAGTGTCTGCTGAAATTGATAGCACTCAGTCTCTGGTAGAGCAAGATTGACACAAAGATCCTTGAAGGTCAACGGACCCTCCATCCCAGAGCTTGAGGGTTACAAGTTCAAGGCCCAGAGTGAAGTCGGGGTTATTAGTTATAGGAGTAGGGGTGATGGGAAGGAAGTAAGGTTATATCATACAGCGAACATGTCCCAAGCCCTTAGATTTGCAGGCTTCACTGGCAATTTGTATAGCCCTGCAGGGCACCGAGATTTATGGAGAAAGGGGATTTTCCACAAGGACTGGCCAGCTATGGCTCTTTTCATAAATAGCCAGTGCCTTTAGGATTCACTACAGGACCTTTCCAGCAGGACTCACAGCTGGGTAGCCCTGTAGTAGCGGTCAATATTAGGAATCCCAATGCCGCCTTCCCCTGGGGGTCTGTAGCTCAGGTCCCTGTTCATCCTAGGTTTTTTATCTGCCCAAATGAAAGGAATTCTTGTTGGCGCACTTTCAAGATACCAGGGGGGCTCTATCGGAACTGTCTGAAAGAGGTATAATATTTTCTGGAACATATTATTTTAAGTGCTGCCACGTGACCCAGCCACAAGAGGCCAAATGGCCGCCAGCGACAAAGGTATAGTTGTTTTTGCGACAGGAGTTGGTTGAGGTTCAGGGTGACTGTGGCCTAATTTGAAATTGCAAACCTTATGCCCAGATACAAATTCATTTCCAGTTCCCTTTGAATAAGGCATATCTGTCTAAGGGCATTCTTGGGGGAGGGCTGTAGAGAAATCCCCAAAGCTTGTGACATGGAAATTTTGACCCGGAAGCCTGAGGCCTCTACAAAGTTCTCCAGTTCTGCAACGAATGCCAGGATTGAGGTCTGGGGGTCCTCAAGCGAGTAAATTATGTCATCAACATATAAACTTACAGTGTGGCATTCCCCCCAGAGCTGGACCCCGGAGATCAGCGGATGCTCCCACACTCTGGGGGCCAAGGGGTCCATTTACAGAGCAAACAGCACTAGAGAGAGCGGGTACCCCTGCACTGTGCCACGTGCTATCGGGAAGGGATCCAAAGTATATCCATTCACTCAAACTGTAGCCCTGGTGTGACTATAGCTACTAAGTACCCATTTGTGAAAGCGATCCCCCACTCCGAACTGCTCTGAGGTGGCCTCCAAGAATACCCAGTGCACCCTGTCAAATGCTTTTTTCAGCATCGACCGACAACACTGCCCGTTCAACCCGTTGGTGGTGAGCTTTGTCAATGAGGTGAAGTAGTCTCTGTGTATTGTCCCCGCATTGCCTAGTTGCCACAAACCCTGCCTGGTCTGGATCCACCAGACCTGGCATCAGTGGCCCCAGCCCAGCTGCCAGAATCCCTGTGAAAAGCTTTAAGTCACTGTTCAGAAGAGATCTTAGTGGGAAAGAGGCACAATGCTGACTATCCTTGCCTTATTTTGGAGGAATTACAACTGAAGCAAGGAGCATTGTGGGTGGGATATCAGAGGTGTCCCCTATCGCATTGAAGAATCTGGTTAAAATAGGTGCTAGGAAAGTGCAGACGGTTTTATAGAAAATAGAGGTAAACCCATCGGGACCCGGGATTTAAGGTGTTTGAATCAGGCAATGGCTGATATCACCTCCTCAATGTGGATTGGGCTGTCTAGACTGGAGGCCTGATCCGGAGTCCCCCAGGAATGAATTACCCTGTGCAAATATTTTAGAGTCCTGTCTGTCAAAAGTTGCACTGTATACAGTTCAGCATACAAATCTCAAAACGCTTAGCAGAAATCTGCGTCCCGTGTGCAGTCGGAGCCGGTCGCATCTCGAACTACATGGACAGTGGCCGGTTGGCACTGAGCACACTATTTATGGGCCAGCAGGCGCCCACACCTATTGCCCGCTATATAAAAGGCGTGCCTCAGTCATAAGGTGGCATACTCTGCCATGTCCAGGTCTAGGTCAGCAAGCTGCGAGCACACTGCCTCTAATTGCCGTCACACCTGGGGCACTCCTGTTCGCGTGTGTATACATTCTAGCTCCTACATTTGTCTAAATAGGCCTTCACTTTTGTCTCTACAGATCATGTTATTCACTGAGGACATAGCAATGAGGTTCCCTCTCACCACCAGATTGAACTTTTCCCATAGGGAAGCAATTGGGTTATCTGGGATATCATTGAAAGCCCTGAACTTCTCTGATGTTTTGGTTAAACGTTGCAATACTGCTGGGCGGTGCAGGCGTGTGTTGTGCAGCCACCAGGAGAATGGTGATCTGTCAGCGAGAGGTATTGCTAGTGTCAGAGTCAATGTGGTGTGGTCTGAGAGTGTTCGGGGTTCAATGTCCGAAGTGAGCATCAAGGGAAGCAGGGATTGGGACCCAATGAAATAGTCTATCCTGGCATAGGTTTTATGTGCATGATAGTAAAATGTATAGTAGCATGTGGGTGGAGAGAGCACCAGATATCAACAATCCCAAGATCCTGCAGCCATTCCCTCCCACTGTTGGAGAGGGCCCCTGTGTGTCCCTTTCATTGAGCTGCATGGTCTATCCGATTGTGGAACACCATATTTATATCACCCCCCACCAGTATCTGCTTGTCTGTGGAAGTCTTCAAGCCCATCACTGCTCAGTGGAGAAATGCCTCTTGACCTTCTTTGCGTGCGTTTATGAAGGCTATATGAGAGTGTAAGTGTTAATAGACAATGAGAGGGCCAGAAGCCGCCCCTTAATTTCAAATATTTTCACTCCTACCATCGTTCTGAAATTGCCGGAGATAAGGATGGCAAATCCTGCCATTTTGGTTGGGTGTGAGGAGAAATATTGATGTGGAAAAGCCTTTGATCGAATCCTATGGGTATCTCAAAATAAGATAGGATAGCTCTTCTTTTGATTAGGTTGTTTAACCTCTTCACATTTAGTGTTAGAATTTTAATGTTTACTAACATGCGGGCCAAGACCGGGGTGGGAGGATATGTGAGGTGCAAGTGTGTGCCAGGGGCCACTGCCTACAGACATCCCCAGTGTGCCGAAGAAATGAAACTAGTTAAAGGACAGCATTTAGTGCAGGAGACTAGGCGTGTGAAGGGCCCAGGAAGGAGATCAGAAAAGAAAACAACATAACTAAAACAACTATACAAGTAAAGAAAGACATTGTGCAGCAAATAAATGTCCAGAGATTCAGATTCCTGTGAAGTAGATTAGGAGGTAGTGTCTCCACCCCCCCACGCCCCCAAGGCAGCTCCGTTTTTGGAATAAAGAATCTCAGAAGGCGGGGATGAAGGTCAGCAAAATGCTCATCATCTGCTCCTCAGTTATGATCGATGGCTACTCAAAGGAGGCCCCGGCCAGTAATGCCAAAACCGCCTAAGGTTCTTTGGTCATAGTGCCCAGGTCAGGACGCAACGCCTGAGTAGGGGGCTTGATATTGGTCGATCCGTGGCTGCTCCAGCAAATTCAGCTCGGTGTGCCCTGTTGAAGCTTCTGCATTGCAGGTGCATCAATGTCGAGTAGCTTATAAGTCGCAGATAATGAACATAATTGTTGGAGATCCCCTATACAGGTGAAAATGAGCTAGAAGGGGGGTGCCCATGAGATGCCAGCTACTCACAGGAGTGCAGTTTTATGCCTGAATGCTTTACGCTTCACTGGTTTGGATGTGGCTAAGTCTTAGTACAATGTGGGCTTCTGGCCTTTGTACTGGAAAGCGGGATAATCCCTGGCCGCTAGGAGTATGCATTCCTTAAGGTGGAAATCATGCACATAGGTCAGAATATCCGCTCAAGGGGCTGGATCAGCGCTCAGAGACACCACTCTATGTTTGCAGTCAAGCTTGATAGGAAAGTCCTACACCACGGACAAGAGTGAACGGAAGAGGTCGGTCACAAATGCATTGTGTCTTCCATTCAATGCACAATGCCTCAGATGCGGATGTTATTGTGCCGGGACCTGTATTCCAAGTCCTCTGTATGGGCCTAGAGGTCAAGTTTCTGCTCCTGTAGCCGGATGACTTCTTGCAGAAGACTCCTTAGCTCCTCATCTCGGCCAGGTTTTTGTTCCTCAAATGTTTTGACCCTCTCACCCAAGGAGTCTATGTCTCGCCGCATCTCTCGCAAGTCAGCCGAGAGGTCTCGCTTCATGGCTGACAGGTCCTCACGAAGGGAGAAACAGAGTATTTCGAGAAAGGATTGGCTGACTGGGGCCTTCACTCTGTCTGCTCCCTCAAGCTCTTCAGTACCCTTCGAGGGAGTCTAGCCATTTAGCTGAGGTTTAGACAGTTTAAGCAACATCTCATTTACTGATCTGTCCCTCCATCCCTTGCTGGTGTCCATTGCAGGGTGCTGGTTCTTACTGGCCGTATATGCACTCGTCTACTCATTTGTGCATCTCAATGGCATTGGCTGCAGACTCAGCGGCACACCGTGGACTCACCGGTTTGCTGGGCTCACGTTTTGGACCCGTCAGAGCCTTCGCCACCCTCACATGGATGAGATATCTCCAGGGGGCCTATCTGCACCTGCTCACTGTCACGTTGTGAGTCGTTGAAGGGATGGACTCCCTGCTGGCATGCCGCTGTTGTGAGGTATGGGCAACGTCCCCCACAAGCTCTTCCGGGGTTCCTGTTCTGCACAGGGATCATGAGTGGGCTAGCAACCCTTGCCCCACACAGCTGTCTGCTGAAGAAGGCGGCAGGCCGCAATCCATTTAATCCATTCAAGCTGCTCTTGTGGTGTGAGTCGGTGAGCCGCTGACATCAAACTCAGCTTTACCCTGACCTAGCCTTGTCTGCTGTGCCTGCCAGCCTCGCCGGTTCACAGGGCTTCAGGGTTTCTCCAGAGTGGCAATCCTCCATCACAGTGCCAGCCCCTTTTTAGTACCGGCAGGCCGGCCATGAGCCACCATCAAGCGCTGGCTTGCTGCTGTTGCGGGGTATGGGCTCTGTCCCCCACAAGTTCCTTCGGGGCTCTTGCCCTGCACTGGGGCAAAAAGTGGGCCTGCAACCCCTGCCCTGTCTCCTGAAATAGGCCGGAGGCTGCAGGCCACAATCTTTTCAAGCCCGCAAGCAGGTCTGTGCCTGGGGTTGTTCTTATGCCGCCAAGGGCGTATCTGCACTCTCCAGTGGTACGAGTCAGCAAGCTGTTGCCCCTAAACACTGCCTCACTCTGACCTGGCCTCGTCTGCTGTGCCCGGCCCAGGCCTTCAGGCATCTCTGGAGCAGCGCTCTTCTGTCGCTGCACCAGCCCCTTTTCAGTGCCAGCAGGTCAGATGTGGGCTGTCTCTGAGCGCACTTCTCAGTGACCGCCTCCCGGTGCTTGCCATGTCCTACATTCACACTCTGATGACCCCCACTCTGGTAGGGTGGGTCATAGTCCTCAGTGGCCCACTTTCCGCAGCTATTTAGACAGGGCTTTGACAGGTGGGAGTGGAGAGACCAGAGAACACATCCTATCAGGTTGCCATTAGGGCCACACCCCTTGAATTTTTTTTTTACCCCGGTGGGCAATATATTGAAGCACCTCTCCAGTCCTTGGAAGAAAGTGCAAATTTAAATATGCATATCTCTGCCCAGAATACCAGAAAGGAATCTACATTAGAAAGTTTAATGGTGTTTTTAAAAATAATGTAAATTCCAGCCACTATCCTGCCCTCCCTATCAAATCTAAGCATAGAGTATTGGTCTAGGAGAGCCAGAGTGACGGCTGATGAAGAGGACGGGCTCAACCAGGTTTCAGTTAGAAAAAAAACCTCAGGTAACCTCGAAGGAAGCAGGTCCCAATGTTCTACAGCATGTTAAGATAATGACCTGACATTGACAAGAAAGTCCTCTAAGCCCTGGGGAACTAAGGTGTCAACAGGAGAAATGAAGGTGTATTGATAACCAATGGGGTTGTGTCACGGTTCGCGGCATTGCCGCGGCCGGCCATTTCCCCACACATGCACGGGCGGCCGGAATACTCACTTCCGGTCGGAAGTAGAGTACCCGGTCTAGTTTCCGGGCAGCAGAGCACAGAAGCACTTCCGGGGGAAAATGCATAAGCATCGCGTTTCCCGCCGGCTGGGTGCTTCGGATTCCGGATTCCAGGCTGGGTATCCCGCTGCTGAGACCCGCCTTGCCCGAGACAAGCCGCGCTGGAGCGCTGCTTGGCTGTCACGTCAGCCACTCGTAGAAGTTATACCTTTCGCTCTTCTTGGACTGAGAAGACTAACCGCGCTGGAGCGCAACCCTGCTTCACGTCCGCGTCCCTCACTGACGCTTGTTCGTGCCTTCTCCTGGGGGTTCCAGGAACGTGCCGTTTTCTTTGTTTGCCTTAACCCTTATCGCGCAGGAGCGCATTGAGGGTGTTAAGAGGATTTTGGTTGCTGTGTGTTTATTTCTACAGTATCCCACTGCGCAGGAGCGCCAAAGGGATGCAACTGGGGAAGTGACTGGGTTCCAGTTACTGTTACTTGCGCAGGAGCGCTTTCTTTTGTTTTAGCTTGGGTGAACGCGCAGGAGCGCTTTCTTTTAGTTTTGGATTTAGACTGCAATGCGCAGGAGCGCCTTACCATTGCAATTCACATCCGGAGGTGCTCTCATCTGGGGACTTTCTTTCCGGAAGCATTGGTGAGTCTTCAGAGGGTGACAAAGTCCGTGTGTGTATGTGGGGGGTGGTTCCTTTCCGGGTCTGACTCTGTTTCTGACCTGTCTCCTTTGGTTTCCAGCTAACACCCAGACGCCCCTGCCAGCTCTACGCTATCCACTACCCCTTCACCCTGGCTCCCATCCCTGCGTCCATCTCATCCCTGTTGAGTTTCGCTTTACACGAGGGTCAGGTGGGTACAGGGACGGGTGCTCTTGTCGTCTCTGCGGAATTGCGTCACAAGCCAAGGTAAGACTTGTGGGGCACCTGACAGAATCCGAAGCCCACGGTATCTATTCCGCCCAGACGACATGGGCGACCCGGAGGCCACTCTGCAGGATATCGCAGTCATGCTGACTGCCATACAGACAGAGAACCTTGCGTTGCGCCATGACATAACGGCCCTACAGGGTCAAATGGCAGCCGGGGTCACCAATCCCTGGGGTACTACTCCCAGCCCTAGGGTTAGACAAGACGGCCTGTTGAGACCTCCAACGTTCACCTTTGGGGGGTCCTCCGCCGCCACCAACCAAGACACCGCCATCCAGGTCGTCACTCCCCATCCTGTGCAGTTGGCCCCACCGGAACGTTTCTATGGTGATAGCACGAAGTACGGGATTTTCATACATCAATGCCAACTGCATTTCATGGCAAGAATCGCGGCCTTTCCAGACGACGCTTCCAAGGTAGCCTACATACTATCGTATATGGGCGGAGATGCCGCTCAGTGGTCCATTCCCTTGGTGGAGAACGACGATCCCATGCTTAACCACCTACCTACGTTCAAGGAAGCTATGCGGTGTATGTTCGCTCGCCATACCTTCGTGCAGGCCGCAGATAACGAGCTGATTGGCCTTAAACAAGGCAACCAGGACCTGCTCCATTACATCACCATGTTCAACAGGCTTGTCATCGAGGCCCACTGGCCTGAGGATAAGAAGGTCTCTGTGTTCTATCGGGGTTTACGGGATGACCTGAAAGACCTTATCTCGCAATATCCCGCTCCGCCCGAGGCTATAGGTCCTTTCATCGACATGGTGGTGAAAATGAACTTCCGTCTACAGGAAAGAAGGACCGACAGGGGAAAAGGCAACGAAAATCGTCTCTTGCCTATCGGGGACAAGGGCGTTGAGAAAGCCAAAGAGGACTCCAATCCCCAGGGAGAGGCGTCGGAGCCCATGCAGATCGGGGGTTTGAGAGGACCCTTGTCAAGTCAAGAAAGGGAAAGTAGGAGGAAGCAGAACCAGTGCCTATATTGCGGCAAAAGCGGACACTTCGTGAGGGAATGCCCTGCTAAGCCCTCTAAACCACGAGGCAGAAGGCCGTACGCATTGCCCATCAGCAAGGGCGACAAGACAGGAAACGAGACAACCCAGTAGACATGGGGATCCGTCCTCTGGGTTATTCGTCTTGTACATCTGCGATCCCTGTGGTATACTACGGAAGTCATCACGTCGGCATGGTCGTATCCTTACGGAATCTGGTAGGAAGAACCTGGGAGGTAACCGCCATGTTGGATTCAGGGGCGACGGGCTGTTTCATAGACACCGCATTTTCCAGCGCCTTGGGCATCGACACAGTAACGAAGGCCCAACCAGAACCCGTCAAGGCGGTTGATGGAACAGACCTAACTTCCGGCCCTATCAGACACCGAACAGAGAACATGACAATGACCTTCTCAAACAACCACACCGAGTCCATCAGTTTCGACGTTATCGACGCCCCTCAATTCAAGGTGATCTTGGGGTTGCCGTGGTTGGTGAAGCACAATCCCCGCATTGATTGGGTGACCAGAACCATCCACCTTGAGTCGGAACACTGCTGCAGCGCTTGTTACGTTAAGGACGACCTGCCAGGCCCTCGTTTCATACAGGCACACTCGTTGCCTGTAGTCGGCATGGGACTGGTTACCCAAGGAACCATACCGAAAGAATACCTGGACCTAGCGGGAGTGTTCGACAAGAAGGGTGCCAACACTCTTCCGCCACACCGGTCGTTCGACTGCCGCATTGACCTGATTCCCGGCTCCACGTTGCCATGCAGCAGGATCTATTCACTCACGGAAAAAGAAAACATCCACCTTCGCTCGTATCTGGACGAATACCTGGACAACGGGTTCATTCGTCACTCTAGATCACCGGTTTCCTCTCCTCTTTTCTTCGTGTCAAAGAAGGAAGGGGATCTGAGGACTTGCATAGACTTTCGCGCCATGAACACCATCACCATATAAAACCGGTACCCGCTTCCGTTGATCCCGATTCTCTTGGACCAAGTCAAGAAAGCCTCCATCTACACGAAACTGGACCTACGGGGTGCATACCACCTTGTTAGAGTCCGGAAGGGTGATGAATGGAAGACCGCTTTCCGGACAAAGTTCGGCCTATTCGAATACCAGGTCATGCCTTTCGGACTCTGCAACGCCCCCGCCGCATTCCAGTTCTTCATCGATGAAGTATTGAGAGACTTCATCGACGTCTTTTGTATCGTCTACATAGACGACATCCTGATCTACTCTCAGTCCACCAGAGAGCACGTTCAACACGTACGTTCCGTTCTGAAACAGTTGGAAAAACACCGCCTGTACGTGAAGTTGGAGAAGAGCGTATTTCACGTCACATCTGTTGAGTTCCTGGGGCACATCATCACTCCGGCGGGCATTCAAATGGACAACAAAAAAGTAGAAGCCATTCTGTCTTGGCCTACCCCGGAGTCCGTGAAAGGGGTCCAGAGGTTCCTCGGTTTTTCCAACTATTACCGACGTTTCATCACCGGCTTTTCAGAGATGGTGGCCCCCATCACGTGCTTGTTGCGCAAGGGGGTACGTTTTGGTTGGGATCAAAATGCCGACGACGCCTTCCAAGAACTAAAGAGACGGTTTACCGTAGCCCCAGTCCTGGTGCACCCCGACACTGAGCAACCCTTCATAGTAGAGGCAGACGCCTCTAGGGACGCCATAGGCGGAGTGCTATCACAACGAAACATCGATACGGGACATCTGCATCCTGTGGCTTTTTACTCCAAGAAACTCCAACCTGCTGAACGCAACTACACCGTGTCTGACCGGGAACTCCTAGCCATCAAAACTGCGTTTGAGGAATGGCGTCACTTCCTGAAAGACTCAAAACACAAGGTGACCATCTACACAGACCACAGAAACTTGCAGTTCCTACGTTCAGCACGTGCCCTCACGGCCCGACAGCTCCGATGGACCCTATTCTTCAACGAGTACGACTTCGTGATCACGTTCCGGCCAGGGAAAGACAACGCCAAGGCTGATGCGCTGTCGCGGCTGGCTGAATCCGAGGAAGACGCCGAAGACAACGAGCCAGTCCCCATCTTGCCGGAGAAACACTTCCAGGGCGTAGTCGCTTCTATGGATTCCATTGGCCAGGCAGAACTAGACAGGAAACGGTCCTATTCCGTTGTCACGACAGGGGATGAAGAAGACGGGTCCAGTGGGAGTGGTTCACGGCGCTTCGGCAACCAAACACATCTTCCAGGGGTACCCGAACAGAAGAAGGCCCTTTACTCGTGTCATGATCATGTCCTCTCCGGCCATCCTGGTTACCACAAATCGCTCGATCTCGTGCGAAGGACGTTTTGGTGGCCAACGATGGTGGCCGATACCAAGAAACACGTGAAGGACTGCGCTGTTTGCCTGCTAGGCAAGAACAGATCCGAACCACCTGTCGGCCGTTTGCAGCCCATTCCGGTTCCTCCTTGTCCATGGCATACCATCTCCATGGATTTCGTGGTGGAGCTCCCGCTCACCAAGACCGGTTACACCACAGTTCTCACTATAGTGGACCACCTCACCAAGATGGCTCATTTCGTTCCCTTGACGAAACTGCCTGCGGCGGCTGAACTGGCCTTGATCTTCGTACAGGAGGTGGTTCGCCTCCATGGCATTCCTTCTGTGGTCATAACGGATCGGGGATCGCAATTCGTGTCCCGTTTTTGGAAAGAGGTATGCAGGATACTCGAGATGGACGTGCGCCTCTCCTCAGCATACCACCCCCAGACCGATGGTCAAGCCGAACGAACCAATCACACCATGGAACAGTACCTTCGCTGTTTGCTGCTTACTGTCGAGAAGGAATGGCCCGAAGTACTATGGATGGCTGAGTATGCGTACAACAACGGCAAACATTCTGCCATCGGCATGTCCCCCTTCTTTTGCCTCCATGGATGTCATCCCCGCACTTCGGCGTGGGAGGGACCTCCTGATAGCTGCCTGCCCACCGTTCGGTCTTATCACGAGACGCTGCGCGACATCTGGCAACAGGCACGGTTTGAACTGGCCAAGGCGAAGGACACCTACAAGGAGCACGCTGACGCTCACAGACAACAGGAACCCGCTTATTGCAGGGGTGATAAGGTGTGGCTTTCTATTAGGCACCTCAACGTTCATGGTCCCAAGAAGCTGTTGCCTCGTTTTGTGGGTCCCTTTGTTATTGAGAAGGTGGTCAACCCTGTGGCCATGAAACTGTCTCTTCCTCCGCACATGAAGATCCATCCTGTCTTCCATGTCTCCCTTCTGCGGGCGGTCCTGTCTGGCGGCTCCCCGCCGTCTCCTCCTTCTCCGGTGGTGGTGGAGGGCCATGTTGAGTATGAGGTCAGGGCTATCTTGGGTTCCCGCCGTACCAGGGGCAAGCTTTTCTACCTGGTGGACTGGAAGGGGTACGGTCCCGATGAACGGTCCTGGGAGCCCTTGTCCCATGTGCGCCATGCTCCTATCCTGGTTCGTGCTTTCCATCTGAGTCATCCCCTGAGCCCTCGCCCTGTCTCTCTTTTCTGAACTCGGGGGAGGGGTTCTGTTCTAGGGGGGGGTGCTGTCACGGTTCGCGGCATTGCCGCGGCCGGCCATTTCCCCACACATGCACGGGCGGCCGGAATACTCACTTCCGGTTGGAAGTAGAGTACCCGGTCTAGTTTCCGGGCAGCAGAGCACAGAAGCACTTCCGGGGGAAAATGCATAAGCATCGCGTTTCCCGCCGGCTGGGTGCTTCGGATTCCGGATTCCAGGCTGGGTATCCCGCTGCTGAGACCCGCCTTGCCCGAGACAAGCCGCGCTGGAGCGCTGCTTGGCTGTCACGTCAGCCACTCGTAGAAGTTATACCTTTCGCTCTTCTTGGACTGAGAAGACTAACCGCGCTGGAGCGCAACCCTGCTTCACGTCCGCGTCCCTCACTGACGCTTGTTCGTGCCTTCTCCTGGGGGTTCCAGGAACGTGCCGTTTTCTTTGTTTGCCTTAACCCTTATCGCGCAGGAGCGCATTGAGGGTGTTAAGAGGATTTTGGTTGCTGTGTGTTTATTTCTACAGTATCCCACTGCGCAGGAGCGCCAAAGGGATGCAACTGGGGAAGTGACTGGGTTCCAGTTACTGTTACTTGCGCAGGAGCGCTTTCTTTTGTTTTAGCTTGGGTGAACGCGCAGGAGCGCTTTCTTTTAGTTTTGGATTTAGACTGCAATGCGCAGGAGCGCCTTACCATTGCAATTCACATCCGGAGGTGCTCTCATCTGGGGACTTTCTTTCCGGAAGCATTGGTGAGTCTTCAGAGGGTGACAAAGTCCGTGTGTGTATGTGGGGGGTGGTTCCTTTCCGGGTCTGACTCTGTTTCTGACCTGTCTCCTTTGGTTTCCAGCTAACACCCAGACGCCCCTGCCAGCTCTACGCTATCCACTACCCCTTCACCCTGGCTCCCATCCCTGCGTCCATCTCATCCCTGTTGAGTTTCGCTTTACACGAGGGTCAGGTGGGTACAGGGACGGGTGCTCTTGTCGTCTCTGCGGAATTGCGTCACAAGCCAAGGTAAGACTTGTGGGGCACCTGACAGGTTGTCAGCAATCCAAGTTGGTCTACTCGTATCATTTAACCCCTTCCCTGCAGGGCTAATTTCCCCACGGTGCGGGTGTGACTGGGGGGTGAGCGCAGCACCGCGGTGCTCGTGACGAAACCAAGCCATATGAGTCATGGTGGAGCTGTGCTCATGACCACCTGGTCTCGTCACAACCCCGCCCACTCATTAATTCTCCTGCACAGGCAGGGAATTAACTGTTATGACAAGACAAGGCCATCATGAGCACAGCTCAACTGCGACTCATGAGGGCCTGGTCTGGTCATGAGCACACAAGGGGTTAAAACCTCATGAAAACAGCAGAATCTACAATGTAGATGGGCTACAGGGTGTTTTAGTGAAATTGGGAAAGGCCTGCTACAAGAGAAATATAAAGAGGCATAGACTATGTACAGGGTGTCAATTTTATATCAGGCTGCTGAAGAGTCGGCGATTCTGGCAAAATATTGTGGTTCTCATGTGGGAGAGGCAGGGGACCTAGCATCTGGTGATGGTTAGGCACGGGCGAGCACTGAAGGGCTTGCCTTTGCTGCAACTTTGGTGCGCCATCTGCACACATGCTGTGCTCTGATGCCAGCATTGAATCTAAATAGCAGGTTGGAAATGTGCTGCAAGAAAGCTCACCTACATTCGAACAACACACAGGAAGTGTGAAAAGTATAAGGCTTTCTTTACGCAAATGGAACAAGCTGCGTTAAACTGGAAAGTGAATCAACGCCTAAAGTAAGCAAAAAAAATAATTCAAAGCAGTGAAAGTTAAAACATCAAGTGCCAGGTTAGAAACGGCTCAAAGCAAATTCTTCCCTGATGCCTAATGGCAATGCATTGACACCAGCATAGGATCAAAATAGAAAACCAGAAATGCGCTGCTAGACAGCTAACCTGCTTTGCAGTAAGCATGGGCTGAAAATTTGTTTTGCTCGCGTAATTTGCGGATTTTTGTCAATTTCGCAATCCGCGAATCGTGCGAAATTTCCGAAAATTCTGCAATTCGTGATTTGGCGAATTTTTTTTGCTTGGTCGCGCTTCAAAAATACAATCTTGCGCGCGCGGCATTGACTTTCCGTGATCGGGAGTTTGTCGAGTTGTTTTCCTCCCAGTTTGAGTGGGCTGCGCCATTTTGGATCTGGCTGCGTGATCGCGCAAGATTTTTGAAACCGTGAGTACGTCATCGAGTCCAGCCATCTTGCACTGCGAGACTTTGAGAACGCAAATACGTCATAAGGGCCCGCGATCATGCATCACAAGAGTAAACAATAGCGAATACGCAGTTGCGATACGCAGCTGACATCAGTCGAGAGATTTGAACAGTTAGCTTTCCCGAAATTGTAAAAATTGCAATTCTGCACAAGAAATCTATCGCTGGCAGCATAAACCTTCTGAAAATGATGATTTGGATAAGGATAACTCCTCAGATTGACATTTGGCTGCACTTTTTTGCACAAGGAGTCCACTTTTGCGTGGGGGTGGGAGGAAGGAAGTGCTCCAGAGTCTCCAACTTCCTGTTCCTGTCCAGCAGGCTCCTTCCATTGCTTTGTCCATGTCCTGGTCACTTTTCATTTGGATCTGGAGCTGGAAGGAATACTCTTTGTGACTACTGCTGGATATTTGTATTGGCGGACTTTTTTTGGGATCACTTTTAGATTTGAGATTTTACAAGTAAGTTGGTGTTTTTTGTTTGGGGCATTGCAGTTGTTGCAACTACCATTTATAAACTTTTTCACAACTTTAAAAAAAATATATTGTGGGTAGCCACAGTATCCAGTAGGCCCAGGGTTAGTCATGGTTGCATGATACAACTGTTTCTGTCAGTTTTGTTGAAGTTAAATATCATTACGGCGTGGATGGCATGGAATTGAATAGGTCACTGTTATATGTGATTTTTTTTAAATTTTCTGCTGCATGTTAAAGCCACACTAGCCAATGGTTTGAGGTGATTTTTGTGTGTATTTTGATTTTTTGAGTGTTGTTGTGGCCTGGTCCAGGGCCTGGCCATGTGGGTGGGGGCCATTTTGATGCCTGGTCCAGGGCCTGGCCATGTGAGTGGGGGTCTAGGGGTCATTTTGAAGCCAGGCAGAGTGCTTTGTGCCATAGGCCTGCACCCAGTCTGCCTTGCTTTCATCCATTATGCCCAGGGCTACTCAGTGGTGAATCGACAAAGTCTTTCTGTGTGGTCTCTTGAATTTAAACATCATTTATTGCATGTATGGCATTGAATTGGGTGTTGTTGGAGCCTGGTCCAGGGTCTGGCCATGTGGGTGGCGGGGGCATATTTAGGCCAGGCAGTTTTTGCCATAGGCCGGCAAGCTTGCAGGCCAGTAGGCCTAGGGTTATGAATGGGTGCATGAAACAACTCTCTCTTGTGGTCTCTCTTCTATTAATTTAAACATCCATTTTTGATTAGAATTGCAATTTTCATTTTGGGTCTTTCCGTTTTTGGTTGTGTTGTGTTAACTTAATAATAATAAATGCCTAGTTGCAATAGTATTAATTGAAGCACGACATATGCAACATTTTAACTGATGTTCCTCTGGCTTCTTTGCTTTTAGGTGCACAAAGACTGAGAACCATGAATCAAGCTCATCATCATCACTTGTTGTAGTGTCAGGAAGAATTCCTGCTGCGGTGTGTGCACAATGTCATGTAACGTCACGTGTGGCCACAGACAACTCTGCAAGTCGTGCAACTGCGTCCTGCTGTTCTGACATCTGAAGAAGATGGGCCCAAAGAAAGGTGGGCATAACTCCTCTACCAATAAAGTTGCCAGTGCCACTGCCAGTAGGAAGGAGAAGAAGAAGCAAGTGTCGCCACTTAACAAGGAGACTGGTGTGCTGACTGCCACTTTTTTTTGGAAAAAAAAACCTACGCCTTCAGCAGTGGTGTCCGCCGGGGACCAAGCTGGGAGCAGCATCTCCGCTTTATTGGTCTAGGTGCCACCACGCCAAGTTATGCCCAAGCCCATGAGTGCCGCAGAGGAAGCCACTTTAATTGCTCTTTCACCATCGACCAGTGATGTTGGTGTCGACTCATCACAAAGTAGCATCCAATCAATGCAGGGTGTAAATCATCTGACGAGTGTTCAACCACAGCCGCAACGACAACCACAGATGCAATAAGGAGAGGTGAAAGTAGAGGCACAAGGAGAGGCACAACTGCCCATAATGCTTGTTCCTCCAGAAGTACCTGCACATGAGGAAATCGAGATTTATGCGGAGGTATCAGCCAAGCAAACCACGCCTGATGATCCATTGTCTTCCAGATCCCCAGCAAGGAAAAGGAGGGCTAGTACAAGTTCTTCTTCAAGCCCCCTTCCTTCCGATGATCTAGATCTTGATTGGCACCCACCAATTCAGTCTGAGAGGGAGGCACTTCATGAGCCGACAAAGCTAGGTAAAAGGAAGGTTATCGCAAGGCTTTCACTTTGTAAATTTTGTAAATTGTTGTGTCTTGTAAAGCGCACTGCTACCCGGAGGCCTCGTAGCGCTATAGACCGCTGGGGAACCCATCCTGGCTTTCCCTGTGAGATAGTCCCTCCTGGGGGTCTCCAAGGTGAAACCAGGCATCCCCGGCGTTTGTGTGGGGCCGTTGTGGAGATGAGGCAAGCTAATGCCCAGAGTTGCCGAGTGTGCTCCCTGGTCGGAGTGGGCACCGATGCGAGAATTATCAGTCCGCTGATCCTGGTCCAAGACCCTGCCGCGTCGGGAATCGAACCCTGGTCCCGGGCCGTTCTCTGCACTCGGGTCTGCCGCCTCTAACCAGTGAGCCACACCTCTCCTCCACTTCTCCACTTATGGGTGATGACGAAGAAGAAATAGAAGTGGTGTATTCTACTGCTGATGAAGAGTCTGACGATGAAGACCCAGTCATAACAGTCATCACTCCAGCCCCAGCGGGCATGCAGCAGACAGATATTTTTACCCTATCTCGAAATGCTGCACAGGATGTGGACAGGCTGGCACTGGTACCACCACCAACACAGGTAACTACTACACCAACACGACCTACAGCTTCCATATTTTCTCTTCAGAAGGGCCGGCAGGCCCGGCAGGGACCTCCATCCAGCTCGACCTCCATTACCTCAAGTAGTGGTGCTGTAAGTGCACAACAGAGTCAAATTCCACCACGCCCATCCTCCACTTCATCTGGCATTGAAAGTAGCACCTCCACCACCACCAGAAATCTCAACTCCCCAGTTTGGGACTTCTTTAGTATTAGCAAAAAGGCGGAAAACCACGTTATTTGTTCGATTTTTAAGCAAGTAGTTAGTCTGGGTAAGCTTGGTACCAACTATGGTACCGGAGGCCAGAGAGGTCATGTCAAAAAACACCACAGCATTCAGTGGGCTGCACTACATGAAGATGTGCTGGATGTGATTGGGGCAGCTTTGCAGAAGAGTGCTGTTCACACTATCCACCTGACAACAGACATGTGGACCAGTAACCAAACCATTGATTACATGTGCATCACTGCACACTGCGTCTCTTTTGCGGGGGTTAGAGGGTTAGAGAGAAGATAGCTGCAGGTGTTGACAGTGTCACAATTTTTCAAGCTACTCGGAAACATGCAACAGTAGCCATGTTTGCCATGGAGAAACCTCATACTGCAGTAAACATTTTGGAGGAGTTTAACAGTAAGGTCTTTCAGTGGCTACTGCCAGGAAAGCACCTGATTGGTTATGTTTCCATGGATAGTTAAGGCCAAGTATGATGGTGGCTATTTCAGACTGCCGTGTTTGGCGCACAGCATTACCATTATTGTTCGAGATTTCTTGAAAAAAGA
Organism: Lissotriton vulgaris; assembly: GCF_964263255.1. NCBI lineage: Eukaryota > Metazoa > Chordata > Amphibia > Caudata > Salamandridae > Lissotriton > Lissotriton vulgaris. The sequence continues at coordinate 1,591,954,695 of NC_141687.1, forward strand.
AAACACAGTCAGCAAGTTACTGACCACCTGCTGAAGAATCTGCACACATTTCAGCCATTTTTTAAGACCCAAGAGTAGCTGAGGATCATTCAACGTGACCGTAGAGTGCCAGTCAGAGGACTCATCCAGGAGGTGGCAACAGGTTAGAACTCAACATTGTACATGCTTGAGCGTCTGTTTGAGCAGTACTCAATGAGTATGTCTTTAACGCACAGGCTGCTTCTATGAAAAACATGAGGCTAGAGGTGGAGGAATGGGACCTAGTTAAAAGGCTGACAGACATGCTTCGTCCTTTTGAGGTCTTCACCCGTGAAGTCCGCAGGGAGGACTGTACTTTGAGCAAAGCTATCCCATTGTTGCGCATGCTAGAGCACCAACTGGAGGCAGTGTCTTCAACGTTCCGAGTTGATGCTGAAAAACAAGACGCATATCAGTTGGCGGAGAGCTTATTAAGCCGCCTAGTTGACAATGCAAGGCCTAAAGCAATACATTCAGAACAACATTACATTTGTGCCACTATTCTGGATCCACTGTACAAAAAGGCACTGGCCAGCAATACATTCATTCCTTTTTATGAAGAAGATGTTTCCAAGTACAAACATTGGCTAGCTCTGTCAGCCACTCAGTTCGAAAAAGAGCGGCAGGAAATTGAAGGAACCACCACAAGTACTACTGAAGCAGCAAGCCATCCGGTGTCAAGGTCCACTTCTGTGGCCAAAGGCAGTCACTTTCCCTCAGAGCCGTTACCGACACCAGCAACCATATCATCAACTGCACCAGGCCCAGCCATAATATTGTCGGAAGCGGATTGGATAACTCATCAAGGGTTTGCTCGTTTGCTGTTGATGCAAGACAACAGATCGTACGCTAAGTGGAGCACCCCTGGAGGACCTTGAGTGGATGGTGCAGGCCTATCTGGATGACCCAACAGAGGTCTTCTTTGATCAGAACCCATTGGTGTATTGGTATGGGAAAAGGCCTAAATGGCCACTGATCACCAAGCTGGCTATAAATTATTTGGCTTGCCCACTCGCAAGCATGTCTTCCGGACGTGTTTTCAAAGCTGCTGGTGCCATTGTAACTTCAAAAAGGACCCACCTCTCGCCCAAAAATGTGGAGAGGTTAACAATGATCAAGATGAATCAGAACCACTTCATACCACCAGATTACAAAATACTTGAATCCACGCAGGAAGAAGAGGACACCGACTTAGGTGATGGAAGTTCTTCTCATTTAGCTGACCTACTCCAGGTTCAATTCACAGAGTATGAGGACGAGCTCTACTTCCCTGACAACTAGGCTTGAAAAACTTACTTTTTTGTTTTCGTCCTTATTGACTTTTATTTGTGTGTATCTTTCTTTGATTTGCAACTTTTAGCGCAACAAAACTTTAATCACAACAAATCCACCAGCAGCACTGTCTTCGTCTTATTTTCATATTGAAAGTGCAGCTGTCTGCATTCCTGAAGTTCACAAGTTCACAACTCAGTCATGCTCCTCTATCCTCCTCCTCCAGACTCTCCGGGCCCGATTCACAGAATGAACTTACTACTTTTGGCATTCACAGAATGCACTTACTACTTTTGGTATTCACAGAATGAACTTACTCATTTCGGTATTCACAGAAGTTAGTACTACTAACTTTATGACTCCTAAATGCCTTCTGTGAATACCGAAAGTCTTAAAATTAGGATTTTTCTCAATTTAGTAGTAGTAAAGTTAGGACTACTAACTTTAGGACGCCTAAATGCCTTCTGTGAATACCGAAAGTCTTAAAATTATGATTTTTCTCAATTTAGTAGTAGTAAAGTTAGGAGTCCTAACTTTACTACTACTAAATTGAGAAAAATCCTAATTTTAAGACTTTCGGTATTCACAGAAGGCATTTAGGAGTCCTAAAGTTAGGAGTCCTAACTTTACTACTACTAAATTGAGAAAAATCGTAATTTTAAGACTTTCGGTATTCACAGAAGGCATTTAGGCGTCCTAAAGTTAGTAGTCCTAACTTTACTACTACTAAATTGAGAAAAATCGTAATTTTAAGACTTTCGGTATTCACAGAAGGCATTTAGGCGTCCTAAAGTTAGTAGTCCTAACTTTACTACTACAAAATTGAGAAAAATCCTAATTTTAAGACTTTCGGTATTCACAGAAGGCATTTAGGAGTCCTAAAGTTAGTAATCCTAACTTCTGTGAATACCGAAATGAGTAAGTTCATTCTGTGAATACCAAAAGTAGTAAGTGCATTCTGTGAATGCCAAAAGTAGTAAGTTAATTCTGTGAATCGGGCCCTCCCTATCCATTTCCCTCAAGGCAGATGGGCGGAATCAAGAAACTGTCGCTTCGTAGACGAGTCCCCTCAAAAGAAGTGGGACTGGAATGACTGACTATGCTGACTGTTACTTCTGAAAATGACACAAGAGGCCGCCCTGTGGCCCTTCACTTAAGAATAAGATGCTGACAAAAAGTCGAACAGGTAATGAATGATGAGATGGCATGCAGTGGACAACACAGGCTGTCTGGCTCTGATGAAAGCAATTGCTGTTTGTTTGTTGTGCATGAAATGAATCCTATCTATGTGTTCTGTTATTATTTAATCTTTTACACACCTAATGTAAATCAAGTCTACTCAGTTAACCTTGTTTAATACAAATTGTACTTCAACTGCAGGGGCCATTCCGTTGCATTTTTCAATATGGAAAATGTCCTTGGACTCACTGTTTGTAGACTGTGACTGCATTAACAACATTGAGTTTGCCAACACCATGATGATGACGATGAGTCCAGATGACCAAAGTTACATAATATCTTTACAGTCACTTACTGGGATGGATGGACCATCATCGTCAAATTATAGAAGAACTATGGCCATTTCGTGAGTGGCAAACAGGTAAACAAGTCAACAACAGCCACAGCAGAACTACATGTCTGTCTAGTCCTGGTATGGTGTGGTTGAGCCAGTGTAGTGTTATGCCAGAGTCCAGACAGCGGTTTATGAAAAATTGAGGCTATGTGGCTTGCTGTATAAAATTATATCTGCTTTGTCTGTCTGTGTCAAAGAGGTATGCTACATGGAGGTTGGTTCACTCAGTGGTGCCTGCCTTGACTGTCTGCATGGCCCTGGCCTGCTGTGTGCTAATTATTATCCTGGAAACAGAGATTCGGAGTAGGCACTTTAGAAATGATGCGTGTATGTAATACTGTCGCCTCTGAAAGTGAAAGTGTTATTTTTGCACTCCACACTGTACCTTATATTTTTCCTCCGGGGTGCTTTAATATCCCTTTCTGGTTTTCCATCGACAATTACAGGACGGCACTTACCCTGTGCGATGGGAAAAACATTAACTCAGGCTTACCACCATAGCAATTCCGCATCTGCCAGGAAGGCAGGGGACAGTGTGGTCACCAAGACTGATCGACTAAGCTCCCGATGGAATGGAGGAGTACTGCGAATAAGAGGAATAGCTGGATGCATGCAACTTCCCAATTTGACCAGCACAACTACAACATACAGTTACAGTATCCACTTCACTTATCCTTATCTTTTAAATAATGTTATTGTTGTGAACTTCTATGAGTGTGACTCTCTGCGTTTCCTCTCTGCTTCAAATTCATCCCTACAGCTATTTGATAAGTTTCTTTGCTATTTTTAAAACTAATATAATGTACTACTAAGTGTTTATTCTCTCTGAGGACAGATAGGCGAGTGAAATTGCGTAATTACTGCAGCCCTGTACTGTCTAATTGTTTAGTACTAGTTAGTAAGTTGTAGTATAAGTACTACTTTTCAGTAACCTAACCGTCCATTTAGCAAACAACTTCATGCATGCACTTCCTTTATGTCCCTTAAAAGATTTATGGATATGGTCGTATCCAAAGATTTGTTTTTCTTCATTTGTTGTTTGTCCATGCTGTGTTTTTTTTTCTTTGTCCGTAACACTTTCCCAAAAAACCCCATTCCCATCCATTTTTCAAATCCTAACCCTCTTCCCCTGGGCTTTGTGGTTTTCATTGAGGTATGAGTAAATGACACCAATAATTCCACACGCTTGCTGGGGAGAATAAGGGCAAAGCAACAGAAAATCAATTTCAAGGCAGATCAAGGAATCCAAGGATATATTCCTATTCTGCTTGACACACACCCGTGAGTATTTGCAAATCAATTCAGAATTTCATGTCCGCCATCGAGTATTTTCATCAACAACAACATCCATCTACACGTGACGAAAGCTTACGCTGCTGTATCCTTCACTACTAGTTCTTGTACTAGCCATAATCTACGAAACTAGGAGTTAACTTTTGATTGAATACTTTAGCATTGCTTATGCTACAATTTATGGCACTGTTCTTATGTACTATCGTACTGCTCTAATGCTCCTCTCAGGCCACTAAATGTCTAATTTCCTTTTTTTTCATATGCTGCTACTGCCAGTGTGTACCACTGCTAACTTCCACCACAGCAATGCCATTTCATCCATCCAGGATTCCATAGCCAACCTTAATCGCCATTTGCCATGCAGCCAGCCCTGTCCCTTGCCTTGCCCTATTCTCAAACACGAATCACAGGTAAGATAAGCATTACGGGGGAGGAAGAATAATGTAGTAGGAGGAGAGGAGAGACTGACGGTAGTACTAGTAAAGTAGTAGGACAATTGAATTCACTAACTCTGTCAGTGGCACTTCTGTACAAATTTGGGCTATTGCTTAGACAATTTGAATTAACCAGCCAGTTACGTTTCAGGAAAACAAACGTACAGTAGTTAACCCCCCCCCTCTGCCTCCCCCACAAAACAATAAAAACGCGTGAGCTATGTTTAAGTGTAAAATAAATAAGTATTTCGAGCCTAACAAAAATAAACTATCCCACAAGACCCGACCCACTCCCCTCCCTAACCCCAACCAATGTCCATGAAATGTCCCCAAAAGTTCAAAAATCTCAACGCCCAATTCCCACCCCCCAAAAGTCTTTAAAAAAGGGACAAGGGACAGTCTCTCTTCAGTCTCTACTTTAGCCGGCGGTGTCCTGTGGCCAGGTGGTCACACAACTCGCTCCGGAGGGCCTTAAGCAGGGCTTTCTGCCTCTCCACTTCCTGCTCAAGGTAGACCACTCGCAGGGTCAATCGGTGCATACGAGCCTTGCAGGTACTGTGGGGGTCAGCTGCTTTTTCATTGCTCGGCGGCGGCGGGTGGCTGCCGGAACACAGCGCCGTACCGCTGGAGTATTGACCCAGGGGCAGCTGTGGAGTATGGAGCTGTTGTTGTGGATGTTGACTACGAGTCATCCTCCTACTCCTCAGCCACCAGCCGCCGATATTCGGCGACAATTGCCTCCAGCTTCCGTCACCTGGCCCGGATAGTCAACTACTTCCTTGATAGTTTAGAAGGAGTATCTATATGAAGAAAGAAAAAATACTGTAATCAATACTCTTTAGGATTAACACAAAATATTTCAACAGAAAGTTGTGTCACAGTAGCACTAGCAACTTGCAAGCACAGTACATAACATTTGTGGCATGAATCTATATAACCTCCCACTTCGTCGGCCTCTGCTCTAACATTAGTAGGAGTTTCAGGAATTCTACTAGAACTATATGGACTCACTACATTAGACTCAGACAGTACACCAGTCTTCTTCTTCTCCCTTGTTTAGCTAAATTAGTACGTAAACTTGTGGAAGACGGCATAATGCCAGCGCAGTCAGCTTGCACCCAAGAAAAACAGACGCAAGCCATGATGAGGCAGACTTGCGTTACTGTTACCAGTCCAGTACATGCAGGTGCTGAAGCTCTTACTTTTCTATTATGGGTGGCACTGGCTACTGATCAATTAATTTAACTTTCACCCTGCCCGGCCCCGGCCTACTACAACACGAAAATGAAGAAGATAATATGATCATCTATCCCTTCACAGGATATTTCTTTATATAAGGGATGACTTTAGGTGCTTTGTTTTTATTGATTGAGTGAACACCGATAGGCCACACGTGAATGACAGAGTTGAAAAAAAAATATTAACAGAGGTAGTGAGAGGTTCCAGTATTCGCTGGAGGAAGGCACTTGTGACTTGACTTGATAATGTGAACAATACAATATAGATACACAATATATGCTGTGCTTGCAAACTACTGTTAGTCAAGGGAGTGTTCTGAAAAATTACAACTTCTACTTTCCTCAGCTTTGCTATTCTGGCACGGACGTGTGGTGTTACATGCTCTTCAAAGTAACACTCTTCATCCAGTGACTGTCTACTCTGTCTACTCTGCATAAACCTATGCTATCTATGAGGAAGATAGCACCCAGGCATCCATCCATTCAAAGTAAATGTGTCTCATTCGTCTTAATGTCTCAACTGGAAAAACCTTACTTTTTCTCACTGAAAAACACCCTTTTTATTTTATTTAGTAAACCGCCAGCCATGCATCCGTGCCTGACTTGCATTTTAATTTGAACCAACGGATATATTGCGCACACATACAGTTTCTGTTTCACCCACCCACCCAGGTAGTCCTCTTCTCTTTCTCCTTCCACCCATCCTTGCTTCAGCCTTCAACCGGCCATGCATCAGATTTCCAGCCACTTGTGCCTGCATTCAAAAAAATTTATCATTCTTTGCCAGTCATTAATTTAACTCGCTCGTCCTTCCTTACACCCTTCTTTCCCTTTTCGTTTATCACATCCATCAAGTTCATCTCTGATCTGACTTGGCTTCTCGATAAAACTTTCACAGCTGAGTTGAATCAAATATAGAGGAGGCCATTGGTTACTCGTCAACTCCCGCCGCTAATGCTATTGCTAATGCGAAGTCAAGGGTGACTGTCTTCTACCTGGTTGACAAATACTTAGTTCTAAAGTTGTATGTCTTCTTAACAGTAAAGTGTAATTGTACTGTACAACATATACACCCCTGCAGCGAGCCTATAAGTAAGGAATATATTAACTTACCACTGCTCGCCACTACAGTGGCATCCCCCAGAGCAGTTCCTGCTGGCACCACATCCGCCCCTGGAGTGACCACCTTCGCGCTGGCCCCGGCACTGATGGTGGGCTGTGCTGATGGTGTTACGCCTAGAAAATACATTTCATATTTTTAGATGCCATATACACCACTCCCTATTTTGTCTAGGAATGAAAAAATATGTTACTACATAAACAAATTTTTATTATTTGTGACTCTCTAGTCTAAACTAAAAATTCCCCTTTCGGAAGGGGAGGGTCTTCTTATTTATGCTTAGCCATAACATGCTACACTTTTCTGCACAACCGATGAATGATTGCTTTTTAACACGCTCCATTTTTCTCATAACAGACAGCAGCTTCCCTTCTGCGAACAAGAGCAATATGTTACTCGGAGCCGTCATCATCACCACCAAGACTTTACGTTTCAACCAGGTGAGGGCTCTCCCACAATTAACTGGGTAAAATCAGCCACTGTTCAGTTTTTCAAGAGTTCACCATTTTTCATATATGACGTTCATTTTAATAAATGTTTTATATAATGCACAATTGAAATTTAATATACAGAGTACACACAGAGCTACTTGTTTTACTTTTAATAAAGCCTTAAAACTTACATAGACTCTGTGTTTTTTGGTCATGAGTGAGTGAGCGAAGGGGTTTGCAATTTGCAAGCATGAGTCTGTGACTCTGAGAGGTTAGGACTCTGATTCCGTAGTCTTAAGTTCTGGGTTGTATAATCATTGGGGATCATCGCTACATTCGGGAGCTAAATATTGACTCTGACACACTAGCTAGTCAATAAGGAGATTGGAAGTTCAACTTCTGTTATGCATCAGGAATGTTGAATGTCTAACTGCGCCTTTTATCACTAAAGCCCTATTTCTTGTCCATAGTTCTGTATGTGCAGAATAGTCCCTGCAACAGTAGTAGTATATGTCCTCCTATCCAATCAAAAAGTAAATTAGTATCTTATTCTTGGTGACCATTGACATTTTATTGTTGGGAATTGTCAAAGCATAAATATTAAGAAGACTTCAATAGACATTATGGACAACCCAGAGGACAGCACTCAGTGCCTAGAGCTATTGCTGAATATGAGTTTTGTGTAACACCTTTTGCCAACAGTGCAAGCTTAGCTAGCTACACAGACAGACTAATAATAATAAATAGTAGTAGCAAAGACAGTCATAGTAGAGGCAGGATAAGAATTTAGAAACAGTCTACAAGAAGATCAAAGACGATTTAGGAAAAAATAGATTAGGATGAACGTTTTGAATAAATAGGTGCTGTAAAAGTTAAGGAAGTATAACTATTAATATTAATAGGAAAACTTACTGGGGCCAACAGAAGAGCCCTCGGCGGACCGATCCTGGCCTTCCTGCTCCGCCGGCGCTGCCACCGACACCTCTGTCCTCTTGCCCCTGGGAGGAGCTGATGTACATGAAAGAAAGACACAAACATGGATGATTGTTGTCAACAAAATCAAACATTTAAAAAAAAACAATAATAAATTATTTCGGGGAAATAAACAACAATAAACAACAAATGCACTAAATGTATTGACCTATCTGATGTGCTCTACTAGGATATCATCATAGTATAGCTGGATTCACGGACTGTCTACTTGGAAAGTTATGTAACTCACTAAACCAACTACATAAAGGTTCTACTAGGACAGGAAGCACTCAGCAGCACGCGAAGTGACAGACACAGTCCGTCATGATTGCAGACCACTAAAAATGTCCTACTACATAACAAGTCATAATATACTCAACCTATCAATCCACCACCACTATCTCTTCTTAGTGGCAGGAGTACAAAGGAAGGACTGGACTTGAGTCTCTAATCTCTCTAGCATTACGCAGTTCTGTAAAGTATACTCATACATATTCACTCAGGCCAAATGAGCACAAAATTGAAAACAAGTAAGCATAGTAGCACCGCCACTGACTGAGCAGGCGAGCACCTGCAATCACAGAAGCTTTTGAAACATAACTTACCTGCAATGTAATCAGCAGTATTCTTGCTCTTCGGAAAAAACATATATTTGCAATATAACACCGAGCAGAAGAAAACAAAGTAGTTATTAAATAGCTACTAGTACTCACCAAGCCCAGGGATCTCGATGCCAAGCAGGTCGAGCAGGTCTTGTTCCCGGTCCAGGATGTCGGATCACCGGTGCGTCACCTGGTTGAAGGTGCGCCGGACCCCAGACTCCCGATACATGGCCCGGCACACCTTAACCCATAGTTGGCGACGCTCCCAGAGGCCATACCTAGTACCGGCCTGTCACCTGCTGCGACGGTCTTGGTGAGGTGGCGCTGCACAAAGAAAACCAGTGCGGCCACCTCCACCGTGCTGAAGATCTCCCTGGGACTTACTGACTCTCCTCTTAATCGCCCGCAAGGGAGCTGGCTGCGGGGTGCGGGACTCTTCCCCTTCGACTTGCCGGCTCCCTTTGCCATGGTCCTGGGTCAAAGAAGAAAGGAAAAATAGGAAAGAATAGGGGAAAAAAAAGAAAAGAGAGAGCTAAAAAAAGTAGTAACAAAAAGTTGAAAAAAAACACAAAATATAGATGTAGAAAAATAAAGAGAAAGATAGTGAGTAAAAAAAGAAAAAAAAAGTACAAAGAAACAAAGGATTACAAAGATTGAAACAGGATAGAAAAGGCATGCCCAGAACCATAGCAATGAATGAAAAACAAGATGGCCGCGCGCACTGCAACCACGTGGGTAAGTTTGCACGATATTTCCCTCGAGACCACGCAAAAATGGACGCGAACACGCCATTGCGCCCCCGAACTGGAAATTCACAACGCGAGCATGAAACTAGCAACCGGAAATGGAAATATGCAACAGAACAAGATGGGCACGCCCATAGAAGACTGCATGGGTAAGTTTGCGGTAGCCACGGTGAAAAAATCATGCGAACTCGCAAAAATAAAAAAATCCGCAAACAAACGAAAATTTGCGGATTTTGCGGACCGCGAGTACGCTTTCGCGTGAATTTGCATACCGCAAATTCGCAAAATTCCCTCATACTTACCTTGCAGCAAAACACAGCAAGTGTGAGAAATATAAGGCTTTTTCCACGCCAACTGCATAAGCTGCTGTGGACCAAAAAGCCAAGAGACACCTAAAGTAAGGTAAATGAAATAATTCAAAGCATTGAAAAGTTAAAACATTAAGTGCCAGTGTAAAAACAGATCAAAGTTACTGCTTGCCTGAAGCCTAAAGGCAGCGCTTCAATGCAGGCATCAGGTCTAAATAGCCAGGTTGGAAATGCGCTGCTAGACAGCTAACCTACTTTCCAGCAACACACAGGAAGTGAGAAAAGTATGGGGCTTCTCCGCGCAAAAAGTACAAGCTGCGGTGAACCAAAAAGCTAAGCAACATCTAAAGTAAGGTAAATGAAATCATTCAAATCAGTGAAAAGTTAAAACTTCAAGTGCCAGGCTAAAAACATCTCAAAGCAACTGCTTGTGTGAAGTCTAATGGTCTGTGTCATTGTTTAGGATCCTGTTGATGAGGGCTTGCGATGTGAAGTCTGGTGTTGTGCAGTCAAGGTAATACATTGGTTCCAAGGGGCTGCAAGACTGCGATGTGGAGTCCATTTAAAGACCACATGCTGTCAAGAGTTAAATATCAACATTTCTCAGTGAGCTTGAAAGTATCATCCCAATTAAATTCACATTCTTTCTGCTCTAAATTCAAAACATGTGCAAATTGAAACCAGATTCCTCTGGACAGGTTTCTACCTTTTTGTTCTCCCGATGAAGACCCCATGTAAATTACTTTGAGGGAGTCGAAACGCTGATGGACTAGTGTCCACCCATAACATTGATTGTCAAACTATTGACACTGAAATGCTCATAACATTAGGCTTCTAAGAAATGGTTATGTGTCCGATCTGTGGGGACCCATTGTACACATTGCAAACATTGTTGGTGGAATATATGTTTGCTTCTCTATGGCTCACTTAAATACACTGGCACTGTACCGTCACTTGGAGCACCTGCATTGATTTTGACTACTTTGATTATCCTTTGACTTCTTTGTTATGTTAATTTAAATGCAGATCATCAATCATCATTTGTGCTGATTCAAATTAAATATTGAATGAGTTCTAGGGGAGCATTGTTTAAAATAAGATGTGGAGTCTGGCATGATCGTCGAGGCTGTCTGCGCCAAGGATGCGCCATGCAGCAGTGGTTCTGATGTGGCAATGGTCTGAGTTGCAATGGGGATATTTGCATCAGAGAACATCCATGCAGTGGGTGTGATGCATCAATTCTGCTTGGGATTATGCTGTGCAGCATAGGAGAGGTGGAACACCTTAGGTCAACTTCCAAGAGACCAGGACTGAGGTAGTACTGCGTGGCTGGATTGACTCACAAATGGCAGGGTCCAGGTGTTGGAGTGTAAGTTATGGGAGCATTCTGTCACAGAGGCTCAAGTCAGGAGGCCAGCCAACTAGCCCTTGTAGTCCATCTGGTGGTCCTTGGATCAACAAATGCAGGTCCAGTCCTTTCCACTCAGGCAGGAGGGCAGAAAGCAGCAGGTCCACACAGCAGGGCATTAGTCCTTCAGAACAGTAGTCCAGCAGAGTGGCAGTAATTTCAGCAGGACAGCAGTTAATCTTCCTGGCATAGTATCCAGAGGTCCATAGATGTACTGAAAAATTGGTGTCTGAGGTCCATTACTTATATACCCAAATCTGCCTTTAAAGTGGGAGAAGCTTATGAAGGTTACCCTTTAAATATACATGTTTTCTACCTTCACGGCCCTGGACTAACTAAAAGGGGGTATGCAGTCCTTTGTATGGAGCCAGGGCAAACATATTCAAGTGCAAGTAGAGCTGTGCCCAGCTCCTCCCTCCCATCCTGCCAGTGAGGGCCAATCAAGGCAAACCTAGGTTCTCCCTAGGGGTGTCTTATATGTATTAAAAAGTAGGCCTGGGCAGAGTTTGGAGATTCATGCTATGCAGAACTCCACAAAGTGGCTGAAGACCTCCGCTAAGCTACACAGAGTTCCAGGATCAAGCAGAGTTTCCTGGTATGCCCGTTCAAGCTGCATTTGACATTAAACGCACCATTGGAAGTTGCACACGAATGGTGCCATGCGGTTCACATGGGAAAAGCCATCTGTTTTCTCTTTTCTGTTCGTGGTGCTGGGCCTATTTTTGAATCCACTGTCAATCCTTTCAATTCTCTTCCTTCCTAATCAATCTACCCCAAATTTTTATTTATTATCTAAGTGTGCGTTTCTGTGTCGTTGCATTTTACTTTTATTGATTTGTTTTTGTACTTTTTTATGTTTCCTTTGCTTACTTGGTATTTCATTTCCTTCCTTCCTTCCTTCCTTCCTTCCTTCCTTCCTTCCTTCCTTCCTTCCTTCCTTCCTTCCTTCCTTCCTTTTTTCCTTCCTTCCCTCCTTCCCTTGTTTTTCTTTTTCTCCTTCCACTCCGTGCCATGTAAGAACAGAGGAGGGGCAGTGCCACTCTGGTGTGTAGCCTCAGGCTATCTTCAGTTAGGTCACCTCCCCTCCATTCTGGCAGCAGGCAGCTGGCTTGGCAGTGGGTTCTCCCTGCAGGACCGTCAGCTGCACTGGGGAAGGGTGCACCGGGGTGTGCAGTGCACCAGCAGGTTCAGCACACCATCCAGAAGCTGATATACCACTGAACAGAAAACGGTAACTGAGAGCAGGATCTGCTCGACATACAGAATCCAGGTCTTAGTGAGTATCAATTATTTGTTCTGTTTGTGTTCTACAATACTAAAAAAAAGAATTCTGAATAGCATCCTGCTCACACTTTAAGGTAACTTACGTTCAGTTTACTTTTGAATATTATTATTATGTGATCCAGCATCAGCTAGATACATGCTCAGCGCTACATAATTATACTCATTGTCAATCACTATGGATGATTAAATAAAAAGCCATTTCAGACTCTTCTGTCCTCCTGTCATCATAGTGAACAAGTGATATCAGTGAGTTGATGTTCTTTGTGACTGTTTTATGTAGCTCGTACAGTCCCAAGCTATTTCGCACTGATGCGTAGTATGTAACTAAGCATTGCAAAAAAAGGGAGACTGAGTTGGTCCATAAAGAAGGCTGATACATGAGAATAGAATCAAAGATCATTCATTGCAAGCATTAGTTCCAAAATCCAGGTATTGGTACGGAACTTTGGAATAGGGTTTTCGGGCTTAATGTGGCCAACTCAACCGCAGTTGATAGACTCAAATCTAGTACTAAAGGCAATCTGTTTTAGATAAGTAAAATGTAACTGTGTTTACCTATCATAATATCCTTTGGGTAATTAACTCTACCACTGATATAGTTTTTTTATCTTCTTTATTTCTTACATCAACACCCAAGGAAAAGAAGAGGGGCAGTACAGAGGAGTGTTCAGGAAGGGCTGGGAGGGAGGCGCCAACCCCCAGCGCCACGGCTGAGGGCTCCACTCAGCCTAGTAAGTCCCATTATTTATTATTAATATTTCCCTAATGCTGGTGTTCATTATTGTTGTGGACTTAGGGTAGAATGTTGGGGTATTGAAGTGTTGGTGCTGGGTACCAGGACGGGAGTTGCTGCCTGGAGCCTGCTGTTGCTGGCGTGAAATAAAGTTGCTTTGACACTCTAACCTGCAGTCTTCATTTCATGTCGATGAGCATGGAGTACGAACCCAGACGTGCAAAGCATAATGGATTTGCTCCTTTCCTCTGCCCTTTATTTTACTTGTTGTTAATTTTTCTATACAGCCCCCAATCCAATTTTGTTTCATTCCTGTTATCCCTGCATTATCTTTTATACCTTATTTCATTATTTTTTTGGTACCTGACTTTTGCTGGTCATACTAGTCTAGAGGTGTGCACAGCAACCAGGGCGTCTGACTCCGGAGCGCAGATATCACAGTTTGATCCCTGGTGGCAGCTCAGCACCATGTGACTCTGGGCAATAGCTTACTTAATCTCACCATTGGCCCCCAGCACCTTGAGAGCCTTAAGGGTGAGTAGTTCGCACTTTAAAAATCCCGAATTTTAGTTTGCTTATATTCAGCTTTGTTGGTAATCATTTCCTTTCCCCTATATATCTGGTGGTATTGTGAATGGATGGATGGATGGATGGATGGATGCGATTTATGAAGGGCGTGGTTACCCTGGGGCGTCCCAGCACTACAGAACCCAGACTACTACAGACGGAAGGTGGAATCACAGGCCCTGAGGAAACAGGAAGGTTTTTAGTAGCTTGGGAAAGCGAAGAAGGTTAGGTTCAACTCGGAGCTTGAGTGGTAAAGAATTCCACAGGGTAGCTGCATTGATGGAAAACCTCCGTCCACCTGATCGTGCATTTTTTGCTCTGTGGACTTTGGCCCGACCTTCATGGTCTGAGCGGACGGGCCTATTAGCTTTCTAGGGGAGCACTAAGTCCTTCAGAATGGGGGGGCCCTTCCCTTGTAATTCTTTGTTAGCAATACAAAGGGATTTAAACTTTATCCTCTTGCTGATAGGTAGCCAATGCTGCATTCAAAGGTTTTGTTTTGTTTTGACCTTGCTCGAGTACCTGTTAGCAGCCTGGCTGCGGAATTCTGTATATGTTGGAGCTTGTTAATAGTCGCTTCAGGAGCGCCCAGGTATAAAGCGTTACTGAAGTCCAGCCTTGACAGGATCAAACCCTGAATCAAAAGTTTCCTTGAGGGAAGGGGAAGAAGAGGGAGAACCTTACGAGCTGTGCGAAGCAAGCCAAAACAAATGCCAGCTGTTTTCTTGGCTTGAACTTTGAACGAGATGTCCTGGTCGATCCATACTCCCAGACTTTTGATTTCACTTTTGGGAGGCGGGGGATCACCCATGCAGGCCGGCCAAATGGCATCAGGCAGTGATGTCATCTTATGCCCCAAGAGCATTAGCTCGGTTTTTGAGCCATTAAGTTTGAGTGCTGACTTACTCATCCATGTATGTATTTCGGCAAGGCATGAGTAAAGGGTTCCAGAACTTTGGTCCCGTTGGGTAAGTGAGACAACAAGTTGTGTGTCGTCAGCGTAGCTCACTATTTTTATCCCGAATGGAGCGACCACCTCCTCAAATGGGGACAAGTACAAGTTGGTACACCACACTGGAGGGGAATCAGACTAGATTGTGCATTGCCTTCCCAGACTTGATAATTCCGATTTTCTAGGAAGGAAGACAACCATGCCAATGCCATGCCTGAGACTCCGATGTTAAATAGGCACTGGATTAAGTTACGGTGGTTGACCATATCAAAGGCTGCACTCAGATCCAGGAGGATCACTGCCACTGATCCTCCTGAATCCAGAATGCACCTCGCCTCTTCCATAACTGCAATCAGGGCTGTTTCTGTTCCCTGACCAGGTCGGAAGCCTGTCTGCGAGCTCCGAAGTAGCTCGTTAGATTCCAGAAAAGTGGAAAGTTGCTGATTCACCATCTTCTCCGCAATCTTACTGAGTCCTGGTAGCAGTGATATGGGTCTAAAATTTGCCAATTCCGTGGGATCCATCTGAGGTTTTTTTAGTAGATCTTTTACAATCGCGCCTTTCCAGCTGGGGGGAACACAGTCTTGACAAAGAGAGGCATTAATTAGTTCAGTGGCTAGAGGTGATATGGTGGCAGAGACGTGTTTGAGAATGTACATAGGAGCAGGATCACTAGGTGATCCGCTTTTCATAGCCAAAAGGCTTTTTTCCACCTCTTCTACTGTGGCTGGAGAAAAGGTATTCATCTGAGGACCATGTGCATGAGCCTTATTACTCAAGTCTGGAGTATCTCCTAGTTGCGGCAGTGTTTTTAAAATGTTCTGGATTTTAGAATCAAAAAACATCGCAAACTGATTACATCTCACACCCGAGATGTCCGGGGCCAAGGGGGGATCAGGGATCTTTAATAATTCCTTCATGATCTACTGAACCCCCTCTCACCTCTCACAAACACACCAATTCCATGGATACTTTCGTTTTAACCATTTGAGACTTTGTACTCTTTTTAAATCATGTGTTTTATGTTACAATATTGTAAAGGTTTTAATTAACTACATACAATAAAATGTTCTTATTCCTTCATGATCTGGTACGTTTCTCTCAATGAGTTGGATGATGTCCTAATTTTCTCTTCAAAGAATGCACTCTTGGCCTTCTTGAGAGAAACTTTATAGGCCCTAAGACTAAGAACAGGTTTTTGGTCCTCTACTGTCGAATATGAAGATTGCGAGACCAAGTAAGCTAGTATCATAAACCATATTGGGTAAAGGAATGAATGGATGAAAGAAAGGGTAGAAACTGAATAGATGGATAATGGATTGGAAATTATTGATGAAAGACTGGATGAGAGCAAATAAAGCTCAAATAATTGTGGCTATGGGTGAATATAGAAGAATGAAATGATGATTCAATAAAGAGATTGCTTGTATGAATGAACAAGAGAGCTCTTCTGGACAGGGTCATGCTGCTCACCTGATTCACTTACTTTGTTTCATGGTTATGTTGCTCTGGTTCAAAGTGAGGCATATTTTCTTTACATTTTGTTCTAATCCCTTGACTCACTGTGTCTGGTAAGCGAGGCAGATATGTATTCCACCCATCTTCATTCATTAACCCCCTCCCTATGATTGGCATTTCACCACCCACGACTGAAGTGCACTATGGTTCAATTATGTGACTTCAGTGTACAATGTGCATCTGCTTCAGTTAATGTAGCCTTTACAAATGTCTCAATGGTGTGTTTCCCTTTGTCTACTCAATCACCTCTTAGAACATCACTCTTTTATTCTTGCCTAAGTTCTTCCATCCTAGCCTCCCAAAAAATTGAAAAATCCATTCTTGGCAGGTAGCACATTTTATTGCCATGTGAAGTGATTCTAAAATGTATTTCATGGTTTTCCATTAGAGATTTGATTCATGACTTTTGTCAACTACAGTGACTGAAAAAGTCAAAGTTTAATAGTCACATGACAAATCGATGATCAGTGACACCCTTCTATTCTATAGCAAAAGATCTACCTACCCGCCTAATCTCTTTATCTTACCCTGTAGTAGAGTAAGTCAAGTTTCCTTTTCTTACTGTCCCGCAAATTTATTTGTTGGAAATAATTTGTGTTGGGGGCAGAGGTCAGTGTGTAAAGTGGAACTAGGTGCCTGACTTGATTTCAACTTTCAGTTTGTCATATGGGATACTCTGCAATGAAGTGCAGTGCATCATTTTACCCAACATCTACCTACAACCGACACAATGATAATATCTGCCTTTTCTATACATGAGGTGTGTGATGTACTATGTTTTTTATCATTCATCTGTCTCTTAGGAGTCAGTGTGGAAAGTGAGCCATTTCGCAAAGAGTAGGGCCATTGCAATGAAAGATAGATAATTGTCAACTACAGCTGTCCCAGCTGCAGACAGTAGCAAGTAACCCAACCCGCTACCTAGCTTACCTCCCTTAATTTAGCACAATGCAACTTGCACTCCATAGTGATTAAGACCTTACCCAATATTGAGAGAAAATGTATTTGTGTCCGTTTATTAACTAGAAAAGCCTTTTAAAGAAAAAAAATCAGTCTTTTAATCCAGTGTTATTCTGCCTTAATACTTTTCTGTCAAACAGTCAGTGCATTTTAAGTTAAGCATGTGTGGATAAAATATAAAATTAGCCTTTTAACTCTTCTAATCATATTCACATCAAATTCCAATGGGCGCCGAGAGATGCCTTTGGGGATGATTCGTACGCCATTTAAATAATAATAATAATAATAACTAGGGGACCAGCTTACTGCTACTGTGCCACCCACTCATTTTAAACAATTGTTTGAACAGTGCAACATTTACAATTTGTTGTGTTTACTTATTGTTTTCCGGATATAGCTACCTATACTCGTCCACCCTTAGCACAGAGCAGGCAGGCAATAGCGGCCCATCTGTGGTGGCAGAGGCTGGGCCTTATCCAGCTGGAATATCAGTGGCTGGTGGCCCAGGCAGATGAGGTAGAAGAGGCTGGAATAGCTGCCTCTTAGCCGGGCCCCAGTGCAACCAGTCAGGTACAGCCTTCAGCCTCCCGGCCATTCCATCACTGGTGCCTGATGTCAAGGCCCCTTACTGGAACTTCTACCGCCCCTTCCTCTCTGACAGAAAATCACTGCAGCCCATCCTACAGTGCTTGACTGCATGGTGAAGCATGTTGAAAGCCGGCTTGAAAGGATAGAACATGGCTTGCACCAGCAGTGGACCCAAATGGACAATGCCCTCTTTTAGCTCCTTTTAAATACTGTTGTTTATTAGTAGGAGAGACATTTATAGGTGGATATGGTGGAAAGGGAGTTGGGATTGGGTTTTGAATTTGCTAGACTGTGTCCCATAGAGGTCGGCACTGCTGCGGCAGAGGCGCCGCAGCCACGCAGCATATTGTACCGGAGCTGCAGAAATTTTTGTGGCGGCCTGGGCTGAGGCTGCGTGGCAGACACTGCAGTCCGACGGTGCTCCCTCTGAATGACGGCCTGACCCGGCTCTTTCTTGGCAGGGGAGGGGCCCAGGAGCGGGGTCCGGACCCGTGGGACCTGGCTGTGTCGAGGCAGCACGAACAGCTTCGGTCCGGCGCGGCCAAGCGGGGCCGCTTTGAAGAGACGCGGACAGGTGGCGGCACTTATTCAGACCTGGGTAGGGGCCGATTAACTTACCCGAGAGCCGGGTACTGTGGAGGAGGCATCTGGAGCTCCCTGAGGGACGGCGCCCGGCATGTGTGACGCATTGTGCACTCAACTGGGGGGACAAGGCACTGTATTACACTGGCATATGCTGCCAAGGTACTCTGAGGCATGTGACCTGGAAGTACAGCGCGATAGCCAAGGTGCCCTGGTGACTGTATCAGGTGGAGGACGCAAGTGCAGGGGCACAATAGACAGATTGGCGGTGCTTGCTGAAGGGTAGCCCCCCGATATTATCCCAGCAGAAGGAATGATTTCGGGCTGGGAGTTCTGACCTAGGAGGACCTGGCCTATCGGAACCGGTGCGGGGGCCTGGCAGGTGCACATCTGTACAAGGCTGCAGAAATACAAACTAGGCGAGTGGGGGCATCTGCCAGGACTCTGGTGAGTGGCGCATGGCATGCCCTGGCGCCTGGTAACAGTGTGGAGGCAGTGGAGCGCCCTGGGAGGCAGTAGACCACGGGAGTGAGAGTGCATGTGCGGCTGGGGGAGCGGGACGACTTGGACTTGCCTGTTGCCACTGCCTCTGGGGAGCCCGGTTGGGACCTTTTTTCGCCCTTTCACTTGCTGGGGTCGCCGCCTGCCTCCTGCTGCCTGCTCCCATTTCCACCTGGGGAAGAACCGGCCGCCGCGTGGAGTGCAGGACAGGGAGTGCAATCCCCATCAGCCCACGGGAACCATGTGACCATAGCACAGCACCAGGAGGCGCATAAAATTAATGACAGTCCTCCCTCGCGGAACACCGGGCTAAGCCCGGGCAAAGGGCGGGCCCTCTCTGGCCAGAAGAGGTCAAGTCAGAACACCCATCTTGATCTTCCGGGACTAACGTAATGAACTAAGGTATGCTTGTCTACAGACTAATCATCTAGAAGCTGACAACGAACATCTTTGTCCTCTCCAAGTAGCACCATTGATGATTAAGATACCCACTGGTCCCAAACATAGGTGTGTGCTTTTGGGTTATAACCTAGTTGCACCATGACCCCTAAAGGGCCCCCCAAACAATCTTCTTCTCAGGGAGGGTCACTCAAGGGGACACTGGACCTGTATATAACAAGGGTAACATCGGCCATTGAGACAATAGAACACAGCCTTCCTAATGATACCACATGCTGCGTACTATCCCCTTCGATTCCCACGATTCACCAAACTCTTTACTACTTAGGGAACTTACTGCAATTTGCAATACTAGGTATATTCCTAGAGAGCAGGGAATTTAACAAACCGGTCCCCCAACGTGCCCTACTGGTATTGGATGCCCCGAGCCTAGGAAATCGTATCAACCTAATAAAAGCCCCCTGGAAACTCCTATCGCACTAACAGATAAATTTACCATTCAAGCGACAGCACATCCCCAGGTCTCTTCCCAGAGCAGAAAACGTAAAGGTATGGAACATAATGGGAAACCAGCGAAATACCAAAAAATAAACTCAAGCCCCCCTCCGGTTATGACACTACCACCCTCGAGACACCCAAAGCACGTCAAACACCGGAAACCCCTGTATCCCTCTTACCTTCTATTTTGCTGGTCCATCTAGAAGAACTGGTCAAAACCTTACTATCCCCGCTTATTGAGAGGATAGAGAGAATTGGGGTAAAGCTTTCAAAAATAGATGAAAATACCAAGCCAAACAACCAATCCCAGAGCATGGTTCCCTCAAATAAGCTTGACACCACTGTAAACAGCATCATTGCCCAGAGCCAGCTACTGGATCCCGTACCACTAGTTTTTAAAAGCAAGGAGGTACCCAAAAAATCGACAATGGCCCCTAGCTCTGCTCCCAGAGCAGGGTCGAACAAAGTAGGAATGAGTTGTGAAGGGTTAGCTGCAATTAATAAATGTATAAATTTACCACCGGAGGCAGCACCCTATATGTGTGTCCTCTCAGGAGTGCCTGAGCTCACAATCGGAAAAATTGAAGGTCACCAGGACCTTAAAAACAAAGTACAGTTTTGGCTGACGAAGAACAGACCCCTTCCATTTAATATTGACGGAAGAATTCTAAATGTAAGAAGGGTGGGGTGGATAGGTTCCCGACCCAAGAGCATAGCCAGAGACCTGTTAATTGTTAACTTCAGGGATAACCAGGTCGTCCCATATCTGCGTAGCTGGGAGCCACAAAGAGGAGATGGGCCAATAGCAACACAGGAATTGTGCGATTTCTACCCCAGAACTGCGTATTTTCCAACCACAAGATGGAGTGTAGAGGAAAACCACTGGGTGGACAGGAGGGGCCCTGTATCGATCAGCTACCCGCAGATACCCACATATATTCACCAAAACCTACTTTCTGGCTTAGATATGGTGATCCGATAGGACAAGGATATTGCCCCAATCAGTAATCATTAATGCACAGTTATTATTCTTTTTGTATGATGTACAATATCGCTTTGCCAAAATGTAACGAACCTCAACTTTTGTTTTTAATTGCTTTTTCCTTTAATTTGTAACTATTCCTGGAGGTGTTGACTGTTTATTGTTTGATCACAAGGAAAATTGGTCAACATTTTTGACTTTGTGTAATATTTTAATGTAAATGAATTTTGTACTTTGTATGATTTTATGGTTATTAATTTTTAACCGAATAAAGTACTTTGAATTGAATTGATTTGCTAGATATTTGGGCATTGGTTCTGGAATGGGGGTGGGTCAATTTGTTTGAGGAGAGGGATGGGTCTGTTGTGGGTGGATAGGGTGTTTTTTCTTTAAAAAAAACTAAAGGGTAGCATTTTATTTCTTTATGATTTATGCATGAGATAGTTTATTTGTGTTTTAATTTTACTTTGCACTACTGCCTTATATTTTACACAGCATGTTTTTCTAATCTGCATACAAACATGTATACCAGTTAGTTGTAATTAGTTTTACTCCTCTGTAACCATATTGACCACTAGGGGGATCCTGCAATGACCTATATTGACTACAACAACCTAGATAAACAATGTCATGCAGTTGAAGTTACTTGCACACATACTAAATTAACTAGTTTAATTCACTCCATAGTTCTCTTACCTAAATATAGAGGAAGCAATAAAAGGGAAGGCATCATAACTTCACAAGCAAGGTCCTACTCCCACCCAGGTGGGCTCCAACTGTAAGATTAATTGAAAGAATTACTTATTACAGCAACTAAATGAAAATAAAAACACTGAGTTAGTGGGTTATAAATTATACCATAGCTTTACAAAGAATTGAACCAGACTACTAAATGACACAACAAGGAATAACTGATGGTGATAAAATTGCAAAGACTGGCCAAACTAACTTCTTTTTAGCAATGAAGAGATACTATATAATTAAATCTAAAGTTACACAATATTTGAGTGATGAAAAGTTAACTCAGATTCTGGAGTGAACTAGGTTAAATATTAACACGACACAAGGCCTGAATGATGATGCTGACGCCTGATGTTCTTCTATATCTAGAAAATGAATCACTTTTATGTGCGGGTGGGTAAATTGGGCCAGTGTGGACTATTGCTTGGGTGATAGAGATCCTGCAGTGAGTTGTTGTTGCTTTCACCACATCTGCCCCACCAAGTGTGTGATCCATTTATGGTATAAATTAAGTCACACCTCGATAAATCTCACAGCCGGGGGGATCGGGGATAGGGGTTTCATAATGGGACTGGGGATTTGGGAGAAGTTCTGAAAAAGACAAACACTACACAAGGACAACATTCATCTGGGCGATGAGCAGCACATTATCGTCATCAATCTGTAATGGAAGGAATCAAAGGAATGATTATGACACAGTACAGTGAAATGCATTGCAAAAAGTCCTTCTGCCCCAGAGACCAAATTTATTGGCTCTCTAAATGTTCTGTCTTCTTGTCTTCTAGGTTTAATAAAATCTAATTATGAAGGAGTGAAACCTTCCAGTTCTAAAAATATGATTGCTAAATGAAAAATGATGCTGTATTGCATAATTAGGTGGTGCATCTGCATTCTCCTCAGGAATGACCATCATTCTTGGGTGCCTGTCTGGACTGGTCCAGTAGGTAAGCAGAAGGGTTAGGCTCACTTTCGCCTTTTGTTTGCGCAGGAGACAAGAAGGCCTGAAGATTGTAAAACAGAAACTGTATTTTAGCATGAAGGTGAAGGACAGAAGGAAGTTAAGCTTCATGAGGAGTGTACCAAGAAGACTCAGAGGCAGTGCAAAGAACAAGAGGACTAAGGGTTTGCCGTTTGTCACCACTGCAATACACACACTCAGCAACATTTTACAAATAAATACACCTCTCTCCATTCTGAATAGCTGAGTAATAGGCCTCAAAGCTATTGTTTCCCTTTGAAGTCAATACCTACTTTCTTCTAGCAGGTGATAAGGTAGTTCTACCCTGAGTTCTTCCATCCTCCTCCTGACTCTGAGTAACTCCGTCCCAGTCATGACCCAAGCAAAATAGATGTGTAGTGCACTGCTGTTGAAGAACAAGTAGAGAAACAGAATTGTATAATGTTTTTGTCTTTTCACTAAAGTGACTGTTCTGATCTCTAAAGAAAAAATTTGTAGACTCTGCAAGTAAATCTGGCTAAGTGTGAAAGAGCTAATCACCTCCAGGAGAACATGATCACCCATCATTCAGACCCCAAACATTGTAACTCATCTCAATGAACTTTTCAAATGACAGTTGAATACCCTTCATCACTGTCTGCCACCACATGAATCATGAATACCCACTCAGAATAATCCAATAATATAATATTAGTTGGTGCAATGGTTACCTGTTCCAATCCATGCACCGTGGCAATATTGTATCTTCCCTTTGTTATAAGCAACAGATAGACATTTGGCAGTCTTGTAAATCTAATGATCTTCTAGGGCAGCTCTCCTAGGTAATGAAAAAGCAGAAGGATCATAGAAGTGGACTGTACTATTTAATTTTGACAAAGTAAGTTTATAAAGGCTAATCGCTTCCAGGAAAAAAATATCACCCATCATTCCAGCCCCAAACATTGCAAATCAAATCAATCAATTTCCAAAATTACAGGTCAACGTCCTCCCTCACTGTCTGCCGCCACACGAATCATCAATCATTATTCACAATCACTCACTTACATTTTCAAAGTTGTGGTTACCTCATCCAAATCAAGCACAGGTAGGTTAGTAATAGGTACACACTTACATTTTTGATGCAGGCAGCACATCAAAATCTGGTATTGGCACTCTTGTAAATAAATGATCTCATGGCCCAGCCCTGCTAAGTGATGCAAAAAAGGATAGACATGCGAGGAAGGTAGGCATTATATACAATGTCATGAAGAAATTGTGGAGGTTTCTTCACTGCACACTGGTTCAGCTGCATTCCGGCAATAAATGTGACAAAAAATTGGTAGGCAGTATAAATCTGAAACCTAATGTTCCACTAGCAATTGTATTTTTTATTTTGCCAAGAAAGAAGTTCAACGAGAAATAATTTAAAAAGTCTATGGTGGCACTCAGTCCGGGAATTAGACTTCATCCTCAAACTCAGATGGTTCACACAGAAGTTGGTCAGCGAACACACATTAGTTGGACCAATCCTCCTCCTGTGCTGTTTCAGGAAATGTGTAATTGTGTGGTATAAAAAGTTGGCTCATTTCAATCACAGTCAATCTCTCCACATTTTGAGGTGAGAAACTGGTCATTCTCATTGTACCAACTGCACCAGCTGTACTGTACATGTGTTCAGCAGACACACTGGCTACAGTACAATGCAAATACTTTGTTGACAGTCTGCTGAGCTCTGGCCATTGCCACATCTTCCCATACCAATACAGCAATGGGTTTTGATCCACAAAGACCTCTTTTGGATCATCCAGATTCTCCTGGAACATCCTCTGGATCATCATTGGTGCTCCTATTTGCTCAACCTATTTTGCCAACACCTCTGCAGTGACCATAAGCCTTGTCAATTGAAAGCAATACAATGCAGAGGTTGGGTCCAGTCTTTCTATTGCTGTTGTTACTGGTGTTATAGTTGACATAATTATTGGCTGCTTTGAGACAAGACTGCCCTCTTTAGAAGTTGAGGTCGGCCTTCCAGAAGTGTGGGATGGGACTCTGAGTTCCAGCTGTTCTTCCAGATTTCCAGCTTGCTCAACAATCCACCTCTTGTATTTTGAAACATCTTCTCCAGAAAAAGGAATGAAATGTGACAGAATATTTCTTTATTTATTTATTTTATTTATTTTAAAAATGTATAAAGCGCAACATATACCCGTGGGTGTCTTGGCGCTATGACTTAGCTGACGATCTCAGATTGAGCATGTGTCTACCTTAGAAAATGTTGTCCTGATCGGTTTATTGGTCAAATAACCAGGTTTTTACCAACTTTCTGAATTGAAGTAACAAGGGTGCCAATTTTATTTCCTTTGGAAGCGTGTTCCAAAGTCTGGCTGCAGAATTGGTGAAACATCTGTCGCCCCATGTCACCGTCCTAGTGCGTGGCACTACCAGTAGATGTCTCTGTTCAGATCGTAAGGATCTTTTCGGTAGGTAGTGGAAGAGTTTCTGTTTGAGAAATGCTGGTCCAAGACCTTTGTGAGCTTTATAGGTGAGACACAAGGTCTTGAATCTAATGCGATTTCTCACCGTTAACCAGTGGTAGTTCCTTATCGCTTGCTTGGTGGACTGAAACTTGGGAATGCCAGCTAGTAGCCTTGCGGCAGCATTTTGTATAAGCTGCAGTTTGTCCACCACCCGTGCCTGAGCATTTACAAATAATCCGTTGCAATAATCAAGTGATGAGAGTACTAAGGAGCTCACCACTGTTTTCCTTGTACTCTCAGGAAGATAGGGCAGGATTTTCCTGATGATCTTAAGCTTATAGAAGGCAGACGACGCAACCTGATTGGCATGGCTGGAGAAGTTAAGATTGTCGTCGAATATTATTCCTAAATTCCTGACCTTTTGCACAGGTTCTGGGGGGGCTCCGAGTGGGGTCGGCCACCAAGAGGTGGACCACAGTGGCGATAGTTTTCCAAAGATCATTACCTCAGTTTTGTCTGAGTTGAGACGCAAGCAGTTCTCAGACATCCATTCCTTGATGGCCAGCATGCCTTCTTGGAACCTGGCGGCTACCTCCTCACCATCATTCTTAATTGCGATCACCAATTGGGTGTCGTCGGCGTATGAGGTAAGGCTCATCCGGTAGTTCTTGATTACCCTCGCTAAGTCCGACACATAGATGTTAAAAAGTGTCGGACTTAGGGATGAGCCCTGCGGAACGCCACATGGGAGGGCGAGCTCAGTAGACTGAAATGCGCCCAGGGTCACTGCTTGCGTTCTGTTGGACAGAAATGAAGCCAGAAGCTCCTTGGCCCCTGAGCGAATGCCCATTTCCTCGACCCGGTCAATCAGGACAGCATGATGGACCGTGTCGAAGGCCGCCGAGAGATCCAGCAGGACCAGTATCGCTGTTCCTCCTTGGTCCCAGATGGTTCTGATGTCATCGGCAGCCTTTATGAGAGCAGTCTCTGTTCCATGAAGTTTCCGGAACCCAAACTGAGACTCGTTCAGGAGGTTGTTTTGTTCGATATATTCAGCTAGTTGGCTGTTCATCGCTTTCTCCACTATTTTGGCCAGGAAAGGCAGGCTGGTGATAGGTCTATAGTTTTTGAGGGTTGTTTTATCTAGACCAGTTTTTTTGAGGAGGGGTTTCAGTAGAGTATTTTTTAACTTATCTGGGAAGATCCCGGATTGGAACATGGCGTTGCAAATAGGAGTAATGACTTCACTAACCACGTCAATTACTGGAATGAAAATTTTAGGGGGGCAGGGATCTAGGGATGAGCCTGTTTTTACCTGTCTCATGAGATCTCTTATCTCCTGATTCGTCACATCCCTGAATCTAGTAAACGAACAATCCGGGTTATTTCTTGGTAGTTTAGGTTGTGTGTTGGTATTTGATAAAGTAACCGAAAATTCCGAATATATGTTGTTTACTTTTGAAAAGAAGAAACCTGCTAAATTATTGCAGAATTCCTGTGAATGGGGAGGGCTCAAGTCTACCACTTTCCCTGCCAGAGTCTTGACTACTTCAAACAATTGTCGACTTGAGTTTTTTGATTTGTTAATTTGCTGCTCAAAGTAGTTCTTTTTTTCCTCCTGAATCATTTTTTTATAGATGATAAGTTCGTCTTTGTACTTGGCTTTGCTTATGTTGTCATACGTCTTGCGCCAGGTTCTTTCCTGGTTCCTGCAGATCTGTTTTTGCTTTCTGAGGGTCTCTGAGTACCACGGTGCTGAAGGAACTTTCCTGTTTTTCGATATGGTTTTTAGTGGAGCATGCATGTCCACCGCATTGCCTACCCAATTGAGAAACTGGCCTACTGCTTCAGTAGGGTCTGACTGAATATTCGGGCGAGTGTTAGACAAGGACATCCTGAAGGTTTCGTAATCGATGTCCTTCCATACTCTGAATTTATTTTGGAAAGGGGTCTGTTTGGCGGGGTTGGTTCGTTTAATTAGTAAATGACACAAAATGGCATGGTGGTCTGTCCATGTGAGAGGCAGTATTTTAGATACCTCCAACTCACTGATGTTGGAAAAGATGGCATCCAAGGTATGTCCAGCATCATGTGTTGGTGCTTTTATGTGCTGGTTTAAACCCAGTGTGTGACATTCTGCTAGTAGAGCTTGTGTATCAGCCTCGTCTGTCTTGTCCAGATGGAAATTTATGTCTCCTAATGCCATAAAGGAGTCCTCAATGGCTAGAGGTTCCATCCAAGAAGTAAAGGCGGAAAGAAATTCTGCGCGAGGTCCTGGTGGTCTATAGATGAGCACTCCCTTAAGGTTATGTGATGCGTTCAGATTGATGGCAAAGTGTAACGCCTCACATGCAGGCGATGGTACCGGGGAAATTCTGACTGGGAAAATATCCCGGGTGATAATTGCCAGGCCTCCTCCTCTTTTTCCCCCCTGTCTGTCTCGCCTATACACCTTAAAGCCGTCTGGTACTGCTACCTGAAGGTCGGGCTCGGATGTATCATCCATCCATGTTTCAGTTACAAAAAGGATATCTATTGCGTGGTCCACAATTAGATCGGCGATATCCTGCCTATGCCTAGCCAGGGAGCGAGCGTTAATGAGGGAAATGGATATAGTAGTATGTTTGGCGGTGCCCTCAGTCAGATGTTTGACTTTGTTATTGATTAGGGGAATGGTGGATTTACAGTCCCTGCATCCAATTTCAATTTGATCTGAAAGATCCTCTGGGTTGTGCTGGCTACAAGTCGTCAATTGTCCTGGATTCAACTTACGTATTTCTTCAGAGGAGTAAGTTATCCTTTCGATATCAAATGACACAGGGGGTATGGCGCTGGGCGCGTGTCCGGCGCGGACGGGCGCAGATGGGCTTGCCTCCGGCGCGCCGCCGGCGCGCCCGCTCCGCACGCCCGCTGCATGGACGGGGTGGACGTCTGCTTTTATCCAGTCTTGAGGAGGGTGGGAGGCGTCCAGCTACTGGACCGCCACCCTTCCTACCTCCAGTATGGCGCCCACGTCAGCCCGTATTCTGCTGCGTAGAGCGTGGTGAAGCGGCGATTTTTAACAAAGGGGTCTGTGAATTAAAATGAATCCAAGTTGGAAAGTATGGCAACAGAAAATAATTCACACAATTTAAAAACACTGTTCATCACAATACAGATCCCCCGGCTTCCGCCTCAGGGGTGAGAGACTAGCTATCAGTCAACACGCGTGCGTTATCACGTTGCTTAAGTAGACCGGGAGGGCAGGAGGCGTCCAGCTACTGGACCGCCACCCTTCCTACCTCCAGTATGGCGCCCACGTCAGCCCGTATTCTGCTGCGTAGAGCGTGGTGAAGCGGCGATTTTTAACAAAGGGGTCTGTGAATTAAAATGAATCCAAGTTGGAAAGTATGGCAACAGAAAATAATGCACACAATTTAAAAACACTGTTAATCACAATACAGATCCCCCGGCTTCCGCCTCAGGGGTGAGAGACTAGCTATCAGTCAACGCGCGTGCGTTATCGCGTTGCCTAAGTAGACCGGGAGGGCGGGAGGCGTCCAGCTACTGGACCGCCACCCTTCCTACCTCCAGTATGGCGCCCACGTCAGCCCGTATTCTGCTGCGTAGAGCGTGGTGAAGCGGCGATTTTTAACAAGGGGGTCTGTGAATTAAAATGAATCCAAGTTGGAAAGTTTGGCAACAGAAAATAATGCACACAATTTAAAAACACTGTTAATCACAATACAGATCCCCCGGCTTCCGCCTCAGGGGTGAGAGACTAGCTATCAGTCAACACGCGTGCGTTATCACGTTGCTTAAGTAGACCGGGAGGGCAGGAGGCGTCCAGCTACTGGACCGCCACCCTTCCTACCTCCAGTATGGCGCCCACGTCAGCCCGTATTCTGCTGCGTAGAGCGTGGTGAAGCGGCGATTTTTAACAAAGGGGTCTGTGAATTAAAATGAATCCAAGTTGGAAAGTATGGCAACAGAAAATAATGCACACAATTTAAAAACACTGTTAATCACAATACAGATCCCCCGGCTTCCGCCTCAGGGGTGAGAGACTAGCTATCAGTCAACGCGCGTGCGTTATCGCGTTGCCTAAGTAGACCGGGAGGGCGGGAGGCGTCCAGCTACTGGACCGCCACCCTTCCTACCTCCAGTATGGCGCCCACGTCAGCCCGTATTCTGCTGCGTAGAGCGTGGTGAAGCGGCGATTTTTAACAAGGGGGTCTGTGAATTAAAATGAATCCAAGTTGGAAAGTTTGGCAACAGAAAATAATGCACACAATTTAAAAACACTGTTAATCACAATACAGATCCCCCGGCTTCCGCCTCAGGGGTGAGAGACTAGCTATCAGTCTCTCACCATGTATCAAGTAGAGAGGCTCAGATGTACTCTTTTGATGTTGATGTTGTCTTGCAGCCTTGCCTTGGAAGCCAATCCAAAGAGTAGGCTCTCAATAAATGCAAGCTCTTCTGTGTTTTTGTTCACACCTGCAGGAGCAAGCCTTTCAGACATCCTTAAGCTGTAGCAGATGCATCATATTTGGCCCATCGTACTGCCCCCTTGATATCTTCCATTGTGAAAACTTCAAAAGGGACTAGCATCTGTGTCAGGCATTTGACTAGGCCCCATTTCTCTACATCTATGGTCATAGTTTTCCCAACTGCATCACATCCTCTTTGAATGACATAGTGATTCATCTGTTTGTACTGCTCAAACAAATGTTGTATCATGGAAAAGGTTGAGTTCCAACGTGTTGGCACCTCTTGCATCAGTGCTTTAAATGGTACTCTATTAAGCACACTGAATAATCTACATTTATTTACAGGCTTGAAAAGAATAGCTGAAATAAGTGCAGATTCTTCTGCAGGTGGTCAGTATGTTGCTGACTATTTCTTCTTTTTTTTATAAAGTCATGTACCACCAAGTTGATGCAATAGGCCAAACACAGGACCCTAAAATATCCACCATCTGCTATGGCCCTGACTATGTTACTGCCATTGTCAAAGGTAAGAAATCCAATTGTGCGATCTCTGCGTCACTTTTCTGTTAAATTGGTCAAAGATGTTTAGAGTTGTTTGTGATTTCTTCATGGCACATATGGCCACTGTTACATGGAGCCAAATGCTGTTAAAACTTTGTTCAGGGCCAAGACCTGTAGATATATTTTGCTTTACACAGTCGTAATAGATCCAGTGGGCAGTGATGCACAAGTGATCAGTTGCCTGGCAACTGGTCCACATGCCTGTAGTCAGGTGAATAGTGTGAACAACACTTAGCTGCAAAGCTTGTCCAACCAATTGCAGCAAATTGTGATGCAGTGCCATACATTATAAGAATCACTCTCCTTCCTCAAAAGAAAAAGGGCAGAGGCCCATCTCTAACATTTTTTCCAGCTTACCATTGTAGAAACATGCCATTGTGTGGTTGCAGTCATAGGGCTCCTCCTGCCTGAACATGCCCTTATAGAAGCCTGTATTTTTTACTTCTTTTCTGGTGCCACTGATGCACGTGGCTTTTGAGAAGTAGGTGGGGGTAGTCTCAGTGAGCTTTGAAGAGGGCAGTCCTTTTATGCCGTGGTGTCCCTATCTGACTTTGAGTCTTGTGCCATTGTGAAGTCACTGAGGCAGTTAGCCCTGCTGGTGCACTGCTTGGGAAAGGGCTGCTTTGTGTGATGATGTCACCCTCTTCTTCCTAATCAATAACAATATACAAATAATCTGGTAGTCTGACGAGGGATAAAAAACTACAGAGACTGGAGGAACAGGTTCCAAATTTGATCACCCATAAAAATTACAAATAGTGACCATTATCATTACTGTGGCATACACGACTCCATAATAGTAGAAACCCTAAGGAGGGGAAAAGAAAATAAGGATTTCCATCAACTGCCCTTATTGGCCAGTGTCATCATTTGGAACTCCAAAGGTACCCCTGTCACTTCAGCTCTACTGGCAGCAAGCCAGAGGCTGGTGAAGTAGGTGTTGTAAGAGACCAATGAAGAAAGGTAAAGAAAGATTGACAGCCTAATTATTCAAAAGGTATACTGACTGAAACAATCAATAATGCAGTGCAAAAGGTAATAACTAAGTGTAGATGAAGTTAAAAAAGGTTCAGCAGCAATCCAAACAACTATATTAATGACTGCTGTTGATCTTAATAAAAAGTGTCGGCATGTAACAAATATGCCGGATGTTTTGGTCTACTAGTTTCAGTCGTTCTGGGTCACAGAGCCCCAGCTTTCTTCAGGACCTTCAAATGAGAGCTACTGCATAAAGTGCAAATTGAAAACAGTGAAACAAATATGCAAAGGGAACAAAAAACAGAAAACATATAGTTGTCGCAGTAACATTACTTGTGATCATTCACAATACCTCTATACAGGAAGGATGGCTATTCATACCTGTGAGGATAGAAAGAGCATACGGAGCTGTAAGTGTGCTTCATAAACCCATGAACCCATAACCTCCATATTGCTCAGTAGTTTCAACCAAATATAATAACGTGATTGTACACTAACCTATCCTGTGTGAGGTTTGAGCCTCACCTCACCCAGCTCAGACTCAGGTCAAGGGAGGCACCGCCCTACAGTAAAAAACATACAGGAACTGCCTATAAATAAAGCTGTTGGTTAAGCCTTAACCGGCCATTCTGTAAACATTACCCTGCCCAAAGGGACTTGCCAGAAAGGAAACATAGCTGACCAACTGTTCTTGCCAAAGTACTGACTTAAGAGTGCCGTAGTAGTGATCCTAATTATTAATTAGTAGGAAGCATACTTTTATTTGTATTAATTGGTAAATAAATTTAATTAATTTTAAATAATAATTAATTAGTAGATGTAATTTATAAGTATGTAATTTAAACCCCTACGCTATCCAACACTTTCCCTACTGTTGCACTCTCTGGAGTTGGAATAGTAATTGTTACCCCTACGCTATCCAACACTTTCCCTACTCTTGCACTCTCTGGAGTGGGAATAGTAATTTTTACCCCTATGCTATCCATCACTTTCCCTACTGTTGCACTCTCTGGAGTTGGAATAGTAATTGTTACCCCTACGCTATCCAACACTTTCCCTACTGTTGCACTCTCTGGAGGGGGAATCGTATTTGTTACCCCTACGCTATCCAACACTTTCCCTACTGTTGCACTCTCTGGAATTGTATTAGTAATTGTTACCCCTACGCTATCCAACACTTTCCCTACTGTTGCACTCTCTGGAGTTAGAATAGTAATTTTTAATCCTACGCTATCCAACACTTTCCCTACTGTTGCACTCTCTTGAGTTGGAATAGTAATTGTTACCCCTACGCTATCCAACACTTTCCCTACTGTTGCATTCTCTGGAGTGGAAATAGTAATTTTTACCACTACGCTATCCAACTCTTTCCCTACTGTTGCACTCTCTGGAGTTGGAATAGTAATTGTTT
The DNA here is from genome assembly GCF_964263255.1 of Lissotriton vulgaris. Lineage (NCBI taxonomy): Eukaryota > Metazoa > Chordata > Amphibia > Caudata > Salamandridae > Lissotriton > Lissotriton vulgaris. The sequence continues at coordinate 1,591,987,251 of NC_141687.1, forward strand.
CCCCTACGCTATCCAACACTTTCCCTACTGTTGCACTCTCTGGAGTTGGAATAGTAATTTTTAAACCTACGCTATCCAACAATTTCCCTACTGTTGCACTCTCTGGAGTTGGAATAGTAATTTTTAATCCTACGCTATCCAACACTTTCCCTACTGTTGCACTCTTTGGAGTTGGAATAGTAATTGTTACCCTGACGCTATCCAACACTTTCCCTACTGTTGCACTCTCTGGAGTTGGAATAGTAATTTTTAATCCTACGCTATCCAACACTTTCCCTACTATTGCACTCTCTGGAGTTGGAATAGTAATTCTTACCCTGACGCTATCCAACACTTTCCCTACTGTTGCACTCTCTGGAGTTGGAATAGTAATTTTTAATCCAACGCTATCCAACACTTTCCCTACTGTTGCACTCTCTGGAGTTGGAATAGTAATTGTTACCCTGACGCTATCCAACACTTTCCCTACTGTTGCACTCTCTGGAGTGGGAATAGTAATTTTTACCCCTACGCTATCTAAAACTTTCCCTACTGTTGCACTCTCTGGAGTATGAATATTAATAGTTACCCCTACGCTATCTAACACTTTCCCTACTGTTGCACTCTCTGGAGTGGGAATAGTAATTGTTACTGCTACGCTATCCAACACTTTCCCTACTGTCGCACTCTCTGGAGTGGGAATAGTAATTTTTACTCATACGCTATCTAAAATGTATTTAGCTTTTTTATTAGTATTATGTTGTTATTAATTGTTATTTATGTGAATATTTTATGTAAATAAATGTATTAATAATGTATTAAATTTGTATTTGTTTTTAAGTTATGACAATAATTAATTTAGAGTTATTATTAATGAAAAATATATTATGTATTATATATTTATTAACATTAATTTGTATTACATTATGTATTAATTTTAAATATTATAGTACATTTTTAAATATGTTTATTACATGTATAAGTATTATTTTGTTAATGTTACTTTTTTATTATATTTAAAAAAACGATTTTTTAAATAAACAATATTTTTGTCATTCTATATTTTATTTTAGATATTTTTGTACTTACCTTGTTAGGGATAGGATCCTATAAAAAACGATATTTTACAAAAAACGATATTTTTGTATATCTATATTTTTGTTTTCGATATTTTGTCAGACATTCGACCACAACAACCTGCAGATTTGTTACATGCTGACACTTTTTATTAAGATCAACAGCAGTCATTAATAAAGTTGTTTGGATTGCTGCTGAACCTTTTTTAACTTCACCTACACTTAGTTATTTCCCTTTGCACTGCATTATTGATTGTTTCGGTCAGTATACCTTTTGGATAATTAGGCTGTCAATCTTTCTTTTCCTTTCTTCATTGGTCTCTTACAAGCCCTACCTCACCAGCCTCTGGCTTGCTGCCAGTAGAACTGAGGTGACAGGGGTACCTTTGGAGTTCCAAATGATGAAACTGGCCACTAAGGGCAGTTGATGGAAATCCTTATTTTCTTTTCCCCTCCTCAGGGTTTCTACTGTCATGGAGTCGTGTATGCCACAGTAATGATAGTGGTCACCATTTTCATTTTTTATGGGTGATCAAATTTCGAACCTGTTCCTCCAGTCTCTGTAGTTTTTTATCCCTCGTAAGACTACCAGATTATTTGTATATTGTTATTGATTGGATTTGGGGATTGAATCTGGTGTAGTCTTTAAACTTTTCCCTTTGACCCTTGCTCCTTTGTGGAGTGTTATTTTTTAGTAACCCTCTTCTTCCTCCCAACATGATTGGACTTATAGCTAACATTCCCCGGCTCCCCTCACCTTTACCACCACAACCATGTTGAACAATTGTTTTAAAGTGCTCCTCCAACTGGATTGTGTTTTTTACTGAAATAGGTTGTTTGGCCTCCAGTACTATAATCAGCACCAGGTTTTGATGAACATTTGTGTGGCAAATAGTGCATACTGCAATGATTTCCCCCTCTTAGTTTGCCATACAAAAGTCCAAAACTGGGGATTAGTGCCTTTTTACTGGGCTACTACCAAAGCCTGAAGAAGAACTGAAGATAGGTGGGTGTGTCGTGGATTGCCTCTCTGCAGTACAACATTTACTGTGGTAGTGGTTAGTGCAGGGCTCAGCTGTGGATTTGCAAATATGGGTGCAGACAGTGCTACCTATGCCACATCCCTGGGATCAGGTTGAATAGCAATGTCGACTCCTCTGTATCACCTTCCACAATGACTAACTCATCATCATCCTCCTCTTCATCATCCCCTTGCATGATTCTAATGCTTTCAGGAACTTTCCTTTTTCCTTGCCCCTCCTGGCGGGGTAAACTCCATGTCCCTCTCATCCTCATCAGAAGTGGAGCTTGAAGAAGATGTTGGAGTAGTATCCTTTTTTCCCTTGCTGGTGGTCTGTGTGCCAATTATTCTAAAAGACTAGGTTCTTGCTCGGAAGGATGCTCAACCTCCCATTCTTCTCCAACATCAGGAAGATGTACTATTAGTAGCTGTGTCTGCCATCCACTTTGCTCTGTTTCCTGAAGCGTTTGGGTACGACATTAGGAAAGGGTCAAATCCAAATTAACTTCACTGCTTGACGGCATTGCCATAATTGCAGTATCTACCACACTGACAGAAATGGTCTTGGGCTTAGGTTTGAATGGTGCTGTTGATGTGGGAGTGTAGCTCTCAAATTGCTCCTTGGAGGCCGGTACAGCAATTAACGACATAGTCCAAAAAATGTTTGTGCTGACACGCCACTGGTGGGTAGCTGCTTCTTCTTACTAACCACTTTCTTAGAAGCATCTTTCTTTGGGGCCATCTTAAAGCTCTCAATTGGCAGTTGCATTAAATTGCACAAGCAGATGAGATTGGAGGATTGACATGTGACATCACTGCACAAGCATTCTGTCTGGTAGTACTGCGGGTGATGTCTCTCCTCTTGTGTACTTAAAAGCAAAAAGCAAGAAAAACATTCAATAAAACTTGGCAGTGTTGCAGTTTGAATTCGTACAGACTAAGGCAAAATTAATGGGGATGTTTACTTAGATAATACCCACTTTAAAATCAAAACACATCACCATATCATACAATGTAATTACCCATTGGGATAACCCACATTATACAGATAGAGCTCTTTCATTTATGTCCAGATATTGTAAAGGAGATTCCTGTGGTACTTACAGAACTACATGGTCAAATGGAATAATAATCTTTTAAAAAAGGGAGGTTAGTATGCACCTATGGCAGGCAATGTGTTCTAGAGGGAATTGGAATAATCAATACACAAATAAATGATGCTGATGTGTCTACAGTGCACAGCTGTCAGATTGTCCAATGGAATTATGCCTAAATAACTGAATGCTGCTGTAAATAAAAACCTAAATATATATATATATATAACTATATATATAACTATAACTATATATGGTCTATAACCTATGGTTTTTTCAGTGAATGTCATTGGTTTTTTAAAAGCTAATATCTATAGCTGTAAAATATATTCTTTATTAAGTGACGTATCACGTAGCCCATGAGATGCCTCATGATGCATCGTATAACCGTGACGTATCGTCTCTGCAGCGCAAACCAAACCCAAAACGTAACCGCGCTAGAACCCGCTTAAAGATATATATATATTTTTTAACCTTAATTAGACAAAATCCACACGTGCACATATCACAAACGTTCAAAAAACACAATATGTCGGACTCCCGTTACGCTGCCGGTTAGCTGCCCGGTTAACATACGAGGAAGCACCTTTACCACGAAAAATCGCAATTTTTTTTTCTTATGCCCCGCAGGGAACTTTAATAGCCCCCTCATCAATCCTAGGGGTTCAGGAGGGGTCTGCCTTACCCCTTTCATTCATTTACACCTTTTTTTTTCCACCTCTTGTCTCTCGATCCTACCGAGAGACAAGATGGCGGCCGCTCCGGACTGTTTACAATGTTGACAGCCAATCAGCTACTCCTCAGACTCCCGTTACACTGCCGGTTAGCTTCCCGGTTAGCTGCCCGGTTAGCTGCCCGGTTCGCGTACCAAGACGCGTCTCTACGGCGAAAAAATCGGATTTTTTTTTTTTTTTTTTTGGCCCTGCGTGGCTTTATAATATCCCCCTCATCAATCCTATGGGGTCAGAAGGGGTCTACCTTGCCCTCTTTCCTTCATTTCCCCCTTTGTTTTGGTCTCCTCTTGTCTCTCGATCCTACCGAGAGACAAGATGGCGGCCGCTCCGGACTGTTTAGAATGTTGACAAACACCGGAGAGCCAATCAGCTTCGCTTCGCAAAGTTCCGATACGCGAAAAGTACGCGAACCGGAGCGCAGCCCGGAGCGCTGTTACAGATATATATCTTGTTTTAAACGTTAATTTCTCAAAATCCACTGAAGCACATATATTGAGACCTAGCAAAGGCACATCGGGCTAACAGTCCCTACAATTTTGCCAAGTTTCGTGGAAATCCATTCAGCCGTTCGGGCTAAAAGTGAGGCCAACCGCCCTATGGAAATTAACATGGGAAAAACGCGTTTTGGGACCCCCCTTTTTTCTCGGCCCCCCCTTGACGAACCCCCCCCAAATTTCCAGGAGCTGCTCAGAAACAAAATATGCCATTTTCCTGAAAATTTCAGCCAATTCCGTCCACAAACGCCAAAGTTATTAGGCATAGAATTTTCAAAAGTTCCATAGAGAAAAAATCCTAACTATATATACCTACTGGCTATCGCCAGTAGGTAATATATATAATATATATATATATTATATATATATATATATATATAATATATATAATATATATATATATATATATATATATATATATATATATATATATATATATATATATCTATATCTATATCTATAAATATATATATATATATATATATATATATATATATATATAGATAGATATATATATATATATATATATATGTATATATGTATATATATATGTATATGTATATATGTATATGTATATATATATATATATATATATATATATATATATATATATCTATCTATATATATATATAGGAGTGCTGCAGAGACTTATAGTCAGCTGGGCGCACTTACTGTCAGTCGGGCAGAGGCGTCTGAAGAAGGCTCACGCTGAAATGCATCACGCTGTATCTGCCTAAATAATAAAGAAACCTCGACATAAGTCCCCGCCTGTGGCTCCTTCCTTTGGCAAGTCTGGAGGTGGTGTTTGATGTTTTCGTGTCGACCAGGGACACGTTAAGGAGCTCACGTTTCGGAAGTTGGCTGCCTTTCATCTGGTGTCTGCGCAAGCAGTGTGTTTCTCGTCAAGGGATTGACAGCAGGCAGCTCACCTACAGCGAAGCAGGACTTGCATGGGACGCTGCTACATGGCAGTCCGTGACTTCACGGATGGTACCGGTACACTGCTACCAGCCCACGACCCGGCGGACCTGTCAGCTGCAGGGTGAAACGGATAGCGGGGACTTGAGAGGCTCTTGAATTTTTAATAGACTGTTGCGAGTCCGTCCAGCCCTGCATGAATAAACCGCCACAAACACTAGGATTCAACCTTGGTTTCCCTTCGTCACTTCAACCCGGTTTTGAAGTATGCTGGGAGTTATAGTGTGAACAGCTCCACGCTGCAACTGACTATCACATGGCTTTGGGGAGGCGGGCACTCACCAATTAGGAGTGCTGCAGAGACTTATAGTCAGCTGGGCGCACTTACTGTCAGTCGGGCAGAGGCGTCTGAAGAAGGCTCACGCTGAAATGCATCACGCTGTATCTGCCTAAATAATAAAGAAACCTCGACATAAGTCCCCGCCTGTGGCTCCTTCCTTTGGCAAGTCTGGAGGTGGTGTTTGATGTTTTCGTGTCGACCAGGGACACGTTAAGGAGCTCACGTTTCGGAAGTTGGCTGCCTTTCATCTGGTGTCTGCGCAAGCAGTGTGTTTCTCGTCAAGGGATTGACAGCAGGCAGCTCACCTACAGCGAAGCAGGACTTGCATGGGACGCTGCTACATGGCAGTCCGTGACTTCACGGATGGTACCGGTACACTGCTACCAGCCCACGACCCGGCGGACCTGTCAGCTGCAGGGTGAAACGGATAGCGGGGACTTGAGAGGCTCTTGAATTTTTAATAGACTGTTGCGAGTCCGTCCAGCCCTGCATGAATAAACCGCCACAAACACTAGGATTCAACCTTGGTTTCCCTTCGTCACTTCAACCCGGTTTTGAAGTATGCTGGGAGTTATAGTGTGAACAGCTCCACGCTGCAACTGACTATCACATGGCTTTGGGGAGGCGGGCACTCACCAATTAGGAGTGCTGCAGAGACTTATAGTCAGCTGGGCGCACTTACTGTCAGTCGGGCAGAGGCGTCTGAAGAAGGCTCACGCTGAAATGCATCACGCTGTATCTGCCTAAATAATAAAGAAACCTCGACATAAGTCCCCGCCTGTGGCTCCTTCCTTTGGCAAGTCTGGAGGTGGTGTTTGATGTTTTCGTGTCGACCAGGGACACGTTAAGGAGCTCACGTTTCGGAAGTTGGCTGCCTTTCATCTGGTGTCTGCGCAAGCAGTGTGTTTCTCGTCAAGGGATTGACAGCAGGCAGCTCACCTACAGCGAAGCAGGACTTGCATGGGACGCTGCTACATGGCAGTCCGTGACTTCACGGATGGTACCGGTACACTGCTACCAGCCCACGACCCGGCGGACCTGTCAGCTGCAGGGTGAAACGGATAGCGGGGACTTGAGAGGCTCTTGAATTTTTAATAGACTGTTGCGAGTCCGTCCAGCCCTGCATGAATAAACCGCCACAAACACTAGGATTCAACCTTGGTTTCCCTTCGTCACTTCAACCCGGTTTTGAAGTATGCTGGGAGTTATAGTGTGAACAGCTCCACGCTGCAACTGACTATCACATGGCTTTGGGGAGGCGGGCACTCACCAATTAGGAGTGCTGCAGAGACTTATAGTCAGCTGGGCGCACTTACTGTCAGTCGGGCAGAGGCGTCTGAAGAAGGCTCACGCTGAAATGCATCACGCTGTATCTGCCTAAATAATAAAGAAACCTCGACATAAGTCCCCGCCTGTGGCTCCTTCCTTTGGCAAGTCTGGAGGTGGTGTTTGATGTTTTCGTGTCGACCAGGGACACGTTAAGGAGCTCACGTTTCGGAAGTTGGCTGCCTTTCATCTGGTGTCTGCGCAAGCAGTGTGTTTCTCGTCAAGGGATTGACAGCAGGCAGCTCACCTACAGCGAAGCAGGACTTGCATGGGACGCTGCTACATGGCAGTCCGTGACTTCACGGATGGTACCGGTACACTGCTACCAGCCCACGACCCGGCGGACCTGTCAGCTGCAGGGTGAAACGGATAGCGGGGACTTGAGAGGCTCTTGAATTTTTAATAGACTGTTGCGAGTCCGTCCAGCCCTGCATGAATAAACCGCCACAAACACTAGGATTCAACCTTGGTTTCCCTTCGTCACTTCAACCCGGTTTTGAAGTATGCTGGGAGTTATAGTGTGAACAGCTCCACGCTGCAACTGACTATCACATGGCTTTGGGGAGGCGGGCACTCACCAATTAGGAGTGCTGCAGAGACTTATAGTCAGCTGGGCGCACTTACTGTCAGTCGGGCAGAGGCGTCTGAAGAAGGCTCACGCTGAAATGCATCACGCTGTATCTGCCTAAATAATAAAGAAACCTCGACATAAGTCCCCGCCTGTGGCTCCTTCCTTTGGCAAGTCTGGAGGTGGTGTTTGATGTTTTCGTGTCGACCAGGGACACGTTAAGGAGCTCACGTTTCGGAAGTTGGCTGCCTTTCATCTGGTGTCTGCGCAAGCAGTGTGTTTCTCGTCAAGGGATTGACAGCAGGCAGCTCACCTACAGCGAAGCAGGACTTGCATGGGACGCTGCTACATGGCAGTCCGTGACTTCACGGATGGTACCGGTACACTGCTACCAGCCCACGACCCGGCGGACCTGTCAGCTGCAGGGTGAAACGGATAGCGGGGACTTGAGAGGCTCTTGAATTTTTAATAGACTGTTGCGAGTCCGTCCAGCCCTGCATGAATAAACCGCCACAAACACTAGGATTCAACCTTGGTTTCCCTTCGTCACTTCAACCCGGTTTTGAAGTATGCTGGGAGTTATAGTGTGAACAGCTCCACGCTGCAACTGACTATCACATGGCTTTGGGGAGGCGGGCACTCACCAATTAGGAGTGCTGCAGAGACTTATAGTCAGCTGGGCGCACTTACTGTCAGTCGGGCAGAGGCGTCTGAAGAAGGCTCACGCTGAAATGCATCACGCTGTATCTGCCTAAATAATAAAGAAACCTCGACATAAGTCCCCGCCTGTGGCTCCTTCCTTTGGCAAGTCTGGAGGTGGTGTTTGATGTTTTCGTGTCGACCAGGGACACGTTAAGGAGCTCACGTTTCGGAAGTTGGCTGCCTTTCATCTGGTGTCTGCGCAAGCAGTGTGTTTCTCGTCAAGGGATTGACAGCAGGCAGCTCACCTACAGCGAAGCAGGACTTGCATGGGACGCTGCTACATGGCAGTCCGTGACTTCACGGATGGTACCGGTACACTGCTACCAGCCCACGACCCGGCGGACCTGTCAGCTGCAGGGTGAAACGGATAGCGGGGACTTGAGAGGCTCTTGAATTTTTAATAGACTGTTGCGAGTCCGTCCAGCCCTGCATGAATAAACCGCCACAAACACTAGGATTCAACCTTGGTTTCCCTTCGTCACTTCAACCCGGTTTTGAAGTATGCTGGGAGTTATAGTGTGAACAGCTCCACGCTGCAACTGACTATCACATGGCTTTGGGGAGGCGGGCACTCACCAATTAGGAGTGCTGCAGAGACTTATAGTCAGCTGGGCGCACTTACTGTCAGTCGGGCAGAGGCGTCTGAAGAAGGCTCACGCTGAAATGCATCACGCTGTATCTGCCTAAATAATAAAGAAACCTCGACATAAGTCCCCGCCTGTGGCTCCTTCCTTTGGCAAGTCTGGAGGTGGTGTTTGATATATATATATATATATATATATATATATATATATATATATATATATATATATATATATTCACTGAAAAAACCATAGGTTTCACACCAGTTATAGTTAGGAATTAGCATTTAAAAAACCTATTAAATTCACTGAAAAAACCATAGGTTTCACACCAGTTATAGTTAGCTGGAAATTTTACTGATATAAAACCATTGAAATTCCCACGTTATAGTTAGATGGACTCACTATAACTTGCGCGTGCAATGCACTGCTGATGACATCACATATTACATCACTCATGACATGGTCAGTGACATCACTCATGACATCACTGATGACACCATCCAGTGAATGTGTGTCTTTCTGAAAAATAAATATATTTTATATATGTATATGTAAAAGTTGATGGAAGAATAAATGTTTAAATAAGTGTCTAAATGGATGGTTTTTAAAAATTGATTGGTTAACTGGCTTAATAAGACATCATCAGCAGTGCATTGCACGCGCAAGTTATAGTGAGTCCATCTAACTATAACGTGGGAATTTCAATGGTTTTGTATCAGTAAAATTTCCAGCTAACTATAACTGGTGTGAAACCTATGGTTTTTTCAGTGAATTTAATAGGTTTTTTAAATGCTAATTCCTAACTATAACTGGTGTGAAACCTATGGTTTTTTCAGTGAATTTCATAGGTTTTTTAAATGCTAATTCCTTTGTATATCGAGTTTCTAACCTTTTTTTTTTTTTACAATTTGCTGTTTTTTTTTAAGTATTCATTTTTTTTATATAATTTTTTTCTTTTGCGCTCTGGGTGCGCGCTCCGGGAAGCTTTCAGCTAAGCTCTCCGGTAAGCTTTTCCGAGAGCTCATCTGAAAGCGCACCCAGAGCGCAACTGTCGTTCGTGAAAAAAAATATGAATGAAAAGTTAATAATAATGCAAAACATTTCGTACCATACAAATAAAATTAGTTTTTTTTTAATAAGGAAAATGATTATGCATTTCTATAAAAGATTGATGACGTCACTTCGGCGCGCAACGTAAGTGCCCTCGGAAGCGCCTACGTTCGCGGCGCATAAACGCACGCAAAAGCGCCTACGATCGCGCCACGTTTGCGCCCCGGAAGCGCCTACGATCGCGCTGCGTAAACGCACCGGAAGTGCTCCGGAGCGCGCAGCGTAAACGCGTCGGGTCATGTGACCCTAAAATAACACTTTTCATTGGTTGCTAACAGTTTTTTTTTACAATGAATGAAATCCCCACCCATTTCCTTCACTTCTTCTTTCACTTTTGTGACTGAAAGACCTGCCTTTTTTGCTGCTCCATATTCCTGGATTAATCATGGCTGCCAGACCATCCAGCAGTGAAGATGACTCCAATGATTTCATTGATGAAGAGCCTCCTCAGCCGAAGGTCAAAGAACATTTCATCTGGAAATTTTTTAAGTTTCCAGCAGACCAGAAGAAGGTGAATGCACCAAAAGTAGAGTGCAGGATCTGCAAACAGGTCCTGTCACGGGGTAACCCCCCAAAAAAATACTCTTTTGGCAACTTCACCATGATTCGCCATGTGGAGAGGAGGCACCCCCAGAATTTTGCCCGGGAAAGTGTCAGGGCTCTGGCACAAGAGGTTCCCAGAGATGGGGCCTCTACATCAACAGGAGGAGCAACTTCTTCTGGAAGAGAACAATCACAGGAGCAGGTAGCAAACATTCAACCTGCATTTAACCATGGGGTCGTCAGATGCAGATACTGCAATCAACTCCTCACCTATGGGGAGCAAAGTGTCCTGCTCATGGTTCGGGCATTGGAGAACCATCGCTGCCCTTCCCACCCCTAATTTTTTTCTTTTCTTTTTGCTCCTGTTGAGCAGTTTCTATTCCCTGTTTTTGTTCCTGTTCAGTTAAAAGAAGAAAACCAAAAGTTCTTTTCAGAACTACCTCCAATTCTCATCAAAGAGCTATATTCTTAAAAAATGAAGAGTAAGTGAAATATAGTGCATTGATAATTGAAAGGAGAATGAGTAAGAAAGAACAGAAAGGTATGAGAGGTGAAAGGAAGTGAAGTAGGAGGAATGAAAGAAGGTGAGTGTTAGAAAAGAAAGTTATGACACAGTGAATAAACTGGAGGCCTCATTTCTGAAAAGTGACGCATCGCTACGTGAAAACAGCGATGCGTCACTTTTCTGGACGCACTCCTTATGACATTCCAGATATGTCATATTTAATATATGACTAATCAATTCGCAAGGAGTTACAGATATGTCAGTATTTCTGACATATCTGGAAACACAAAAGTAACGCATTGCAGGAGTGCGTCACAAAAGTGACGCAACTCCAGTAATGTGTCCTTTCACATGGAAAAAGCACCATGTGAAAGGTTTGCTGTGAAGCAGGCGCACGATTTTGGCGCAACAGCATCCTAAAAGTGACGCACTGCGTCATTATTACCAAGCTTTTTGCAAGGAACACCCCCTCTGCATGCATTATACCTGACACTATTTTTTAAAAAGTGACGCATGTAGGTACATGGGTCACTTTTTAAAACTCTGCGCCACATTGTATCTGCATCAGGTATAATGTATGCAGAGGGGGCAATCCCTCGCAAAAAGCTTGGTAATAACGACGTACTGAAATCTATGAGATTTCTCTGCGTCACTTTTAGGATGCTGTTGCGTCAAAATCTTGCGCCTGCCTCGCGTCACTTTCATGTTTACAGATATGTGAGAAATACTGACGTATCTGTAACTCCTTGCAACATGATTCGTCATACATTAAATATGACACATCTGGAATGTCATAAGGACTGTGGACAGAAAAGTGACGCATCACACCAGCAGTGTAATAAAATGTGCCTTGTTGCACTATATTTAAAGGATGCAACAGCATCCTAAAAGTGACGAAGTGAAATCTCAAACATTTCACTGCGTCGCTATTACAAAGCTTTTTGTCGGGGAACACCCCCTCTGCATGCATTATACCTCACGCAGATATAATGTGGCGCTTGATTTTAAAAAGTGACCCATCTACCTAGATACGTCACTTTTTAAATATAACGCAACGAGGCATAACAATGCGCATTTTTTTACACCGCTGGTGCGTCACAAAAATTGACGCACAGGAGGCGCAAAACTAACAGCGCAAGGCCTTCATAAATATGGTCCTGGATTTTCCCCGTGCTTCGCCGGTGCGCGTACCATGCGCTTCCCCCGCGCAAAACGAAAAAAATTTTTTAATGCCCTGCAGGACCCTATTTTAGTCCCTACATCAAACCTAGGGGGTCAGAGGGGGTCTACTCTTCCCCCTTATGGTCATTTGCCCCTTTTTTTTTCAAACCCCTTGTGTCTCGATTTTACCGAGACACAAGATGGCGGCCGCTCCAGACTGTTTAGAATGTTTACAGACACCCAAGAGCCAATCAGCTTTCTGCGCGCAAGTCGCATGTCGCGCCTGGAGCGCACTCCGGTGCGCGCACCGGAGAGCGCCTATAGATATATATATTTTTTTGAACCTAAATTAATCAAAATCCACTGCAGCACATATCTTGAGACATAGCAAAGGCACATCGGGCTACAAGTCCCTACAATTTTGCCAAGTTTGGTGTAAATCCATTCAGCCGTTCGGGCTAAAAGTGAAATTGACCGCCCTATGGAAATTAACATGGGGAAAATGCGTTTTGGGACCCCCCTTTTATCTCGGCCCCCGCTTGACGTATCCCCCCCAAACTTTCAGGGAAGGACCGGAGCTCGACGAGGCCATTTTCAAGAAATTTTCAGGCAGATTCGTCAACCGGTGCCAAAGTTATTCCAAATAGAATTTTGAGATTTAACATTGAAAAAAATCCTAACTATAACTACCTACTGGCGACCGCCAGTAGGTAATATATATATATATATATATATATATATATATATATATATTTAAAATCAATAATTTCCATTGTTGGTAAGGGAGGTTGAGAAGACACCTGTTGTGAAGCAAGGAGGTGCAAAATAAGGAAGAATACAAAAAATCCATATAATGCCGTTGCGCGGCTGTGTGCCTATGGTGGATGAATGGATGGTTGGATTGACGGAGGGAAAATGAAAAAGATAAATAAATAAAAAAATTACATAAAAAAACACATTTACAATTACAGTTTTGAAAATGTAATAATTAAAAGTAAAATATTTAATAAAACAGATGTAAAACAAAAATCAATAATTGCTGATGCTTATAAGGGAGGATGAGAAGGCACCTATTGTGAGGCGCAAAATAAAAAAGATTGCAAAAAATTATTGTAATATATAAGCACTGTTTATCAAAATCATATTCTTTACATACATGCTACAATGATCCTCAACCATATTGCTAAACTGATATCCCACATCCATCCATGCAAGCCTATGGTAAAGGCACACTGGTTGAATGCACGAAATGGCAACTAACCAGTGCCACATGGTCAAACAACATCAGCAAGCAAGGAGGCATTGGGATCAAAGGACACATGCAAGCCTATAGCAAAGACACTCTGGCTGAAGGCTGAATGTGTATCTCAGTCCAGGGCGATCTGAGAGGTGTTTGGGGCGCAGCAGGATCCCGCTGTACCTGTCACCCACTTATTTGCCACACTGTTTGTTGCCCCCTGGGGACCTGCTTGGGCCACTGGTCGCCGGACGCTGCTGGGAGCTGGACGCTGCTGGGAGCCGCCATTGTCCCGTTGACATCGGGGACCATGCTCCCCAGCAGCCTTAGCGGCGGTGACATCGGGAGAACGCTGTTGGCGCCAGGAGGCGCATAAGATGTGGCATGGGCTCCCCCTGAGCAGGACGCACGCTGGCGTGCCCAGGCAAAGCCCAGGCCAATGGCTGGCCCCTCCGCGCCCATCGTAGGCAGAAAGAGGCAGGGCTGGGTCACCCCCTTTTCATCGGCATTCCCGTGTCTGCAAAGACTAGGTTAGTGACTCTGAACTCTAAAACGCTTTGTACTTTTTTGTCATTTGTATATTCTAAAAATTGTGTACATTAGTAACTGTTAATCATGAGCAAGGGCAGCTGCAAGGGGGCAGGGGGATCAAGGGTGGTAGGAACTCTTGATGCTTTCCTTATAAGGGCAGAATCAGTACTTAATCATGAGATAAAGCTGACCCAAAGGAGACTCTCGCTAGATCCTCGTTGTGCCTCTGCTGGAGCTTCTCAAACTGGCCCCCTGTTGATACCAGAAACAGTAGAAATAGTAGAAACATCGGATGTCCATGTTGAATTGATGCGGCAACCGGCAATCATATCACCGGCTGCACTGTTAGATGATCCATCTTGTATAGTCGGGTTTCTGCCCCGACCCGCCCCTCTCCCACTAAAATTCTGATCCGTCAGCAACGGTTAACTTATGCAAAGGAAGGGAAGGGCATTGTCACCACAATAGCTAAAAAAAGGAAAGCGGGTGGCATGCCAGCCACTACACATCAGGTCAGCAAAGTGGCAAAAACTAGAGGGACAACCCGGTGCAAGAAAGGTTGTGCGCATGAGGTTGCGTCCCAAGTACACCCAGCCCAACAGGCATTAGCTCACAGGCCTGTTCTATGCAGGTGCCATGTGACCTGGAAGATCTAATTTTCGCTAAATCCAAAGAAAAACTACTGCAATGCTTAAACCTATTTCTTCTAAATTCTCTTACATAGATTCCAGATTGAGTAAAATAGAGCATCAGCTTCTTTTTCCTCAACTTACCCCATCTAGTGGAAGGACTAGTGGCCCCACTGCCTTGACTGGGGAATCAGCTGTTGTGTCAAACCAACCTCCAATTGTGGCTGGTGCAGGCTCCACTATTGTTGCTCAAGTCCCCCCCCCCAGTAATTACAGGTAGTAAGCGTGTTTCACAAGCTAATGAGAGGCTGAGGAATGATCTATGTGGGGGTCCAAATAAAGGGTTGGACCAGGGAGACCATTATTGTCAAAGCAGAGACGACTGGCTCAACTTATCTCCTGATGCCAAGCCATATACTGTTATTTTGTCAAACGTACCCCCCCTTGCAAACTGGAGTGAAGGAATATTGAATTTCTCTTAGGAATAAGGCTCTTCACCATTTAAATATTTCAACAGGTCTGGGTAGTCGTTTATTCAAAGAATTTAAAATGACCCGTAGGATGCCTGGATAGGGAATTCTGTTAAAACCAGTAAAGGTGAATGCGTGGTATTGAACTTTGGGTCTCCGCAGATTGTAAAATTGATTTTAGATAGGGCTGGTACTAGGCATCTAAGTGGGGATAGCATCAGTATTCTACCTCTTGGATTCTTTTACCGAAATATACCACCAATGGCAAGAGGAAGGGATGAACGAACTGACAAAATACAAGCCCAGGGAATTTATGAGTATATCGTACCTACCCATAACAGATATGAGACATTCACTAATCTGAAAGAGATAGATTGACTGGGCCCATTAGTATCAACTAAAAACATCATACATAGTAGGTCGGTTCAAACCGAGGTAGCCCTAGCATTAGGCACTTCCAAAAGGGATGGGGCAATACTCACTGAAATCTATGAGGGTAAGAAGATACTTAGTTGGAATATTGCGGGGCTAAAAAATAAGTCAGATGATGTTAGGTGGAGGGATTTCCTAAGTGAGTTCGACATTATTGGGTTACAGGACACATGGGATACCAATAATCTTTTTTGCTTGGATGGCTATACCGCTTATTCAACACCAGCAATAGCCTCTACTATGGGGAGGGCAATGGGTGGGTTATTGACCCTGATTTCCCTGAAAATTGTAGGCACTTACACCAAATTGGAAACAGGCTCACCCTATTGTTTTGCAGTACAGATTGCACTTACCAATGCTCGAACTCTCCTCATTGTTAATTTGTATAACTCTTTTGATAGAGCTTTTATAAATGAACATTTGGTCAGTATGCATTATTTTACTCAACTATATAATGAGAAAAACACGAATTCCTATTCTGTTATGTTTTAGGTGATTTTAATGTACATTGTTGTAATGAAAACTGTTATGTTTGGGATTGCCTAGGCCCAGCAGATCAAGGAGAAACTCACTTTGAACACTCAACGCAGGTAGTTTATTTGGAGGAATTGGTGGCAGAAAATGGTCTAATTTATCCAAACATATTTAATGGGGGCATAGCTGCTCCAACTTTTAAGGGTAAGGGTGTGCGTTCAATTGTTCATTATATCTTTATCAGTGCAGCACTGATCACCAGGGTTAGTGGCTACACTGCAATCTGGTCCACTTTTAGCAACCATAATCCGGTCATCTTGACTTTGGTGGATGATCTCAAGAAACCTGAGAAAATTATTAGAACTGTGGGTAAATTAGATATACGGCCCACAAACCAGGCCCGCAGAATGAAATGGCGCCTGGTGGCGCCACCGGATTTCCATGCAAATCTACTGATTAAGGCAGGTTGTGAGATGTCTATTTGTTTGAATGAAAGTGCTGGGGATGAGGATGTTCTTGTGGCTTATACTAAAAATTGTGCCCAGATTACCTCAGATCTAACACGACCATGAAGGGTGCAGGTAACAATAGGGGAGAGATGGTTTGACCACAATTGCTCAGCAGCCCATCAGAAGCTGCTGGCTGCTTTGAAATTAAATTCACCGGATAAGTCCAATATATAGCAGCAATGCGGAAAACTTACAAAGTGGCTTTAACAAACCGGAAAAGGGAGATTAGAAATGATGCTTGGAATGAGTTACTGTCTATTGACGTTATCAAAAACAGCGAAAAATTTGGGAAGTGGTCAATGAACCCTTTTTCCAAGACTCCTTTAATAACACCTTGACTGTGGTATCCAGGAGCAGGCCTGGTGTAATCATTTTAAATCAGTCTATGAAGGGGAAGATACCCAATGCCGCGTTAATACCACATTTAAGATTGAGGTGTATACTTTATCTTTTACAGACTTAGAAGTAACAGAGGCCATAAACCAGATGACGAGCAATAAGTCCCCGGGACTGGACAGCGTTCCAGACGAACTTTTTTAATCTGATTTAAAGACGTGGTCCAAAATTTTGTATAATGTTTTTAATAAGGCCTGAAAATCGGGACTACCCACTACGTGGTCTGAGTCAGTGATAGTACCTTTTTCTTCAAAAAGGGAAACAGAGGGGATCCCAGCTGCTATCGACCCATTTCCCTTATTGATTCTGCAGTTAAGGTTCTTGGTAGGGTGGTGCTGAGTAAACTCACGGGATGGCTAGCCGAAATGAATACCCTCTCAGATCTGCAATTTGGATTCAGGAAAGGCAGGGGCACAACTGATCAATGCCTCAATTTATACCTTTTGATTGGGAAGTATACAGCTGCCAAGAAGGGCACACTCTATCTGGCATTTATGGACCTTTCCTCTGCCTTTGACCGAGTGAATAGGTCCAAACTATGGGTTATGCTTCTCAAACTAGGTGTTGACAAGAATATTGTGCATTTCCTTGCTGATCTGCATAGGAATTTATCTGCCACTGTGAGATATGACCAAATGGGCAATCACACTGGAGGAATACGTATTGCCAATGGTTTTAGGCAGGGGTGCATCTTTTCACCTTTACTTTTCACCCTTTATATTAATAATCTGGACTCAGTTTTCTGTGAAGCATGTAAAGACATCCCATGTGTAGGAGAACGCCTGATCCCGGCACTTCTCTACGCAGATGATGCCACCCTTTTAGCACGAACGGTGGTAGGGTTGCAACTTCTCTTAAATTCCTTTGCTGCTTTTATGAAATCTTTAGACCTCAGTATCAATTTCTCTAAATCCCATATCATGATAACTGGCTGTAAAGGGAAAGGGGTTAAAATTTTCATTGCGAGGGGAATGTGTTGTCTAGGGTCTCTACCTTTCAGTATTTAGGTATTATATTTTTGATGAACAAGGTACATGGACTCTACAAATGCAAGCGAAAAGAAATGTCCTGGCCAGATCAGCATCAGCTGTCTTGGGCTTTGCACGTAAACTAGGGGATAGACCAATGCAAGCCCACCTGAAAATATATGGAGCAAAATGCATCTCCCTCACCAGGTATGGCGCGGACATTTGGGGTATTAGTAATGCGAAGGCAATTCAAGTAGTTGAGAATAAGTTCTTTAGAAACCTCCTATCTGTTCCACAATCCACATCTGGCTACATTGTCCATCAGGAGTGTGGAGCTGGTTTTGTGGAGGATTTAATAAGCGTTGCACCTCTCTTAAGTGTCAATACAATCTTTATTTCGGCGCTTAAGCATCATAAAAGAAACATAACAATTCATTAACAATACAACTGCTGCACATAAAAAATATATTTTTAAATCAGAAGGACAAGTTTCACAACATATTTCAGGGCTCATTATCCCAAAATTCAAGACTGTTGTTTATGTACACTTTCATGTCAAACAATATTCTAGGAGCGGAGATTATACGCACAAGTTAAAATAATAAATAATGCGGATTAAAAGAGCAGAATTAAAAAATGTAATTAAACAGATAACCGCTAGTTCGTAATTTAAAAATGAGTCCCTTTTTTAGAAACAAATCAATTTTATGTCAATTGATTTGTTCACATGGATGGGCGAATTAGCGTGCAATATAAATACGTACCCTACAACTTGTTTTAACATGTTAAATTTTTGCGTATCCACCTTGTATTCGATATAATAGTTTTTCATTAAAAATGAAGGCCCAATTTGATCCTAATAAAGTTAACAGCAAGGAGAAATCTACTAACACCAAAGACTACAACCTGACTCGTGTCAGACTTTAGGATTCTTCCTGCCTCCTTATAGGATCTCGAGCCAATCCTATGACAAAGTGGCAATATCCACTTACTCCGTGGTGTCGCATAACTAGGGCAAAACAGTAATACATGTAGATCATCTTCCCTCACCTGATTAGTACATACAGTGCAAAGATTGCATCTCGATTTTGACCAGCTCTTTTCGTTCACATTGGTCCTAAGTGTGCCATATCTAAATTTCATATACAGAGTTTTTGCCAATGGCGGGTTTATCTCATCTAAGAACAATTCAAAAAGTGCGGTATCTTTGAACATTATGAAATTTGTTGTTAGAGGGCCGTGGGCTTTTACATACACAGACTCATAGCTCACAAATGTCCAAAAGGAGAGTTTAACAATTTTCTTTGCACTAGAGTTCATGGCCACTGGGTCTTTCAAATAATGGGATAAGCCAATCTTGGCCATCCAGGTTCTAATGTGTTTGAGCCAGTAAACTTTGTTTCAAAAATAACGAGCCATTACTTCTTGCAAATCTACCTTGATATTTCGGGAGTTGTCCACAGTCTAACCCACAACATTAGGGGTCTCAGTTTTGCGTAATGATCTATACGCTTCATATTAAGATCCAGAATGAGCGGGGTTTGAGGGGTATTTACAGGGAGTTTTAACAGCCCCCTGAAGACCTTGTTCTCTGCTGTTTCAAATGTACTTCTACATGAGGGACCCCACAATTCTGCCCCATACAATGATGCCGATTGAAACCTATATTTAAAGATCTCTAGGGCTGGGGTTATCTCTTTGCTCAGGCATTTAGCATGTCTTTTAAGGATTGGAAGACAGTTTTGTTTAAAAACTATCTTGTTCTTTTCTAGCTGTGATCTCCATGATAAGGTAGAATCAAGTGATACGCCTAAGTAGGTAAAATTCTGCACGTTATCAAGCTTCTGTTAATTTAATGTTATATTCCTCCTAAAGTTTTTATGCGGGTTCAACGCCGTGTATTTGGTTTTTTTAACATTAATTTCTAGGCCATTGGAATTACAGTAGGACTGGAACCTATGGAGCAAGTTCTGGAGACCCCGGGGTGTTTGGGAAATAAGAATAGTGTCGTCCGCAAAAAGAGGGGACGAAACCCGTTCACCCCCCAATCTTCTGGAATCATTGTCACACTCATCCATGTAGGACGGGATGTTGTTTACAAACAAGGAGAATAGAGTCGGGGCCAATACACACCCCTGAAGTACTCCCCTCTGTATTGAAATTGGTTTTGTTAGCTCCCCAGTTGGACCCCATCTGACCCTTGCATAAGTATCCGTGTGCAATCTCATAACTAATTTCAGTAAGTCTACCTGAAGGCCCTGGCGTTTGAGAGATTCCCACAGAAGTTTACGTGGGATTAAATCAAACGCCGCCCGTAGGTCGACAAATGCCATATACAAGTGGCCTTTGCGAAGAGTGACATATTTCCAATACAAACAACAGAACCTTAGTACTTGGTCAATAGTTCCTATTTTTGTTCTGAACCCAGCTTCATATTTAGTGAGAACTGACTTATCTTCCATCCATGTATTAATACGATTTAGTATATGCCTAGCAAAACATTTTTGTGTTATGTCGATAAGACTTATAGGGCGATAATTAGCCAGATCGCTTCTATCACACTTTTTAAAAATAGTAATAATTTCCGCTCCCTTCCATGTGTCTGGGATTTTCCCCCCCAGCCGCGATAACATTGCATAGGTGATTTAGGTACGGTACCCAGACATCCACTTCTTGTTTGAATAAATCACCTGGGATTTTGTCAAGCCCTGGAGCCTTCCCATGTTTAACTAAGTTTATAGGTAGTTCTGTTTCCTGCAGATCAAAGGCTAGTTGTATGCCTTCATCATCTGTAGGCGGCAGAGCATGCTCTTCGTGGACAACACCTTCAAGTTCTGGAGCAGCATACAGTTTTGTGAAGTGGAAAATCCAGGTTGCCTCATCTAGAAAAACCTCTCGTGACCCCTTCTCCTTTTTGTTGTCCTTTGCTACTACTTCCCATAATTCCCTTTGGTCCTTCATTTTAGCTGCCGACAGCATAGATGACCATAATTCATCATCCCAATATGAATGGGCATTGGCCAACACTTTCTTAAAAGCTTTCCTAGATTCTTTAACTGCCACAGCGTTTTTAGTTTTGACTGTCTCAATCAAGGTAAGTTTTGCTTTGCGACATTCTTTGTTGAACCAGGGTTTGCCTACAGAATGTAGCTTAACAGTCCCTGTACCTTTTTTTATTCTTTTTGTCATGAGTTCTAGTAGTTCATTAAAAAGAATTTGATGCAGTTTAAGAAATAGGCTAGGTTCACTTTGGGAGGGGTTGTATGCTTCAAATATATTTGAGAGGCAGCTATAGATGTTGGCCACAATCTCCTCTTGTTCTAGAATGTAAGCCCATTTAACAGACCGTCTATTATTACTACATACGATGTTGTTTGGGATTGCTTTATGTGTACCTTCTTTAATTTCCAACCCCAGTAATAGGGTGCTAGAGAAGCTTGCTTCAAGCGGGCGATGGTCACTATCTGATCTTGTTTTGACCATCATGTCTATGACATATGGCCACAGATCCAAGGAGACAAAAATGTAATCAAATTTGCTCTGGCAATTTTGTCTGTATAAAGTGGGGGCTTTGGGGCTATCAGGTGGTAGGCGGCCAATGCACGCCCTAATACCGTGGCTTACCATTACCCTAGTAATTTGGAGAGCTAAAGTTGTACCAGCAACTACCCCACTACTAGATAAGCATGGTATGCCATTTACATGGTCCTCATCCTCATACAGTTTATTCATCCCTGTAATGGGCTCAAAATTACAGTTCATATCCCTGCATATGATCTTGCTTGATCCTGGGTCCAGAGCGTCTAATATTGATTCTAGTTTATCAATGCAGGGTGACTCCTTGTAAGATGGACAAGGCCTATTGTACACATTAAATAAGTATATCACCCGTTTGTCGTTGGTAACCATTTTCAATCCAAGTCTAGAGAGTCAATACTTAGTTTGCTAATGGTTATGTTAATGACCACCTTAACCCATATTATCAACGCTCCAGAGGGTCGGCCTCTTACCGATGGAACTGCATCCAGCTGGAAGGTTTTGTATCCTACCCTGTGGACAGATTTTGTCGCCCAAGATTCCTGCAGGGCACAGATGTCACTGGTATTTATGTAATCATTCCAGTCGGGATCGCTTGTTTTTGGGCCCACTCCTGCCACGTTCCAGGAAACAAGCTTAATCCCAGAGGGACCGGGGATTAGATTGCCTCCAACGGGTGGTGACAGATTGCATATTGCACTATCTACTCCTACATTGTTAGGATTACATACACCATTCCCTGTTAGATTTGGTAGGCCCACTCTTGCCATCAATCCCTTGCCATGCCCCGAATCTAAGATAATCAAGTTATTATCCCTCTGTAAACGGGGCGATAGCGACCATGGAGCAGGGCTGTCATGGTGATCTGAGCCTAGGTGAACTACTGTCAAGGAGAGCCAATGGAACAGAAGGGGAGAGTGTGGGTTGGGAAACCTCCTCGAGTACTCTAAGTCAATCGACTGCCTCTAATTCACTGAACCTATTGTAACATGGTATGAAGTGTGGTACAAACTGTGGACCTATCCATCCTCCATAGTGCTGTGGACCACCATCTAGAAATCTCCTGGCCCTGCGTTGTATTAGGGTCCAGCCATCATCCCTCTCCTCTCCTCAGTTGTTATAGTCCCTGTACATCTCACGCCCCCTCCCGCCCCTAACATGATTACCATCCCTGGTCCAACTCCATCTATTGTCAGGCTGTTCCGCTGGTGTGTAAAAATACGCCAAGGGTCTTGCCACAATCGTAGATCCATTGTTTCTTGAAGTTCCCAAGAGAATGTGGTCCACAGATCTATGATCTTCAAAGGTTATGACCACTCAGTCCTCCTGCACTCTTTTTCTGTTGTAGCCTACCCAGGGAGCTCCCTCGACCATTAGGATGTTACTACTTCTTGTTGGTGGTAGAGGGTGATTAGAATTTAACCAGTAAATCACCTTGTTTTTAAGCACCCCATGTGGTTCAGAAATTGAGGGGTCCAATTCTGGGAACCCAGTCAAAATCAGCACATAATCACACGCCTCTGGAGGTACAAACTGTGGACCTATCCATCCTCCATAGGATGACCCGCGCGTGATCCCGCGACGCAGGAAGGACACAGGATTTATAGCGCCTCCGGGCGCTGATGATGGCGTGGGCGGCCCCTGCTAGGCACCCTAGGAGGTGCAGTCCTCCACACAGCGGCCGCGGTAGCTGTAAGTGTGGCAGCGGGAGGACTTCAAGGCTGGAACCCAGGTTACAGGCAGTGTCTCCTCAATTCAATAAATATGCCCCAATCCATCCTGTCAGCAAGGGAAACACGGAAACACTTAAAGTGGATTTCCACTTGGTTAAACCCTGAACTAGAGTTGATCCGAGAAATTCTAAGAGATTGTCTAGCTCTTGATTATGTCTATGGTATCCCCTGGCTGAGTTATGTCTATAAGCTGACAGTGAATTTGGGACGACCTGAGATATATAACTCGCCTGAAAAGCTGGTGAAAGGGGATATAAAGTGTGTAAAGGCTTCATATATGTCAATGGCTGCTATGGCTAGAGAAAAAAGGGAGTTGGTTAAGCCGACTGTAAGAGCTCACCAATTGTTAAAAACATCTTGTGCAATTGAACCGTACTTGAATATTGTCACAAACCCCAATCACCGTTTTTTACTGGTCAGATTCAGGCTGAATCAACTTCATTTCCTCCTTGCTGAACCACCACGCTGGAAAGGGTGAAAGATTTGGGGGTATGTTCTTGTGACAATTTTTCTGCCCAGGATACAATGCACTTTATCTTTTTTTGCGAGCACTTTCTTCAAATCCGGAACCGTTTTATTCTCCCAATTTTAAAAAACAAAGGCAAGTCAAGCCAGCCCTCCTTTATTTGTAGCTACTATCGAATGTGTGGGAGACCTTCAGTGTAGCTAGCATTCTTACTGTAGCGGTCAGATTAAAGAGGAAAAATAAGATAAGTTTAACTCATTTTCATGCACTAGTTTGAAATAACTAAATGTAATGATGTTCCAACTCGGAAATGTGGTTTAAAAAAAAAATACTCAAAATGAATTGATTATTTGTTTTGAATGCACCTAATGTTTGTACATTTTTAATGTAATTTATGGTTTTTATAACTCAATTGTATGCAATGTTTAGTATGATTTCATGGTTTTAATATTAACCAATTAACCAATTAAAGTACTTTTGACTGACTGACTGCATTTAATGGCTGCTAGCCACACGGCCAACAAACAACAGGAGGCAATGAGGCATGGGGAACAAACAGAACACATTCAGGCCAATGGACACAGATTGGACAAGATCACAAAATGGCCCCCAGCCACTTGCATGACGAACAAGACTAATCAATGATGGCCTATGACAAAGACACACGCATACACTGGCCAGACAAAGGAGGCATTGCAACATTGAAGAAAACACTACAATTAATTCAGCAATGGAAACAGAGAAAATCCATTGAGATATACACATATTACAACTCAAATCCTCCCAAGGCATCAAATATTGCCCCACATATACTCTTTTTGTACACAAACAAATGTGAAATACAAAAAAACATTTTTTGTGTAATCCATTGTGTAATCCAATGCCATCCCAGCCCTAAATGTCTTTTTAAAACAACATATACCACCGAACATTTGCTACATGCACAAATGACTATCACTAGTCTGGGCCTTGGCAGACTCGGCCACATAATGAAATAAATATATGTTGTAAATTTAACAGACATGTAGAAAATGTACTGAACAGTGCAACAGTGCAAAAGAAGAAAATGAAATGCAAAAATATAACTAAGCCCCTCCTGAAAAAATACAACCCTCGCACCACAATCACTGAAATGAAATGTTGACTAAAAGCACAAAAAAATACTGATACATGCCCTGTATCAGTCTATCAAACCAACAACACACTTATACAACAGTTTTTGAACTTACTTGTGAAATCTGAAGCACAATTCCTTAACTCCAATGGTAGACATGCAGCAAACAAGGAGAGTGATCATTACAGCTCCAAATCCAAACGAAAAGAGACCAAGACATAGTAAAAATACTTGGAGGAGCCTGCTGAACAGGAACAGGAAGTTGGAGACTCCGGGGCACTTCCACCCAGCTGGAATAAAATGTTTAAAAAAGGCTTATGGCACCAAACAAACAACTCCAAATGTCCTTTGGAGACGACAATCCACTCAAAAGACCTTTTTAGCTGCTACTCTAGCACAAAAGCTTTTCAATGGTGCATTTGTGACTAGCAATAATTGGCACACGTGCAACTAAAAGACGTGCAAGCAAGCACAAAGTCTCATGCATGCTCACTAGAGCCCAGAGAGTATCTTGGCACTAGTGAGCGAGTGCCAAACCAAACCTCGAGCAGCAAACGTAAAAAAACTTTCAGCTTCACAACTAAGAAGGTGGAATGCAGGAACTCCATGTTCCTCTGCAGAGCAATTGGTACCTGAATTCCAAAAACGACATGAGCGGAGCAGAGTTTTCCACCCAGGCCTATTAAAAGGGAATTTTTTGAGCCTGGCAAAGGGTTGATTTTGCAAGGTTGACATGGCAGTTTAAAACTGCACACACAGGCTGCAGTGTCAGGCATGAGATATGCTTGAAAGGGCTACCTCCGTAAGTGGCACAATCAATGCCTGCTGGCCCACTGGTAGCATTTAATTTACAGGCTCTGGGTACTTGTTGCACCATTTTGCTAAGGATTTATTAGTAAATTAAATATGCCAAATGGACTTAAGCTACTGTTACTCTGCTTTAAAGATGTAGCACATGCATTTTATCCCTGATTAATATTGGTAAAGTATGCAAAAATTACATCAATAATCAGGAAGGCAAAAAGATTGGTGGAGACTACTCAAGGCTGAAAGTGGGAACAATTATCCAGTTTCTTGGGCGTTTTCATCACTAAGGAGAAAGAACCTGGATAGACCATCATCACTGGTGTGATCTTATCTAGGATGGTGTTCCACTGTAAAGCTCATTCACTATTTAGAGATGGACCACCTTAACAGTTTGGGATTGTCCCTCCTCATTTGCATGAACCATCCGAGGGGGCTGTAATCTGTCGGAACTTGGAAGTGAGTACCAAGCAGGTAAGGTCTCAGATTCTTTAGCACTGAAACCACAGCAAAGACCTCACTTTCAGTTGCACTCCACCTCTGTTGAAGGTCATTTAATTGTGCTAATACAGCCTCTATTCCATGCTCAGAAATGTGTGTCTCCGCAATGAACTCCTCAGAGAAGTCAGGAGCCTTGAAGATGTCAAAGGCTTTCTGACATGCCACTAGCCAGTTCACCTTTCTGGACTGCTTTATAGAAGTCAGCTCTGTTAAGGGGGCAAGAATGGTGTCATATCGCATACACTACCTCCTATAATATCCTGTGTTGTTTTGTAGACAAGAAATTACATGTTCAAAACTGTGTGACTAAAGTTACTCAATGTGGGACAAGTGAAAAAAACATGTTACTAGCCAGACAGACAGACATAGCCAATTTATTCGATTAATTAAAATCACAAAATTACATTACAAAAGGATCCATAATGACCAGTGCATATTATCAGACAATATATATGAGCAATGATAAAATTAAGCATAGAAAGCATCAGCAGCACATATATGATTAATCAGAAAAAATGTTTGATAAAATTGCATAAAAATTTAAAAGATTGGAATTTCACACAACAGATTGCATAGGAGTCTCTTTTTCCTAAGGTGGACCGCAGCAACTAAAAAATTAGCAACATTAAAAATGTTCCAAGTATTATTCAGCATCTGGAGGTAAAGCAATGCTGGTCTAACTTGTAGGAATCCTCTATCCCACAAAAGGGGGACCAGGAACCTCCTACGAATATCACTAAAATAACCGCAAAACATCATAAAATGCAGCGTATCTTGTGGGTAGAAATTATCACACTGACACATGCCTAAACCTTCTAGTTTGCACCAGCTCGTAAAATTACCAAGGGCGAAATGGATTAGATTAAGGCGGAACCTGGTCAGAAGGTCCGATGGGGCGTGGCCACGCTGAGCAGCGGAATGGCCGCATTCTAGTGCGGCTCCGCCCGCACAACCTGTATCATTCGCCACTAATCTGTACAGGACACGCTGACCGGGGTCTATGACACTGCGGTAGCTGTCTCCAGAGCCCAGGACACGGTGAATGGCATTTGGGGGCGAGCTGGCACTAGACAGTATGGACGCACATAGCCAGGTGGGGCCTCACCGCTGAGCCGAGAAGAGCTGGGACCTCAATTTGAGCACTTGCCCGCTAGGAAGGTCGCAGAGGGTGGTGGTGCGACTCATGGTGCAGTGGGTCCGGTGAGGAGTGCGGTGAAGATCCGACCGCGGTCTCCCCCCGGGGGCATCTGCCTGGTGAGGATGATGATTGGCGCACACTGAGGCGGAGCAGGCGCTGGGGCTGCTCCTCCGTCGACTGACTGGGACGCGAGTGAGTGAGGAGGCGAGGGACTGCCGCCCACATAGAGTGCCTGGGGGCCCCTGCTTGCATCGAGGAGTTATCATCCTGTGTGGGCTGTGAGGCACGCTGATCATCCGGCGCTCCGCGGTTCACTGAAGAACAGCGTTTAAAGCATAGGGCCGGCTGCCCCATTAATCCGGGGAGGAGACCCATGCGGCCGCCATTTTATGCGGAGAGATGGAGCCCTGTGGGCCTGCATGCAAGTGAGTGGCCCTAATTATTCCTCCCGAGCCTGGACCTGTTGAGAGGACTGTGTTGGGACCTGGTCCTTGGTCAGAGGTGATATGGAGCATGCTGGCTGGGTGTAGCAAAGCCTTGGACTGCCCATTTACTCCATGAAAACATTTCCCTGCATTATATTGGCAGCCATCTCATGAGGAGAGCGGTGAGACGTGTCGGTGTGGGGGCGGTCAGTAAAGGATACCCCCCATCTGAAATAATGGCGAGGTATGCTGCATTGACTATTCCTGCGGTGTGGAGGAGCAAGAGTGGCTGCATACATGCAAAGTGCCGCGTGGACCATCAAGGGCACTGTGGGGGCCGGATGTGCCCGCCTAATATATGGACTTTCAATCTTGCCAGCTATGACTTGGATCCCTAATCTTTAAAAAGTGGATCACCATAATTGTGAGTAGCCTGGGATGCTGTGAGCAGATCCGGGTGACAGACTGACCCAAATCATCAGGCTACGGCCATCAAGAATCTGAGGGTGACCCCAGTATAGCGCTGTATATTGTGCATGTGGGAAGCATTGAGAGGGCTACGACTAGGCCCCCACATCGAGGGGTCGTTGTGTGGTGGCGAGTGTGAACCTGCACTACATGTACTAGTGTCTGGGATATCGAGTACAACCCCTTAGCCAACGTATAGTACCATCATGGGGAAGCCAGAGACGCGTCAACCGAAAATAACATTCAACAAGAAATCCAACAAATCTGCTGACAGTGACACAGGTCAACAGGATCAACCCGGAGGTGGTGCCTCAGACCAACCACCTGCAGATTATATCAGGGAAATATTTAAAGATATAAAGCCCAGTCTGCAAGGCATAGGTTCCAAGATGGATTCACTGGCGGAAAGGATGGACAGAATAACGCATCGTGTAGAGAAACAAGAGGGTCGAATGGCTGTCTTGGAGACACGTATAACAGAAATGGAGGAAGGCCAGACAGACATGGACAAGAAGTTGCAAGGAATGGAAGGAGTCCTACAGCTACTCAAACAAAAGAATGAGGATTTGGAAGCCAGATCAAGAAGGAATAATATACGAATTACGGGACTGGCTGAAACGACAGATATACAAAACATGGAAAAGTTCATTGAAGAAATGATAAGGGACCTTTTCTGACCCTAACTGTCCACTATATTCCTCATTGAAAGAGCTCATTGTGCGTTGGATCCTAGACCGAATCTGGGTGCGCCGGCATGACCAATCATTGCGAGGGTCCTTAGCTACAGAGACAGAGACACGATTCTTAGGCTTGCAAGAGAGAAATGAGACATTCAATATAGAGGGAATAACATAGCTTTATACCCTGACTTCCCTCTCCAGGTGCAGGCTGCTCGATGAGAGTTCATACCGGCAAAGAAAATTTTCCAACAGATCGGAACCAGATATGCCTTGATCTATCCTGCTAAGCTGAGAGTTCAAGGGCACGTCAATCCCACTTTTTGCCCTTGCATATTCAAAACAGATGGCGAAAGATCACAAACAGCTGGGAGTGCAGACTGACTCGCAATCTGAGAAAGCAATGAGTGACAATCATTGAAGGACCTAGACATAATCACTGGATATGCAGATAAGTGTTATAAAAGTTGATAAGGATACTGGGATCTGTGAATTTTATGTGACCAGGGTTGGGCGGTCTTGGCAAAAAGAGGTTCTCAACCAAGTAGCGGTGGGTATACGTGCCCAATTGGTAGTCCTGCATGGTGGTTGCTGTGGCGTGCCTTGCTCAGTGGCAGTGTTCATTTATTTTTAGGCTCAGCCACCCCACCAAAAGAGTAGGGGAGGTATGCCAGCATCCTCACATTACCCCACCATATGATTCCCTTATATTCATTATTATGGTTTGTTGTTTGTTGTTTTTGGGGGACAGGGTGGGGTGTTCAGAACCTAATTGGGGGGTTGTTGTGGGAGGGGGAAGAAGGGGAGATTTGTATTATTTTCTTTCTCTGCCATGTCCTATATTGGAGATGACAAGTTGTTGTTGCCTAGATTGGATTGATATGAGTCAGCTGCTTGTTTGGTGTAGGGCCCTTGCCTCGCTGCAGGTGGCCACTGGAGACCTACCTACTGTATTCACGTTGATCACTGGACGGGGACAGAGTGTGTTTTTATATTACTATTGTTCACTGCCTCTATGAGGGGTATTTGATGTCTTACATGGAATGTTAGGGGCTTAAATGACCGCAGGAAGGTACAACTGATTCACTCTTACTTGATTTGTCACGAGGTAGATATATGTCTCCTGCAAGAGACACATTTAAGCTCTGCACTCACTAACACGCTTAGACATAACAGATGGGGGAGGTTGTTGAAGCTAATTAGTCGAATTACTCTAGAGGGGTAGCCATCTTAATCCGTAGAGGTTTGCAGTGGAAGACACATTCCTCCCTAATTGACAAAGAGGGTAGCTATGTGTTACTTCAGGGAACACTTTGCAACACTCCGGTTGTGATAGTGAACACATATGACCCTAATGTGGACAGCCCAATTTTCTTCCAGCATGTCTGGCAGACACTCCAGACGTTGGGGAAGGCGGCCATACTGTGGGGGGGGGATTTTATTATAGTTCTGTTACCTACAGTGGACAGACAGGGTGCGTCCCGTGAACATCACCTTAATGCTGCAGCAGTAATTTTAGACATTGTGGAAGACCTCCAGTTGTTGGACACATGGTGACCTCTTCATCCAACAGTTAGGGAGGGCACATACATGACACCCCGCATGAATGCTTGGTCAAGTCTGGACTATTGGCTGATCTTTAGGGACCTGCACTCTTGTGTCACAGAGGCCTCACACCTCCCACGAACATTCTCAGATCATGCACCCACGCGAATTACACTACAAATTCCACCACAACACAAACAACCATTTAGCTGTAGATTCCCGTCAGAGGCATTATTAGACAAGGTTTTTCAGGAAGAACTTAGAGACAAATTAGCTGAATACTTTGAGTTAAATGAAGGATCAGTGAAATCGCCCAGGACTCTGTGGGAGGGTTTTAAGGTGGTCGCTTGGGGGCACTGCATGGCGCTAAAGACATGAGTACTCAGGGCTATACGAACCATGCTGTGGAAGTTGGAACAAGATATTACAGACTTAGAAAAGGAACACTGAGAGCACCCATCCTCCACTACTCAGGCCACACTTCAGGCAAAGTTAACTGAATCAGGAAGAGGCGGAGAAGGGAAAAGCGTACTTGCATAAATATGCTCAGGCCAGGCGCTATGGAGAGGGAGACCAGGCTGGGAAAACGCTGGCTAACCTCCTTCACACTCTGAGGGGATCTGAATATATAACTGAGCTGCATGCAGGAACTGAGAAGGTGGTCAGAACTCCACAGGACATTCTCCAGACTTTGACTCACTTCTATCAGTCGCTATACACCTCCCACGCAAACCCATCACATTCAGACATTGCTGAATATCTGGATACTATCGCATTGGCATGGTACAACACTGGTGCTAGTGAATACATGGAATTTCCCATTACGGTAGACGATGTGAGGCAGGTGATATCTGGTATGCCGGCAGATAAATCTCTGGGGACGGACGGGCTCACTGCTGCCTTCTATATGGAATATGTAGATATTATTGCCCCCCCGGTTGCTTCAGGTTTACATGGAAACGATGGAAACAGGCGTGCTTCCCCCCACCCTTAGAGAAGCCACGATAATCACCCTATTGAAACCTGATAAAGACTCTACTAGGCCAGATTCATCCATCCACTATCTTTGATTAATCTCGACACCAAAATATATGCCAAACTTCTGGCTAATAGACTACAGCCCATGCTGCCACAGATCGCACTACCAGACAGTTCCTCGTTTATACCGGGTAGGTCTGCGTCGCATAATCTGAGGGTGATATTCGGGCTACTACATTATTTAGCTCCGCATGTCCAGGCGATAGCGGCTCTACTAGATGCTACAAAAGCGTTTGACTCCCTCGAGTGGAAGTTCCTTTTTGCCCTAATGTCTAGGATGGGCTTTAGTCCCATATTCATCAGACAAATTCAAATAATATACACCAACCCAATGGCGAGAGTGAAGGTGAATGGACAGATATCAGCTTACTTTGATATAACGAGAGGAACAAGGCAGGGTTGCCCTTTGTTGCCATTATTATTGGCGATTGCTTCTTAACCTTTTGTTGCCAAGGCTTAGACAACTCCATATACAGTGTAGCATCGGCTATACATCGAGAGGATTACTGATATCCATGTACCCGGATGACATGACCATTTATCTAACGAACCCCAAAGATAATTTCGAGCTAGTGATGTGGGAGCTGGTTAGATATGGCGGATTCACAGACATACAGATAACTGGGCCAAATCAGTGTTAATACCACTCACTGATAACACCGAACAACGCAAGACCAATCAATTAGGGGATTTGTAAAGCATGCTACTCACCCGTTAGGGTCTCAAGGCGTGGGGGGAATCCGCTACTGCCCGAAGAGCCAGGTCTTGAGCTGTTTCCTGAAGGAGAGATGGTTCTGGGTCAGTCGTAGGTGGGTGGGGAGGAAGTTCCATGTCCTGGCCGCCAGGTAGGAGAAGAATCATCCTCCGGTGGTGGTTCTGCGAATGCGTGGGACGGTGGCGAGTGCGACGCTGGTGGATCAGAGCTGGCGGGTGGGTGTGTAGAATGTGAGGCGGCTGTTGAGGTATTTGGGCCCAATGTCGTGGAGAGCCTTGTGTGCGTGGGTGAGGAATCTGAATGGGATCCTCTTGCTGAAGGGGAGCCAGTACAGGTTTTTCAGCTGGGAAGTGATGTGGCTGTGGCAGGGGTTGTCCAGGATGAGTCATGCAGAGGCGTTCTGTATGGGCTGGAGTGTTTTTTGTAGTTTGGCTGTGGTTCCAGCATAGATGGGGTTTCCATAGTCCGGTCTGCTGGTGACGAGGGCCTGGGTGACAGTCTTCCTGGTGTCAGTGGTGATCCACCGGAAGACCTTTCGGAGCATGCGCAGGGTGTTGAAGCAGGATGACTAGACGGCGTTGACTTGCTTGGTCATCGTGAGGGAGGAGTCCAGGACGAAGCCCAGGCATGGTCTGTTGGCTTGGGGTCAGTGCCCAGGGCAGGGGGCCACCAGGAGTCGTCCCAGGCGGAGGGAAATGTTCCCAGGATGAGGACTTCCGTCTTTTCTGAGTTTCATCCATTCCATGACGTCTTTCATTCCTTCCTGTAGGCTGGCTCTGGCGGTGGCGGGGTCTTTGGTAAGGGACAGGATCAGCTGGGTGTCGTCTGCGTAAGAGATGATGTCTAGGTTGTGTTGGCGTGCAATGGCTGCGAGGGGGGTCATGCAGACATTGAAGAGGGTGGGGCTGTGCGAGGTTCCTTGCGGGACCCAACAGATGACTTCGGTGGCCGCTGACCGGAACGGGGAGATGATCCACTCCAAGGCCTTTCCTTGGATTCTGATGTTGCTGAGGCGCTCTATCAGGGTGCGGTGGCATACGGTGTCGAAGGCTGCTGAGAGGTCCAGGAGGATGAGGGCAGCTGTTTCCCTGTTGTCGAGCAGGGACCTGATGTCGTTGGTGGCTGCGATGAGGGCGGTCTCGGTGCTGTGGTTTGCTCAGAAACCGGACTGCGAGGGGTCGAGGGATCTGTTTGTCTCGAGGAAGGCTGAGAGTTGCCTTTTGACGGTCTTCTCGATGACTTTGGCCGGAAAAGGGAGGAGCGAGATGGGGCGGTAGTTCTTAAGATCCGTGGGGTCCGCGGAGGGTTTCTTCAGGAGGGCACTGAGCTCGGCGTGTTTCCACCTCTCCGGAAGGGTGGCCGATGTGAAGGAGCTGTTAATGATGTCTCGGAGATGGGGTGCGATGATGGAGGCGGCTTTGTTGAAGATGTGGTGTGGGCGGGGGTCGGTAGAGGAGCCGGAGTGGATGGTGTTCATCGTGCGGGTGGTATCTTTGGTGCTGACCGAGGTCCAGGTGCAGAGGGTGGTGGCGGGGGGTGCTGGATCGGTGGTTGGGTGCGTGGTCTGTGCGCCAAAGCTGTTGTGTATGTCGGCGATCTTGCAGTGAAAGAACGAGGCGAGTGAGTCGCAGAGGTCTTGCGAGGGTATGACAGCTGGGAGTGCAGACTGACTCTCAATCTGAGAAAGCAATGAGTGACAATCATTGAAGGACCTAGACATAATCACTGGATATGCAGATAAGTGTTATAAAAGTTGATAAGGATACTGGGATCTGTGAATTTTATGTGACCAGGGTTGGGCGGTCTTGGCAAAAAGAGGTTCTCAACCAAGTAGCGGTGGGTATACGTACCCAATTGGTAGTCCTGCATGGTGGTTGCTGTGGCGTGCCTTGTTCAGTGGCAGTGTTCATTTATTTTTAGGCTCAGCCACCCCACCAAAAGAGTAGGGGAGGTATGCCAGCATCCTCACATTACCCCACCATATGATTCCCTTATATTCATTATTATGGTTTGTTGTTTGTTGTTTTTGGGGGACAGGGTGGGGTGTTCAGAACCTAATTGGGGGGTTGTTGTGGGAGGGGGAAGAAGGGGAGATTTGTATTATTTTCTTTCTCTGCCATGTCCTATATTGGAGATGACAAGTTGTTGTTGCCTAGATTGGATTGATATGAGTCAGCTGCTTGTTTGGTGTAGGGCCCTTGCCTCGCTGCAGGTGGCCACTGGAGACCTACCTACTGTATTCACGTTGATCACTGGACGGGGACAGAGTGTGTTTTTATATTACTATTGTTCACTGCCGCTATGAGGGGTATTTGATGTCTTACATGGAATGTTAGGGGCTTAAATGACCGCAGGAAGGTACAACTGATTCACTCTTACTTGATTTGTCACGAGGTAGATATATGTCTCCTGCAAGAGACACATTTAAGCTCTGCACTCACTAACACGCTTAGACATAACAGATGGGGGAGGTTGTTGAAGCTAATTAGTCAAATTACTCTAGAGGGGTAGCCATCTTAATCCGTAGAGGTTTGCAATGGAAGACACATTCCTCCTTAATTGACAAAGAGGGTAGCTATGTGTTACTTCAGGGAACACTTTGCAACACTCCGGTTGTGATAGTGAACACATATGACCCTAATGTGGACAGCCCAATTTTCTTCCAGCATGTCTGGCAGACACTCCAGACGTTGGGGAAGGCGGCCATACTGTGGGGGGGTGGATTTTATTATAGTTCTGTTACCTACAGTGGACAGACAGGGTGCGTCCCGTGAACATCACCTTAATGCTGCAGCAGTAATTTTAGACATTGTGGAAGACCTCCAGTTGTTGGACACATGGTGACCTCTTCATCCAACAGTTAGGGAGGGCACATACATGACACCCCGCATGAATGCTTGGTCAAGTCTGGACTATTGGCTGATCTTTAGGGACCTGCACTCTTGTGTCACAGAGGCCTCACACCTCCCACGAACATTCTCAGATCATGCACCCACGCGAATTACACTACAAATTCCACCACAACACAAACAACCATTTAGCTGTAGATTCCCGTCTGAGGCATTATTAGACAAGGTTTTTCAGGAAGAACTTAGAGACAAATTAGCTGAATACTTTGAGTTAAATGAAGGATCAGTGAAATCGCCCAGGACTCTGTGGGAGGGTTTTAAGGTGGTCGCTTGGGGGCACTGCATGGCGTTAAAGACATGAGTACTCAGGGCTATACGAACCATGCTGTGGAAGTTGGAACAAGATATTACACACTTAGAAAAGGAACACTGAGAGCACCCATCCTCTACTACTCAGGCCACACTTCAGGCAAAGTTAACTGAATCAGGAAGAGGCGGAGAAGGGAAAAGCGTACTTGCATAAATATGCTCAGGCCAGGCGCTATGGAGAGGGAGACCAGGCTGGGAAAACACTGGCTAACCTCCTTCACACTCTGAGGGGATCTGAATATATAACTGAGCTGCATGCGGGAACTGAGAAGGTGGTCAGAACTCCACAGGACATTCTCCAGACTTTGACTCACTTCTATCAGTCGCTATACACCTCCCACGCAAACCCATCACATTCAGACATTGCTGAATATCTGGATACTATCGCATTGGCATGGTACAACACTGGTGCTAGAGAATACATGGAATTTCCCATTACGGTAGACGATGTGAGGCAGGTGATATCTGGTATGCCGGCAGATAAATCTCTGGGGACGGACGGGCTCACTGCTGCCTTCTATATGGAATATGTAGATATTATTGCCCCCCCGGTTGCTTCAGGTTTACATGGAAACAATGGAAACAGGCGTGCTTCCCCCCATCTTTAGAGAAGCCACGATAATCACCCTATTGAAACCTGATAAAGACTCTACTAGGCCAGATTCATCCATCCACTATCTTTGATTAATCTCGACACCAAAATATATGCCAAACTTCTGGCTAATAGACTACAGCCCATGCTGCCACAGATCGCACTACCAGACCGTTCCTCGTTTATACCGGGTAGGTCTACGTCGCATAATCTGAGGGTGATATTCGGGCTACTACATTATTTAGCTCCGCATGTCCAGGCGATAGCGGCTCTACTAGATGCTACAAAAGCGTTTGACTCCCTCGAGTGGAAGTTCCTTTTTGCCCTAATGTCTAGGATGGGCTTTAGTCCCATATTCATCAGACAAATTCAAATAATATACACCAACCCAATGGCGAGAGTGAAGGTGAATGGACAGATATCAGCTTACTTTGATATAACGAGAGGAACAAGGCAGGGTTGCCCTTTGTTGCCATTATTATTGGCGATTGCTTCTTAACCTTTTGTTGCCAAGGCTTAGACAACACCATACACAGTGTAGCATCGGCTTTACATCGAGAGGATTACTGATATCCATGTACCCGGATGACATGACCATTTATCTAACGAACCCCAAAGATAATTTCGAGCTAGTGATGTGGTAGCTGGTTAGATATGGCGGGTTTACAGGCATACAGATAACTGGGCCAAATCAGTGTTAATATTACTCACTGATAACACCGAACAACGCAAGACCAATCAATCAATCAATTAGGGAATTTGTAAAGCATGCTACTCACCCGTTAGGGTCTCAAAGCGTGGGGGGAATCCGCTACTGCCCGAAGAGCCAGGCCTTGAGCTGTTTCCTGAAGGAGAGATGGTTCTGGGTCAGTCGTAGGTGGGTGGGGAGGAAGTTCCATGTCCTGGCCGCCAGGTAGGAGAAGAATCATCCTCCGGTGGTGGTTCTGCGAATGCGTGGGACGGTGGCGAGTGCGACGCTGGTGGATCAGAGCTGGCAGGTGGGTGTGTAGAATGTGAGGCGGCTGTTGAGGTATTTGGGCCCAATGTCGTGGAGAGCCTTGTGCGCGTGGGTGAGGAATCTGAACGGGATCCTCTTGCTGAAGGGGAGCCAGTACAGGTTTTTCAGCTGGGAAGTGATGTGGCTGTGGCGGGGGTTGTCCAGGATGAGTCATGCAGAGGCATTCTGTATGGGCTGGAGTGTTTTTTGTAGTTTGGCTGTGGTTCCAGCATAGATGGGGTTTCCATAGTCCAGTTGCTGGTGACGAGGCCCTGGGTGACAGTTTTCCTGGTGTCAGTGGTGATCCACCGGAAGACCTTTCGGAGCATGCGCAGGGTGTTGAAGCAGGATGACTAGACGGTGTTGACTTGCTTGGTCATCGTGAGGGAGGAGTCCAGGACGAAGCCCAGGCATGGTCTGTTGGCTTGGGGTCAGTGCCCAGGGCAGGGGGCCACCAGGAGTCGTCCCAGGCGGAGGGGAATGTTCCCAGGATGAGGACTTCCGTCTTTTCTGAGTTTCATCCATTCCATGACGTCTTTCATTCCTTCCTGTAGGCTGGCTCTGGCGGTGGCGGGGTCTTTGGTAAGGGACAGGATCAGCTGGGTGTCGTCTGCGTAAGAGATGATGTCTAGGTTGTGTTGGCGTGCAATGGCTGCGAGGGGGGTCATGCAGACATTGAAGAGGGTGGGGCTGTGCGAGGTTCCTTGCGGGACCCAACAGATGACTTTGGTGGCCGCTGACCGGAACGGGGAGATGATCCACTCCAAGGCCTTTCCTTGGATTCTGATGTTGCTGAGGCGCTCTATCAGGGTGCGGTGGCATACGGTGTCGAAGGCTGCTGAGACGTCCAGGAGGATGAGGGCAGCTGTTTCCCTGTTGTCGAGCAGGGACCTGATGTCGTCGGTGGCTGCGATGAGGGCGGTCTCGGTGCTGTGGTTTGCTCAGAAACCGGACTGCGAGGGGTCGAGGGATCCGTTTGTCTCGAGGAAGGCTGAGAGTTGCCTATTGACGGTCTTCTCGATGACTTTGGCCGGAAAAGGGAGGAGCGAGATGGGGCGGTAGTTCTTAAGATCCGTGGGGTCCGCGGAGGGTTTCTTCAGGAGGGCACTGAGCTCGGCGTGTTTCCACCTCTCCGGAAGGGTGGCCGATGTGAAGGAGCTGTTAATGATGTCTCGGAGATGGGGTGCGATGATGGAGGCGGCTTTGTTGAAGATGTGGTGTGGGCGGGGGTCGGTAGAGGAGCCGGAGTGGATGGTGTTCATCGTGCGGGTGGTATCTTTGGTGCTGACCGAGGTCCAGGTGCAGAGGGTGGTGGCGGGGGTGCTGGATCGGTGATTGGGTGCGTGGTCTGTGCGCCGAAGCTGTTGTGTATGTCGGCGATCTTGCAGTGAAAGAACGAGGCGAGTGAGTCGCAGAGGTCTTGCGAGGGTATGACAGCTGGGAGTGCTGACTGACTCGCAATCTGAGAAAGCAATGAGTGACAATCATTGAATGACCTAGACATAATCACTGGATATGCAGATAAGTGTTATAAAAGTTGATAAGGATACTGGGATCTGTGAATTTTATGTGACCAGGGTTGGGCGGTCTTGGCAAAAAGAGGTTCTCAACCAAGTAGCGGTGGGTATACGTGCCCAATTGGTAGTCCTGCATGGTGGTTGCTGTGGCGTGCCTTGTTCAGTGGCAGTGTTCATTTATTTTTAGGCTCAGCCACCCTACCAAAAGAGTAGGGGAGGTATGCCAGCATCCTCACATTACCCCACCATATGATTCCCTTATATTCATTATTATGGTTTGTTGTTTGTTGTTTTTGGGGGACAGGGTGGGGTGTTCAGAACCTAATTGGGGGGTTGTTGTGGGAGGGGGAAGAAGGGGAGATTTGTATTATTTTCTTTCTCTGCCATGTCCTATATTGGAGATGACAAGTTGTTGTTGCCTAGATTGGATTGATATGAGTCAGCTGCTTGTTTGGTGTAGGGCCCTTGCCTCGCTGCAGGTGGCCACTGTAGACCTACCTACTGTATTCACGTTGATCACTGGACGGGGACAGAGTGTGTTTTTATATTACTATTGTTCACTGCCGCTATGAGGGGTATTTGATGTCTTACATGGAATGTTAGGGGCTTAAATGACCGCAGGAAGGTACAACTGATTCACTCTTACTTGATTTGTCACGAGGTAGATATATGTCTCCTGCAAGAGACACATTTAAGCTCTGCACTCACTAACACGCTTAGACATAACAGATGGGGGAGGTTGTTGAAGCTAATTAGTCAAATTACTCTAGAGGGGTAGCCATCTTAATCCGTAGAGGTTTGCAGTGGAAGACACATTCCTCCTTAATTGACAAAGAGGGTAGCTATGTGTTACTTCAGGGAACACTTTGCAACACTCCGGTTGTGATAGTGAACACATATGACCCTAATGTGGACAGCCCAATTTTCTTCCAGCATGTCTGGCAGACACTCCAGACGTTGGGGAAGGCGGCCATACTGTGGGGGGGGGGGATTTTATTATAGTTCTGTTACCTACAGTGGACAGACAGGGTGCGTCCCGTGAACATCACCTTAATGCTGCAGCAGTAATTTTAGACATTGTGGAAGACCTCCAGTTCTTGGACACATGGTGACCTCTTCATCCAACAGTTAGGGAGGGCACATACATGACACCCCGCATGAATGCTTGGTCAAGTCTGGACTATTGGCTGATCTTTAGGGACCTGCACTCTTGTGTCACAGAGGCCTCACACCTCCCACGAACATTCTCAGATCATGCACCCACGCGAATTACACTACAAATTCCACCACAACACAAACAACCATTTAGCTGTAGATTCCCGTCTGAGGCATTATTAGACAAGGTTTTTCAGGAAGAACTTAGAGACAAATTAGCTGAATACTTTGAGTTAAATGAAGGATCAGTGAAATCGCCCAGGACTCTGTGGGAGGGTTTTAAGGTGGTCGCTTGGGGGCACTGCATGGCGCTAAAGACATGAGTACTCAGGGCTATACGAACCATGCTGTGGAAGTTGGAACAAGATATTACAGACTTAGAAAAGGAACACTGAGAGCACCCATCCTCTACTACTCAGGCCACACTTCAGGCAAAGTTAACTGAATCAGGAAGAGGCGGAGAAGGGAAAAGCGTACTTGCATAAATATGCTCAGGCCAGGCGCTATGGAGAGGGAGACCAGGCTGGGAAAACGCTGGCTAACCTCCTTCACACTCTGAGGGGATCTGAATATATAACTGAGCTGCATGCGGGAACTGAGAAGGTGGTCAGAACTCCACAGGACATTCTCCAGACTTTGACTCACTTCTATCAGTCGCTATACACCTCCCACGCAAACCCATCACATTCAGACATTGCTGAATATCTGGATACTATCGCATTGGCATGGTACAACACTGGTGCTAGAGAATACATGGAATTTCCCATTATGGTAGACGATGTGAGGCAGGTGATATCTGGTATGCCGGCAGATAAATCTCTGGGGACGGACGGGCTCACTGCTGCCTTCTATATGGAATATGTAGATATTATTGCCCCCCCGGTTGCTTCAGGTTTACATGGAAACGATGGAAACAGGCGTGCTTCCCCCCACCCTTAAAGAAGCCACGATAATCACCCTATTGAAACCTGATAAAGACTCTACTAGGCCAGATTCATCCATCCACTATATTTGATTAATCTCGACACCAAAATATATGCCAAACTTCTGGCTAATAGACTACAGCCCATGCTGCCACAGATCGCACTACCAGAGCGTTCCTCGTTTATACCGGGTAGGTCTACGTCGCATAATCTGAGGGTGATATTCGGGCTACTACATTATTTAGCTCCGCATGTCCAGGCGATAGCGGCTCTACTAGATGCTACAAAAGCGTTTGACTCCCTCGAGTGGAAGTTCCTTTTTGCCCTAATGTCTAGGATGGGCTTTAGTCCCATATTCATCAGACAAATTCAAATAATATACACCAACCCAATGGCGAGAGTGAAGGTGAATGGACAGATATCAGCTTACTTTGATATAACGAGAGGAACAAGGCAGGGTTGCCCTTTGTTGCCATTATTATTGGCGATTGCTTCTTAACCTTTTGTTGCCAAGGCTTAGACAACACCATACACAGTGTAGCATCGGCTTTACATCGAGAGGATTACTGATATCCATGTACCCGGATGACATGACCATTTATCTAACGAACCCCAAAGATAATTTCGAGCTAGTGATGTGGGAGCTGGTTAGATATGGCGGGTTCACAGGCATACAGATAACTGGGCCAAATCAGTGTTAATACCACTCACTGATAACACCGAACAACGCAAGACCAATCAATCAATCAATTAGGGAATTTGTAAAGCATGCTACTCACCCGTTAGGGTCTCAAGGCGTGGGGGGAATCCGCTACTGCCCGAAGAGCCAGGTCTTGAGCTGTTTCCTGAAGGAGAGATGGTTCTGGGTCAGTCGTAGGTGGGTGGGGAGGAAGTTCCATGTCCTGGCCGCCAGGTAGGAGAAGAATCATCCTCCGGTGGTGGTTCTGCGAATGCGTGGGACGGTGGCGAGTGGGACGCTGGTGGATCAGAGCTGGCGGGTGGGTGTGTAGAATGTGAGGCGGCTGTTGAGGTATTTGGGCCCAATGTCGTGGAGAGCCTTGTGCGCGTGGGTGAGGAATCTGAACGGGATCCTCTTGCTGAAGGGGATCCAGTACAGGTTTTTCAGCTGGGAAGTGATGTGGGTGTGGCGGGGGTTGTCCAGGATGAGTCATGCAGAGGCGTTCTGTATGGGCTGGAGTGTTTTTTGTAGTTTGGCTGTGGTTCCAGCATAGATGGGGTTTCCATAGTCCAGTCTGCTGGTGACGAGGGCCTGGGTGACAGTCTTCCTGGTGTCAGTGGTGATCCACCGGAAGACCTTTCGGAGCATGCGCAGGGTGTTGAAGCAGGATGACTAGACGGCGTTGACTTGCTTGGTCATCGTGAGGGAGGAGTCCAGGACGAAGCCCAGGCATGGTCTGTTGGCTTGGGGTCAGTGCCCAGGGCAGGGGGCCACCAGGAGTCGTCCCAGGCGGAGGGGAATGTTCCCAGGATGAGGACTTCCGTCTTTTCTGAGTTTCATCCATTCCATGACGTCTTTCATTCCTTCCTGTAGGCTGGCTCTGGCGGTGGCGGGGTCTTTGGTAAGGGACAGGATCAGCTGGGTGTCGTCTGCGTAAGAGATGATGTCTAGGTTGTGTTGGCGTGCAATGGCTGCGAGGGGGGTCATGCAGACATTGAAGAGGGTGGGGCTGTGCGAGGTTCCTTGCGGGACCCAACAGATGACTTCGGTGGCCGCTGACCGGAACGGGGAGATGATCCACTCCAAGGCCTTTCCTTGGATTCTGATGTTGCTGAGGCGCTCTATCAGGGTGCGGTGGCATACGGTGTCGAAGGCTGCTGAGAGGTCCAGGAGGATGAGGGCAGCTGTTTCCCTGTTGTCAAGCAGGGACCTGATGTCGTCGGTGGCTGCGATGATGGCGGTCTCGGTGCTGTGGTTTGCTCAGAAACCGGACTGCGAGGGGTCGAGGGATCCGTTTGTCTCGAGGAAGGCTGAGAGTTGCCTATTGACGGTCTTCTCGATGACTTCGGCCGGAAAAGGGAGGAGCGAGATGGGGCGGTAGTTCTTAAGATCTGTGGGGTCCGCGGAGGGTTTCTTCAGGAGGGCACTGAGCTCGGCGTGTTTCCACCTCTCCGGAAGGGTGGCCGATGTGAAGGAGCTGTTAATGATGTCTCGGAGATGGGGTGCGATGATGGAGGCGGCTTTGTTGAAGATGTGGTGTGGGCGGGGGTCGGTAGAGGAGCCGGAGTGGATGGTGTTCATCGTGCGGGTGGTATCTTTGGTGCTGACCGAGGTCCAGGTGCAGAGGGTGGTGGCGGGGGGTGCTGGATCGGTGGTTGGGTGCGTGGTCTGTGCGCCGAAGCTGTTGTGTATGTCGGCGATCTTTCAGTGAAAGAACGAGGCGAGTGAGTCGCAGAGGTCTTGGAGGGTATGATGTCGATGTTGCAAGCGCTGGGGCTGGAGAGCTCTTTAACGATGCTGAAGAGTTCCTTGCTGTTGTGGGAGTTGTTGTCCAGTCGTTCTTTGAATGTGGTCCTTTTGGTGGTGCGGATCAGCTGGTGGTGTTTGCGGGTGGCGTTCTTGAGGGCTTACATGTTTTCTGTTGTCTGGTCGTGGCACCAGGCTTTCTGAAGTGTGCAGGAGGTTTTCTTGGAGTTTTTGAGGTCGTTGGTGAACCAAGAGGCTTTCTTGCTGCTGTGTCTGCTGGGGGGTTCTGCAGTAGTGCGAGGTCATCGGCGCAGTTGGTGAGCCACTGTGTGAGTTTCCTATTCAATGGGCGTCATTCGAAACAAAATATCTTGGCATATGAATCAGTAGATCCATACAGGAAATATGGTTAGCTAATTATGGGAAGGCGATTGAGTGGTTGGAAGGGACGATACAGAGATGGAAGCAATTGCTGCTTTCATTAACCCCTTCGTCGCGGGGCTAATTCCCCCGCGGTGCGGGGGGGAAGTGGGCCACGCACGGCGCTGCGGTGCTGATGACGAGCCCAGGCTCGTCATGCAGCACGGTGCTCATGTGCTGTTGACGAGCCTGGGCTCGTCATGAGCCCTCCCGCGCAACGGAACGCTCAACACAGCGGTGGAATTTTCCCTGCGTGTGAGCGTTCCACGGCTCATGACGAGTCCAGGCTCGTCACCAGCACACGAGCACCGTGCTGCATGACAAGCCTGGGGTTAACGGGGTATATTGCTATTACAAAAATGGTCATCCTGCCCAAATTCTTATATTTATTTGTAAATATACCCATGCCGCTAAACACTCACTACTTTAATCGACTCCGAACTGGGATTCTTGAATTGATTTGGGCGGGAAGGCAACCTCTAGGCTCATGGAAGTTACTGACGCTTACATTTTCCCAGGGCGGCTTAGGGGCTCCGGACTTTGAGCTTTATGCCCACAGCGCTCAAGCACTGTATTTACAATATTGGCAGCATCCGTCCCCATACCAACCACATGTGGCAATAGAACTAGATATAACTGCACCTACCCCACTGGCTGCAGCAGTTTACCAACCTTATAAATGGCCCCATTCGGACATAAATGTGGTCGCAACGACACGATGGGCGTGGAGAAATATAGCTAAGCGGGCAGGTCACAAAGAATTATATGCTCCGTCTATGCCACTGGGAGGCAA
The DNA here is from genome assembly GCF_964263255.1 of Lissotriton vulgaris. Lineage (NCBI taxonomy): Eukaryota > Metazoa > Chordata > Amphibia > Caudata > Salamandridae > Lissotriton > Lissotriton vulgaris. Next base: position 1,592,031,253 of record NC_141687.1, read on the forward strand.
TCCATTAATTGGTCCGCTGATGGACAAGGCTATCACTGAACACGCAAAGCGGCGCAGTTTAACGGTGGGGCAAGGTCTGTATCCAAATGACAAATTCTTGACTTTACAGGAGATATGTGAACCAGATAAACTCTCGGCATCTGATATGCTGTTGTATTATCAGCTCAGCGCAGCGTGTAATGCGAGATATGCTGAATTCCCCCATGCCCCGGCCCCATTACCGGCACTGGAAAATATTTTGGCCAATAATTCCCCTCGTAAATTGAATTGATGACGCGAATCTACAATGTAACGCAAGAAGCATCCCCCATTATTTCAAGTACAGCAAAAGTTGAATTGGAGAGCGAAGCTGACATTATGAATACAGACAAACAGTGGCAATTCTGCTGCTCTCAATTGGAACATCTCTCACCAAACTATAGGTCACGACGTATACATTTTAATTATCTGCATAGGACTTATCGTAAGCCTATACAACTACACCGAATGGGTCTAGAGCGATACGCAGGCTGCTGGAGGTGCGGGACACAGGAGGCAACGTTCTTCCATTTGGCATGGCTCTGCAAGCAGATAGTGCAATAATGATCGGAAATCTTTGGTCATATTGGTAACATTTTGGGTACACAACTGCAGGCTGTTCCACTTGTGGCACTTCTGGGCTTTGTACTGGATGTACTTAGGGCTTCTCGTAAATTGTCATCCATCTTGCTGTTGCTTGCCAAGCGCAAGGTGGTTCTACATTGGAAGAAACCGCATCCATCTACTGTAGCGGAATGGATAAACACAGTCATCTATTGTAAAGATCAACTGTTGACTTATTGGGAGTTGTTGCCCAGCAGATCTTGACCCTTACATGTGTGGGAGCCGTGTGTGACTTAGTTGGGTCAGGGGGGCTCTGACCTTCGGACAGGTCAACATGTATAGCCAACTTACCGGTCATGGCTTGTGAATATGATACTAGTCAGGTAAGGCTTACACTGATTCAATTGCTGTTTCCTTCCACTTGATGCAGGATGGATTCCTATGGTAGTAGACCGTTGGGATGTCTGACAGGTACTCTTTGGTAGAAGTAAGTAATTTAGATCTAGGGTCACTAGCTGGATGACAATCCAGAGGGGGGCGGGGATTGTTTATTAGTTTGTGCAATATGTGTTTTTATTTCTTTTTTTATTGTTGCAGATTATAATTTTCATTATCCATATTATACACAAGTCGATTGGTATGTATATCAGAAATCTTGATTCGCTGCCGGGCCTCCGGGATGTCGGCATGAAGGCAGTGCTCTTTGAAGAAAAGCCATTTCATCATTTGCTGACGGCCCCAGGGTTGTAGGCATACAGCTGTGTTACTTGTGAGGAAAACAATAAAGGTTTTTGGGACAAAAACAAAAAAACTAGTCCCCCGATGAGCCAGATTGACTTGTAAAACATTGTTCTGCCAATCATGGAAAGGTCCTATGTAAAAGTTAAGGAGGTTAATAAAGCATCAATCTTGGGAGAAGAACAATTATTTTCAATTTTGCTGATTTAAGTAGTCTATGTCTGGTTATGGCAAAGCACTTGCCATTGTGAAAAAATATATTGCAGGTAATGGCATTTTTAAAATGTTGTCTGTAAAATATTGGGGATATTAGAAGGATTTAAGTACTGATTAATGGCCTCATATCAATTGTTTTAAAAACAATATAGCACCAAACTAGCAATTTCATTTATTAATGAAGAATACCTCTTTTAAAAGCTACTTATTTAAGCAAAACCAAATCATAGCTGCGTAGTCTAATCTTGGGAATACAAAGTAACACATTCCCAGGTTTTCCTAGACTGATTTATGATAAATGAATCCAGATAAGTACAACCTATTGTATTTCATTTCTGAATTATAGCACTTGGTAGATTTAAACCCAAACTAGTGCAGTCGGCCATGGCCTCAAAAAGATCACATTTTGGAATATTATATTCTTTAGGAATCTAATTTAAACAAGATGCCATTACATATAATGTATTTTATGAGCTTTTTTGGGGGGTTTATTTTCACCATCTTTAAAAAAGCTGTAATTTTATTTATAGTATAACATAATTATACAACAGTATACAAACAAATGAACAGGAACAATAAATGCATTCCACACTGCTGAAACTGAAGGTTGGTAATATTTATAATCTGTATGATGATCACTCTGAACTCTGTTATCCATATTCTGATTCTTCTGTATTAGCATACTGTGAAAACGTTATCCTTTTGTCCTGTTCACCCCCATTTTTTTGACTGATACTGGTGGTAACGAACCCTGGCTGTGCCCAGGGTTCTGCTAACCAAGCCCAGGGCCAGTGCTCTGATAAAAAAGGTATTTGGTATTTAGGCATAATTTCATAAACAATGACAAACCCCTGTAAGTCCCTAGTATATGAAAATGCAAAGGGGATTCAAACTACCTAGAAGTCCTTTGTATATAATAGAGTGAGGTGGGGTAGAGGCCCAGTAGATTTCCTACAACGGAGTTGTTGAAGGGATTTTGCACAAACACAGAACTATGCGCAGGATTATGGGACCTTGGTGTATAGGGACTGAGTCTTCCTACCACCTTAGTACCCACAAGGACCAGACCGACTGCTATAGTGTCTCACTTTTTCTCCTACTTACCCACAGAGAAACAAATGATTTGACACCCCAGAACACATTCTAATAAAACCAAAGTACGGTTGTCCAAACAACAGCTGCATCTGTATGTTTTGTCTAAGGGTTAAGGCCTGGCCAGAACAAAATAACAAGGGTCATTGTCATTCGACTTTGCACACAATGTTCAGTCAAAATCCCAGGAACATGCAGAGAGTGAACACAGCGATGAGTTCTCATGTGAAAACAGCCATAGAAATTATTGCCAAAAATCAAGACATGTAGTAACGTGCGCAAAGCAGCAGGCAGGCTGCAATATGCTCATGCTCACTTAGGGAAGATAAAAATGTCCCTATGGGCCAAGTGACAGGTCGTTAGCACTATGCAAAAACAGAAATCAGAGCTAAGCAGAGGCAAAGCATCTCAGTTGTAATACCAAATAGGATATTTGTAAATAAAACAAAAACAAATTTGTGTTGCAAATTAAAAAAGTACCCAAATGGGCACTCATAAACACATCCACTCATAGCGCATATTCAGATTCAGAAATGTTGCGGTAAAAGCGTTATGCCATAAACTCTAGTATGTTGTCTGAAACTTCCATAGTAAAAAGGTATGCCATCCAATCAATCACTCAGAGTACTTGTAAAGCATGCTACTTACCCGTGAGGGTCCCAAGGCGCTGGGGGGAGGGGGGGTCGTGCTACTGATCGAAGAGACAGCTTTTGAGGAGTCTCCTGAAGGCGAGTAGGTCTTGGGTCTGCCGTACGTGGGTAGAGAGGGTGTTCCAGGTCTTGGTGGTGAGGTAGGAGAAGGATCTGCCACTGGAGGTCGTTTGTTGATGCGGGGGACAGCGGCGAGGGTGAGGCTGGCGGAGCGGAGCTGGCAGGTAGGAGTGTCGAAGCTGAGTCTGCTGTTCAGGTGGGCAGGTCCGGCGTTGTGGAGCGCTTTGTGGGCATGGTTGAGGAGCTTGAAGGTGATCCTCTTGCAGACGGGGAGCCAGGGTGGGTCTTCCAGGTGGGGGGTGATGTGGCTGCGGTGGGGGACGTTGACGATCAGTCGGGCGGAGGTGTTTTGGATGTGTTGTAGTCGTCGTAGGTGTTTGGCTGGGATTCCTGCATAGAGTGCGTTGCCGTAGCCCAGTCTGCTGCCGATGAGGGCCTGTGTCACCGTTCTTCTTGTTGCGGTCGGGATCCACTTGTAGATACTGCGTAGCATGCGGAGGATGTTGTAGCAGGAGGAGGAGACTGCGTTGACCTGCTTAGGCATGGAGAGGTAGGAGTCGAGGATGAATCTTGGATTGCGTGCATGGTCGGTGGGTGTTGGTGCTGTTCCCAGGGCGGTCAGCCACCAGGAGTCATCCCAGGCTGATGGGGTGGGTCCGAGGATGAGGACCTCCGTCTTGTCTGAGTTCAGCTTCAGACGGCTGCTCCTCATCCAGTCAGCGACGGCCTTCATTCGATTGAGGAGGTTGATTTGGCGGTGTGTGGGTCCTTGGTGAGGGAGAGGATGAGCTGGATGTCGTCGGTGTAGGAGATGATGTTGAGGTCGTGATGGCGGGCCACTTGTGCGAGGGGGCGATGTAAATGTTGAACAGCGTCGGACTGAGCTCTGGGGACACCGCAGATGATGTCGGCGGCTTTGGATTAGAAGGTCCGGAGGCGGACGCTCTGGGTTCTGCCGCAGAGGAAGGACGTGGTCCAGTCAAGAGCCTTCTCTTGGATTCCGGCTTCGAGGAGGCGTGTTTTTAGAGTGCGGTGGCAGACCATGTTGAAGGCGGCTGACAGGTTCAGGAAGATGAGGGCTGATGTTTCGCCGTTGTCTAGTTGGCGCCTGATGTCGTCTGTGGCGGCGATGAGGGCTGTCTCGGTGCTGTTGTTTTGTCTGAATCTGGAAAGTGAGGGTCGAAGATGGTGTTGTCTTCCAGGTGGCGGGCCAGTTGCATGTGGACGATTTTCTCGATGACCTTTGCCGGGAACAGGAGCAGGGAGATGGGCTGGAAGACTTTGCGGTCCTTGGGGTCCGCTTGGGTTTCTTGAGGAGGACGTTGATATCGGCGTGGATACAGCTAACAGGGAATGTCGCTGTTTTGAAGGAGATGTTGATGACCTTCCTTAGTTGGGGTGCAATGGCTGCGTCTGCTATGTTGAGTACGTGGTGTGGGCACGAGTCAGACCGAGATTCTGAGTGGATGAAGTTCATGACCTTGCGTGTCTCGCTGTTGGCGCTAGTGGTGTTCACAGGGGCGGTGGAGTCTGTCGTAGTCGGGGCGGTCGTGGCGTTGAAGCTGTCGTGGATGTCAGCGATCTTGCGGTGGAAGAAGATAGCTAGTGAGTCACACAGTTCTTGTGACGGCGGGATGTCGTTGCCGTTGGCGCTGGGGTTAGAGAGTTCCTTTATGATGCTGAAGAGCTCTTTGCTGACGTGTGCATTGTTATCCAAGCGCTCTTTGAAGGAGTATCTCTAGGCTAATCTGATGAGGTGGTGGTGTCTGCGGGTGGCGTCCTTGTGGGCTGTGTGGTTGTCCGGTGTGTGTTCGTGGTGCCATGTCTTCTCCAGTTTCTGGCATGCGCGTTTAGAGATCTGGAGCTCATCGGTGAACTAGGTGGCTCTCTTGTTGGTGGGGCTGTTGGAGGGTTTCTTGAGCGGGTCGAGGGTGTTGGCGCAGTCGTCGATCCACCGTCTGAGGTTTCGGGCTGCGGTGTCTGGGTTGGTGGGGTCGGTGGGTGGGTTCTTGACGAGGAAGGTGATCAGCTGGTCTTCGGTGACTTTGCTCCAGCAGCGGCGAGTTAGCTGTTGGGTGCAATGGAGCATGATTGGTTTCTTGAAGGTGAAATGGATGCAGCGGTGGTTGGTCCAGTGGTGTGGTCGAAGGGGACGTGGGAGCCTGTGGAGAAGATGGGATCCAGTGTGTTGCGGGTGGCGTGGGTGGGTGCGTTGTTGAGTTGTCTGAGGCCAAAGTTGGCGAGGTTGGCGATCAGGGTGGCATTGTTGGCGTTGTTGTTGTTCTCGAGGTGGAAGTTCAGGTCCCCGAGGAGGATGTAGTCTGAGGAGGCGAGGCGTGGGTGCAGGCGAGGTCGCGATGGAGTCGCTGAACTGAGCCCGTGGTCCGGGGGGTCCGTAGATGAGTGTTCCTCTGAGGGTGCTGTTGGGGGTCGGTGTGTATCCGGAAGTGCAGGTGTTCGGTGGTGTTGAGGGTGTCGTATGCTTGGGTGGCAACCTTGAGGGTGGACTTGTGGACGATGGCTATTCCTCCTCCAATTCAGTTGGCGCGATCCCTGCGGGTGATCTTGTAGCCGTCCAGAAAGGCTATAGCGATCTCTGGCGCCGAGCAGTCGTTCCACCAGGATTCGGTCAGGAAGGCCATGTCTGGGGCGGAGGTGTCGAGCAGATCCCAGAGCTCGACAGCGTGTTTGCGTGCAGAGCGGGTGTTGAGGCGTATGCAGCGGAGGTGGCTGGGTCCAGTCCTTGGAGGTTTGGTTGTGCTGTCGCAGGTGAATCTGCAGGTGTGGCACGAGAAGGGTCCATGGGTCCGTTTTGGGGTGGCCTGGAAGCAGGTGGGGTTTTGGCCGGCGTTGAGTGCATGGAAGGTGCTGGTGTCATAGTGGATTCTGGTGCCGTGGAGTTTGCGGGGTCCAGGGGTTCTGGCACTGGGTGTGGTCCAGGTGCGGACGGGCTAAGACGGGCTTGCCATAGACACGCCTTCGGTGCGCCTGCGGCGCACCCACTGCGCGGCTGCTTCTCAGCCTGCATATGAGGTGGCTTGGGAGGGAGGAGTAGCTGGGAGGCGGGGGCGGGGAGGGGCATGGGTGTACAGGGGGGCGAGGCTGCATTGAAGCAGTGGCAGGAAAGTGTCGGAACAGAAGCGGCAGGGGGGCGGGGGGAACTGGCGCAGAGGACATAGGGGAAGGAAAAAACCCAGGTAACAAGGAGGCAGCAAGGAGGCAGAAACCAGGCAGTCAGGTGACGAGCAGCGGCGTAGGGGCGACCTGCCTGCAAGCAGAGTCAAATGTCGCTGCTGTTACCACTTCTGGGCCATTACAGAGGGGGGTAAAACCCATGCAGTCGCGGGGACCTGGGCGTTGTGTGGTAAATGTATAAGGGGGGTCCCCGTGGGAGAAAGTTATGAACAAAAACAATTTAAATTTTTTTTTCAAAAGACTAAGGTGGTGGTTCAAAAAGGAAAGAATGTTGTCATTTATTCAACAACACAACATTATCATTAATGAAACATTGTTGCAATCATTACAAGAGAAATGGAAATCTGAAAATTGAAATGGCCCCAAAAAGGGAAGAAGGGAAGGGAAAGGGGGTGCTCAAAGATTGTGAAAAAGGTTAAGGATAGTACACAGACTTGAACATAATGTACATCAATACATAAGTCAACAAGGAATTAGGAGTTGTTCCAAAAACCAAACGAGCCTATATCAATTAAGGCCAATCTTGCAAAAGTACTTCAACTACGGACATTCTACGGTCACATGTGTGGTTCAATGTGATACAGGGGATGTGCCGGACGTCCAAGTATGAAGAGGCGTCGACGTTTCGACCCCTTTGTATAGGCTAGATTCAGTCCTTTGCCGGGGTCTTCATCAGGACCGTTTACAGTGGGGGAAGGAACGGAAGGGGGCCGTCCTGTCTGAAAAATTAAAAACCAATATCAATAATGGGGTATGAAGTTTTAAAAGTTTCACAGTCACTGTCCTGTATACCATAAGGGTGGCTTATTTGAAAACAAACTAGTACCATGGAGTCCGGGTCATAAGGACCTCTGGACTGAAGGAAACAAGATTTGAGTAGGCGATAAATCAAACTCAAACTAAGTAGTGTACATCTGAAATTTATCAAAATGCCCTACTTGATTGAACGAGGGAAACATTAGCCAACAGAAGATTAATGTCTACTTAGAGTAGGTAAGTCAATAATGCAATGTGTCACCATCTCCCGGTGACTCACCACTACACGAACTTGGTGAACAAATACAATGAACTATAAGTGATTACCTTGAATTAAGTTAACCACACTCCGTCAAGATAAACATCAGCAAAAACAGTTGGCAGCGTGCTGGTGTGGTCAAAACCGCTGGACAAATCTAGATCAAACCAGATACTTTTGGTTATTGATTGTTAAGACACTGGTGTTATAACGTACCAAGTCTCAGAGGGTTTAAAATTACCTAAGTTGCAGTTAAACACCTTGCAATAGGAGGAAGTGATTGCTGTCAACAATGGTGGGCGCCGCACTCGTCAGTTAGAAAAATGACTGGTAAATCTAAATCAAGTCAAATGTGTCAAGACGTTAATTGAGGGAAAGCGTCTTTTTAATACACAACATAGTGATGTATCCGAAATGAGCCACATGTGCGTAGGTCCCTACCTTTTAAAAGTCCACGCAATGTCTATGTAAACCAGGCGAATCAGGATATACGCGGTGGTCATCAAATGACAGTTAAATCTAAATCAAGCCAAATGTTTCGAGGTATTAATTAGGGAGAGGCGTCTCTATAATACACAACATGATGATAAGTTACACGCGAACCGCATTTGCGTTAGTCCATACCTTTTAAAAGTCCACGTGGTGTCTATGTGAACTGGGAAAGGGTGCACGCGGCGGTCGCCGAAAACATGGGTCGACTAGGTGCCTTCACAAGTATCTTAAAGGATAGAATGTAGGAGCGTTTTACCTTTAAAAATATTCAGGACATCTACCAAAAGAGGGCAACCGATTGCAACACTTACTGGGTGCACCGGGAGCGTGGCAACAGAACTTCTTGCTGCTGGTGAAACTCCGAACTCCGTCAGCCGCTACGCGGGGTTTAGGGGAGGAGCCTATGGCGATACATCGCCAATAGAAATCGAAAAAATGTTGTCATGTGCCCACGAGAGTCGGAAGCGGAGTAGGATAATAGTCATGCGTCCTCTCCACAGTGCTTATGGACTGTGGGTAACAATAAGCCAACAGAGGCTGAGATTACTATATCCTGAATTATGCAAAAATTATTCACATAAAAAATTGCCTAATTTATTCATATCACGCGGTATTGGTAGGTGGAACCTCAGTCATTTGCTGACAGGGCAGATTAGTCACATGTCGTTTTGTAAGAGAAAATAGATAAAGCATTTTTACGACATAGTTCAACAAAAGTATCCAATTTACTTACTCCATTGTTAATTTGTAAAACATAGTACTCGCGCACTACCCTTACAAGGGAGTGAAGGCGAGCTTGCACATGATAGTTTTGCCATTAGAACTCAATAACACACAATTTTCAACGTAGCTGGAAAGGAGTTGGGGAACCAGATTAGTCCATTGTTGTGTTGTAAAACGTAGTTCTCGCGCACTACCCTTGCAAGGGAGTGTAGGCGAGCTAGCACATGAATGTATTGCCATTAAAATAAATAACACAAAGTTAAACATAGTCTGGGGAAAAGGTGAGGAAACAGATTGTGTTACACTTAAGTAAACCCAGAGGATGAGAATACTCGTGCACCTGTCACACATGGCGGTGTAGACGAGTAACCTAAAGCAAGTTTACTGTGTCTCATCGGGAGGGGTTGTGTTATGCCTCTCAATTGTTGGGATAGACTAGTGTGCCACTTACAGAATTCTATCATCTTAGTGCAGCCAATTGGGCAAAACTGCCATCCTGTTCATTCAAACCATTTTTAATGGAGTCTAGAAGAGACATCCATTTGCATTCCCGTAGGTTAAGCACAGCTGGTAAATTTCCACCTCTCCTGCCCAGGGAGACTTTCTCAATCACCAGCCACTTTAGATCTGCAAGTGTGTGTCCTGCGGTCTGCCAGTGGTCCACCAGCGGGGCACCTAGGACCTTGCAACGTAGTCTGCTGCTGTGTGCAGAAATACAGGATTTTATTTTTTGCTGGGTTTGCCCTACATATACTTTATTGCACGGGCATGTAATTATGTAAATCACACTGTCAGTGTTACAATTAGTATGGTGTTTTAGTTTGAAGGTCTGCTGTCCATGGGTGAAGGTTTTTGTCTGGATGGTTGACTCGCAAGCTGTACATGTCCCACATCTAAAATGACCTATCACAGGTGGTAAGTGCCATAGGCTAGTAAGTGTTGGAGGGCTCTTGGGTTCCAAGTAAGAGTGGACCACCATGTTACGAATATTTTTAGACCTCTTGAAGGAATGGAGAGGAAGCTGTGGTTGATCAATCTCGTTAGCTATTAGAGGCCAGTTCTTATTGATCACTTGTTTAACCTCGTTACTCCTTGTAGTAAAAGTAGTGACACAAATCATCCGGTTCATCTCAGGGTCTATGCGAGCTTCAGGATTCAGCAGATTCACTCTCGGGTTATGCCAGGCTCGCTTTCTGGCACGTCTCACCATGCGAGCTGGGTAACCCCGTGAGACCAGGCGCTCATTAAGGATCTCTGACTCCTTGATATAGTTGGTTCGAGAAGAACAGTTTCTTCGGATTCTCAGAAACTGTCCTACAGGAAGATTGTCTCTGAGGCCTCTCGGATGGTGGCTGCCATATTGTAGCAGAGAGTTCCTCTCTGTCGGTTTTCTGTAGAGCGTAGTTGAAAGATGCCCATTTTCCACATAGATGGAAATATCAAGAAAGGGTATGGATGTGTTGCTTGATTCCAACGTGAATTGGATGTTGGTGTTCCGTTGATTCAGCCAAGTGTGGTAATCCTTTAAGTTGTCACTGTTACCTTGCCAGATGCACAAGACATCATCGATGTATCTGACCCAAAGGATCAACATGGATGAAAAAGGATTGTTAGGTGAAAAAACATGTTCCTGTTCAAAGTGGTCCATATAGATAATGGCCAAATTTGGGGCAAATGTTGCGCCCATGGCTACGCCCTTGGATTGTACATAGAACTTTTCTTGAAAAATGAAGAAATTTTTCTTCATAGCTATGTTCAGTAAATCAATTATAAACTCCGTTGGGACTTGGAACGGTGCAGGTCTTTGATTCAATGCCACCTCCATGACATCTAGAGCCTCCTGTTGAGGAATGCTAGTATAAAGTGATATAATATCACAAGTTACCAATAGAGTGGTGGTTGGATCGAAGGGTCTTTCATCAATCATTTGGATAACTTGGGTGGTATCACGTAAATAGGCTCTAGTCTTTAGGGCAATTGGCTTTAGAAAAAAGTCTATGTATTTACATAGTGGCTCTAATATAGAGCCACATCCAGATACTATGGGGCGCCCAGGAGGGCTGTCGAGATTTTTGTGAACCTTTGGCAAGGTGTAGATGGTTGCTAACCTCAGAGATTTCTGATTCAGGAATTTAAACTCTTGTTCACTGAGGAAGCCTGATTCCAAACCCTTTTGTGTGGTGGATAGGATGGTACGGGCTAGGTCTCTGGATGGATCACTAGGTATCTCTTGATAACTGACCCCGTCATTTAATTGTCCATGGATTTCCTCTTTGTACTTAGATAAATCCTGGACAACGATTGCCCCGCCTTTGTCGGCGGGTTTGATGACAACTTGTTTGTTGGTAGACAGATCCATGAGGGCTTGTTTTTCTTTCTGGCTGAGGTTGAATCTGACAAACTTTTTGATGTTTAATGTCTGCTCAGCTGCCTTCGTGACTATATCCTCAAACGCAAGGATTCTAGGACTCATAGCGTAGGTTGGTGGAAAGAAGGTAGATGGTTCCCTTAGGCCACTAATGGATCCTTGTCGTCTGATTGTTTGATTCCTAAAGAAATACCTTAAGCAAATCTTTCTGAAAAATCTGTAGAGTTCAGTTTTCAGTTGAAATTTGTTAGCCGCAGCCGTAGGCACATAAGAAAGACCTTTACTTAGTACCTTGATTTCTTCCTCTTTAAGTTGGTAGGACGAGATATTAATCACTGGGTTGTCCCTCACCGCAGTAATGGATGGCACCACCGATACGTTGGTAGCTATTCCCCTCACCACCGGTAGGTATTTCTCCGAGTCGATATTTCGCCATGCGGCTCCGCGCGGAATGTCACCTGTTTGGGTGATTTGCCTCTGTTGCCGTCCCATCCTTGGTTCTGTTGTTGCCCTCTTCTCTGACCTCGGTTCCAATTGGTACCCCGCCCTCTGGGGGGACGACATTGTCCCCGGCCCTAAACTCTGACGGAGTTCGGAGTTTCACCAGCAGCAAGAAGTTCTGTTGCCACGCTCCCGGTGCACCCAGTAAGTGTTGCAATCGGTTGCCCTCTTTTGGTAGATGTCCTGAATATTTTTAAAGGTAAAACGCTCCTACATTCTATCCTTTCAGATACTCGTGAAGGCACCTAGTCGACCCATGTTTCGGCGACCGCCGCGTGCACCCTTTTCCAGTTCACATAGACACCGCGTGGACTTTTAAAAGGTATGGACTAACGCAAATGCGGTTCGCGTGTAATTTATTATCATGTTGTGTATTATAGAGACGCCTCTCCCTAATTAATACCTCGAAACATTTGGCTTGATTTAGATTTAACTGTCATTTGATGACCACCGCGTATATCCTGATTCGCCTGGTTTACATAGACATTGCTTGGACTTTTAAAAGGTAGGGACCTACGCACATGTGGCTCATTTCGGATACATCACTATGTTGTGTATTAAATAGACACTTTCCCTCAATTAACGTCTTGACACATTTGACTTGATTTAGATTTACCAGTCATTTTGCTAACTGACGAGTGCGGCGCCCACCATTGTTGACAGCAATCACTTCCTCCTATTGCAAGGTGTTTAACTGCAACTTAGGTAATTTTAAACCCTCTGAGACTTGGTACGTTATAACACCAGTGTCTTAACAATCAATAACCAAAAGTATCTGGTTTGATCGAGATTTTTCCAGCGGTTTTGACCACACCAGCACGCTGCCAACTGTTTTTGCTGATGTTTATCTTGACGGAGTGTGGTTAACTTAATTCAAGGTAATCACTTATAGTTCATTGTATTTGTTCACCAAGTTCGTGTAGTGGTGAGTCACCGGGAGATGGTGACACATTGCATTATTGACTTACCTACTTTAAGTAGACATTAATCTTCTGTTGGCTAATGTTTCCCTCGTTCAATCAAGTAGGGCATTTTGATAAATTTCAGATGTACACTACTTAGTTTGAGTTTGATTTATCGCCTACTCAACTCTTGTTTCCTTCAGTCCAGAGGTCCTTATGACCCGGACTCCATGGTACTAGTTTGTTTTCAAATAAGCCACCCTTATGGTATACAGGACAGTGACTGTGAAACTTTTAAAACTTCATACCCCATTATTGATATTGGTTTTTAATTTTTCAGACAGGACGGCCCCCTTCCGTTCCTTCCCCCACTGTAAACGGTCCTGATGAAGACCCCGGCAAAGGACTGAATCTAGCCTATACAAAGGGGTCGAAACGTCGACGCCTCTTCATACTTGGACGTCCGGCACATCCCCTGTATCACATTGAACCACACATGTGACCGTAGAATGTCCGTAGTTGAAGTACTTTTGCAAGATTGGCCTTAATTGATATAGGCTCTTTTGGTTTTTGGAACAACTCCTAATTCCTTGTTGACTTATGTATTGATGTACATTATGTTGAAGTCTGTGTACTATCCTTAACCTTTTTCACAATCTTTGAGCACCCGCTTTCCCTTCCCTTCTTCCCTTTTTGGGGCCATTTCAATTTTCAGATTTCCATTTCTCTTGTAATGATTGCAACAATGTTTCATTAATGATAATGTTGTGTTGTTGAATAAATGACAACATTCTTTCCTTTTTGAACCACCACCTTAGTCTTTTGAAAAAATTTTTTTAATTGTTTTTGTTCATTACTTTCTCCCACGGGGACCCCCCTTATACATTTACCACTTCTGGGCCTACATGTGAGGTGGCTTGGGAAGGAGGAGCAGCTGGGAGGCGAGAGCGGGGAGGCGAATGGGTGTGCAGGTGGGTGGGGCCGCAGGGAAGCAGCGGCAGGAAAGCACCAGAACAGGAGTAGCGGGGGCGGTGGGGACTGGAGCACAGGGCAGAAGGGAAGGAAAGAACCCAGGGAACAAGGAGTCAGGAGCCAGGCAGTCAGTTGACAAGCAGCACTTTGGGGGTGACCTGCCTGCAAGCAGGGTCAAAGGTCGCTCCAATTGATCCAATTGATTAAGTCCAGCGAACGCACATGCTCCTCATATCCAGAGGCCGTTAGGAGCATGTCAGGGTAACCTGCATTAACTGATGAAACTCCGATCTATGAGGAGCTGCGCATGAGCACAGGTACTCACCTCTGTCATTGATCCAATGAGAGAATCGCACAACAGGAGCCTATCCATGGAACTTTCATGGTCATGGGCCTTCAACGGACCCATTAACAGTTTGTAATTCAGGGCTGTGTGGGTTGTATTGGAGAGGCAGACATCCAGAGCCCATTGAAAAGTGTATTGGAGACAGCGAAACACAGATTGCATGCAGGTGAAGTAGGCATAATGGAAAGCCAGTCAGTAGCCGATATCAAGAGCCGTCAATGACATCGCACCAAAAAGTTGGCACATCCACTCACTATACAGCTGCAACTAGACTGGGTTTGGAAACTCTACAGATCTACAGATTGAGCAGCTATTGCAGGGCAGCAATAGAAGTATAGAAATACAGGTACGCTGCAAATGAGCTGGAGCACCAGGGGAAATCCTCAGAAGGCGCTGAAAAAAATAGAATGAATAAATGCTGGGATGACTCTAAAAATAGTCTGAAAGGAGGTGACAAGGCCAGAACCCACAAGTTAAAAAAAGTGGGCTAGGCCCTCTGTATCAGACACATTAAATATTGGGTGTATTCATTCTCCAAAATGGAGTGGGTGATTTGTGTTCAGCAGTAAGTGAATCTCAGCGCCACTCACCGCTGTGGAAAAGTGTTGAGAAGCTGACTGCCTGATTGTATCCAGCGCTATGTCCTGCCTGTGCCCCACAGCCTCCCCTCAACGAGGACTCGCTGGTGAGAGCGAGCCCTGCAATCGGCAGGGCTGGTGACACGCTCCCAGCTTGAGTCACACGGGTTGAGGCTCGGCACTTCACCTGCAGCAGGCCGGGGGACTGCGAGGACCAGCATTCCCCAGTTTCCCCAGCTGGTTCCTCTTCCCCCGGCGCTACCGCCCACGGACACGCCCACCGCCTACCTGGTGCATAAACTTTCGTGACCCCCGCTTCGCGGGAGCCACTCACCACTGTGGAAAAGTGTTGAGAAGCTGACTGCCTGATTGTATCCAGCGCTACGTCCTGCCTGTGCCCCACAGCCTCCCCTCAACGAGGACTCGCTGGTGAGAGCGAGCCCTGCAATCGGCAGGGCTGGTGACACGCTCCCAGCTTGAGTAACACGGGTTGAGGCTCGGCACTTCACCTGCAGCAAGCCGGGGGACTGCGAGGACCAGCATTCCCCAGTTTCCCCAGCTGGTTCCTCTTCCCCCGGCGCTACCGCCCACGGACACGCCCACCGCCTACAAGGTCTTAAAAACAGCACTACTCCAGCCTCGCGGGACGCCGGGCGAAGCCCGGGCAAAGTGCGGGCCGTCTGTGGCCGTCCGGGGACGACCGAGGACGGGACGGGCCACCCCAATTTCATCTCCTCTAAGAGCTCTGCATCTCAAGACAAATAGGGATCGTCTGTAAAACTTTCAAGGTGAGACTGCATACTAAAACATCTACACATCCAGGAGTTGAACAAGGTCAAGGAACTCGCCTTATCACATTTTTCATACTTCAGCTAAGAATAACATATTCTCTACTAAATATCACTTATATTTGATACTGAACTAAATTCATTAAACCTACATTGAATCAATAGTAATTACAAAAACCATCAACTGATTTCTTGGCCTCTTTTGATGGCATTAAAAAAACTACGCTCACGAACAATATATATGAGGCGCATGGGTACTGACGAAGCCGTCAGAAAATCCACAGATAAATCGCAGAAACCTGGACAATTATCCTGTACTCCAGCTATAAATAAATATTTTTCTACCCTATCTATGAAAAAATATTCATCTACTCATACCTCAGAAGAAGAAAATAAGTTAGATCCCACAGGAACCAAGGCTGAACATCAGTTGCTACTTTCCTCTTATCAAAGTATTCATAACCAAGGATCTACAATCATTGAGAGCAACCAAGCAAAGATCTCCTCTTCTGAGGACCATCAAAAATCGATTCTAGAGATGTCTCAAATAAAATCTATAACTCCTATAAAACATCTGGAGAGCGAACTATGTTTGGAGGACCATCAAAAATCGATTCTAGAGATGTCTCAAATAAAATCCATAACTCCTATAAAACATCAGGATAGCGAACTATGTGTGGAGGACTATGCAAGTAACAACACGAAGACAGAAGATGAAAAATCAGAAATTCCGCTAAGCCAAAAACAGCCACTTACCAGTTCTCCTGAAAAATCACCCAACCACTACTCTAATCATGCCACCCTAACTGATCCTTATTTCCCAAACCTAACTTCTGCAACCACTGTTTCTCCCCTGTCAAAAGCTCTTTTTTCCCTGCAGGAAATTTTGGAATCAGTTCTTACCCATCTTGATCAAATCTTAGCTAATTCAGATGATACTCTCGACGTACAAATAGGTATACTTAAATTCCTAGTGGAAGAAAAAAAGAAAAAAGACCTAACTAATGTACCATCAAAAAAACATGAAATAGACAAAATGTCACATTCTGAAGACGGCCAAAAAAATAGAACTACGTCTCCTAAAAAACAAGAAGCAAGTTCACAAACTACTGATGTAGTAATAATTGAGTCTAAAACTAAGGAATTAAGAAAAAACAAAAATTCTCCTATTACCTATTCTCTCAAGAGACTGTTCAGAGAAGAACTTAAAAATACTTCCAAAAATACCATTAAGCATTATCCCATTTTTTCAAAAAATGCAAATAACACAGACATAGATCCTATAGTTTGGGATAATAAAGTGGAGACAATAAGAGTTCTCGCTGAACAGGAACCAAATCAAACGGGGAAGACTCAAAATACTAAAGATCGGGAAGAAGCAAGGGGAAAGTAAAAGAGAAGAAAGCCACTGAGAAGAATCCAAAAGAAAAAAGGGAACAAGCTTAAATTTCAAAAACCTACTTTCTTAAAAAATCCCGTGGACTCTCCAGCAACTCAAGTAACACCGATGGTGATATCTTTGAACCCAAAAGCAGAAGAATACTGTCCGGCCACAGTAACAAAAACAACAGGGCTAAAGACCATGGTCACAAAAGAACTACAAGACAAGAAATCCCAGCCGTGGGAAGGAACTCTATCAAAGCATGTAATAATTGAAGAACTCTTTCCCACAGACAATATGCCATTCAATTGTGGCAGAATATTAATCTCTTACAAGAAATACCATCTTTGCACTCTCTTACAAGTAAAGAAATTGATCTACTACTCTTTCCGAAAAAAGAAAATGACAAACTAGTACAAGTATCATTTTTGTCTCCAGTTCTCCCTGGAATAATAATTAGAGAGAAGGAAATTCTACATAAGAACGGCTATGATGTAATCTCAGTATCAGAACTCAAAAAAAGTATACAAAACAACGGTTCAATTGGACAATTTCACAAAAGAAATAATAATAATTTTAGTTCTAAATGGGGAGACTCTGTACTAAATATTATGAGAAAAGACACACTAAAAATTCAAGTAATACACGGTGAAAGGTCAGTATGGTCCCGGGATACAGAACTAAGCAATGCTGAGAATCCTATAAAATCTTGGGCATGGCTATCAGAGACTTTAAACAGTAAAAAAATGGATAAACCTCAACAACATCTGGTTTAGCAAAGGCTTGACGATAATGACATGGAATCTGGCCGGGAAAACTGCTACAAAAATGAAAGATGCAACTAAAGTTCTCCCAGATATTCTTGCTCTTCAGGAAACATGGTCAATCGTACCCTTCACGCAAAAAGGATACTATGTCTACGAAATTCCCGCAAAAAAATCTAAAAGGGGACATGCGAAGGGAGGTCTGGCAATCTTATTAAGAGAGGAATATTCTTGGTCACAAGAAATCATCGATACAAACTCAGATAACCTGCAATGTATTAAGGTGTCATTCAAAACACAATCATCAGCTACTCACAATAAAATACTTCTCTTTAACATCTATGCTCCTCACAGTAACAAATACGACTTATTATTTGACCATTTAATGGAAATCATCACTCACATACTTGATGATCGACTCTATATGCATATATTATAATGGGTGATTTGAACGCCAAAATTTCAAACAGCGAGATCAAGAAATGGGCTCTACTATTTAAAGAGGAATCTTTGGAAATGTCTCTCCCACAACTCCCTAAAGGAGCTAAATCAGATAAGAGAGGAAGCTCACTACTATCATTCCTTCAAAGTATAAACAGGACAATACTAAACGGTAATATTAAAGGAGATAAACCGGCATCATATACTAGGCAGGGAAATGGAACTCCATCTACTCTTGATTATTTCATCTGTGGGATTGAAGAAAAGGAACATATCACTCAACTCTCAATTAATTTTAATGAAGATAGTGATCACGCACTCTTACACTTAACAACTCTCTGGACGGCACAGACTACCTTTATGAACCAGCCAATATCCTATAAACCTAAAATGGAAGTAAATATAGTCCAGCGTCGGATTTATTGGTGTACAGAAAACTTGGATTATTTAAAAACTCTAATTTCTCATACTCAATTGTTGACTACCATTTATTCAGATGACCCCATAATGAACTTTGAAAATATAATTTACAAACTTAAGCACGCTCTACAAAGCAAATTACAACAGGACAGACCAGTGAAAATTAAATGCACCAGTAGGAATAAAAACTGGAATCAACCTATTGTAAAAAAGCTTATTAGATTGATCCGAGCCCAGTATCTGAGTTTCTCTTCAGTAAATAAAGCGGAAATTAACAGATTAAAGAACCAAATACGAAGAGAAAAAACTAAACAGAAAAAACTGGTCCAGGACTCCAACTGGATTGATATCCAACTCGCAGTCAAGCAATGTAATCAGCGCAAATACTGGTCCCTGATTGCGACAATGACTGGAACTAAAAAGAAGTTGGAAGCAACCCCTGTTTCAGAGGAGGACTGGGACATCTACCTGAGCGATTTATACAAATCTAATCTAACTACTATGGTAAGAGAGGCTGTTGATCGAGATATGGAAATCGAAGATACTAAAATCATCAAGACTTCGGCAGTTTCTATTGCCATGAATATTAGAAAGGCAAGAAGTACGGGTGCATCCAGCCCTGACCAGATCCCCATTAAGGTCTACCAAGTCGACCCTAAACAGTGGGGCCTGACGCTCTCGCCACTGTTCAATTACATTTTTGACTCTGGAAAAATACTGAACTCCTGGAAGGGAAGCATAATTATCCCGATATACAAAAAAGGAAATAGAAACATAGCAGGAAACTATAGACAAATAGCGCTGATGGACGCTGCCGGGAAGATCTTTGCAGCAGAAGTATTGGACAGATTGAAATCTTGGGCATTTACGTTGGGTCTAATTCCCATGTTTCAGGCTGGATTCCGACCGAATCACTCAGTCACAGATAATATAGCAATCTATCAGACAATCCTAGATAAATATGTAACAGGGAAATCACAACCCATATACGCAGCGTTCATCGATTACTCCACCGCCTTTGATCGAGTGGATAGACTGACCCTGTGGAAAAAACTAACAAGGATGGGTATCCCTGAATTACTATTACAAGTAATAGTGAATCTCCACAGTAACACCTAGTGCCGTGTTCAAATGGGGAGCGACAAGGGCTTGTCTAAGATAATACGGACATCTAATGGCTTAAAACAAGGGTGTCTTTTAGCTCCGATTTTATTCTCCCTGTACTTAAGTGACTTACCATCTCAATTACAACAAGGGTTATGCACGCCTCCGAAGATCGCCACTCAGCGCATACACGCCCTGTTATATGCGGACGATATAGTAATGTTTGACTTAACGCCTTTTGGACTTCAAAGCCTTTTAGATATTTTATACAACTACTCTAAGGAAAGTTTTCTAATCCCGAATATAAACAAAACTAAAGTGGTCGCATTTTCGAAAAAGAAAAAAGGTGTGAGGTACCATTGGAAGCTGGGTGGAGAGAGGTTAGAGCAGGTAGAGGAATATACCTATTTAGGTAGAATTTTCTCATACAACATGAGTAACATCAAACAAATTAATCATTTAAAAAGGAAAAGTGATTTACACGCAGGGGCCATGTCACGCCTGTACTCGGCCACTGGAAACAGGCATTTTTCTGCATTAATAAAAGTCTACAGAGCTAAGATTCTCCCAGTTCTGTCATATGCCTCTGAATATATTCCTCTAAAACAATGGTCCTATATGGACTTAAAAGAAGGTAAAACACTAAAAAAAATACTGAAAGTCTCTACTTCTACACCAGTACAGGCGCTAAGACTGGAATGTTCTATCACCAGCGCATATGCTACAGCCGTAGCAAGTATCATCAGGTGGGCCTACAACCTTCTTCACTCTAAAGAAGGTACTTTACGATCTCTGTTAAAAATCGAGACATTTGATAAAGATTCCACTCATCTTATCTTTTCCAGAAATATGAGAGAGGCATTTCAGTTAGCAAAAGTCAGCTTAGAAATTTTGTCATCGTGGACACCTGCACAACTCAAACTTTTCTTAAAAAACTTTACCCCCAAATTGAGTTATGAGCTTGATCACTTACATTGTACCAAACTATCTGTGTATAAAACTTATGCTGACTCTCAGGAATATAAGCAAGAACAGCCGTATTTAGACTATCCTCTCACACACGGCGCAAGGCGTGCAATTATGATGTTGCGTTTGGGTATACTACCCGTTTTAACCTTTACCTCTTCCTGGAGATTAGACAGTTCTTCGCTATGTACTCTTTGTCAGGGGGGCAAACAGACTCTTGAGCACCTTTTATTTATATGCCCAAACAACAAAGTTGTAAATGCAAGGTTAACGTGTCTTGAGCCCATCTATCGGTCATGTAGGATTGTCAATGCAAAAGATTTTCTACTTTTATGCAAAATGCCACCTAATGAATTTGTTTGCTATAAAATGTATACGTTTTTAAACATTTCATTGAAAATGTATTACATTGTATGAATAACTAAGTGTATATTTTAATCAAATTTGTGGTCCTCAAAAGAGTACCGAAACAAATAAAAAAAATTGACTTTGACTTTGACTTTGTGAATCTCACTTGCAGTTCTCACCACCTGCAATTCAAAGGTCTCACAAGCTGATGTGGGAGAAACTTCCTGTTTAAGCAATAGTGCTTTCAGTCTGCTTAGCTTATTGAAATCTGTTTTCAAAGTTGGAATGAAAGTCCAAAGCGAACTATCTACAATACCATGCAGGGTTTGAAACAGGACATTGCTGCAACATGTAACACCTTGGGAAACTGTTACGATATATACAGGATGCCTGCCCGTAAACCACAGAAAATGTAGAGAGAAGCAACCTGTATGCACTCAGTTAAACAAGATAATCTATGTGAGTACTAGTAGAGATATAAGATGTCCAAGTTAATCAATTGCGTGCCACAAGGAAAAGGGTCCTGCAAACCCTTTGTCATAAAATTCAGAGGTCGAAGTAGCCTTGTGCACAGCGTAATCACTCCAGGGAGTGTAAATCAAAAAGGTTTTTGCAATAATGTTCAATTCATCAAACAGTGTGATCAAAATTATTATCCATTTTTTACGATATCAGAAAATGACGAGATGAAACCATTGTGAGTGTTATTTTCCCAGTTGTATTGAAGAAAAAGAAATGTTTTTATCCAAGGACAATGTTGGAAATCACAGAATCCAGGACATGATATAACAATCTTCCAAAATGATGAGTTTACGTATCCCAATGCATTTCGGGCTTACAAGAGAGCCCTTCATCAGGGGATCTAGAGGAATAACAATAAACCAAATTATAACCTAAAGTTTTTTCGAAGCTGCAGGCTCATAGCCACTCTAAAAAGGGTGCGAGGATAATCATGCGAAATTGGTGAAAAAGGTAAAAAAAGGTAAAAAAAGGGAGGCTATGTGAAAAAGGGACGGTGAAATCAAAATACCAAAAAGTACCATAGCTGAATCAGTGAGGGACAGCTCACAGCGTGTGTGCCATAAAGGACGAAACTAAAGTGCACAGGGAATACATGATGGCTGATTACGTGACTAAAACATAGGTATGCCAGGATCCGATCCAACGTGTAAACCAACACCGAGTGAAAATATATATACACATGCGGGTGGGTGTAGCTAAGAAACAATGAACAGTATCCAAAGCATGCTGTTGATGGCTTACTAAGTAAGTCGAGTGCCGGGATTTCAATAGAACCGTCGCGTAACGCTAGAACAACAAGTAAACAGAAAAGAGCACTTAGTACCGCAATGCATGAAAGTAATGCCCACAAAACCAGTGAAACGTGCATATGCCTTACCAAAAAAGAGCTGCGGAAGTGCAGTGTATCGATACCCGGTGCAATGAAGAGGACGACGTAAACCACAGCAGTCATTGTTATTTAGAATAAGATAACTAGATAGAATGCACAGTTAGCATGGGTATAATAGTTGGGACAAGGGATACCTTTTAAACAACAAGCCAGATTATTGACTGAAAGGTTGCATGCTCTGTGAAATTTAACTTGTTTACAGACTGGGAAATTTCCTACAGTGGAATCACAATCCTCCCCTGTAAGAAAAACTTCCTTATATGCTCGTTGACATCTAAAGGTGACAGGCAACAACCATAATTCATGAATATAGCTACTGCTTAGGGCCTCAAATCTGATTACTGGATAATGTTTCATTTTGGCTGTAAACAGAAGAAAGTGAAATAACTCCATGCATTAACCATACAGCTGAATCAGTCTCTGCCACAGAAAATGGTAACTGTTCTAATTGTTTAATATGTAACAATGTGACTGACTGACTGAAATATTTGTAGAGCGCACGAATGCCGCGGCGTCTTGGCGCTAAAAGATACAGAGAGGAGGGGAGGCAGTGGGGCAGATCGGTTTAGGTAAAATGCCAGGTCTTTAGGTCTTTCCAGAAGCTCGTTTTAGATTTTTGGGCACGAAGTGCTGGGGGTAGCGAGTTCCAGATTTTAGCCGCCTGGTAGGAAAAGGACTTCCCCCCCATCGGGCTCTGTTTATTCTGGGTTGGCAGACTAGGTCGTGGGTGGCTGACCTCAGTGTACGCGGGGGTACATAACGGGACAGTAGATAATTGAAGTCGTCAGGTCTCTTGCCGTGTAGAGATCTGTGAACCAGGCAGAGAGCTTTAAATTGAATGCGACGTCTGACCGGGAGCCAATGTAGCTCCCGAATAGTTTTGGACGTGGGGTGGCGTCTGGGGATGTTCAGTAAGGCTCTGGCCACCGCATTTTGGATTGCCTGAAGTTTAGACAGCTGTTTTTCTCCTGCTCCCAGATAGAGGGAGTTACAGTAGTCTATCCGGGACATTACAAGGGCTCCCATCACCGTTTTTCTTAGCGTGTCCGGGATGTAGGGTAGGACTTTCCTGAGCAGTTTGATGTTGTGGAAGCAGGCGAAAGTCACCTGGTTCACCTGGGCTTTGCATGAGAGTTCTTTGTCTAATAGGAAGCCAAGGTTTCTGACCTTGTCAACGGGGAGAGGGCAAGCTCCTGCTTCGGGGGGCCACCATAGGTCGTTCCAGATGGAAGGTTTATGACCGAATTCGATGACTTCAGTTTTGTCTGTGTTAAGTCTTAGAAAGTTATTGCTCATCCAATGTGTATGTTGCATCTTACATTGACATTAATTTCATTTTATCAGTCAAATTAAATTGAAAAACAAAAGAAGCATTGAAGTAATCCCATGGCACTTTTCTAATTTTGAGTGTCTGTAAGGTCAAGCAAATTGCATTATAGAAAGAAACTGATTTTGACAATGATACAAAATGGACACTTTATTTTGAACAATGTCAATGACTGATGATGCAGTATTATCCAAAGTATATATATGGGAAGACAGTGTATTAATGCTGTTATTGACTTCTGTAAGTACTTTTTCTAAATCAGCTTGGTCAATTTGGCACAGGTGCACCACACCACAGCTTCCATTTGTGATAGCTTCCAAAATTCATTATATGCAGCATAAACAAATCGTTTTGCTCGAACGGACTTTGAACCTAAAAGAAAATTAGCACGATCAATGTCATCCGACAAGAGAGAAAGGTTTTGTTTCACAGATGACAATGTGGAATGAATGAACAGCATGAATATCCCAGTCATCAGAGTCTATATTAGGTAAAACTACATCTCCTATTAAAACGCTAAATATGTATGGAATGTTAAATGTTTCGTTTTGGTCATAGAAATTGAATGGCACTTTATCCTAAACAATGCCTTCAACAACTGGGAATGTTATAATATTAACTAGGGATTGATCTTGTTCCATTTCATGAGATGAGGTGTGTGGTGCCAGAACTCTGTCAACCAAGTTTACAGAAGATCGTTCAGGTAGGTAATGGCCATTAATGAAAAGGAAAAATACAGCCACAAACCCAATCCATATGAAGAGGAACACCATTGTTAGCATCATCCAGACATATGTCCAGGTCGGCACTAGGTAAGTCTTTTTGGACCAGGATATGGAAATACTGGTACGTGTATGGGGCTCAGCCACAGATGAGAATAACGATGATAAATCAGAAGAAAAGCTATTAGGGTCTATGTAGTAACTACTGGACCCCAGCTGAAATAATGGGATTTGTTCTTCTTTTGAAGGGGAATGGATTGTACTTTCAGGAATGTCTATTATAACATCAACTCGAGGTGAGGAATACTCATTATCTGCTGTTGAAGACTCCACCTCCCTTTCCATTAGTTGGGCATTATTCAAAGAAACAGATGCCATCAGATTCAGTGAAAGATCTTGACTTGGAATCTTAGGAGGCTATATGGTGTAGCTTGTCATGTTTGACGGAAATGTAACAATTTTTGTTATGACCTGGTAGTGGAGGCAGGATCACAGTACGAGTCTCTTTTAAACCAAGGACTCTGACTGGTGCACGCTAGGATGGACCGAATTTGCCTTTGTTCTCCACCTTTTCTGGTACCTGATCTCCAGCTTTTGGAAGCCAAACGGAAACCGGAATCAGCACTACTGCATCCATTAAAGAGGGTAAATGGCCTTTCCTGGATCCTGTAACATAGCAGAATGGTTGTCTACGTCAAAGGTTGTGGCAGCTGCCATAAAGGTCTGGCACAAACATTTTAATGTCAAAGAGCATTTTGTGTGAGGTCCGCCGACCGAGATATCTTCTTGGGAGATTGTTAAGTGCATGTTGAACTCCATATAGATGAGTCAACCAGCCCCGACTAGTACCTAATACTCCTGCTATCAAAGATTGCTTTAAATCACAGTTCATCCGCTCCAGAACAGAATTGCCCTCAGGCCAATATGGGGATTAGAATTGCACCTGCACCCCCAGAGACCTCATCACATCCCAGTAAGCCTAGGAGTAAACAAGAAGGACCTTGGTCAGAATGGAAAGTGCAACAGGCAAATGTCCAGACAAAGACACTCAAATCTTTTATAGCAGTTTGAGCATCAGCACTACTTTGGGGCCATACTCAAAGGAATACTGTGCACGAATCCACTGCAGCTAAGATATACTTACAGTGCAGTGATCAAGATAAATACAGATAAATGGTTGATTGGAGATGTGCAGATGAGTGTGGGGGGACGTGAAACAGTTGAAGGCTTCATCCATTGACCAATATCACAGAAAAGAACATATTTACGTGCCTGTCGGTACAAACCCTGCCACCAAAAATATTGTTCTAAAAGGGAAATAATGCTGTCAATCCGGCATGTGAAGAACTATGCCTTCATGTTCAGACACTATTAAAGAAAGTCTATGGTTCTCGTTGGGAATCAGCCAATCCCCAACAGATGGAATAGTCACAAATGGAACCTCATCTGTAGTTAAATGATAGGTACAACATGAAGGGAATCCTTAGGGACACTCCAACCCCTCCTTCATTGCAGCTATAAACGCCAAAATATCATCATCAATTTTAGTCATGGACCTAGTGACTGCTGCTACTAAACAAGTGGCTACTGCAGATTTGGCTGCCTCGTCAGCCAGAGAATAAGCAGCAGAGTGTGCTCCCATGCGTTGATGGCCCAAAGTATAGATAACATGTGTGAGTGACCAACTTTCCTTAAGAGCGTGCAATCACCAAGAGACCGTGTGTGCATGAAGGATGATTTAAAATCACTGTCAACAATTAAACCTGCCATAATTGAGCACGCTGCAGAATAAGCGTGTTTAGAACCAATGGCTGGCTACGCAGACCCATCAGTGTAAATAATGCATTTCGATCAAGCGGCAGCAATGATAAAGGAGGAGGAGGAGGATGAACAGGTTCATATTGTAAAAACTCCTTTATTTGCAAAGTAGGATCTAAGATAAAGTTGAAATCAGCTATTGTCAAAGAACTATCCCAATGTATCCAAAGAGGATGCAAGGCTTTAGATTTCGGGACACTAGCCTTTGTGACTGCTTCCAAAACAGGCACCTGCGAAACCATGAAAATGCTTTTTCCCTGAACCAGAGAGCATTCCTTAAGAATAGCCATCTATACAGCAGTCAAAATATTTTCTGTAGTAGAAAAACGCATCTCAGCTGGAGTATGCAAATGCAATTTATAAGCAATGGAGACAGTGTCCCCTTCATTGAATGTCAAGTAAGTAAAGCCTAACGCCCCTGGTACAATCCTTATGACCAAATTCGTAGAATTGTCTTGAGTTAAGAAGAAGTTGGTCGTCGGCAGATGAGACTGCAGAGACCAAATAAAGTGGTATGTTCCGGAAAACAAGTGGATGTTTGAAAAAGAATGTTGTATCAATGAATATAGAGGTTTGATATGCCAGGCATAATCAGGAATGGATTTCCTCCCGAAAATAAAAATAAAACACCAAAGACTGTCATTTTCTAACTGTAGATGGAAGTTGCATTTCTCCAGAAAGTGGGAGGTCAACCACCTACCTTCATTATTGAGTTTGTAACCAAGATAAAGTACAACCAAGAAGGCGGTCTGAGACTTTTACAAATTCAATTGTGTCCTCCTTCATTAAAGCCACACTACTGGTGTCAACGGTGTTTCAACCTATGGATAAATGGTGTTCATAATCAGAACAAAACATTAAATGGAGGAGCGTCCATGGTGTTTCAACAAAAATCTCAATAAGTCATGAAAGACAAATCAACATGAATTGTGCATCAAGCACAGAAACATTCATGAGCTCAATGTCTGCAGCACCCAATGCACTGGAAAAAAGGCAGGTTTTCCTTTTCCCTACACTACGTGGCAGGCACCACGTGGTGTATGCCACATGGTGGAGGGACATATAGCGGGGCACCATAGGTGCCCCCAAGTGCAAAAACCAACTGTCCCCGCACAAGGAGGCCTGCAACAGACACCCAAAGGCCATCCCAGCCAGCCTTTCCATGGTGAGTGAACCACCATGGAAAGGCTGGTGGGGGGGCAGCATCGCAGCCTGAGGGCCTCCGCAGCACTGGTGGGCTCAAGAAACCTGTTGGATGTGTGGTGGTCTGTGTGTCCGACTGCCACAGTACCGCCCGCCACCATAATATGGTGGGCAGAAAATGGCCTCACGATGACGGTGAAGGGTGAACCTGCCACCAACAGCCTGTTAGTGGCCGGTTCACTGCCATCTTAGGTTATGCTTCGACCTGCATCATCTTGCATGGCGTAAGGGTGACACAAAAAATTTATAAATTTGATCCTCACTTTATTTATCAAATTTATGAGGTGAAAAAAGTGATACACAAAAAATAGGGACAAACACGCCTGAAACTCATGCTCCACAAAACGAAATATCCCTCCTCCTACTTTTCTGGCAGCAGTTAGGCACAACAACTTATAGCAAGTGCAACCAAACACACCACACTCCATAAACCAACAATTGTATGCCCAATGGTTACGTCCCCTCTGGACAAGTCTGGGTTGAAAAATGTAATGTACCAGTACATCTTGACGTAATTTTGTACAAGGGGCGAACATTTTTCTGACAGACAAGACATCATGCACTTGGTGCAAGAAGACAGCAAAATCATGATAAATATCCCCAAAATGTTCAAAAATAAAATGTGGAAGTCTTGTATACACATGTTTTGCCTAGCTAAAGTAGGTGGAAAATAAAAATGTGAAAGAAGGTGAGATTGTATGTACATTTAAATGACACATCTGGTGAGGCATTGTATATTTATTTGCTTGGGTGAGAGAATCTTAAGGAGACAGCCGCCACCTGTTTCGAAAGTGCATTACTAATGTTTTGTCAATTCCTAGTTTCCTTTGAAAAATGTGTCTATTTCCATTGAGTATATCGCCTGTGCCCCTAATAGAAAAGTGACTGCAGATTCAGCCTTCATTATCAGCTTCACAACCTTGTATTCAGCATTGTGAAGTCTGAATAGTTGGCTTCTAAATGAAGAGTTGTGCTTAATGTGACTATGTAAATGTGTTTTTCTTTCCCCTTTGGAAAGACGTAATTCTTTTACTTTCGGTGTTATCTGCCGCTTTGCATTCTGCCTCAGTAGTGTTTAAGTTATTTTATTTCCAAGCCACACATTCATTACAAACAATAAGACTGATTAATTGTTAAAATTTGAATTCAGACATGACTGAGTGCCTCATGTTGAAGAACATTAAGAAAACAATTTCAAGTACTCGTATATAATGAATTCCTAATTGAATAACATTGTATCCTAATGTGTTGGGGAATAAATTGAAATCCGTTCGCAAGTCAGTCCTTTGAAATAATGTGTGCATTCCTGTAAACATTTTATCTAATATTCCAGAAGCAGATTTGTTTAGCTTTTCTGAGTACGGGGGGGCTACATTTAAACCAGGAAAATAAGCACGGTGATAAATAGGAATTGCATCAAAACTTAAATACCAAAAGCCATAGTAAAATTACCAATTCCTAAGCGGATATTTGAAACATAGACGTAGAAATGTTGTTTTGTTCAGTACTGGAACGAAAGTAACATAATTGTTGATTTTAGCAAGTGTGGCAGTGCCTCCAAGTGGCATTAGAATAACATTTCATCTGCAAGTCAAATCACAGCCTGAAATCGAAAAATAATGTTAGGATCCTCTTGAGTTCACGCTTTCATCCGTCCTTTCGGGAGTTGGAGGTCATTTCGCATTAGGAGTGAGCCCAGCAGAGACATCTTTGCTGTTAAAATATATTAACTCTTGCTGCCTTAAATAAGATGGCCTGTGCATTTTTCTCATAAATACTGCACTCTTTACAGCCGTGTTTTGTGAGTGGGCACGAGCGCTCCAAAATGGTATAGAAAAGAACCGTGAAAAACACGCAGTTTTATAGCTTCAGCTGGGAAGACCACTAATTTGCACTTACCACAGTTAATCTCACGAGACGTGCAAAGAGGTCGTGTAAATGATAAGCACGTGAAAAGTAAGTAGGATGTTTGTCACAATGTGTTAGAAGATGGTTCTTTAATAGTTGTTCTCATTGAGAGCGGGCAGACAATGAACTATGATAGGCAATTCAAAGAATTGTAAATGAAAAATATCCAAATTAACTTAAATAAATGCTATTTATGTGCCTGCTGCTCCAGTCAGTATTGACGGACTGGCTCTCACCTGAGAAAAATAAATCCTGTGATAAATCACAATCTAAAAGCACGGCGCTTAGCAGAGAATGGTCGCCAATTAGATTGTCCTCCAATCCTTTCTAGATCACGAACAGTCCAGGTACAAACCCATCCATTTTGCTTCTGGAGTTCCTCAATGGCCAATCTCGACTCCAGCAATCTTCAGCTTCGATGTAGAACCCTCGGTTCCAGCCTGGTAACAAAGACACCAACCAGGATCCAACAGTATGCAAATCGATTAAAATCTATAGAAGTATAAGAAATGGCATCTTATTGTACAAACATTGCTTGACTTGTGATAATCCAGGTGTTGATGCATAAAATACATAAAAATCTGGACCCTTGGAGTGTGGGGGGGGGGGGTGTTGCTGTGCTGCATTGCTTGAAAAGGAGACAGCAGAAATGAGCCATATCTACTAAGATATGGTGCATTTCTGCTGTTTTCAAGTACTGGTGCACTGTGTGCTGCCTACAGCCAAAGTAGGAACCCTTGCACCACGGTGCAAGGGGGCTTGTATTACAGCCATGATTGGCATTCCAGTCATTGGTCTGCCATCTTAAAAACACTTGTGTTAACCGTAATGTGAAAAACCACAGTGATTGACTCCCTGTTTGATTCTATTTGTGTTATTCATCCTTTTTAGCAGATTACCTGCCTCATTTACAATAATTTGCTTCACAGCAGCACAGCAAACCATCCTACTCCACTGCCATGTGCCAACAGGACAGGAATGCACCGTATCTACAAGATATGGTGCATTCCTGTCCTTTTCCCCTGCACTGGTGCATAATTGCGCCAACACAGGCACCCTTGTGCCATGGTGCAAGAGTGCCTGCGTTGTAGGGGAGATTGTTTTTGTACAGGAAGGGACACCTTCCTGCATAAAAACAATCACTAGAGGTGTTTTCTTCTTTCTATGTGTGCTGCATACTGCAGCCCACATAGAAAAAGGGAAAACAAGATGAAATAAAGGTATTTCTACTTGTTGTGCCTCTCTTATACCTCCCTAATGATCTTTATACATAGACTTGTAAATATGGGCAGGCACACAGCGCCGCCTGTGCATATAAAAAAGTGATGAACTGGCTTTGCAAAGGACTTGTCAATAAACCCCTCTGTTTTTAATTTCCCAATGTGAACTAGGTTTAAGCCTCAATGCACATACACTACAAAAGGAGTACTGTTCATTTTCAAAGTATTATCATCTGTGAGATGAGTTTAGGCAGATGCTTTTTTTAACGTTACGTCTTTCAACATTTGGGCAATTGTTGGATATGCTCTTTTTTGTTTTAGAGCAGTTGTTTTCAACAGAACTTTTAGTAGAACCCCCCCCCGACCCCCACCGTACTGGATCTGGACTGGTGCATCGGCATCAACAAAATGTTTTCAAGATTTTTTCCAATGCTGGCTGTGTGGTTAAGTAGGAAAGGTACTCTATTACAGGGTCATTATTTCAGGTTTTGCAACCATGAACCGGTATTACAATCTTTGCTTTCTGCATACATTATTTTGCAGAAGTTGGGGCGATTACATAACTTCTGATATATAAATTTCTCTTTTTATATGGACTGTAAAAAACGGAGAATGATGTAATGTATTGATCCTGCGACAATACCAAAAATTGATCAGGGATTAATAATCGATGACATCATAAAACAATGGACCATACACTTTCACCCAGAACCCCTGATGCGCTGGGGTCCATTTATACATTCCAACAATTCTTTCCTTTTATAGATTCAAATGAGACATCTTTTAATAACTAATCTTTAATACCAACTTTCCTTCTATTTGGTCGATGGACCAATTAGTTGAATAGTTGTTGGCAATGATGACTACTAACTTACCAACCATTTAGCCAATAAAAATGATCA
Source organism: Lissotriton vulgaris (assembly GCF_964263255.1). NCBI lineage: Eukaryota > Metazoa > Chordata > Amphibia > Caudata > Salamandridae > Lissotriton > Lissotriton vulgaris. The sequence continues at coordinate 1,592,062,406 of NC_141687.1, forward strand.
CAGACTCCTGATAAAGTTAACAATACATTTTGTGTCAAATATAAAGGGTTAATGCTCAGTTGCACTTGGTCACAGATTACAAACACTGAATCACACCAAAGAAGAAAGTATATATGAAATTACAAACTCATCCAAAACTAAAACAATCACTTTATGCAGTGAAGGAGTGGATAGAGGAAGAGACAAACGTTTCAGCAAATATTTATGCCAAACATGATATACCTGACAGAAGGGATAGATGAAGAGACAATAGTTTCATTTAAATAATACATATCAATACATCGTTAACAGAGTGGATAGAGGGAGGGACAAAAGATATTAATATTTTGATTCTGAGAACAATTTAGGCTAAATAAAATTTAGGCTAAATACAAACCTATTGGTCTGTAGGAAAAAACACCACCATGACCTAGGGAATGGTGAGGGTTCACCAAAACAGAATCAGGGAACTGAGGACAGGAACAGAACAGGTCAGGAACAGCTAGGCCTCTCTGCAAACCGACGGGCAGTGACACATCTCCCCTCTTCTCTCCTGTCAGCCTAAGCTCTAACCACACTAACCATGGGCGAATTTTGCGAATCTCGCGTTCGCGAATTTTGCGGATTTGCGAATCTCGCAATCCGCAAAATCCGTGAATTCTCGCGAATTTGCGGATTTTTTTTTTTTGTGTTTGCGCGGGTTTCTGCCAGTTCGCGAGGGTTTTGTACAATGTCGCAAATTGCGAACTTACCTGTCGGGTCGCAAGTTTCGCGAACTTGTTGTTTCTACGTGTCCAGCCTGTTTGGGACACTCTTCTTCATCACTGCCACTCTCTGTCACCACTGCCACTCTCTGACTACTCATGCCACCCTCTGGCCCACCCATGCCACTCTCTGTTTCATCACAGCACCCTCTGGTTGTCCAGTCAGTGTACATTATTGTGGCAACGCAAGCACACCTTCCCTGCCTTAAGTGACCTGAATTAATTTGGGGCTGATTAATGTGTCACAGAATATTTTTTTAGCTGGCACCTGCTTCCTTAGTGCTTCCTGATTAGTGAACTTTTGCACTTGCTAAGTGCTTTCATTGTTGCAAAATTAGTTACAGCACCTGCCCTGCCCCAACTGACAATAATGAATTAGGGGCTGATTAATGGATTTGAACTGCCAGCCTGGCTCCTGCTTGTCTCCCTTAGCTGTAATTCAGGACCTTTGTGGCATATGTGTAACTATTCTGAGGTTCAGAGCAGGGTCACATAATAGTTGCAACTGGCAACTGAACTCTGGAGGGGCCCCTCAGCAAGCACTACAGGAAATGGCTACTAATGATGAGCCTGAACTTTTGAACCTGGTAAGTAGTTTCAGTTTTGATAAGATCGTATTTCTGCAATTTTGCACTTATTCGCGGGGCGCGAAGTTGTACTGGGAAGCCGCGAACTCACGCGAACAGTGCGAGCAGTGCGAGCAAAATCCGCTGCTCGCGGATTTGCGGATTTTGCGGGACATTCGCGAATCTCGGGGATTGCGAATTTACCGAAAATCCGCAAAATCCGCGAGCGAAACGGATTTTCCGCCCATGCCTAAACCACACCACTAAAGGAACCCCAACCCAATTATACACTAAAATTGACATGCCCATCCCACAATTCTTGCAAATTATCATCAAACTCGAACAGCGATTGGTGGGCTTGGGAGGTGGCGTTGTCACACCACCATGATTTCACCTTTAATTCAACAACTATATTGTGTTATATTAGTTCCCAGGGGCTTAGAATTAGTTTGCTCTCACTTTGACCACATAAGATACGAAATGTAACATTTTGCTTTCACAAATTAACATCATCCGCAGTGTGCATCTCCCGTCCCACACCAGGGTACAACATTTGGCAGTCATCTATCACACTAGCCTTTACCCTTTTCATGTCATCTGCGGTGCACAGCCTTGCCTCAGGACAGAATGGACTCGCTCCTTGAGGCTCTCCCTCCTACATTAGCTAATCTTACAAACATGGCTGCTTCATTCAGCACTCTAAAGTAAATGAAAATGAACGTTTATTAATTATATGATAAGGAAACCTTCACTGTTTACCGCCCACCTTACACTATTCCCCATTAATGTTACCTAGCATAGGCTTAGTTCAAAAGCAGCATTAATTATTACTTTAAAGCAGGATGCAACATGCAAAAATACTGATGCGCATATGGTCTATTCAGGCAATTTCTATGTTTTCTTTCAAAGCACAAAAGTTATACAATACTTATTTATTTACGTGTTAGTTTAGGCACGCGCAAAGCAGTTCACTTGGGTCTATGTTGGGTGTACATTAGTTTTACTATAATTACTTACTGTTTGTACGTATTATGGGGTATCCGTTCGAGCAGGTTTCCTTTTTGCGAAACCATGCTCCATCAATATGACTATCATGGCTACTTGCCCAAAATCTTAAACCTATTAACCCTATTATTACTTGTAACACATCCGTTTTTTACTAAATCTATATTAACAAAAATGTGCAACAAGATACTGAATATTTGGTGAATATTATAGCCTACAGTTTTAGCATCTGAATATATACTTTCTTGTTCAAAAGATATAAAGTATCACATTGGATGAGAAATATGAGAACACCAGAAAGCAACCAGTGTTATATTTCGAGTCAAGATTGGTGTAAGAGAATGCCTCTTTCTGCTTGACCATCCCCATTTTCTTAGAATAATGCTGCCATTTTCTTTGACCCTGTGCACTGGCACTCTGCTATCCAATCCCTAGTGTATGTGTTCTGACCTCTATACCATGTTGAAATTGGATATACTCCTGATGTCATATTTGACTTATCTACATCTCTAGTACTTGTTGCAGAGTGTACCCAGGGCCTGTAATTTAAATGTCACTGATGGACGGCACCACCAATGAAGTGACAATGCAAAACATGACTGCATGTATGCCAGCAGGAACTTTATTGTGCAGGTTTAAGCTGCTAACTCAACCTCTCAAAATAACCTCTATCAACAGGCCTACATCCTTCTTTTAAATATTTGTAATCAATCCCTAAGTAGGCCTCATAAGGGAGGGTGAATGATATTTAAAAGTAGGACAAGTAAAAGTTTAATGTTAAACATTTGGTATCAGTGAAAAGGCCCAACAAGCTATTTTCAGTGTAGCAGGGGTAGCATGAGTTAAAAAAACATGTTGTCTCAGAATAGGAACCAGGTAAACTGTTAATTGTTGGACCTTTCAAATAGTTATCACAACCCAAATGTATTGGCAAAGTCAGATTAGGGATAAATATTTAACAAAAAATATACTTTAAAATAGTCTCTATAAAGCCATTTGGATGAGCTTACAATTGTCAGCCAGAACCTGAAATAGCTACTTGATGAGTTGTGAATTTTGTCCCAGAGCTGAGTAAACAGCTAATGATTTTGGCCCCGGATGGAGATATTCCAGTTAATATTCATAATATATAATATTCAACCCATTATCTTTCTATTACACTCACTGCAAATCTAGAACTGTGTTTTGAATACAAGTACTTCTTTCTTTTCTGCCAAAGCAACGCACAATTACAAATGGAAATGCAGACTTATATTATTAGTCGGCTTAATTAACATGATTAGAATTACTATATTATCCACATTTTAGTTTTTGTTTCACACACTTACTTGAAAAAATAAATGCATTTATCACACAGTTTGTATAGCAGGATAAGAAGCTTCACAAATATCCTGAGTTTTTAATGCTCTGCGTAATCAAGTGCAGATGGGCACTCCTTCACTGAAGTCACTATTATTGAGCTAGCATTGTGATGCAGGTAAGATTTGTCAGCTTTAGTAATGCTCCACCAGCCTGGCAAGTCAATATTTTAATTCAATGGAAACAGCTGAGGCATATCATGCAAATGCAATGATCCAAACATAAGACTAGATTCACAGCATAGGGTAACTTGGGTAAAATTCAACCTGACGATAGATTATTTTTACACTTTCCTGAATTTTATTCACCTATTCTATTATATGATAATCCAGACCTGTCTACTGTTTTCTGTGATCAATATCAAAGTAGGATTTACTGAGAAAATATCCAGGTCCACAAATTAACCAAATTTCATACTCCTACATCTGTGAAATTAAACTGGGACCGATAAATGAGGCAGAGAGCAGCAGGGGTCCCCTACTCTCCAGAATTACAACTGTCGGTGTCGCATAAATTCAAGCAAATTCCTTACGTGGTGGTTAAAGATGTGTGATATAGACCTAAGGTAACCTTAATTAGCAAGTTGTATCACACTAGAATGCTCATGGCCTTTAAAGAGTTAAATGTCGCAAATGAAGTACCCATGGGCGGTTTCCTGTTCATGCATCACTGCAAGCAATACTGCAAACATGGAATAATGGTGATTTGAAAGCGGAAGTGGACAACATCATGCAAATTCTTTTCAATTGGGGAAGGAGTAGTACCGAATTATGACAGAATTCATGGTCTATATGAGTACGCAGAAAATTAGTTTAGACCTCTTAAGAGCTAAGTGGAGTGGGGATCTGGGAGAGGACAGATGGATGATGAATGAGCACACATACAGGTCCTATTTCCAGACCCTACACATTAATGTCCTAGAAGTGAGGAGGGTGAAGTTACCTTCATCCATATGGTGTGGTCCTGTGTCACATTCAGATGTTAGTGAACTGAAGTCATGCATCAAAATATAGATAACCCAAAGTTTTGTTTGTTAGAGTTTATACTTTGTCCGATGGTAAACAAGTGTAAAAGCAAATTTATGAACATAGTGCTAATTCTTGTGGAGAGGACAATTTTCAATGAACATCAGATCCCACAGCTGCCAGATGATAGCAAATATATTCATGATTTGTACAAGGCTGCACAGACCCAAACTGAAGTTTGGAGTCCGCTTTGCAAGGAATTTAGGCAGACCACAGGCAGCAATGAAATAGCATCGCCTTCTAAAGTTGTTGACCCCAAAAAAGATTACAAACTTCGTTAGTGGCCATACCCATCCTTTTTACATTACCAAGGGAGGCCAAATGTCCTGAGGAATAGAGGGTGCCACCATGCATGTAGTGTCTAACACCCATGTTGTGCAAGTAACAGATCTGGTTTCGCCTACACAATAGTGGGACCAGAGCACATGGTTTGCTAGTCTGACATAAGACTTAACAGCTTGTGTTTTGTGGTTGGATGTTAAACCAAGTTGCATTCTTAAAATTATGTTGATTTACCTGAGGTAGTGTGAGAGTGTTGAAGAACTATATGGCTGAGATACCCGCCACCCCCTCTCAACACAATCCCCAAAAGGAAGGGAAACCGGAAACAGTTCTTGAAGTTTTTGGATGTGGGGAGGGAGTGACCCTCCCCCGGCCGTATTTATTAAAACAAAAAATTAAAACATTAAACGTTTCATTTTATGTACAATTTCATTATCACATTGCGATGTTTGGCTCACCTTAACATATTCTCTAATACAGAGTTTCTCCTAGCCGAACTAGCATCCAACAAAAACATTCTCTAGAAAAACTGAAATTGTACATCCTAACGTTTAAGGGCCAACGGCAAGGTCATAACCGGTGTCAAGATCCCTAACCAGACTTACCCCTCCCACTTGTGAGGGGCGACAGCACAGAGGCTTACCTCAAGTGCAACTACTAACAATTTCCCTTGACTTGACGGGGGCACTTAAGACTCGACGCCATTTAAAGGTCGTTCGAAGACTTGTGTGTGGTATCTAGAAGGTATCGTGGACCTCCCCCCATCCCACACAACTTACCGCATCTGCCGTCGCAGATGACCCTGGCCCCGGGAAATTCCCCAGGAGGGGGCTGTAACCCCTCCTCCAACGGAAGGGGCCTTGACCGCCTTTCCTTTACTTCCGGCGACCCGCCCTTAGACGGGACCGCCTCCCCACTGAGGGGCCAATGGCCACCTCTCCCGAGCGCTCCCATCCGTGTTGGGTGACGCCCACTCATAGGGATCTACCAATTAGTGCTCACCGATCATGACCTTACCGCCTACCAAAAATAAATACGACAATTTTTATTCAAACCTACAAAAAACATTGGTCGCTACGACCGAAGGAACATGCTAAAAAATACAACACTACACCAAATCATTTTAATCGAAACAAACTACACAATATTCACCATACTTTATTATGATCAACAACAAACTGATACTTTCACAGCCTGTAAACGGAATGGAAAAACAAACTTATAAATTCACTTTATTGCACAACAACTTGCTGTCCTCAGGGGCTGGTGGGTGGGTCAAAATTGGCTCTTCGTTCTGTCCCGAGCTCACGTGTAGCGAGGAGGTGCAGCTTCGGAGCACAAGAACAAGAGGACGTCTTCTGGTCTTGCGTCTCTTTTTATCCGTCTTCGGGGCGGGCGAGAACCCGCCCCTGCCCGCCCCTAGGGCGGGGCTGGCTACGTCGGTGTCTAGGCCAGCCCACTCTAGGGCGGGAAAAAACGCGCCCCGGCTACGCCGCTTCGGGCATACCAGCCGAGACACGCCTCCCGCCCAAAAATGGCTTCCCGGGGGGATCGAGGCACTCCACCATACGTTCGGGGGGACCGAGTGGTCGCCCCTTTCCATATGGCTGAGATACCCGCCACCCCCTCTCAACACAATCCCCAAAAGGAAGGGAAACCGGAAACAGTTCTTGAAGTTTTTGGATGTGGGGAGGGAGTGACCCTCCCCCGGCCGTATTTATTAAAACAAAAAATTAAAACATTAAACGTTTCATTTTATGTACAATTTCATTATCACATTGCGATGTTTGGCTCACCTTAACATATTCTCTAATACAGAGTTTCTCCTAGCCGAACTAGCATCCAACAAAAACATTCTCTAGAAAAACTGAAATTGTACATCCTAACGTTTAAGGGCCAACGGCAAGGTCATAACCGGTGTCAAGATCCCTAACCAGACTTACCCCTCCCACTTGTGAGGGGCGACAGCACAGAGGCTTACCTCAAGTGCAACTACTAACAATTTCCCTTGACTTGACGGGGGCACTTAAGACTCGACGCCATTTAAAGGTCGTTCGAAGACTTGTGTGTGGTATCTAGAAGGTATCGTGGACCTCCCCCCATCCCACACAACTTACCGCATCTGCCGTCGCAGATGACCCTGGCCCCGGGAAATTCCCCAGGAGGGGGCTGTAACCCCTCCTCCAACGGAAGGGGCCTTGACCGCCTTTCCTTTACTTCCGGCGACCCGCCCTTAGACGGGACCGCCTCCCCACTGAGGGGCCAATGGCCACCTCTCCCGAGCGCTCCCATCCGTGTTGGGTGACGCCCACTCATAGGGATCTACCAATTAGTGCTCACCGATCATGACCTTACCGCCACAGGTCCGGATAGTTGACCGGCTATCCGGACCCCCCACAAAACTCCTACCTAAAGGTCATGTCTTAATGATTTTAACCAGGCTAAGAAGTCTCCTATGAGTAACTCATTCCCCACCCTCGACAAATGCACACCATCCCCCAGATACATACTGTCATCATTAATACAACTATGCGAGATCGAATGCAATGTCTTGGAACGGAACAACCTACTCACTTTGTTATTCAGTTTTCTAACAGAATGATTTAAAGCAGGGATCGAGATAGCCCCCCGCCATACTTTTCGTGGGATCATATGAGACCACGCAATTATGCACCCCGGAACTCTCCTTGCTAACCAACTTACCGTGGAAAGCATAGTCTCCAGGAGAAGTCGTCTACCGGTAGTGACCAAATCATTACCCCCTAAATGCACTATGACTATGGACGGCGGTGACCTCATCCGCTCTAACAAACCCTCAAAAAATGCCTGAAACTGGTCAATACAGAGACCGCCCCTTCCGTAGAAGGACACTCTGTACCCGTATTCCCCAGGTACGTGAACCATGTCACCTGCTTTGAATACGTCCGCGGCCCGTCTCACGTATGAGTGGCCCACGACCCACACCTCCTTCCTTACAGCCGGTGATGTGCAACCGCTGGCCTGGTGTTGGGTCGACTGCACAGTCCGCCCTGCCTCGTAGGCTTGCGCAACTGAAAACAAACAAAGACAAGAGGCGTGAGTACATGATTACAGCTTCACAACATGTGCAATCGCACGTACCTCTTATAACAATTGGAGGACCAACGCCCCACACGTTTTACTTGTTCTACATTAAGACCCCTGGCTGTAGCTTCAGTGGCAGCCCCTATCCGAAAGGAATGGGTCCCAAATTCGCCCGGGTCCAAGCCCGTTGCGGCAATGGCCATTGCAAGCACCCGCTGAAACTGAAACCTCGTCAGTGGGGTGGCGTCTGCATGCCTCAACAATGTCCCCCCCCATGATGCCACCCTTCGTGCTAGGTAGTCTTCTAAGCACTGTACCGGACACATGGAGGATCCGGGGGTCCGGCGAATGATCGTGCAGTCCCCCCTCCCGTCTTGGTCGGACTTGGACCTGAGAAAGGAGACAATCATCGCATCGCCCCTGATCCGGACATGTTCCCTGCACAAGCCCCCCGACACATCCTGTTTGTTCCTTGCAACCAGCTCACTAACTCTCATAGCCCCGTGAAATGCCAGCGTAAATGCAGTCCGGAACAAACAGGTCTCGAAAGGGGACGAGCACGTGTTAGGGAGTGAGGCCAGTAACTGGGCCAACCTATCCAGACCTATCGGTCGTCTTACGTCTACTCTGCGACCCTCTAGGCGTTGCCACCCACGCAGCGCTTTTTGTACCGTAAAAGACGCTGTCGGGTCCTGGATGCCATGGGCCTTGGCAACAAAGGAAATGGCGGCACGATGCCTTTGGGCCGTAGCCACCGATTTCCCAGCCCTACGTAAAGACATCAGAAAAAGTACTACGCACTCTTCCTGCCCCCACAGTCCCCCTCTCTCTTCCCCCAAAAAGGCTAAATAGGCCTGAAACGCCCCTTCATATGCCTTCCTTGTCCTGGGTGCTAGACTCTCTCCCACGAGGTGACGAAGTTCGGGGCACCGAGAGACCAGAGAGCTTCGGGGAAGGGTGCCGGCTCTGGGTCCGCTGAAGGAAGGAAACCCGAGAAAGCCTGCATGTGAAAACGAGACAGTGCATCAGCAGCCTGATTCATCACCCCTGGGACATGTTTTGCTCTGAATATCACGTTCAGTTGCATACACAGTAAGACAATTTCTTTGAGCAGCCTCAAAATCAATTTACAACGGGCTGCCTGACTATTGATGCATTCTACCACGGTCATATTGTCGGACCAGAACACGACAGAATGATCTCTGAACCCGTCTGGCCATGTACTCAGGGCCACCAGAATGGGAAATAGTTCAAGGAAAGCTATATTACCCGTCAGCCCCTTCTCGTGCCACCATAGGGGCCACTTTTGTGCAGACCATTTTGTGCCGAAGATGGCGCCAAAACCTATACTTCCTGCTGAATCTGTCCATAGCCCAAGCTCTTCGGAGGACACGGCTGGCTTGTTCCAGACGACTCGGCCATTGAAGTCCGCCAAAAATGCTAACCAAATCCGCATGTCCTGGCGGACTTCGGCCGATAATCTCGTGCGATGATGCCCTTCTCTTAAGCCAACCATTGATTGGGCAATCGAGCGGGAAAACGGGCGAGCCATTGGGATCACCCTCAAGGCAAAGTTCAACTTTCCCACTAATTGTTGCAACTGGTGCAGTGTAACCTTAGGTGCATTTAAACATACTTGGAGGGCTGTCCTGAATTTCAACACTTTGCTAGCTGGTAAACGGAAACACCCCTCCCTTGAGTCCAACTCGATCCCCAAAAACTCGAGGCAAGTCGTGGGACCCATAGTCTTACCCGTTGCCAATGGCACACCAAAATGACCCATCAACACACAGAATTCATCTAAGGCCTGGGCACATTCGGGACTTCCGGCGGAGCCCAGGAACAAAAAGTCGTCAAGGTAGTGCATTACATTTCGAAAACCCGTTTTCTTAGTAAACACCCATTGCAGGAAAGTACTGAATTGCTCAAAATAAGCACATGATATAGAGCAACCCATTGGCATACACCTATCCATGTAAAATGACCCCTGGAACCCGAATCCCAAAAGACGCTGATCGTCTGGGTGTACCGGGAGCAACCGGAACGCTGACTCGATATCAGATTTCGCCATCAACGTCCCGGGCCCCAGGCGATTCAAGATGGCTACTGCCTCATCAAACGATGCGTATCGCACCGAACAAACTTCCGGATCAATTGCGTTGTTCACCGAAAGACCATGTGGAGCAGACAGATTATGGATCAAACGGAACTCACCTGGGTCCCTCTTGGGGACCACCCCTAACGGAGAACAAACAAAATTCGGTACCGGGGGTACACTAAACGGGCCGGCAACCCGTCCCCGGCTAACCTCTTTCTGAATTTTCTCATGCACTACAGATGTATGTTGCAACACGGAAAGTTGATTTTTGCACATCCCTACCCCCTGAAAGTCCCCCACCGGGATGCGGAAACCATGTGAAAAACCGTTCCGCAGCACCCCGGCAGAAGTACGATCCGGGTATTCGCTGAGCCAGGGAATCATTGCCAAGGTATCAATCGGGGTTGGTAACGGCGCCCCTCGGCCAAGCTTAGACCTGTTTGGCGCCCCCCTTACCCCCATTCTCACCCGTTCTGGCTCTGCACGATGACTCAGGATGGGACGACCTACACGTACTACATTCGTGTTTGAATTTACACAATCCCGGAGGCCTGGTACATTTCCCTTTGTTAAAATTAAAACAGAAACCCTTTCTCCCTGTATTGCCTGCGGGCCTTGACTGGTCGTCGGTGCTCGTACTTGGACGAAAGGGCGTCCCCACATTTTGGCGGGAGTAATCAATAACATTGCTCCCAACCAATGGCATTCTTAACATTCCCGATTCTTTCATTTTATCCCATGTTATAGAATCGTAACAATCCCAAGTCAAACTCTTGTTATGTTCCTTCTCTTTCCTGAACAGGTTGTCATAACAAAACCAATGGTTACCTTGATACGATGTCGAGTACCCCATAATTCGTGATTGATAAACGGGAAACTCAGGAAGCAACTCGGGCCTACGACCCCCCAAAATCGATGTGAAAATACCCCACGCATTGCCCCAGTTGCCAATATTCTCATTCACCTTAAAGGCGGCCATTTTTGCGCGCCAAACACTCGGATGCATTAAGTCCTTCTGACTTTTAACATGCTCCATATCATAATGGTCAACAAGCAAGGAGAAAATATTCACATACTCCCCAGACCAGATCTTTTCCTTTATAGCCAAAGGCACATGTTGTCCCAGTCTCTCTCTACGAGAGGGTGCTGACTCGTCCCTTGCAATCGGCAATGGCCGCTTACCTGAACCGGACGCGACTTCTGCCGCTTGCGGCTTGTCTTTAGCCGCCTCCCTTTTCTCACGAAGTCCTTTTATCAGCGCCTGTGCCTCGGCAGCCGCGGCGCCATCACTACTATCCCCCAACCATGCTGCTAGCTGTGCTGCCAGCTCGGGGGGCATGTCTCCCTTGGGTGTCGGGGTGACGACAACAGGGATTGGATTCCCCTCGATCGGTACTGGGGTCGGCGCCTCGAGCGGGGCAGAGGGAACCGGGACGTCTCCACCGGCTGGAACCCTTCTCGGCCTCTTAGGTCTCCCTCCAGCCGGCGCAGGGCCCGTACCCTCCTCCCCGTCCCGTTCTGCCAACCGTTTCTTTATGTCGGACACTTCTTTGCAAAGGGCCCGCACCATCTGGTCGGTCGTCATTCTCTTCGCGCCTTTCTTGGGCATCTCCCCGAGGAAGTATCTAGAAGACAAGAAAAAGGATCAAAACGCTCAAAATTGGCTCTTCGTTCTGTCCCGAGCTCACGTGTAGCGAGGAGGTGCAGCTTCGGAGCACAAGAACAAGAGGACGTCTTCTGGTCTTGCGTCTCTTTTTATCCGTCTTCGGGGCGGGCGAGAACCCGCCCCTGCCCGCCCCTAGGGCGGGGCTGGCTACGTCGGTGTCTAGGCCAGCCCACTCTAGGGCGGGAAAAAACGCGCCCCGGCTACGCCGCTTCGGGCATACCAGCCGAGACACGCCTCCCGCCCAAAAATGGCTTCCCGGGGGGATCGAGGCACTCCACCATACGTTCGGGGGGACCGAGTGGTCGCCCCTTTCCATATGATGTTCAGCAAAATATGAGAAGAGTCATTTCAGATCTTAGAATATCATATGTCACAGTATGTACTACATTAACACTATACTTACCAATATCTCTAGTCAAATTCACGTTTCCCACTTCCATGTGTGAGTAGCTCAACCAGTCCAGTTTTTTTGTTTGCGTTTAGGCAAATGTAGTATAATTGATCCCACTTTCAAAACAGGTCTGAAAGTACTTGAAAACACATTAAAACTCAGTACTGATTAAGCAACTCTCCTATGGACCTAGGAACCTTGAGACCTCTGATGTTTCTGTTGCATTCTTTCAATAATGTTTGAACCAGCCAAATATGCATCCTCATTTTTTTATTGAATGTATTTTTCAGTAAATTTTTAGGGGAAATAGATTAAAGTCGCCACAATAAAAATATATTTCTTAATATGAGTAGACGATCCTCAAAAGCAGAATAAGTAAGATCGCTTTTTCTTTTGTTCATGAATATGGCCTGGAACCAGTTTTAATGAGAATGTGACCTCTACAAAATGAATAGGTCACCCCTCATCTACTATTTTTTTATTCATTATAGAACACAGTGGGACAGAATCATGACATGCCAGGAAATGCAGTGCAGCACTCAAAGTTGCTGTGCTGTGCTGCGTGACAGGGAGAGAAATCACCATATCTACAGAGATATATCATTCAACCTAGCACTGGTGCACAATCAGGTTGCAGCGTGCAATGTACACACCTTTGCACCATAGTGCAAGTGTGTCTGCATGAGTCTACCATAAGTTTTGTACTGGAAGGATATCCTTCCAGTACAAAATATGATAATACCATGCTTAGAGTAACATTAACACTTTTCTTTCAGTGTATGTGTGCTGTACAGTGTAACGCACATGCAGAGTAAGAAAAGAAAGGACTAGCTATCTCACAGTGCCACTGTAAGCACCCCTAACCTACCAGGGAGTGAACAGTTTCCGGCAACCACTGAAGATGACAACCCTGAACACTCAGGGATTGCAGAAACAGTAAAAAACATTTTTTTCAGTCACTCGTGCTCACTTGTTCACTGAGAAATATACAGAGAACACACTGTGGGATGTATTCAATAATATTTATTGAACCAACGTTATTATTGCATAAAATACATGTGCTGCAATGATTAGGAGACAGAAGCAAATAAAGGAGATTACAAGCACCAAAAGAGTGAACCGTAGATGCATTTCTGCCATGGTGCTGAAGCAATGAATATTTGCAGGCATATATGCAATATGGTAATCTAACATACTCCTACAATGCAGACTCTACTCTGAGTGTTTTTAGAGTGTGTATGGGTGTAGAGCCAAGAATCCCACCAAGGGACGATCCAACCTCATTACCTGATAGGAGAGAGTGAAGGACCCCGTTTTGGTCTCGAGTTGGACACCTCTAACGGAATGTCAGACTTGTGCGTGGTTTCTCAGCATGCATGGACCTTCGTTGTCAGCAGAAGTGCCTCCTCTAATAAACTATTGGGATGCCTATTTTTTATAATGAAAAGCAGCCTTTGTGATCCGTCGACTAGATTAGTGATGTTATTGATATGTGGCCAGCACTGTCGCCTTATGGATGAAAATAGGACGACTTTTGTACTTAGTGCTTAGACAGGCCTAGTACATGATGTTCAAGGCATTGTGATAATGTTCTGCCAAGCTGGATGTGTAAACAATGTAGTTTCTCTGTGTCTTAGAAAAACATTTGTAAATATTCTGTTATGTGAATGTGCAGCACCATTCATTGATTTCTCATCCTTTCTCATCTTTTCCTGGGACATTGACGAAAAGGATTAAAGGTCTGAAAATGAGGGCTTTGCTTTCATATATGGATGTTTGTAACTCAGTACTGCATTATTTATGAATCTGGATTCATCATTTGGAAAAGGAGCATTTTTAAGCAACTATGTATGCTGTGCTCACTGTTAGTATTGAATTGAGGCAAATGAAGTAATTTACATTTCTGTCATTGGTCTTCCAATAAACAACACTAGCATAACAACATATAATAAGTCGGACATGCCTTACAGCTACCGCATTTAAATATGAGCATGTAAAATCTATTTAATTGGCACTGCTGAAAATATTAACAGTAACATAAACGTCTACTAGGCATGAGAATGTGTATTTTAAAAGTTGTTTTGAAAAAAAGATATACTTTAAATCATACAGCCAATGGGTCTTCATTGAATCGCCCTCAGTAATCTTTATTTATGTTTAATTGAGTTATTGAAGCATTATACAATCTTATATACCAATCTAGTAGTGAATTATTATGTGTTTTTCGAAGATGGATACATCCTTTAAAAATAGATGCACAGTTCACCATCTACTTTTGAAAAATATGTAAAGCTTTATGGTACAACATATATATAATGTGGGGCGCCGCTGGGATCTAGACACGCGAAACAATACATTGGTCCTCAATGAAATGCAACTATTACTTCATTTCTATGATAATATTTTGCTTATGATTTGTGAAGTATAGAAATGAAGCTTTGCAAGGCAACCCGACAGAGACAGCGGCTTAGACCTGCATCAGACCCCGACTTTATGTAGCCATACATTAAGTCAGGATCATTACATATATTTGATTTTCATGATCACCAAAGGCGTAGTGAACCTCTTACAATAATCTCTTCGTGACATTCTCGAGTGATGTCTCCTCTCGGGTCACGATTTGTGTGTTCTCAATAACATTTCAAGTTGCATAAGAATTCATATTCTACTGGAACAATATGATTACAGGTTTTGAGCAAATAAGCATCGACTTTATGGCAGAACTTAACCATTTTCTTTTTGTAACATAGCCAGAAAATGGAATTCAAGCATCACAACTGGTGGTATATATGTTAATACCCGATCTCACTAAATTTGAGCCAACAGCGGCTCTGCAGCTCATGGCCCACTGCCCCCATTGCAGCCGGCTCCCAGCTGAAGGCACATGCTCGGGGGCACCATTTTTGGAACCGTACAGGGCTGGGGGAGTGGCTCAAATGCACACCACTTTCCTGCATGCGCCCATGACCATGTGGCAGCCACCAGACAGCGTGCCACAGGCACAGAAGGGGAAAGAAAGCGCAGAGACCCTACCAATGCTCGGGTAGCAAGGGGAAATAAAGCTCCCATTGCGCCCAGAAATCTAATCAGCACGCAGCCTGTGCCCTCACCGAGGAGGGCCGGACGAGAGACCCCACTGTCCCATCCCGAGCAGGCCTCAACTGCTGTCCACTCCAATAAGTTTAACTGCAGAGCCTAAGCACGAGATAAAGCAAGGGGAAGTTGGCAAGAAACAGTGTCACAACCACGGGGTCTCCCCACCTCTGACGCCACAACATGCATTGGACATCTGCAACCATGACGTCCGTACCCACCCTAGAACCTTTTGTCATCACTGGATCGCTGGCGCACCCGACTCCCAAGCCGTCAAATGGGCCACTTGGGTGCACCATCTACAGACATACTTTGCAGTGGTTGGGATCAAGGCAGCCAGGCGATGACCAAT
This sequence comes from Lissotriton vulgaris, assembly GCF_964263255.1. Taxonomy (NCBI): domain Eukaryota; kingdom Metazoa; phylum Chordata; class Amphibia; order Caudata; family Salamandridae; genus Lissotriton; species Lissotriton vulgaris. The sequence goes on from NC_141687.1 coordinate 1,592,078,049, forward strand.
GCTTCTTCACCTCGGGTCGCTACTGTCCACAAACTATCCAAGAATTTACATGGGGTGGGCTCCTGCACAACTACAACATGCTCAAGGCAGCCCTGACTGCTCACTTCGCTCCACTAGTCATTCTGGAGAATTAGTGGTTCCTCTTCAGACAATGCCCGGGGAATCAAGGGATGATTTATATACTGGGCCCTGTAAATTGGTGACCATGTGCACCCTCCAGCATGAGCATCTGGGGCTGGATGTCAGCAAAACTACCAGAACTACCCGAACACATCTCACAAATGCTCTGCAAATGCTCTGCATGATGTTGGATGATAGCCTCACCATGGGCAGATCAAAGGAACTAATGAACTATTGAAATCATGTGCTGCCCGTATGAAAGCCATGCTCCAGGGAACCATTAAGTCCAAACCTGTCAATCAAGTGGGCGCCACCTCTGCACCTCAAAAAAGAAGGACCGCCCTAGGACGCTACAAATGGTCAGACCATGCAGGTGGTTTGGCAGCCCCATCCCGCATAAATAGGACTGCCCAAGAAAGAACAGAAGTGCTCAGCATGTGACAAAATGAATCTCTATGTAACCTGAGTCTGTAATAACTAAGGAGGATGACATGGATGACTCAAAGGGGACAGTCCATGGCATCCACAAGACGAACCAATAGTGGTGCTCATCAACAGAGGGGCCTCGATCAACTTCAATTTTATGGCCCGACACCGAGGTGTATGCCTATGGCACCTCCACTTTCCTCCTGCAGCCTGGAGTCTTCACCACCACCAATAGCCACCAAGGATAATCCACAAAGACAAAGGTTTATGTCATCAAAGGAAGGGCAGTTATGCTGGTCTACTGCCACAATGCTGAACAACTACTGCTGGTCCAGTTTGCATTTGGGTTTCATGTCAGTACCCTTGAATCACTACTTTTGGAGTTCGAACAATTCTTTGAAGGTAACTGGCTGATTCATCTACTCATTTATCAGCTGTTGCAACTTGTGGTGTTGAAACTTGCAACATTGTTGTGTGGCTTTGCATGCACGACCCAAAGTGGAGGTCAAAATGCTGAAACTGGAAAGAATCAACATCATCAAGAGAGTGGAAGGAACAACTCCATGGGTGTCCCACGTTGTCTTTGCCTGCAAGCCAAAGCAGTTGGAATTGGTGAGCATATGTGTCGACATGTGAATACTGAACACCGCAATCAAGAGGGAGAGCCACATAAAACTTGCAGTGGATAACATAGTGGGGGGTTCGCAGGCTCCCAGTGTTTCTCAAAGATGGACCTGCAATCAGGATACCACCAGATCCTCCTCGCACCTGATTCCTGACATGTGACCACATTCTTCATTCACCTGGGATTGCACTGATGTAAACGCCTCAAATTTGGCATCTCCAGTGCATCAGAGGTGTTTCAGGACATTATCAGTGGAGGGCTGGCAGGCCTCACTGGCATTCTGAATGTAAGTGTGGACATCCTTGTCCATGCCCTACCCTAGAAGACTATCGCCATTGGCTGATGTCTGTGTTCCATCCATTACAAAGCTGTGGCCTCACGCTGCCCATGGAAAAGTGTATATTCATGAAAGGGAAAATATGCTTTTTCAGATATTGTTTTTCTGCACAGGGAATCACCCCTGACCCTGCCGAAGGTCCATGGCATCCAGAATCCACTTGCACCCTCCACAGTCACCAGAGCGAGGAGTTTCTCTGGAATGGTCATGTATTGTGCCCATTTCATGCAGAACTTGACTAAACTCACAGGGCCACTACTGGAACTAACAAAGGCGTCAAACCCCTGGCGGTGGCGTCCTGAGTAGGAAAAGTGTTTCCAAGAGTGGGTTCCCATTGCCTATGCTATCTGTGCCCTGAACCCCACTAAACAACAAATTCTCATGTTGAGAAAGAGGTGGACACGATTCACTAGAGCTGCAAACATTTTTATATCTTTCTGTGCTAGCACACATTCATCATCAGCACGGACCAAAAACGTCTACTGCCACTCTTCCAAGGTTCAAATCCCATGCCTCCGCTGAGGACTGAGAAGTACCGGCCTGGTACCTGCTACCTCTTGAAGCATGCACAGACACTACTCCTCAAAGAGAACAGGAGACAAAAGACGCCATGGAGCATGTGAGAATCATGGTCGAGAGGTCCTTCCGGCTTCACATCCTGCTGGCCGATTCATTGAAACCACCCGAGGAGATGACTGCCTCCAGCAAGCTTTGGCTGCCTCCCAATTAGGAAGATGGGACAGCATCATGGCCACTCTGTCCGAGAAAATATCAGAGGCACAGGGTACGCACAAGTCACTACATCACATGAAGAAAGAGCTCACCATCTCTGCAGAAGGATACCTGCTCTGAGTATCCCGGCTAATTGTACCATTCAGTTTGAATTAACAGATGGTAGACCTTGCATACGGGTCACACTAGAGAGTCATTAGGACCAAAGGCAAACTAAGAAGGAAGGTGGAGTTTCTTAGCCTGGACAAGAAAGTGGAAAGAATGCTCCAGCAATGAAGCCTCTGCCAGGGCACCAATGGGGGCAACCCTCCTCCACTCATCATCAGTGACCTGGCACCGTGTAGGTGCAGACTTTGACTGTCTGCCAAAAGGCAAACACCTTCTCGTTGTCATGACTGACTATTCCTGTTACCCTCAGGTCAAAATAATGGGAACCACCTCCGCTGAAGAAATCATCCCAATGCCGGAAAAAGTGATGGCCACCCTTGGCCTCATCTGGGAATTATGCAAGGACAACAGTCCGCCCTTCAATGGCCAGGACCTGGCAAACTACTTTGCGTCCCAAGAAACCAAACACTGCTGGATCAACCCCGTCAACCTCAAGCAAAGGGCGAGGTCGAAGGGTTCATGTGAACCCTCACCAAGACTATTAGCATTGCACATGCCGCGCAGCAATGTGTAGAGAATTCCATCTACACGTTCTTAAAAGACTACCGGCTGATGCTGCACTCCACCACCAAAGTGGCACCAATCGCCCTCTGTTTTGGTCAAATGGTCACAGGTGTCATCCCCCATCACCCTACCTGGGAGCAAACCCTGGAGAGCATAAATGCCAGGCATCCCAGGGCAGGTGAGCACAAGCCCGAAAACTCTCTGTAGGGGACAGGGTGCTCATAAAGGACTGGCACACTGCGAGCATGTTTTGATTTCCATTAGAACTGACACCTTGGATGTTCTCTTAGATCAGTGAGGCCATGATAACAGCCACCCAAGGCAAGGTCGAGAGACAGTAATGCCAAATGTGTAAAATTTCAAACTTTTCAAAGGAAATCCTGGCACTCCACCAGAGTTAAATGGTGCTGAGGTACGACTATTGACACTGGTATACTTGTACAAAAGTGAATCTAACAAAAGACTATCAACTGTAGCTGATTAAGTCCTATCAGCCCACCCGATGGCGGAGCCTCATCATGTAGGACTCCAATACCAAGGTAAGTGTGCAGTCGCCCAGTTGTGATTTAGCGACGCCTTACTAAACCATGGTATGGTCACCACAGTTGTTAGACTAGAGGGTGAGGCTGATATGTGCAGTGCAAGAAAGTAAAATAAAGTGATGTGTGCTAAAATGGCTATCAAGGCAAACAAAGACCTTTATTAGCGTTTGCCTGGACGTCAGATTAAAAATAGTGAAACAACAGTGTGAAAAAATCACTGTTTGACTTGCTTGGTAGAAAACTAAGTAAGATATAAGAGGGCCAACATGTTTCTGCCTTAAATGTGAAGGATCACTGGCATTCGTCAGGGCCAAATTAATATCTGCTACTGCAAGGCACTATAATATGTGCTGGACTAAACAAAATATACAACGAAGTGAACAAAACAGAACCATCCTACCACATCTTCTCAGTGTTGTTCTGGTGATGCGATAGGTCTTTCCTGTAGAAGCACAAGAAGATGAAAGAGAACAATGTAGACATTGCATTTAGACCTTGTTCAAAAAATTAAATGTACACCAACTATGCTCTAGTGGATGATGTACCGCGCAAAACCAGTGAAAACTCTCATACCTCAGACTGGACCATCACGCATTAGTAATAGTCACATACAAAGTGCATTGTAATACGTCACCCAATGGTTGAAATGATGTACACAAGTTTAACACTTACCCAACTGTGTGTGGGAAGTGGACCTCACCTCACCCGGCAACTGCTCGGACGGATAAGGCACCGCTCTAAATATACAAAGACAATGTCTGTGAAAGATGCATGTCTAGAGGATACGACCTCTGTATATTATTAATAAAACCCACATACTTTCTCAACTGTCTGTCACATGTACCTCACCGGTGTCTAAGGTGGCCACATCTGACGACTAAGGCATCTGACCCTCCAGTGTATTCAAGGGGATGCTCATCAATTGTACTCAAGCAACTACTATTTCCCAGCTAAACTACTGAGTAATGATGTTTAATACTACTGTTTAGAACCAGTGGGGAAATATCCCCCTCATATTTACCTACTAAAGTCCATCTCAACAGCAAAGTAAGGGTGTTAATTAATGCTGTTCAGAACTTGGTGAAAGGGAGTCCTCCTGTTCTTATCTATTAGCTGAGTGGAGGAATCAAAAATGATAGTGAACTACTTGGCCTACCCAGTTTAAGTAACCCCGTCCCTGCTTACCTGTCCGTCGGTACCTTGAGGCTGAATGACGAGCCGAAGGGGAGGCACGAACGGACGGGCTGGCGTCTATTTATAGCGCTACTCAATTGGTAATGAGGCTCAGCTGAGTAACAATGTGTACGCGCTGCAAATGCGCGATACACGACTCACTTCACCCTCGCGCATGCTCACAGCAATGTAAACAACTTGCGCGCATGCGCGAACATAAGTACGCCTATTCACGCGTACCGCGCATGCGCGAACACAATTACGCCTGTTCACGCGTGGACTTTAGTAGGTAAAGATGAGGGGGATATTTCCCCACTGGTTCTAAACAGTAGTATTAAACATCATTACTCAGTAGTTTAGCTGGGAAATAGTAGTTGCTTGAGTACAATTGATGAGCATCCCCTTGAATACACTGGAGGGTCAGATGCCTTAGTCGTCAGATGTGGCCACCATAGACACCGGTGAGTTACATGTGACAGACAGTTGAGAAAGTATGTGGGTTTTATTAATAATATACAGAGGCCGTATCCTCTAGACATGCATCTTTCACAGACATTGTCTTTGTATATTTAGAGCGGTGCCTTATCCGTCCGAGCAGTTGCCGGGTGAGGTGAGGTCCACTTCCCACACACAGTTGGGTAAGTGTTAAACTTGTGTACATCATTTCAACCATTGGGTGACGTATTACAATGCACTTTGTATGTGACTATTACTAATGAGTGATGGTCCAGTCTGAGGTATGAGAGTTTTCACTGGTTTTGCACGGTACATCATCCACTAGAGCATAGTTGGTGTACATTTAATTTTTTGAACAAGGTCTAAATGCAATGTCTACATTGTTCTCTTTCATCTTCTTGTGCTTCTACAGGAAAGACCTATCGCATCACCAGAACAACACTGAGAAGATGTGGTAGGATGGTTCTGTTTTGTTCACTTCGTTGTATATTTTGTTTAGTCCAGCACATATTATAGTGCCTTGCAGTAGCAGATATTAATTCGGCCCTGACGAATGCCAGTGATCCTTCACAGTTAAGGCAGAAACATGTTGGCCCTCTTATATCTTACTTAGTTTTCTACCAAGCAAGTCAAACAGTGATTTTTTCACACTGTTGTTTCACTATTTTTAATCTGACGTCCAGGCAAACGCTAATAAAGGTCTTTGTTTGCCTTGATAGCCATTTTAGCACACATCACTTTATTTTACTTTCTTGCACTGCACATATCAGCCTCACCCTCTAGTCTAACAACTGTGGTGACCATACCATGGTTTAGTAAGGCGTCGCTAAATCACAACTGGGCGACTGCACACTTACCTTGGTATTGGAGTCCTACATGATGAGGCTCCGCCATCGGGTGGACTGATAGGACTTAATCAGCTACAGTTGATAGTCTTTTGTTAGATTCACTTTTGTACAAGTATACCAGTGTCAATAGTCGTACCTCAGCACCATTTGACTTACAGGCTTTGTTGTTATTTAGGTAGTCTTACAGGGGGTATTAGCCTGTTTACAGGGGGTATTAGCCTGTTTTGTCATTAAACACTTCCCTCGGACCCTCTCTTACGATTTGTTTAGATACTCCACCAGAGTTCTCAGATTGACACATGCAGAAACCCATGGACGACCAAGGTGGGCTGATCTGTTGCCTACTTTACACCTCACTGAGAGACTGTCTTCTCCACTGTCCTCCCAAACTGAACCAGACTATACAGGACATCTGCAAATGAGGCAGAAGGTGAACAGACTGGTTCTGAGCTGCCTAGACCCAGGTTGGGGTCTCCCAAGCTTCCACCACACATCCAAGTTCCAGGACTATGTGATGGACTGACTGAGAGAGGGCAGCCAGATCCGAGATGTGATCCACCAGTATCCTTTTGATCCATTATCTGTTTCATTTTTATTGTTTATGCCTAACGCATGGTCCATTATGGAGAACTACTGTTTTAACTCATGGTTGTACTGTTTTGCTCATGTGTCTCTTGTTGGCAGATGCTGAAATGTTTTTTGTTCCTTTAGAATAAAGGATGAATTTAATGTGCAGGGGTGTTGACGTTCACACTCAGACCTGACTTCGCCCATTTAGTCTCACACGCTGCCATGTGACCCCAGTGATAAATAAAAGAGGGGGCTGCACACAGGCCATCCTGCACTAGACTGTATCCTGTGTGTGTTTCAGCTTTATGCCCCTGCGCAACGCTCGACCTACCAGCCTGATCTAGCCCCAAGGCGTACTGAAGCGTCGAACATAACCGAGCTGGACACAGGTGGACAGAGTCAGCCCCTTATTCACAGAGACGCACACCATTTCCATGTAGCTAAATTTAGTGGAATATAGGGGACCACACCTATTTAAAAGGTGAACAAGAGAGTGAACTAACATCCCATAAACCTAGCTATTGGGATATGCAATTACTGTATCTGGGATCTGTTTTACCCCACATTGACTGGTAGTATCCATTTTTCCAGTAAGAAGGACTCAGAGGTGGGTACTTTGGAACTTCCAAATTTCTTTATGCCCTGTCTGTACATGAGCACAACGGGTTATACAATGACATAGGAGTCAACTTGCCTTGTGACACAACCCCATCTCTGAATATGATTTGTTTTGGTAACAGCTGAGTGTTATTGGCTGTTGTGCGCTGGAAGCTTTCCCTGGAAATCAATTGCTCTTCCTCTAATAAATCTCCCCATTTATCTATTCCAGCATTCCTTAAGCTCCCGTGAGTTTATCCTTTGTCCAGTCTGGCGACCCTGGTGAATCCTTAATAGAGGCCATATTACTATAATACAGCATTTTTTGTTTCCTACTTATCTTATACCAGGTCTCCGCCAAACCCTGAAGAATTTTTAAGTTAACCTTTTTAAAGTATTTTGGGTCAGAAAACTTCATCATAAAGCCTGAATCACATCCCTCTATTCCATTTAACAATTCATAGAAAAGCCTGTTGCTGATCCCCATGGTTTGTCCAAGACCATCCTGTCATTTTTAAGTTGAAAGGCCCATGCATATAATTACAGATCCGGGCGAGCCAGACCTCCCTTTTCTCTCCTCCTCCGCAGTATCTACCATGCAATGCTTAAGCCTTTATCTGCCATTATAAATGAACCAATCTTTCACTATAATTTCCTTAACCACACTTTCTTAAATGATAGAGGTAAAGGATTAAATAGAAAAGTGAGTTAGGAAAAGAATCATTTTTACTAAATTCAAAAATTGTGAGGGGTAGATTTGCCCAACCTGCCATCAAACCACATACTTCTTTTTTGATTTTATTAAAGTTTGTTTCCACCATTTTATTTATGTCCGGAGTTACTCTAATTCCCAAGTATCTCCTCTTAGTTGTGGGTCTATCATCCCCGTTATCCAAATTCCAAATCATAATCTCCATCTTTCACCTATTTATCATATCCCCGAAACATTTCCAAAATCCTCCGCTATTCTTACCACCGGTACCATTGCGTTTTGCAAGTCTGCCGTATATATCATCGGGTCATCGGCATACTGTGCCAGTTTCTTTTCCCAACCTTCACTTTGAAAAGGAACAATCCTCTGATCTTCCCTCAGCTTCCTTGCAAATGGCTCCAAATCAAGTTTAAACAATAATGGGGACAAAGGGCATCCCTGTGTTGTCCCTCTCATGATGTTAAGAGCTGGTGTTAATGCCCCATTTACTAACATGTTTCCCTTTGGGGACTTACAGAATACTGCTTTTGCTCTGCAAAACCTATACCCCAACTTAGCAGCTTTCAAAACTGATAATAAAAATTCCCAATTCACCTGATCAAACGCCTCAGTAGTGTCTGTTGCAATCACTGCTAAATGAGCTTTATTTACTATAGCCAAATCTACAACCCCTATAAGGGAATAAGTAATCTTGTTTAATGACCTTCCTTGAATACACCCATTCTGGTCTTCATGCAAAGAAACCTCCATACCTCTTTTTAGCCTATCTGCTAACATTTTTGAAAACATTGTATGTTCACTACTCAGAAGTGACACTGGCCTATAGCAGTCACAGCTGTTCTAGCTCTTGCCACGTTTCAGGATTAAAGAATTTGTAGCATCTGCCCACGATTCAGGTTGAGGTGCCCCTTCCATAATGATCCCATTATACAACTTGGTTAAAATGGGTACAGCATCTCTGCTAACACGCTGTATTGTTCCAGTGTTAAACAGTCTGGGCAAGGTGCTTTCCCCCGTTTTCCCTTTATCATAACTCATTTCACAACCCCTTGCTGGATATCCAAGTTCAATGTCAAGGGTTTTCCCTCCTCTAAAACATCCACCAATCCCTGCCTCAACCACCTTCCCCTCTCTTCTTCTGATGACACCAGGATTTCTTCCGACAATTCTTTAAAATAGCTATAAAAGGCCCCCTTCGCCACTTTTCTATTTGTGGAATCCTCCCTGTATTCTGACACTTTATTTCCTTTATTGAATTCTTTACCTGTTCATTCATAGTCTGCCAGGCTACTTGCTTCCCACAGTTGTCCCCATACTCAATATATCTTAGTTTGCTTGTTTTCCATCTCTCTCTTACCCTTTTTTCGAGGATAGATGCTAGTTTAAGTTTTAAATCCAACAATTCAAATTGTCTAGATTCTGTCTGGTATTGCTAACCATATCTTCTTCCGCTGCCCTTATCATCTCCTCCACCTCTTTTATTTCCCCTCGAAAGACCTTTCTGTTAGCTGCCAAATAACTTATCAGGATCCCCCTTAAATAGGCTTTAAAGCAGTCCCATGCCACTCCGGCATGGGCCGAACCCCAGTTAACCTTGAAAAATTCTACAGTCTCTTCTTTCAACCGTCTCAATACCTTCTGATCCAGAAATAAGGTACGATCCAAAGTCCACCTAGTGGGGGTATTATCCTCTGTGAGAAAGATTTCTAAAACTACAGTTGAATGGTCAGACAAATGAATCCCTATATGCTGTATATTTTTTACTTGTACCCTTTAACCAGAATCCAGCAAAGAATAATCTGTCCTAGATGGATGATGATACCTTCTATTTGAATATGTATAACCTCTTTTATCTCCCATTCTCCATCTCCATATATCACACAACCCTAGTTGATCCATCATTAATTTTATTTATTTTGTCCTCATTCACCATCAGATAAGTTCAGAGCTTGTTCGGGTTACTCCTATGGCCCCCCTCTCAGATGGCACCAATTGGGGAGCTCTGTATCTAGATGGATGTGCTTTACACAGAGCCTCTCTACAAATTTGTTCTGTATAACTCGAGGGGCCTCACAAAAACCAGAGAGACTAAGTAAGTGAGTGTAAAGGTTTAATCATTGGACATATTTCATTCTATTGATCCAAGATATCCAGCCATTTTTCGCATGTGCCCCAAAGATCTATTCTACTATTTCTTCCTTTATTTAACCAAACTCTATCTAGCTTCATTGTGTATTTAATAGAGATCACCCAATTCAAAAGAGTTGGAGAAATGTCCTTAACCCATTTTTTGCAGATTTCGCTTTGTGGAAGTAAAATCAAGTAAAAACATAATCTGTTTTCCCATTTTGACATAGACTCATAATGTGGGAACAAACTAAAGAAAACCAAACTCATGCTTACCTGGGTACTTATACCAAAAATACCTTTCATACCTCTATTTAGCTCCACCCAAAAAGGTCACAGCCTTGGACAAGTTAAAAACATGTGTACATCATCCGCATTAATCTGGAGATACTTTGGGCACTTTGGTGCTGGACCATTCACAAATTTTGAGAGTTTTAGAGGGGTCTAATACACCCTGTGAATACAAAAAATATAATTTCTCTTTAAATTTGCAGGTTTGCACTGTGGTGTATAGAATGTCGTGAGATACTTGCCATATATCTTCAAGGCTGCAGCCAGGCAAGTTTTCTCTCCACTGCTCTGTTGGTAGTTTGAATTCTCCTTCTTCCAGGTCCAGCAGTAACCAGTACAGCGTTGCCACCTCTTATTTCCTAGCAATTTTTCTCGATAGTGTCATTTCTAATTCATTGGACATGCCCACATTCGTCCCAACAGTTTGATGCAGCTTTTTATTTGCCAGTATTTCAATTTAGATAGACCTTTGTCAACCAATGCATTCATCTCATACCAGGATAACAAAACTCCTTCCGGTGCAAACTGACCGCATCACAGAATTCCTGCCTTGACTAAGGGGGTTGATAAAATATCTCTTGTCCATCCTTGTGATCCTGGCTCATTTCAGATGGAAGCGAGAGCGCTAAAATAGCTAATTTTTAAAGTTTTCTTGATCCTAGCCCAAGTACTTGCTAAGCTGTTCAATATTTTTAGGCGAACTTTTAAAACAAATCTAGGGTCTCCATATTTATATAAGAAACCATGGCTTCCTCTCTCCACATACAGAAACATCTCTTTAAACATTGCACCGATATCGGAGCTGTCCGGTAAGTCCATGAGCATTTTTCCTGCCCTCAGTGAGAATACTCTTGCATATAGGACTAAATCCGGGAGGTATAGAGCTCCTTTATTTTTCCTTCTGAGCAACTTCTTCCAGGATATACAAATTCCTTTTGGAGCCCAAATAAAGGTATTTAGTTTAGACTGGAGCGTTTTCAAGGTTTTCTCCTTAAACGCCAGCGGGATATTTTGTATTAAGAAAATTATTTTTGGCAGTAGCATCATTTTTATTAAGTTACCTCTACAAATTAGAGTCAGAGGTAAATAGGCCCAACCTATCATGGAATTGTGTATTGTGGAGGTTCGTGTATGCTAACTTATCAATATCTTGAGTGATCAATACTCCTAGATATTTTATCACTTTTTTTGTTGGATGGCCACCAGCTCCCAGAATTTAGGCCATACATTCAGTTTTAGCTGCATTTATTTCATACCCAGAAACTTGCCCAAAATTCTGCGCATCTTCATATATTAACGGAATTGTTGTATTTAAATTTGTCGTGAATACCATGAGGTCGTCGGCATATAATGCCACCTTCTTTTCCCATTCTTTGAATTTAAAGGAGGGTATGTTTGGATGTATTCTGATTTTTTTCAGGTAGCAGCTCGATATATAAATTAAAAAGCATTGGCGATAACGGGCTGCCCTGTCGAGTGCCTCTCTGGATTTTAACAGGCTCCCATTTATTAGAATTATGGCTATTGGGGCTTTATAAATAAATGAAACTGATCTGCAGACATTTTTACACAGATTGTTCTCCTTTCATACATATTTTGAATAAGTCTAGTTTACTCTGTCAAAAGCCTTCGTGGCATCTATAGTTATTACAGCCAGTGGGATTTTGTATAGAGTTGCTACGTCTATTGTTCCCATCAAGTTGTAGGCGAGGTCTCCTTTCTTCCTCCTTCTCACAAAACCTTTCTGGTCTCTATGCAGAAGATTATCTGCAACTCAGTTCAATCTCTCCGCCAATATTTTTGTAAAAATCTATCTTGTAATCTATATTGAGTAGAGAGATAGATCAATATGAGTAGCATGAACAATGTGGTTTAGAGGGTTTGAGGATTAACGCTAACATTGCTTCATTCCATGAAGGTGGTATATCTCCCCCTTGTTCAAAGATTTGTGAGAATAGTAGCGACATGCCAGGAATAAGAACTTTTTTTAAACAGTTTATAATTTGGCAGGCAAACCATCTGGACCTGCGGCTTTCCCAGATTTACCAGATACTTTAGCCATTCTTATCTCTACACTAGAGATCAGAATATCCATATTTCGAGATTTATCATCCGTAATTCTATTTAGAGGCATCTGGCCCAGCCAATTTCTTATTTCCTCTTCTTGGACAATTAAATCTTCATGGTAAACTCCCTCAAAATGAGACTGAAAGGCCTTTTCAATTTCATGTGGGGTCTTAAGTACAGCTCCCAGGTCATCTGAGTTTATCTCACTAATGGTGTTTCTAGCCAGGCCTTGCATGGTCCTCCATGCCAGTGCTTTCCACAGCTCTCCCCGTACTCAAAATGCACTAGTTTACTGGCTTGCCATTACTTTTTTAGCCTTGACTCAAGGACAGCCGCCAGGTCTGATTTAAGAGATTCTGGCTTTACTGACATGGTTGCATTCAGAGAATTGCTCTGCTGTGTAGTAAGATTGTGCTCTATTTCCTGTATTTCTCTTTCTATCCCCTCAACCTCTGCTTTATATTTCTTGTTTCTAGTGGATTGTACAGAGGTTATTAGACCCCTTAAAAAGCTTTATTTGCATCCCAGACCATTTGTATCGTGGCAGTACCTAAGTTCGTTTGAAAGAAGGCCTCTGATTCCAAAATTCTGTTACACTTTCCTCCAAGAGAATGGCACACTCTAATGTCCATCTCCTGGGGTAAGGGCTGAATTAAGGATTGAGCAATAACTCTACTGCTGAATGATCAGACAGGTGTTCCCCCACATCTTTGACCTCCTGAACGCACTGTTTTAAAACTACATTCAGCAGAAAGTAATCTATTCTAGATTTATGCCCATATTTTTTATTGTGAAAGGTATAACCTCTCTTATTACTCATTTTTATCCTTCAAACATCATACCACTCTAAGTGTTTCATCACATTTTTAATTAATGTTATCATTTTAGAGTTTGGAACAGATCTATTTTTTTGTGATTTATCTAATGAATGGTCTAGAACCACGTTGAAATCCCCCAGCTAATATTAAAGGGTCCGTATGGTTTAACAATCCCGAGAGTAAGTTCTTAAAAGGAGCCGTGTCATCTGTGTTTGGGCTATAATAGCCCGCGACAATGAATTTAGACACCTGACATTTGATTCTAGCTATAGCCCATCTCCCCATCTTGTCTACCGTACTATCCTCTAAAGATATAGCTGAGTTTTTCTTTATAATTATTGCAACACCCTTAGATGATACTGGTTGGGTTGTGCAAATCACATCTTGGATCCACTTCCTAGATTTGCATTGGGATTTTAACACATTTTTTAACAGATGAGTCTCTTGTAATATGGGAATCAGCTCCGAAGTATCTGTTAAATATTGATAACTTGTTCTGAGACCAATCAGGTTCCAGGAGAGCACCTTAAATCTAAATTTCCGATTCTCTAATGGGCAGGTCATCTTTCCGTTATCATCACTGAATGATCTATTCTGCTCTGGTGCTTTGGACTTTTTTTTCCCAATGCTCCCCACCCTGTGCTACCCCCTCACCCCCCTTAATGATCCCTCCCCAGGAGAACCCCCCTTTTTCTTTCCATGGCCTCTACTTAGTCCTATGGGGCCCCCTCAGGTCAGGAACTTAATGTGAGTTTACAAGTTACTCAGAAACTTTTAATATCTCGGAAGCTATTATTTTCTTATTCCCGTTGCCTCTTGATCTTCTGATATTGACTGTAAAAAATTCTCAGCATCTTCTACTCGTCGAAATACCTGCATTTTGTTGTTATGCATTACTTTCAATGATGCTGGGAATTTTAGTTGTGCTGTAGCTCCCATTTTCTTTTGAGGATCAAGTAGTTTCCCCAGTTCCCATTGTGTCAAAGCTGTAATCGTGGAGCCATCTGATCGTATTTTGAACGTTATATCTTCTGCTACAAAGAATTTAATTTAGGAGCTTTAATAAGAATTTCTTCTTTTAAACTATATGTTAGAGAATTCACTAGGATTTTCCTAGGTCTTGTTTTATTGGGGTTTGAGTCTAAAAGGGTCTCTGTGTGCTGTTTGAATGTCGGCCATACGTGCCTCCTCTGAGCAATCAATGTGAATAGCCTGCTTTATTAACTTTACTACAAATTCTTTCAGATTGTTTCCTTCTATCCCTTCTGGGTACTTAAGTAAGTGAATGTTATTTCTTCTTTGTGAATTCTCTAACAACTCTAGTTTATCTTGCATTTCCAGCCCTTTCTCTTTTAGTGTAGCTATGTGCTTTGTGTTATCCGCCATCTGGGTTGTTAATTCATTTACACTCAATTCGAGTGCAGCAGTTCTAGCAGCGAGTCAGTCCAATTTAGTTTCCAATTTTTCACATGAGCTTTTATTACCAAGTTGGTTTTTCTCAGAAAACAGAAATTTACCTCTCATCTCCTCAGCTAGTACTTGCAATAAACTGCACATTGAATGCGATTGAGAGGCATTAGTTGTGTCATCAGCTTGGCCTTGCTCTGCATTGCACTCTTCTGAATTATCTCTGGTAGTATTGGCTTGATTCATACTTGATGGTGCCTGCGATGTCTGCGGTGCTTGTAGTATGGCTACCTCTGCAGTACTAGCCTGGGCTTGCAGTATAGCTACCTCTTCATTACTAGCCTGGCCCCCATGTTCCAGTGTTTTCTCTACTCTGTCCATCATTTCTGAACATTTTAAAATATTTCCTTCTTGCACCCCTCCTTTGTCCATAAGTAGGTGAAACCTATTAGATGTAGTAATGTTATTGAAGGTGATTAGGGACTCACTTAAATCATGTGTAGCTATCTGGTTTTGATATTAGTGTAGTTGGAGTAATCTTAAAAAAATTCCTTAAAGATGGCATTAGTTTAGGGGTTTGTTATAAAGCCTTTTTTTCCAATCACCCTGTGCTTACTTGCTAAATCCTTTGATTGTTTTTGTGTGGAAAGTTTATTTGGCTTATTGGATTCCACAACCACTTGATTCTGTCTGGCTTCACTGCCTTCACTGTCTTATGAGCCCAGCATATGTAATTTCTAATTTGGAACTCCTTAACAAGTATCTAGACTGTATCCGCCCGGTATCAGTTGATCTACAGTCAAGGTTTTTCCCTGTATCGCCTGTAATGCTCTGTACCCCTCTCCTACTCTGTTCCTGTGCCTCCCACCCCCTCCTCACCTAGGAGTTTTCACCTGAATTTTCCAGCCTCAGCGGTGGCCGTTTATTTTTTTCCAGGCTCGGGTCGGATTTTGGTGTTTTACTCTCTGCGATGGCGTGGCAGCCCTGCCTCTACTGTCTCTACTACTGTCCCAGCCTCTGCCTCTCCCACTCTGGAAGAACTGGAGGGGGAGCCAGGCCACAGCTCTCCGCCCACGGCTCAACTCAAGCGAAGTGGCTCCCAGCCCCCACAGATGTCGGATGTCTGCGGCGTCTCCAACTTCTCTCACTGCAACGAACAATCCTGGGCAATATTTCGCTGCGAGGATTGATATGAGCCAACGATCGCTGCCAGCTTCAACTCCGCAACCTTGCTCCTTTCACCCCTGACCTCCCCGCGGCTTTCACCATGCTGACGGCAGCCTGCTAACTTATAAACATGCTCCCCAACATTTAATTTTGCTATAATCCACCTTTTTTTACTATCTGAAATTGTTTCTGTAATTGCGACTTATGGGTCTTTTTTTACTAGTACCACCATTCCCTTGTTAACAAACGTTTGTTTAGAACACCATCTGCTGCACCCACCTTCTAGACTCAAAAACCTCTTTATTCTCTTTCTCCGTGAGGTGTGTCTCCTATAGTATGCTGACCTGGGCAATACAGTATTTAACATATTATATAATTACCTCTCTCCTGGATCTAACCCGTAACCCATTGACATTCCAGGACAGAATTATCAATTCTAACTTCCGTCCCTCACCCATAATCTTATCTTTCTTGTGTAAATGCGCAGCTTCTAAGGAATCTTTTTCTTTTCTCCCTAATACCCCTACACCCTCCCCCCCCCCTTCCCTGGAGAACCTACACCCCTTGATAATGGTCTTACTCTATGGGCTAACCAGGCAGTAGGGATGGAGGTTTGAGCTACTTTGAAGAAGTTCTGATCTTAGATGGGCCAAAAAAAGGAGACATCACAATGGTCCTGTCGAATGATGGAGGAAGATGAGGGAGAGTTTATGATGCCTCAAGAACTGTGGGGAGCTGGTTGCTGAAACCAACGTTGGAGAAATTATGGCAAATATCTTTTTCTATGCGTTATCAAGTGATGAAACCTGCCTATGTAAGGAGGAACCATCTTTTCTCTATCTACAGGGTATATTGGACGCCACTTAAGCTTTCAAAATTTGGAGATAAAGGAGAAGTGGCGAGTCCTAAATGCGGACAGAGGATGGCAGATGATTTGCACATGTTCTTCAGATGTTCAAAGATTCAGGTATTCTGGGGTGAGGTGATTAAAGCACTGACAGATATTTCGAAGATAAAACTTCAGGTAAGCCCTATACTTGTTTTCTTTTTTATTTCCCAGGGAGTGAGCGAATAAGACAAAGATAAGTGAAAGTTAATATTTCATGCAGTGCTGTTGGCACGTCGAGAAATATGCAAGAATTGGACCAACTCGAATCCTCCCTTGTATATAGAATGGAGAACATTTTTAGAATATTATTTTAGGTTGGATGCATTTTCTTTAGATAAGAAAACATACACCTTTTGGCTCCAGATGGTGGAATGGATGGAACAGAATAGATAGGGTTTAGGAAGTGGACGGAGAGGGATGTTCCAATGATTAAGCCCAAACTAAACCTCTGCAAAGCACATATCATTTTTATTCCTCTATCATCCTTCCATCTTTGGTTAACGCTTCTTCACTGGGTGTGTTGAAGGGAGAGTCAAATATAAGGGAAAATGCGGTGAAGTGCAACTGAAAGGGTTTTGGACAAGGGCAGATCAGACTTTTCGTGACCCGGCACAAGTAAATGGTGGTTTTGGTGAGAAGTGCTGTGTATAGTGAATCTGAGGCTAATAAGGAAAAATAAAAAAAAAACCTGAGCTGGGGCACGAAAAGACTTCCTTGAACAATTCACACCTGTGAACCATGGTGCAGAGAAAAGAGCGTGCTATCTAGCAAAGGATTTGCACTGGAGTCATACTTTTCAAGCACAAGGTCATAGGTGTGGAAACCCTCAGGGGCAGATTTAAAAGCCCCTTGAGACACTTTTGTGCCACCATTGAGTCCATTTTGTTACGCAGCGGCGGCTTAAAAAATGCAGCCAATTTACAAAGTGACGCATATAAGGAGATGTGTCACATTATACCTGCGTCAGGTATAATGTATGCAGGGTGGGCGATCCCACACAGGAAAGTCTTGTAAAAGTGTTGCAGTGAAATCTACAAGATTTCACTCTGTCACTTGTAGGGCGCCACTGCATCAAAACCTTACGCCTGCTTAAAGCAGGCATAAAGAGAGATGCAGTGTAGGGGAAATAGGCCTCAAAAGTATTGTTGGAGTTGTGTTGTGCTTGCGACACAACTCCAGCAATGCGTGACTTTTGCCCCAACAGATACGTCAGAATTTCTGACGCATGGTGACGCAAGGATTTCTCGCGGTGGCCCAGGGAAAGGGACGCAGCTCTACAAATTTGTCACTTTCTTGTAAATCTGCCTCACAGAATTTTCCCGTGCATTGGATTCTTGCTTACCTCTGCAAAACACAGGCAATGTGTTGTTTTGTTTAGAAAAAAAACACATTTACCCTTGCTCGTGCCTGCTTCTAGTGACATTATTTTGTTGACAAAAGCCTGTTTTTTTCTATCTTTAGTAGATCAAGTTTCGTGTAGAAACCGGTAAACACCCAAAATATCGAATTTGGAATATCGACTGTTCAGAATATCGAATTAAAAATATGGAGAGGCCAGAATAACGAATTACCAAAATATAGTTGTATAGAATATCGAATTTGAGGTTACAGATATCGATTTCCATAATATCAAATTTTGAAATATCGTTTTCCATAATATCAATTTTTTGTGTGTTATGTATGCTAGTATATGTTTTAAAATTTTATATTATTTTTGTAATGTAAGTTTAATTTTTTTAAAGTAATGAATTTCATGGTATTTAATTTTTGCGTAATTTAATTCCGTAGCGGGTTGTGGGTTTATAGGGGAATAGGGTGGGAAGTAATTTAATTGTAATTAAGTAAATATTTATTTTTATTTGTATGTATTGATATTACTAATTGGTAATTATTTTTTTATTAATTGGTAATTAATTTTAATTAATTGTTTAATTGACAATTCTGTTACCTATTTGTTTATTATTTGGAGTGGGTTGTGGGTTATATGGGAATAGGGTAGGAAGTAATCTAATTGTAATTAAATATTTATTCAAATTATTTTTGTGTATCGCTAAATAATGTATTGGTAATTCATTATTAACTCTTAATTTTTTTATTACTTATTACACTTTTGATATTGAACGTTAATTGGTTTTTAATAAATTATTATTAGGAAAAGCATTTTTAATACATAATATTTATTGGTATTTATAATTAAAAAAATATTAAATATTTTGTAATTGGTAATTCATTTTAATTACTTTTTAATCGATATTGATAATTAATGTATTCTTATTCCAACTCTTTCCCAACTGTTGCACTTACTGGAATAGGAATAATAATTTTTACCCCTATGCTTTCCAACACTTTCCCTATTTTTGCACTCACTGGAGTGGGACTAGTCTATTTTACCATCCCGCTATCCACAAATTATGCACTTTTGCACTTGTTGAAGTGTGAATACTAATTTTATTCCCTTAGCTATGTAATGTTTTTAATGTTATATTTAATGTAGTGTAAATTATTAATTAACATAAAAACCATTACTTTATTTAAATTATTATATATTATGTATTTTTATATTGAGATAATAGGTTTATTTATATGTAAATATATTTTTAATATTTTTTTATATGTTATAATTAAGATTAATAATGATTTTATAATATATGTATAAAATATATGTTTATTACTGTCTTATTCTGTACTTTTATGGCTCAAAGATCCGTATCAAATAAAGAATTTATTGATAATTAACTATCTTTTATTTAATTGTGTTTATTATTTAATTACTTTTATATTATTTTTAATACATTTAAAAAATACGATATTTTAGTTAACAATATTTTAACTATCGATATTTTGTACTCAATATTTTAGTATTTACCTGTTTGCAGATAGGGATTCTATATTCTGTTACTCAATATTTTTGAGTCTATATTCTGGGTAGTTTATATTCTCTCACTCGATATTTAGTTACTGAACCGTAGAAACCTATAGGTGATTGCCTTCATCCAACACATTGATGCCCTAGTAACTCCCCTAACAGAAAGCAATGCATAGTGGAGCAAAGCAGTTTTTGTACTGTGAAGATTTCACCCTTCTAGGGAATTAGTACCAATTGTGCCAGGTAATAAATAGCATGAACCACTTTACGGCGCTTTGCTTTGCTGTGTTTCATGCTAGTGCTGGCACACAATTGAACTAAATCTGGCTCATAGTAGGTTGGGTGAGGCACTACATGGGACATTTAATATGGGAATCCTGGTTGTGTGAACACCATTAGTTTTGTTATCAGATCCCTGTCTATGCAGCGCTGTTAGTGTCAGCAGATGCAGTGCAGGGGTAGTCCTACAAGAGAAGATTCCACTGCTTCCACCCTAGTACGGGCAATGCATGTCTTAGATTTATAGCTGGGTTGTTAGACTTCACAAACTGTAGATTTCAGCGCTTGGTCAACCACAGAGAAAATGGAAATCTCGAACAACTGGCCAAGGTCATTCTGGCTCTCCATTCCTGGATTTTTGTTGTTTTTGTATCATTTGGCTATCAAATATTTTTCTCATTTATAAATTGCTGAGGGATTTTTAATGTGATATTTTTTTAACTTTAAACTACTTTAGTACCGTATTTTCTTAAAGTTAAGACTTTCCTCTCTGTTCCATAGTTACCGGGGATTGAGCCCAGGTTTAAATTATTGAAATCTTTATCTGGACTATCATGGCAGTGACTTTATTACTTTTAATGAACTACAATCCACTCCAAACTAACAAACCACTTTCTCATACCCTCTATGTCGCAAATTCAAGATCTTAAGCCCATTGTATTTGTGCTGATTCTGTTGCACCCAGTGCAGCCCTTATGGGAGTCCCCTCAACGTTCTACATTTAAGTGACTACATGTCAGGTGTTGCTGAAATTACACACTGCGGTCCCGACCACAGCATTGCAATGTGCATACTCCAATTTCTCAATGGAAGCGTGTGCTGCAGCCGTAAACCAGCTGTAGCACAAGCTCCCATAATGAAATGGGAGAATCTGTTCATCCCAGCACTGCATGTATCTGCCACATGGTGCAGGGATAAGCGGGGGAACCATAAGATCTCCCTCAGCCCCCAACCGGAGGCTACAGTGAGAAGGGCGCCTGCTAAGGGCGCCCATAGGCTCTTTACTACAGGCTTTCCATGTCAGAGAGTCAACACGGAAAGCCTGACGGAAAATGACATTGTAATCTCAACAGCAGAAACGCCGTCCATTGGGATTACGGTCAGGCCTCTGACTGGCCGATGGCCTCCTTCAAACCATCGGAATCCAGCCAGAATGACCAGACGGTTTCACTTTTGATCGCCTGCATCTTAATGCGGTGTTCGAAAGTGAAACCCATGGTGATACTCAGAAAACCTCCTAATGAGGCCCTGAATCACAGATTAAAATGGATCTCTCTAAGGGGTACATTCTACATGAGCACCACATGAAACAAACATTACATTCTTGGATGTATTAATCACAAAAACAGAACATGGTTTGGAAACAGACATCTATTGCAAAAAAAGCGGATAGAAAAAACATTGTACACTTCCACAGTCCTCGCCAGACGTCATTAACAATGAATTTACCAGCATCCCAAATGATGAGAGTGAAGAAAATTGAATCAAGTCCTATACAACCAATACAGAGATTAGATGAAATGGAATAGAGATTTAAATTAAGAGGATACCCTCCAAATATATTGCAGAAGGCGAAACAAAGGTGTACAAACAAGAACCAAGAGACACTATTAACAAGCAAAGAAAAAACGGTAAACACAAGAATGGTGGTTGTTTCGAGATTTTCTACATCCAGTTACACCTTCAATAAATGTATTCATAAACATTGGCCAATGTTAACCATGGAACCGGATTTTAAAAACATATTTTCTCAAACACCAATGTCTGCTTACACCAGGAATAAAAATATTGGTGAGATATTGAAACAAGAACACAGAGAAATACGGAACGTTCGAGTAACATTGCCATGTATGAACTGCAATAACTGCAATGGCATAATCAGAGGAACCAAAGTTAATCATCTAATGAAAGGGAATGATATCAAACTACAGACAACAGTCACTTGCGGTACCGAAAACTTAATTTACTTATTGAAATGCCCTAGTGGTAAAATATACATAGGCAAAACTGAGAGAAAATTCAAAACAAGAATCAACAAACAAATCGAACATCGAAACTATGAACATAAAATAGACAGTTGCAACACATTTCATGGAGGCCAAACACAACATATCTCAACTACGATACCTTGTCTTGGAAGTAGTTGAAAAACAGGAGGGAAGAGACAATAACAAATATCTTCTCAGAAGAGAAAAATATTGGATGATGAGATTACAATCATATAAAGCGTAAGGTCTTAATGAAAGATTAGAATATTCCTGTTATCAGTAATATTAAAATGTGCTTGGGTTCCGTTTCCAAGGAAATGCACAGTGGTTTAGGTACTGCACAGGTCGTCAAAAGATGTATAGCTGTAAAGGTAAAGCAATTTAGGAATTGCATAGTTTATGATGAGACACACTGTTGCTTAATATTGTTGCTAATACAAACTGATTGACACACAATGCATTCCCCTAACTAGGGTCACACACCTAATTGAAATAATTCACATCACATAATTTTTTGTATATTTATTTTTGCTATCTCTCTTTTTGTATAATAATTTTCATTCTCTCTCTTTGCAAACAAGACATATAAGAGTCTGCTCGTTTCTTACAGAATTTATACACATTTACCGTTTTTCGCACTCTTTTTTGGTTCTTTTGAGTCTGTTTTTTTATGTTCATTACACTACTTGTCAAAAACTAGTCCGTCATTTACCCCTCATGACTAACACGCCCACTGCTTAACGAGGCGAAGCAACAGGTCGTTGTTTATTTCCTGTAACGTAGCACGTTTACTGAACTTTTGGGTAAAAACCTTTTACAATATGCTCGCCACCTTCATTGGCTTAGTAGAGTGCTTTGTCGATATTTACACAGGAACAACACGAAAGACACTCATCTCGAGAGTCTTACTGAAAACGGGAGAACGCCACAGAGATAGTTTTGCAAATGGAAGTAAGTGCTATTACAGCGATTGACTTACTAGCAATTTATTAATTGAGGACTAAACCAGCACTGGAGTCCTAGCAGCAATCTTATCTGTACTTTTGTTTTAAGTTACAGTGTCTCCGACACAATATTAGTAGATGAGTTATTGAAGACTCGTAAGTAACGTGAAGATCGTGCACAAATGTTCTTGTCATTTTTACGTTCATACGTTTGCTTGTTTTTCTCACAGATCAAAATATACGCTTCACTTGAACATAATTCCCTTAACCATCACAACCATGGGGTCACACTGCGAAGATGTTGGTCACATTCTGTATTGGCAATACCAGGTGTAATGTATAACCTACACGTGTGTCAAACATATGGGCAACTACTATACTTTTCTACTGTATAAACTATAAAAATGTATAATTCTGTTCACAGAGCAGCTCCCTGATGAAGAGCATTTACTGCTCGAAATGCATTGGAGCATGGGATATTAAGAATATTGAACTATGATCTAGAATGAAAAATGATCAGCTAATCAAACAATGTAATGAATGAAATTACGATGGTTTTGAAAATTCAATAAAAAACGTAATCTACTGAACTATTTATCAAAGAGTTGGAATCAATAAATCCTTGTACAAGGAGAAATGGAGGAGTACATACAGGGGGATGTAACCAATCTCATTGGAAGCACAACTTTTGTTTGTAATAATAGGCATTGTTTAAGGATGAAAACGTCACCACTGGAGCACGCGAATAAATAATTACAGTCATACACTACAGAATTCTCAAAGGCTGTGCGCAAGCTATTCACTTAAACCATGGAATTTTACATCCAAAGAAACTAAGGTCAGTACAACACAGCAACATCATTACCACCTCCATAATCCTATTTTCTAAATCCAGTGATAAAAGGTATTTGAAGCAAGCACTACCTTAACTTACTTCCAAGGACAAGTTGCACAGCTCAATAATGTTTTGTTATCAGGCCCCAAGTGGCTATTCTTCTCTACTTAACAATATTCTCATGGGGAAATGTTTAAAATTAAAACATATGAATAGTACAAAAAACATGTAAAGTTGTATGTGTTTGTTCATGCATGTATATATGTGTGTGTATAGACATCTGCATGGTATGGAAACTCAGTTATGTTTATAAGACCACCAAGTCATGCTAAATGACATAATTCAGGTCACAGATTCTTCACCCCATTCTTAGTGGCAGACCTTTTAATAACCATCAGAAGAATTTGATCTTCCACCAGGGCCTTGAGTCTCCACTGATATGTTGCTCAGACGTGAACATTATTACACAGGCATTGAAATTGAGAAGTAAATATGCATTGAAACCTAATTAACACGAGTGTTTTAATCCTGTAATATCCCCTGTGAAAGCTCAATCTTAATTTTAAATTCCTCTCTCTCGCTGGTTTTGACATTTAACTCATGTGTCTTTTTAGTATGGGGTATAGTAACCACAGTTTGATCATATGGTTTTACTGTAATAGGACCTTTTAAACTGCTTTGTACTGTTCTTTATTTTCAATTGACCAAATAAAGTTGCTGAACTGAACTGGCCCAACGTTCTAATTGTCTCACTGTCAAGAAAATGTTAAAGTATGGCCTTTTTTATGTGAATGGGTATTCTTATGTGCATGTTTATTTATGGTGTGAATATTTGTTTATGTGCAGCGTGGATGCCTATCTGAGTATGGATTTGTGCTATGCCTACACATGTTGTCCCACTTTATCGTTTATTTGATAGCGCTCTACATGAAACCAATTTAAAGTGTAAGACATTTGCTTTGTGTGTTGAAGTGTGATATTTGACAATTATTTTAATCTGGTAGGGCAGCAGGCTTGGAACTGCCAAATATTTCCTGTCTACAAAATTCCTACTCCATGCCATTTCTAAACTACTTTACAAATATTATTACTTAATTTTTATTTTATGCAAATCTTGGTCATGAATTTATCTATTTAAATTGCACCCTTTACCTAGATTCCAAACTAAATGACTACTAAGGCAAATAGTATTAAGAACAAAGAGCAATAAAATTCAGCATAACAACTGAAAACTTAGGGGCAGATTAGAATTCTTTTGGAGATGGGACCGCCCAACAGGCTGTTGGTAGTCCTGCCGCAGGCATTAGGATGCGACCGCCACCACTGCGGTCGCAAATTCCTATATTTTGTATTGCGGCAAGTGCTGCTGGCTGCAGAACATGCCACAGTACAAAAAGGGGAGACTACTCATTCCCTGCACGACGTGCCAAGCTCCATGTGGTGCCTGCCACATGGTGCAGGCATATGTAAGGGATATGTAAGTCCGTTTTCACCTGCCTTTTCATGGCGGGTTACTTCCCATGAAACGGCGGGCAGAAAGGTACAATCTAATCCCTACAACGGTGCCTGGCAGGCAATGCAGCTATTGTAGCGAATACAACTCCCCCCAACGGTCCGACGGGCTCTGTGAGCCTGTTGTATCCATAGCGGTCAGTCTCACCAACCGCCACCCATCTGCCTGCCATTCTAATGTGGCAGGCGGGAATCCTTATTGCGATGGCGGTGGGACTGCCACCGATGGGCTGTCAGTGGCAGCCACACCGTCATCATAATCAGACCTATAATTATTATGAGGAGAATATTTTGTACATTTCATAAAAATATTTAGAAACTGTGAAAAATACATTTTACTGTGCTTTACATGAAACTTGTAATGCAATAAATGCACACCAAAATGTGGGTGCATACCACGTCTGAATTAGGACCACAGGGCCAAATGTAGCAATCTGGTTTGTCGATGAAAAATAGGCATTTCGTATGTAAAAGAAACATTTTAAGCTTTAGAACACTTTTATTGGCTTCTAAATTAGTTTTCAAGTATTTGCTGATTCACAGTCTAGAAGGGGCATGCTGGGCCATTCCAATCCAAATTGCAAGTTGGTACTCTATGTAGCAATAGTTTGCCACTGTAATTCTCAACCATTACATAGTTACTGACTCCCAAATTGTGATGGCAGTTCATTCTCAAAAGGAAAGGGGTCTCCTTTGGGCCACTTCCACTTTGTAAAATAGAGTACAAGTTTCAGGGGAGTAGGGCAGTCATCTTGTGGACCGCTGCCAACTGTTGCTGAAACTTTCCAAAAGACAAAACTTTCCTTTTTTATGCAGCTCAAATTTCTTGGAGGAAATGGAGCTACTCAAAAAAATAGTTTATTTAAAATCATTGAAAGACAGTGGCCCACTATCCCTTGCAAGGCACCATCTTTGTGAATATAATTGTAAGAAATTGGGGGTATTTTTGAGGAGTTGGTAGGTACGCACCTCAAATAATAACCACAATCCTTGTCAGGGTGAACCACTAAAGTCACTAAATAACCTGAGCTCATCCCCTAGTAGATATGACACAGAGCAGACAGACCTATTTAGAGGCAATGTGCACAGTATTTTTGCAGTACCTAAACAGCAATAAAGTCAAAACACAGCATAAGAAAAATCCAACAACAATTTTGAAACATAGAGTACATTTTAATAAATTAGAAGTCACCAAAACAGTGAAAAATTCAATCATTAGAACCAGAGTTGGGAGATTTCAAAAGAGCACCAAATAGCATTAAGCTTTACGAACCAACCATGGCCATCTGGTCGCTCTTAACTAGTATTCAGGCAAAGTTAAGGCTGACTGCAATGAAGTGTGGGTCAGATAAATAAACAGGTTGGAAAAAGTTGGATTTGCCTTCTGGCATAGTCTCTGGAATTTCAGTCAAAAATCCTCACCAAAGCAAGGCAGTGGGCTGTGGTTGAAGAGGGCTCCATTTATAGGATAGCTACTGGATGAGTTCTCCATGAAGCTATTGACTTTTGGAGGAAATGCTTTTAGCAGGAGATATTTGAATTTCTCACCTAGAAAAAGTCCCTCTCCGGGCTTATGCTTTTTGCAATTTTGCACAAAATTCAGACTTAGGATCAGATGTACGACTTTTTTTTGGACCGCCAAAAATGGTAATAGCATGTAAAAATGCTATTTTACGAGTAACTTCCTCACAAAATTGCGTCCCTTCCTAAGAGAGAGTCACCATGCTATGTACTAGTGTTTTGCGTTGCGTTTGCGGCCGCAAAGCACATTAAAAAATGAAAATATGGAAAACGGGCAGCCTTTAAAAACAAAAACCGCTTTATCAAAAAAAGCAGTCCCAGACATGGTGGTCTGCTGAGCCAAGCAGGCCACCATCCCTGGGAGGATCTGTCATTTCCAATGGGCTCGCAAATTATGAGAGGCTCATTACTATTCATGAGCCCTGCTACTTGCGACCCCATTGGGAATCGTTAAACACCATGTTGTACATGCAAAATAGCGCATCACAAATTGTGAGTCACAAATAACTCGCAAGTTGCGATGCGCTATTTTGCAGGTTGTACATTTGGCCCCAAGTCACTGTTTTGCCCGCTTTTGCACAGTGCCTTCAGTCGCATTCTTTAGCTTGGATTCTTCCAGCAGGGCAAGGCTGCAGGGTGTAACTTATGAGGGCTCCACAAGCCCTCATCAAGGTCACACTGAATCAGATGTTTGCTCAGGAGAAGAATGTAGGGGGAGCTACAGGGATGAGAGTGAAGGCTTGCTACAGCAGAGGCCAGCAACAAGATTCAGGGCAGGTCCATTTGTGCTGTAGCCCACTCAAAACATTTAATTTAGAAGCCTGGGTAAAATTTAGGTACCCTATACTAGGGGATAAGTAAGTTACATATACCAAATAGGGGAAAGTCATTGTAATCATATTGAAAGGGGTAGCACAGGGAATTTACATCTGATCAGCAGGGTTACACTGCACAGAGTTCCAAAACTAGAAAATTAAGTCAAGGCAACACTCTGGAAATCTGGAGGTACAGCACTCAAAAGATGGTCATTTTCATCAGTAACCAATTGTAGTGAGTTGCAAATTGTGACCTGCCTAAAGAATATGGATTAGGCCGGCCAGTCTGTAATTCACTTCAATTCCTTACTTTGTGAATATACCTTTTACTACATACACTGGTTCACAAAATCTGAATCTATTTGCAGAAATGTGGTCTGCATTTTGTCAAAAGATCTCTGACCCACTTAATGTCTTAAGAGTGGTCTTTGAACTAAACTTATGAAATGATAATATGCTGTGAATTAAAGATTACAGAGTTGCTAATAACCCACTGTTCCTCTTGTGCTTGGAGGGGAAGCAGCAGGGCCAGGGAGAATTGTTGGTCTTATTAAAAATGCCAAAACCTCTAATACTCAAGGTTTCTTTGAAACACAAATTACTGCTCTAAAAAATGGTGTCAGTACCCCCGTCTTACTTTTTGAGACCATCTTTAAAGAATGTCTGCTTAATAGTGTCCCTGCTATGCTCTCACGTTGCTGTTGCTTTACCTGGACCACTGGTTATCCACAACATTCTTAAATGATTTTGATGAAGCCTTAAATGACTCTACTTCATTTCAAGAAAGCATTCCATAATCCCCTAAATTATTTGACATTGAACCAGATTGTTACATGTATAAATTTGGACAGGATTCCACTCACAATGCTGGATATATCCTTGATGTGGCCATTGGACAAATGAGCTCATATCCCTGAAAGTGTTTTCTTCAGGCTGCTCAGACGATCATTTAAAAAATTGTACACTTATTATTAAATTGCATCTTAAATCCATGCACTACTTAAAATGAGCAATTAAAGACTTGAAAAAGGTACCTTTACTATCCATAGAACCAATATTAATACCTGGAAGAAATCTACACACATTTGAAGATAACTCCAACAACATGTGCTTTTCATATTTTTCCATTATTTCCTGTGCAATTGATGCAGTGACTCAAATTACCTATAGGCATGTTATATCTATATCCAAATCCTTCCCTTGTCTCAAATATAACCTATAACATCAGCAATTAAAGTTTTATATAGCTAGCCCTGCACAAATTGAAGTCAGCCCCTAAGGAAGCTAAACAAAGCTACTTTTCGGTCAGAACTCTGACTACATCAAATAAACAAAAATACATTTTCTTAATCATTTATGGTCTTACCTCTAGCACTGTCACCTTGAATGAACAACTGCTCATTTTTGTGAACAACTAGCTAGTTTCTTCACCTCTAAAATTGAAATGATCCAACCCTCTACTGCCAAATACCTTTTTAAAAACTACTTTGTGGTGGAACATACTCCTTCCGATCAAATCTTTCAGTCAAATTTCCTTCTACAGGACGGCATCACATTTTCTCAATACATTTCTAAATATATATGGGATTCATTGTTAAATTCCACTTTAATGAAATTCCTGTTCAGTTATGGAGATTAAACTGTTTCGAATATTTTCAATCAGAAGGCTCATTTCCTGATCCACTTAAAGAAAGGGGTTCCCAATTTGTGCGCCGTAGCTCCCTGGTGCACCGACAAATCTACCCAGCTGCTCACCAAACCCTTTAATGCATTCATTGTTGAAAGGCTAGTTGGCTTCAGTTAAACTAACTAGACTTAAACGCATGATGTAGATGATTTGTAAGTGACCTGCCTAAAGCTGGAACGAAGTGCTTAATTGATGGCATGTCGAGGGAGATGACCTCCATATATACCTTGATCCCTAAATTCCAACACTCCTAAAGTAAGCGGAGGACACCGGATTAATTTTGTTAGACTAAATGGCAGGTTAGTCTTTTGCCAAATGCATTTTACACCAATGCAAGTTATCAGGGGAGTAAAGTTGACCTGTCTCTAAGGGCTTAATTACGATTTCGGGCGGACGGAAACCGCATCGGTCTGGAACTACCCAAACTTAGGTAGGTGGTTCTGACTGTCAGATTTGGATGTGTATCTTTTAAAAATAAACAGTTTACCTACTGTTCCTTATACTGGAGTGAGAACAGTAAATATAACCCCTGCAAAATCCAACACTTTCCCTGCTGACGCTTAAACTGGAGTGGAGATATAACATCTAAAAAAAAAGTCCAGAGAATTTCCTAATATTTAATTTAAATACATATTTATTTAAAAAAAGATCTATTTTTAAATGTTTCCAATGTTTATAATATTTTTAATAGATATTGTTTTTGAGGTTCTAATATTTTTACTACTTTGAATATTGGTGAAGGTAACATATTTTTATTAAATTGTTTATGATGCGATTTACTCATTATTTTATTAAAAATATATTTGTGTATAGTAGAATATATATGTTTTTATAATACTTACATGAGTTTAAAATTAGCCCTAAGCAAGCAACCTGGGAACATCAAAGAAATCCAGGACTGTAGACAAGCTTATAGACATGCCCTAAAACTCAGAAAAAAGGTTTGAAGGAGGAGGCTTGGGTAAATCTACATGAGGCAAGTCACAATAATTATAACACAGCCTTTTGGTATGTTATCAACTCCCCTTTTCTAAGAGAAGTTGACAGACCCCGAATCGAGATAGCAATTATGGAGGAAGTTTGGTTAACTCACTTTTCCAAATTATATTCTAACACAATGGAGAGTGCCAGTAAATATTTTCCATTAGAGTCAATGACATCCTCCCTCTTTGGCACTTTCTTACGATCAGATCTACCCTAAAATGTACTCTCAAGGAAGTCATTTTGGCTCTAAAGTCGAGCAAAGGAGTTAAAGCACCAGTCCTAGATGGTATCCTGATTGATCTTTGCAAATGTAACATCAATCTTTGGGGACCCTTCCTAACTCTCCTCTTCAGATCCTGTTGAAGTGCTGGTTTTCTAAACACCTGCTCAGAGTCTCTAAAGGTGCCTGTCTATAAGAAAGGCGACCGTAAATGTCCTGCTCACTATAGACCCATTATCTTCCCGAATTCTTTACTTAAAGATTGGGCTGAATCTAATAATATATTCTCCCACCAATAATATGGATTCTGAGCAGGAATAGGGACTACTGACCAGGCTATTAACCTAAACCTATTGATAGAAAAATGTGTGCACATTAAACGTGGCAATCTGTTTATGGTATTTGTCAACTTGTCTCCGGCTTTCGATTGTGCCGTGCATGAAAAACTTTGGTCCGTCATGTTCACTATGGGTGTGGATACTTCCATAGTTAACTTTCTTAGATACTTATACTAGACTAGCACAGCTGGAATACGTTATGGCTTCAAAGGTGAATCCACTAAGTCGCGTAGCATAGAGAGAGGGGTCAGAAAAGGGTGCGTACATGCCACTTTTTTGTTTAACTTGTACATCAATAACTTGGGCAGTAGTAAGTAAATGCTCTGATATTCCTCAGGTTGGGCATCGACCCATACGACCCTCCTCTATGCTGACGATGCAGTGCTCATCCCCATACCCCGTTGGCGCCCCAGTGTTTGTTTACTGAATTTGTTCATTATATGTAGAACCTGGGCCTGCAAACTAATATAAGTAGAATGCTGCAACATTTTAATTGAGAATATCATTATAGCACACACACCATTTTTTTCTTAATTGGTGATTTCATTTGATTGGGAGGGCAACTGGAGAAATGCAATTAACTCTATAAGACTCTAATTTGTTAAATCTTTCAGGGCATTGCTCATTTTCTCTAGGAAGCTGAGATGATGATCATATATTATTCTAAATGCCGGTCTATTGCTTTGTACGGATCTGAGCTGTGGGGCAATGCGAATGATGATTCTCTGCAGTTGAGAGAAAATGCTTATTTTAGAAATCTTCTTGCCCTTCCCAAAAGCTGTTCCACCTTTGTCTGTCATTCGGAATTGGTAGCCCCATACCTAGTAGATCTGATTAAGGTTCATCCGGTTCTAAACTGGCACAAAATCTGGTCTTCCGTGCATTAGGAGCACAACTGAGGCATTGCAAGGGATTGTCTTAGATCCGAGCATGCTTCTAAAAGTCCTTTGTTAAAGTATGTCAACCAAATCCTGAAAGATATTGCTCATTCTGAATATCATGATCAACAAGAAACTCTCATTAGTATCCCTAGGAAAGCGCTAAAGTTGGAGTGCCTAACATTACTTGAGGAACTGAGGTTGTCTGCTTTAATGCGTGAATCATCTGTACTTAAAAATCAACCGATTTGACCGCCTTTGAAATGCAACGATATTTAACAAATATACATTATGCTCAACATAGATATGTACTGCCATGCTTTAGGCTGGATATTTTCTATTGTTTAGCCAGTTTTCTCGACATGAATAATTGGTCACTTGACTTAGCGCACTGTCCTTGTGACAATGCATCCAAGCAGTCCACTATGCACATCGTGTTGTTTTGCAAATTTTATTCTGATTTGAAGAACCGATTAATTAAGCCATTGTTAAAGTTTTGAAATATTATGCAGTGTTGATCAGCTTTCTTATACTTACAACTGCTTTCAAATGTGTATCTAGTGCTGTTCTGTTACGATTATTATGGGTGGTTATCACTCAAAGGTAGTTGCTACAGTGGGAATAGAATGTTGTATGTCTTATCCAAATTGTACTTGTTTTTAATAGTTTCATCAGTTTTTAATCTGAACATTGTATGTTCTTTTTTATTGTGTAAGCTTTTATGATTCACTTCGTGATATTGAATAAAGCTTCTTTTCGGCAGTATACTACTAAATTAAAAACATTAAAAAATATATATATATATATTCAATTATTACACTGTAAAATATTTAATGTTCATTCAATAGGGTTTAATACATCTATCTATATGTGTGTGTGTTTATAAAAAATATACATTTATACACATATTTAAAAATGTGTGAAATCTATTTAGTGCACATATTAATTGTATATATTACCAAATAATATTTACTACTTTAAAATGTTTATGCATATATTAGAAAATCTATATTTTGTTATTATTTTGACGATTTTACTGTTAGCTATATTTTTATTTAATAGTTTTGTCATTTCCATTATAAGTATAGGAACACAATATTGTGACAAACAATAGTTTTGCTACAATATTTTTGTCAATGATTTTGTTTGCCACAATATTGTGTCATTGATGTAAATGCAAGCATCATGCCACCCAGATATTTAATACCAAATCATTTCTAAAGTGAATGTGATGTGAATACTGAGACAGGATCAAACATTTACCTTCCCAAATCAAGTTTTTGCATTAGAAAATAGGAGAGCAGTATAAGCTAAGGCATTATTGATTGTCAGTTATTTGTTAAAAAGTATTTTAGCATGTTCATGGAAATCATTTTTTGGCATGGAAGCACTGCAAACTTGATAGGATTTATGTGAATATTTGTTCGTTTTTATCATGAGTCAAATGGTGAGGATAAAACTATCTATTATGAGTTAAACAGAAAGGAGGCTTCTAAAGTCTCTAAGCAGAGGAGGTAGAGTAGAAGGACAAAGTAAAGTAACAATTGTAAGCAGCAGCTTGGGATTGAGCTATCTGTACCTGAAGGTGAGGTAATGCACAGCAGTAAGAGCCGAATGCATACTGGGGGCCTGAGGACAAAGGTATATAGAAGGTCCAAAAGCCATTTTAGGAGTTTGAGGGAGTGAAACAGGGAGCCCCAATGCCTCCCTTCAAATTGCTATTGGAAGATTTAACATTTGTGAGAGGCTGTCATTGTGTCACGAAGAAATATTGGTCAACTTTAAGGGGTCCATTAGGATGTCGGGCGGTGGCACCACCGCGGTGCTGGCGGTGCAGAAAAACGCCTTTTTCCGCCCGCGAGCAGCGGAACTCACGCCCGCCATATTGGTATAGGTAAACATAGGTCATTTCCTGCCAACAGCGGAGCCACGCGCACCGCCATCAAAGTGCGACCGTCACCGCGGCGGTGGGAGCCAATGGAGACTCACCGCCGTGCGGAATGACGTCCGCCCCGCCCAACAAATTAGGATGGCCAAAACAAGCAGACGCACCGCAGCAGGGGAAGTCACCTAATCTGACTCGGCGGAAACTCAACAGCAGAGCGCGAGAGCAGAGCAGCAGTCATGAACGCCATGGACCCAGCCCTACACATGCATCTGGTGATGTACCTGCTACAGTACTATCATCAAATGGGCCGCCGCGGACGCCGCCGCAGGTACGCAACTACGCAAACACAACACACTACACACAGGCCGACAAAGGGTACAATTTCACCACAAATACCCTGCTGGGGTCAAAACACATCCACAAGGGCACCCACACATTACCCACCTGGCACAAAGTCACCCCTCAGCATCCGGGACACACATCGACCGACAGCTAGCAGCAACCTTCTGTTGTAGCTCACGTCACCGCTGCGGTCAACTCATGCGCACAATGCAGAAGGCATGGCCACTCCAAGGCATAAATTAATCAATCAATCAAGGAATTTGTAAAGCGCGCTACTCACCTGTTAGGGTCTCAAGGCGCTGGGGGGGTGTTTGCTACTGCTCGAACAGCCAGGTCTTGAGTTGCTTCCTGAAGGCGAGGGGGTCCTGCGTCAGCCGGAGGTGGGTGGGGAGGGAGTTCCATGTCTTGGCCGCTAGGTAGGAGAAGGATCTTCCTCCGGCGGTGGCTTTGCGAATGCGTGGGACATTGGCCAGGGCGAGGCTGGTGGAGCGGAGCTGGCAGGTTGGTTTGTAGAATGCGAGGCGGTTGTTGAGGTACTTGGGGCCCGAGTCGTGGAGGGCCTTGTGTGCGTGGGTGAGGAGTCGGAATGCGATTCTCTTGCTGACGGGGAGCCAGTGCAGATTCTTCAGATGGGCGGAGATGTGGCTGTAGCGGGGGATGTCCAGGATGAGTCCTGCCGAGGCGTTCTGTATGCGCTGTAGTCTTTTCTGAATCTTGACTGTGGTTCCGGCGTAGAGGGTGTTTCCGTAGTCTAGGCGGCTGGTAACGAGGGCCTGTGTGACTGTCTTCCTGGTAGCAGTGGGGATCCATCGGAAGATTTTCCGGAGCATGCGCAGGGTGTTGAAGCAGGACGATGCCACGGCGTTGACTTGCTTGGTCATCGTGAGGGAGGATTCCAGGATGAAGCCCAGGTTGCGTGTGTGGTCGGTGGGTTTGGGGGCGGTGCCCAGGGCAGGTGGCCACCAGGAGTCGTTCCAGGCCGATGGGGGCGGTCCCAGGAGGAGGACTTTTTGCTTGTCTGAGTTCAGTTTCAGACGGCTGAGCTTCATCCATTCCGCAACGCCCTTCATTCCTTTCTGGAGGCTTGCTCCGGCGGTGTCCGGGTCGTTGGTGAGGGAGAGGATCAGTTGTGTGTTGTCAGCCTAGGTGATGATGTTGAGGTTGTGTTTGCGTGCGATGGCCGCGAGGGGGCTCATGTAGACGTTGAAGAGGGTAGGACTGAGCGAGGATCCTTGTGGGACACCGCAGATGACTTTGGTGGTCTCGTACCGGAACGGGGGGAGGCGTACTATCTGGGTTCTACCGGCGAGGAACGAGATGATCCATTCCAAGGCCGCGCCTCGGATTCCGGTGTCCCTGAGACATTGTATTAGGGTGCGGTGGCATATCGTGTCAAGGCTACTGAGAGGTCCAGGAGGATGAGTGCGGTGGTTTCCCCGTTGTCAAGCATAGACCTGATGTCGTCGGTGGCTGCGATGAGGTCGGTCTCGGTGCTGTGGTTTGCTCGGAAGCCGGACTGTGACGGGTCGAGGGATCCGTTGGTCCCGAGGAAGGCGGAGAGCTGATTGTTGACCGTCTTCTCAATGACTTTGGCAGGAAATGGGAGGAGTGAGATGGGTCAGAAGTTCTTGTGGTCCGTGGGGTCCGCTGTGGGTATTTTCAGTAGGGCGCTGAGTTCGGCATGCTTCCAGCTCTCTGGGAAGGTGGCAGATGCGAAGGAGCTGTTGATGACGTCGCAGAGTTGAGGTGCGATGATGGAGTCGGGTTTGTTAAAGATGTGGTGTGGGCATGGGTCGGTGGGGGAGCCAGAGTGGATGGTGCTCATCGTGCGGGCGGTGTCTTCGGTGTTGACCGGGTTCCAGGTGCAGAGAGTGGCGGTTGGGTGCTCTGGTTCGGTGGTTGGGTGGTTGGTCTGTGTGCCGAAGCTGTCGTGTATGTCAGTGATCTTGCGGTGAAAGAACGAGGCAAGTGCATTGCAGAGGTCTTGCGAGGGTGTGATGTCGTTATTGCAGGCGCTAGGGTTGGAGAGCTCTTTAACGTTGTTGTCCAGGCGCTGTTTGTAGGTAGTTCTCTTGGTGGTACGGATCAGTTGGTGGTGCTTGCGGGTGGCGTTCTTGAGGGCTGTCATGTTCTCTGTTGTCTGGTCCTGACGCCAGGTTTTCTCCAGGGAGCGGCAGGTTTTCTTTGAGGTTATGAGGTCATCCGTGAACCACGTGGCTTTCTTGCTGTGGGTTCTGCTGGGTGGTTTCCTCAGTGGTGCGAGTTCGTCGGCGCAGTTGGTGAGCCATTGTGCGAGGTTGCGGGCTGCTTCATTGGGGTCCGTCGTGATGGTGGGAGGGTTCTGATTGAGGAAGGTGGTGAGCTGATCAGCGGTGATCTTGCTCCAGCTCCTGCGGGGGGCCTGTTGCGGGTGGTTGGGGTCATGGTTTTCTTGAAGGAGAAGTGGACGCAGCTGTGGTCTGTCCAGTGGAGTCCGGTGGAGTGGCTGAAGGAGATGTGCTTCCTGGAGGAGAAGACAGGGTCAAGCATGTGGCCGGCGTAGTGGGTGGGGTGTTCACTAGTTGCTTGAGTCCGAGGTTGGCAAGGTTGTCCAGCAGGGTGGTGGTATTGCTGTCATCGTTGTTCTCCAGGTGGAAGTTGAGGTCTCCTAGGAGGATGTAGTCTGGGGAGGGGAGGGCGTGCGGGCTTACGAAGTCTGCGATGGCTTCGCTGAATTGAGTGCGTGGTCCCGGGGATCTGTAGATCAGGGTGCCTCTGAGGGTAGTCCTGGGGTCGGTTTGTATCTGGAAGTGCAGGTGTTCTGCGGCTGTGAGGGTGTCTTCCGAGTTGGTCATGATGCGGATGGTGTTTCTGTGGACGATGGCAATGCCTCCTCCGGTTTGGTTGGAGCGGTCCCTCCGGGTGATCTTGTAGCCGTCCAGGATGGCTATGGTGATGTCGGGGGCTGAGGAGGCGTTCATCCAGGTTTCCGTGAGGAAGGCGATGTCTGGTGCTGTTGTGTCTAGGAGGTTCCAGAGTTCGACTGCGATCCTGTGGACGGAGCGGGTGTTGAGCAGGATGCACTTGAGGTGATTCTTGCTGGTGTTAGGCTTGGTGGGTGCTGGTCCGGGACGGATGCAGGTGAATTTGCATTCTTGGCAGGTGAAGGGTCCGTGGGTGCGTTTCGGGGTGGCCAGGTAGCAGGCGGGGTTCCGGCTGGTGTTGAGTTCGTGGAGGCTGGTGGCGTCGTAGGTTCGTTGGGTACGTTAGCTTCGGCGAGATCCAGGGTTTCTGGTGCTGGGCGCGGTCCAGGCGCAAACGGGCTTGCCTTTGGCGCGCCTTCGCGCACAATCTGCGCGCCCGCTGCGCATACGCGCGGACTCTGCCATAAATGGCGAGGAGGGAACGGGGTGGCAAATGGGAGAGGGGAGAGGGAACAGAAGAAAAAGGGGGCGGGCCGTGGGGGAGCAGCGGCAGGGAGCGGGGTGGAACAGCCGGAAAAGGTGGCAGAAGCGAAAAATACAAAATCAGGGGCACAACAGTGAAAGTAGACAGATACTGGTACTAACGGAGGAAAGACCAGGGGGAAAAGAATGAACCTCGACTGCAGGGGCAGCGACGAGCAGGCGGCGGCAACAAGCGGGATCGGGTGACCTCAGGAGGAGCCACGCGGCGGGTGGAGCGATGAAGGCATGGGCAGGGCACAAAGACCACAGGGACACACCACCCTCAACCACACAGCAACACACCCCATCAGGTCACAGCAACAACCAAGCACAATACACACCCTTCACCAGACAACAAACAACCAGGGAGACAGCCACTGCATGAGTAGCAGACAAGGAACACACAACACCAGTGCCAATCACACTAAAGGCTGCCAACACCTCCCAGCACAAACACACATAAAAAAAACACACACCCTGGGTGTAGGTACAAACAGAACACACACACAGGGACGCCTGAACTGATGCCTGCATAAACACAACTCACAAACACCACAAGAACACACACAGAATCACATCAGAAACAGACATTCCCTGACAGCTAAACTATGGAAGGGCAATGGGAGCACAAACACAACATGAGTGCACAACATCATCACCCAAAAACAAAACACACACAACATAATACAAATCACACAAGAAGGGCACCTGCACAGACCCACACTGCCACATCAAACCAACCACACATGCACACCAAAGCAAAAAACTATAAACACCACAGGACATCAGGGGATGCACATCAGTCAATTCCAAGGCCACATACACACACCACTGTATGTACAACAACAAGCAGCGAGTGCACAACAAGCACAAAAGCCACACACAGACATGACTGATACAACCTCAACACACGCACCACAAATCCGTACAGCACAAATACAACAGCACACACAGGAAGTCAAACAATACAATATCCTACACACATACATCCAACACAACAACAACAGGATGTACCACTCAGGGACACAAGAGCACAACCATCTTTGCCAGATCTCTGGGCAGCACACACAGCTGTAGTGCACATGAACAATCCTCACTAGACAAATAGCACAAAACCAACACACATAAAC
Organism: Lissotriton vulgaris; assembly: GCF_964263255.1. NCBI lineage: Eukaryota > Metazoa > Chordata > Amphibia > Caudata > Salamandridae > Lissotriton > Lissotriton vulgaris. Next base: position 1,592,116,277 of record NC_141687.1, read on the forward strand.
CAGTTGGGCAAGGTCCAATGTGGAACAACACTCCAGGCCCAAGAACTGCACCACATGGCACATCCCACAAAGAAGTGAAGTGGAGGCACATCCACATGTAAACCAAGGGGATGGCTGACATCCAAGTCAACTGACTAGCATGTCAGTAGTAGACATGTAAGGGGTGTACCCTACACAAATAGAGGTAGTGCAGACCTCCAATGGCCAGGCACAAGTGGCACACATAGGTGAGGGCAGTGCACCACACACACCATGCCATGCAGGAGAATAAAAGCCACCATGTGCCTGCAATGCATGTCAAACACAAACACCATGCCAGTGAGGAGCAGCAGGGCCACAAGGTCTACACAAACACTCTCAAGATACGTTGATCATCAAACAAACACAAAACTGAAGTGCAAGTCACACACATTACACACCCATAATTGACAAAAACAACAAGGAAGAGTCACACAGAACTGCATGGACACACCAACACACTGCACAGTGCACTCCAGACAACTCACACAACTGCATACAATCATTTACACACGGCAGGACAATACAATCAACGGGCACACACCTCCTGGGTGAGACATGTGTGGCCATCACAATCCAGGGGCACACACACATCCACCACCACCACAAAGTCACAACCTTCACACTGCACACCTCATCACCACCCAAGAGCACACATCACATGTAGTCCAGGGAACCATGACTGAGGGCCAACATAAAATGACCATACACATACACAGCTGGGCACAGATACAGGAATAACACACATACAACATGAGCTTGCCCAGTCTGCATGCAAACATGTGCACACCATCACACCCATGTAAGCTTGGGGCACTGTACCCCAAGCTTACATGGCAACTACATAGCCAACAATAGCAAACCACTACAAAGAGAATTGCCTGACATCTCAAAATATGCAACACAGATAACACAAGTATCAGTGTCTGAATGGACTGAAGACCTTGTTACCCCTGTCTAAATATGTGATGCGGGCAAACAGCTTGGTAATGTTGAAGTCGCACATGGAGCATGGGGCACAGGCAACAAAATTCACAGCCCAAAATAACTTTATTCAGCAAGGACACTGACAAAACCGACAACAGGAGTAACTGTCTTTATTGACACATTGCACAGATGTGACAGTAGAACAGCAGTAGACAAGAGCAAGGCACAGGATGCTGTTCAAATGCAATACAATCTGCACAGGCAAACCACAAACAGGAAGGCCAGTGTCCATGGCACAGGGGGGGAGCCCAACACAGCAGAGGAACAGGGCCAGTGTCCATTGCACAGGTGAGAGCCCAACACAGCAGAGCAAATTGTGACCTGCCTAAAGAATATGGATTAGGCCGGCCAGTCTGTAATTCACTTCAATTCCTTACTTTGTGAATATACCTTTTACTACATACACTGGTTCACAAAATCTGAATCTATTTGCAGAAATGTGGTCTGCATTTTGTCAAAAGATCTCTGACCCACTTAATGTCTTAAGAGTGGTCTTTGAACTAAACTTATGAAATGATAATATGCTGTGAATTAAAGATTACAGAGTTGCTAATAACTCACTGTTCCTCTTGTGCTTGGAGGGGAAGCAGCAGGGCCAGGGAGAATTGTTGGTCTTATTAAAAATGCCAAAACCTCTAATACTCAAGGTTTCTTTGAAACACAAATTACTGCTCTAAAAAATGGTGTCAGTACCCCCGTCTTACTTTTTGAGACCATCTTTAAAGAATGTCTGCTTAATAGTGTCCCTGCTATGCTCTCACGTTGCTGTTGCTTTACCTGGACCACTGGTTATCCACAACATTCTTAAATGATTTTGATGAAGCCTTAAATGACTCTACTTCATTTCAAGAAAGCATTCCATAATCCCCTAAATTATTTGACATTGAACCAGATTGTTACATGTATAAATTTGGACAGGATTCCACTCACAATGCTGGATATATCCTTGATGTGGCCATTGGACAAATGAGCTCATATCCCTGAAAGTGTTTTCTTCAGGCTGCTCAGACGATCATTTAAAAAATTGTACACTTATTATTAAATTGCATCTTAAATCCATGCACTACTTAAAATGAGCAATTAAAGACTTGAAAAAGGTACCTTTACTATCCATAGAACCAATATTAATACCTGGAAGAAATCTACACACATTTGAAGATAACTCCAACAACATGTGCTTTTCATATTTTTCCATTATTGCCTGTGCAATGGATGCAGTGACTCAAACTACCTATAGGCATGTTATATCTATATCCAAATCCTTCCCTTGTCTCAAATATAACCTATAACATCAGCAATTAAAGTTTTATATAGCTAGCCCTGCACAAATTGAAGTCAGCCCCTAAGGAAGCTAAACAAAGCTACTTTTCGGTTAGAACTCTGACTACATCAAATAAACAAAAATACATTTTCTTAATCATTTATGGTCTTACCTCTAGCACTGTCACCTTGAATGAACAACTGCTCATTTTTGTGAACAACTAGCTAGTTTCTTCACCTCTAAAATTGAAATGATCCAACCCTCTACTGCCAAATACCTTTTTAAAAACTACTTTGTGGTGGAACATACTCCTTCCGATCAAATCTTTCAGTCAAATTTCCTTCTACAGGACGGCATCACATTTTCTCAATACATTTCTAAATATATATGGGATTCATTGTTAAATTCCACTTTAATGAAATTCCTGTTCAGTTATGGAGATTAAACTGTTTCGAATATTTTCAATCAGAAGGCTCATTTCCTGATCCACTTAAAGAAAGGGGTTCCCAATTTGTGCGCCGTAGCTCCCTGGTGCACCGACAAATCTACCCAGCTGCTCACCAAACCCTTTAATGCATTCATTGTTGAAAGGCTAGTTGGCTTCAGTTAAACTAACTAGACTTAAACGCATGATGTAGATGATTTGTAAGTGACCTGCCTAAAGCTGGAACGAAGTGCTTAATTGATGGCATGTCGAGGGAGATGACCTCCATATATACCTTGATCCCTAAATTCCAACACTCCTAAAGTAAGCGGAGGACACCGGATTAATTTTGTTAGACTAAATGGCAGGTTAGTCTTTTGCCAAATGCATTTTACACCAATGCAAGTTATCAGGGGAGTAAAGTTGACCTGTCTCTAAGGGCTTAATTACGATTTCGGGCGGACGGAAACCGCATCGGTCTGGAACTACCCAAACTTAGGTAGGTGGTTCTGACTGTCAGATTTGGATGTGTATCTTTTAAAAATAAACAGTTTACCTACTGTTCCTTATACTGGAGTGAGAACAGTAAATATAACCCCTGCAAAATCCAACACTTTCCCTGCTGACGCTTAAACTGGAGTGGAGATATAACATCTAAAAAAAAAGTCCAGAGAATTTCCTAATATTTAATTTAAATACATATTTATTTAAAAAAAGATCTATTTTTAAATAATGTTTCCAATGTTTATAATATTTTTAATATATATTGTTTTTGAGGTTCTAATATTTTTACTACTTTGAATATTGGTGAAGGTAACATATTTTTATTAAATTGTTTATGATGCTATTTACTCATTATTTTATTAAAAATATATTTGTGTATAGTAGAATATATATGTTTTTATAATACTTACATGAGTTTAAAATTAGCCCTAAGCAAGCAACCTGGGAACATCAAAGAAATCCAGGACTGTAGACAAGCTTATAGACATGCCCTAAAACTCAGAAAAAAGGTTTGAAGGAGGAGGCTTGGGTAAATCTACATGAGGCAAGTCACAATAATTATAACACAGCCTTTTGGTATGCTATCAACTCCCCTTTTCTAAGAGAAGTTGACAGACCCCGAATCGAGATAGCAATTATGGAGGAAGTTTGGTTAACTCACTTTTCCAAATTATATTCTAACACAATGGAGAGTGCCAGTAAATATTTTCCATTAGAGTCAATGACATCCTCCCTCTTTGGCACTTTCTTACGATCAGATCTACCCTAAAATGTACTCTCAAGGAAGTCATTTTGGCTCTAAAGTCGAGCAAAGGAGTTAAAGCACCAGTCCTAGATGGTATCCTGATTGATCTTTGCAAATGTAACATCAATCTTTGGGGACCCTTCCTAACTCTCCTCTTCAGATCCTGTTGAAGTGCTGGTTTTCTAAACACCTGCTCAGAGTCTCTAAAGGTGCCTGTCTATAAGAAAGGCGACCGTAAATGTCCTGCTCACTATAGACCCATTATCTTCCCGAATTCTTTACTTAAAGATTGGGCTGAATCTAATAATATATTCTCCCACCAATAATATGGATTCTGAGCAGGAATAGGGACTACTGACCAGGCTATTAACCTAAACCTATTGATAGAAAAATGTGTGCACATTAAACGTGGCAATCTGTTTATGGTATTTGTCAACTTGTCTCCGGCTTTCGATTGTGCCGTGCATGAAAAACTTTGGTCCGTCATGTTCACTATGGGTGTGGATACTTCCATAGTTAACTTACTTAGATACTTATACTAGACTAGCACAGCTGGAATACGTTATGGCTTCAAAGGTGAATCCACTAAGTCGCGTAGCATAGAGAGAGGGGTCAGAAAAGGGTGCGTACATGCCACTTTTTTGTTTAACTTGTACATCAATAACTTGGGCAGTAGTAAGTAAATGCTCTGATATTCCTCAGGTTGGGCATCGACCCATACGACCCTCCTCTATGCTGACGATGCAGTGCTCATCCCCATACCCCGTTGGCGCCCCAGTGTTTGTTTACTGAATTTGTTCATTATATGTAGAACCTGGGCCTGCAAACTAATATAAGTAGAATGCTGCAACATTTTAATTGAGAATATCATTATAGCACACACACCATTTTTTTCTTAATTGGTGATTTCATTTGATTGGGAGGGCAACTGGAGAAATGCAATTAACTCTATAAGACTCTAATTTGTTAAATCTTTCAGGGCATTGCTCATTTTCTCTAGGAAGCTGAGATGATGATCATATATTATTCTAAATGCCGGTCTATTGCTATGTACGGATCTGAGCTGTGGGGCAATGCGAATGATGATTCTCTGCAGTTGAGAGAAAATGCTTATTTTAGAAATCTTCTTGCCCTTCCCAAAAGCTGTTCCACCTTTGTCTGTCATTCGGAATTGGTAGCCCCATACCTAGTAGATCTGATTAAGGTTCATCCGGTTCTAAACTGGCACAAAATCTGGTCTTCCGTGCATTAGGAGCACAACTGAGGCATTGCAAGGGATTGTCTTAGATCCGAGCATGCTTCTAAAAGTCCTTTGTTAAAGTATGTCAACCAAATCCTGAAAGATATTGCTCATTCTGAATATCATGATCAACAAGAAACTCTCATTAGTATCCCTAGGAAAGCGCTAAAGTTGGAGTGCCTAACATTACTTGAGGAACTGAGGTTGTCTGCTTTAATGCGTGAATCATCTGTACTTAAAAATCAACTGATTTGACCGCCTTTGAAATGCAACGATATTTAACAAATATACATTATGCTCAACATAGATATGTACTGCCATGCTTTAGGCTGGATATTTTCTATTGTTTAGCCAGTTTTCTCGACATGAATAATTGGTCACTTGACTTAGCGCACTGTCCTTGTGACAATGCATCCAAGCAGTCCACTATGCACATCGTGTTGTTTTGCAAATTTTATTCTGATTTGAAGAACCGATTAATTAAGCCATTGTTAAAGTTTTGAAATATTATGCAGTGTTGATCAGCTTTCTTATACTTACAACTGCTTTCAAATGTGTATCTAGTGCTGTTCTGTTACGATTATTATGGGTGGTTATCACTCAAAGGTAGTTGCTACAGTGGGAATAGAATGTTGTATGTCTTATCCAAATTGTACTTGTTTTTAATAGTTTCATCAGTTTTTAATCTGAACATTGTATGTTCTTTTTTATTGTGTAAGCTTTTATGATTCACTTCGTGATATTGAATAAAGCTTCTTTTCGGCAGTATACTACTAAATTAAAAACATTAAAAAAAAATATATATATATATTCAATTATTACACTGTAAAATATTTAATGTTCATTCAATAGGGTTTAATACATCTATCTATATGTGTGTGTGTTTATAAAAAATATACATTTATACACATATTTAAAAATGTGTGAAATCTATTTAGTGCACATATTAATTGTATATATTACCAAATAATATTTACTACTTTAAAATGTTTATGCATATATTAGAAAATCTATATTTTGTTATTATTTTGACGATTTTACTGTTAGCTATATTTTTATTTAATAGTTTTGTCATTTCCATTATAAGTATAGGAACACAATATTGTGACAAACAATAGTTTTGCTACAATATTTTTGTCAATGATTTTGTTTGCCACAATATTGTGTCATTGATGTAAATGCAAGCATCATGCCACCCAGATATTTAATACCAAATCATTTCTAAAGTGAATGTGATGTGAATACTGAGACAGGATCAAACATTTACCTTCCCAAATCAAGTTTTTGCATTAGAAAATAGGAGAGCAGTATAAGCTAAGGCATTATTGATTGTCAGTTATTTGTTAAAAAGTATTTTAGCATGTTCATGGAAATCATTTTTTGGCATGGAAGCACTGCAAACTTGATAGGATTTATGTGAATATTTGTTCGTTTTTATCATGAGTCAAATGGTGAGGATACAACTATCTATTATGAGTTAAACAGAAAGGAGGCTTCTAAAGTCTCTAAGCAGAGGAGGTAGAGTAGAAGGACAAAGTAAAGTAACAATTGTAAGCAGCAGCTTGGGATTGAGCTATCTGTACCTGAAGGTGAGGTAATGCACAGCACTAAGAGCCGAATGCATACTGGGGGCCTGAGGACAAAGGTATATAGAAGGTCCAAAAGCCATTTTAGGAGTTTGAGGGAGTGAAACAGGGAGCCCCAATGCCTCCCTTCAAATTGCTATTGGAAGATTTAACATTTGTGAGAGGCTGTCATTGTGTCACGAAGAAATATTGGTCAACTTTAAGGGGTCCATTAGGATGTCGGGCGGTGGCACCACCGCGGTGCTGGCGGTGCAGAAAAACGCCTTTTTCCGCCCGCGAGCAGCGGAACTCACGCCCGCCATATTGGTATAGGTAAACATAGGTCATTTCCTGCCAACAGCGGAGCCACGCGCACCGCCATCAAAGTGCGACCGTCACCGCGGCGGTGGGAGCCAATGGAGACTCACCGCCGTGCGGAATGACGTCCGCCCCGCCCAACAAATTAGGATGGCCAAAACAAGCAGACGCACCGCAGCAGGGGAAGTCACCTAATCTGACTCGGCGGAAACTCAACAGCAGAGCGCGAGAGCAGAGCAGCAGTCATGAACGCCATGGACCCAGCCCTACACATGCATCTGGTGATGTACCTGCTACAGTACTATCATCAAATGGGCCGCCGCGGACGCCGCCGCAGGTACGCAACTACGCAAACACAACACACTACACACAGGCCGACAAAGGGTACAATTTCACCACAAATACCCTGCTGGGGTCAAAACACATCCACAAGGGCACCCACACATTACCCACCTGGCACAAAGTCACCCCTCAGCATCCGGGACACACATCGACCGACAGCTAGCAGCAACCTTCTGTTGTAGCTCACGTCACCGCTGCGGTCAACTCATGCGCACAATGCAGAAGGCATGGCCACTCCAATTCATAAATTAATCAATCAATCAAGGAATTTGTAAAGCGCGCTACTCACCTGTTAGGGTCTCAAGGCGCTGGGGGGGTGTTTGCTACTGCTCGAACAGCCAGGTCTTGAGTTGCTTCCTGAAGGCGAGGGGGTCCTGCGTCAGCCGGAGGTGGGTGGGGAGGGAGTTCCATGTCTTGGCCGCTAGGTAGGAGAAGGATCTTCCTCCGGCGGTGGCTTTGCGAATGCGTGGGACATTGGCCAGGGCGAGGCTGGTGGAGCGGAGCTGGCAGGTTGGTTTGTAGAATGCGAGGCGGTTGTTGAGGTACTTGGGGCCCGAGTCGTGGAGGGCCTTGTGTGCGTGGGTGAGGAGTCGGAATGCGATTCTCTTGCTGACGGGGAGCCAGTGCAGATTCTTCAGATGGGCGGAGATGTGGCTGTAGCGGGGGATGTCCAGGATGAGTCCTGCCGAGGCGTTCTGTATGCGCTGTAGTCTTTTCTGAATCTTGACTGTGGTTCCGGCGTAGAGGGTGTTTCCGTAGTCTAGGCGGCTGGTAACGAGGGCTTGTGTGACTGTCTTCCTGGTAGCAGTGGGGATCCATCGGAAGATTTTCCGGAGCATGCGCAGGGTGTTGAAGCAGGACGATGCCACGGCGTTGACTTGCTTGGTCATCGTGAGGGAGGATTCCAGGATGAAGCCCAGGTTGCGTGTGTGGTCGGTGGGTTTGGGGGCGGTGCCCAGGGCAGGTGGCCACCAGGAGTCGTTCCAGGCCGATGGGGGCGGTCCCAGGAGGAGGACTTTTTGCTTGTCTGAGTTCAGTTTCAGACGGCTGAGCTTCATCCATTCCGCAACGCCCTTCATTCCTTTCTGGAGGCTTGCTCCGGCGGTGTCCGGGTCGTTGGTGAGGGAGAGGATCAGTTGTGTGTTGTCAGCCTAGGTGATGATGTTGAGGTTGTGTTTGCGTGCGATGGCCGCGAGGGGGCTCATGTAGACGTTGAAGAGGGTAGGACTGAGCGAGGATCCTTGTGGGACACCGCAGATGACTTTGGTGGTCTCGTACCGGAACGGGGGGAGGCGTACTATCTGGGTTCTACCGGCGAGGAACGAGATGATCCATTCCAAGGCCGCGCCTCGGATTCCGGTGTCCCTGAGACATTGTATTAGGGTGCGGTGGCATATCGTGTCAAGGCTACTGAGAGGTCCAGGAGGATGAGTGCGGTGGTTTCCCCGTTGTCAAGCATAGACCTGATGTCGTCGGTGGCTGCGATGAGGTCGGTCTCGGTGCTGTGGTTTGCTCGGAAGCCGGACTGTGACGGGTCGAGGGATCTGTTGGTCCCGAGGAAGGCGGAGAGCTGATTGTTGACCGTCTTCTCAATGACTTTGGCAGGAAATGGGAGGAGTGAGATGGGTCAGAAGTTCTTGTGGTCCGTGGGGTCCGCTGTGGGTATTTTCAGTAGGGCGCTGAGTTCGGCATGCTTCCAGCTCTCTGGGAAGGTGGCAGATGCGAAGGAGCTGTTGATGACGTCGCAGAGTTGAGGTGCGATGATGGAGTCGGGTTTGTTAAAGATGTGGTGTGGGCATGGGTCGGTGGGGGAGCCAGAGTGGATGGTGCTCATCGTGCGGGCGGTGTCTTCGGTGTTGACCGGGTTCCAGGTGCAGAGAGTGGCGGTTGGGTGCTCTGGTTCGGTGGTTGGGTGGTTGGTCTGTGTGCCGAAGCTGTCGTGTATGTCAGTGATCTTGCGGTGAAAGAACGAGGCAAGTGCATTGCAGAGGTCTTGCGAGGGTGTGATGTCGTTATTGCAGGCGCTTGGGTTGGAGAGCTCTTTAACGTTGTTGTCCAGGCGCTGTTTGTAGGTAGTTCTCTTGGTGGTACGGATCAGTTGGTGGTGCTTGCGGGTGGCGTTCTTGAGGGCTGTCATGTTCTCTGTTGTCTGGTCCTGACGCCAGGTTTTCTCCAGGGAGCGGCAGGTTTTCTTTGAGGTTATGAGGTCATCCGTGAACCACGTGGCTTTCTTGCTGTGGGTTCTGCTGGGTGGTTTCCTCAGTGGTGCGAGTTCGTCGGCGCAGTTGGTGAGCCATTGTGCGAGGTTGCGGGCTGCTTCATTGGGGTCCGTCGTGATGGTGGGAGGGTTCTGATTGAGGAAGGTGGTGAGCTGATCAGCGGTGATCTTGCTCCAGCTCCTGCGGGGGGCCAGTTGCGGGTGGTTGGGGTCATGGTTTTCTTGAAGGAGAAGTGGACGCAGCTGTGGTCTGTCCAGTGGAGTCCGGTGGAGTGGCTGAAGGAGATGTGCTTCCTGGAGGAGAAGACAGGGTCAAGCATGTGGCCGGCGTAGTGGGTGGGGGTGTTCACTAGTTGCTTGAGTCCGAGGTTGGCAAGGTTGTCCAGCAGGGTGGTGGTATTGCTGTCATCGTTGTTCTCCAGGTGGAAGTTGAGGTCTCCTAGGAGGATGTAGTCTGGGGAGGGGAGGGCGTGCGGGCTTACGAAGTCTGCGATGGCTTCGCTGAATTGAGTGCGTGGTCCCGGGGATCTGTAGATCAGGGTGCCTCTGAGGGTAGTCCTGGGGTCGGTTTGTATCTGGAAGTGCAGGTGTTCTGCGGCTGTGAGGGTGTCTTCCGAGTTGGTCGTGATGCGGATGGTGTTTCTGTGGACGATGGCAATGCCTCCTCCGGTTTGGTTGGAGCGGTCCCTCCGGGTGATCTTGTAGCCGTCCAGGATGGCTATGGTGATGTCGGGGGCTGAGGAGGCGTTCATCCAGGTTTCCGTGAGGAAGGCGATGTCTGGTGCTGTTGTGTCTAGGAGGTTCCAGAGTTCGACTGCGATCCTGTGGACGGAGCGGGTGTTGAGCAGGATGCACTTGAGGTGATTCTTGCTGGTGTTAGGCTTGGTGGGTGCTGGTCCGGGACGGATGCAGGTGAATTTGCATTCTTGGCAGGTGAAGGGTCCGTGGGTGCGTTTCGGGGTGGCCAGGTAGCAGGCGGGGTTCCGGCTGGTGTTGAGTTCGTGGAGGCTGGTGGCGTCGTAGGTTCGTTGGGTACGTTAGCTTCGGCGAGATCCAGGGTTTCTGGTGCTGGGCGCGGTCCAGGCGCAGACGGGCTTGCCTTTGGCGCGCCTTCGCGCACAATCTGCGCGCCCGCTGCGCATACGCGCGGACTCTGCCATAAATGGCGAGGAGGGAACGGGGTGGCAAATGGGAGAGGGGAGAGGGAACAGAAGAAAAAGGGGGCGGGCCGTGGGGGAGCAGCGGCAGGGAGCGGGGTGGAACAGCCGGAAAAGGTGGCAGAAGCGAAAAATACAAAATCAGGGGCACAACAGTGAAAGTAGACAGATACTGGTACTAACGGAGGAAAGACCAGGGGGAAAAGAATGAACCTCGACTGCAGGGGCAGCGACGAGCAGGCGGCGGCAACAAGCGGGATCGGGTGACCTCAGGAGGAGCCACGCGGCGGGTGGAGCGATGAAGGCATGGGCAGGGCACAAAGACCACAGGGACACACCACCCTCAACCACACAGCAACACACCCCATCAGGTCACAGCAACAACCAAGCACAATACACACCCTTCACCAGACAACAAACAACCAGGGAGACAGCCACTGCATGAGTAGCAGACAAGGAACACACAACACCAGTGCCAATCACACTAAAGGCTGCCAACACCTCCCAGCACAAACACACATAAAAAAAACACACACCCTGGGTGTAGGTACAAACAGAACACACACACAGGGACGCCTGAACTGATGCCTGCATAAACACAACTCACAAACACCACAAGAACACACACAGAATCACATCAGAAACAGACATTACCTGACAGCTAAACTATGGAAGGGCAATGGGAGCACAAACACAACATGAGTGCACAACATCATCACCCAAAAACAAAACACACACAACATAACACAAATCACACAAGAAGGGCACCTGCACAGACCCACACTGCCACATCAAACCAACCACACATGCACACCAAAGCAAAAAACTATAAACACCACAGGACATCAGGGGATGCACATCAGTCAATTCCAAGGCCACATACACACACCACTGTATGTACAACAACAAGCAGCGAGTGCACAACAAGCACAAAAGCCACACACAGACATGACTGATACAACCTCAACACACGCACCACAAATCCGTACAGCACAAATACAACAGCACACACAGGAAGTCAAACAATACAATATCCTACACACATACATCCAACACAACAACAACAGGATGTACCACTCAGGGACACAAGAGCACAACCATCTTTGCCAGATCTCTGGGCAGCACACACAGCTGTAGTGCACATGAACAATCCTCACTAGACAAATAGCACAAAACCAACACACATAAACCAGTTGGGCAAGGTCCAATGTGGAACAACACTCCAGGCCCAAGAACTGCACCACATGGCACATCCCACAAAGAAGTGAAGTGGAGGCACATCCACATGTAAACCAAGGGGATGGCTGACATCCAAGTCAACTGACTAGCATGTCAGTAGTAGACATGTAAGGGGTGTACCCTACACAAATAGAGGTAGTGCAGACCTCCAATGGCCAGGCACAAGTGGCACACATAGGTGAGGGCAGTGCACCACACACACCATGCCATGCAGGAGAATAAAAGCCACCATGTGCCTGCAATGCATGTCAAACACAAACACCATGCCAGTGAGGAGCAGCAGGGCCACAAGGTCTACACAAACACTCTCAAGATACGTTGATCATCAAACAAACACAAAACTGAAGTGCAAGTCACACACATTACACACCCATAATTGACAAAAACAACAAGGAAGAGTCACACAGAACTGCATGGACACACCAACACACTGCACAGTGCACTCCAGACAACTCACACAACTGCATACAATCATTTACACACGGCAGGACAATACAATCAACGGGCACACACCTCCTGGGTGAGACATGTGTGGCCATCACAATCCAGGGGCACACACACATCCACCACCACCACAAAGTCACAACCTTCACACTGCACACCTCATCACCACCCAAGAGCACACATCACATGTAGTCCAGGGAACCATGACTGAGGGCCAACATAAAATGACCATACACATACACAGCTGGGCACAGATACAGGAATAACACACATACAACATGAGCTTGCCCAGTCTGCATGCAAACATGTGCACACCATCACACCCATGTAAGCTTGGGGCACTGTACCCCAAGCTTACATGGCAACTACATAGCCAACAATAGCAAACCACTACAAAGAGAATTGCCTGACATCTCAAAATATGCAACACAGATAACACAAGTATCAGTGTCTGAATGGACTGAAGACCTTGTTACCCCTGTCTAAATATGTGATGCGGGCAAACAACTTGGTAATGTTGAAGTCGCACATGGAGCATGGGGCACAGGCAACAAAATTCACAGCCCAAAATAACTTTATTCAGCAAGGACACTGACAAAACCGACAACAGGAGTAACTGTCTTTATTGACACATTGCACAGATGTGACAGTAGAACAGCAGTAGACAAGAGCAAGGCACAGGATGCTGTTCAAATGCAATACAATCTGCACAGGCAAACCACAAACAGGAAGTCCAGTGTCCATGGCACAGGGGGGGAGCCCAACACAGCAGAGGAACAGGGCCAGTGTCCATTGCACAGGTGAGAGCCCAACACAGCAGAGCAACAGGCCCAGTGTCCATTGCACAGGTGAGAGCCCAACACAGCAGAGCAACAGGGCCAGTGTCCATGGCACAGGGGGAAGTCCAACATAGCAGAGCAACAGAGCCAGTGTCCATTGCACAGGTGAGAGCCCAACACAACAGAGTAACAGGGCCAGTGTACATTTCACAGGTGAGAGCCCAACACAGCGGAGAAGTGTGGCTCACTGGTTAGAGGAGGCAGACCTGGAAGCAGAGGTCAGCCTGGGACCAGGGTTCAATCCCCGGCTTGGCGGGGTCTTGAGTCCTAAAATGTCCATGGACTCGACAATTCTCGCTCCGGTGCCTACTCGATTCACGGGTTCACACTCTGCGACTCTGGGCAATAGCTTGCTTAATCTCCACAACGGCCCCTCGCGGCGGGATGCCTGGCTTTCACCTTGCGGATACCCTGCCGGGGTTATCTCACAGGGGAATACCAGGACGGGTTCCCTAAGCAAGCGCTTAGAAAACGCTTGGTGATTTGCACTATATAAATTCCTGTACATTTACTTTTACATTTACAGCACAGCAGCAGGGCCAGTGTCCATTGCACAGGTGAGAGCCCAACACAGCAGAGTAGCAGGGCCAGTGTCCATGGCGCAGGGGGAAGTCCAACACAGCAGAGCAACAGGGCCAGTGCCCATGGCACAGGTGAGAGACCAACAAAAAAGAGCAGCAGGGCCAGTGTCCATGGCACAGGGGTAAGTCCAACACAGCAGAGCAGCAGGGCCAGTGTCCATTGCACAGGTGAGAGCCCAACACAGCAGAGCAACAGTACCAGTGTCAATTACAGGGCGCACAAGTACATGAGAAGTTGCACAGGCAAGGGCAGAGCAGCAGTGAGTGACAAGGCCAGTGGCCACAGAAAAGTGCAGAGTCAGGACATGAGAAGCTGCACAGGCAAGGGCAGAGCAGCAGTGAGTGACAAGGCCAGTGGCCAGGGAGAAGTGCAGAGTCAGGACATGAGAAGCTGCACAGGCAAGGGCAGAGCAGCAGTGAGTGACAAGGCCAGTGGCCAGGGAGAAGTGCAGAGTCAGGACATGAGTAGCTGCAAAGTGTGTGTGTGTGTGTGAATGTAGCCTTCCACCCCCAGGTGGCAAACAATGGCCATGCTTAGCACACCTCTATGAGAGATAGTTGTATGAGGGGCACTTCAATTCACATCTGTGTGTCATGCGGGCTTGGAGCTGGCTGTGTGTCTGGGACAGCAGGAGCACTTGACTGGGGAGACAGAGGCACAGATGACGTAGGCCTATCAGTGGTTTTGCAAGCTGGAGGGATGTTTGGACCAGGTTGTATAGTGGCACGTGGAGGTGTAGTCATGCTGACCTGTGACACAGTGTGGGTGGGAGAGGTTGGAGGGGTGTCCTTCCACTTTTTGGGAATATGAAATGGACTCCCTGTTTTGGGGTTAATGGGAACTGGTGAAGATACAACAGGCACACACACCAACTGTTCCGCATCAGGTGCAGACACTGGCACTCCCTCTGTTGATGTGCTGGATCCTACAGAACGCTTTGTCTGGCTTTGCCTCTGGACCTCCTTTCCCTGTTTGCCCGGTGTCCCACCTACAGTGCTCTCCTTTCCCTGTTTGCCCGGTGTCCCACCTACAGTGCCCTCCTTTGTGTGTTTGCCAGGTGTAGCACCTACAGTGCCCTCCTTTGCCTCCTTGGCCGGTGTCCCACCTACAGGGCCCTCCTTTGTGTGTTTGCCAGGTGTCTCACCTACAGTGCTCTCCTTTCCCCGTTTGCCCGGTGTCCCACCTACAGTGCCCTCCTTTGTGTGTTTGCCAGGTGTCTCACCTACAGTGCTCTCCTTTCCCCGTTTGCCCGGTGTCCCACCTACAGTGCCCTCCGTTGTGTGTTTGCCAGGTGTAGCACCTACAGTGCCCTCCTTTGCCTCCTTGGCCGGTGTCCCACCTACAGGGCCCTCCTTTGTGTGTGTTGCCAGGTGTCTCACCTACAGTGCTCTCCTTTCCCCATTTGCCCGGTGTCCCACCTACAGTGCCCTCCTTTGTGTGTTTGCCAGGTGTAGCACCTACAGTGCCCTCCTTTGCCTCCTTGCCCGTTGTCCCACCTATAGTGCCCTTCTTTGTGCGTTTTCCAGGTGTAGCATCTACAGTGCCCTCCTTTGCCTCCTTACCAGGTGTTCCACCTACAGTGCCCACTTCCAATGCTTCACTGGGCTTGGATTGGGAGTTGACATGGTGGGGGTGATGTTGCCCTGTGACTTTCCTAGGTGTACCCTTGCCAAACAACACCTCCTCAGTGGGCATAGACACTGCATGCCTACTTCTGCATGAGGTCTTAGGGACAGTAGAGTCCTTTGCTGGTAATGTCTCTGAGGCATGGGAGCCTGATGCCACCCTCATTTCTTTATCAGCCTTGCTCTTCCCTGACGGGCTCTTGTCTATGCATTCTGAGGTGACTCTGCTCTTCCTAGGGGATGGTGTCTGTGGGTGGGACCATTTGGGTTGTGATTGCTGTGTGCTCCTTGTACTGTATCGTGTTTGTGACACATGCGCACCGTGGTAAATTGCATCTGATGTGGCCACTGACTGGGGGGTAGACAAAGGCACCTGAGCAGGAATGGGAGCATGTGCCTGGTGAAGTGCAGACATCACTGCGGATGACAAAGCCTGGACTGTACAGTGTAGCCCACCCAAGTCACAGTGTATACCCTCTATGTATGCAACCACCTTGCCTAATTTCTTGCCATGCTCACTGAAGGTATTGGTCAGGGCAGTCTGGCCCACACAAAGCTGGTGCAGGAGTTCTACTGACTCTGCAGTGAGGGCAGCATGGGGGACAGGTGAAAGCTCAGAGGTGCCATGTGTGAATGTAACCTGACCCCTCTTACAGACACGGATACGGGCAGCACCAGAGGAAGTGGATGAGAGGATGGCCACTGGCCGCTCTGTGGTAGATGATGACGCTGAATCACCATCCCCTGTGCCTAACAACATGGATGCATCACCGCTGGCATGAGATGATGTAGTATTCTATGTCTCAGGCACGGATTCCTCCTGCATACTACGGTCCCCCTCAGATGCGCTGGTGAGCTCTGTTTCACTGGCCTCCAGTGCAGCTGTGGTGCTACTTTCGCCACCACTGGTTTCCAGGTCCCAGTCCTCCAAGTCCACAGTTGATTCCGCATGAGAGAGAGAGACAGGGTTGTGTTAGTAACATTATCAGGACAAACCAATCCAATCACTGCAGTACAGGAGATGCCCAAATCAACATGCTGACCAACAAACCCTGCAATCACATAGCAGCACCACACTACATAGACCACTACAGTGCCTGTCACACTGAAACTCTGCCATGACTGAGCCATGTTGAGGACACTCAGCACAACACCCTGCCTGTGGATTAAGTGTACCACACATACAACTTGCCCAGCACACACCTAAGGGCTTGATTAACCCTGGGCAAAGCACTACGCTACCCTCGTGTAGTTTGCGATGTTTGTGCAACTTCGCACTACGCGAGCTTCACGTATCACAGTGCGAACATGCGTAGCGCAGCATAGCGTAGTGCAGCGGTCATCTTTTGCTTGCTCGTGGTCCTCAACATCATGTTCGCGACCGCGAGCAAGCAAAATGACATGCCAGTGAGATTCTCAACGAGGGGAGGTCAGGTTTCTCATTGGAAGTGGTCGCGCATGCTCGCTACCGCTACGGATGAGAAACTACCAGGCCGCGTTGAGAAAGATGCAGCTTGAGTAAAAAGTCTACTCAAGCAGCAGAAAACTACAGCTCGCACTGTGCAAGATGACGTTTTCAATGATTGCACAGTGCCGGATGCTTGCCCGTACTGTGCAATCATTGAAAACGCATCTTAAACAGTAAGAACATGCTACTACGCAGCTCGCTTAGTGCTACGTGAAGTTTGCGTAGTGCGAAGTGCACTTCGCGTAGCGCTACTTCGCGAACTATGCCCACCCTAGGCTTGATGTGTGGACAACACTCATTACTACAGACATACCTTCAGGGAACTGAAAGGGAAAACACCCCCTCCCCTCCCCCCCCCATTAGGACATGACTGCTCACAATGCCAAGTGGCCCATACCAAGCACCATTTGGTACTCCGGCCCACCTTGTTGTCAGATGTGTGGGCATCAACGATCATGGTGCATGCAAAGTAGGCCTACATGTACTCACACTCAGCTAGTAGAGCCTGCTGTTCCCACCCTTATAGTTTCCACACACTATAGCAATGCTGAAGTACCATGTGGATTTCTACACATCTGGCATTGAGGAAGAACATCAGGGAGGGTCACCTTGGTAAGGGCATTTTGGCATGATGCATGACACTGGCACACATCCCAGCAGACACTCACATGACACAGCACATCTCCACCACACGAACATCACATGGTCCCCCGCTGCAACAGGCCCTGTACACATGCATTCACTCCCAGCCACAGTCACCCTCCCCAAATACTCACCCCTGCCTTCTTGCCGATGCTCCTTCAGACGTGCATCCAGCTCAGGATGAGCCAATATGCGGACCATCAGAGGAGTCATGTTGCGCCGTGCTAAACGCCCAGTCCGCGGTATCATGCCCAATGTCATCTCAGCCACGGTTTTTGCAAGCCAACTGATGTCTTCCCACCTCTTGTGGCAGTATGGCCTTACGCTGGTGTACCTTGAGCTGCAGGTATGGGAGAGAATAAGGGGAAATAATCAGTCACACAGTGTCATGTACCAAAATCTATCACCACAGTAGCAAGACACCTACTCATGACCATTTGCAAACTCACAACATCACATAGGGCACTCTGCATGGGCCAAAACCATGTGATTGCATGCATTCATGAGGGCGTACAGGGTCACAGATAACCACACACACATGCGGGATGACTGCACTGAACACCCTCGTTGGTTTGCTGACATCACCAGCCCCATGCATGTCTGCACACTACATACATCACATTTATACCTGTGGGTGTTTTGTAGCACTTTGTGGAGGCACTGTGCCGAGTCTCTGGGTTCACACTGATTCCCAGATGAGAAAAACAAGGACCCCCTGGGTAGCAGTAGTATACAGACTCCTAGGGCAGGGTAATAACCTATACGAGTAAAAAATCCTAGGCCATCAGCTAAAGGAGTGGACAATTAACCTGAACCAGTGGTACAAGGAACAATCGAAAGAACAATTTATTAGATATAAAACATGTTTTTAATTCGTATGATAAAAATCATATAGAGACTCAAACAAAAGTCAAACTATATGATAAGAATAAAATATATGTCATAAAACAACACAAACAGGCGTTATAAAAATAAATACATTACATATAGATCATACAAAATACATTTTGGAAAAAATCCATTCAAAGTAGTTATTGGTGCCTAAAGTGCTGGAGAAATATTAAAACTGACCCGCGTTTCGGCAGAAACCGCCTTCATCAGGAGTCACAGAAGATACTCTGAAAATATATTTACAAGAAAAACATATATCAGATTTTCGACTTTAAAACTTAATAACTCACAAGTTGACATACACATTACTGGCAATGTTTAGATAAAGTGCAAAACAATGAAACAAGTAAAAAATATATGAATCATATTCGAGAGTCCTCAATACCTAACAGATCCAGGCTTCTAATTTGTACACTCATTGTCATAAGGTAAACAGGTATTTTCTAGTGGTTGTACAGTACTTGACCCAATACATTATATAATTCGCCCATTCAGGATGCAAAATTCGTTACCTTTATATTGACATATTTAAAACACATTATTACATACAAAATAACAGATGATAGAGAGATCCTGATCCAACATGTAATGATACATAGGTATAAACTTACATAACAAACTGTATTTCAAAGTGGTCTATCAAAAATCGATGGTATCTTCATCTATTCATGAGCCAGAGTCATTCGAAAGGAGTTCATTCCTGATTAGTAAAGAAACACAAAAATGTGTAACAATGTTTAAAACATATTAATAACCCCCTTGAACACAATGGGCCACACAAGAAACAAGACATACCAATTCGGCTTTTCACAGAAGATCGTACGAGGACCGAGAACAGAAGGGGATGTGCATAAATTTCCAAGTTGACTGAGATTGTATATGGATACAGGGCTGGTCTAGACAAAGCAAACCAGAGATGAAATATAGTTACACTGATAACGATATAGAGCCTATATCGAGTCTAGCTTATTGTGTGAGCCAGCCAGATGTCTCCAGATATCTGCAACATGTCTGACTACAATTTAGAACAGGACCAAAGATGGAAAGTATCTATTGTTCTACTTAGAGATCACTCGGGGTATGAAGAAACGGAGTGGTTGTTTCTAAAAACATGCGACTGCATCATTATACAAAGATGACAGCAACACGGCAAAGGGAATATCACCTAATCATGAAGGAGACTCACCTATAGCTAGTTCTATTAATCAAACCTGAGAAGATATTTTATAGGCGCATTTACCTGATATTGTCTGTGATGTTCTTATAAAGGGTAATATAAGGGACGTAGATGTCATACACGGATAATGTGTAGAACTCGACAAAAGTATTCAAAAGATTTCACCACAAAAATCCGTGGTAAAGGATAAAATTGAAAAGATAAAGCAAAGAGGGGGGGAGGTTGGAAACAAAGATAACATATCATTAGGTCACTATAGATACGTAGTACAAAAAATGATATGTTTAGTATATTAAAGAAATGGGTAGCGAGTTATAGGTATTCTAAACAATCAAATACTTTATGTATTCAAATAAATAACTCCGGATTCCTGATATCCGATATGCATCAAATGGCTGGAATGTCTGGTTCCCTCCAACAGTGGCACACAGAAACAATATCCCAAGCAATTCCCGTCCTGGCACCTACATGTCCAACATCCTGTGGCCCTTGATGGCTGATATTGTAACACGCACCCTTCACACATAGAACTGCAGGCAGGTAAAACAGTGACATTGGGTCACACACACTCCCTCGCCCTGGAGACAGCTTGTTTGTCAGTGTATGACACAACCCTACACCCCCAGTCAAATCATGCAGCACCACAAGTACATGTCCGACACCCCACCTGCCCTACAGTTACCTCGACAATGACTTACCACTACATTGGGGCCACCATACAGCCTTGGGTACTGTGCCAGCACCTTGTATACCAGGACCTCCAGCTTCTTGCTTGTGAATGGACTGGCACTGATCTTCTCTTTCCTTGCCATCCCTGTGTCCACGGAACACCTTTGGTGGAACTGAGTGGTGAGGGGTCCAACGCAGCAGCAGGAGAGGGTCCCAGGCAGCAGCAGGAGAGGGTCCCAGGCAGCAGGCACTTCAGGCAGAAGCAGGAGAGGGTCCCAGGCAGCAGGCACTTCAGGCAGCAGCAGGAGAGGGTCCCAGGCAGCAGCAGGAGAGGGTCCCAGACAGCAGGCACTTCAGGCAGCAGCAGGAGAGGATCCCAGGCAGCAGGCTCTGTGTGCAGTGAAAATGTGAGGCTCACTCCCACAGATTTATAGCCCCCTGGGGTCGTTTGTAAGGTGCAAAGCTGCAACAATTGGTTGTGTAGTTCTGCCTCATTCAAAATCATCCAATGACCGCCTCAGCGGTGGCGGAGCACGCATACCGCGATTTTCAAAACTGCATCATGCCACCACGATTGTCGCTCCCATTGGCTATAGACAATGCCGCATGGCGGTGATGCACCGCAGGGTCCCGGGGTGCGCTACCGCGATGGTGCATCGTTCAAAATCATCCAATGACCGCCTCACCGGTGGCGGAGCATTCATAATGCGATTTTCAAAACTGCATCATGCCACCGCGATCGTCGCTCTCATTGGCTGTAGACAATGCTCCATGGCTGTGATCCACCGCCGGAGCCAGGTGGTAGCTACCACGATTTGGGTGGCAGAGCATGCCCACCGTCATCTGCACATGTCCATATGCCAATGGCTACCGCATTTGTGAAAGGGTGGGTGCTGGTGTTGCACCGCTGGGGCCAGGCGGTAGCTACCGCGATTTGGGTGGCGGAGCATGCCCACCGCCATCTCCACATGTCCATATGCCAATGGCTACCGCACTTGTGAAAGGGGTGGTGCTGGTGTCGCACGGCCGGGGCCAGGCGGTAGCTGCTGCGATTTGGGCAGCGGAGCATGCCCACCGCTACCTACACATGTCCATATGCCAATGGCTGCCGCACTTGTGAAAGGGGTGGTGCTGGTGCGGGGCTAGGCGGTAGCTACCGCAATTTGGGTGGCGGGGAATGCCCACCGCCATCTCCACATGTCCATATGCCAATGGCTACCGCACTTGTGAAAGGGGTGGTGCTGGTGTAGCACCGCCGGGCCAGGCGGTAGCTGCCGCGATTTGGGCAGCGGAGCATGCCCACCTCCATCTACACATGTCCATATGCCAATGGCTACTGCACTTGTGAAAAGGGTGGTGCTGGTGTCGCACCCCCGGGGCCAGGCAGTAGCTACCGCAATTTGGGCAGCGGAGCATGCCCACCGCCACCTACACATGTCTATGTGCCAATGGCTACCGCACTTGTGAAAGGGGTGGTGCTGGTGTCGCACCGCCGGGGCCAGACGGTAGCCACCGCGATTTGAGGCACATGCAATGGCAATGTCCATTGTGAACATTGCATCAGTAGACAGCAGCAACCTGGTTAAGGGCACATGATAGGGCACACAATGGCATAATCACATAGGATAAACAGGTGGACGCACGTTATGTGTGAGGCACATTGGTCTGTGGTCCCTCCCATGTCACTTAGGCATTTGATGTTTGCTGATGCTACACAGTGTTAAGCTGGTGTGATTAATGTGTTAGGAATCAATGTGTTGTGTGTCAGTGCTGGCCTTGGCAATGCTTGTCCCACTGTATGGTGTTGTCACTTACTTGTGGTATCATTTCAGCTCATGCCCACTAGTGACATTTTTACAGCTACTGTGATCATTGTGTTTTGTATGTGTGCCAAGTTACATCAATGTATTTGTGTGTGACAGGTACAGCAGATGGGAATGAGACAGTCATGATTATTTTACACATGTTGTTGGATGGTACGGTACAAGGCGTACTAATGTGTAATGTGTGTTTCTGTATGTGTGCATTCACATTGACCAATGTGTTGTTTTTGGCACTTGTGTATTGCTAATGGATAGGTGTGCCCTCGGTGTGTCTTATTTGTCCACCCATGTGACATGGTGTAACAACGCATATCTCATGACAGTCTTTACTTTACCATCACATCCTTACATGTATGTGCAGTGTCCATCTCAGGATGGTTGTCAGTGACATGTGTCCATTTACATCTCAACTAGGAGGAGGACTAATCTCATCCGTCACCTGACAGTGCTGAAGGACATGGAGAATATAGCGATCATTCGCAAGTTTCGCCTCAAAAGACCGACAATGAAGACCCTTTGTGATCTGTTGGAGCCCCACCAGCAGCCTCGTCCCTACTACCCAACAGCATTCACACCCACATACAAAGTGATGGCATCCCTCCACTTTTTTGCAACTGGTTCCTTCCAGGAGACCGTGGCAGGTGCTGCAGGGATGTTGCAAACCATGTTCAGCATGGTGCTGAGGGATGTTCTTGCAGCCATGATGATTTATAAGGATCAATACATACATTTTCCCAGGGGAGCAGAATTGACCAGTGTGAAGGGTGACTTCAATCCCCTTGGGCACATCCCCCATGTTGTTGGTGCCATTCATTGCACCCATGAAGGTCTGGTGCCACCACAGGCGACTGAGCACATTTTTAGAAATCGCAAACATTATCATTCGATAAATGTGCAGGTGGTGTGCCTAGCGGACATGACCATATCGCATGTGTGTGCAAGATTCCCCGGCTCAGCCCATGATTCGTACATCCTGAGGAACAGCATAGGGCCCCGGATGATGGAAAATCTGGTACCGGAGCATGCTTGGATTGTGGGTGAGTATGTCTAGTGGTATGGTGTGCTGTGTGTATGACCTGCTGCCCTCTGCCTGTGCTATATTGCAATTTGTGTTTGTCTGTCCTAGGTGACTCTGCATATCCCAGTTGGCCATGGTTGCTAAGCCCGCTGCGGAATCCCAGGACCCCGTCTGACATCAGGTACAATGAGGCCCATGGCAGGACCCGACGTGTCATTGAGCAGACTTTTGGCCTACTCAAGTCAAGATTCTGGTGCCTTGACAGGACAGGAGGAGCACTGGCATACTCACCTGGGAAGGTCTGCAAGATCGTTGTGGCATGCTGTATGCTGCACAACCTGGCCATTCACCAGGGGATCCCCTGCTCCTGGATGATGATGAGGACCCAAGACCCCCGCCTGTTCAGGGCCATGAGTCCAGTGATGAGGACAGTGGAGAGGATGAAGGAGTTGACATGCGTCAACAGCTCATCAACCGCTACTTTACTTGAAGGTGTGTAAAGATGTACGACTTGTACATTGTCTGTTGTGGTTGTTGTTGTTGTTGTTGTTGTTGTGCAGGGCTATCTGCGGATGGTAGAGACAGGCACATGTTCAGTCACCTGTGTGTAGGAAAGGTGGCATTGACATTCCGTATGTGGATGTATGCTGGACTCTATTTGTTAACACCTGCTGCACATAGTCTTGTAAGTCTGTAATCTCATGTGTATGTTTTGTGTAGTGTTATGTCTGTGATTCCACAATGACACCAGTGACTGTTGTTCTGTTGTGTCTCCCTAGGTGCTTCAGAAAAATCCGGCCCGACTACTGTATACCATTAGAACACATTTTGGACATTTTCTACACTGTAAATATTGCACTCAAAATGATACAGCACAAGATCTGGTGCATCAGGTTTTTTATTTGCAAAGTGGACATGTGAGGGGTGCGGGAATATTTACATGAAGGTGTTATGGTAGATGAGATGCAAGAGTAGACACCACATGGTTGTGGTGACCCAGTCCAAAAGACAAGTGCCATTGCCAAGGCCTTGTGGGGAAGGACAGTCCAAACAGTCAATGCAGTGGGGAAGAGGGTTGCCATCAGGGCTGGCTCCATGACTGGCGTGTGGCTGGTGCTTTGCCTCCGGAGACTCCCAGGCTCTTCTTTGGACGACCCCTTGATCTTTTTGGCAGTGGGGGGGCTGCTAAATGGCCAGCGGCGTCTGAGGACTCGCCCCTCTCTGTTGGCGCAGGGGAGGATGGTGCACTGTCATCCTGCCGGACAACAGAAGGGGGCTGCTGTGTTGGTTGTGATGCAGGCCTGTCCCTCAGCAACGCCACTTGCGGGCCCATGAGGTCCACCATTTGTCCAAGGCGTGTGTCGATGGACCTCATCAGCAGGAAGAGCTCACATAAAAGTTTTTCTGACCAGCCACTTTGTCCCTGGACCTGTTCATATGCACCAATGACTCTTGTGAAGTGGTCCAGGGATGGCGTGCCAACCTCCTGAGGTCTGGGGGGGACCCTGCCCTGCTGCCACGGATCTTTTGCCTTGCAATAGTGGGTCCTCGCACACTCTCCCTGCCCTCCACAGTTGGTGTTATGTCCCGGTCATCCCCTGGGACAGGGAGGGTGCTGGTGGTGGTAGTGGGCAAAGTGGCAGTGGTGGAGGCACAGGCCGTGACTGCAGGGGTCTGCTGTGCAGTTGTTGGTGCAGCAGACATGGTGGTGGGGAGGATGGGGTCATGGGACCTGTTGGGCCTTGGCACACCAGATGGGCCTGCCAGGAGCTCATCGTCCAAACTATCCTGGGAGTCAACATCCGAGAGTCCAAGTACCGGGGGTGGACTGGCTCTGCTGGATGTTGTTCTCATAAGCAGCGAGTTCTTCATCACCTGTGGATTAGATTGTGAACGGTCAGTGTTGGTCTCTGTGCAGGGTTTCTGTTATCTGCATGTATTCAACTGTCGGTACACTAAACAATTGAGAGATCTTCTGTATTATTAGTAATGACATTACTGGCGGTAATTACATGGTGGAGAGGAACATCAATAATTGGTTAATGTAATGTAGCGATGCATTGTATGCAACTGCTGCTGTGTGTTGTAGTACAGGCCTCCCTCCCCCAAACAGAACTCTAATGCAAGATGGATACCTACCTGTTAGGTGAGGGTGGACAGTGCAATGACTGCCACATGCCCCTGGGTGGGGGAGGCCTCCATGCTGCTGGGGTGTGGGGCAGGGGGAATGGTGGTAGTAGTAGTACAGGCCTCACTCCCCCAAACAGAACTCTCATGCAAGATGGATACCTACCTGTTAGGTGAGGGTGGACAATGCTATTGCTGACACACGCTTCTGGGAGGGGGAGGCCTCATGCTGCTGGTGTGTGGGACAGGGGGCATGGTGGGAGTAGTAGTACAGGCCTCCCTCCCCCAAACAGAACTCTCATGCAAGATGGCTACCTACCTGTTTGGTGGGGGTAGACAATGCTATGGCTGCCACATGCCCCTGGGTGGGAGAGGACTCCATGCTGCTGGGGTGTGGGACAGGGGGCATGGTGGTAGTAGTAGTACAGGCCTCTCTCCCCCAAACAGAACTCTCATGCAAGATGGATACCTACCTGTTAGGTGAGGGTGGACAAGGCTATTGCTGACACATGCTTCTGGGAGGGGGAGGCCTCATGCTGCTGGTGTGTGGGACAGGGGTCATGGTGGGAGTAGTAGTTCAGGCCTCCCTCCCACAAACAGAACTCTCATGCAAGATGGCTACCTACCTGTTTGGTGGGGGTAGACAATGCTATGGCTGCCACATGCCCCTGGGTGGGGGGGGACTCCATGCTGCTGGGGTGTGGGACAGGGGACATGGTGGTAGTAGTAGTACAGGCCTCCCTCCCCCAAACAGAACTCTCATGCAAGATGGATACCTACCTGTTAGGTGAGGGTGGACAATGCTATGGCTGACACACGCTTCATGGTGGGGGAGGCCTCCATGCTGCTGGTGTGTGGGACAGGGGGCATGGTGGGAGTAGTAGTACAGGCCTCCCTCCCCCAAACAGAACTCTCATGCAAGATGGCTACCTACCTGTTTGGTGGGGGTGTACAGTGCAATGGCTGCCACATTCTCCTGGGTAGGGGAGGGCTCCATCTTGATCGGCTGTGGGACAGGGGGCATGGTGGGAGTAGTAGTACAGGCCTCCCTCCCCCGAAACAGAACTTAGTTTTGGCATGTTTGCAGTGTTTTGGCATCGACCACCATGTTTTTCATGTTTGATCCGCTGCGGTAGCTATGCTCCGGCTGCTCTGCTGTCTCTCCCATTCACTCTTGTGTGCGATCGCGGCGGTCGGAAACACCGGATCGTACCGCGGGACCATCGGGGATATACTAATTTCCCATGCAGTGTCTCCGCTTTGCTTGCGCCGGGTTGTGAGTATCCGCTGCGTTTCCAACCGCCGCAGTCGGTTATTGGACATCTCCGCCTGCGTCAAGCAGTTTATGTTAGCCCGCTACCGCCGCGGTTGGTCTTTTTTGGCGGGTAATCCTAATTTGACCGCCGGTTCATCCCCGGTACCGGCTGGCGGTTGTTTCCCGCCTCCATGGCGGTTGGGGTGGTTTTCCGGCCGCTATACTAATGGGGCCCTAAGTTAGTACTCTTGCCCTCATGTCCCAAACGCATAGAGAGATGGCTTCATGCACAAAAGACCACTGCTAATGTTAGTAAGCATATCCCTATGTGTGGTCCTGTAGGGAAAGAATTATGTAAAGAATGTCTATGCCATGATTCCTTTTGTTCCCCATTGTGTAATGTTACTTGCTGTCCTTTATTAATGGCGTTTAGGTCTGGAATGAATACCACCATGTGAGCATACTTAACTTAAACTTGCAGGAAGTGCAAAATGTGAATTATCTTACCATCCAGATACATGTCTCCTTGGAAACCCTGACCATTGTTTATTTGTGTGTTTCAGCAGAAAATATTGGTTTGCACAATTCCCATGTGGGGACATTTTAACAATTGAATGCAATGCACAACTCCGAACAGAGCTGGAAGGCTAAATATGTTTGCTGCTGAATATCCATGGTCTCATAGGTTTTAAATATATTTTTTGGGTGTGCTCAACTCCACCACCTGAGATGCTGAAAAACATGCTTGTATGCCTGACCCATCACCCTTTGTGTATTTGTTCCCACAGCTTGTTATTGAAGGATTAGTCTGCATGGGTTTTTATCTGGTGTGCAGTAGGCGTAGCGAGAAAACACCTGCACTTTCATACAGCTGGAAAGAGCACCAAATTACAGAAACAGTGTTGGGTCTGTTGCAGAGATGCACCTTTTAGAAGACTGTGCCAGAGATGTAGAGTGACAAGTGCCCTCTCACTGAGGCATAACTCAAGCACTTCTTTCATGCTCTGTGAATGCCCAAATAAGGGGGCCCTTAAGCACTCCAGAAGGGAACATGTAGTATCTGGTCACTTTTCTAATCATGGGCCTGTCAGGTGATTTAAAAAGTAGATGTCATAAGAGTATATCAGTAGCCTGTGCATTATCTGGTACCCCACCTTCATGAAACCACAAGCATTGTTTTGGAAGTCATGGTCAGTTCTGCAAAACCACAAAGGTAAAAAAAAGTGCCACTGGCCCAAACATTTGGGGGCAATGAAGTTCTATGATGCCCTCTGTGCCTCTCCCAAGGTCATGCAGGAGAGTCATCCAATTAGTGGTATGTGTACTATGCCTTCTACTCAATCCGACTATCAGTTGTTACTATGTATCCATTTAGCATGCATGCCTCTATTGTGTTGTATTACAAAATGGATGTTTATCACACACCAAACATATTGCCTGCTTTTTTAATTTTTTTATGGCAGTGTGAGGAGTACAGTTCCACACTGCCATGCCCTTTTCAAATTGTTTTCTGTCTGGTGGTTTCCCTGTCCCAAACTAGACAACCACAGCTTTCCTTCTGCTGAGGGCTGTAAAGGATGACTAGAGCCGCCACAGCTTCTCCGACTCCTTTGCCAGCCCCAATCCTAGGTGCTAAAGGGACCTGGCTCCACTGGTTTGCTCCTGCCCAACAGGAGCAGCTTTTCTTTCTGCTACTGCTGGGTGGGAGCATAGCTATGTTGACTGACGTGGAGAGCATGGGCTGCCTCCTCTCTCTGTCTCTCAGGCAGGGAACATCTTAGTGTTCCTGGGGATGGGATCACTGGGACACTGATGCCATCAGTCCCCAGACCTTCAAATGGCTTAGAGAAGAAGGCCTTACTCCCCCTACTGATAAAAATTAAACTTGTCCAAGGGGATAGGATCCAGGGGCCTTCAAAAGGCTCTGGGAGGGAACTGCAAACACGATCTCCATAAAAAAAGACATCAGACCAGAGGATGGAGACCCGGGAGCATTTAATAGGCACATGGATGGGGGCTACATGCCTCAGATCCCTTAAAAAGGATGTTGACCCTGGGAGATGGTTTTTCAGTGACCTTCAAAAGACTCGGGAGTGAGGCCCCACACCATCTCCACTTAATATTAGGATATACAGAAATCCCAGGTCCTGTCTTGCCCCAGGAGGTAAAAGGGTGGGAGCCCCCCTTATTTTCTATAGGGTCTGCGGTAAATTAAAGAAACTATTTTTGCCACTCGCTTAGGGGCTCCCAACCAGGTCTCGAGGCAAGGGTATCTCTGCCAGCACCCTTTATGCAGTGTTATGCTTTATATATGGCAAGGAGCAGCGTCTACAAGTCCTAAAATGGCTTCCCCCACATTCTTGATGTTATTTTGGTAGCCAATCAGAATATATCTTTAGATCAGTTGTGTCCATGGATTCCTGCATCTCTCTCTCTCTGTCTATGTATATATATATATGCGCATTGTACCTGGATATTCTAAAGTCGGCGTAAGTCTCTTTCCGGTGTTCTACGGACCCTCACTCGTTTTTGGGCTGCGGCATTTGGAGAGACCAGCTTTCCCGTTCAAGGAGAACTACAAGTGTGTTCCAGAAGGAGTAGTGCCGCAGAACCGAGGAAACCGAGGAAAAGTAACGAGCCAGAAGCGAACCAGGACATGACCGACTCGTTGGAATGAGCCGGTCCTGTTTGTTTACTCAAGTACGTGATCTAGGGCCAGATGTAGGTAAAAGTCATTTACCGATTCCTAAATACCGAATTTTACTGAATCGGTATTCAAGAATCGGTAAATGAGATGTAGGAAAAAAATTGGTATAAAATACCGATTCGGAAAAATTCGGTATCGGACTTTCGGTAGTTACTGAATCGGTATTTACCGAATCGGTAATTACCAAATCGGTAATGGCCATACAACCCTATGGGCCAAAAGGCCCATAGGAATGCATTGGAAATACCGAATCGGTAAATACCGAATTGGTAAATACCGAATCGGTAAATACCGAATCGGCAAGCAAGTAAAAGTGAAACTAATGAAAACAGCCAATCAGGTGGCACCACCCTCCCCCACCCTACCAGGGAGTGGCTACCCAGGCAGCTGCAACTCATTAGAAGGTTCTGGAGAGGCATTCAGAGCTGAGCAGAGAGACAGAGCAGCAGGGAGAGTTGTGTTTGTAGTGAAAGACAGTAATAATGGCAAGCAGCACTGAGAGCCAGAAGGCTGAGAGAAAACGAAAAATAAAGTTCAGCAGCATGGAGCTGCAGGTACTGGCGGAGGAAGTGGTGAGGGTCCACAAACAGCTCTTTGGCAGGCAGTCCCTCACTGTACCAGAGTCAGCCAAAAGAAAACTGTGGACTGCCATAGGAGAGAAGGTGAATGCTGTGGGTGTGAACCCCAGGAGCATAGAGGACCTGAAGAAAAGGTTTTACGATATCAGGAGCCTCACCAAAAAAAAATGGCAGAGATCCACAAGCAGGCTGGTGTCACCGGTGGAGGCAGGAACCCAGCGCCCCCCCTGACTGACCTGGAGGAACTGGTGGCCTCAACCATCAAGCCTGACAGTGTTGTGGGAGTAGGAGATGTGGACAGCTCAGCCAGAGCTACTACAAAAGGTAAGAGGCTTGCGCAGCATGACACCCCCAAGCAAACAGCTTTCCTTTAGCCTTTGTGTGCAGGCCAACCCCAGTCCAGTACTGCTAGCACTATACATGAGCAATGCATTATGGGAAATGTAGTCAGCAAATGTAGGACCATATGTAAGTGCACAGAAATCAGCAAGGCACTGAAAGCAAATGAGAGTAATAAAAGTGAAATGTGCAATGCATTTATTGAAGTGAATGTAACACATTAGCACTCAGTTTACATACGCTTCTTTATACCTAGGGGCAACATCAGGCAGTGGACAATCTGCATCACAAGGGACTACACCAGCGAGGGAGGAGAGTGTGGAGGCAGGGCCAAGCACCGTAGATGCCTCGCAGGAGGAGGAAGACACCACTGCCATCTTCCATGAGGATGACACTGTTCATCCCCTTGTGTTTCCCCACTCCCCACACCTTTCTCAATCCCCCCATTGGTGTTCTCACCTGAGAACTCCCCATCACGGTCCTTGCCAGCACCTGCTACCTCACAAGCCAGGAGGAGAATTGTGGCCCTACTGAGAGTCATGGCGGGAGCTGAGGGTGAGGCTCCAGCAGCCACACAAGTCACTCCTGCTGCACAGCAGTCCCCCCATCAGTCCAGCACCACTCGTTGCCGCCAATGCACTCCCAGCAGTGCAGGTCCTCCTGGAGAGGGCACTGTGTTCCGTGGCCTTGAGGGGAGCATGGTGCGCATCCAGCGCATGCAGAGTAAATCTATTCAGGCCTGCCACCGCCAATTCCGGATCCTAAATCAGCAAATGGGAGACATGGGCAAGGGCATCAGCGAGTTAGTGGAAAGCAACAGGGAGGTTGCAAAGACCAACAGTAACATTGCATCTGGAATGCTTCACATGACCACCGCCATCAACCAGCTGTGTGCAAAAATGGAAACCCTGGAGCACACAAGGCGCAGGGATACGCGTGTGCACAACAGGGCTATGAACCGGCTGGCCACGGCAACTTCCCAGCTATGCCGCAGAGGTGTCAACATGCAGGAGAGCTTCACGCAAAACACCGCGGAGGTAACCAGGGGCATGGCCAGGATCACCAGTGCCCTTGAGGCCATGATCATCTCTCATACTGCTGTTAATCCTGCCCTGGACGTGGCTGAGGCAGATGACAGCAGTAGCCGCAGCAGCCTGGCTAGCGCTGTTGTAGAGCCACGCAGGAGCACCAGGCGCTCAGCTGAGCCTGCAGGCCATGCTGAAGGGAGTGAGCAACATCTTAGTGGCTCTAGGAAGCGCGGCCGAAAATGACATTGACAGTGTGGGTGAGGCAACCCGGGACATTACCAGTCCCCACGTTTAAATAATTATTGTTTTTGTTGCACATCAGTGCATGAACGTTGTGGCAACATAAAATTTCGTTTTTCACATTCACAACCTGTCTGTGTATCTTTACTCACTCAGAAATAGTTGTCTGCAATCTCCTCACGTCTGTATCTGCCATCACTTGGTGTTGACACTCCAGCAGGTTGGGTTTCTGGCACAGCAATGTCGTTGTCATGATCCTCGTAGTCTGACAACTCCACCTAAGTTCCCTTCTTCACCGCAAGGTTGTGCAACATGGCATAGGCAGCAATGATCTTACAGCAGGTGATGGGGGTATACTGCCTTGTACCTCCACTCTTGTGCAAGCATCTGAATCTGCTTTTCCATATGCCAAAGGTCCGTTCAACTACATTCCTTGTGCTTTTGTGGGCCCGGTTATACCTCCTCTGGCTGGGTGTTGAGGGGTTGAGGTAGGGGGTCAGTATGAATGAGCGGAGGGCATATGCACTGTCACCTTGAAGGATAAGGGGTAGCATTACTCACATGCATACATGTACTTCACACTGCAATTGATATTATGGGGGTCTGACACTGTGTCTCACCTAGGAGGTATCCTTCACCAAATTCCCCTGCAGTCAGCCGTGCATAGATGCCACTGTTTTGAAATATGTAGGATCGTGGGTACTCCCAGGGAATGTTGCCAGAAGGTCAGTGATGGCGCACTTTGCATGGCAAATCACCTGCACATTGATGGTGTGTGTTGACTTCCGATTCCGGTATATGTATTCTGTGTCAGCAGGGGGGCAAATGGGAATGGGCGTGCCATCAATGCAGCCAATGATATGGGGGGATCATGCCATCTGGTAGAAGTCTGCTTTTGTTTGTACCAGTTCCGCATGGGTTGCCAGAAATGAATTGTATTGGTCCATCCTCTGTAACATGGCGTCAAGGAATTTGTGGAAAAACCTTGACAGGCTGCTCTGGGTCACCCCCCCTCCCGCAGCAACCACACTCTGATAGCTGCCAGACATAAGCAGGTATAGGCTGCATAGCACCTGCACGTGCGGTAGGATAGCGTGTGCCCTTGGGGTGGTGTTCTCCAACAGTGGTTGGAGGTCCCTGATGAGGTCCAAAATGGTGTCTGAGTCCAGCTTGTACCTCTGGAGGATATCTGCCTCTGTGAGAATGAACAGGGTGATCCTCTGTCTGTAGACCTGCTCCTCTCTCTGCCATTCCCTCTCTCCTTGCTGCTGTAGCCGTAGCCGTCTTGCAATGACATAAAATGCCGCCATTGTGCAAGTAGAATTGCATTTTGGGTCCTTTTTTATGGGTTGCAGTTGGTTACCACCTGATTCCAAACCATGGTAAATACCGACTCTTAAATACCGATTTTGAGGCTAATTCGGTATATCTGTGCTTACCTACATCTCAATCATCGTTTTTACCACTTCTTATTTTCCGATTCGGTATTTTACTGATTAAGTAACTCTTCCGATTCGGTAAATATACCGAATCGGTATAGTTACCGATTCGGTATATTACCGAATCGGTAAATTTACTGATTCTGTATTTTTTCCGATTCAGTATTTTACTGATTCGGTAACTTTACCGATTCGGTGAATTTACCGAATTGGGCGGATTTTGGACTCCTACATCCCGATGGCTCAATACCGGTCGGTAACGGCCGAGATTCAGTATTTTCGGCTGTTACCGACCGGTATTGGGCCACCTACATCTGGCCCCTGAAGCGGGAAAAGGGGTGAGAGGTGTGCAAGCTATAAAACTTGGAGCGTATTGACAGCCTCCCAGGATTCGGAACTGTTAATTTAAATACATTGTGCAATGTCGTCAGACACAGTAAAGGAGCGAGAACTGGCAGCATTAGCCATGTTTAAAGATGTCAGAACAACAAAAAACAAAGAAAGAAATACCAACATGAATCTCCAGTAGACAAACACGACACTAAGGGATTAATTCAGATTACTAGAAAAGAAAAGTCGATCTGAACAGAGAAAATGGTGGGAATCACGGTCGTTACAAATGTCTTTGGATGTAGAAAGAGTCCCTCGTGGACTGAGGATATTCTTAGCACCTAGGACCAGATGTAGGTAGACATTTACCGACCGGTAACGGCCGATTCGGCCGTTACCTACCGGTAAATGGCTATTGTAGATGTAGGTGGCCTATTTTACCGAATCGGTAAATTTACCGAATCGGTAAAATACTGAATCGGTATTTTTACCGATTCGGTAATTTTGAAATGTAGGTGGGACTCTTTTGAGTCCCACTGGCCTTACCAAATCGGTATTTTACCATCCAATCCAATCTATTTTACCGATTCATAAATACCGAATCGGTAAAATTCGGTATTTATGAATCTGTAAAATATACTTACCTACATCTGGCCCCAAGTTACGAGGTACCAAACCCACTCATGATGCATGAGTGGGCAGAATGTAATCTGGACTCCTCGAAATGGTTGATGCAAATTCTAATTAAATATGCAGTTATTGACCACGCTGCACTTTTGAATGAAATAGCCAAAATTATTGAAGACATTGATGCAGTAGACCAACCTGAAGAGAAACAAAATGGTCTTAAGGTTAAAAAAAGAGGAAGACAAAATAAAGGAACGTAAAACCTGCAAGTTCTTCCGTGACAAAACAGATTACGAGATGGGACAGATCTTTATTTTTTCAAAAAAATATGAAGCGTGCAGAGCCAATAAGCATAATCGCAGACCCGGATCTGTAAAGACAAAAACCGGGAGGGCAGATGGAGTCTCTTTATGCACCTTACAATCTGACTTGAGTTCGGCTCCTGACAGTGACTCTGAGTGGGAAGGAGCAGCACTGCAAGGCATGCCCAAACGCACCCTAGACGAAGAATTAGCTTTTTCAACCAAAGACAGAAGGCATACTCTCCGCCCCTACATGCAGAAAACAAATTATGGTAAAACAAAAACTGAAAGTGAGGACAACGGCGGAAGGCAAAAGAAACAGGTACAAATCGCAAGAAAAGAGGAGGGTAGAGGAGAGGAAAGTAAACATGTCTCC
The DNA here is from genome assembly GCF_964263255.1 of Lissotriton vulgaris. NCBI lineage: Eukaryota > Metazoa > Chordata > Amphibia > Caudata > Salamandridae > Lissotriton > Lissotriton vulgaris. The sequence continues at coordinate 1,592,150,821 of NC_141687.1, forward strand.
AGCGCCTAACAAAACAATTGTGAATTTATGCGATGTGGTATTGAACGAGGAAGAGATCGAAATACTTAACTTAGGTTTAACCTACTATCCTACCAATGATTTCAAATATGTTAAAACAAGACTGGATATATTTAAAAGCACTAATAAACTCAAACTGCAAAAATACCATTTATTAAACCATAATACAGATAACAATGACCTAGTTCCAGCAATGAGGTGTGAAGTCCTAAACACCGTAGAAAGCACACAAACAGTGGAAGCCTTCCCAAATGAGATGCAGGAACTAATGGATGAACAATCAACCAGAAACAGATCGAGTTCACGGGGAGATCAGGCACATGTGGAAAGTGCTGCATCCAATGTGTTATTGACAAATTTGTTATTGACACCAACTATATATCCTCTAACCAAATTCAGACCAAAGTCCACCTTTAATCCGATTATGTTAAAGGACTCAAGGGGCAAATCAAGATACAATAAGGAAAAAGTGGATTACATCACCCTAATATCTAAAGAAGAACAATAAAGTTATAATCAGAGCCTCAAATAATGGTGGAAATATTATGTTACTGACTAAAGAAATGTATACCAAAGAAGCCTACAACCAATTAAATCACAGAACATGCTACACGAGATGCAATGGAACTGATTTAAAACAAATGTATACAATCTTTCAGAAAAAATTAGCAAATCAGAAATCGGAGAGTCTAATTACTGGACAGGAATTTAAATTTCTGAAGAACAATTTCCCGGTGGTACCAACCATTTATTTCTTGCCAAAGATACACAAAGACCCGAAAAATCCGCCTGGTAGGCCCATCATCTCAGCGAGAAATGGATGCCTGGAACACACATCCCAGTATGTGGATTTTTTTCTTCAGAGTCATGTGAAAGCCCTGCCATCTTATGTGAGTGACACAAGGGATTTTTTATGTAAAATTAAGGATCTTGATTGGGAACCAATTTTCTTTCTGAATGCCCTGGATGTCAGTTCACTTTATACAAGTATAAAGAACTCAGATGGGTTAAGGTCACTTGATTTCTTTTTAGAAAAATCTATGGGCAATATGGCAAGATTCAAATGGTTGATTTCTGATTGAACAATAATATTTTTATGTTTAACAATCTTCTTTACAGGCAGTTAAGAGGCGTTGCGATGGGGGCCAGCTTCTCCCCAAGCTATGCATTCTTACACATGGGCTGGTGGGAAGAGCTGGTCCTCATGACTGAGCACAAGAAGGCCAGGACTACCCATGTTAAAACATGGTTGCGCTTTATAGGTGACCTGTTTATTATATGGGATGGTAGTTTGGATACAGCTCAGGAGATTGTGCAGGCAATCAATGTAAATACTCTTAACCTGCCCTTCACAGCTTCCATAAGTGCTACTTCAGGGAGCTTCCTAGACACAGAGGTTTTTATTGAGAGCAATAAATTAGAAACCAAACTCCATTGTAAATGAAATGCCGGAAATTATTCAACACTCCACAGCAACAGCTCCCACGTGGAACACCTAGTTAACAGTATCCCCTATGGGAAGATGTTGAGACTTGGACGGATCCCCAGTAAGGAGTGTGATCTATTAGTAGCCCAACAAGAAAGTAAACAGAGATTTAAGGAATGGGTTACTCTGATGACATCATCAACACTGTTCTTAACACATCTATGTGCAGAAGCAGGCTGGAGATGTTGATTATTGGAGAGAGTTCAACTGACATAGACATTGAAACCAATAAAGAAGAGACTAAAAAGGAATTTAGGATCATTGTCCAGTATAGCCAACAGCGCAAGAAGGTCGAATCCATTATTATGGGTAATTGGCCTCTTGTTTTGAGTGATCCCACAATAGGCCCCCGTTACCAAAAAGGCCCTCTATAACCTACAGTAGAGGACACTCGATGCGAAATGAACTCGTTAAAACTTGTCCAGAAGTTGTTGAATCAGTGAGTTGGCGACAAATACAAATTGGTTTCTTTACCTGTAAAACATGCAAAGCATGTCAGCAGGGTGAAAACAAAACAAAATATTTCACACCATTTGATCAAAAGGAACACAAGATCAGTAGATTGATTACATGCAAAACAGAGTATGCTGTTTACGTATTGTCATGCCCTTGCAATACTGCAACATCTCAGAGCGATAAATAACCAAGACAATACCTACCCAGTGGCGAGGCATTACATATCTAAGCATGAGTCCAGAAGCTGTAATCTGAGGTATTTTGTCATCGACTCTGCTCCGGCTAGCAGGAGAGGGGGGAATAGAGAAGAAAAACTACGGCAACTTAAGACAAGATATATTCTGGAGTTAAATACTAAGCAGCCGTCTGGTCTCAACATTACTGAATATCTGTTCACATGCCTTTAGTTTACTAAAGTGGGATTTCTTGACAGCTCCTAATTTCTGATCTTAAAATAAGAACAGCTTTTACTTATAATGAATTTAGAAATTTGAGGTTTTATACTATATTTATTTAATATTTATGAGTATTTAAGTGACCTTTTATATACAAATTTTACACAGTTATTTATGCAACATAATATTCTAACAGCTAGATTCATGAAAGGTAATTGCGCTCGCAAAGGGCCAGATTCTGAGAATCTGGCCCTTTGCGAGCGCAATTTTTGCATTTGAGATTCATCATCCCAAATGCAAAAATCGCTATTTCCAAAATCGCATATTTGCGAGGAATTGCATTTAAGGAATCTCTATTTGAGATTCCTTAAATGCAATTCATTAACCAATTTAAAATTGTGAATTCGCAATTTCTGGCCGCTATTTAGCACAAAGTCAGACTTCGTGGTAAATAGCGAAAAAGTAGAAAAAAGCACTTTAGTGCATTTTTCTCAGTTGTATGTTATACACACACATATCCTTTGGGCATGTGTGTGCGCAACACCTGTGTAAATTTGCATTTCAGGGGTGCTACAGGGTGTCCTTTGGACACCCCTGGCACCCTTGAAATCGCATCCTTATTTGCGATTAGCAAATTGCTAATCGCAAATAAGGAATAACTCCCCATTCATTCCTATGGGCCTTTAGGAACATAGGAATGAATGGGGAGTTATTCCTTATTTGCGATTAGCAATTTGCTAATCGCAAATAAGGAAGATGTAGGAATCGCAATATTTTTTTGCAATTCCTACATGAATCCCGTTTTGCAAGTCTTTTAATAGCGATTCCTTATGAATCGCTATTAAAGACTCGCAAAACGGGTCTTTGATGAATCTAGCTGTAAGCTCCTTTTATTCTATTTTGGATTGTAATTTTTCTGCTTATGTAATATTTATTGTGTATTAATTAGGTTGTATAGTTGTATATATGTGTAGGTTTCTTTGGATCTACTTATGGCTAACAATAGGACATTTTTTCCTAGCCCAATCATCTACAACAAATATAAATGTTGACAATATAGTATGCACCCCATATTTAGCTCTCGGGTATTTATACAGGCATTCCAACCAAGTTCCAACGGTTGTGATTACTGCCAGCCCATGGTTGCAAATTCATTTATAAAGCTCTGTCATGCACTCGTTTTTTATGAAGCTATGTTGCAATCTATTAGAGTTTGAGAAACACGGTACTGGGGCTCCAGTATTGTGTTTACACTCATTATACCACTTCCCTCTACAAGACCAAATGAATTTATACAGATATAATGGTTCATGTTGTTATTTAATATCTGTTCGTGTTGGTACACTTGCTGCCAAAAAGCATTTTATGAATATTTTTCAAATTCTTTTTGCACTTTTTTGCACTATTTTGCACATTATTCACGTTATTTGCACATTTGTTTTAATATGATGACGTCTTTTGACATTACTCACATTTGAGGTCTTAGAATTCAATTCAAATACTGTTATGCAATTTATTTATTGGCTTATATACAAAACTGGTTTTACTGAGATTATTTATTTGTATTTTGCACAACGAATTTTGGGAAGAGACAAAAGTGGAAAGACAGACTTGTAGTTTGTAGGCGTATGAACATATTTTCTATGCCTATTGTATTTGTATGCCTCAAACACCAGTGTGTAACTATTTAAACCAATGTGGAGCTTTGCACTGTGTCATGTAATCAAGGCCCGTGGGAAGGGCTGAAACGCGTCATGGCGTCTTTGAGCACAAAATAAACAACCAGCACTAAACTGTGGTCCATATCCGCTTCTTTGTTTGTGTGGGATTGCGCATTGAAACCGGAGTACCTGGATATATATACTAGTTACCTGGTTGTTTGTAGCCACCAATAAACTCCTTTTCAAGTGAATCCGAGCATGTTGGAGTCTGTTCAAATGCTGGAGCAGGCAAGTTAAAGGATATATTACTCACTGGCGGTCGCCAGTAGGTTAGTTAAAGCTAGGACCTCTTTTCCATAGGAAATCCGCAACATTCTATTTGGAATACCTTTGGCGCCGGTTGACAAATCTTTGCAAAATTTTCAAAGCTAGTGGGGCGCTCCAGTCTGCTCCTATCCTGAAAGTCTTGGGGTTATTTGTGAAGCAGGGGCTGAGAAAATAGGGGGGTCCCAAAACGTGTTTTCCCCATGCAATTTTCCATAGAAACTGTTTATCGAGGCTACAGCCCGAACTGCTGAACGGAATTACACCAAATTTGCCAAAGAGGTAGTCCTTGGTTCAGACTCATACCTTTTTCTTAAATGGTGTAAATCCATTCAGTAGTTCCTGAGAAAATCACAATTTAATGTACATATTTATCTATGGCTGTGGTGGATTCGTGCATCCTGAGCGCACCCTAAGCATACTGTCCCCATCACGCTCTGAATGCTAATTGGCTGTCAAGTGCTTGTCAACATTCGAAACCAGGAAGTGTTGGGAGCCATTTTGTGCCTCGGTAGAAGCGAGGGTCTATAAATCAGTGGAACAAGTGTTTAAAACTTATAAAGGGGGCAGTTTAGAAATATCTTGACCCTCTAGACCTGCTTAGGGGGTCCCACAAGAATCCCTAGGGTCCACAAAATGTGCTCAGGGTGCATGGATCCGCCGCAAAAAAAGTAAAACCAAAGCGCGGGCTCCTGCGCTTGTTTAAAAATTAGCTATCTGGGGGGGGCAAATCCCGGGGTCTAAAATATTAAATTTGATGGGGGTCCAGAGGGGCCCTGTAGCCCAGGGACCGCCATCACTCTAAAAAAAAACGGGTGAGGGGGCTCAATGGTACGCCTCCAGTAAAATACTTGGATAGGGGGGGCTTTAAGGCCCTCTCCAGCCCCGGGGACCGCTAGTCTTTGGGGCTTTCAAAAACATGGGTGGGTGGGTTCAAAGGTCCCTCTAATCTCCGGGGATCACCACTCTCTGGGGCTTTTTAATTTTTGCCAGGGGGGTTGTGTGGCCACCATTAAGGAGCAGGCGAGGGCCCTGGGGAACACCATTCCCCAGGATTGGCTCCTGCTGTCTCTCGGGGTGTCTACCCCCGGGACACTGCTGTTTGGTAGGGCAGGGCGGAAGTCAAGGTTCCCACTCTGTCATAGCAAACTTGAGGATATATTATCAAGGGCCATTTCGCCGCATTTTAAAAAAAAGGCAAAAATGTGGTGAGAATGATATCGCCCTGTTTACTGTTTAGGCCTATATACAACGTTGGGGATCGTGGCTGGAGCCCCAATGTCTCTAGGGTCCTAGCCAGCTCCCCGCATCCTTCTGAATCTTCCATTACTTTTCCACATAGGGACCTGCTAATATGCAGCTCCCCGTGCAGAAAATCAATCTGCTTTGCATTTTGAAAGAGAGAGCAGGTTTCCCTGTTCTCTCTTTCAAAATCCAAACCAAGTTTGCTATGGCAGGGCGGGAGCTTCGAATATCTGTATTGAGCTTCGACTCACACACTGCCACAGCAAAGGGCAGTGTAGATTTTTTTTTCCGGTAAGACAACAAAGCATTTACAATTCTATTATCGCGGTTTTAGCAGCAGTTTGCTGCTGCTAAAGCGGCGATAAATTAAAATCCGTCCTTGTGAATATGCCGCTAAGTTTTGGAATGTCGACAATCCCATCTCCCATTTAAATAGCCTCGAAGTATTTAGTGAAGTGCACACTATGAAACGTGAAGCAGCAGTGTCTGATTGGGATTGATAAAGAATGGCCCATTGTTGAGTACAGAGTAGGCAAATTGAACATGGGGTTTTGTAACGCCAGTGGCTATTGCTCTTGAGATTAATTCGAAGAGTTGTGTACTGCTTTTGCTCCTAATGTACACAGTGTTCTGTCGTCTCGGTTTGCTTTCTCCTCTGTCATGTAGAGAACTTTGGGTAAATATGATGGTTTCTGTACAGCCAGCACATTTGAACCATACCCCCAAACTGCGTACTGCCTGTTACCATAGTAACAATTCATGGAACACTCAATTGAGCACACAGGTCACAAATTCAGTACACAATGTTGCTAATCCAAACAGCAAGTGTGCTTGACTTTTAAAATGTTTCCATAGGAACCGTTAATCGCAGCTACAGCCTCTGGTAAAGAGCTGGTAAAGAGTTAGGCCCAGTATTACACTTCTAGTTATAAACATCATTCTTTTCTTAGTAAAACTTTGAGCCCTGTCAGTTATTAATTTACAAATTAAGTGGTATCATTTTATTGGCTTCCTTGTAAATCTGCCCCCGAGTACTGCTTAATGGCACATGTGAATTGTGTGCGGTAGGGTACAGAGATGTTTTGTCGTCTAGGAGATGGCCACCTTCCCAATAACTATTTAATAATTGTTCGAGGAGTTCGAGGCAACTTAAAGCTGGGAATTGTCATACTCAGGATCTTTATTTTAATATGCAGTGTGTGCCTCGGCAGTCTCTGAAGCCTTGGTGGTTTTAGGCAGTGCCTTATTTGTTTTGTAATCACACGGACAGTACTTATGGTGTTATAAAGTGATACACTCATGGAACACTTATAGTTGTATAATGTGCCTAAGAGTTACTTGCATTATTTTTTGTAGGTGCACTGTAATGTTAAATAGTTTTGAGTTTAAAATATTTTCTAAGCAGATGATTATCACACTAAATAATAGTCAAATGTTGTCAGAATAAGAAGACGTATATACTCAGTTATTATTTTTTTTAAATTATCCTTTATTAAAACAGAAATAAATAAATAGAAACGTAACTTTAATAGAACTGAATAATAAACAAAACGTGAGATGGACTCCAGTGGTAGCAGCGTAGGTAACCTGCAAAACAAAAATGCAACATAAACATGTGTGCTATGTCGAAGAGGTAAAAAAAGTTTGAAATAAAGGATCATAGTGAAAATGGAAGGGAGGGTAGTGGGTGGAAGAGAGAAGGGGAGGGAGAGATAAAAGTAGAGAGGCAGGAGGAGATAGAGCGTCAGCCTATTGCTCTCAGTCCTTAGTGTTTACTGTTCGTCACTCATTTGTCTAGGACTCAGGGATCTGCAAGATGGAGTGTGGTTTAAGACGTCCTTAAAATTAAATATATGAAGCCAGAGATCGCCGTTGTTTGATAATATAGTCCTACATTATTACTTACTGGAAAATTGCTTGTATGCACCTGTGAACCCAGAGTGCTGCACCCCATCCCCAACCCGCAATGTGCTCAATTGTAGGTCTTGCACACTGAGGCTTCACAGCTCATCTGCCACCACTGGTGTGTCCCACGACGTGTTGCTGCAAGCTCCGAGTCCAGGATACATTTGTATGGAAGAGCAGGTCTCCACAATAGAACGGTGTGTTGATACTGCCATGGAAGGTGTTAGACCCTTGACCCTTCCAGGTAGGTCGCTCCCCCTCCACACAGCAGCACCTGTGTGTCCCTGCCCCAGCTGCCGCTGCTGAGGAAGTTCAAGGCCCTCTTCCACCCGCAGGCTACCACCTGTGCCTCATCCCTGGTGGCCAGTGGTAGGAAATATGTTTGCTCATCCTCCATTGTATTGCCTGTATATTCTTTCATTGCTCCCATTGTAGTGACTGTATTTTCATTGTTGTGTCTGTGACTGCTGTTGTCTGTCTCCTCCGCTGCCTGTACGTGGCCTGTGCCCGGTCTCTCCCTTTGTTCCCCTCGCTGCCCCGTGTCTCTCGGCCTGGTTTTTCTTCTGCTCCCCTCGCGGCCCGTGTCTCTCTGCCCGTTTTTGCCTTCTGTTGCTTAGCTGCCGCTGCATTTCTGTGTCCTTTTTTGCCTTCTGTGCCACTCGTTTCCCCCCATTTTGTGTGACCTTTCTGCCCTTTCTTGGGACCTTTGTGTCTCTGTCTCACTCCTTTCCCCCCATTTTTTGTGACCTTTTCTGCCTTTTCTTGTGACATTTCTGCCTCTGTGCCATTCGTTTACCCCCGTTTTTTTTTACCTTTTCTGCTCTTTCTTGGGACCTTTCTACCTCCGTGCCACTCGTTTCCCCCATTTTTTGTTACCTTTCTGCCCTTCTTGGGACCTTTCTTTCCTCTGTGCCACTCTTTTCCCCCATCTTTTGTGACCTTTCTGCCCTTTCTTGGGACCTTTCTGCCTCTGTGCCGCTCGTTTCCCCCTTTTTTGTGTATTTTCTGCCCTTTCTTGTGAGCTTTGTGCCTCTGTGCCACTCGTTTCCCCCCCATTTTTTTCTGCCCTTTCTGACCTTTCTTGTGACCTCCCTGCCTCTGTGCTACTCTTTTCCACCTGTTTTTTGTGACCTTTCCGCCCTTTCTTGTAACCTTTGTGCCTCTGTGGCACTCGTTTCCCCTGTTTTTTTTTGGGGTGACCTTTCTGCCCTTTCTTGTGACCTTTGTGCCTCTGTGGCACTCGTTTCCCCCTGTTTTTTGTGACCTTTCTGCCCTTTCTTGTGACCTTTGTGCCTCTGTGCCACTCGTTTCCCCCCGTTTATTTGTGACTTTTTGTGCCTAGAGACCTGTAGGTGATTTGGCGCGTTATAAATCCAACATAACAATAACAATAACAATAACAATAACCTTTCTGCCCTTTCTTGGGACCTTTTTGCCTCTGTGCCACTCGTTTCCCCCCGTTTTTTTCTGACCTTTCTGCCCTTTCTTGTGACCTTTCAGCCTCTGTGCCACTCGCTTCCCCACGTTTATTGTGACCTTTTCTGTCCTTTCTTGGGACCTTTGTGCCTCTGTGCCACTCGTTTCCCCCCGTTTTAGAGACCTTTCTGCCCTTTCTTGGGACCTTTCAGCCTCTGTGCCACTTGTTTCCCCCCGTTTTTTGTGACCTTTCTGCCCTTTCTTGGGACCTTTCTGCCTCTGTGCCACTCGTTTCCCCCCCCATTTTTTTCTGCACTTTCTGACCTTTCTTGTGACCTCCCTGCCTCTGTGCTACTCTTTTCCACCTGTTTTTTGTGACCTTTCCGCCCTTTCTTGTAACCTTTGTGCCTCTGTGGCACTCGTTTCCCCTGTTTTTTTTTGGGGTGACCTTTCTGCCCTTTCTTGTGACCTTTGTGCCTCTGTGGCACTCGTTTCCCCCTGTTTTTTGTGACCTTTCTGCCCTTTCTTGTGACCTTTGTGCCTCTGTGCCACTCGTTTCCCCCCGTTTATTTGTGACTTTTTGTGCCTAGAGACCTGTAGGTGATTTGGCGCGTTATAAATCCAACATAACAATAACAATAACAATAACAATAACCTTTCTGCCCTTTCTTGGGACCTTTTTGCCTCTGTGCCACTCGTTTCCCCCCGTTTTTTTCTGACCTTTCTGCCCTTTCTTGTGACCTTTCAGCCTCTGTGCCACTCGCTTCCCCACGTTTATTGTGACCTTTTCTGTCCTTTCTTGGGACCTTTGTGCCTCTGTGCCACTCGTTTCCCCCCGTTTTAGAGACCTTTCTGCCCTTTCTTGGGACCTTTCAGCCTCTGTGCCACTTGTTTCCCCCCGTTTTTTGTGACCTTTCTGCCCTTTCTTGTGACCTTTTTGCCTTCTGTGCCACTCATTTCCTATTTTGCCCTTTTTGTGACCTTTCTGCCTTCTGTGCCACTTGTTTCCCCCTCAATTGTTGTGCCTTGGCCTTCTGTTTCCTTCGTCGCCCCTCGCCGTTGCGTCCCCTGCGGCCCGCCCCCGTGACTGCCCATTTGCTGCCCCCACCTCCTGCCTCCCAGCTGCTCCTCCCTCCCAGCTTCCTATATAGGTCGACCGCTGAGCGGTGAGGAGAGCGACCCTTGACCCTTCCAGGTAGGTCGCTCCCCCTCCGCACAGCACTGACTGTGTATCCCTACCCCAGCTGCCGCTGCTGAGGAAATTGGAGGCCCTCATCCACCCGCAGGCAACCACCTGCACGTCATACCTGGTGGCCATTGGTAGGCCGCCGTAGGTTTGCTCATCCTCCATTATATTGCCTGTATTTTCTTTCATTGCTCCCGTCGTAGTGACTGCATTGTTATTGTTGTGTATGTGACTGCTTTTGTCTGTCTCCCCCACTGCCTGTACGTGGTCTGTGCCCGTTCTCTCCCTCTTTATATCCCCTCGCTGCCCCCGCGTCTCTCTGCCCAGTTTCCCTTCTGCTCCCCTCGCTGCCCCCGTGTCTCTCTTCCCAGTTTTTCCTTCTGCTCCCCTCGCGGCCCCGTGTCTCTCTGCCCGTTTTTGCCTTCTGTTGCTTAGCTGCCCCTGCATTACTGTGACCTTTGTGCCCTTTCTTGTGCCCTTTGTGCCTCTCTGCCACTCGTTTCCCGCAGTTTTTTTTGTTACCTTTCTGCCCTTTCCTGGGACCTTTCTGCCTCTGTGCCACTCGTTTCTCACCATTTTTTGTGACCTTTCTGCCCTTTCTTGGGACCTTTCTGCCTTCTGTGCCACTCGTTTGCCCGTTTTTTGTGACTTTTTTGCCCTTCTTGTGACCTTTTTGTCTTCTCTGCCACTTATTTCCCCGTTTTCTTGTGACCTTTTTGCCCTTTTGTGACCTTTCTGCCCTCTGTGACACTTGTTTCCCCCTCAATTGTTGTGCCCTTTTGCCTTCTGTTTGTTTCATTGCCCCTCACCGCATACGCTGCTGTGTCCCCTGCGGCTCCGCCTCCTGACTGCACATTCGCTGTCCCTGCCTCCTACCCCCAGCTGCTCCTCACTCCCATCTCCCCATACATGCCGGTCGCGCTGCTGGCGTGCAGCAAGCCCGTCTGTGCCCATCCGTACCTGGACCGTGCCAGCACCAGAACCCCTGGCCCCCGCACCTGCCACGATGACCGCCGCCACTACGAGGCCAGCACTCTGCAGGCTCTCAACCCCGGACAGACCCACAACTGCTTCAAGGCCACCCCAAAACACATACACGGTCCTTTCACTGCAGCTACACCAGCCACAGAGTCAACGAACCACCCGCCAAGAAAGACCTCAACCACCTCCGATGCATACTACTGAACTCCCGCTTTGCACACAAACACACCGTCGAGCTCTGGGACCTGCTCAACACATCCTCCCCGGACATCACCTTCTTGACAGAGACCTGGTTGAACAACTCCTCCGCACCCAACATCGCCATAGCCATCCCAGACGGCTACAAGATCACCCGCAGAGACCGCACCAACGGAGTCGGAGGAGGAATCGCCATCGTCCACAAGAGCAGCATCAGGGTCTCGACTAGCACAGACGACGCACTCAGCAGCACCAAACACATTCATTTCCAGGTCCACACTGACCTCAACTCCACCCTCAGAAGCATCCTCTTCTACCAACCCCCCGGACCCCACCCCCAGTTCAGCGACTCCATCGCCGACTCCAACAGCATGCACGCCCTGACCTCCACCGACTGCATCCTCCTCGGAGACCTGAACTTTCACCTTGAGAACAACAACAACAGCAACTCCACCACCCTGATCGAAAACCTCGACAACTTCTGACTGAGGCAACTTGCCACAACGCCCACTCACTCCGCCGGCCACACGCTCGACCCTGTCTTCTCCTCAAGCCTGCACGTCTCTGTCAGCCACACCACCAAACTCCTCTGGACCGACCACTGCTGCATCCACTTCACCTTCCAGAAACTCACCACACACCACCGCACCCAACAGATCCCCTGCCGCCGGTGGAGCAAAATTACCCTAGACACACTACATGCAAACCTCGCTCCCAACCCTCGAACACCGACGTTGCGGCCCACAACACCAGACGCGGGATCAAGAACTGCGCCAACACCCTCGCCGGCTGAAGAAACCCCCCCACAGAGACACCAGCAAGAGGGCCAGCTGGTTCAACTCAAGACTCCTAGATTCCAAGCAAGCCTGCCGGAAACTAGAGAAGAAATGGCACAGTGAACAATCTCCGGACAGCTACGCAGCACACAAGAATGCCGTCCGCAACCACCACCACCTCATCAGGGCTGCCAAGAAGACCTCCTTCAAAAATCACCTCGACAACAACGCACACGACAGCAAGGAGCTCTTCAACATTGTGAAGGAACTCTCCAACCCCAGCTCCAACACCAATGACATCCCGACGTTGCAAGCCCTGTGCGACTCCCTCGCCACCTTCTTCCACCGCAAGATAGCAGACATCCACAACAGCTTCAACACAACAGACCCTCTGCACACCATCGACCACGTCCCCTTGCTAGCCTGGACCAGCGTGAGCTTAGATGACACCATCAAGACCATGAGCACAATCCACTCAGGCTGTCCGTCAGACCCATTCCCACACCACGTCTTCAACAAAGCAAGGACGTCTATCGCATCCCACCTACGCAACATCATCAATATCTCTGTTGAGATCATGACATTGCCAGATAGCTGGAAACACGCCATGATCAACACCCTACTCAAAAAACCCAAGGCAGACCCAAGAGACCTCAAGAACTTCCGACCCATCTCTCTGCTCCCCTTCACGGCCAAGGTCATCAAGAAAATCGTTAACAGACAGCTAACCCGATACCTTGAAGAGAACAGAATCCTGGACCCTCCCCAGTCAGGGTTCTGCAGCAACCACAGCACTGAGACCGCCTTCATCGCCACCACAGATGACAACAGGACCCTGCTAGACAACGGGGAGACTGCAGGACTCAATCTCTCCGCCGCCTTTGACACTGTCTGCCAACGCACACTACGCGCACCCCTCCACGCCTCAACGATTGAGACAAGGTTTTGCAATGGACCACCTCCTTCCTCTCCGGCAGAACCCAGAGCATCTGCCTCTCCGTTCCGTTCTGAAGCCTTCAAGATCATCTGCGGTGTACCCCAAGGATCCTCCCTCAGTCCGACACTGTTCAACATTTACATGGCCCCGCTCGCACACGTCGCACACAGCACAACCTCAACATAATCTCCTACGCAGATGACACTCACATGATCCTTTCCCTCAACAAGGACCCCATCACCACCAAAGCCAACCTCCAAGAAGGAATGAAGGCCGTTGCTGACTGGAGGAAGATCAGCCGTCTGAAGCTGAACTCGGACAAGACGGAGGTCCTCATCCTCGGCTCCAACCCATCAGCCTGGGACGACTCCTGGTGGCCAACGGCACTGGGGACAGCCCCGACCCCCACCGACCATGCACGCAACCTGGGAATCATCCTTGACTAAACGCTCTCAATGACCAAGCGAGTCAACTCCGTCTCCTCCCCCTGCTTTAACACCCTCCGCATGCTCCGCAAGATCTACAGATGGTTCCCGACAGATACAAGAAAAACAGTCACCCAGGCCCTTGTCAGCAGCAGACTCGTCCACGGAAACGCACTCTATGCGGGAGCCCTGACCAAGCTCATCAATCGACTACAACGCATCCAAAACGCCTCAGCACGACTGATCCTCGATGTACCACGACACCCCCCAACTGAGAAACCTGCACTGGCTCCCAGTCAACAAGAGGATATCCTTCAAGCTCCTCATCCACACACACAAGGCACTCCACAAGACTGGCCCAGCCTAACTCAACAGATGGCTCTCCTTTTACACCCCCAACCGCCAGCTACACTCCGACAACCTCTCACTCGCCACGTACCGCGTATCCGAAGAACAACCACCGGCTGGAGATCCTTCTCCCACTTCGCTGCCAAGACATGGAACACCTTCCCACTGAGCCTATGACAGACCCAACACCTGCTGACCTCTCAGGAGGATATTAAAGAACTGGCTGTTCGATCAATAGCAGCCCCCACCTCCCCCCAGCGCCTTGGGACCCTCGCAGGTATGTAGTGCGCTTAACAAATGACTGATTGATAGAATGCTCAGGGCATCATTGCAGGAGAGAGTTCCCGCTCAGCCTCTTTTAGCCAATCAATTAATCTCTATAAAGAGAGAAGTAAATTAATGGTGGAAACATTTGCAGGTAAAGGAATGTTTATTTTATGCTTGGTAGAAAATAGGAGTTGAGTGCATCCTTTGAAGTGCGATTAATCGTTAGTGATAATCGTGGTTCAAAGAGGAGTTGGAATGAACGAAAAACAGAAGGTTAAATTTAAATATATCATGCTAATGATAATATATATAGGAATAGAGCATATGCTAGAAGCCTAATGTTCATGTTTAATGCAGTGGTGGGAGCCTGTGTGCATGTACACTCAGTAAGGAAGTGACTAAAGTGTCCTTAAAGCTAACGTCATGTGTCTGTGGAGCAGCGCTTGTTGCTCGCTGAGGTCTATAGTACGGTCCAGTAGGTCCTCAAAATTAGATCGATGTGATTGAATGAGGTGAGAGATTACATCATTACGGAATGCAAGATCGCTTTTTCTCACATGCACACTCAGGGTAGTGCACCCCACCCCTCCTGCAGAATCACCCTCAACAGGAGTCTGTACGGTGGCGCAGCTCGTAGGCTTAGGCCTATCTTATGCTTGAGATGGTATTTAAAATAAGACAGAGATGTGACTGAACGAGGTAACAAATCAACATAACACTTGGCAATATTGCTTATTCGTACGTGTGCAGTGTGATTGATGCATCCCACCCATCTCGTAGGTCCGCGTTGAAGAGGTGTCTGTAGGGAAGTGCCCGCTGGCTCAGATCCACAGTATCGTCCAGCAGGTATTTAAAATGATTCAGTGATGATACAGAATGAGGTGTGAGATCACGTCATTATGCAGGACAATATTTTTTGTTCGCATCGCGTTTAATTGGAGGCCTTCTGCACCTAGGTTCTCTGCTTAACTTTTGCAAACACTGCATTTAGCAGAGGTCACAACTTGAATTCTGCTTTGGATTTATACTACAGACAGTGTTAAATCCAGCCTTGATTTATTAATCTGCATTATGGACAGCAGGGTTCATAACTTGAACAGAGAAAGAGAAATAGTGGGAGAGAGAAGAAGAGAGAGAGAGAGAAAGACAGAAAGAAAGACATTGAAAGTGTGTGAGAGAGAAAGTAATAGATGGAGCAGGAGAGATAATGTTGATACTGGAGAAAATTTCCGCAGCTCACCTTTTTACCACCAGTGTGTCCAACCGCGTGCCGGGTTATAGTGCACCCTCAAGTTTAGTGATCTGAAAGATAGTGTACAATTAGTAATTGCAGAGTACATAAAACTGCACATGTATATTTCTGCATTACACCTTTGCACACCCAGGCTACTGTATTACATTAACTCCCACTGCAAGGAGGTGTCTGTGCGCTCTTTTCTTCCCAGGGTGCTATACCCCATGCACTCCTACTGCAAAGCGGTGAGTTCTCATTACTGCGCACCCAGACTGCTACACCCCATCCACTCCCAGTGTCCAGAGGTGAGTGCCCGTTCCTGCGCACCCAGACTGTTGCAACCTATCTACTTCCACTGCCCGGAGGTGATTCTACATTCCTACGCACTCAAGTTGCTGCACACTATCCACTCTCCCCGCCCACAGGTGGCTTCTCGTTGCTTCAGAAACAAGCTTCTCTGCTTACCCTGTGCCACTGTTGTGTTTCAAAGAGGGTCCACCACGTGTCAAAGCAACCTTCTTAGGCGTTGTTACGATGGCCACGCTTCATCGCAGATTCCTCAAACGGGCGTTGGAGGTGTTGGGGGGGACGCCAATTTATGAAACACAACCTGTTAGATAAAAAGGAAGATACGATTGTCCGTCATTTGTTGATCAAAGGAGAGAGGAAGAGAGAGAGTGGGAGAGTGACTCTGAAAAGAATATTCGCAGCTCACCTTTCTGTCACCGGTGTGTCTTCCACCATGTGCCGGTACATAGTGCACCCTGAAGCTCCACATCTAAAAGATAGTAAAAGAAAGATGTTATGATTGGTTATTGCCACTATCCTAATGTGGAATAGAATAACAATGCCCTTTCCCACATTTTCCCTCCCCAATTAAAAATACAACCATTTGTAGGGTTCCAACTTGTTTAATGGGCTTCGATTTATGAACAGTTAGTAGAGTAATGTTTTCCATCTGGTTATAGAAAACAAGTGATGCGCAGTCATACACGTGGTTTCAATCATCACGCCCGTGTCTGGGCACGATAATTGAAACCTCATGTGCTATTGAAGTCTATTAAGCACAGCAAGCGCATAATAGATACCAATAGGCCATGGACGGGGCAATGCGCCCGCCTCTGGCCAATTGGGTGCAGTCTTTTAGAATAAGTAGCACGCAAAGGCCAATGGTTTAGCACAGGAGCAAACAGACAAACACGATCATGTGCGATTCGTAGGTTAGGTTAATATCCCAGTTTTTCACATAGAAAATGTCTTGTGCTGCGTGAGCAGTGCTGTGCAGTCCAACGAAGGCACGAACCGTACTGCGCACAGCAACGGAGGCACGAGTCCTAAATGAATTGAGAACGGAAAGGTTGTCAAAATAAGATGGTAAATTTAAGTGTACATAGTATAAAAAAATAAATACTCATTTACTTCGCTAAGCATGTAGGAGCGATGGACATTTGACCGACTATAAAAACTTTCCTGCTATTGGAAAAAAATATACAAATCCAATAAGAAAGGGTATGTAAGACTGCATACGCCTAAATTGCTGCGTTGCCTTTTTGTATCCAGTCTGGTGCATCGCATCTACTCCCTCCGGTGGGCACTCAGGCCTCACTGCTCACCTTTTTGTGGACAGAGCACCTTCTACATCATGCAGTCCCGCTCTGCCACCAAAAAGTCTCACATTTGGTGCTGAGTCTTGATATCTCTATGGCAAAGGAAAAAGTTATGCACCCATCATCATCACAGGTTGCTCACCCGCTCAGTCCTTGCGGTACCACTAACTCAGTGACCAAAGAGGCCATGCACGTGGTGGTGGGCCCCCCTGTCCTGTAGTTCGGGCCTACATGAGGTGTCCGAGCCACCAGGATGGGCCATCACAGTGCTTGCGATGGGAACAACTCTGAAATGGCCTAGAGCACATGTGCCCGGTCTTTTTTATTGGTAGGGTCACGTGTGTTGTGACCCCTGTGCTGGATGGGTGTGATGTGGGTGTATACCAGCCAGAAGGGAGTGTGTGTGTGCCGTTCTGACAACTAGACCTGGAACTAACAAATCACTACAATGAAAATCTGGGCCATGTAGCGTTGTTTTGTTTTCCTCTAAGTAACCAGAGTGGGCTGGCCTGACGTATGCCAGTGCTGCGCAAGGCTGTGAACAATGACTCCAGAGCTATGGGCGTGGCTTGCCGTGAGCTATATGAGACATCAACTGATACGGGTTTCTGTGTTGTAGTGCTCTGTCACCCAGGTCTTAAAATCAAATGTGTCATTATGTCTGTGAAGTCCCACAACATGGCCAACATGGACGGTACGGGGAATCACTGACCCTACATTCATCCATAGTTCCACACATAAAAGATGGTGGACATGACGCATTTCTGTGAATATGAATGTTTGTTGTACATTCAGTGGAGTGTTGTAGCTGTAGTAATTCAGGGCAATGAAAGCTTTAGTTTGCAGTTTTTGGCACATAAAGGGCAGCTAATATATATACTTGTGTGGTCATTTGGGTATACTGTCGAACTTGGTGCTGGAAATCAGTGTTCGAGCCTGAGAGTCGCGTCCATATCCTGCTATTGTAGACAAATCACATAATCTACCCATGCCTGATAATATACTGTAAATACGGTGCTCATGTAAATCGCTGACATAGTTTTGGGTCGACTTTGCGCTATATAAATATGCTACAAAAAAATAAACTCGAGCAATAGCACACACTTACAAATGTACTATACACTTTGCTTGCAGTAATGTAATGATCTACTTTCTACGTTTGTATTTGTAGAATGAGCAGGAGAGTTGTATAACCGAAGTTTTTGTTACTGCCAGAGGTAAGCTGGTTGCATATAATGTGTACAGCACAGTATAATGTGGTAGGCCCCAGAGGCAGCATTTTACAAACATAATGAATACATAGAGACAGATAGATAGTTGAAGTGGGTACAGGCATATGCGCTCAACTCCATTTTATTACGTTGCTGTTGGTAACAAGTACAATAGTAATCATCATATCATACACAGAAATTCCATCATGAACGGTTTATGACTTCGGCTGCACAAAGGTAGGAGCACTACATGTGAAATAATAACCAGAAGATTCTATTGTAAAGGGTTCATGAGTTGTGGTGCACTGAGGTAGGGGTGGTTTTTGTGGAGCCTGCGATGATGCGTGGTCCAGGCAGACCACACTAGTAACAATGTTTTTTGAATTTTGCCGTAATAAGGCCATGTGGCGATTATTTATGGTGTAGTAAGTTAGTGGTACGTCTGGTGATCATCGTGTGCTGGTGATGCGTGGTCCGAACGGGCTGCTCTGGAAGCATTGTCTGTTGCCTACTGGACTGCATCATCTGTAATCATGATTCAAATAAAAGACGAAACATATATGGAAAACTTTTTCGAAATGCGTAGGTTTCAGGGACATTATAGTTCAAATTGTGACTGTGCTGTCCGGAGTGTAGACTGCCGTTCAGTATTTCTTAGGACTTGCAGGGTGAATTTTATTATTGAACTAAACCTATAACTGATGTAAAAGAAGTTCTTGAAGGAAGGATACTAAAGGGATATTGTGTAGGTTGAGGGACGTTATACTTGGTTTGGTACTGCACTCTGCAAATAATGAATAAAGAGTCTATTTAATTGTGAGCTCTGATGACTGCAGTGTAGGCAGGATGCAGCGGTTGGTAAGAGCCCACAGCCAGGTGGCGTTGAGTAGAGCTGCACAGTATTGTTAAGTTAGCGTGTCTGCAACCTTACTAAGTGGTGCACTGAGTAAGTGGCACCGGAAGCAACAATGTCCTGTGGAGCCTGCGATGATGCGTGCTCCAGCCAAGCCGCAGTGGTAGCAATGTCTTTTACCTACTGAATTCTGCCTTAATAAGGCTACATGGCGATGATTTATGGTGCACTGAGTTAGTAGTACCTCTGGCGCTTAGC
This sequence comes from Lissotriton vulgaris, assembly GCF_964263255.1. Lineage (NCBI taxonomy): Eukaryota > Metazoa > Chordata > Amphibia > Caudata > Salamandridae > Lissotriton > Lissotriton vulgaris. The sequence goes on from NC_141687.1 coordinate 1,592,170,008, forward strand.
GTATACGTACCCTGCGATGATGCATGGTCGGGGGGCGCAGTACTTGGACTAATGTCTTTTGTCTATTGAATTCTGCATCAATTCAATTTAAAAGTGATAGTATGCATCATTGGTGACATAAAACTGTTCACTCTTCTTTGCAATGATTTATGGTGCACTGAGTTAGTAGTATCTTTGGCGCTGAGCTTGTACATACCCTGCGATAATGCGTGGTCCAGGGGGGGCCGCATTCGGACCAATGTCTTTTGTCTGTTGAATTCTACCTCAATAGGGCCATGTGGCCATGGCTTATGGTGCACTGAGTTCGTAGTACCTTTGGCACTGATCGTGTACGTAATCTGCGATGATGCGTGGTTCGGGGGGGCAGCACTGGTAGCAATGTTTTTTGACTAGTAAATTCTGTCTTAATAAGGCCACGTGGAGATGACTTGTGGTGCAGTGAGTTAGCGGTACCTGAAGAACTCAGCGTGTGCGTACCCTGTGATGATTCGTGGTTTGGGCGGGTTGCACTGGTACAATGTCTCTTGCCTACTGGAATGCATCATGTGCAATCGCCATTCCACCTGAATCGTGAGCCCTCACATTGTAGATCGAAGGCAGTAGTCAGCACAGACATTGAGGAATGTTTTTGTCACATCCTTTAACAGGGGGGACATAGAGTACAATTGTCTCTGCCTTAAATAAAGCAAGGCTGAATTTCATGCTGTCCGTAGTGTAGATCCAAACCTGAATTCGAATTGTAGAAACCTACTGTCCGCAGTGTACATCGAAGGCAGTAGTCAGCACAGATATTGACAAATGTTTTTTGTCACTTATTTTAACAAAATCTGAAGACATACAGTACAATTGCCACTGCATTAAATAAATCAAGGCTGAATTCCCTACTGTCCGTAGTGTAGATGCAAAGCTGAATTCAAGTTGTGAACCCTGCTGTCCACAGTGTAGATCGAAGGCAGTAGTCAACACAGACATCGAGGAATGCTTTTTGTCACATCCTTTAATAGAATCTGAAGACATAGAGTACAATTGTCTCTGCCTTAAATAAAGAAGGCTAAATTCAATGTTGTCCGTAGTGTAGATACAAAGCTGAATTCAAGTTGTGAACCCTGCTGGCCCCAGTGCAGATCGAAGGCAGTAGTCAGGACAGACACAGAGGAATGCTTTTTGTCAGATCCTTTAGCAAAATCTGAAGACATATAGTACAATTGTCTCTGCATTTAATAAAGCAAGGCTTAATTTAATGTTGTCTGTTGTGTAGATCCAAATCTGAATTCAAGTTGTGAACCCTGCTGTCAACAGTGTAGATCGAAGGCAGTAGTCCACACAGACATCGAGGAATGCTTTTTTGTCACATCCGTTAACAAAATCTGAGGACATAGAGTACAATTGTCTCTGCCTTAAATAAAGTAAGGCATAATTCAATGTTGTCTGTAGAGTAGATTCAAATCTGAATTCAAGTTGTGAACCCTGCTGTCTGCAGTGTAGATCAAAGGCAGTAGTCGATACAGACATAAGTCTGCGGTGCTGTGGTTCTGAGTTCGCAATCGGCCTGTATCGAGTAGCCACATGCTCATGGCGGCATCCACATGGCAGGGTGAGGACCATCGATGTGGCAGTCTTTTGTCTTCGCACAAGTGAACCACACCCAAGGCGTAGCCTGTGTATTTATACTCTTATGCTGGAGTTACATATGTTGGACATGCCCACTCTGCTTCTGCTTCAAAGGCGAGAACAATACAGCTACATGACCGAGATATTCCCCAGTGTCTGAGATAATATGGTTGTGTCCACTGTGCAGTACACTACACGTATCAATACTATATCTTCACATGCAAAAGTTTTTGGTTTGTATAGTGAGTCGTGTATAATATATCACCGGTATTCTTGCCATTGTGTGAATTATTGTTGATGTGCGAGTTCCCTCCCTTATAAATAGTTGGTTGCCACATCTCTGAACATTCAGATAGTGTGCTATTGAGGGATATATTATTTTGGGAAGGTTTGTTGTCCTGTTTTGCACTGCCTCTGAGGTAGTAGAGGTGGAGGGGTCAGGAGGGGTGGTTGTAGTGGTGGTGGTGCTGGGTGTTGTGATTTTGTTGGGTGTCGGAGGTGCATAATTAGTACTTCGATCACATATTCGTCTTTAAATATGGGTGTGAGTTGGATGTAATTCACGCAGTACATAGTCGACCTCCTTACACTAGTTAAATGTTGATGTTAATTTGTTAGTGATAAGTGGAACTATCGCCTGTTTTTTTAGGTAGCATTACAAATTTGGCTTGTTGTTGGAAATATGGGGATGTGGTGTTTTTTTCATGTTTTTTCTACGGGAACGCCTAGTTTGTATATCATTAATGTTAGTTGTGGTTCTGGTTTGTGGGGATTTGATTGGATGAAGGAATTCAGTGAAGAGTGGTAATGTTTGCAGTTTTTACTAGATTGTTAATAGGATGATAATTAAAAAAGATAGAAAAAACAGATATGCTTAATGAACAATATTTAAAAACCTTTGAAATTCACTGAAAAAACAATAGGTTACAGGTATGTTATAGTTAGGAATTATCATTTAAAAAACCTTTAAAATTCACTGAAAAAAACGTAGGTTTCAGGTATGTTAAATAAAATGCATAAATGAGTAAACGTGCCCAGAAACTTGTGTATAACACCCATACAGCCTTAAGGGGAACATACTATATATGAACATATGGAGCCCATCACTATTTGCTGTCGCTAATGAATAAAAACATCTAATATGTACACTATATAAAACACTCGACTTTGCTTCATATCATGCAAATATTTGCCATTATGCAACCTTTATCCCAATTAATTTTGCCACTCTACTTGGCTGTTAATTGGTATGCTGCCCTTTGACGTCATCTATGGAAAGCGCATTTCTGACTGTTTGCTGCTGATATTTGCAATACAACAGGAATTCCTGACGTCTAACACGATCGCTCACGCTCTACAGGACTCCACTAAAATTAGTTGAAATAACATGACATGAATGTCAGCATGCAGGCGCGTGACTATATGAAATGCGAGACTACAAAGCCCACAATTCATCATGGCGGTATTTCAAACAAGGCAGAAGTAGATGCGCAAATTGTTCATCGGAAAGTCAATGTTCTCACTGTAGTATACCAGGGCCAGAGAGCAAAAAACGAATAATACAGCACAATATAAATATTGTCTCTGAAGGCACAAGTTAACCTATTTAGAATGTCAAGCAACGTCGAGTGAAAATATAAACCTAGCTAAACTTCTAGGTGGAGGGGGGCCGATCAGTGAAAGGTTCCAATTATGCACTTAAAAAACCATAGGTTTCAGGCCTTATATAGTTAGGAATTAGCATTTTAAAAACCTTGCAAATTCACTTAAAAAACCATAGGTTTCAGGCCTTATATAGTTAGGAATTAGCATTTAAAAAACCATTGAAATTGCTCCTATATAGTTAGTTGTACTAACTATATTTCGCGCACCCGCAATCCACTGCTGATGATATCACATATTACATCATTCATGACATGGTCAGTGACATCACTGATGACATCACTGATTACATCTCAAATGACATCACTGATGACATCACTGATGACATCTCATTTGACATCACTGATGACATCACTGATGACATCATCCAGTGACTGTGTGTTTCTGTAAAGTTTAAATATGTTTTACATATTGAAGAATGAGTGGATGTATAAGTGTCTGGATGAAGGATTTAGTAGGTGCGTGACTGACTGTATGAGTGAGTGATTAAATGTGTCTTACTAAATGCATGGGTTAGTGACTAAACTGTCTGAATGTGTGCATCAGTATGTCTGTTGTTGTGTAAGCTACAGCATGTGTTGATCAGAAGCTATATGAGTGGCTATATGGGTTATTGATTGGTTGCCCAAGTATTTGAATGGGAGACTGAGTGTGTGTGTGGGTGGCTGGGAGGTGTGTGACTCTGTGCATAAATGTGTGAGCAGTTGATTCACTAGGTGTATGAGTTCAAGAGTGCATGTGGAAACAGCTATATGGGCATTTGACTGTGTGCATGGGTGTGTTGGTGAGTGAATGGATATCTCAGTGCTACATGTGCAAGTAAGTACATATGTAAAACACAATGCATGTGAGAGTTGGCATATATAAATGACTATACATGAGAGCCAGTGAATGTGCGAGTGGCTATATGGATCATTGTGTACTTGTATCAGTGATTGTATAAGAGAGAAAGTATGTGTTAGTATATGTTTGAATAAGTAAGGTGTGTGTATAACTGTATAGTTGAGGAAATGGAAGTGTGATTGATTCTTTGCATGACTGACTAGGTGTGTGAGTAACTCCATGGATGAGTGGCAGTGTGTGAGTGTCTGTATAGGTGTATGAGTGCATATGATAGTGTTGTATTGATGAGTGACTGTGTGTATGAGTGATTCTATGGGTGAATGAGTGAATTTGTGTGTAGACCTAGGAATCAGTGAGTGTGTATGTAGTAACTGGTATTGGTGTGTCAATGGTTTCAAGAATGGTAGTCTGTATATAACACTGGGTGTATCAAAGTTTATATTAGAGTGTGAGAAGGTGCATCATATTATCACATGAATGATATCATCATTGATGTGATCAGTGATGTCAAATGAGATGTCATCAGTGATGTCATCTGTGATGTTATTTGAGATGTCATCAGTGATGTCATCAGTGATGTCACTGACCATGTCATGAATGATGTAATATGTGACATCATCAGCAGTGGATTGCGGGTGCGCAAAATATAGTTAGTACAACTAACTATATAGGAGCAATTTCAATGGTTTTTTAAATGCTAATTCCTATCTATATAAGGCCTGAAACCTATGGTTTTTTAAGTGAATGTGCAAGGTTTTTAAAATGCGAATTCCTAACTATATAAGGCCTGAAACCTATTGGTTCTTAAGTGAATTTGCAAGGTTTTTTAAATGCTAATTCCTAACTATGTAAGTCCTGAAACCTATGTTTTTTTAAGTGAATTTGCAAGGTTTTTTAAATGCTAATTCCTAACTATATAAGGCTTGAAACCTATGGTTTTTTCAGTGAATTTGCAAGGTTTTTTAAATGCTAATTCCTAACTATATCTGGCGTGAAACCTATATTTTTTTCAATAAATTTCGAAGGTTTTGTAAATGCTAATTCTATTAGCGGATAATGTTTATATATGTTATTATCCTTCCGGGACCACCTGAGCAGCCATCTTGTTTCTCAGGAGAAGTGAGGCACAAGAGAGCACAAAACAAGAGTGGAAAACGCAAAAAGGGGGCAGGGTTGAGACCCCCTAGCCCCCTAGCCCTTCTCAGGAGGTCCCAGAAGGACCACCAAGTGCAAAAAAAAGTTTGTTTTTTTTACATCACGGGGTGCGCGCACAATACGCGCACCCTACGCATACGGTGCGCATACCCCGCGATTTTTTTTTGCGTACGGTGAGCGCATATAGATATATAATTTGATCAAATTCAATTTTCTTAACAGCTACTGGAGGGATTTTCACCAAATATAGAAAAGGCACTACTGCATACCTGTCCCTACCATTTTTGCCAAGTTTGGTGTAATTCCGTTCAGCCGTTCGGGCTGTAGCCGTGTCTAAAGGTCCCATAGAAAATGTCATTTGAAAAATTTCAAATTAAATTTTCTCAAAAACTACTGGAGGGATTTTCACCAAACATAGCAAAGGCACATCTGCATAACAGGCCCTACCATTTTGCCAAGTTTGTTGTAATTCCATTCAGCCGTTCAGGCTGTAGCCGTGTCTAAAGGTCCCATAGAAAATGCCATTTGAAAAATTTCAAATTCAATTTTCTCAAGAACTACTGGAGGGATTTACACCAAACATACAAAACGCACTGCTGCATACTAGTCCCTACCATTTTGCCAAATCTGGTATATTTCCGTTCAACCGTTCGAGCTGTAGCCTTGTCAGAATGTCCCTATGGAAATTAACATGGGGAAAACACGTTTTGGGACCCCCCTTTTTTCTCGGCCCCCGCTTGACGAATCCCCCCGAAACTTTCAGGGAAAGAGCGGAGCGCAGTGAGGCAAATTTAAGTACAATTACAGGCAGGTCCCTCAATCGGCGCCAAAGTTATTCCCAATAGAATGTTCAGAATTTCCGATGGTTACTAGGTCCTAACTATATAAACCTACTGGCGTCCGCCAGTAACTAATATATATATATATATATATAAAAATATATATATATACATCGTCTTTTACGGCTTGTCACAATTGCCCTTCTCCGGAATATTTGAAGCAGGCACGGACCACGTTTCTGTGCAAAGTTCATTTATTTACTTTCCTTAATCAGCCATGACGCGTTTCGGTCCCTCCTGGACCTTGATCACATGACATATATATATATATATATATATATATATATATATATATATATATTTATATATATATATATATATATATATATATATATATATATATATATATATATATATATATATATATATATATATATATATGTGTGTATATATATATATATATATATATATATATATATATATATATATATATATATATATATATATATATATATATATATATATATATATATATATATATATATATTTATTACCTACTGGCGATAGCCAGTAGGTATATATAGTTAGGATTTTTTCCCTATGGGATTTCTGAAAATTCTATGTCTAATAACTTTGGCGTTTGTGGACGGAATTGGCTGAAATTTTCAGGAAAATGGCACATTTTGTTTCTGAGCAGCTCCTGTAAATTTGGGGGGGGTTCGTCAAGGGGGGGCCGAGAAAAAAGGGGGGTCCCAAAACGCGTTTTTCCCATGTTAATTTCCATAGGGCGGTTGGACTCACTTTTAGCCCGAACGGCTGAATGGATTTCCACGAAACTTGGCAAAATTTTAGGGACTGTTAGCCTGATGTGCCTTTGCTAGGTCTCAATATATGTGCTTCAGTGAATTTTGAGAAATTAACGTTTAAATCAAGATATATATCTGTAACAGCGATCCGGTTCGTGTACTTTTCGCTTATCGGAACTTTGCGAAGCGAAGCTGATTGGCTCTCCGGTGTCTGTCAACATTCTAAACAGTCCGGTGCGGCCGCCATCTTGTCTCTCGGTAGGATCGAGAGACAAGAGGAGGCCAAAACAAAGGAGGAAATGAAGGAAAGGGGGCAAGGTAGACCCCTTCTGACCCCCTAGGATTGATGAGGGGATATTATAGAGCCACGCTGGGCCCAAAAAAAAAAAAAAAAAAATCCGTTTTTTTCGCCGTAGAGACGCGTCTTGGTACGCGAACCGGGCAGCTAACCGGGAAGCTAACCGGCAGTGTAACGGGAGTCTGACGAGTAGCTGATTGGCTGTCAACATTGTAAACAGTCCGGAGCGGCCGCCATCTTGTCTCTCGGTAGGATCGAGAGACAAGAGGAGGCCAAAACAAAGGGGGAAATGAAGGAAAGAGGGCAAGGTACACCCCTTCTGACCCCCTAGGATTGATGAGGGGGATATTATAAAGCCACGCGGGGCCCAAAAAGAAAAAAAAAAAAATCCGATTTTTTCGCCGTAGAGACGCGTCATGGTACGCGAACCGGGCAGCTAACCGGGAAGCTAACCGGCAGTGTAACGGGAGTCTGAGGAGAAGCTGATTGGCTGTTATCATTGTAAACAGTCTGGAGCAGCCGCCATCTTGTCTCTCTGTGGGATCGAGAGACAAGAGGTGGAAAAAAAAAAGGTGTAAATGAATGAAAGGGGTAAGGCAGACCCCTCCTGAACCCCTAGGATTGATGAGGGGGCTATTAAAGTTCCCTGGGGGGTGAAAAAAAAATTGCGATTTTTCGCGGTAAAGGTGCTTCCTGGTACGTTAACCGGGCAGCTAACCGGCAGCGTAACGGGAGTCCGACATATTGTGTTTTTTGAACGTTTGTGATATGTGCACTTGTGGATTTTGTCTAATTAAGGTTAAAAAAATATATATATATCTTTAAGCGTGTTCTGGCGCGCTTACGTTTTGGGTTTGGTTTGCGCTGCAGAGACGATACGTCACGGTTATGCGATGCATCATTAGGCGTCTCACGGGCTACGTGATACGTCACTTAATAAAGAATATATTTTACAGCTATAGATATTAGCTTTTAAAAAACCAATGAAATTCACAGAAAAAACCATAGGTTATAGACCATATATAGTTAGGAATTTGCATTTACAAAACCTTGAAAATTCACTGAAAAAACCATAGGTTATAGACCATATATAGTTAGGGATTAGCATTTAAAAAACCTTATTTTATTTGCACAAAACCATTGAAATTCCATATATAGTTAGTTGCACTAACTATATATCGCGGACCCGCAATCCACTGCTAATGATGTCACATATTACATCATTCATGACATGGTCAGTGACATCACTGATGACATCACTGATGACATCTCAAATGACATCACTGATGACATCACTGATGACACCTCAAATGACATCACTGATGACATCACTGACATCTCATTTGACATTACTGATTACATCACTGATGATATCATTTATGTGATAATACATCTTCAGACTCTAATATAACCTTAGATACACTCAGTGTAAACAGGCACTCACAGACTGTCACACATCCATGGAGTTACCCACACACCTAGTCAGTCATGCAAAGAATCAATCACACCTCCATTTCCTCAACTATACAGTTATACACACCTTACTTATTCAAACATATACTAACACATATTTACTCTCTTATACAATCCTTGATACAAGTTCACAATGATTCATACAGCCACTCTCACATTCACTGGCTCTTATGTTCAGTTATTTATATATGTCAACTCTCTCATGGAGTGTGTTTTACATATGTACTTACTTTGACATGTAGAACTGAGATATCCATTCACTCACCAATATACTCATGCACACAGTCAACTGTCCATACAGCTGTTTCTACATGCACTTTTGAACCCATACACCTAGGGAATCAACTGCTCACACATCTATGCACAGAGTTATAATCTCACACATCTATGCACAGAGTTATACACCTCCCAGCCACCCACACACATACTCAGTCTCCCATACAAATACTTGGGCAACCATTCAATAACCCATATAGTTACTGATATAGCTACTGATTTAAACATGCAGCAGTTTACAGAAGAACATAAATAATGATTGCCAAATTAAGACACTTTAATCACTAACCCATGCACTCAGTGAGACACATTTAATCATTCTCTCATACAGTCAGTCATGCACCTACTAAATCCTTCATCCAGACACTTATACATCCACTCATTCTTCAATATGTAAGACATATTTTAACTTTACAGAAACATACAGTCACTGGGTGTTGTCATCAGTGATGTCATCAGTGATGTCATTTGAGATGTCATCAGTGATGTCATCAGTGATGTCACTGGCCATGTCATGAATGATGTAATATGTGACATCATTAACAGTGGATTGCGGGTCCGCGATATATAGTTAGTGCAACTAACTATATATGGAATTTCAATGGTTTTGTGCAAATAAAATAAGGTTTTTTAAATGCTAATCCCTAACTATATATGGTCTATAACCTATGGTTTTTTCAGTGAATATATATATATATATATGTATGTATGTATATATATATATATATATATATATATATATATATATATATATATATATATATATATATATATATATATATATATATATATATATATATATATTAACGAGCAAATGTCCCAAGATGAGAGGAGCAACAATAGCTGGTGCTGGCGGCAAGGTTCAGGACACCCTTGCAGTTAATGTTTACAGCAAACACTCTCCAGAAGAGAAAACGCCGCACACTACTTCGATAGTTGAATCAGTGGTTTATTTTCTGTAGGTTCCCCACCTACGCGTTTCGGACATCAAGCTGTCCCTGATCACGGTAACAAACATTTGTCCATCATTACTGTTTACCTTAAATAACTGTAGACACCACTTGGCTGTTAAGATGCATTGTGGGCTCAGTAGTTTTTTTGATCAAAATTATTCCAAACAGTGCACTGTGAATAGCCGGATCGCAGCATTTCCGTGGCACAATTAGAGCTATTTAATTGTATTTGAAGGATGGTCTTAGTTGCACATAATGTTTGTCCAGTGGACATTGTATGATTACATTACTGAGTCTGCTCATGCTGACTGGCGCAAATTACCTGCCAGTCAGCATGAGCAGACTCAGTAATGTAATCATACAATGTCCACTGGACAAACATTATGCGCAACTAAGACTAAGACTACGCTCTCCGGGGCACTCACCGGGGCGCGCCCCGGGAGCGCTCCAGGGTAAAAAAAAATTAAAAAAAATTGTTTAAAATACAAATAAAATATAGGATTCATTAATTTTGAAAAATATTACATTTCATAGCTATATACATTTGCTATTAACCAAATTTTGAACTTCAAAGAAAAAAACATAGGTTTGGGGGCTTATATATAGTTAGGAATTAGCATTTGAAAAACCTTTGAAATTCACTGAAAAAACCATAGGTTTCTCACCAGTTATAGTTAGGAATAGCATTTTAAAAACCTATTAAATTCACTGAAAAAACCATAGGTTTCACACAAGGTATAGTTAGCTGGAAATTTTACTGACATAAAACCATTGAAATTCCCACGTTATAGTTAGTTGGACTCACTATAGCTGATGACGTCACATATTACATCACTCATGACATGGTCAGTGACATCAGTGAATATATATATATAGATATATATATATATATATATATTTTTTTTTAACACTGACGAAGCCTGTGAAGGCGAAACGCGCCTGTTGGGGTGAGGGGGGTTTGGTGTAAATAAATCTTGAATTTGGATACCAGTGTGCCAGCCAATTTTTCCGAACTCGTGGATACAAGTAGGAACGTGCAGCGATATATATATATATCTATATATATCTATATATATCTCTATATATATATATATATATATATATATATATATATATATATATATCTCTCTCTATATATATATATATATATATATATATATATATATATATATATATATATATATATATATATATATATATATATATATATATATATATATATATATTCCACTGCTTGGCTCGCTTTCCCTTCGCTAGGTGCTCCTTAATTTTCGGTCGCGTTTCTCCTGCGGTTGAGCCAACCGCTGCAAATTATCACAGGATCTCCCCGGTCCCGGGGAGGAATGGAGTCGCTGAAAGACGGCACTGACACGCTTTGTTCAATGAAAGTGATTTATTTCATCAATCCGTGTGGGGGATTAAACAACAAAAAGAAACCAACGCGTTTCGACAGCGTCCGCTGTCTTGATCATTGAACAAAGCGTGTCAGTGCCGTCTTTCAGCGACTCCATTCCTCCCCGGGACCGGGGAGATCCTGTGATAATATATATATATATATATATATATATCCCGGGCGGGAGGCTTGCACTACCAACAAATGAAAAAGCTGGGCTAATATTTCACATGGACTAACTATGATTGACATTGCAGGCTAAAACAGGTTCGAAAAAGCAAACTGGAATTCTGTGCTTTGCGCTCACTGGAGAGCTTGCATTATGTAAATTAGATGCTGTGATCGGCGGAATCCATTGGAGGATATTATTTAAATGAGTATTAAGACTACGAGTCCCAGAATGCTGTCATCATTGAAGCCACACCAGAGGGCGTAACCTATTAAGGATTAAAAAGGTGTGACTCGCTTCATACTCATTTTTCTGCCTGTCTAAATATCGCATGGTGCCCGTGAGCAAGGAGCAGGCAGCTCCGAAACGCGTAGGGCTTTTGGATTGGATTGAGCTCAGAAACGTTCAGTTTTTATGAAATAAAGGAGGCTGTTGAGGGGCACAGAGTCTGCCTGTGTTTTTCAAGTGCAGCCTTGCTTGGGGGATAACTTTGTTTATATATATATATATATACTAGCAGCCCGTCCCGACGTTGTCCGGGTATGAATTGCTGCCGGCCAGTAGTATATTGTTTTGTAGTATTTCATTTTGATAGCATTTCTTATCTGTGACAGGCCTGTGAAATGCTCCGATTCACAGTGCGCTGCTGATTCACTTAAGAGTGCGTGTTCAGCAGTGTGTGAACTCGAGTTTCCCTACATTATTTTTCCTTGCAATATTATATAGCGCAAACTCGACAACATGGCATGAGCACAATTTACATTACAGAAGAGCACATTCATTTGTGGTAAGCACGGGGAGACAAAGCGATTTGCCTGGAATCACAGAACGTTGAGCTGATGACAAGATTCAAACGTAGCTCCCCAGCTCTAAAGTTCGCAATTCTAGAACTTGTGGTGTGTCTAAAAGTGTATGTCGGTGATGGCCATCAATGAGAGAGACCTGTGCATTTTTCAAATGGGTGGTGAAAAAAATATGAGTATGTTGCTCGAGATGTGGGCCGCCGTGCCACCAATGTACTTACCGGGGGAGGGTAAACACACATTATTCCGCAACTTTCTTTCTGCATACCATCACTCCGCATACTTTCATTACGAAAGACTCCGCAATGCCATTATAACGCATGGCATTACATTTTATATGCTTTTACAGTGCATACATTAACAACGAAATTCGTTGTAAATGCACAAATGGTAAAAGCATGTTTGGATAAGGTAAGTATGGGTATAGGGGTATATGTTTTAGGGTACTGAGGTATATGTTTTGGGATGATTGGACATTTTAAGGGTTCAGATATAGTTTTGGGTTATGGGGTACAGGGGTAGTTTTAGGGCTTAGGGATAGGTATGGGTTTTGGGGTACAGGGGTATTTTTAGGGTTCAGGGTTAGGTTTGAGTTTTGGGGTACAGGGGTATTTTTAGGGTTCAGGGCTAGGTTTGGTTTTTGGGGTACAGGGGTATTTTTAGGGTTCAGGGGTAGGTTTGGGTTTTGAGGTAGAGGGGTATTTATAGGGTTCAGAGCTGGGTTTGGGTTTTGGGGTACAGGGGTATTTATAGGGTTTAGGGATAGGTTTGGGTTTTGAGGTACAGGGTATATTTATAGGGTTAAGATGGGTTAGTGTTTAAGGGTGTTGGGGTATTTTAAGGAGTAAGGGTGGGTTATGATTATGGGGTGCAGGGGTATTTAAAGGGAGCAGGGTGGGATTAGTTTTTAGGGTGTAAAGGGTAATGAAATAAAATAATAAATAAAAATATTATAAATAATGCAATTTAAAAGAATAAATGTTTTAAATAAATAAAAAAATGTGTATATATATATATATATATGTTCAAACAAATGCCAAAAGCTTTAGGGACGCACACAGCACCAACTGACACCATCCGTTTTTTTTGGCAGGTAACTCACTTCTTTATTCAGGGTTTAAATGTCTCTGACCTGACGCGTTTCGAGAATACCATCTCATTTTCAAAGGTCTTGCTTTCACTCGCAGGCTGCATCAATCAAATATTTCACTCTGCGCATGCATGATTTATACTGCCCCTAACGGGCCTCTTCCTTCTAGCATGCTGGGTATAGTAGTCCCGTTTGATGCATTGAAAAATTAATCACATTAAGTAGGTCTGGGAGTCGTAGCAACAATATGCTGGCATAGATAAGCCTTCAGTGTTACCCCAAACAGGTCCGTGAGTTCGCTTTTGCCGGCAGTCGGTGTGCTGCATATAACATCAGAAAAGTTCCAAAAGCAGCCTCCATTTGGTTTGCAGGATGGTGCTGCCCCCCACGGTAATGGCAACCGTGTATTAAGTGTTCAAACAAATGCCAAAAGCTTTAGGGACGCACACAGCACCAACTGACACCATCCGGTTTTTTTGGCAGGTAACTCACTTCTTTATTCAGGGTTTAAATGTCTCTGACCTGACGCGTTTCGAGAATACCATCTCATTTTCAAAGGTCTTGCTTTCACTCGCAGGCTGCATCAATCAATTATTTCACTCTGCGCATGCATGATTTATACTGCCCCTAACGGGCCTCTTCCTTCTAGCATGCTGGGTATATTAGTCCCGTTTGATGCATTGAAAAATTAATCACCTTAAGTAGGTCTGGGAGTCGTAGCAACAATATGCTGGCATAGATAAGCCTTCAGTGTTACCCCAAACAGGTCCGTGAGTTCGCTTTTGCCGGCACTCGGTGTGCTGCATATAACATCAGAAAAGTTCCAAAAGCAGCCTCCATTTGGTTTGCAGGATGGTGCCGCCCCCCACGGTAATGGCAACCGTGTATTAAGTGTTCAAACAAATGCCAAAAGCTTTAGGGACGCCCACAGCACCAACTGACACAATCCAGTTTTTTTGGCAGGTAACTCACTTCTTTATTCAGGGTTTAAATGTCTCTGACCTGACGCGTTTCGAGAATACCATCTCATTTTCAAAGGTCTTGCTTTCACTCGCAGGCTGCATCAATCAATTATTTCACTCTGCGCATGCATGATTTATACTGCCCCTAACGGGCCTCTTCCTTCTAGCATGCTGGGTATAGTAGTCCCGTTTGATGCATTGAAAAATTAATCACCTTAAGTAGGTCTGGGAGTCGTAGCAACAATATGCTGGCATAGATAAGCCTTCAGTGTTACCCCAAACAGGTCCGTGAGTTCGCTTTTGCCGGCAGTCGGTGTGCTGCATATAACATCAGAAAAGTTCCAAAAGCAGCCTCCATTTGGTTTGCAGGATGGTGCCGCCCCCCACGGTAATGGCAACCGTGTATTAAGTGTTCAAACAAATGCCAAAAGCTTTAGGGACGCACACAGCACCAACTGACACCATCCGTTTTTTTTGGCAGGTAACTCACTTCTTTATTCAGGGTTTAAATGTCTCTGACCTGACGCGTTTCGAGAATACCATCTCATTTTCAAAGGTCTTGCTTTCACTCGCAGGCTGCATCAATCAATTATTTCACTCTGCGCATGCATGATTTATACTGCCCCTAACGGGCCTCTTCCTTCTAGCATGCTGGGTATAGTAGTCCCGTTTGATGCATTGAAAAATTAATCACCTTAAGTAGGTCTGGGAGTCGTAGCAACAATATGCTGGCATAGATAAGCCTTCAGTGTTACCCCAAACAGATCCGTGAGTTCGCTTTTGCCGGCAGTCGGTGTGCTGCATATAACATCAGAAAAGTTCCAAAAGCAGCCTCCATTTGGTTTGCAGGATGGTGCCGCCCCCCACGGTAAAGGCAACCGTGTATTAAGTGTTCAAACAAATGCCAAAAGCTTTAGGGACGCACACAGCACCAACTGACACCATCCGGTTTTTTTGGCAGGTAACTCACTTCTTTATTCAGGGTTTAAATGTCTCTGACCTGACGCGTTTCGAGAATACCATCTCATTTTCAAAGGTCTTGCTTTCACTCGCAGGCTGCATCAATCAATTATTTCACTCTGCGCATGCATGATTTATACTGCCCCTAACGGGCCTCTTCCTTCTAGCATGCTGGGTATAGTAGTCCCGTTTGATGCATTGAAAAATTAATCACCTTAAGTAGGTCTGGGAGTCGTAGCAACAATATGCTGGCATAGATAAGCCTTCAGTGTTACCCCAAACAGGTCCGTGAGTTCGCTTTTGCCGGCAGTCGGTGTGCTGCATATAACATCAGAAAAGTTCCAAAAGCAGCCTCCATTTGGTTTGCAGGATGGTGCCGCCCCCCACGGTAATGGCAACCGTGTATTAAGTGTTCAAACAAATGCCAAAAGCTTTAGGGACGCACACAGCACCAACTGACACCATCCGTTTTTTTTGGCAGGTAACTCACTTCTTTATTCAGGGTTTAAATGTCTCTGACCTGACGCGTTTCGAGAATACCATCTCATTTTCAAAGGTCTTGCTTTCACTCGCAGGCTGCATCAATCAATTATTTCACTCTGCGCATGCATGATTTATACTGCCCCTAACGGGCCTCTTCCTTCTAGCATGCTGGGTATAGTAGTCCCGTTTGATGCATTGAAAAATTAATCACCTTAAGTAGGTCTGGGAGTCGTAGCAACAATATGCTGGCATAGATAAGCCTTCAGTGTTACCCCAAACAGGTCCGTGAGTTCGCTTTTGCCGGCAGTCGGTGTGCTGCATATAACATCAGAAAAGTTCCAAAAGCAGCCTCCATTTGGTTTGCAGGATGGTGCCGCCCCCCACGGTAATGGCAACCGTGTATTAAGTGTTCAAACAAATGCCAAAAGCTTTAGGGACGCACACAGCACCAACTGACACCATCCGGTTTTTTTGGCAGGTAACTCACTTCTTTATTCAGGGTTTAAATGTCTCTGACCTGACGCGTTTCGAGAATACCATCTCATTTTCAAAGGTCTTGCTTTCACTCGCACACTGCATCAATCAATTATTTCACTCTGCGCATGCATGATTTATACTGCCCCTAACGGGCCTCTTCCTTCTAGCATGCTGGGTATAGTAGTCCCGTTTGATGCATTGAAAAATTAATCACCTTAAGTAGGTCTGGGAGTCGTAGCAACAATATGCTGGCATAGATAAGCCTTCAGTGTTACCCCAAACAGGTCCGTGAGTTCGCTTTTGCCGGCAGTCGGTGTGCTGCATATAACATCAGAAAGTTCCAAAAGCAGCCTCCATTTGGTTTGCAGGATGGTGCCGCCCCCCACGGTAATGGCAACCGTGTATTAAGTGTTCAAACAAATGCCAAAAGCTTTAGGGACGCACACAGCACCAACTGACACCATCCGGTTTTTTTGGCAGGTAACTCACTTCTTTATTCAGGGTTTAAATGTCTCTGACCTGACGCGTTTCGAGAATACCATCTCATTTTCAAAGGTCTTGCTTTCACTCGCAGGCTGCATCAATCAATTATTTCACTCTGCGCATGCATGATTTATACTGCCCCTAACGGGCCTCTTCCTTCTAGCATGCTGGGTATAGTAGTCCCGTTTGATGCATTGAAAAATTAATCACCTTAAGTAGGTCTGGGAGTCGTAGCAACAATATGCTGGCATAGATAAGCCTTCAGTGTTACCCCAAACAGGTCCGTGAGTTCGCTTTTGCCGGCAGTCGGTGTGCTGCATATAACATCAGAAAAGTTCCAAAAGCAGCCTCCATTTGGTTTGCAGGATGGTGCCGCCCCCCACGGTAATGGCAACCGTGTATTAAGTGTTCAAACAAATGCCAAAAGCTTTAGGGACGCACACAGCACCAACTGACACCATCCGGTTTTTTTGGCAGGTAACTCACTTCTTTATTCAGGGTTTAAATGTCTCTGACCTGACGCGTTTCGAGAATACCATCTCATTTTCAAAGGTCTTGCTTTCACTCAGTGATGTCATTTGAGATGTCATCAGTGATGTCATCAGTGATGTCATCAGTGATGTCACTGACCATGTCATGAATGATGTAATATGTGACATCATTAGCAGTGGATTGCGGGTCCGCGATATATAGTTAGTGCAACTAACTATATATGGAATTTCAATGGTTTTGTGCAAATAAAATAAGGTTTTTTAAATGCTAATCCCTAACTATATATGGTCTATAACCTATGGTTTTTTCAGTGAATTTTCAAGGTTTTGTAAATGCAAATTCCTAACTATATATGGTCTATAACCTATGGTTTTTTCTGTGAATTTCATTGGTTTTTTAAAAGCTAATATCTATAGCTGTAAAATATATTCTTTATTAAGTGACGTATCACGTAGCCCGTGAGACGCCTCATGATGCATCGCATAACCGTGACGTATCGTCTCTGCAGCGCAAACCAAACCCAAAACGTAAGCGCGCCAGAACACGCTTAAAGATATATATATATTTTTTAAACTTAATTAGACAAAATCCACACGTGCACATATCACAAACGTTCAAAAAACACAATATGTCGGACTCCCGTTACGCTGCCGGTTAGCTGCCCGGTTAACGTACCAGGAAGCATCTTTACCGCGAAAAATCGCAATTTTTTTTTTCTTTTGCCCCGCAGGGAACTTTAATAGCCCCCTCATCAATCCTAAGGGTTCAGGAGGGGTCTGCCTTACCCCTTTCATTCATTTACACCTTTTTTTTTCCACCTCTTGTCTCTCGATCCTACCGAGAGACAAGATGGCGGCCGCTCTGGACTGTTTACAATGTTGAGAGCCAATCAGCTACTCCTCAGGATTTTTTTTTTTTTGGGCCCCGCGTGGTTTTATAATATCCCCCTCATCAATCCTATGGGGTCAGAAGGGGTCTACCTTGCCCTCTTTTCTTCATTTCCCCCTTTGTTTTGGTCTCCTCTTGTCTCTTGATCCTACCGAGAGACAAGATGGCGGCCGCTCCGGACTGTTTACAATGTTGACAGCCAATCAGCTGCTCCTCAGACCCCCGTTACACTGCCGGTTAGCTTCCCGGTTAGCTGCCCGGTTAGCTGCCCGGTTCGCTTACCAAGACGCGTCTCTACGGCGAAAAAATCAGATTTTTTTTTTTTTTTGGGGCCCCGCGTGGCTCTATAATATCCCCCTCATCAATCCTAGGGGGTCAGAAGGGGTCTACCTTGCCCCCTTTCCTTCATTTCCCCCTTTGTTTTGGCCTCCTCTTGTCTCTCGATCCTACCGAGAGACAAGATGGCGGCCGCTCCGGACTGTTTAGAATGTTGACAGACACCGGAGGGCCAATCAGCTTCGCATCGCAAAGTTCCGATACGCGAAAAGTTCGCTAACCGGATCGCTGCCCGGAGCGCTGTTACAGATATATATCTTGATTTAAACGTTAATTTCTCAAAATCCACTGAAGCACATATATTGAGACCTAGCAAAGGCACATCGGGCTAACAGTCCCTACAATTTTGGCAAGTTTCGTGGAAATCCATTCAGCCGTTCGGGCTAAAAGTGAGTCCAACCGCCCTATGGAAATTAACATGGGAAAAACGCGTTTTGGGACCCCCCTTTTTTCTCGGCCCCCCCTTGACGAACCCCCCCAAATTTCCAGGAGCTGCTCAGAAACAAAATGTGCCATTTTCCTGAAAATTTCAGCCGATTCCGTCCACAAACGCCAAAGTTATTAGACATAGAATTTTCAGAAATGCCATAGGGAAAAAATCCTAACTATATATACCTACTGGCGACCGCCAGTAGGTAATATATATATATATATATACACATATATACAAACATATATTTGATGTTTTAATAATGTACTTTTACAATGTATATGACTTTACCACACATGTATTTGCGTTATAATGGCATGCGTGATAAAGTCATATGCATTGTAAAAGTTTTAGAAATGATGTCTTTGCGGAGTAATCGTCCCCTGTTATAAAAATTGTGGAGTGATGGTATGCGGAATATTGGTTTGCGGAATATCATCACATATTCTAGGGGAGGGATAGTCCCTTTCTTGCTATTTCTATGGAAGCGGGCATTGTGTCCGGATGTGCGTGGCACAAGGCCTGTGCGCAACAGAATTGGAAAATCTCCAGTGTGCGCTTCAGGCGTCACCGGAAGTTAAGGCGAGATTACATTTCCTGCACAATGGCCTGTGTTTGTGCTCCTTCCGGCCCTTGGGAATAGCGCCATGCCTGACATCCATACAGTAAAGCAGGTGCACGTTACTGGGAGCGCGGGGCAAGCACACCCGGAACTGGAATGTACAGAACCTGGAGGAAAAAAACAATGAAATATTGGGCACAACGCTCGCTTTTTTTCCCTGTAATCCCGCGTCCTGCACACTGCCACGCCCCCAGCACACGATATGAGACATGAAGGGCGGAACGTACCACACGCCCCCAGCGTTTGTCACGCCCCCAGCACACGCCCACAGCACAACACAGACA
The DNA here is from genome assembly GCF_964263255.1 of Lissotriton vulgaris. Taxonomy (NCBI): domain Eukaryota; kingdom Metazoa; phylum Chordata; class Amphibia; order Caudata; family Salamandridae; genus Lissotriton; species Lissotriton vulgaris. Next base: position 1,592,189,736 of record NC_141687.1, read on the forward strand.
TGCCCACAAGGGACTACTTTGCTGGCATGGCTCTTTTACCTTTTATATGTATATGGTGGGCGTCTGCATAGCCTATGTTCTTCTGCTGCAACTGCTCTTTCCAACGCTGTATTGGGTGTTGTGATTGGTGCTGTGGTTCCTGAGATTACCCGCCTCAAAAGTTTGGGCTCTCTCTTTATTATATTAGTATAGATATATATATATACATCCAAAACTCAGGTTAGCTCCAAAGAAGGAAAACCACAGGCAGGTAAATTCTTCAATTTATTCAGAGACCAAATTGCCAGCAGTTCGTAACGCAGACACAGATTCAGGAATTCACAGGTTGACAGACGCGTTTCGGGAACAGAGGTTCCCTTTCTCAATGGCTCCTTCTCTGTTTGACTTCAGACAGTATTTCCTGCACAACTTGTATACCCCGCCCGAGTGGGCGTGGCCAATGGCATTGTGGGTCCTGGAGTGCAGAGATAATGCCCTCCAGTGAGTCCATCCATAAAAGTCACAATAAAATTCATGAAACCCAAGTGGCGCGAAGCTGGGTCCCAAAACATAAACTGCCCCGCCTTGTAGTTGGAATCTTGAAGCACTGCCTCCCTCGAGCGCTGGCACCTTGTGGACGCCAGCATGAGTCCGCTTCAGCACGGCGGGTCTTCCTTCACGGCTGGGCTCAGCCGCTAAACATCCAAAACTCAGGTTAGCCCCAAAGAAGGAAAACCGCAGGCAGGTAAATTCTTCAATTTATTCAGAGACCAACTTGCCAGCAGTTCGTAACGCGGACACAGATTCAGGAATTCACAGGTTGCCAGACACGTTTCGGGAACAGAGGTTCCCTTTCTCAATGGCTCCTTCTCTGTTTGACTTCAGACGGTATTTCCTGCACAACTTGTATACCCCGCCCGAGTGGGCGTGGCCAATGGCATTGTGGGTCTCGTAGTGCAGGGATAATGCCCTCCAGTGAGTCCATCCATAAAAAAGTCACAATAAAATGCTGTGGTTCCTGAGATTACCCGCCTCAAAGGTTTGGGCTCTCTCTTTATTATATTAGTATGGATATATATATACATATTAGAAAGATTATAACCAAGCACTGGGACTTAATCAAATGTGACCCCATCATAGGAGAAAAAATTCCGCCCAAACCATCAATCACCTTTAGGAAAGCGTACTCAATGCAGGATGCCCTGGTTAAGTCCAGTCCTGAGGTGGTTACACACAAAAACTGGTTGGATAAAAGTAAAGGCTTCAGGAAATGTGCCAGCTGTATGGCCTGTCTCCATGGGGTTAACAAATCGGTATATACAGTTCCCTTTGCTGCTACTGCACGCAAGATTAATAAACAACTAACTTGCAAAAGTGAATACGTGGTGTATGTGCTGGAGTGTCCTTGTAGCCTGCGGTATATTGGTAGTACCAAACTGCAGGTTCATAAAAGGATACTCCAGCACATACGGGCCATTAACACCAATGACTCCGCGTATCCAGTAGCGCGCCATTTCAAAGAGTGCCATAATAACAACAGTGCACTACTGAAATACTATGCCATAGATTCTGTAGGTCCTTTGAGAAGAGGAGGTGATAGGGAGGGGACACTGAGAAAACTGGAGACAAGATATATCTTGGAGATGGACAGCAGATCTCCGGGAGGTCTTAACTCCACAGAGGATCTTTACACCTGCCTCTAAATCCCTCTTTGTCCAATGTATCCTCTTAAATAGCGATTACATCTCAGCTAGGATTCAATAGCTTACTGCTTGTATGTGTTAAAAAGAGGACAATAATCCTGTGCACTTATGGGGTCATATACTGTTCTAAAATCATATGCCCCAGTTCTGATATGCATTGTGGATAATACAGTTGTGTTTCATAGCCTAGGCTTAGGCTATGCGCTACATATAAATGAATGGCAGATCCATATATTTAAAAAAAAAGAGAAAAAGAGAAAAAATATTGAGATTCACTCATCACCTGTTCACTGTCACTAGTGTTGCAACATCACAAGGTCTATGGGTAGAACAGCCTAGTACATTCTACCGTAGTATTCATGGGGGAGGCTGCGATAAAGTATTTAAACAGATATTATCTCCTCCCCGTATTTGTTAATAATAGTAATAATAGACTCTCATTATTGTGCAATATATTTATTTCATATATATCTGGGAGTATTTTCTACTGTTATACTAATTGCATTCATGCAGTTGTATATTTTAAACACTTTTTCTATCCAGTCTGTATATATTTATTTGAATTTACTGTAAATATATTTATTGTTGATCATATTATATATTTTTATAAATGAAATTTAAATTTTAAGTTGAAGAATATATATATTATTATTTAATGTAAATACAGTGACATGTCTGGATGAAATTGCTTACACCCTGCTTTTTGCACATGTACAGCTATTTAAATGGGGATTACCCCGTGATTTTCGAAGTAGCTGTGCTAGAAGTTGTCTATGTCTATTACTTCTTGTGAATAGCATGTGATTTGTTGCAACCAATCACAATTCAAATTTAAATGCACTTGCACTTTACATTCTGCCTTCCCTCTCCATGCGTCATGTGACCAAGGCCTCGGTGTAGGCCGAAACGTTATACCGGGGTGTACCTTCCACTTGATTGAATAAATCACTGCTCACCTGCACTTGGGTCTCCTTCTCTTCTTCTGCGCCGCTGGTATCCGGAAATTGGGCTCTTGGCGAGAGAATGCTGAGATTGTGTTTATATATATATATATATATATATATGGCGGTGTGTGCGTGTAAGTACATATATCTGTGGGTGTGTTGGTAAGAGACTGCGTGTTTGAGTGACTGTATGGTTGAGAGAGTGGATGTGTGTGTAGACCTAGGAATTAGTGAGTGAGTATGTACTAATTTCTATTGGGGGTCTATGGTTTCGAGATCGGTACTGAATTTTGGAGTTATTTATGAAAGCTTATATTAGAGTGTGAGTAAGTGCTTCAGAGAATATGTGGATGATGTCACCAGTGATGTCATCAGTGATGTCACTGACCATGTCATGAGTGATGTAATATGTGATGTCATTAGCAGTGCACTGCGGAGGCACAAGTTATAGTTGGCTCAGCTAACTATAACAGATACATTTCTATGGTTTTGTATGAGTAAAATGTCAGCCTAACTACAACGTCTCTGTAAGCTTTGTTTTTTTTTCAGTGAATATATATTTTGTCTTTTAATTCATCTAGCCACCTCGCCCAACATCTCACCAACATTAAAAACCCTTCCTTTATTAACCTGTATCCTGATTCTTCACCGCTTAAAACCCTAACACCCTTTACATAATACCCTTACCTATCCCTGACCCCTAAGCACCCCTATTTAGTTTTAACTACATCCTAAACTTACCCTTCCATTAACCGTTTATTCTACCATGTACCTTTCCCCTTTCTTGAATCATAAAAACGCCTTACTATCCCTTACCCACCCCTTACTTCTACCTACCCGTAGCCTCTCCTGAACCCTATAAACCCCTTACTACCATGTATCTTTACCAATCCCTGATTCCTTAAAACTCCTTACACCTATTATATTCCATTAATTACTTTAAAAGCACACTTACTTGCCTGATAACTTCATGCATGGTAATTGCTGAACTGTAAATGTAACATGTGGTAATGCCAGCATTATAATTGCTGCATGCCACACAATCACTGTTAAATTGTTGAAGGTTCCCTATGGATACACATGCCGGCCCAGACAGAACTATGTAATCAGAAGGGTAACACCCCCATTGAAGTGAACACATTTACCTTCGGGAATATTCCAGAGCCTATATGGCTCTCCACTGCTTGTATTACAGAAAAGGCCATTGTAAGTCTGGCAGCCCAGTTTTAAAATGTACCTTTACATAACATCATTCATGGTGTGGTCTTTGGCCCAGCCCTTTCCATCAGTGGCTTTATTCAAGAAACCTCTTACAGTGATGGGCTGCAGACTTTGTTAATCAAGACTTGGTTCAGTCCAGTGGAGTATGTATCTCTCCTTAATGCTACTGGATGTGGGAGTGTATCCTTAAACCTTCACTCAAGTGCATTCATCGAATTGCATGAGGAACTTCTTTACAAAGATAGCCTTAACGGTGTGCTTCTACTTTTTCCCTTCTATGTTTCTTGCGACAATCTGCCTATTCTGAATCCATTCACACATGAAACCTGAACATATTGGATTTGATTAAGCTTTTTGAGTAAAGAAATCTACGGAACTGCATAATGTCTCTTTTCCGGGCATTCCATTTATTACACGATTGAACTTGAATAGTTTAACAATCTGATGTCCATTGTGAATGATAAAACAAAGCAAAATATGTAATTTATCACCTTCATTGTGCAAATAAAAGGATGATGGAAAACCATTTTCATCATCCTTCATAGGGAAAATAAAGATGCAGCTTAGGAAATGCATAAAGAGGGAGCTAGAATAGTTTAACAGAAGCTTGTTTCCTGAGAAACTTTGATGCAACGGTGTAAAACATAAATCAGTGCATGTTACATCTCTTCCCTCGCCCCAATCTAAAACACGCACACGAATAGCTCTTTATAATCTGAAATGCAGTGATGGTAAACGATGTTGTGATCCTGTCAGGATCCTTTTCGGATAAAAAGCATTATCTAAATGCAAATTAGTATTATAGATAATGAGTTTGCAATGGAAAAAAGAAATTGAAGCTGGTGAAAAAGAATGATAAGGTAATGATCTGAAACTGGGATAGCAGCATAGTAACGGCTCAGCAAAGGAGATGTTAAGAGCAGAACTCCAGTTGCAAGGTTATATCTAACTTGCTAGCTAGACCATGAAAAATAAAATGAAAAGATTTCGTATTATATAAATATATGCATAATATAGACCTATTGCATGTTAGAGATAATCCAAAGGTAATATGCCTTTATCACGTTTGATAGTTCTTATGCCTGGGTTGTTTCTGCACGTGGACTTCATTTTATGGGCTTAAATAGTTTTAAGTTCTCTAAAAACGATACCTAAAATAAAGAACAATTAAAAATATGAATATATTCTTTGGGACGCCTTCATACACCTAGGTAATGCCTTTGTGTTTTCATTGTGCAACAACCTAGTTGTTTTTTATGAAAGGGACAAATACCATGTCATTGAGCCTGTCATGCTGAAAAATGTGTAAACAGAATTGCCATTTTGTTGAACTATCAAATTTTTATATATTGCCAGAGTTTAATTACCTTACGAGAAAACAGATTGTTATTTATTTTGTATTCATCATACAGCAGCCGTCAGAGGGTGGTTATCATTGACTTTTGAGCTTATGCTCTTGTGTATTTAATGGGAGATGAATATGTCTGTAGTTATACTTTGTCAGAGGTAGATAGTAGCATTCCGCCTTCAAGATACCTTTGCCCAGTAACAATTATAATGTTGGTGCTGAGGCAGTTATACTGCCAATCAAATGGCACTTTACCTGCTGCCACCCCTGCCAGCACCCACTAAACACCTACAACCTAAGAATCCTGCTGTGGTATTCTCAGCCCAACTTTCACATTGCCGGGGTGGGGGAGGAAGTTTGAGTGAGGTAGCGGTGGATCTTTAAAGTTCTGACAGCTTGATACTCCCTGCCCCCATTCCCGATTCCTGGAGCTTTGGTGATCCCCGGGATTTTCATTAGCCTTTGAGAGTCAACTCTGAGAACTCCACACTATAAGGTGGCAGTATTTTTAATGAATCATTATCTCAGACAAGAGGGGAATCAGATGAGTTCCTTCATCAGTACAGTGAGCAGGCACAGTCCGGGGTTCCCAGGTTCATAAAGAAAGTTAATCCTAATGATTACAATGAGAATCTGGAGCCACTATGCAGTGAAGGATCTCCAAGCGTCATCTACCAGTGCCATGTAAACACAGTGATGTGGGCATGAGAATTCCCCAAGTGGAAATCTCCAACAGATATGGGTTGCACATGGTTGTTTGGCAGAAAAAGAAGATCAGCATGGCAGAGGTAGAAACATAATGTTGATATCTACCACCTGCACTAATTTTCCCACTGTGTAGCAGCTACTTCTATATTTTACGTACACTTTTACAAGGCTGTGATGAGAAAATGGAAGCCAACGGATGGGCATATCCCCATTCCAAATGGCAGCTGTGGCTTTGCGCATGTTTAAATACAGGCTGTTAATAATTAAGTTGCTGTCTAGACCCAGTAGACAGAATGTAGTACCAGGACATTGTTTTCTATTGAAGACCTTTCATTTGCTGCTGAATTTTAAATGTCTTAATGTGAGATATATTTAGCCACCTACACGCCAATAGAGATCATTTCATTAGTGAAGTTAAGAAAATATCAATGTGATGATTCAGCAAAGTAATATGGGAAATCAAGTACTGCAGGAATGAAGACCATAATTCTGAGGTAGACTGAGTGTGTACACTAAGTAACAGTTCCTTGAGGAGGAAAACAGAGTTTAAACACGTTTTAGTTTCTATTGCAGCCACAAAGATCCTGATGTGCATTTCAGGTAGAACATATGTCTTTTGTAGTGTTGCCATCCCTTTACCTGTCTTGAAAACAAGGGTGTCTTCGTGCTCATTTGCTGTGATTGCTTCTGATCAAGTACCTTGCTTTTTTCCACCAAGCGATCTGTGTACCCCCCATTTGCGACTTCAGTCTGTCCCACTTAATGCATTAATCTTCGATACATGGGTGCTTCTCTAGTTGGATTGCCTTATACATGGGTCTTTATTCTACTGATTAGTTTGCTCCTTTCTAGAAGGGGATTTATTACTTATGCAATAATGTTTGTAACATATCCTAGATGCCTTTTCCCTACCCATCCACTACTTATAGCTAACTCCCTAGAACAGTGACGTATGTGCTTCGGTGTGGGTGATAGAACGCATGATGTAGAATGTTCGGTTAACAGTTACAAGCTGAGGAATAAAGATTTGTAATACCAAGCTCCATGTGTGGTGTGATCTTTTGCATGTACCCGGGTTGGGGGGATGCTACAACTGGCGACAAGATAGGGAGTTATGTAAAGTTTGCAACACGAAAAAACAAGAGTGGTCTCCTGGACATTGCTCATGAGTACTACGTGTGCCTCAGTCAAAGTGAAAATCCACAGTTGGCATATGTGTAGGGCAGCGATACCCGAGTGCAGGAAAGCAGTAAGTAAAAGCGCAAATATTTCTGATGCAAAGAATCCGCTAAAGGCAGTGGAAACCAGGTACAGTGCAAAGAGGTGAGAAGGGTGCAGAACAAACAAAACCACTACTCACTGCCAAAGAAGAAGACAGTGCATTACAACCAGAGAGCAGAGTCCTGACCTAAATGTATGTACACTGGACAAAGGTACTGGTCCAAGCAAACTGCAGATGCTGCAGGAGCATGCTCCGTTCCAAGCAGCTGAATGTTTCACAGGTTTTGATGCTGCTTCATTCCTCAAACCAAAGTCTCCCTTTGAGTAACACCAAAAAACTGAATATTTGGTGATAGATGGACTGCCTGGATTGAAACTTTTGATGGTTTCATTAATGTGCTGGAAGAAGTAAATGACAAAAAGACCATTAAGTATCTGAAGAATTTAGCAGGTGAAGGAGTAAAAGAAGTGAGACAGGAAATGCCACCCCGTGGTGAAATAACGTTCTGTCAAATCAAAGAAGTGCTGAACACCAAGTTCAATCCAATATCAAATGTCAGCTACGAAAGGTATATATTCACCCGAGAAAGGCAGAAAGCTGGTGAAATATTGGATGAGTTGTAGAAAAACTTTGTTCGCTCGTCAACAATGCAAGTTCAACGAGTTCAATGATGAAGAGACTATGCATCTCATTGTAAAAGATGGTTGTCTCTTTGATTCCTTAAGATGACGACTGCTGAAAGAGACACTCAGATTGGAGTGAGTACTCATGGCTGCCAGAGTGGGAGAAAAAGCTTACAGACAAGCAGATAACATCGAGGCTGGAATGCCCCAAAATGAATCAGTGCTGAGTGTGAAAAGTAAGTCAAATCACAAGGGAGAAGGCCATAAAGTAATGTTTTTGAAGAAAAAGAAGATAGGTTACCTTTCTGCATGAAGGTAAATGTCCAGCCATTGGATAGGAAAGAGAACCTTTTTGTGATGGTTAGCAAAGCAAGGGAAAGATCAAGTGTGTCACGTTCAGAAAAGAAAATGAAGAAAAAATCAGTTGAGTCACATCGAGAAAACAAAATGGATGCCAGAAAACTCCAGAGATGTTCAAACCAAGCCCACAGGGCCAACCAGCAACATCAGTTGAGGCAAGTAGAAATAGAACCATGTTGATTGTCATCAAATTTCTCGTCTGAATGTTTGTCACTGTCATTGTCAAGCAACATCAGAAAGGTGGGTGTGCGATGTCAATGTTGACTGCTAGTTGATGTGCGCATGGAGGATCATCTTCTTGCAAGAAAGAATGATGGTCAAAACTAGGTCGGCTAGTGAAAGTGTGAAATTCATTTGGACACTGCACCAAAATCACACTGAAAGTGAATGGGTGCTCCATACCTGTTATCATAGACAGTGGCGTGTCGATAAACATTATGTCAGCGGAAAAATACAATGAACATTCTCTAGTGCCCCATTTAACCCCGTTGAAAATCAAAGTGATCAAGTGGGCTGCTTCAATGCCACTGCAAAGTCAAGGTTCACTCAAAGCAACTGTGAAGCAAAAGAAAATGAAAGTACAAGCACACATTTGTGTCCTGCAAGGCACTTTTTTGAGTCCATGTTTACTCAGCTTCAGTTCTGCTGTTATGGGGCTGATGTCTGTAAACTACAATATAAATGCCTATCATGAGATAGTGACTCAGTTTCCATCCTTGTTTCATGGATTAGTAAGACTTAAGAAAATGAAAGTGCAACTTCTCAGAAATGGGGACATCTGTTCTGTTGCTCAACGACATAGTTGAACTGCATTTCATTTACAAGAAACTGTTGAGAAAAGACTTGCACTAATAAGGCATGACATTAGTGAGTGATCCACTTGTCCAACACCATGAGTATCATCCATAGTGGTAGTGACAAAGGACAGTGAAGGAGCTGTGCGCATCTGCATTGATTTGCATCCAGTGACCATGGCAATTGAAAGAGAGAGATATACAGGGCCATACCTTGCTGACATGATTATGCAGATGAATGGAGCTAAAGTCTTCTCTCACATTGATTTGAACAAAGGGTATCAACAACTCAAACTGGAAGAAAAGTGCAGGTACATTAATACCTTTTTGACTCATGTTGGTTTACTTAGATATACAAGGCAATTTTCAGTGTCATCAGTTGCAGAACTCTTCTATGATGCCATTCATCTCATAATACAGCCATTCACAAATGCTTCCAATGACAGTGATGACATACTCGTTTTTGAGGCCACATGAAAGAAACTTGATAAAGCTCTTACACACGTGTATCATATACTTGCCGATGCAGGTGTCACTTTAAATGTGGCAAAGTGTGAGTTTTATAAAACCAGGGACAAGTTCCTTGGTCATATCTTTTCTGATAGGAGAAGTGACTCCTGAGCCAAATAGTCATCCACTTCTCCCTCACAAGATATAACTATGCTGCTACCCTTCCTTGGTGTGGCCAATTACTGTTCAATGTATATGCATGACTTTGCCACCTTGATTGCCCCATTGAGATACTTAACAAAATTAAATATTCCATTTCAGTGGTCACATGAATGTGGAAAGGGGCGACCGCTCGGTCCCCCCGAACGTATGGTGGAGTACCCCGATCCCCCCGGGAAGCCATTTTTGGGCGGGAGGCGAGTCTCGGCTGGTATGCCCGAAGCGGCGTAGCCGGGGGCGCGCCTTTTTCCCGCCCAAGGAGGGGTTGTCCTAGACACCTACACCGTTGGCCACGCCCTGGAGGCGGATTGGAGGAGGGTCCACGCCCGCCCGAGGGAGGAAAAGAGGAGCGACGATCCAAGGAAGCATCCTCTTGTTCTTGTGCTCAGAAGCTGCACCTCCCCGTTGCACGTGAGCTCGAGACAGAACAAGGAGCCAATTTTGAGAATTTGTAATTCTTGTGTTTTCTCTTCTAGCGCTTCGAACTCTGGTTCCAGGATCTTTCGGTCGAATATCGCAAGAGAATGCCGGGCAAAAAGGTCGGAAAGAAGGTTAGCACCGACCAAATGCTCCGTATGCTGGTGAAGGACATGGCGGACATGAAGAAGCAGATGGCGGCCATGAACGGTACGGGCCGGCCTAAGAAAGTCATCGGACCAGCATTGCCGGGGGTAGTCCCTGCCGGGAGAGGTAAAAGGGCCAGAAACAGGGCGGCAGGGGGTGAGGCTCCGGTTCCCGAGTCACCTCCGGCGAGACCGGTCAGGCCAGTAGAGGCCCCAGTTCCGATTCCGGATGTAGGACAGCCAATCCCGGTCGTAGTTACACCTGTGAACGAGGGGGATATGCCACCCGAGTTGGCCGCACAGTTGGCGGCGTGGTTGGGCAAGAATAATGAGGGTGCCATAGCTCCAGGGGATACGGCCGAAGAGGCCAAACTAATAATGAAGCAGTTGCGGCAGTCTCGAGATGCTGCGAAGGCACCTTGTCCTTTTGTTCCTCCTCAGGGTCCCGCGGAACAGCCGTCTTCGGGCGTTGGAACAGCGGCAGCAGCGAGTCCAGCTACTGATTCGGGTAAGAAGCCGTTGCCAATGGCTGGGGAGGGGTCGGTACCCTCAAGAAGGGAAAAGGTGGTACAACATATCCCGTTGGCCACAAAGGAAATGATATGGGCGGATAAATATGTGAATATATTTTCGCTATTAACTGATCATTATGAAATAGAGCACGTTAAAAATCAGAAGGAATTGTTGCATCCAAGTGTATGGCGAGCAAAGATGGCGGGTTTCAGAGTTGATGAGACAATCGCTAATTGGGCCAGGGCTTTCGGGATGTTCACTGCAATCATGGGGGAACGTAGGCCCGAGGTATTGACTGAGTTGGCTTGTTACCAGACACGAATAATGGAGTTTTATGAATCTTACGATGGTGATCAATGGTTGGGTTATGATAACAAATTTCGTAAGGCCAAGGAGCACGACTCATCCCTGACGTGGGATTGTTTCGACTCCATTTCCTGGCAGAAACAGGTCAGGTCAAATCCGACAAAGCCATCTTCGTTTGGCGGGAATGGGACAGAGCCTTCCCGCCATTCCCCGGCGGTGCCCTTTCGAGCGGGCGCCGGTGGTGATCAGCACACAAAGAGTAATGGGAACTCTGGCAAAAAGGGGGTCTGTTGGAGCTTCAACAGGGGCAAGTGCACTAGGCCACAGGGGTCGTGCAAATTTAGGCACGAGTTCATGCAGAGCCAAGAATGGCGATTCGGGGGGCAGAGGCGGCGCCAAACAGGTCTAATGACGGCCGAGGGGCGCTGCTACCTACTCCCATCGACATCATGGCAATGATCCCTTGGCTGAACGAATACCCTGACCATGTCTCCGCTGGGGTGTTGAGGGACGGTTTCTCATGTGGTTTCCGCATCCCGGCGGGGGATTTTGAGGGGGAATCGCTGTGTGAAAATCAACTGTCGGTTCGTCAGAATGCGGTTGTAGTACAGGCAAAGATTGCAAAGGAGGTGTCCCGAGGTCGGGTTGCGGGTCCATATGCGAACCCGCCTGTCCAGAATTTTGTTTGTTCACCGTTGGGTGTAGTCCCCAAGAAGGACCAGGTGAGTTTCAGTTAATACATAATTTGTCCGCTCCTAAGGGTCTTTCCGTGAATGATGCGATTGACCCGGGACTTTGTTCGGTGCGGTATGCTTCCTTTGATGAGGCTGTCGCCATGTTGAATCGCCTGGGGCACGGAGCGCTGATGGCAAAGTCGGATATCGAGTCAGCGTTCCGGTCGCTCCCGGTACACCCACAGGATCAGCGTCTGCTAGGTTTTGTGTTCCAGGGACGCTATTACATGGATAAATGTATGCCAATGGGTTGCTCCATCTCCTGTGCGTATTTTGAAAAATTCAGTAGTTTTTTACAATGGGCGTTCACCAGAGCCACAGGCTTTGCGCAGGTTATGCATTACCTTGATGATTTTCTGTTTTTGGGGGCAGCTGGGGACACGGAATGTGCACAAGCTTTGAGTAAATTTTGTGATCTCATGAGAATGTTTGGCGTGCCACTGGCACCGGGCAAAACAGTGGGGCCGTCTACTTCGCTCGAGTTTCTAGGAATTGAGCTCGATTCCGAAGAGGGGTGCTTCCGTTTGCCTAAGGAAAAGGTATGGAAATTTAAGGCCTCACTTGAGGCATGTGTTGACAAGATGAAAGTAACGTTGCATCAGTTACAGCAGGTTGTGGGTCAGCTTAATTTTGCCCTTAGAGTGATACCAATGGCTCGCCCCTTTTCTCGCTCTATTGCTCAAGCCATGGTTGGTCTTAAGGAAGGGCATCACCGCACAAGACTCTCGGCAGAGGTTCGCCAGGACATGCGCATATGGTTGGCATTCCTGGTGGAGTTTAACGGTCATGTCCTGTGGAACAAACCAGTGGTTTCCTCCGAGGAGCTGGGTTTGTGGACCGACTCGGCAGGGAGTGTTGGTTTTGGCGCCATCTTTGGTAATCAATGGCCGGCACAAACATGGCCGGCATGGTGGCACGAGAGTGGACTCACAGGTAACATTGGGTTTCTTGAACTGTTCCCTATTCTAGTGGCCCTGAAGACATGGCCGGAGGGATTTCGTGATCGCACTGTGGTGTTCTGGTCGGATAATATGACTGTGGTAGAATGTGTCAATAATCAGGCAGCACGCTGCAAATTGATCTTGAGATTGATGAAAGAAATTGTCCTGCTATGTATGAAATTAAACGTCCACTTTAGAGCAAAACATGTGCCTGGGGTACTGAACCAGGCGGCTGATGCACTCTCTCGTTCCCACATGCAGGCCTTCCGGGGCCATCTGCCCTCTGCGGACTTGGTGGCGGCACCATTTCCCGAAGTTCTCTGGTCTCTCGGTGCCCCGGATTACAAAACCTCGTGGGAGAGAGTCTAGCCCCCAGGACGAGGAAGGCATATGAAGGGGCGTTCCGTCCTATTGGGCATTTTTGGGTCCAGCTAGGGGGGAGCATTGGGGGCAGGAGGAGTATGTCCTGAAATTTCTAGTCTCATTGCATCAGGCAGGCCGATCAGTGGCAACAGCCAATAGACACCGAGCCGCCATTGCATTCATGGCGCAGGCTCATGGCATTCAGGACCCCACGGCGTCCTTTCTAGTAAAGAAGGCGTTGCGCGGGTGGCAACGCCTTGAGGGTCGTAAGGGGGATGAGAGGCGCCCGATCGGGCTAGCAATGTTGTCCCAGTTGATGTCCGTACTCCCTGCGACTTGTTCATCTCAGTCAGAGACAGTGCTGTTCCGGGCCGCCTTCGCATTAGCGTTCCATGGGGCTATGCGGATAAGCGAACTGGTAGCAAGGAACAAGCGGGATACGGGGGGAGGTCTGTGTCGAGAACACATACAGATTAGGGGTGACGCGATGGTAGTCACTATAGCCAAGTCCAAAACCAATCAGGGAGCGATCGGAGACAGTGTGGTTGTTCAGCGCATGCTGGGATCCCACATGTGCCCAGTGAAATGCGTGGAAGAGTACTTAGCGCAAAGGGCGGCATCATGGGGGGGAGCTTGCTGAGACATACCGACGCCACCCCACTGACAAGGTTTCAGTTTCAGCGGGTGTTAACAATGGCAATCGCGGCAGCGGGCTTGAACCCGGGCGATTTTGGGACCCACTCATTCCGGATAGGTGCTGCTACGGAGGCTACAGCCAGGGGGTTGAGTGTGGATAAAGTAAAACAGTTGGGACGTTGGTCCTCGAATTGTTATAAGAGGTATGTGCGGTTGCACATGTTGTGAAGCTAATGTCATGCACTCACGCTTCTTGTTTTTGTTTGGTTTTTCAGTTTCGCGAGCAGGCTTTGCGGGGCGGACTGTGCAGTTGACCCGACACCTGGGAACCAGCGGTCAAAGATCACCGGCTGAGGGAAGAGTGGTGTGGGTCGTCGGCCACTCATACGTGAGGCGCGCCGCAGACGTATTCAAAGCAGGTGATATGATTCACATGGCTGGGGAATACGGGTACAGGGTGACCTTCTACGGAAGGGGCGGGCTCTATATTGACCAGTTTCAGAATTTTATAGAGGGTTTGTTATGGCGGACAAGGTCACCGCCATCTGTAATCATAGTGCATCTTGGGGGCAATGATTTGGTGACCACTGGTCTATGAATACTTCTCGAATTGATCTTATCCACAGTAAGTTGGTTGGCGAGAAGGGTTCCGGGGTGCACGATTGCATGGTCACACATGATTCCGTGGAAGGTGTGGCAGGTGGCTATCTCTGTGTCAGCTTTAAATCAGTCGGTGAAGAAAGTAAATAACAAACTTGGTAGGTTGTTTCGTACACGTTCATTGCATTGTATTCCTCATGGGTGTATCCGGGGGGACCATATGTATCTGGAGGATGGGGTCCATTTGTCCCGGGAGGGGAATGTTTTACTCATAGGAGATTTTATAGCTTGGTTAGAGAGTTTGTGCAGCCATGACCTTTAGGTAGGAGTTTTGTGGGGGGGTCCGGATAGCCGGTCAACTATCCGGCCTGTGGCAGTAAGGTCATGATCGGTGAGCAGTAATTGGAAGATCCCTAGAGGTGGGGGCGTCACCCATTATGGATGGGAGCGCCCGGGGGGAGGCGGCCATTGGCCCCTCAAACGGGGAGGCGGTCCCATCTAAGGATGGGGCCGCCGAAAGGGAAGGCGGTCAAGGCCCCTCCCTGGGGAGGAGGGGCTACGGGCCCCTCCTGGGAATTTCCCGGGGCCAGGACATCTGCGACGGCAGATGTGGTAAGCAGTGTGGGGTGGGAGGGGGGTCTACGCTACCTTCTAGACACCTCACACGAGTCCTCGGACGACCACTAAAGATGGCGTCGAGTAAATATGGGGCCCCCGTTAAGACAAGGGAAATTGGAAGTTGGCACTGAGGGACAGTCCTCTGTGCGCCCGCCCCTCACAAGTGAGGGGGGAGTTCTGGTTTAGGGATCTGACACCGGTTACGACCTTGCCGTTGGCCCGTAATGTTAGGATGTACAATTTGAATTTTTGAAATGCATTTACAGGATGTTTTAGAATCGGCTAGGAGAACCTTTGTATTAGAGATGTGTTAAGGTTAGCCCATGAAACATCGTAATGTGTAAATGAAATTGTACATGATATGAAACTGTTATTTTTAAACGTTTTAATTTTGTTTCATATTTTAATAAATACGGCCGGGAGGGTAACTCCCTCCCGCCTTCCAAAAGTTCAAGAAAACGTTTCCGTCTTCCCATTCTTGGGGAGTGTGTTGGGAGGGGGTGACGGGTATCCCAACCATATGGAAAGGGGCGACCGCTCGGTCCCCCCGAACGTATGGTGGAGTACCCCGATCCCCCCGGGAAGCCATTTTTGGGCGGGAGGCGAGTCTCGGCTGGTATGCCCGAAGCGGCGTAGCCGGGGGCGCGCCTTTTTCCCGCCCAAGGAGGGGTTGTCCTAGACACCTACACCGTTGGCCACGCCCTGGAGGCGGATTGGAGGAGGGTCCACGCCCGCCCGAGGGAGGATAAGAGGAGCGACGATCCAAGGAAGCATCCTCTTGTTCTTGTGCTCAGAAGCTGGACCTCCCCGTTGCACGTGAGCTCGAGACAGAACAAGGAGCCAATTTTGACCCACCCACCAGCCCCTGATGACAGCGATTTGTTTTGGAATAAAGTCGAGTGACACAATACTGTTTCCTTTTTAGGTTGTTTTTGAATAAAGTTCGTAATTTTGGTATGTAAATAAAGTGGTTGCTTTTCTGCATGTATGTCGTCAAAGCTTAGTAGGAGTTTATACTTTGAATCGCAGTATGTCTGTCTTTTTCCATCCTTTAGTTAAAAAATGTCGTATTTATTTTGGTCGGGCGGTAAGGTCATGATCGGTGAGCAGTAATTGGAAGATCCCTAGAGGTGGGGGCGTCACCCATTATGGATGGGAGCGCCCGGGGGGAGGCGGCCATTGGCCCCTCAAACGGGGAGGCGGTCCCATCTAAGGATGGTGCCGCCGAAAGGGAAGGCGGTCAAGGCCCCTCCCTGGGGAGGAGGGGCTACGGGCCCCTCCTGGGAATTTCCCGGGGCCAGGACATCTGCGACGGCAGATGTGGTAAGCAGTGTGGGGTGGGAGGGGGGTCTACGCTACCTTCTAGACACCTCACACGAGTCCTCGGACGACCACTAAAGATGGCGTCGAGTAAATATGGGGCCCCCGTTAAGACAAGGGAAATTGGAAGTTGGCACTGAGGGACAGTCCTCTGTGCGCCCGCCCCTCACAAGTGAGGGGGGAGTTCTGGTTTAGGGATCTGACACCGGTTACGACCTTGCCGTTGGCCCGTAATGTTAGGATGTACAATTTGAATTTTTGAAATGCATTTACAGGATGTTTTAGAATCGGCTAGGAGAACCTTTGTATTAGAGATGTGTTAAGGTTAGCCCATGAAACATCGTAATGTGTAAATGAAATTGTACATGATATGAAACTGTTATTTTTAAACGTTTTAATTTTGTTTCATATTTTAATAAATACGGCCGGGAGGGTAACTCCCTCCCGCCTTCCAAAAGTTCAAGAAAACGTTTCCGTCTTCCCATTCTTGGGGAGTGTGTTGGGAGGGGGTGACGGGTATCCCAACCATATGAACAAAGCATCAAGAAAATCAAGCATGCAATTGAGAACACCACTGAAATGATATAATTTATTCAGAAATTGCAGATGTTGGTTGTAGTTGATGCAAGCCCAGTGGAGTTGCTTGCCATCCTATCCCAGCACACTGGACATCCCAATGCCCAAAGACATATTGTAGCTTATGGTAGCCGAAGTTTGTCATACAGGAAACATACCTATTTATAACCTGAAAAAGAAAGCCTTGCTGTACTGAGAGCTTTTATGCATTTTCGTGTTTCACTATATAGAATACATTTCACATTTGTCACAACCACTAAGCATTGCTCACCATTTTTGGCAATCCGAAAGTCAAGATGCCCCTTCGCATTGAGAGGTGGGGGCTGCATTTGCAGGAGTATAAATATATTAGATTGTGCATCATCCATGAAAAGATCAAACCCTACTGACTACTTCTCATGTGATCCAATACCATCTCATGGCACTATTTCTAAAGCGGCTGATGCTTACGTTAACATGATCGTGAAATACAGTACCCTTGCTGCCATATCAGTGGAACACATCATTGCTGCCATGAGCACTGACAGAGATCTTCTAATACTTGAAGACATTATTGCACATCAATCATGATGAAAAAATACTCAACCTCTTCATGATGAGCTTGAATACCAGAAATTCAAAATGTGCATGAAGAACTTTCAGTTACCCCAGAAGGCATCATTTTACAAGCGTAGGGGATTGTCATACCCGAGAGTCTGAGACGAGTTATTCAACTGGCCCATGAAGAACATTGTGTAGTTGTTGAAAAAGATTTAAGGGCATGTCAGCTGTGTAACTGCTTGTGATCCAGAACAATCCTGCATCCATTAAACATGTCTGATCACCCAAAGTATTCATGGGATAAGATTGCAATTGATTTCTTTGGACCCCTTGACTTTGGAAATCATCTACTAGTGATTGTTGATGAATATTCAGATTTTCCACTTGTGGAAGATCTGTAGATCATTCAAAAATGTCACGCATCAGAAAAGCAAACCTATTTGGCCAATGACAAATGGTGTTGTCCAGAGATTTATGAGCACCCTCAAGAAGACTCTTCAGTGGGCTGCGCTGGAAGAGCTTGAACTCAAATCAGAACTTCAGTCTATGCTTCGGGCATACAGATCAGCTCCCCATTCTATGATGTGTGAAATCCCTGCCACCTTAATATTTAGGAGAGCCATAGGAACCAAGTTTCCACAATAGACCACGGAGAGATCTATTGACTTTGATAAACTTGGCACCACTGATTCATCTAACAAACACAAAATGAAGACCTATGCAAACAGACACCGCTGTGCTCAGGGCACCGTGGTTAAAAGAGGTAACAAAGTTGTTGTCAGGCAGAAACAGAAAAGCAAACCTTATGCTCCTTTTGATGCTGACCTGCTTAGGGTTGTAACTAGTAAAGAACACATGCTGACTGCTCACTGTCCTTGAAAGTCCATTACGCAAGATTCTTTGCATTTGAAGCACCTGCCTTGACATTCTCCAGCTCCATATGTCAGAAGTGAGAGTTATCCACCTGAGAGTCTGGAGAGCACAACAACTGTACCAGTGTCACCAGTGGCAGTCATGGACACTTCTCTTGTATCTCCGCAACCTCCCATGACGAGGTCCGGGCAAGGGACTTGAGCATTGAAATGACTTATTGAAGAGTTGTCTTCTGTATGTGTATTATTTGTACTTTTCATTTAACAAAGGGGGAGATATAGTGTCTTGTGAGTTAGCGAAGAAAGGGGCCCTGATGGACTCCCTAGTACAGTCACATAAGCGTTTAGGTGTTGGCGATAGAATTCATGATGTAGAATGTTCAGTCAATGGTTACACACTGAGGTATAAAGACATGCAATGCCAAGCTCTGTGTGTGGTGCAATCCTTTGCATGTACCTGGGCTGGAGAGGACACTAAAATGTTGTCCTTATAATTATTTTGGTGCTCGCTTTTTTAAGGACCATTCACAGCATTTTATAAATCTCCCTTTTCTGTCGTTATATTTATCCTTAGCCCACCAATGTGCAAAAGAACTCAATGATTTTCCATTTCATTCTATACTGTAATCTTATGTATTTACAATTACCAGTGTTTTTAGTTTATATCCATTTCCTGCTTTTAATTTGTGTATTTATAGATCTAAAGTCTCAAAGCTGTATTCTGTATTTTGGAAGGTTGTGTGTGCTTTCAGTACTTTTCTGGCTTCCATTCCTTTTCCTCAACTTGATTGCATAGTCACTTGAATTATAAAGCTATTTCCTTTGATGAAGCTTAAGGTTTTCTCAATTATGAACATGATTCTACACTTGAGTGGAAGTGGTACATTTTCCTGGGAATTGCACTTTGTTTCATTTGGATCACTGAAATATTATCGACGGTCACATTATCGACTTGCTAAAATATCGTTGAAAAATTATCGACGACAAAAATATCGACTGTCTATACTTATTACACAAACTACAAAAATATCTAGTCAAAAATATCGAGTACTTACAATATCGAGTACATAAATATCGCCTTAATAAATATCGACTACAAATATATCGTTTTACATGAAATTAGCCCTAACACTACAAAAATATCGACAACTAAAATATAGACTACTAAAATATCGTTTTTTACAAATTATCGAGTTAATTTTTGTACCCTTTCATGTCTAAAATACCATATTAATCATCAATAAAAGTCATTGCTCTATACAAAATACTTTTTACATATAATACCTGTAACTTTTATAACATTCCTATTTATCTACATTTGCTATACATTCTATAACATGCGTTCTATCATTTTCTAAATATTCTTTGCATTTAACAAACATTTTCATTACTTATTTTCACTTAAAAATCTATTTCATTTAACAACTAACCTGCTTTAATGCGGCAATCACCACATACCACCATTCTCACATCAACAAACACACCAATTAACAAAAAAAAAATTCAAACTAGCCTATACAATGCTTCATTACATCCTACAACCAATCAAATCAAAGCACACAAAATACACATACTATAAAAGGGATACATGCATTCTACCATTTGTTGCTGCTAACTCTATAGAAAGTAGATGCCAACACTCTGAAGATTTTGTTCCTGTAGAAACATCTTTAAAGATCCAGCTCACTAGCTAATTATTCAAGTAAGTAACAGTGCATTATTTAGAAATCTAAATTAGAAGTGTACTATTTTACTTACATCTCCTAACTCTTGCACTTATTTTATATTTATCTCTTCCTACATTTCTGATAGAAACTACTCCAAATGAATTCCTAATACATGGTCATAGTTCTTCTCATGGAAAATCAGATAGTAAGTATATATTAATGCTCTGTTATACACCAACTGCTGTTTTTAAACACTATTTCACAAGAATCTTTCTTTATTTTAAACATTATATTTACAGATATACTGAGATGTTCCTATGTCTACACTACAAATGCATAAAACTACACTTATTAAACATGTAAGTATATATGTTTTTGTTATTTAACAGCCAATATTAAAAATGCAAATTTCTAAACAACATATCTTGCATATTACATCTTCCCTACAGATCATATAAAACATCCAACATCAACTATACCAAAAGACAAGACTACCCTTATAAAAAATGTAAGTATACTTGTAATTTCTCTAAAACTTCAGAAAAAAATGCTAACTATGTTATTAATACCATTTTATATATTTTTAATTTCCTCTACAGATATTCTGAATACATCATACATCTATTCTACAGATCCTATAAAAACATCCAACACCAACTATACCAAAAGACAAGACTACCCTTGTAAAAAATGTAAGTATACTTGCAATGTGTCTAAAACTTCCGAAAAAAACGCAAACTATGTTCTTAACAACATGTTATATATTTCATATTTCCTCTACAGATATTCTGAATACATCATACAGCTATTCTGCCTACAGCAAAGAAAACGACTTATTTAGAAGTTAGTATACTTTTAAATATTTCCCATTTCCCAACGGTTCAAAATATTAATTATAATAATTTACATTTATTTATTCCATCTTCTCTACAGATCTGAACTTTACTACCTTGATGTACTCCACCAAATACTACAACTCTACTATTTAAACAAGTAAGTATATGTAATGTT
The DNA here is from genome assembly GCF_964263255.1 of Lissotriton vulgaris. NCBI lineage: Eukaryota > Metazoa > Chordata > Amphibia > Caudata > Salamandridae > Lissotriton > Lissotriton vulgaris. Next base: position 1,592,210,567 of record NC_141687.1, read on the forward strand.
TACATCAAATGTACTACTAAGATAAATGGACAACTGCTTTTTAGTAGGAAAAAGGTTTGTTATGTGTAAACATTAACTTAGCATTTCTATATTTTCATACCAACAGTAAATAAAGAAATACATATAAGAAAATCCTTCAAAATACAGTTCTGCATTTGTGATTACTACTTTTAGTAACTTTAAGTATAAATACATCATTAATGATGTTTGCACCACAAAATGAAATATATGTGTTTTGATTTTGTTTCTTTCTACTCTTTCCTAGAACAAGTAAAACAAAATGACAGAAGGTGCAGAATTTGTTATGTCACAGAAAAATAAATTACTATTATGTTATATGGGTTATGTGTATAATCAGGAAAGACAAAGTGGTAGAAAAGTTTTTGGGAAGTGTACCAAATATTACTCCAACAAATGTTATGGGAGGGCTACTACTGAGGAAACTAATGTGTTATCTACCAGGGAACACAATCATCCCCCAAATGTCACAGAAATTGAAATAAGAGATGCTTTAGAAAGTATTAAAACTGCTAGCACACAAAGTGATAAACCAACAACACAAATCCTTAAAGAAGAACTGTTAAAAGTCCCAGCCCATGCTTCAGGTCAACTACCCTCTATTGACTCCCTGAAACGCACAATTGCACGCACTAAAAGACTCACTAGCACAACCCAACCCAACCCAACTACTTTTGAGGAAATTATTATTTCACCAGAAATGGCCATCACACACATTAAAGACAAATTTCTCCTTTATGACAATGAAAGCAGTACAAACAGAATAATTATGTTTGCAACTGCAAGTAATTTAAGAAAAATCCAACAGTGTCCCCAATGGATGATGGATGGAACATTTAAACCATGCCCAAAACCTTGTTATCAACTATATTCCATCCACGGTTTATACCATAACTCTAACATACCTTTCATTTACTGTTTGCTACCCAACAAACAGCAAAACACTTATACAGAAATATTAAATGTTCTCAAAACTGAAATCAATAATTATTTTCCTGAAAAAATAATTATTGATTTCGAATTAGCTATGATTAATAGCATTTTGAGAACATTTCCCCACACAGCAATCCAGGGTTGCTATTATCATTTTAATCAGAGCATATGGAGGCATCTCCAAAAATCAACTGTAAGTATACTATACTCAACAGATAGCACCTTTGCCTATCAAGTTAAAAAATTGATAGCCCTGGCCTACGTTCCTGTTACCGATGTAGCGGAACACTACAATTTATTAATTGACAGCACATATTACAAGAGGAATGAAGATAAACTAACCCCATTACTGGACTGTTTCGAAGATACTTGGGTGGGAAGGTTGCACAGATCTGGACATCGACGCCAACCCAAATTCCAAATCCCTTGGTGGAATGTCTATCATAGTACTTTAAACCAAGAGGCTAAAACAAACAACAGTGTAGAAGGGTGGCATAATGCTTTCCAAGCTACCACAAGCAGAGGCAAACCCACATTCCATAACCTTCTAGAAGCTTTGAAAAAAGAACAAATCTATCAAGAACTAAGAATGGAACAATCTGTGTCCCAAATTGGTCCAAAACTCACTAAACAAACTAAACAAATGTTCCGACTACTGCAAAGTCAAGTCACACTATACCCTACAACTAGAGGATTAGAATACCTGTCAATAATAGCTAAAAGCCTAATATAAAAATGTCTACAAAATATACTAATGTCTTCTTACAATAATGGTAAAATTACATATCATAAACATTTGTAATCAATTATAAATAATATATATTTGTTTAACAAACTTATCACAAATTTGAACAATATTTCTGAACAAATATGCAATATTTATAATTACATCACACATACACATTACATAAAAATCGACATTTCCCACCCAATAAAAATAGTAATTTAAATACTTACAATTTTTGTAGATGAAAAAGACGTAATCCAGCAAAATGCAATCCATACAATCCAATCCAATATAGGAAAAATCCAATATGGGAAACCCTCAAAAACCCGAAAATGAAGTTTTAAAAAAAAACGCTCCAGGAAATCCCGAAAACAGTAGTGTGGACACTTTAGTATTTAAAGTGATATACCCACAACTTTTAAAAAACGGTCACGCATATCAATGTATCAATCCAATTCGAAACCCTCCAAAAACCCGAAAAATGTTGAAAATTTGTAAAAAAACGCTCCTGGCAAACACGAAAAATAGGAGATAAATGTCAAAATATAACCATAATAAGTCAAACATTAATTTCACCGGAAAAAAACACGCTTCCTTCCATGTAGTTTTCATGCGAGGAACCGGAATCTGTAAAATAACAGACATAACGAAACCCACCCACAAATAGCCCATAACATTTGTAAATACACTCACAATTAACAGTAACCATGTAAGAAGACATTTCCGAACACTTAAAATAACACTAGAACTAAAACATACACAACGCATCTCTATCAACGACATTTCACCTAAACGCTACTTAAACAATTCATACATACACAAAAAAACACTACACAGTTCGAATATACCCTCAAACATTACCACTTAGTCATAATTTGTATGTAAAAATAACCTTACCTCTCTCCACGCGAAGCAACTCCCAACCGCGAGCTTCTCCAGTCCTGAATGAAGCGCAATAACCTTACGCGGTAAAAAAGTAGTCCCTTTAAACCATTTTTGTAAAAGTATCATAGACAATACAATGTTATAGTTAAAAAATATAATACATACACATTTTTAATTTTACAAATTAATACACTAGACTCATTATAATTTAACATGTTTAAGAAATACAAATATATTTAATATTAATTAATATATAGTAATTATTATATATTAATAATATTAAAAAATTATGTAAGACTTGGAATAAAAGATGTAAATATTTTGTTATTGTGTACATTTATAGAAATAAGTTTGTGTTTGTTTTTTAGTAAACATTATAATTGTTTATGGTAATAATTAATAATAATAAATAATAAAACGTATTTATTGTTATTAATATCAAAAGTATAACCATTTAATATATAAACAATGCCCTGAAATAAAGTATTTTTTTATCTCTGAATGTATGTTTTTCTGAAAAGAATAAATAAATGATTATGTTTAGTAATTAATATTAATATTAATAAATATATTTGTTATTATTTTTATTAATTATTACAAAATGTTTTATAATAATTTGTAACTATTATAAAAGTATATAATTGCATAAATAATCTTTTGGCAATACCAGATATTATTATTAAACATATTGTTCCCCTATACTGTAATAAAGTTTACAACATAATATATTTATATGTTTCATATAAAAACAACATTGTCAGAAATATGTAACAACAAATGTTTTCATTTGTATTTCAATTTCTTGAGCTAATGTAATAATAGTCATGTTACTTTATAAAAATGTAAATGTAAAAAATATATATTTAATAATATTAATATTTAATATTAACATTATTAAGTATTAATGGAAGAAGTTAAAAAATAACGTGCTATTTATTTAATTCAATATAAATACTTGTAACTCAAAGTTAATGTTGACATTTTTTTATATTTACTGAAATAATGTTGTTAACTAATTTTGTTTTATAATTTACAACATGTATATAAATGATAATGTGTTATTCTGCGAATACTACATTTCAAAATAATGTTATGTTATTTTTGTTTGGGATTGTATTTTAGTACACATTAAAAATTTCAAAAATGTTTAATAAAGTTTTTTGAAAACATCCATGTTGCATTATTTTTTAATATTATAAGACAGTAATGTAAAAATGTATGCAAATGTGCTGGACACTGACCAATTTAATATTTCCTATTGCTACTCCAGTCAAGCTAATATCATGGAAGGTGCTGGACACTGACCAATAATTATTTACTATTCCTACTCCAGTCAACCTAATATCAGTGAAGGTGGTGGACACTGACCAATGATAAATTACTAATCCAACTCCAGTGTAGCTAATATCAGTGAAGGTGCTGGACACTAACCAATTAATAATTACTATTCCAACTCCAGTCTAGCTACTATCAGGGAAGGTGCTAATACATAAATTTTGTAGATAAATTTAAAACTTAATAATGTAATGTAATTTGTTTATTTGTAATTTCATTTAATAGCTTTAATGTATTTCTTTGTTTTTTTACCTTGTATGCCTGTACCCCAAAAACCTGAAACTGACCCCGAACACTATAAATACCCCTCCACCCAAAAACCCAAAACTGACCCTGAACCCTAAAAATACCCCTTAACCCAAAAACTGAAAACTGACCCTGAACCCAAAAAATACCCCTTAACCCAAAAACTGAAAACTGACCCTGAACCCAAAAAATACCCCTTTACCCAAGAACTGAACCCTTAAAAAACCCCTTAACCCAAAAACTGAAAACTGACCCTGAACCCCCAAAGCATACCCCTTTACCCAAGAACTGAAAACTTACCCAGAACCCTACAAATACCCCTTTATCCACAAACTGAAAACTGACCCAGAACCCTATAAATACCCCTTTACCCACAAACTGAAAACTGACCATGATCCCAAAAAATACACCTTTACCCAAGAACTGAAAACTGACCCTGAACCCTTAAAAACCCCTTAACCCACAAACTGAAAACTGACCCTCAACCCAAAAAATACCCCTTAACCCAAGAACTGAAAACTGACCCTGAACCCTATAAATACCCCTTTACCCACAAACTAAAAACTGACCCTGAAACCTTTAAAAACCCCTTTACCCACAAACTGAAAACTGACCCTGAACCCAAAAAATACACCTTTACCCAAGAACTGAAAACTGACCCTGAACTCTTTAAAACCCCCTTAACCCACAAACTGAAAACTGACCCTGAACCCTTTAAAAACCCCTTTACCCACAAACTGAAAACTGACCCTGAACCCAAAAAACTACACCTTTACCCAAGAACTAAAAACTGACCCTGAACCCTTAAAAAACCCCTTAACCCACAAACTGAAAACTGACCCTGAACCCTTTAAAAAACCCTTTACCCACAAACTGAAAACAGACCCAAACCCAAAAAATACACCTTTACCCAAGAACTGAAAACTGACCCTGAACTCTTAAAAAACCCCTTAACCCACAAACTGAAAACAGACCCTGAACCCTTTAAAAACCCCTTTACCCCCAAACTGAAAACTGACCCTGAACCCAAAAAATACACCTCTACCCAAGAACTAAAAACTGACCCTGAACCCTTAAAAAACCTCTTTAGCAACAAACTGAAAACTGACCCTGAACCCAAAAAAATACCCCTTTTACCAAGATTTTTAAACTGACCCTGAACCCTAAAAATGACTCCTTTACACAACATTAAATATTATTATTTAATTACCAATTAATTAATAATTAACAATAACAAAAAAGTAAATATATTAGCACATTAGCTGTAATTAATAGGATTTAATAATTAATATTATTTATTTTCAATTAATTAATTAACATAAACACAAAATTATAGATAATAATAACATTACTCTAATTAATGTAATTAACTAATTAAAATTAATTAATTACCAATTAATTAATTAAAAAATATGTTAAAAAAGTAATTACATAATTAACTAATTAATATTGATTAATTACCAATTAAGTAATAATTTTAAAAATTAACAAACATATATTAATTAATTAATTATTATTAAATTACTTCCCACCCTATTCCCCTATAAACCCACAACCCGCTCCTAAACAAAAAGTACTATTTATATTAATATTAATAACATTTATTTTTTTTAACATTTTTTCTACATATTCTCGATATTTTTTACTTTGACTATTCATCGATATTTTGTCTGGTCTATATTTTTTTGTCGATATTTTTGTAAACAATATTTTTATAAAAATTTTTTAGTCGATATTTTGTCCAATGATATTTTTGAAGTCGATATTTTATTAATATCGATATTTTTTTCTCGATATTTTGTCCATTCGATATTATGTAGTCGATATTATGTCTAGTTACCGTTTCATTTAGGTGCTTCCATTAGCCAATTTTATTAATTTCAGTTAGATTTTATTGCACATTTTGGAGGGATATTTGGTGATATTTATTAAGTATTCTTCACTTTAATTTGTCTTTTATTAACATTGAATGACTTCAAATTTAGTTTTCCTTGGTATTCTATGGCATTACCTGTGTTTTTGGGGCAACTGCATTTACATAAACAGACTAGTGATTTCGCCAGTGATGGTTTCTATTTTTCTATGATTACTGCCTTTCTCTCACAAACCCTGCATCTAAATCATATGACGAAAAAAAGGTCCTGTTCTCATAATGTTAGGGTTGATGTCCACTGCCCATAGCAAAATACACAAATTAGGTATGATATGCCCATTGCTTGGCCTACTGTTTGGCCATTTACATTTATAGTAAGCCTTTTTTTTAACAATACCTGTTCTGACGCTTTATTGGGTAGAAACTGTAGTAGGACCTACTTTTGTTATTTACATGATCTTTTTCTATATGCACCCTGTTTAGGTTTTATTATTAATATTTACATGGCTTTCTGATGAAAGCACATCGCCGTAACACATGTAGGACACTGAACTTTCAAGAGCCATGCCAAAGAGGATTGTCCTTCAATGAATTGAAGTGATCTGTTTTGTATAATCCATGTTTCTCTTTTTATATAAAAAATATTTAAACTTTGTATGACATTTTTTACATACAATACTGTGTATATACACAGTGTGAATGTATTAGCATTACTGAATATTAACCTTAAGCAACATGGACATCCAATGTAGCGAAATCTACTGAATACATCACTATAGTGCACATTGAGATACTGTACTCAGGGGAAAATGTTTTCTCTTCTTTCGCCTTTTTACCATTTATATTAAGATAAAATTGTCTATATAAATAAATAATAAAACATATTTTTTTACCTAACACTTGGGTGGTTGTAGACTGTTTATTAACCTTAGGTCCACATTTGTAATCAATTTCCTAATTGTTTTGATTACAACTGATATTCATGCCCTGATTTGGAAAATTTTGTCAGGGGTACCTCTATTTTTACATGCATGGCCCTTTACATCCTCCACACTGAGAATGACCTTAAGGTCATTTACAAATTGCAGTAGGGGTATGGCCAAGCCGGTCCAAGAATGCTTGTTTCCAGTCCTTTTGTATGGATAAATTCTCTATTAATTCATTCTAAAACACTCTGAATCTAGTGCAAGAATTTGTTGTTTAAAAACTATTAAGCAATCCATGTAGTTCATTGTTCTAATATTTATACGTTATTTAGTTCAAAAGAGCCCTCTCACTGCACTACCGCAGTTATGTTGTCCCTATGTGGACGGGGTGCCTGGTTATGTTTTAACGCTTGGGCGTGAGCCACGAGGAACTTTAATAATAAGCAGTTCAAACTGGTATCTGTTGGGTTCAAAGTTGGCATAATCGCCGATCTACACGCTCTTATGCCTCGTTCGTTCATTGCCTTTTTTTAGGAAGACTGCTCGTGCTTTGGCTAAATTCGGGCAGATACAAACTAGATGAATAAAGTCCTCATTGCTGCTCCCACATAGTCTACAGATTTTTGGTCCGTCATGCAGCCAAATTGGTTGGTCCATGGTTGATGGAAAATTTCCCAGAGGGAGCCCCATTAATTTTTGTTTTCTGTAAGCTGGAAATGTAATTGTTAGATATGGGGCTGCAGTGAGAGTTTTGTAGTTTGATATGACCAACCAAGCGTGTTTTCTTGTGCTGAACGTGGCTTTGTCTAGTAGAAGAGAATGGAATTATGTTGACTTGTTTATGGCTTGTTTAAATGCTGGATAAGGCAAATTTAGTTCCCAGAGATTTCTTGTTCCAGTCTCGGTTATGGCCTTCTCAAGGTACTGGTTGTGTGGGGATTTAACATCATCTTTTATTTCTACCCACAGTGCTTGATGCAGTTCTGAGGTTGCCATGTTCTGTTTCAAGCTGTGACAGTACTTTATATTTGCGTACTTTCTTCCCACTATTTAATTTATTATTCCAAATTCTAATCTCGTCTGGGCTGGTGAAGCTCCCCGTTGAATTTGGAAGGTGGATTTAAAGATGGCTGTCTGCATTTTATTGAGCAATTCCGCATCTTTCCCGTGCAGTCCCATGCTGCCGTATGACAGGTTGGGAAGCACTTTTGCTTTTCTCGTTGCCAATAGAGGTTTGTATGATGGCCCCGTAAGCTTTTTGGCTAAGGATCTAAAAGCAAATGACAGTGAGTTTGCTCTCTGGGCGATGTGCGTCTTTTGCTGCTGGTGGTTATGTTGATTGTCAAAAAAGAAGCCCAAGTACTTATAGTTGATCACGGCCTCTATTTTTGTTCCCTCCAGTTGGATGTGTGGGTTGACTGATCGTCGTCTGGTGATCACCATTGTTTTTGTTTTTGTTGTATTTATCTCCAGGTTGTTATTTGTTATAAATTCCGCCAGCCCTACTAGTGACCTTTGAAGGCCAATCTTCGTTAGGCACAACAGGACCACGTCGTCCGCGTAGGATAGATGAGTTAGGGATAAGGAGCCTAGTTTGGGTGGGTGGGTGACATGAGATCTTGTTTAGGGTTGGGGCAAAGTCTGCCATAAAAATATTAAAAAGATGAGGTGCCAGAACACAGCCCTGCTTGAGGCCTTTGCTGGTATTGATTTGTCTTGAGAGACGTGTTCCGTTCCCCAATTTTACTTCCATCCAAGTGTTGGAATAAAGCAGTAGGATTCCTCTCAGTGTTTTGTACCGGTTGTTGCAACTGCACAGTTTTCTCCATAAGAAGTTTCCAGTCTAGTGAAGAACTGGCTTGACAGTTTGGGCTAGACTATTCCCATGAGGAATAGGGTCAAGACTGATTTGCATATGGCTGGGTCTGTCCTGGGGTGGCGAAGTGAGCTAGAGAACGATGATGGATTCAACCCAGATCTGTGACTGGGGTGAGTGTCAGAAACATTTCAGCGCTTCGTACATTGTCTCCTTGTGCAAGCCCTGCTTCCAGCCTATCATCCAGTTTATCTCAAAAGGTTACATGAGCTTCTTACGGGCTTTGACCGTACCCAGCCTCAACCATGCTCTGGTAGACAACTCTCAGTTCACACAACTTGTTGTTTGCTCAAGCCTCTTTTTTGTTAAATTCACAGCTCCTCAATTGGAACTATAAATCCAGAGCAAGTTTAATTTCTGAGTACCTCGAAACTGGTGGCAATCATCAACAGTCCATGTGTTGTTGAAGCTTAGTTTGATGCCTTGAAACCAGGCCATAAGTCTTGGCAAGGATCAGTGGGACTGTGTGTGGAACCATGAACCGTCAAAAACTGAAATGGAGGCTTAGACTGCAGTACCTTTGGTTTTGTCACTACCCCTTGTCAGCCATTGTGGAACAGTGTGTGCCCACTCTTCTCCCTTATATGGCATTTTAATTTTTTTGTGCAACAGAGAATCCTCGCTTCAGGTCTTGAAAAGCCCATCATAAGTAACCCTGGGAGAAGTACTACACTACGCTTGCGTAGTTTGCGAAATTTTTGCAACTTCGCAATACACAAATTGCATGTAGCACAGTGCAAACACGGTAGCGGTTATTTTTTGCTTCCTCATGGTCCTCAACGTCAAGTTAGCGACAGCGAGCAAGCAAAATGACATCCCAGCGAGACTTTCTCCCCATTCTCGATCAGCAACATCAAGTTGCAGATTGCGAGCCTGGAAAATAAACCTCCCAGCGAGATTCTCAATGCGGGGTGGTAAGTTTTCTCATTGTGAGTGGTTGCTTATGCTTGCGACCGCTCGCGATGAGAAACTACCAGTCCGCGTTGAGAAAGCTGCCGCTCGAGTAGAAATCTACTCGAGTGGCAGAAAACGACCGCTTGCACTGTGCAAGATGCGGTTTGCACTGATTGCACAGTGCAGACAAGCATCCGGCACTGTGTAATCAGTACGAACAACATTTTGCACAGTGCACTACACAGTTCGCGTAGTTCGAGTAGTGCGAAGTGCACTTTGCGTAGCTACGCGTAGTGCTACTATGCGAACTACGCCCAGGGTTAGAGAACATTTTCTTTTGCAGCAGCCAATCAGAACTCTCAGATTCATGGTTCCAAGACTGGAATTGCAGTTTTCAAAGAAACATAGGGGCATATGTAGTTTGTCAATCAAACATCTTTATTTGGTTTACAGCTGTAAAACCATAAAAGTTAACATATATATAAAAACAACAATGATAAAATTCATAAAGCCATTTGTCCAATTCATTACATGCAGAAGGTTAGTTCATAAATAAGATATCCATTAAAATCAGAACGCTGGTAAAATCAGTGGTTAAAAAAGACCTAGGGGTAAATAAAGTCCACAGACCTCGCGATTTATTATGTCACTGGCTGGGAACTGAGTTGATAAATTGCCCTCCAGGGTACTGCCCTCTAGTCAAGTAATAGCCTGTTTTTACTGCTAATTTAAGAAAATTAAGAACAAATAAGACAGAGTATTCAGATAGCAGTTGTAAATAAATCAGAGCTGGACTTGAAAGAGGAACTTATAGTTTCCTCCGGGGAATCGCATAGAAACGGCAAAAGAATAAAAAATAGAGCAAATCCTGCATAGACTCACCGTCGCAGCCGCAGGATGTTAAAGGTTGTCCTCTATGCAAACCTCAGGGAAAGTTAACAAGAGATGGAAATAACCTAGGCGAAACCTAGCCAGTGGAAAACTGTTGTATGTGCTGAAAGAACTTAAAAAATAGGGCTCTGTAGTTGATGAGGTTCTCAGAATCATAAGGTTTTGCACACTGGGTTTCTTCAGTTTATGCTCTTCCCTCTCTAGTTTTAGTAGGCTACTGAATCCCTGACCCAAACCAGATCCATTTTTAGGTGCCGTTTCCGGATTGCTGTATAGATCTGGTCTGCCCATTATATCAAAATTGGACCTTAAGTATCTTAGCCATGATATATGATGTGCGTGATTCAGCAACCTACACTCATTCAATATCCTCTGGGTCAGCAACAGATCCTCATTACGCCATGTTTTCAACCAGACGATTAGTGGGTGTAAGGCCAAAGTGTCACTCAAATAAGGGACCCCCAGTTCTTCTAGTACAACCATGTTTGAGTTCCCGAATGGGACACCCAATAATTGCTTCAAGAACCTGTTCTTGACCACTTCTATAGCCATGTGCCCCCATATTTCACTTTCATAAACAGCCAACGCAACACATTTGGCCTGACATATTTGTAACAGTGCTGCTATAGGCCTTTTACCTAATTTTGTAGCAAAATTAAAGACAGCTGTGTTAGCTCGTATGAAGTCACCCCTCTTTCTCTGCTTTAATGGGCCCTAGTTCTGATGATCATCAAGTATTACTCCCAGATATGAAAAAACCTTGGTATGGGGGACCTTCATGGTACTTACCCTAAACTGAGAGTGCTTTTTTGTGCTGGTGCCTATCTGCATCGCAAGGGATTTTGAAAAATTAATGGATGGGTCCCTGTCCATCATAAAGGCGGAAAAGGACTCAAGTAGGCATTGTAACCCCCTGGCGGTTCTACTTATAAGGACAGCATCATCCGCATATAAAAAACTTGTGGAAAATCAACCATAGTGTCTGTTAATACTGTATCTAGATCATTAATATATAAATGAAACAAAAAAGGGGCCAGAAAGCAACTCTGTCTTACACCTTGCTATATGTTCACAGAGCGAGAAACTCTGAGGTCCTGAGAAAATTTGACCTATTCCCTGGTTGCTTGATGAAGACTTCCTAGGAAAGAAAGGATATTATCATCTGCCCCAATAGCAAGCATGGATTGCCAGAGTTTACCCCTATTCAAGCTGTCAAACGCGGGAGACAAATCCATAAATGCTAAATAGATTGTACTGGGGCGTGCAACCGCATACTTGTTTACGATCATGGACAGGTTAAGGCATTGGGCCGTAGTGGACCTTATGGGATGAAACCCATACTGGATATCTGATAAGGTGGCGTGCTCTTCTGTCAAGGTTGTCAGCCTTTCCAGAAGCATGTGATCCACCACCTTGACCACCGAATCCAACAAGGAGATGGGCCTGTAGCAATGGGTGCTGTCACTGTTGCTCTTCTTAAACACTGGCAGTATGGTTGAGGATGCCCAAGACTCTGGGCAACCGGATCTTGTCGCTGCATTCAAAACCGCGGCAAGGACAAAAGTCCAAAGTGTTGGGTTTGATTTATAAGGTCAGTTGGAATACCATCAGGTCCTTGGGCTTTATTGCTGGATAATGCCAAGATACCTTATTTGACCTCCAAGGAGCTAAAAACCAAAACGAATCTGCCATCACCCTGGGTAGTGAGGAGGTTAACTCAGAAGGGCACTCAAATATAGCTTCGCAAAAGTGTACCCACTCTTCCTCTGTTATTAGCATCTACCACTCTCCTGTCCTCAGAATTTAAGAAAGGACTATTAATTCTATTCCGAAATCTCAAACTATCCTGTAGAGTGCTTGCGTCAATGAGGTCCTTCCATATTTCATATTTTAAAGCCATTTTTGTCTTACAAGTTTTAACTTGTATTCCCTAAGGAAAGATTTAACCTGTATAGGGTCCCTGGGTCATTTACTAAGTCCCTCGACAGCTTCCTAGCTGCCTTTGAGCAGAGGGAGTCAAACCATCCAGGAGACCGACTGACAGATGGCCTTGCTGAGGCACTTAAGAACTTCCTTATTTTATCTGAGATGGTGTTAAAGGCACAGATGACTTCCTTCGGCGCCGAGGTTGCGGAGTAGCACCTGACCAACTCATTGGAGCATGAAGAGGTCAAGTATTCATAAAATACATCTGTAGCTATCTAAGACCATTTTAGCCGCCTCCCACCATCGGTTGGTCTCACTGCCCCCCTTTGACCAGCCCCCCCAAATACAATATAGGGTCCCTAAAATTGCACACTTATGGGTTTATGATCACTGAAAACGCTTGCTTTTATGTCAAATCCTGCAAATAGCTCTAATATGGGTGAGGAGACAAGGATAACATCTATAAACAACCCAAGGCCCCTGCCTTTAAAAGAAGGGATGACCACTTTACTGCATGGATTAGATAAATTCATGAGGGACACCAAGTCGAATTCATGGAGGAGATCATTCAGTGTCTCCCCCTGGGTAGAGTGTTCAAAGTGAATACCCTGAACACGGGGACACCCCATCTCGGATACCAAAACTAACCTAGGGTCACCACATGTATGATATTAAAGTCCCTGGCAATTACAAGATATCCGAAGGTCATGTTCATATGTTTCCTTACAAAAGAGCCTAGTAGAGTTATATTACCTGCTTTGTTGTTAAAAGATAATGAGTTATAAAAATGTAAAAATGTATGAGGCCCAACTTACGAGTCCCCCTATAAAGTAGCAATGCCTGTATGCAAGGGTTTTCTTGAGACACAACCTTTAAACCACATTTAACTGCTAAGGAGATATAAATTGTGAGGCCACCCATTTGTCTTCCCCCATGTGATGAAATAGCCGGGACTGAAAATGATTTGTAGCCCTCCAGTGGTGGACCCTAAATTGTTTAACATAAACAATCCATAACAAGTCAGTAAACTTGCTAGAGAGTCAGGCAATGTTCCAGGATATAAAAATTATTTTACTACTGTCTACTGTCCCGATGCTTGAACTTGGGGTATCCTGCAAGTTAGCTGGATTAACTTGATTCACAAAATCATGCCATTGAGTCAATCGCATGCATCTAAAGTTGTTAAAGGTGTAAAGCGGTTGGCAAGCTCAAGAGTAGGAGGAGGCAGCAGCTCCTGCCAGCTGTGTCCCCCTATGTTATCTAGCTGTTGCCATCATATACACCCCCTGAGATTCCCCGGCTCTGCCCGCATTGCAAGACTGAGCTTACTAGCTCATTAGCCAAGCCGGATCTAAGGGATTACTCCATGTTTCTTCTCAACTGCAGGTCTCTCCCAAAGCACAGTGTAGAAATATCCCTGCTATTGGATGAATATACACCGGATGCAGTCTTTTTGACGGAAGCCTGGTTGCCCAAGACTCTAAGCCTGACTTGGTGCAAGCCCTTATACCCGGCTACCAGATAGCCCACCTAGACCGATCTCAGGGTAAAGGCGGAGGGCTCGCTATTATTTATAAGGACATTTATGTATGTCGCGGTCTGACGGAGTCTATCGCGGATTGCGAAAGTATGCCCTTCATTATTGAATTCTCCCCAAACACCAGTTTTACAGGTATTCTTATCTACCGCCCCCCTGGATCCATTAGACAATTTCAAACATCCCTCCCTTCTGTTGCGGCTGAACTGGTTACATCTCCTTCAAATTTTACACTACTTAGAGACTTTAATGTCCATTTTGATAACATCTCAGACATCGTTGCCACAGAGATGATAGCTAGTTTAGCTGCTATTCAATTGGAGAAACTTGTTCCTTTTCCAACGCATGTTAAAGGCCATCTTCTAGATCCAATCTTCAGCAATTGTGAACATCTCAAAGTGAATACCATCAGCTGTCTCCCCTGGACTGATCACTTTCTGATTCCTTTCACCTGGACTACACATAAACCTCCATCCTCTACCTTTATTTCCCGTAAAACCCGAAATTGGTCCAAACTTCATGTAGATAACTGGACCAATACCCTCATCACCACTAGACCCTCACCTTCCAGTGATCCTTCTGTTAACAATAGCCTATATAATAATTGGATCACCACCTCCTTGGACTCCGTACCTCTGGCTCGAAAAGACAGGAAAAAACTGCACCTTGGTATACGGAAGAGCTCAGGGACAAAAAACGTCTGTGTAAGAGATTAGAGAGAAAATGGCGTATGACTTATGATCCCACGGATAAAGGTACCTATAGGGAAGCCATTAGGACCTATAAATCTGCGATAAAAGCCATACAATCAGCCTACTATAATGAAAAGATAACACTGGCTAAGTCTAAGCCTAAAGAGATATATCAAATAGTAAAAACTCTGATAAGGCCTCCATCTCATTCGGCTGGCAATTGCAACTCACTTTCTCGATGCAATGAGCTGGTTGACTTTTTTTTCCATAAAGTTAATACTATCTATCTCTCTTTTTCGGACCCAGTTGTAGAATCATCCACCCAAAGTCCTGATTTGGCCTCAGATATAGAAGTTCCCCTTCAAAACAAATTAGATCATTTCCCTTTGCTGAATCTGGAAACACTTGAGACTCTAGTACATCAAATAAAATCTGGTTACCCGTGTGACCCTGCTCCCCCAGGCACGTTGGTTTTGGCCAGCAAAACCATCCTCCCCACACTTATGGAGTTGTTGAACTCTTCCATCTTGAGTGGGACGGTACCTTCGGCCTGGAAGCATGCCACGGTACGGGCACTGCTGAAGAAACCTGCTCTTGACCCGGGCAATTCTAGCAACTATCGCCCGATCTCCTTGCTCCTCTGGGTAACCAAGATCCTCGAGAAACACAATAACATCGCTCTAACTCAGTTTCTCGAGGATAACCATCTGCTTGATGTCTCCCAGACGGGTTTCCGCCCCAAACATGGGACGGAGACTGCCCTGCTGACTGTGACAGAGGAGGCGAGGCGGATCCTGGATCGGGGAGGATCGGTGGCAGTGATCCTCCTCGATCTGAGTGCCGCTTTTGACACGGTAAATCATAAAATCCTCATGAACCGTCTCGCCGACCTGGGTATATCGGGAGAAGCCCTGGTCTGGTTCAAGTCTTTTCTAACCGTTCGAACCTTCCAGGTCTTTGATGGTATATCTGTCTCGTCAAGCAGGCCTCTGGGTTGCGGAGTGCCACAGGGTTCTTCATTGAGCCCTACGCTCTTTATTGCATATATGAGACCGCTGCCTGGGATTGTTCGTCTGCATGGTATTAACATCATTTCCTATGCGGACGACACCCAGCTAGTGGTCTCCCTTGTGCAGAAGAGTGGCCTCCAACCACTGCCCAATTTAACAACATGCTTGGAACAGGTCAAGAGCTGGATGATGAAGTCCTGTTTGAAGTTCAATGACGATAAAACAGAGCTCATGCTCCTGGGCCCGGCAGCCCCCTCCACCCTGGAGCTGCTTAGGCCTCTGAGCATGGGTACATCTCCGACCCCCAGAGATAACATCAAAATTCTTGGGGTATGGTTAGACAAATCATTGACCTTCAATACACAGGCTACCAAGTTGGCGGCAACCTGCTTTGGCCTCCTTAGGATGATACAAAAGATTCTTCCACTCCTTCCTTTTGAGGCCAGGCAGATAGTTTTACAGGGCCTTATTCAATCCTGCCTTGATTTCAATAATGCCTTGTACCTTGGGGTGCCAAAGTATAGTTTGCAAAAACTTCAACAAATTCAAAATTGTGCAGCTCGAGCACTGCTTGGAATTTCACAAAGAACCCCAATAAAGCCTGGGTTAAGAGCTCCGCACTGGCTTCCTATTAGGGAAAGAGTTAAGTTTAAATCTTTGTGCATCGCTCACCAGGCCTTTTGGAAATCGGGTCCAGAAATTAGCCATTCCCTGATCTCACTCTATCTAGCCAACAAAACTCTCCGTTCATCATATGCGTCCCTGGCCAAGGTTCCCAGAATTCAGAGAGCTAGGGCAGGAGGTCGATCCTTTTCTTATAACGCTTCTAAGTTGTGGAATACTCTCCCCGTGCATCTGAGAACTAATCCCAATCTGCTGAGCTTTCGTAAACAGCTCAAGACTTTTCTTTTTGACTAACTAGATTCTTGTTTTTTTCCTTTTGAAGGCACCTTTTTAGTCTTAGTGCCTGGATGCCTCAGGTCAGCTGTAGCACTTAAGAAAACCCTTTTTCATTTCATTTCATTTCATATAGTTCTGAAACCAAGTTTGGAGTCGGGTTCATCAATGATCAATGCTGAGGTATATGGCAGCTGGATGGGCCTTTAAAAGTGGTTGTCAAACGAGCGCGCCTGGGAGACTGCCCCAACACCACCTGCTGGTCTGCAACACAGACCTGGGCCCTCATCCTCAGATGCATCTGTATCAGTAAGTTTAACTGGAATGCCTTGTTTTGTAGCTCTGTTGTAGAGCATGGCACAAGTAGCTATAATATTGCAGCAAGTCTCTGAGCTGTAGTTTATGCAGGCAGCGGAACCGGCTCTTCAGTATCTCAAATGTCCGCTAAATTACACAGTGCGTAGATTTGTGTGCGGGATTATATCTTTGCTCCCTTCCATTGGCTGGATTGAGTACGGTGTTAGGATGAAGTCTCGCACTGCATATGCACTGTCTCCTACAGGATGAAAGACATGAGGTCAATCACTGTCCTCCCACTGCAGACCTTAACTGTATGTTAGAATGTTAGACATGCATTTATCTAGCAGGTAGCCCTCACCAAAATTGCTACCAATGAGACGTCTATACAGTCCACTGTGTCTTGAAATAAATGAGTCATGTGTACTGCCAGGGTATTTTGCAAAAAAATCGATCATATATTTGGCATTTCAGATGACCTGTATGTTTAGTGAATGATAAAATTTGCGGATCATGAATACCTACTCCTTGTTTGATGGGAGTGAAAGGGCTACATGTGTTTCATCTATGCAGCCAATGATGTGGAGAAATTGGGCAATCTGGTAGAAGTTCTGTTTTGTTTGCTGTAATGCCTGTTGTGTGCTGGGGAATTGGATGTGATGATGTAGCCTCTGTACCATTGCATCTAGGAATGCATGGAAGAAGTGCAACAGGGAACTCTCCTGCTGCTGCGATTACCCCTTGGAAACTCCCTGATGCCAGTAAGTGCACTGAACACAGGACCTGCATATGGGTTGCACTGGTTTGGGTCCTGTGTGTTAGGTGTTCCAGCAAGGGTCTCCTCGTCAGTCTGCTGGAACAGAGTGATGTGCACTCTGAAGATCTGTTCATGTCGCCTCCTTCTCTGTGCTGCAGCTCAAATTTGCATACTCCTTGCTATCACATACAGCGCTGCCATTGTGAAGGTTCCTGTTGCATTGTGGGCTTGTTTAAAAAGGTTGCACCTGGTTACAACCTGCTTTGAGTTCGTGGTAAAATCCATGTGCAAAATTGCAAATCACACAAATTTTCAAATTGCTATTTTTTTATACATCTGTTTGCGAATTTGCAATTTGCGATTATGCTATTTGAGATTTTTGCAAATTGCATGTCGCAGATTGCGAGTTCACAATGATTATTTTCAAATGTCTGGTCTTGCAAAATTGATATTTGTAATTTTTGATAATGCCTATTTGCAAAAGAGTCTAAAACCTTGTAGGAGCAAAAATGTACTTTTTGGTCCAAACTCCTTAAAATCAGAGGTACCCAAATGTGCTTGTATGATCTCTTTTTTTGGAAAAGAAATATCGTATCCTAAGATTTCTCATAAATTTATACAGATCTATCTCTATATTAAATGAGTTAGAATGAAAGGTAGGTACAAATGCAATCCCCTTATTCAACACTGCTACTTAGGACTCAGTTACCTGAACTGATGAAATGTCCACAACTAGTCTTGCTTCTGTCTGCGACCTGCACTCTTCCATTTTGCTGCATCCACGACCTCTACGGTTTTTATTACATTGGATTGTGCCACTGGTTTTTCTATTGAGGGGTTGATGGCTGCTGGACTGATTTCTGAGAAAGAAACCTTAGGGGCAGATGTTGCAGGAACTTCTGTATGTACTGTTCCAGATGTTGATGGAACTGTTGTTCTTGTCATAGGTGTGTCACTAACTGATACTAAACTCTCTTCTGAGGAATTGGTTCCTGATTTTTGAAAAGTATATTTTTGCGCGAATACCTCCGCACAACTCATCTAATTTATAATCTATTGTGTCTCTCCTGAACCTGCAGACCTTCCGCTCATCGATCTCTTTCGTGTAGATGTCTAACTTGATGTTAATCTCCTCTAACATTTTAACCCAATTATCTGTTTCCATGCTCTGTTTAACAGTCATGTAACTCCTTGATCTCTTGTTCCAGACCTACCAAAACTGCAGATAATTCTTCTACTATTAAAAGCATGAGGTCAAGTGAACATTTGTTATTAATGGAATACCATTCATCCATAAACTTTTTGTTGGTACAACATCATTGGTTTTAATGGTAATCTTAACCGTCTTGGTATTCTTATGGTACTGAATAAGGGTAGTAGCACGAAGCCTTTGGTTAATCTCATGCCGCATTACATTTTCCAGTTGTCATAATTGTTGTGTAACCGGTCCTCGGGTCATATCAAATGACCTGATCTCCCTGATGAGGAGATATATGTCTTGTGCCTCTGCTGCACTATATACTTTAGTTTCAGCCGTGTTATCAGTGAGGTTCAAAATATCTTCAACTATCTTAGAATGTGTAGACTAAGACCAGGGTAGGAAATTCCAGACACTTCTGTTGGGGGGAATCTCAAGACATTTCTTACACTTCAAAGCTGGCAGCAGATAAAATACTAGTTCCTCAGACCAACTCTCTAAGGCACTTCTGGGCCTATGGAAGGACTCTCAAGGACTTCCCTGCTGCCTATGGCCTGCAGTATTCTTCAGAGGGCTGCCTTGCAGCAGTAATACAACTGACCAGCTGCCTGTCCTGTGCCCACAGAGGACTTCCTGCTGCTTAAGAGCTGCTTTTCTGCATTGGACTTCCAGAGTGGCTTCAAGGGCTGGCTGGCAGGCCTCCTGATCAGAGCCTCAGGGACAGAAAAGATGTTTGCATTTTGAACCTGCATCTGGATCCAGCCTGATTAGATGCTGACCCTCTAATTGGGACCACTCTCATCTTGCATCCTCTGAAGTGATCTTTAATGTACCCAGGTAGCCCACATTCAAATATTTTGTCTTAAAAAACGTGCTTCCAAGAAGTGTGTAGTATCCTACATATTTATTGTAAGGTGTTTTACCAACCATGCTCAGCCAGTGCCTTAGCTCTGACTCATTGAATGTTGGTGTCTAATTATGCCTCGGAATACTGGGACTGAGAGAGGCAGAGTGACAGTTGGTCATGGGCTGAGCAGCTGGCAGGCAGCTCCTGGCAGGGCTCTGATCTACCACATATCTTCATGATGTCCTGTACCTTACAACCTGTTATCTTCATGAAATAAATTATCTTGAAATACAACCTTCCTGAGTGTACTTTCATCACTACAAAGTGCTCTGAGAACCAAGAGCAGACCCAGAACCTACCCGTTGGCCGATCTGACCAAGGGCCATTGAAAGTCAGATTGAGTTTACGGTAGCTATATCTATGTTCTTCTCCATGGCAGCAAATTATGTTCAGCAATTCCTCATGGAAGCTGTATCCAGCCTTTTGGAGAACTCGTTGGCTACAGACTATAGTTTCATCCTGCTGTGAGTCATACTCCTCTAGCCGCTATTTGCATTGGTGCAACCCCATGCAAATATTCTTTAGAGATTTTTGAAATCATATGTTAGATACTCTCGGAGGAGTGTTTCACTCTCCAAGTCAAGCCATTGGCTGTTAGGTGTATTTACAAATGTCCTGAGGAAGGTCTGCTATCAGCATATTATGGCCTAAATATCATACTGCAAACATATTATGCCTTAACTATCTTTACAAAAGTATCACCGCGATTGAGTCAATAATTGAAAATTGACATCCGGTGGATTGATATTCTCGAACAATATGGAGAATACAATATTAATGCCATATGATATTCATGTTATTATATTTTGACAGAGTTCGGCAGTGTTTCTATTGAAATGCACGCAGTGCTTTGATTTCAGAAGCACTGAGACTTCCGTTGATTATTTGCTGAATGAAAAAGCTGTCTTGGAAACCAACACACTAATTAGATTGAGTCACTACTTTCATTTTTGTGTGTTGAACAGCCATGTTTAGGAAGTCCATAGCATATTTATTATGCCTGGTTTTATAATGTATTTGTATTTGTGCTTCCCAATGGGCAACATAATCAAATCTGTGCTTTCATGCACCTCTGTCACTGCCACTGTTAAAAACGTTTGGTTACTTACTCTAAGGCATATTGTAAAATTTAAACTAACTGTGGGTGTCATACGTAATTGGACTACTCGCCAGCTAGCTTTGCTCCATTTATCAACGTACACAGCAAAATATTCTTCCGAACAGTAAACTGAAAGCAGGTGAAGTGCTCATGACTCTTGTCATCAGAAAATGTGTTTGTAATTCTTCAAGAACTGGCCACATGGAAATAAAATGAAAAGGTTTTATTATTATGAAATTCTTCGGAAAATCAGTGGGCGTTTGTGCTTTTCTTCATAAAGAAGCCACTCTTGTACTCAAGCATGCTCTTCTTAACCTGACTACTTTTCACTATTGAAATGTGTATTTATGTTGTATTAATGTAGAATGATTTGTTCAGTCTATGTCCACTGCTTCAGAGGTTAAGTGGTCCATGTAGCATGCACAAGTCTATTGAGAATGGTGTTAATGTCTTGTCTCCTGACTATCATGCCATACTCTCTCACTCAGGCACAGCAGCAGCAGTCTCTGAGGTGCAAACCAGTTCACCTGTCCAGCTATTGACTGGAAGGTTGAAGATTTGAGGCCACCCAAGTATGTGTCTTTTCGAGAATTATAATGATGATTTTGGTTGCCCAAGGAAAATGACTGCTTACTTTTTACTATTGCTTTGGTAGCACATATCAATACAAAACAACAATGCATCAATGTTACCTCTATTTTCCATGACACTTTGATTGAGATAGCTGTAGAGGCAAGTTTTGTTGAAAATGTGCGCAATGCAGGGGTGGGTGTTTTGTTAAGTAGAAATTTAGTTAGGGGGCATGGCTTGACGCCCATGGAAGATGGCGGTGCCCGAGGGAGACTCCTTAGAACGGCGTGGATGGACTGCAGCTAAACACCATGGGGCAGATTTACAAGCTCCTTGCGCCACTTTTGCGTCACTTTTAACATGGAAAAAGTGACGTAAAAGTGGCGCAAGGGGCTTGTAAATAAGCCCCCATGTCTACACGACTGGTAAGGTGTCCTAAATTGCGGATGTCATCCAGACTCAGGAAGTACCCTTTGCAGCAGATTTCCCACCAGAGATTTGTTTTTCACTGAAGGAAGTTTCTGCCTCAGTGTGGCACTGAATGTGGATGCCATTTTGATTGTGGAATTTCCCAGAGGCGCTGCTACCTCACCGGTGCTCTCAAAACAGTCACCCATGCTCCTCTACATTATCCATTTAGGAACAATTGTCATAATTACTGCGCTATTGTGAAGTGCTGCATGTATGGTTATCTTAGTCCTACAGTCTCCTTTTCATGAGAGCACTTCTCCTTTCAGAATAATGCTATTAGTTGCAGCCATTTTGCATCAAGATAAATCATCCTGACTTTGCAGTTTTGCGGGGGAATTATTAACAGCTGCTTCTATGTCCTGATATCCGATATCACTCCGATTTTTCTGACACTCTGCAGTCCTCTGATACTCGGAAGGCCTCATCTTCTTAGAATCTGATCAATCACAAAAGGAACTCCTCACTACTTTATAGACCCTCAAAAACAATGAAGCTCTAGTTCCGGATGCTTTCGCTGTCGAGTTTTTTTGCATTTCGCACAGTTGATCCTCCCCAAATTAAACAATCTCCCAGACTTTTTTTTACACTCAGGCAAATCTTCTGGCTCTTTTTCAGGTGCCATAATGGGCCTGATTACTAAGGAAGGGAAAGATCTATAGGTCCATTTCACTAGTCAATATCGATTACACATTTTTTTCACAGGCTTGTCCATACGTTTGGAGTCCCACTTACCCCGATTACTGAGCGTGGAACAACCCAGATTTGTTCAATCAATCAATCATAGGCATTTATATAGCGCACTACTTACCCGGAGGGTCTCAAGGCGCTAGGGGGGGGGGGGGAGTGCTGCTACTGCTCGAATAGCCAGGTCTTGAGCTTCTTCCTGAAGGAGAGGTGGTCTTGGGTCAGGCGCAGGTCGGTCGGTAGGGAGTTCCAGGTCATGGCGGCCAGGTAGGAGGAGGATCTTCCTCCCGTTGTCATTCTTCGGATGCGGGGGACGGCAGCGAGGGCATGGCTGGCTGATCGGAGATGGCATTTGGGAGCGTAGAAGTTGATGCCGTTGTTGAGGTAGCTGGGGCCTTGATCGTGTAGGGCTTTGTGTGCGTGGGTGAGGAGGCGGAAGGTGATTCTTTTGTTGAAGGGAAGCCAATGCAGGTCTCTCAGATGTCCGGAGATGTGGCTATGTCGTGGGATGTCGAGGATGAGTCTGGCTGAGGCGTTCTGGATCTGCTGGAGTCTCTTCTGGAGCTTGGCGGTGGTTCCGGAGTAGAGGGCGTTTCCGTAGTCCAGTCGGCTGGTGACGAGGGCCTGGGTGACCGTCTTCCTGGTCTCGGTGGGGATCCACCTGAAGATCTTCCGTAGCATGCGCAGGATGTTGAAGCATGACGAGGAGACGGCGTTGACTTGTCTGGTCATGGTGAGGGAGGAGTCCAAGATGAAGCCCAGGTTGCGTGCGTGGTCTGTCGGTTTGGGTGCGCTGCCCAGGGCGGGGGGCCACCAGGAGTCGTCCCAGACGGAGGGTGAAGAGCCCAGGATGAGGACCTCCGTCTTGTCTGAGTTCAGTTTCAGGCGGCTGGTCGTCATCCACTCGGCTACATCTTTCATTCCTTCGTGAAGGTTGGCTCTGGCGGCGGCGGGGTCGTTGGTCCGGGAGAGGATCAGCTGGGTGTCATCAGCGTAGGAGATGATGTTCAGGTTGTGTTGGCGTGCGATGGCCGCGAGGGGGCTCATGTAGACGTTGAAGAGGGTGGGGCTCAGCGAGGATCCTTGAGGGACACCGCAGATGACTTCGGTGGCCTCTGACTTGTACGGTGGTAGGCGGACTCTCTGTGTTCTTCATTGAGGAAGGAGATGATCCACTCCAGTGCCTTCTCCTGGATTCCGACGTTGCTGAGTCGCTGCACTAGTGTACGGTGGCCGCGGAGAGGTCTAGGAGGATGAGGGCTGCTGTTTCTCCATTGTCCATCAGGGCTCGGATGTCATCGGTAGCAGCGATGAGTGCGGTCTTGGTGCTGTGGTTGGCTCGGAAGCCCGACTGTGAGGGGTCGAGGGATCCATTTGTCTCGAGGAAGGCGGCCAGCTGCTTGTTGACGGTCTTCTCGATGACTTTGGCTGGGAACGGGAGGAGCGAGATGGGGCGGTAATTCTTGAGTTCGGTGGGGTCCGCTGTAGGTTTCTTGAGTAGAGCGCTGAGTTCGGCGTGCTTCCAGCTCTCCGGGAAGGTGGCGGTGTCGAAGGAGGTGTTGATGATGTCCCGCAGGTGGGGTGCGATGACAGCGTCGGCCTTGTAGAAGACGTGGTGAGGGCAGTGGTCGGTTGGAGATCCGGAGTGGATGGAGTTCATCATGCGGACGGTGTCTTCCGTGCTGATCGGAGTCCAGGCGCGGAGGGTGGTGGTGGGGGGCGGTGGTTCGGTCGTGGCGGGCGTCGATTGAGTGCTGAAGCTGTTGTGTATGTCCGAGATATTGTTGTGGAAGTAGGAGGCGAGGGAGTTGCAGAGGTCTTGCGATGGGGTGATGTCGTTGTTTCCGGCGTTGGGGTTGGAGATCTCTTTGACGATGTTGAAGAGTTCCTTGCAGTTGTGTGCGTTGTTGTCCAGCCGGTCCTTGAATGCAGTTTTCTTAGTGGCGCGGATCAGTTGGTGGTGCTTCCGGGTGGCAAGCTTGAGGGCGGTCATGTTGTCCGGTGTTGGTTCCCTTCTCCAGGCTTTCTCGAGGGCTCGGCAGTCCTTCTTGGAGCTCTTGAGTTCGTCAGTGAACCATGGGGCCTTCTTGCTGCCGGGTCTGCTAGGCGGGGTCCTCAGTGGGGCGAGTTCATCCGCGCAGTTGCTGATCCACTTCGTGAGGTTGTCGGCGGCCTGGCTGGGGTTCGCTGAGCTGGCGGGAGGGTGCTGGCTTAGGGAAGCGGCGAGTTGGTCAGCTGTGATCTTGAGTCTGAGGTTGGCTAGGTTGTCGAGCAGGGTGATGGTGTTGCGGTCGTTGTTGTTCTCCAGGTGGAAGTTGAGGTCCCCCAGGAGGATGTAGTCAGCGGAGGGGAGGGCATGCGGGCTGACGAAGTCGGCGATGTCCTCGCTGAATTGTGTGCGTGGTCCCGGGGGTCGGTGGATCAGGGTGCCTCTGAGGGTGGTCTTCGGGTCGGTACGGATCTGGAAGTGTAGGTGTTCGGCGGTTATCAGGGTGTCGTCGATGTTGGTCGTGATGTGGATGGTGTCCCTGTGGATGATGGCGATGGCGATGCCTCCTCCCATCTGGTTGCTGGAGTGGTCCCTCCGGGTGATCTTATAGCCCTCTGGGATGGCGATGGCGATGTCGGGCGCTGAGGAGTCGTTCATCCAGGTTTCCGTGAGGAAGGCGACGTCAGGAGATGTGGTGTCGAGGAGGTTCCAAAGTTCGAAGGCGTGCCTGTGGACGGAGCTGGTGTTGAGCAGGATGCACTTGAGGTGGTTGCTGCTGGTGTTTGGCTTGGCGGTTGCAGGTGTGGGGCAGGTCCGGATGCAGGTGAACTTGCAGGCGTGGCAGCTGAAGGGTCCGTGGGTGCGCCTCGGGGTGGCACGGTAGCATCCAGGGATCCCGCCGGTGTTGAGAGCGATGAGTTCGGTGGCGTTGTAGGAGAGTCGGGTAGTCATCCGTCGGTGGGGGCCAGGGGTCCTGGCGCTGGGCGCGGTCCAGTCGCGGACGGGCGCAGACGGGCTTACCTTTGGGGCGCCTTCGGTGCACAATCGGCGCACCCGCTGCGCGTGACCGCTGCGCGTTCGCACGGTTGCCATATATGGCCAAGTGCGAGGGAGGGCGGAGCAGCTGGGAGGCGGGAGCGGGGAGGTTACAGAAGAAAAGGGGCGTGGTTAGCAGCGGTGGCGGGAAGCGGGCAGGGATGACAACGAGAGACAGGGGGACCGGCGAACAACGAATACAGTACAAATTAACAAAGTAAAGACCACAATTGCACACAGAGATACTCAGCAGTCAGGGGGCACACAACAGGAGAACAAGGTGCAGGAGCACATCGCTATCACGTAGGAGACCACGCCGCTCAGTGGCAGGGGGCGTGGTCACACGGCGGCAGCAGGGGCAGCGAGGAGGCACACGCAGCAGCTGGTGGCCGTGCGGCGCGGGGGTGTCCTAGATTAGGTCAATTTGTTCAATTCCATCTCATTCCTGACAACACTTGTTTATTTTTTGACATTCTGTCTAAATCCTCTGACCTACCACAATCCTGCACAGCAGTGGCATTAGACGCGAAAAAAGCATTTGATACAGTTGAATGGCCTTATCTTTTTCAAACTCTTCAGTGGTTTCAAAATTATATATTTATTATCAACTCTTTACTCACATCCATGAGCAGTAGCAAGTGGAAATGGCAACACATCTTCATATTTTGATATGAGCAGAGTTGTCCTTTATTCCTGTAACTCTTTAATTTAGCAATTGAACCTTTTTGTCCACAAGCTGTCAACATTAAGATATACATGGATTTGATTTTAGATCCACACAAATCAAATTAGCAGAATATGCTGATGATGTATTATTATTTGTCTCACAACCTCATTCTTCTGTACCTGCATTCTTACAGGAAGTTGAATCCTTTGCCTCTGTTTCCGGGTATAAATTTAACAAGGACAAATGTGAAATGTTTCTTTTAGCTTAATATACTTTCAAAGGTGATTTTGTTGCTTCAAACTTCACATAGCTAGGTTTACACTTTACTCCTTCCATCCCAGAAACACTTTCCCTATGTATGGATTAATGTAAACAAAGAATCTCCACATTAACTGCTAAATGGCACCCCTTATATTTATCTTGGAGGGGCTGTTTAGATACTATAAAGATGATGATAACCCCCATAATATTTTACATTATTTCTAACATCCCAGCACCCATTCCTTTAAAAAGAAATCTAAGAATATAAACTCTGTGCTATCTTCATTCTTTTGGAACAGAAAAGCATGTGTCTCTTTATTAAAACTATTCAGAAAACGGGGTGGTAATGAACAGAGTGTCTGAATTAAGCAGACCACTCTTACCCAGTCCAAAGATCAGGGCTTGATCCATCACCGTTATTTAGCTCACTGCACCATCCCAGCTCAGAACCTGGCTATATGCAAATTAGTCTGTCCCTGGCCCAGTGCATCATGGGAACAGGGCAGACCAAATTACCAAGCCAATTTTTCACCAGAAAGGAGACAAGCTTCCGGGGACCGGTTTCTGGAATTTCAGCCATCGTCGGCCCGGCTTGCTTGAATCCTGATGGTGCAGTGGGCAAGGGACTCATGTCTGAGTATACCCTGCCACACCTATAGTGGCCAAAAACGATTCAGAAAAGGGGATGGTAATGAACAGAGTGTCTGAATTAAGCAGACCACTCTTACCCAGTCCAAAGATCAGGGCTTGATCCATCACCGTTATTTAGCTCACTGCACCATCCCAGCTCAGAACCTGCCTACATGCAAATTAGTCTGTCCCTGGCCCAGTGCATCATGGGAACAGGGCAGACCAAACTACCAAGCCAATTCTTCACCAGAAAGGAGACAAGCTTCTGGGGACCGGTTTCTGGAATTTCAGCCGTCGTCGGCCCGGCTTGCTTGAATCCTGATGGTGCAGTGAGCAAGGGACTCATGTCTGAGTATACCCTGCCACACCTATAGTGGCCAAAAACCTGATGGTGCAGTGAGCAAGGGACTCATGTCTGAGTATACCCTGCCACACCTATACTGGGCCGGGGTCAGACTAATTTGCATGTAGCCAGGTTCTGAGCTGGGATGGTGCATTGAGCTAAAAAAAGGTGATGGATCAAGCCCTGATCTTTGGACTGGGCAAGAGTGGTCTGCTTAATTCAGACACTCTGTTCATCACCACCCCTTTTCTGAATCGTTTTTGTCCACCATAAGCGTGGAAGGGTATACTCAGATGTGAGTCCCTTGCTCATTGCACCATCAGGATTCAAGCAAGCCGGGCCGAAGACGGCTGAAATGCCAGAAACCGGTCCCCGGAAGCTTGTTTCATTCCCAGTATAAGAATTGGCTTGGTAGTTTGGTCTGCCCTGTTCCCATGATGCACTGGGCCAGGGTAAGACTAATTTGCATGTAGCCAGGTTCTGAGCTGGGATGGTGCAGTGAGCTAAAAAATGGTGATGGATCAAGCCCTGATCTTTGGACTGGGTAAGAGTGGTCTGCTTAATTCAGACACTCTGTTCATCACCACCCCCTTTTCTGAATCGTTTTTGTCCACCATAAGCGTGGAAGGGTATACTCAGATGTGAGTCCCTTGCTCATTGCACCATCAGGATTCAAGCAAGACGGGCCGAAGATGGCCGAAATGCCAGAAACCAGTCCCCGGAAGCTTGTTTCATTCCCAGTATAAGAATTGGCTTGGTAGTTTGGTCTGCCCTGTTCCCATGACGCACTGGGCCAGGGTCAGACTAATTTGCATGTAGCCAGGTTCTGAGCTGGGATGGTGCAGTGAGCTAAAAAACGGTGATGGATCAAGCCCTGATCTTTGGACTGGGTAAGAGTGGTCTGCTTAATTCAGACACTCTGTTCATCACCACCCCCTTTTCTGAGTCTTTATTAAAACTGACATAGCCAAAATCAAAAGGTGGTGTCAAGTTTCCCGATTTCCCTAACTACCAAAAATCTTTTTTACTCCATTAATCCTCGAGATAGCTCTCTGGGTCTTTTGTAGATTACCTTTTTTGGGTTGAACTTGAACATTCTTTTCTTTCCCCCTTCTCAATTCAAGAATATGTATCCTTCACCAGCAAACCACAATCTATGTCTACTCCTATACTTAAATATACATGCAAACTTTGGGAATCCAATTTGTTTCCACATCCTACAGATTTAGACTCTTTTCTTGGATCCACAATATGGCATAACAAGATATTATCGATACATGGTAAGCCTTTGTATTGGAAATCCTGGAGACATAAAGGTTTAATTTGGCTGCATCAACTATTTGTACAAGACAAGATCATGCTTTTTTCACAAGTTAGTAGACTTTTTGACCTGCTCAAATTTATTAAGTCCAAATATAACCTTCTGAAGCAAGCCCTTAAAACTGCATATGCTAATTTTCTACCCAGTTGCACTCATACCTTCTCTTCTGTTAACAAGCTACATACTCTTCTTTGCACCAAACATCCAAAGCTTCTATGATTTATACTAATGCACCCACTTCATACACCGCTAGAGAAAAAACTAAAATAGAGTTTTCCTGGTAACGGGATTTAGAGGTATGCTGGTCAATGTCCCTATGGAACAAAATATGGACTAAAATCAGGAAATCCTCCAGAGCAGCAAACACCATGCAAACACTCTTTTTTTATCTTCAATAGACTTCTGTTATATCTGGTAACTTTAAAGAAAAGGCAAACTGATCTTCCTGATACTTGTTGCACATGTTCCCCTCCACTTGCAGATTTAAGCCACATACGTTTTACACGCCCACTTGTTCATAAATTCTGGAAGAGCATGAGGTCTCAAATTAACCTAATCTTTTGTAACAGATTCCCCTCCTCTATCACTCATGTACTTTTAGGAAGTTTATCTCCAGTCTGGACTAATTGGTATTCTAACACAAGGATTATCGACCTATTGTTAGCAGTTGCCTTTCAGCAAATAACCAAAAATTGGAAGGATTTCACCAAATTATCTTCCCAAGCCTGGTGGTATGCCGTCTATCATAAACACAGATCAGATACTGTCTTTGTATACCCTTGTCATATGGCTATGAAACGCTTGAACTTATAGTCACCTGTCACATCGTTCATAGATGCTACTGCTAGATGATCTTTTTCTCCAACCCCTATTCAACAAGATATTTCTCAACCTCCATGTCTTTACTCAGGTTAGTAATATATTAATTTCTTCATGTCAATATTATTACTGTATTTTTTCTATGATATGTAACCTCTCTTTGTATACACCAATTTAATTCAAATATTTTATTCCCTACTTTAAGCCATGTTAATCTGATTTTTGCACCCATCTATTTAGTTTTTACGTTTTGATTTGGTTCATGTAATTATTTTTTGCCTTATTGTATTATGTACTTTTATGTAAAATTTCTTCAATAAAGTTACTTCTGACCTAAAGTAGAAATTTTAGTGCTGAATTTATCATGGGATTCTGTTTCCCTTGTATCACGTATGGTATTGCAAGGACAACGTAACCTCTAAATCAGATTAACCAAGCAACGCAAGGCCAACTTTAGTGACCCTACATGGTTTGGGAAATCTGGAGTACACATGGCTGCGCAAGTCATTGCCTTATATAACTCTGCCCAAGGGAGGCATAACATGGGTGATGTGTGGGTGTTCCGTGCATCCACCAATAGATTTTGGGACATTCCCAGATTTACCAATAGTGGCAAACCTAGGAATTCTTTACAATTCTACACTTTCCCAGATGAGGAGAAATATCTTTATTTCTCTTCGTGTTTCTTATTTCTAAATGTGCTGCACTTAGAAAGAGGAAAATGGCTCACAGGATTGTTGTTGTGCAGGAAGGTGCCACTTCCTGCACAAAAACAAACCTCCCTCAAACACGGACACTATTGCACCGCAGCACAAGGGTGCCTGTGTTGGAGCAAGGCAACGGATTGTGCACCAGCACAAGGAGACAAGAGGAATGCACCATATAATGTAAAATAATATGTTAAATATGCCCTCACCCTCATACTGTGTAGTGCAGCAAGGTGTCTTGCTGCATTGCATGACGTTTTGATAAATCTGCCTCTTAGTAGCTGCCATGAAACTCACTCGGAGAACATATAGTAAAATGAAGTTATATAAAAAATTTAATTAAGCTTCACAGATGTGGTGCTAGAGAGTTTGTCCGTTGTCTGTTATTCCCACTCTATTTCATATGTATTTTAGACTGTGGGACCACTCTGACAAAAGGAGGCAACTTTGGGATTACCACTTATTGGAAACATTGCTATTTCAAACAGGTGGCACTCTCTTCTTCGTATTAGTATTGCAGGGTATGGGTGAGCTGATAATTCTTTATATTGAGTTAAAAATGATTACTGTCATCACCGAAATGTGCTGGAGGTGACAAAGTATCGTAATCAGTGTGTAAAGGGTGTTAGTGTATGAGAGGAATTGGCCCCCCTGACTGCTGTTTGAATGATGAAACATAACAATAATCAGGGTTCAGTGGCCACTCAGGCCTCTGGGCCTTGATGCCACACTTGATCACCAATGGATGCTGCGTCTCTAGGTAAACCAGGTACATAATCCAGCTGTGACACAATGAGTCAATATGCATGTGCTTCAAATACATCATTATTAGTCAGAATTGCATAACTTCAATATGATGAAATAGTCTTCTCAATAATCTTTACAGATGACTTTATGACATCAGAGACACCCTGTTTCAACTTTTTTGTTTTTATTTAACAACACAGTTCATTATGGGAGTTCTAGCCTTACTTCACAAAAAGTAACAAGCGTTCTAGTTTGCAGTGAACTTGTAGTAGGGTAGAACTGGATTTGTTGAACTCAAAGATATATGTTCATCTGGTACCATTACCTGCAATGCCCTCCCACCACCATGATAGAGTTTTCCAGATAGTAATCACAGATTTGTAAGGAAGTGACATAACACTTCTTCCTTAAAGAGTAGTCATTGAAACTTCAGTCAAGTTCACACCTGTCACCTCACTCTTGCACTGCTAAACACACGAATCTGCAATAACACATACAAAATGCAACCAATCAATGAAGAGGCACTTTCAGTACTAGTTAAACCTATTGGCTTTGCTGGCTTGGAGTTGAGTACCCACCTCTTTGTCATCCAATAAAAATGATGATGAATTTGAATCCATATTTAACTGTTAGACCTGGCAACCTTTGGTGTGGTTACCCGTCTTTTTCAAAAAGAACAATTGATGGATAGAATGCAGAACAATGTCTACATTCACCCCAGTACAGAGATCTGGGCCTAAATCCATTGTGTTTTTTGCTCACCATGCCATTACAGTTTGAACCCAGCCATATGCAAATCAGTCTTGAGCCTGTGCCCAATGGGAACAGTCCATCCCGAATTAGCAGGCCATGTCCTCCCTGCACTGGAACCAAGCACCTTAGGACCGGTTTTGGGGTTTCAACTCTCACCAGGCAGGACAGCTTGACTCCAGTGGCATGGAGAGCCCTGTCACTTTGTCTCTGACCTCTGGTTGTTGATTGCCTGCTGCATTCTTTTTTAAGGACCCTGGGCACTTTACCACTGCTAACCAGTTCTAAAGTGCAAGTGATCCCTGTCTAAATTGTATGGGTGATTGGCTTCTCCATCATTGGCATATTATAACTACTAGTAAGTCTCTAGTACAGGGTACCAGCGATTACCAGGGCCTGTAAATCAAATGCTACTGGTAATGCTAAGCGGTACAAAAGGGGGGCGGGTGATGGATAAACCCAGATCTTTTGACTGGTTGTGAGGGTTTGATTGTATCAGATGCTTCGTCCATCACCACCTCCTTTTGTACCGCTTTTGGCCGCCATAAGTGTGGCAGGGTATGCTCAGATGTGAGTCCCTTGCTCACTTTGCCACTGGATTCAAGCAAGCCGGGCTGAAGACGGCTGGAATGCCAGAAACCGGTCCTCGGAAGCTTGTTTCCGGTCCAGGAAAGACATGGCTTGGCAGTTCGGGCTGGACTGTTCCCATGAGGCACAGGGTCAGACTGATTTGCATATAGCCATGTCTGAACTGGGGTGGCAGAGTGGGCTAAAGAACGGTGATGGATTAAACCCAGATCTTTTGACTGGGTGTGAGTGTTTGATTGATTCAGATGCTCCGTCCATCACCATCCCCTTTTGTACCACTTTTAGAAAGTGGGCATTTTCTTGCTTAACCATTCTGTGCCTCTGCCTATCTGTAGAATACACATCTGGTTTGGCTGACAGTTTGACTTCTGTGCAGTCACTCTAGACATTCAAACAAAGGGAGCTGAGGGGTACTTTGCATATCCTGGCGACCCATCACTAAGTTGTTGAGCCTTCCTGAGCTAGAGTGGTGGGAGGAGTTGTCACTAACTCCTGGATAGGGTTGTGCCTGTCCTCACACAAAGCTGTCTCTAGTCCCCTGTAGTGTGTCTGGAGCTAAGTCAGGGAAAGAAAGGGTATTTTGCATTAAAAATACTTTCCTTTGAAGTTTTCCTACTTCAAGGGAATAAATGCGTATAAGTACTTGACCTCTGAAACCCTAAGCTCAGAACACTTCTGGACTGGGAACATTACCAGGATGAAAAGCTGAATGCTGTTGGGGGGACTGCCATTCTGTCAGTTGCTTTGTGTGCTAGCCTGCTTCTTGCTGCTTCTGTCCTGATAGTGAAAGGACTGGACTTTGCTTTCTGTATCCTGCTGCCTAGGTTCTCCAAGGGCTTGAATTGAGCTTATCTCCTGACAAGATGTCTCAGGGCCATCAAAGACTTTACCTGCCAGTTCCGATGTTCTTCTGCTGAGAGTCTTCACTTGCCAAGTGTTGCTAAATCCAGTTCCTGGGCCTTTGGAAGTGCAACCTGGTGATCTTAAAAAGAAATTCCATGCATTAACTCCAAGTATTTGTTGTATCGACGCATCGCTGCAAAAGATCAACGCATCCCTGCTGCCTGCTCCAAAGCATGGTTCCCGCTGGACGCATTGTCTATGGCTCTCACCGCAGGACCCAGCTCCCCGTTGCAGGATGTCAGAAGAATCATAATAGTGGGAATTTATATCCCTGTGTCGCTGATGTCTATGACATCTGCTCCAGCTCCGACACAGCCCCTGCTTTGCTGCTGTGTAATTGACGATTCAGAAAAGGGGGTGGTGATGAACAAAGTGTCTGAATTAAGCAGACCAGTCTTACCCAGTCCAAAGATCAGGGCTTGATCCATCACCGTTATTTATCTCACTGCACCATCCCAGCTCAGAACCTGGCTATAAGCAAATCAGTCTGTCCCTGGCCCAGTGCATCATGGGAACAGGGCAGACTAAACTACCAAGCCAATTCTTCACCAGAAAGGAGACAAGCTACCGGGGACCGGTTTCTGGCATTTCAGCCTTCTTTGGCCCGGCTTGCTTGAATCCTGATGGTGCAGTGAGAAAGGGACTCATGTCTGAGTATACCCTGCCACACCTATAGTGGCCAAAAACGATTCAGAAAAGGGGGTGGTGATGAACAGAGTGTCTGAATTAAGCAGACCACTCTTACCCAGTCCAAAGATCAGGGCTTGATCCATCACCGTTATTTATCTCACTGCACCATACCAGCTCAGAACCTGGCTATATGCAAATCAGTCTGTCCCTGGCCCAGTGCATCATGGGAACAGGGCAGACCAAACTACCAAGCCAATTCTTCACCAGAAAGGAGACAAGCTTCTGGGGACCGGTTTCTGGAATTTCAGCCGTCGTCGGCCCGGCTTGCTTGAATCCTGATGGTGCAGTGAGCAAGGGACTCATGTCTGAGTATACCCTGCCACACCTATAGTGGCCAAAAACGATTCAGAAAAGGGGGTGGTGATGAACAGAGTGTCTGAATTAAGCAGACCACTCTTACCCAGTCCAAAGATCAGGGCTTGATCCATCACCGTTATTTAGCTCACTGCACCATCCCAGCTCAGAACCTGGCTATATGCAAATTAGTCTGTCCCTGGCCCAGTGCATCATGGGAACAGGGCAGACCAAACTACCAAGCCAATTCTTCACCAGAAAGGAGACAAGCTTCCGGGGACCGGTTTCTGGCATTTCAGCCGTCGTCGGCCCGGCTTGCTTGAATCCTGATGGTGCAGTGAGCAAGGGACTCATGTCTGAGTATACCCTGCCACACCTATAGTGGCCAAAAACCTGATGGTGCAGTGAGCAAGGGACTCATGTCTGAGTATACCCTGCCACACCTATAGTGGCCAAAAACTCAGATGTGAGTCCCTTGCTCATTGCACCATCAGGATTCAAGCAAGCCGGGCCAAAGACGGCTGAAATGCCAGAAACCGGTCCCCGGAAGCTTGTTTTATTCCCAGTATAAGAATTGGCTTGGTAGTTTGGTCTTCCCTGTTCCCATGATGCACTGGGCCGGGGTCAGACTAATTTGCATATAGCCAAGGTCTGAGCTGGGATGGTGCAGTGAGCTAAAAAACGGTGAAGGATCAAGCCCTGATCCTTGGACTGGGTAAGAGTGGTCTGCTTAATTCAGACACTCTGTTCATCACCACCCCCTTTTCTGAATCATTTTTGTCCACCATAAGCGTGGAAGGGTATACTCAGATGTGAGTCCCTAGCTCATTGCACCATCAGGATTCAAGCAAGCCGGGCCGAAGACGGCTGAAATGCCAGAAACCGGTCCCCGGTAGCTTGTTTCCTTCCCAGTATAAGAATTGGCTTGGTAGTTTGGTCTGCCCTGTTCCCATGATGCACTGGGCCAGGGTAAGACTAATTTGCATGTAGCCAAGTTCTGAGCTGGGATGGTGCAGTGAGCTAAAAAACGGTGATGGATCAAGCCCTGATCCTTGGACTGGGTAAGAGTGGTCTGCTTAATTCAGACACTCTGTTCATCACCACCCCCTTTTCTGAATCAGCTGTGTAATTGAAGCAGTTGATGCTTTGCTGCAGTTGTAATGAAGCATCGCTACTGGATTTTTATCATCCCTAGGCATCGATTCTCCATCGACACCACAATGCAGTAACGAACCACGGCCGTTTGTACGGAAAACAATCTATCAGATCCCCTGCCAGTAAGAAACTGATGTATCACCTCCCCTGCCTGTAAGGAACTTGTGAATCACGTCTCCTCCCTAACAGTTAATAACCGAATCATCACCTCCTCTGCCAGTTAGGAACCGATGCATCACCTCCCCTGCATAGTAAGGAACCAATGCATCCCTTCACTATTCCAGCACCTGACATTCCCTGCTTCTCACACTGTCTCTGATTTTTGACTCATCTAAGGTGTTTCTGCTAAAACAAACAAAATCATTTGATTTCTATGGACTAAACTTGCTTAATCTTTTATTGGTGATATTTTGATTAGTGTATGTTGGATTTTTTTTTTATTTGGTCTTGGTCCCAGACGACCATATCCGGTTTATTGATTTACCGTCCTCCTGGGTATTCTAACTCATGGGTGACGTCTTTTTCTGAAATTATTGCCCCATTGACCCTAAATGCCGCAAATTTTACTACTTTGGGGGATCTGAATTTACATCTGGAAGACCCTCTATGCTTGACCAGCAAATCTTTTTTAGCCGATTTAGAAGCACTTAATATCTTACTATGCAATTCGGATCTACACACTCTGCGGGGCACTTATTGGACCCTGTCCTGTCGAACCTTGCATATGACTGTGAACCAGCCGCCCGTCCCTTGGAATGGTCGGACTACATGGCAGTTAAATTCTCTCTTCTGTGGACAACGAACACAGCACTTGATGCTACCGACTCAGGAAAAAAATTACGCTGTTGGGGTAAACTTAACATCACAGAGTTTAACCGGTACATATCCAACACATCACCAAATACCAATTCATCCCTTTCGGTATCGGAGACAGCAGTCTCCATATGGTTGACAACTGCTGTGAATAAACTGGTTCCCCTTGCTCCCTTGCATTCCCTGCCTCATCGTCACCCAGCAGCATGGTTTTCGGAGTATTTAAAAACTACGAAGTCCAAATGCAAGGTACTTGAGAGACAATGGAGGCGCTCTTACTCTCCCTCCTGTAAAATGGCATATAAGGTGGCCCTCAGAGACTATCACAAACAATGTAAGACCTCAAGAGCTACTCACATCGCCAACACTATAACACTTGCCCAGAATTTCCCGCGCACACTATTCTCTGTGGTGAAAAAACTAACTGGTGCAGACTCCACCCCTGCCTCTCCAGTTTTGAACGAGGTACAATGTAACTCAATTGCTGAGTTTTTCATCACTAAGGTGGAACGGATCTACGATTCACTGGGTCCTCCACCTTCAAGTATTGACTTACCCTCTACGTTTGGGTCAGCCCAAGAATGCCAAACTCCCACGCCAATTAAATTATCCAAGTGGTCGCTCTTCGACGATGTCTCTTTTGCTTGTTTTCTTGAGAGCATTAAATCTGGCTCTCCCTGTGATCCTCTCCCGGCAACGATTCTAAACAGCATGACCTGAACTCCCGTCGTGTAGTGATAAAACTTCTTAATGCTTCACTGTCAGAATCATGTGTCCCACAGAAATGGAAACAAGCGATGGTAGTCCCTTTACTGAAAAAGGCTGGAGCGGATGCTTCAAATCTATCCAATTTTAGGCCCATTTCATTGTTGCCTATTTTCTCGAAAATTCTGGAAAGGCACATTAACTCTCAACTATCTCACTTGCTAGAGAGTTCGGGCTTCCTTCATCCATCTCAATCTGGATTCAGAGCTCACCACTCCACAGAAACTACGCTTTTGGGAGTTACTGAGAATCTACGGCACGGTATCGATCGCGGGGAAACATCTGCACTTATCCTTTTGGATTTAAGCTCAGCATTCGATACCGTGTCCCATTCCATTCTTCTCACATCTCTCCAATCTCTGGGAGTGTGGGGTTCAGCTCTGACTTGGATTGCCTCATTCCTAAGTGAGCGCACCTTCCAGGTTTTTTCAGCCAAAGCAACCTCTAAAATGTGTGCATCGGCGTATGGCGTTCCCCAGGGGTCTATCATTAGCCCATTACTTTTTAACCTCTATGTTAGACCCCTGGCCACTATTGTGGAGGAAGCCGGTCTAACCGTGTTTTCGTACGCCAATGACACACAAATGATTTTCTCCCTTTCCAATAGGGATGGTAATAATACTTCGGCTCTTAAACAGGGTCTGTCCCAGGTGGCAAGATGGATGCAGGAGAATTTCCTTAAGGTAAACGGAGACAAGACCGAGATTGTGATCCTGGGCAAGGACAAAGATCTCTGGGGCCCGCAACATTGGTCCGAGAGTATGGGTCCTATCCCGCAACCCGTGACCCAGGTTTGCAATCTCGGATTCTTGATCGATGAAAAACTTACAATGTCACAACAGGCCGTTAAGGTGGCCTCTATCTGTTTTGCTACCTTAAAATGGCTCTAAAAAATCTTGTGGATGCTCCCTGCCTCCACACAAAGGACGGTGGTCCAGGCTTTGATAACATCCCGCCTGGACTACGGGAACGTCCTGTACCTTGGTGCCGATTTGACAACTCTGAACAAACTTCAGGTTGTTCAAAATGTGGCCGCACGGCTGTTATTTTATGTTCCTCGGAAAACATCTGCCTATCTAGCCCTTCGTGACCTGCATTGGCTAAAAATAAAGAACAGAATTAACTTTAAAGCCTTATGTTACATCTTCAAGATAAAACAGGGCTCTGCTTCTAGGTATCTTCATAATCTCATCCATGCTTACTTACCTAGTTGCAGTCTGAGATCCTCAGGAAAAGGAGATTATATTGTTCTGAGATTTAGACTGGTGAAAATGGGTGGCCGCTCATTTTCCCATCTGGGCACCAAATCCTGGAATGCCCTGCCTGTGAGGCTGAAGCTGGAAACTGATCTGCTTCGGTTTTGTAAGGGTTTAAAAACCTGGCTTTTCCAGTAATAATTCTGAACAGTCCTCTAGCAGTTCTACTTATTGACGCCTGGTAGTTCTTTCTTCTCCAGTCAATCCCTTGGCGTTGGGAAACCCACTGCGGGTAGCTTTGCGCCTTTCAAGTTTAAATAAATAAAAAAAAAATATATATATATATTGAGATAAATATTGGTTATTTTTCCTAAAGTGGTGTGGACTCAATTTGTAGTGTTTTCACTGTGTTAGTCTGTGTGTGTGTGTGTGTGTGTGTGTGTGTGTGTGTGTGTGTGTGTGTAGAAATGCTTTACACATTGCCTCTGAGATAAGCCTGACTGTGCCTGCCAATCTACCAAGGGGGTGAGCAGGGGTTAGCTTAGTTGTGTGACTCGCTCACCCTGACTAGAGGAAGGTTCCCAACTTAAAAAGGGTGCACACCACTGCCCATTAGAGACCCCATTTCCAACATAAACATTCCTAATATTATAATTGTACTTAACTAGTATATATCTGTAGGTCAAACTGATAAAAAGTGTGTTACATACATATAATGAAGTATCATCACATCTTCGCCCTTTAATTGTAATCAAATTATTGTAATGTTATTTACTTGTATATGTTAGTATTTCACGCAATTAAGGACAGCATTCTTGAGTATGGTGCCAGCAAACTTTACACACAGTAATTGTGCCATGCCATAGTTTTGCGCACTATTTTGATTGTACTGTATAGGATTTCCTTTTCATGAAAAAAGAAACTCTTCTAACAATGAGTATATCCGTTAGTCCGGTAGCACGTACATGATATATGTGGTTTCATTAATTTGTATTTTTTTTCTTTTTTTTTACAAATATGTAAATGTTAGCCTGAAGAGAGTGGACATCATCAGGCTGATTGTTAGCAGTGGGCAGGGTATGATTCAAAGAAGCTGCTGATTGCATTAACATGACAAATAGCTATGTGTTATCTAGTGGAAGGAGAAGAGACGTGCTGTGAAATCAATTGACCTATTGTGACTCCGGGAAACAATGTCCTACCTCGTTGGACATAAATTAAACAAAAGCTACAACTGGGAATGCATTCGTTCCATTATAAGCCCTTCATGAATTTTAAATTGAGCATGTGCGCTGAGTCTACATTTAAAGACTAAAGGAAGGGTTTGCACAAACCTTGTCCCGGAGTTACTGAGGAATTGTTTGATTAGATTAAAAGATTCCTAAACATGAAAGACGAAGATGAAAAATGACAAATATATTGCTTTTTTAACTAATGAAATATACTTATTGTGGATGAAATAAACACGTGAAACAGAAATTGGATCGGCTCAGTTTATATGCTGTACATCTCAATTATGTTCATGTATCAGGCACCCATAGATAGGCAAAGCGCATAGGCAGTTTAGCTCCCGCTTTATACAGTCTATCGCGTTTTTCTGAAAAGCCTACTTTTATGTGCTTCTTTCAGTTATGCTGCCATTTTCCACAAATAAATAATAAACGGTACAATACATTTGAAAAATGAATACACTTTTTACTATCATTAGAAGAAACCATGCACGTCTTCCCTTGTTATCCGAAACCATGTAATAATAATCTGAATGTTATTTGAAGTTGAAGAATCAATTAAAAAATATGGAGACCAATTTGATGCTTACTACCACAGTTTTTCATTTTTACATTGTAAATACAAAGGGACCTTTTATAAATCGGCCAGTCGTGCTCATTGGCCTTGGGGCTCTACCCAATAATAACTGACCTGAAATTCAATCACCTTCAGGTAGCAGTAACCAGGTGCGAATTCAAACAGACTATTTACCGATATAATCTACAAAACAACAGAGACGGACTGCCAGCATGTTTTAAAGGGGCAAGTGGAAATGTGAATTAAAGACTGCATTTTCTCACACGTTTCCAAGGTGACTTTAGTCGCTGTAGTGTCTGGCTGGACACGTTCTAGTGTTTTGCCTGTTGTACCCCACACTTCACACCTACCCACCACAGGCGTCACCAGTCAGGTGACCCTGCAAATAAATGGGGCCGGGCAATGTGCCCTGGGTCAGTTCCAGTACCCGCCCACACTGTGTCCGTGTCTATTACTGATAGCATGTGGGCCCAGGGCCCGCACAACTACAGTAGCAAGCACAGAACTTTAAACAAGATAAAAACAGTGATTCCATTAGCTGCTGGAATTCAAGAAGAAAGACGTTTTTGTTAAAAAAAACACAGGAGTTTGAATGAATTTGAACTTTATTGAGACAAAAGTGCAAACATGAAATGAACTTGAAAGAAAAACGGGCACAATAGTAACTCTTCTATGTTTCTATAATTAACACCTGTGGAGGAGGTATAAATGAAGTGATTTTTATGAGGCATTTTATAGTTGACAAAGGCTGACAAAGGCTGACAGAACATCCGAAAAGCGTTCTATGTCCTCACATATGCTGCTGTTTAATTAAATTGGACAAATCCAGAGACACAAGTGCTGGTCCATTCTTATATATATATATATATATATATATATATATATATATAAAACATAGGTTATAGACCATATATAGTTAGGAATTTGCATTTACAAAACCTTCAAAATTCACTGAAAAACCATTGGTTATAGACCATATATAGTTAGGGATTAGCATTTACAAAACCTTAATTTACTCGCACAAAACCATAGAAATTTGCATATATAGTTAGTTGCAATAACTATATATCGCGCACCCGCAACCCACTGCTGATGATGTCACATATTACATCATTCATGACATGGTCAGTGACATCACTAATGACATCACTGATGACATCTCAAATGACATCACTGATGACATCTCAAATGACATCACTGATGACATCACTGATGACATCTCAAATGGCAAGAAGGTTTCACCCACCTGACGGAGGCACCCGCTGCTGTGTTCGAACTACCGGTGAATGGAGTTGTGGAGATTATTTGGTATGTTTGAACCCCCGCTAAAACAGCGCTTGTTGTCGGAAGGCGCGGACTAGTCAAGCCTGGGGTGCTCTGTTCATAGGAGGGTCACCCACAAGCTTTTGAGTTTGGTATCATCAGCGGGAAGCGAGGGGAACCTGCTCCAGTCCGACACAAATACAAGGGCTTCACAACGAGCAAAGCGACAGAAATGCTAAAAGAATTAATAACAAAAAGAGAAAATATTCACAGGTGTATCATGGAACATGAAGTTCCCGCTGCTTCCGTTCCTGTTTCCCATTGGAGGAACTGCCGCTTTGGACAAACTGAAGCCCCACCAATAAGGTGGATAAAGGAGTGTTAAATCAGGGGCTGAGCAGAGGAGGACTAACCAGAGGCTTGGCACTGAAGAAGGTTTATTTTACCGAAATGCATTTGCCGAAATAAAGCCATCGTTTTAATCTGTCCCGCAGTGCTCCGTGTGTTCTGTTGTGCTAGCGAGGCAAGAAGGTTTCACCCACCTGACGGAGGCACCCGCTGCTGTGTTCGAACTACCGGTGAATGGAGTTGTGGATATATATATATATATATATATATATATATATATATATATATATATATATATATATATATATATATATATATATATATATATATATATATATATATATATATATATATATATAGGATCACTGAAATAATATCGAGGGACAAAATATCGACTTGCCAAAATATCGTGGACAAAATATCGACAGTCAAAATATCGAGTTTGTATCTACAAACAGGTAAGTACAAAAATATCGAGTACAAAATATCGTTAACAATAATATAGATGTAAAAAATATCGACTTTATTAAAAACAGTGTTAAATTAAATTAATATTAAATTTTAATTACTAAAATATACTTAAAACGACTTAAATTAAATTATAATAATTAAATAATAAATGAAAATAATAAAAATAATTTTTTACAATCTTATTTGTTGACCCTGAACCCTAAAAATACCC
Organism: Lissotriton vulgaris; assembly: GCF_964263255.1. NCBI lineage: Eukaryota > Metazoa > Chordata > Amphibia > Caudata > Salamandridae > Lissotriton > Lissotriton vulgaris. The sequence goes on from NC_141687.1 coordinate 1,592,252,989, forward strand.
CTTTACCCAAAAACCCAAAACTGACCCTGAACCATAAAAATACCCCTTTACCCAAAAACCCAAAACTGACCCTGAACCCTAAAAATACCCCTTTACCCAAAAACTGAAAACTGACCCTGAACCCTAAAAATGCCCCTTTACCCAAAAACTGAAAACTGACCCTGAACCCTAAAAATACCCCTTTACCCAAAAACTGAAAACTGACCCTGAACCCTAAAAATACCCCTTTACCCATGAACTGAAAACTGACCCTGAACCCTAAAAATACCCCTTTACCCATGAACTGAAAACTGACCCTGAACCCTAAAAATACCCCTTTACCCATGAACTGAAAACTGACCCTGAACCCTAAAAATACCCCTTTACCCATGAACTGAAAACTGACCCTGAACCCTAAAAATACCCCTTTACCCATGAACTGAAAACTGACCCTGAACCCTAAAAATACCCCTTTACCCATGAACTGAAAACTGACCCTGAACCCTAAAAATACCCCTTTACCCTAAAACTGAAAACTGACCCTGAACCCTAAAAATGCCCCTTTACCCAAAAACTGAAAACTGACCCTGAACACTAAAAATGCCCCTTTACCCAAAAACTGATAACTGACCCTGAACCCTAAAAATGCTCCTTTACCCAAAAACTGAAAACTGAACCTGAACCCTAAAAATACCCCTTTACCCATGAACTGAAAACTGACCCTGAACCCTAAAAATACCCCTTTACCCTAAAACTGAAAACTGACCCTGAACCCTAAAAATGCCCCTTTACCCAAAAACTGAAAACTGACCCTGAACCCTAAAAATGCCCCTTTACCCAAAAACTGATAACTGACCCTGAACCCTAAAAATGCTCCTTTACCCAAAATTTATCAATATTATTTAATTACCAATTAATTATTAATTAACAATAACAATAAAGTAAATATATTAGAACAGTAGCTGTAATTATTTTAATAATTAATATTATTTTTTCCAAATTAATTACTTAAAAATAACACAAAATTATATATATAAAAAATTTACTCTAATTAATGTAATTAACTAATTACAATTAATTAATTAACAATTATTTACTAATACAAAATATGTTCAAAATTATATTAATTAATTAACTAATTAACATTAATTAATTATCAATTAATTATTAATTAAAAATATTAACAAACATATATTAATTAATTAATTATTAAATTACTTCCCACCCTATTCCCCTATAAACCCACAACCCGCTACAGAATTACATTACGCAATTATTATAAAAACAAAATTCATTTAATAAAATATTTTATAACATTAATACACACTATTCACACATATTATTACATAAAAATACACTATAAAATATTATATATTATTAAAAAATCGATATTTTTGCTATCTATATTTTATACAGTCGATATTACTTCACTTACCTGAAAAACGATATTTTTGTAGTCGATATTATGTCCAGTCGATATTTTGTCCAGTCTATATTTAAAACTCGATATTATGTCCAGTCGATATTTTGGAGTCGATATTTTGTCTCTATACCATATATATATATATATATATATATATATATATATATATATATATATATATATATATATATATAAATAAAAAAGAAAAGCAAGAGCCCATTTGGTCCGTGTCCGAGTTTCCTTTGTTGGTTGTCGAGACTCGTTGCAGCGCAATACGAAAGCGGTATTCCTGATATATAACTTGTTTTTCCGAACCAGTTTACACGGGACAGAAATGCTAAAAGAATTAATAACAAAAAGAGAAAATATTCACAGGTGTATCATGGAACATGAAGTTCCCGCTGCTTCCGTTCCTGTTTCCCATTGGAGGAACTGCCGCTTTGGACAAACTGAAGCCCCACCAATAATGTGGATAAAGGAGTGTTAAATCAGGGGCTGAGCAGAGGAGGACTAACCAGAGGCTTGGCACTGAAGAAGGTTTATTTTACCGAAATGCATTTGCCGAAATAAAGCCATCATTTTAATCTGTCCCGCAGTGCTCCGTGTGTTCTGTTGTGCTAGCGAGGCAAGAAGGTTTCACCCACCTGACCGAGGCACCCGCTGCTGTGTTCGAACTACCGGTGAATGGAGTTGTGGATATATATATATATATATATATATATATATATATATATATATATATATATATATATATATATATATATATATATATATCAAAACACTTTCCCTGAAGGAGAAAAATGAGTCGCACTCGTTCACGGATCATTGGCTGTGTTTATTCAAGGTAATCATTGTTCTTTTTAGTCCCAATGCCTTTCGGCATGTTCAATCTGCCTTCTTCAGGGGAAACGATCTGTCGACATCAGCTCAGTGTGCTACTCTGACACAGCTGAATCCTTAGCTTTAATTATATCCCTTTGGTGGGCGTTCCGTTTTTGTGCAAGGTTCCCTGGTCTTCGTAGGCTGAATGTCTTTCTTGAAAGGTTACACCGTGACTTTCCCGCACGCCGCTTTTGTGCGCGACAGGAACTCTTACCAGGCTCCAGTGCCTGGTGGCAGCCGCTGCCCTTCAGCTTTGCGCTAGGTAAACTTGATTGTCCTTTTGTGGGCAGGAATGGCGCTCTTTTGTAGAGGTGCGTTGCTCCGCGGCTGGACAAAGCCGTGATTACATCAAAACACTTTCACTGAAGGAGAAAAATGAGTCGCACTCGTTCACGGATCATTGGCTGTGTTTATTCAAGGTAATCATTGTTCTTTTAGTCCCAATGCATTTCGGCATGTTCAATCTGCCTTCTTCGGGGGAAACGATCGGTCGACATCAGCTCAGTGTGCTACTCTGACACAGCTGAATCCTTAGCTTTAATTATATCCCTTTGGTGGGCGTTCCGTTTTTGTGCAAGGTTCCCTGGTCTTCGTAGGCTGAATGTCTTTCTTGAAAGGTTACACCGTGACTTTCCCGCACGCCGCTTTTGTGCGCGACAGGAACTCTTACCAGGCTCCAGTGCCTGATGGCAACCGCTGCCCTTCAGCTTTGCGCTAGGTAAACTTGATTGTCCTTTTGTGGGCAGGAATGGCGCTCTTTTGTAGAGGTGCGTTGCTCCGCGGCTGGACAAAGCCGTGATTACATCAAATATATATATATATATAGAAATAAAAAAGAAAAGCAAGAGCCCACCATTTGGTCCGTGTCCGAGTTTCCTTTGTTGGTTGGCGAGACTCGTTGCAGCGCAATACGAAAGCGGTATTCCTGATATATAACTTGTTTTTCCGAACCAGTTTACACGGGACTCTTCTCAAGTTGGTCGGTGCTTAATCGGAAGATTTTTCGAACTTGTTCGGAGAAAATCGCAACCCCGGAAGGAGTACAGCACCTGACCCCCACTGAACCGGAAAAAGAACAAACAAAGACTACGGCGAACAGGAGGCGTCTCAAGCGGAGAGTGGAGAACGCCCGGCTGGGTGAACCGAGACCCGGCGATTGCAACGCGACCAAGTAAGCACCGTAATTGTGTTGAGTGGGAGAGGACTACGGCTAGCAGGCGGGTTGCGCTATCGGACATAATACAAAACGCGAAGTGCAACAGCGCCCAGAAATAATTACCATTTAACGGCAGAGGGATGTCAGGTGACAACGTAAGGGACCGGGAAACTCTGGCAGCTTCATTGTTTTCCGACAGTGCCCCCCTTCCACAAGATATCCGTGGGAGACAAAGCAATGAAACTAGTGGCAGCAGCACCTCGGTCATAAAAGAACTATTTAAAACTTTGGAGAAAAAATCTCGCCAGGAGCAAGCAAAGTGGTGGGAATCAAAATCGCTGCAGCGGTACATAGAGGTTAACCGAATACCTCGGGGGCTCAGAATTCTCACTGCTCCCACTTATGAGGACCCCAATCTGATCTGATGAAGGAGTGGGCAGAAAGCAATCTAGAAGCATCACGGCGGCAACTACAAATATTAATCAAGTACGCTGACATTGATAGAGCCAAATTACTGACTGAGATTGCAGCTATCAATGAGGATATCGAGGCGCTGGGTGAGGAGGAGGAAAGAACAAGATTGGCTAAGCTAATGAATGAGCGCCTAAAAAAAGAAGAGAGTAAAATCGTTGACAGGAAGGCGTATAAGTTTCAAAAAGATCGAAACGATTATGAACTGGGGCAAATATTTCCCTTTTCACGAAAATATGATGCTCTGCGAAAATGCTTAGCAAAACCCCCACCCAAAACTAAAAACACACGCCAGCAGCAAAATAAGGAGATATCGAGTGACTCTTCCAATTTCTCCCTCAGTTCGGACCAAGAATCAGGTTCGGATTCGGAACGCCGCAGACAATTAGAAGGCGCCTCAAAACCATCCCCTGGCCAAGAGATTATTTTTTTATGCCAGGAAAGGCTCAAGACACTAAGATCCCATACATGGAAGGAGCAAAAAAATGAAGAGCAGATGGAGGGCGGCGAAGAGGAGGATTTCAAAGGAAGAAAAGAGGCGGGAGGGGACGGGGCTCCGTCGCCCAACAGGAATAACAAACACTACTAACCGCACTATCATTAATTTGACCTCTTTGGAATTAACAGCACAAGAGGAAGATATCCTTAAATTGGGACTTACCTATGCAACACCTCGCAATTTTGACTATCCAAAAACTAGATGCGACATCTATAAAGCAGTGAGAAAACTGAAACTTAGGAAATTCTATGCCCAAAAGAAAAACTCTGGAGAAAACCAAACGATCAACAGCGGCAACAACTTCAATGCTTCCCAAGGCACAAGAATCATATCAGAACTATGGGAGACAGACGGTTGTGGCTATGACAACACGGAGGATGTGATGATTGAACCAAACGAAATAGACCAATGGGGGAACAGAACCTCATTAAACACCAATTTCAGGCCTCCTTCCACATTTTACCCCATTCTCCCACGAGACAATCTTGACATCTTTCATGAGAATGTGGTATCTGATTTGAAAGATCTGCAAAGAAATGTGGGTAAGACCAAAAAACATTTTGACAGCCGATCACTGCAGTACACAGCACTGCACTCACCAACAGATTGAGGAAAGAGAAGGATCTGGTGGTGAGAACGAGTGACAAAGGTGGGAACGTGGTTCTGATGACCAAGGCCAACTATGATAAGGAAGCTTACATCCAGCTAAATGATCGGACATGTTATGAGCGCATCCATACACGTGTTTTGACTAATATCAAAGAAGAATACCATCGCAAATTAGCCAAATGGAAATCCACCAAATTGATTTCAGAAGCAGAATACAAGTATCTAAAAGTCGACAATCCCATAACACCGATCCTGTACTTTATACCAAAAGTACACAAGGACCCTCTAAACCCACCGGGTAGACCTATTATATCTGTCAGAAGGAGTCTCCTTGAGCACACATCTGTATATATTGATTACTATCTACAAGGCTATGTACATCTCTTGGGCTCATATGTACAAGATACAGGGGACTTTTTGACTAAAATACAGGATATTGAATTGTCTGCAGGAGATTGGCTGATAGCTTTGGATGTCACAGCATTATACACGAGTATAACACACAAGGATGGCCTAAATGCAGTTCGCTATTATTTGTCAAGAAGGGGTCCAGAGTTTGAAGAACACAATGCTATGCCCCTTGATATGTTGGAATTTTGTTTGGTCAATAATATCTTTTTGTTTAACCAGCAAGCATACCGCCAGTTGCAGGGAGTAGCCATGGGGGTCAGCTTCTCCCCAAGCTTCGCGTGTCTCCACATGGGAGCTTGGGAGGAGTTGGTCCTTGGCCTTGAATACCAGCACTACATACGCAACAATCTGGTGGCATGGTTCCGCTTCATCGACGACCTGCTGGTCGTGTGGAGAGGAAGCCATGAGGAAGCACTAGAGTTCATTAACCAAATCAACAACAATGATCTCAATTTAAAATTTACTGCGACCCTTAGCCAGGAAAAAGTTACATTCCTTGACACAGAACTGTATGTCAACGATAGTAAATTGGAATCCAGATTATACCGCAAGGCTACGGCTGGCAACAGCATTTTACATGCTGCCAGCTCGCACCCAGCACATCTGATCTCCAGCATCCCCTACGGGGAAATGTTGCGATTGAGACGAGTTTGCAGCAATCCCTGAGATCTGGAGCAGGCACAAAAAGAAAGCGAATCTCGCTTTCTGGAAAGGGGTTATTCAATCCAAGTAATAAAGAGTGCCATACAGAAATGTATGGTCTTATCGAGAGATGAGCTTTTGGTTAAAAAATCTGAACGCCAAATGACATCTGTTGAGAATACACAAGGTGAGGGGAAACCAGGGGCGAACTGTTTTAGAATAATAACTGGCTTTAATAGACAGCACAAACAGATTCGCAAAATATGTGATAAACACTTGCCTATCGTTACCAAGGATAACGTTATAGGTAAAGACCTCCCCAAAAGAGTATCACTCACTTTTAGTAAAGCGCCATCTATGCGTGACCATATAATGGTAACTAACTCAGAGCCTTATGTAAAATCCTCATGGTGGCAGGAAAACAATGGTTTTTACAAGTGTAAAACTTGTAAAGCCTGCCAACATGGAATTAACACCAGGAGTTACAGAGATGGTTTCACTGATACACAACACCCAATAAATCAAGTACTAACATGCAAATCTGAATTTGCGGTGTATGTTTTACAGTGTCCCTGTGAAAAGAAATACGTGGGCAGCACCAAACATGCCGTCCACAGAAGAATCCTCCAACACCTTCGTGCTATCAGCAATGGTGACAATACCTATCCGGTAGCTCGCCACTTTGGGGAATGTCACCAGAGCGACAACACCAATCTCAAATATTGGGTGATTGACGCGATTATCAACAGTAGAAGGGGAGGTGACAGGGAAACCAAGTTAAGGAGGCTTGAAACCAAGTATATCTTGTTACTTAACACTAAGGGCCCGATGTAGGTAAAAGCGATTTTCCGATTTCAAAATACTGAGGCGGTCCGAATCGGTATTCTGAAATCGGAAAACGAGATGTAGGGAAAAAAAAGCGAATGAATACAGATTCGGTCGGCATCGGTAATGAGAATCGGTACGTTCCGATTCGGCACGGATCGAATCGGTAAGTACCGAATCGGCGAACAACGAATCGGAAATTACCGAATCGGCTAACACCGATTCGGATAGTCCTGATTCGGCTAACACCGAATCGGTAAAAGCCGATTCGGTAAAATCCGATTCGGCAATCATAGAATCGTAGCCATGAAAACACACCCATGGCGAAAAAGCCCATAGGAATGCATTGAAGACACCGATTCGGTAAAATACGATTGGGATAATACCGAATCGGATTTTACCGATTCGGTAATATCCGAATCGGTAAAAGCCGATTCGGCAAAAGCCGATTCAGCCAATGAGGTGGCTCCCCCTCCCCCACCCAAACAGGGAGTGGCAACCCTGGCAGGTGCAGCTAATTAAGAAGTTTCTGGAGAGCCAGCCTGAGCTCAACACTCACAGTAAGCAGCAGTGGGAGTAGGAGGTTGTCAACTGTAGTGAAGAACATGGCAGACCAGAGCGAGAGCCAGAAGTCCTCCCAGAAGAGGAAGCCGAAGTTCACCACCACCGAGCTTCAGGTGTTGGTCGAGGAGGTGGTGAGGGTGCACCGCCAGCTGTTTGGAAAGCTGTCCCTCAATGTGCCAGACAGCACCAAGAGGAGGATCTGGGCCGAAATCGCCCAAAAGGTGAATGCTGCGGGTGTCACCCCCAGGTCCGTGGAAGAACTCAAGAAGAGATTCTACGACATCCGCAGCCTCACAAAAAGGAAGATGGCTGAGATACAGAGGCAGGCTGGAGGCACTGGAGGAGGCAGGAACCCGGCGCCACCCCTCACCGAGCTGGAGGAACTGGTCTCCAGCACCATTGAGAGGGAGAGTGTCAGTGGAATTGGGACCCTGGACAGCTCTGCGAGAGCTACAGCTACAGGTAAGAAGCATGCGCATCATGACACACCCTACCAGACACCTCCCCATTAGACACAATGCATAGGCAAACCCCAGCACAGTACTGTCACCAACATACAGGAGACAAGCATCATGGTACATGTAGTCAGCAGAAGTTAACAAAATATGGCAGTGCAGAATCACAAGACAGGAAACAGTGTGACACAGTGTAAGGAGATGCAAGGACATGTGGAATGCTTTAATTGTACTGACTGTAATACATCGGCACTCAGTTTACAAATGCTTCTTTGTACCTAGGGGCACCATCAGGCGGACCAACATTGTCATCTGAGGGAGCAGCACCGCCTGACACTGCACTTGCAGGGCCGAGCACCAGCCAGGCTGCCCAGGAGGAGGAGGAGGACGGAAACTCCCTAGGGCTAGGTATGGAGGGAGACCTGGTGATAGACTTCGACGCACTGCACTCCCCACAAATGGCCAGCACACCCCCCTTGCAGTTCTCCCCAGAGAACTCCCCTACAAGGGACACCATTCCACCTACACCAGCTCCTGCCACAACCATGGCTTTGCCACCTGTACAACCTGTCCTGGGAGCAGGGGCTCAGGGACCGGCCAGCACCACACCCCCACCAGTGGCACCCCAGCCCACTCAGCAGGCCGGCAGCAGCAGTGCCCGGCGCCGTGCCATCACCACCACTGCTGCACCAGCACGGGAGGGCAGTGTATTCCTGGGCCTCGAGGGAAAGATGGTGAAGATACAGAGGCAGCAGGCAAAATCCACGATGGCCTGCCAACGCCAGCTCCTGCAGCACAACCTGCAGATGGGAGAGATGGTAAAGGGATTTCAGGCATTTGTGGAATCGAATAAGGAGGTGGCAGCAGGGTTAGGCAGGCTAACCACTGCCATAACCCAGTTGTGTAGCAGAATGGAGGAGCAGGAGCTGGTGCGCAGGCGGGATGCCCGTGTACAGAACCGCTGCATGAGCCGCCTTGCTGCGGCGACGGCACAACTGTGCCAGCGCAGCGCAAACATGGAATCTAGCCTGAGTCAGAATACGGCAGAGCTCACAAGGGGATGGCCCGGATCACCACTGCTATGGAGGCCATGATTATTTCGAACACAGCCTCCAATCCTGCCCTGGACCTGGGTGATGCTGGGGACAGAAGCAGCCGCAGCAGCCCGGCCAGCGCTGCGTCTGAGCCACGTAGGAGCACCAGGCGCTCCGCAGATGCTGCTGGTCATTCAGAGGGGGCTGAGGGACACCCCAGTGGGTCTAGCAAGCGGGCAAAGAAATAGCCTTGCAAGGGCGGGTGAGGCAACCTGAACCTTGGACATTAGTTTTTTTTCCTATACACCATTTTTTGTTGCACATCAGTGCTGTAACTGTGTTGCAACAGTATTAAAATTAGTTTTTTCCCAACCACCATTTAGCTGTCTTTGCATCTGTACTCACTCAGAAATAGTTCTCAGTAATCTCCTCACGTCTGTATCTGCCATCACTTGGCGTACACACCCCAGCTGGCTGTGTCAGTGGCACAGCTTCGTCGTCGTCATGGTCCTCGTAGTCAGACAACTCCACCTCAGTGCCCTTCTTCACCGCAAGGTTGTGTAACATTGCACATACACCTATGATCTTGCAGCAGGTGATGGGGGTATACTGCCTTGCACCTCCACTCTTGTGCAGGCATCTGAATCTACTTTTCCAGATGCCAAAGGTCCGTTCGACAACATTCCTTGTGCGTATGTGGGCCCGGTTATACCTCCTTTGGCTGGGTGTGGAGGGGTTGAGGTAGGGGGTGAGTATGAATGAGCGGAGGGCATATGCACTGTCGCCTGGAAGAGAAAGGGGTTACATTACACACATGCATACATGTATTACACCTAGCTACTATGTGTTATGGGGGTCTGATGATGTGTCTCACCTAGGAGGTATCCTTCACCAAATTCGCCAGCCATCAGCCGCGCATAGATGCCGCTCTGTTGGAAAATATAGGAGTCATGGGTACTCCCTGGAAATTTTGCTACCAGGTCTGTGATGGTGCACTTTGCATTGCAGATCACCTGCACGTTGATGGTGTGTGTAGACTTCCGATTGCGGTATATGTATTCGGTGTCCGCTGGTGGGAAAATCGGAATGTGCATGCCATCTATGCAACCAATGATTTGGGGAAATTGTGCCATCTGGTAGAAGTCAGCTTTAGTTTGTAGCAGTTCTGCGTGGGTTGCAGGGAAAGAGATGTATTGGTCCATCCTGTGTATCATGGCGTCAAGGAATGTGTGGAAGAACCTTGACAGGCTGCTCTGGCTCACCCCTCCTGCTGCTGCAACTCCACTTTGATAGCTGCCAGACGCTAGCAGGTGTAGGCTGCATAGCACCTGGATGTGCGCAGGGATGGCGTGTGCCCTTGGGGTGTGGTGGTCCAAGAATGGTTTGAGATCCCTGATGAGCTCAAGTATGGTGTCAGAGTCCAGCCTGTATCTCTGTAGTATCTCTGCCTCTGTGAGCATGAACAGGGTTATCCTCTGTCTGTAGACCTGTTCATTTCTTAGCCATTCCCTCTGTCCTTCCTGCTGTAGCCGACTCGCAATGACATAAAAAGCTGCCATCCTGCAAGTTGCAATGCATTTTGGGACTGTTTATATGGGTTGGAGTTGGTTACCACCTGATTGGAATCCATGGTAAATACCGAGTGGATTCTACCGATTTTGAGCCGATTTCGGTGTTTCTGTGCCTCCCTACATCTCCCCATCTGTCGGAATCGGGGAATTTCCCGATCGGCGATTCATACGAATCGGTATGTTTTCCGATTCGGCTCATGTCCGAATCGGTCTATCTACCGATTCGGTACATGGACCGAATCGGTAATTTTCCGATTCGGTGTCACTACCGATTCGGTACATGGACCGAATCGGTAATTTTCCGATTCGGTGTCACTACCGATTCGGTACATGGACCGATTCGGTGTTTGCATCCGATTCGGTGTTTTACCGATTCGTTACATATCCGATTTTCGGTATGTACGTATCGGATTCTTTCCCATTCGGTACTCATTCCGATTCGGATTTCACTCCGATTATGTATGTTTTTTGTCCCCTACATCTCGATGGCTGTTTACCGATCGGTAAGGGCCGAAAATCGGTATTTTCGGCAGTTACCGATCGGTAACGGCCTACCTACATCGGGCCCTAAGACCCCAATAGGCCTTAACATCACGGAGGATCTCTATACTTGCCTACCCTTACCCTTTTTCTATTTATGTCTCCTCTTCATGGTAGTTATGCGCGAGGGGAACCCGACCGGGTGAGACTCGTGCAGGCACCATGAATTGGCTGTGACAAAATAGATAGTCCAGAAATATGATCTACTTTAGCTGCTGCTTTTAGATAAACCACTAACAATGATTTTATGAATTCACTATGCACTTGTCAACATTGTTTAGTTTATTATTTTGGTTATGGTAATCACATTTTTTTCTACAGTAGCATGCACTATGGTCATATTGCTTTTTCTAATAATTTACAAAAAGTAGAAAATTCGATCAGAACATGAAAGTTGAATCTAAATTTAAAATGCAGTATTGGATTAAAGACCAATATGAGTAGAAAGGCATAGTTACACTATGTTATGACGAGGTCTGACCACAGAATATGAGGTTAGGGTTTCAACAGTAATACTGATCCTTAGGAGGAGAAAAATTAGCATATTTTGCACATATTTATTGTAGATAAGTGATTGACATTTGCTTCAATTTGCACATTTTGCGATATTTGCACATGTTATTAGAATTGTCAATGATGTATATATATATGATGAACTATGCACTTGCACTTTATTCTATGTATTTCTCCTTTTCCCTCATATTTACAATCGTAAGCAGACTTTTCATTTTCATGTATTTTACAGTGATTGCTGTTGCCATTAATAATTCACTCATACTGGTATCCTTATATATATCTATGACGTTGGTTTCTACTAAAGGTATTTTACTATCATGTAATTTATTTCACAAAAAGTTAATGCTACCATTCAGTAGCTGGAAGTATATTTTCCATGTCCATGCTAATGATAATCACAGGTGATACTCATTATTTATCGTCACTAGCACTTTAAAAGGGCTGTCCTACTATCAAAACGTTGTCATGTGAACAAGGCTCCGTTGAGCCGAAACGTCTTTGACAGTACCTCTGCAATAAAAAGAAAAGCAAGAGCCCATTTGGTCCGTGTCCGAGTTTCCTTTGTTGGCTGGCGAGACTCGTTGCAGCGCAATACGAAAGCGGTATTCCTGATATATATATACATATACCGGCGGTCGCCAGTAGGTATATATAGTTAGGATTTTTTTTAATAGGGATTTCTGAAAATTCTATGTTGGATAACTTTGGCGTTGATGGACGGAATTGGCTGAAAGTTTCAGGAAAATGGCACATTTTGTTTTTGAGCGTCCCCTGAAAGTTTGGGGGGGTTTCATCAAGCGGGGGCCGAGAAAAAAGGGGGATCCCAAAACGTGTTTTTAACATTGAGTTTTCCATAGGGTGGTTGGACTCACTTTTAGCCCGAACGGCTGAATGGATTTCCACCAAACTTGGCAAAATTATAGGGACTGGTACCCCGATGTGCCTTTGCTATGTCTCAAGATATATGCTCCAGTGGTTTTTCCGAATATTAACTTTGAAAAATATATATTGGGCTACATTGGGCTATATATATGTTAGAGCCCAAATGTAGCCCAATGTAGCCCAATGTAGCCCAAAGATGGCCACCAGAGACAAAAAAAACAATGTAGCCCAAATATCAGCCAGATGTAGCCCAACTATAGCCCAATGGCAGAATGTCCCAGAGTGTCCTAAAGAACAACTAGAGCGCTAACAGTCTTACTTATGACAAAAGTATGGCACACCTGAAGTCATCTTGATTGGAATAAAGTGTTAACACTTAAAACATTTAATTTGCAAAGGAACAAAATGAGGGGGTTCATTTTGCCATAGAAATTATGATTATTGCTGAAGAAAGAAAAATTAGGGCACATTTTGAGTGACTTCTCAAATCCTCCTATATTTCATTAAAATAATTCTGATATGCAGTCTCCCAAGATGGCCACCAGAGACAAAAGAGCCCAAATGTAGCCCAAATATCAGCCAGATGTAGCCCAACTATAGCCCAATGACAGAATGTCCCAGAGTGTTCTAAAGAACAATTAGAACGCTAACAGTCTTACTTATGACAAAAGTATGGCACACCTGAAGTCATCTTGATTGGAATAAAGTGGTAACACTTAATACATTTAATTTGAAAAGGAACAAAATGAGGGGTTTCATTTTGCCATAGAAATGAGCAAGGGAGGTGAGCTCCTGAAACGCGTAGAGTTTACTGCCAGAAACCTGCAATAAAGCGTTTCTCGAAGATATAAGGTGTTCGTGTGTTTTTTGACGTGGAAAGTGTCAAAAAGTTCGACTTTATATATATATATATATATATATATATATATATATATATATATATATATATATATATATATATATATATATATATATATATATATATATATATATATATATATATATATTACCTACTGGCGATAGCCAGTAGGTATATATAGTTAGGATTTTTTCTCTATGGAACTTTTGAAAATTCTATGCCTAATAACTTTGGCGTTTGTGGACGGAATTGGCTGAAATTTTCAGGAAAATGGCACATTTTGTTTCTGAGCAGCTCCTGGAAATTTGGGGGGGGTTCGTCAAGGGGGGCCCGAGAAAAAAGGGGGGTCCCAAAACGAGTTTTTCCCATGTTAATTTCCATAGGGCGGTTGGCCTCACTTTTAGCCCGAACGGCTGAATGGATTTCCACGAAACTTGGCAAAATTGTAGGGACTGTTAGCCCGATGTGCCTTTGCTAGGTCTCAATATATGTGCTTCAGTGAATTTTGAGAAATTAACGTTTAAAACAAGATATATATCTGTAACAGCGCTCCGGGCAGCGCTCCGGTTCGCGAACTTTTCGCGTATCGGAACTTTGCGCAGCGAAGCTGATTGGCTCTCCGGTGTCTGTCAACGTTCTAAACAGTCCGGAGCGGCCGCCATCTTGTCTCTCGGTAGGATCGAGAGACAAGAGGAGGCCAAAACAAAGGGGGAAATGAAGGAAAGGGGGCAAGATAGACCCCTTCTGACCCCCTAGGATTGATGAGGGGGATATTATAGAGCCACGCCGGGCCCAAAAAAAAAACAAAAATTCCGATTTTTTTCGCCGTAGAGACGCGTCTTGGTACGCGAACCGGGCAGCTAACCGGGCAGCTAACCGGGCAGCTAACCGGGAAGCTAACCGGCAGTGTACCGGGAGTCTGAGGAGTAGCTGATTGGCTGTCAACATTGTAAACAGTCCGGAGCGGCCGCCATCTTGTCTCTCGGTAGGATCGAGAGACAAGAGGAGGCCAAAACAAAGGGGGAAATGAAGGAAAGAGGGCAAGGTAGACCCCTTCTGACCCCCAGGATTGATGAGGGGGATATTATAAAGCCACGCGGGGCCCAAAAAAAAAAAAATCCGATTTTTTCGGCGTAGAGACGCGTCTTGGTTCGCGAACCGGGCAGCTAACCGGGCAGCTAACCGGGAAGCTAACCGGCAGTGTAACGGGAGTCTGAGGAGAAGCTGATTGGCTGTTATCATTGTAAACAGTCTGGAGCGGCCGCCATCTTGTCTCTCTGTGGGATCGAGAGACAAGAGGTGGAAAAAAAAAGGTGTAAATGAATGAAAGGGGTAAGGCAGACCCCTCCTAAACCCCTAGGATTGATGAGGGGGATATTAAAGTTCCCTGGGGGGTGAAAAAAAAAATTGTGATTTTTCACGGTAAAGGTGCTTCCTGGTACGTTAACCAGGCAGCTAACCGGCAGCGTAACGGGAGTCCGACATATTGTGTTTTTTGAACGTTTGTGATATGTGCACGTGTGGATTTTGTCTAATTAAGGTTAAAAAAATATATATATATCTTTAAGCGTGTTCTGGCGCGCTTACGTTTTGGGTTTGGTTTGCGCTGCAGAGACGATACGTCACGGTTATGCGATGCATCATGAGGCGTCTCACGGGCTACGTGATACGTCACTTAATAAAGAATATATTTTACAGCTATAGATATTAGCTTTTAAAAAAACAATGAAATTCACAGAAAAAACCATAGGTTATAGACCATATATAGTTAGGAATTTGCATTTACAAAACCTTGAAAATTCACTGAAAAAACCATAGGTTATAGATCATATATAGTTAGGGATTAGCATTTAAAAAACCTTATTTTATTTGCACAAAACCATTGAAATTCCATATATAGTTAGTTGCACTAACTATATATCGCGGACCCGCAATCCACTGCTAATGATGTCACATATTACATCATTCATGACATGGTCAGTGACATCACTGATGACATCACTGATGACATCTCAAATGACATCACTGATGACATCACTGATGACATCTCAAATGACATCACTGATGACATCACTGACATCTCATTTGACATTACTGATTACATCACTGGTGATATCATTTATGTGATAATACATCTTCAGACTCTAATATACCCTTAGATACACTCAGTGTAAACAGGCACTCACAGACTGTCACACATCCATGGAGTTACTCACACACCTAGTCAGTCATGCAAAGAATCAATCACACCTCCATTTCCTCAACTATACAGTTATACACACCTTACTTATTCAAACATATACTAACACATATTTACTCTCTTATACAATCCTTGATACAAGTTCACAATGATTCATACAGCCACTCTCACATTCACTGGCTTTTATGTTCAGTTATTTATATATGTCAACTCTCACATGGAGTGTGTTTTACATATGTACTTACTTTGACATGTAGAACTGAGATATCCAGTCACTCACCAATATACTCATGCACACAGTCAACTGTCCATACAGCTGTTTCTACATGCACTTTTGAACCCATACACCTAGGGAATCAACTGCTCACACATCTATGCACAGAGTTATACACCTCCCAGCCACCCACACACATACTCAGTCTCCCATACAAATACCTGGGCAACCATTCAATAACCCATATAGTTACTGATATAGCTACTGATTTAAACATGCAGCAGTTTACTGAAGAACATAAATAATGATTGCCAAATTAAGACACTTTAATCACTAACCCATGCACTCAGTGAGACACATTTAATCATTCTCTCATACAGTCAGTCATGCACCTACTAAATCCTTCATCCAGACACTTATACATCCACTCATTCTTCAATATGTAAGACATATTTTAACTTTACAGAAACATACAGTCACTGGGTGATGTCATCAGTGATGTCATTTGAGATGTCATCAGTGATGTCATCAGTGATGTCACTGACCATGTCATGAATGATGTAATATGTGACATCATTAGCAGTGGATTGCGGGTCCGCGATATATAGTTAGTGCAACTAACTATATATGGAATTTCAATGGTTTTGTGCAAATAAAATAAGGTTTTTCAAATGCTAATCCCTAACTATATATGGTCTATAACCTATGGTTTTTTCAGTGAATTTTCAAGGTTTTGTAAATGCAAATTCCTAACTATATATGGTCTATAACCTATGGTTTTTTCTGTGAATATATATATATATATATATATATATATATATATATATATATATATATATATATATATATATATATATATATATATATATATATATATATATATATATATATATATATATATATATATATATATATATATATATATATATATATATATATATATCACTGAAAAAACCATAGGTTATAGACCATATATATTTAGGAATTAGCATTTACAAAACCTTGAAAATTCACTGAAAAAACCATAGGTTATAGACCATATATAGTTAGGAATTAGCATTTACAAAACCTTATTTTACTCACACAAAACCATTGAAATTCGCATATATAGTTAGTTGCACTAACTATATATCGTGCACCCGCAATCCACTGCTGATGATGTCACATATTACATCATTCATGACATGGTCAGTGACATCACTGATGACATCACTGGTGACAACTCAAATGACATCACTGATGACATCACTGATGACAACATCCAGTGACTGTATGTTTCTGTAAAGTTAAAATATTTCTTACATATTGAAGAATGAGTGGAGTGTCTGGATGGAGGATTTAGTAGGTGCATGACTGACATGAGTGAGTGATTAAATGTGTCACACTGAGTGCATGGGTTAGTGACTAAACTGTCTTAATTTGTGCATCATTATGTCTGTTGTTCTGTAAACTGCTGCATGTGTTGATCAGTAGCTATATGAGTAACTATATGGGTTATTGATTGGTTGCCCAAGTATTTGTATGGGAGACTGAGTGTGTGTGTGGGTGGCTGGGAGGTGTATGACTCTGTTCATAGATGTGTGAGCAGTTGATTCACTAGATGTATGGGTTTAAAAGTGCATGTGGAAACAGCTGTATGGGCGGTTGACTGTGTGCATGAGTGTATTGGTGAGTGAATGGATATCTCAGTGCTACATGTCAAAGTAAGTACATATGTAAAACACAGTTCATGTGAGAGTTGACATATATAAATAACTGTGCATAAGAGCCAGTGAATGTGTGAGTGGCTGTATGGATCATTGTGAACTTGTATCAGGGATTGTATAAGAGAGTAAATATGTGTTAGTATATGTTTGAATAAGTAAGGTGTGTATAACTGTATAGTTGAGGAAATGGAGGTGTGATTGATTCTTTGCATGACTGACTAGGTGTGTGAGTAACTCCATAGATGAGTGACAGTATGTGAGTGTCTGTTTACACTGATTGTATCTAAGGTTATATTAGAGTCTGAAGAGGTTCATCGTATTATCACATGAATGATATCATCAGTGATGTGATCAGTAATGTCAAATGAGATGTCATCAGTGATGTCATCACTGATGTCATATGAGATGTCATCGGTGATGTCATCAGTGATGTCATTGTATATGTCATCAGTGATGTCATCAGTGATGTCATTTGAGATGTCATCAGTGATTTCATCAGTGATGTCACTGACCATGTCATGAATGATGTAATATGTGACATCATCAGCAGTGGATTGCGGGTGCGCGATATATAGTTAGTGCAACTAACTATATATGCGAATTTCAATGGTTTTGTGTGAGTAAAATAAGGTTTTGTAAATGCTAATTCCTAACTATATATGGTCTATAACCTATGGCTTTTTTCAGTGAATATATATATATATATATATATATAGATAGATATATAGATAGATAGATAGATAGATAGATAGATAGATAGATAGATAAATAGATAGATAGATAGATAGATAGATAGATAGATAGATAGATAGATAGATAGATAGATAGATAGATAGATAGATAGATAGATAGATAGATAGATAGATAGATAGATAGATAGATAGATAGATAGATAGATAGATAGATAGATAGATATCAAAGTTTAAAACCTGCCAATGCTCCTGCACTCGCTAGCGGGTGCCTCATGCACGAGGGCAGACTCGTCGAAATCTCCAATGCTCAAGAAAAAGTCACGAACACTCACAGGGGTATAATATCCTCCTTTGGATTTATTGGCACAAAGATGACAAAACAAACATGTTTCAGTGGTATGCCTTCCTCAGTGTTGGTGGCTGCCACGTTTTTGCCTCATTATATATACAAATCAGCATAAATTGTAATTGAAAGTCAGGAAAAAGCTTATTTAATGGTCAGGCAAATAAACAATGTATCCTGCCATGCTTGTGTGGTGCATTACATCATAATAAAAGAAAATACTAAAAGGGTCCTTAACTGAAAGTGCAATCATCTCTTACTGACAAAGAACTCCCATGTCAGCATTAACCATTCGTAAGCATACATGATTGGCATTTCCTAATAACTATTCAAACATTAATTAAAATTATAAATATAGCACACCGCGATGATGCAGTAAAAAACTGCACTCTCTATCAACATAATGCCTTGTATGGGCGGCAACTCGCTAACTCTGCAAGATGCAACTACATTCCAATCACAATTGAGCCCTAGATGGGCAAGATTCCTAGCGCTACCACTCCAAAAGGTGTTTAATAAAATGTACCAAAAAACCACGCTCTGCCAGCTTCCCTCTACCGAATTCCAAATTTGTAAATGCACCCCAAGCTCCTCTCCCATATTCAGGCGTATCAGAGACCTTGTCACCATATCCAGAATTTAACGCAATTCCAGTCTGTGCAACCACTTCTCTCTGTCTCCTTCTCTTAGGTCATGTGATTGTCAATGCAAAAGTACTTCACCAGCTGCCTGTTACTACTGTGGTGTATTTGGGAGTGCCTTGCACCCGGTTAACTAGGAGCTCTGTCCTGGATCGCCCGCTGATGCTCTCGAATGCAGACTTTTTGGGGTTGAATTGTGCTGCCCACTTACCTGAGGCCACACGGGCTAGTTAGGCAATATACCATGTAAGGTGTATTACAATTCATAAATTTGGTAATATGAGCTGTATCTTTAAGGCCGACAACCTTGTGCATGGTCACCTTAGTGCTGTTCACACAGGCGTTGCACCTGCCATACGGAAAAAAGCCTGTTACGCCTATGATGGCTTTCTGCACTTTAAGCGGTGCAGGGTAGCTTTCTAACAGCTGGTCTCTGATGGACCGTGTTCTTCTAAATGTCAGTAAGGGGTGGTGGTGGCAAGTCCTGTCCTATCATGTCAGACTTCAATATACACCAGTTGACCAGCATTATTTTTCTCACGCTACTAGCCACTCTAGTGTAACTCGTTATCAGCCTGAAATTATTCTTCACCTCATGTTTCACTTTTTTCTGTTCTTCCATCAATAAATCAGTCCTGGAGTCGCCTGCCACTCTCTTTGTTGCTTCCTTCAGGATTACCTTCTGGTACCCTCTTACTTCGAATCTTCTGATACTCTCAGATGCATCTCTCTCAAAATCATCCTCTCTAGTACTGTTCCTTTTGATTGGTAACAGTTCCCTGTATGGGTGCTATTCTTTAGATTACTCAGATGACTGCTTCTGGCGTGATACACCGAGTCCCTACCATGGATTTTCTAAACAGTGCTGTCTGAATTCTTTCATCTGCTACAAAGACTCTCAGGTCCAGGAAAGTAACCCCCATCAAGCTTATCTCACCCATAAATCTGAGGTTAAGGTCATTGGAATTGAGGTAGTCAATTTATTGTATGGCTGACTCTTTTGTGCGCCGCCAAATCAGAAAGAGATCATCTATATACCATCTCCAACTGACAGTATTCTCTACCTATCTGTCACACGCATCTGACCATGCCACCTGCTTCTCTCACCAGCCCAAAACAAGTTTGCATAGCTGGGGGCAAAGCAGGCTCCCATGGTCGTCCCTTTCAGTTGCTTATAAATCTGATCCTGGAAGATGAATATGTTGTGGATGCAGTCAGAAATATAAGAAGACTGTGTCCTGCATATTTTAAGGGACGATTCCTCAAAAAGTATCTTGTGGCCTTAATTCCATCCTTGTGTGTTATGCTTGTGTACAAGTTAGCTACATCCAACATTATCAATAGGAAATCAGATTCCCATACAACCCCCTCAATGTGTTTCAGAAAATCTTTTGTGTCCCTTGTATAAGAGGATAGTTCAGACACAAAGGGGAATAAAAATAGTCAATAAAGTTAGACATGGCTTCCAAAAGGCCTCCAATAGAAGATATTATCAGTCACACCAGTGGGTTCAGCTTGTTCTTATGAACCTTAGGCAGGCTATAAAATATTGCAAGTTGGGGATGCAGCATTGATAGGAAGGTGAATTCCTCCATAGAGAGCATCCCTTTTGCTTGCCATTTAAAGATCAGCTGTTCGTAGTCTCTTATGCTGGTCATGTATTCACTAGTCATAATCGGTGAATAGTTCTCAGGGTTATTCAATTGGTGGTACCCCCTCCTTGCAGTAGTTCTCCCGGGTCTGCAACACCACATTGCCTCTTTTATCAGAGAGCTTGATAATGATTACAATTCCCTCATCTGCTTCAAGATTCCTCAGTGCCCTTCTTTCAGTATAAGTAATGTTCCTTGTATTCTTTGATTCATCAATGTTTTCCCTCAGCTTCAGGAGATTGTGGTTAACTCTATCTGAGAAGACATCAATGGTATCAACTGTCGTTTAGGGAAAGAACTTTGAAGTTGGTTGAAAAGGACGTGATGGTCTTGATTGTATAATCCCCAGATGGACAATATGGTCGATGTCTTCCAGATGTGCAGAATCAAATTGTGTTCTACTGCTGCCCAATTCTTCCAAGACAGCTAACATATCCAGTGTTAAAAATGATACAGTCACTCCAGGTAGTGGTAAAGTCGTTTAATCCAGGCGCAGAGTACAACACCAACTGTACAGCAAGAATAGCTGGTCAGAATGGCTCAAACACCCTAGCATGCATCACAGTATTCTGTGACATTTTAACATTCCAGGCATGACATAGTAGCTTGGTAACGTACAAGATCACAACACATCACTCTTAAAATAGAGAGAACAAAAACATTTGTAGATGAAAAGACAAATTAAGTAACAACTAAACAATATAATAATAAGAAAACATTGCAGAACAATAGAACATTCAAAATCTTGCAAGAAAACATAATGTTAAATATACAAGGAAAATATAATACTGAAGTCTTACCATCAATATAGAACATAATCCTTAAACTTGACAGGTACGTTTTTACGTCTTCCAGAGGAAAAATCATCTTTGCAGCTGACATTTATATCTGAGGAGACATGTTCATCAGAAGAATGATCCATAGGAGGCACACATAAACTTGGAGATGAATCTGAAAATGTTCCAGTATACCTCACAAGTCTAGACATGCTCCATATATACCCTGTGTCAACCTTCACCACATTTTTCCTAATGGCAACTATGTTAGAGGGACCAATGAAACCAGACTTCCCTTTTGTGTCTGGGATTTTTCACCATGACTTTGTCACCAAGATTCCATTTCTTCCACTTCACACACTTTTTAAAGTCATAGCTGGATTTGTATCTTTCCTGATATTCAGAAATTCTGGCACGTCTTGTCTCAACATGACCATAACCCTCGCGGTTGGCTCGCTATACATAGCCTTAATTGCCCTCAGACTCCTATTTCCAAACCCTCTTTCGGCCAAGATTCCCCATAAGCATGCCCAGGTCGTGAAGGAGCACCACCCTGACAAATACGGGGGCCAGGAGAATGGAATCTCACCATTCTCTTTTGGAGCAGCTGATGTGGATGAGAACAGCAACGCTGGAGGAGGCTCATTCGGAGCTTTGGGCTCATTCAGAGCGGCAGTAAATCCAGTGCAACCATCTGAGGTACAGAACATTACTACTCCCACAATGCTTTGGGCGTGACAGGTTCCATTCAGCAGTCCGTGGGAGTGGCGCACGTGAACTTCGTCATTTAAGCCTCTGAGGAAGAAATTTATTTCGAAACGCATTAGGCAGACAGAGGTCCTGCATTTCCTGGCTGCGCGTGTGAACTGTTCATACCATTTCAATAAAGGTTAAGGGTCATACCTTTATCAGCTGTTAGAGTGATAGTTTGACTTGTGGGAGACCCAGGAGCAGTATATATATATATATATATATATACATATATATTTATCCACAAAATCCTCTTCACTTCCCTGAAAGGACGACAAGCCACACCAGCCAGGTACGATTAGAATATTTTAATCGGGCACAAGCAGGCTCGTTTCGAGCTCACGGTCTCTTGGTCACATGACCACCACATTCATTCATCAGTTGATATAGCAGAGAAAATAATAACAAAGGAAGAGAGACTCTGTTTACAACATTCACACAGAGCTCATGACGGTGCAATTTATAAAAAAAACTTAAATTAAGTGCACATCTTCCGGGTGTTTGGTGTCATTACATGCTCGTTATGAAAAATAACAATTTAAAGCGGTAACTTGCATAATGGTATAGTACCCAATTTAACAAAGTAGAGAAGGGATATGAAAGAAAGAATGAGAGACAGAAATTTAAAGCAATGAAAATAACAGAAAGACATAGGAGGGGAGGAGTGAAAGTAGGAGATAATAACAGGGTAGATTTGGGTATAGTACCCCAAATGTAAAAGTTATATCTCATCGTCGATGGATTATATTCCTGATCCATTCATACTATAGGTCCTCACCCCACGTCCATATATCTATTCCCACTATTTCTAAGTAGTCACACCATCTATAAAATCAAAAGAAAATAAACAGTCTAAAGGTCTTATAAGTCCGCCCTCTAATTCCATTTCAAATTATTCGAAATGCTACCCCGTGCTCTTATAAGTAAGTTGTAATTTTTCATGGAGTAGTCATGCTCGTAATATATATTCACTGAAAAATATACAGGTGTCAGGGATGTTATAGCTAGTTCGACATTTTACTTGTACAAAACCAGAGAAATGTGGCCGTTATAGTTAGGTGAGCTAAGTATAACTTGCGACCCTGCAAAGCACTGTTGATGACATCACATATAACATCACTTATGACATGGTCAGTGACATCACTCATGACATCATTGATGACATCTCAAATGACATCACTGATGACATCATCCAGTGACTGTGTTTCTGTAAAGTTTAAATATGTTTTTATATATATATAGGCCAAAGTGTATTGAAGAATTAGTGGGTGTATAACTGTCTGAATGGATGATTTAGTAGGTGTGTGACTGACTGTATAAGTGAGTGATTAAACATGTCTTACTGAATGCATGGCTTAGTGACTAAACTGTGTGAATGTCTTTATCAGTCTGTCTGTTGGTGTGTAAGCGGTTGCATGGGTTGGTGAGTAGCTACATGACTGTTTATATGGGTTATTGATTGCTTGTCTGGGTGTCTGTATTGGTGCCTGAGTTTCTGTGTAGGTGGGTGGGGTGGGTGTCACTCACTACATTGACGTGTGAGTGGGTGAGTCACTAGGTGTATGGGATTAAGAGTGCATCTGTGAGGGGCTGTTTGGGTAGGTGAGAGTGTGTTTGGCAGCGTTGGTAAGTGAATGGATGTTTCAGTGGTACATGTGTGAAAACTATATATGTGAAAGACAGTATATGTGAGTGTTGGAGTACAAACATAACTATGTGTGAGAGTGAGTGATTGTGAACGTGGCTATGTGTGCTTGTATAAGAGAGTAAGTATGTGTTAATATCTGTGTGAATTAGTGAGGTTGTGTATGTTTAACTGTATAGGTGAGTAAATGGGAGTGTGATTGATTCTTTGCATGACGACCTAGTTGTATAAGTAACTCTGTGGGTGAATGGTGGTGTGTGAGTGTCTGTATAGGTGTATGAGTGAATATGATAGTGGCTGTATTGATGAATGGCCGCATGTATGAGTGACTGTATTGATGAATGAGTGGCTGTGTGTGTAGACATAAAAATCAGTGAGTGGTTATGTAGTAACTGGTATTGGTGTGTCTATGGTTTTGAGAATGGTAGTCTGTATTTTAGAGTGGGTGTATCAAAGGTTATATTAGGCTGTGAGGAGGCGCTTCAGAGGATCATGTGGATGATGTCATCAGTGATATCATTTAAGATATCATCAGTTATGTCACTGACTATGTCATGAGTGATGTAATGTGTGATACCATCAGCAGTGCATTGTGGGGGCACGAGTTATAATAAGCTCAACTAACTATAACAGACACATTTTTCTGGTTTTGTACGGGTGAAATGTCAAACTAACTATAACGTCCCTGAAACCTGTGTTTTTCTGTGAATTTCAATTTTTTTAATGATAATTTCTAACTATAACGTCCCTGAAACCTATTGTTTTGTCAGTGAATTGTCAAAGGTTTTTTAAATGCAAATTTCTAACTATGCCTACAGAGGTAGAACATATGTAGAAAGAGGAAGAACTGAGCAGAAAGAATCAAGGGAAATGCAAAAAGAGGCAATAGAAGTCCAGAAAGACAAAGAAATGTACAGAAAGAAGCAAGAGATATGCAGAAAGAACCAACAGAAGTACTGACAGAGGCCTAGTTGCAAAGCCATCATGTGTCCCCAACTTTTTGCTGACTGTTACTGATGGTAACTGACTTGGACTAACTAAGCCCGGAGCCAGTGCCATGCTGAAAGACACTTATAAATCTATGAAAACACCTACACACACTAGGGTACACTATGGGTTGGGGTACCCCTGTGATTGCATAATAGAGCAGGGGATTAAAGCTACCTCTAACTCAGAGGTGCAGAAAGAGTCAAGATAAGTGCAGGAAGCAGCAACAGAGGTGCCGAAAGAATCAAGAGATGTGCAGAAAGAAGCAAGTGAAGTACAGAAGATGCAAGGGAGCTGCAAAAAAGAGACAATAGAGGTACAGAAAGAGGCATGAGGGGTGCATAAAGATGGAAGAGAAGTGCAGTAGGAGGCAAGAGAATTGCTGGAAGTAGCAACAGAAGTGAAGAAAGAAGCTAGAGCAGCACAGAGAGAACTAAGATAGGTGCAAAAAGAGGCAGTAGGGGTGCAGAAAAATGTAGGAGAGGTACACAAAGAGGCTAGAGAGGTGCAGAAATAGGCAGGAAAGGTGAGGAAAGAGGGAACAGGGGTGCATAAAGAGGCAAAAGGAGTGCAGAAAGAGAAATGAGGGGTGCATAAAGAGGCAAGAAGGGTATAGAAAGGCGCAAGAGAAGTGCAGAAAGAAGCAACAGAGGTGCAAAAAGAGGCAAGAGAACTGCAAAATGAACCAAGAGAGGTGCAAAACTAGGCAGGAGAGGTGCAGAAAGAGGTAGAAGAGGTGAACAAAGAGGCAAGAGAGGTACAGAAAGAGGCGTGAAGAGGTGCAGAAAGAAGGAAGAGAAGTGCAGAATGAGGCAAGTGAGGAGCAGAAGGAAGCAAGAGCAGTTCAGAAAGAACCAACAGAGGCGCAAAGGGTACTGAAAGAGCAAGAGAAGTACAGAAAGAGGCAACAGAGGTACAGAAAGAGGCAAGAAAGGTGCAGAAACAGGCAGGAGAGGTACATAAACAGGGTTGCAGAAAGAGGCAAGAGATCTGCAGAAAAGAGCAACAGAGGTGCTGAAAGTGGCAAGTGAGTTGTAGAAAGGAACAAGAGATATGCAGAAAGAGAAAAGAGGGGTGTAGAAAAAGGCAAAAGATCAGCAGAACAAAAAAGCAAAAGATGTGTTGAAAGAGGCAAGAGGGGTGCAGAAAAAGGAGAGAGAAGTGCAGAAAGAAGCACAAGAGGTGCTCGAAGAGGCAAAGGTGATGCCGAAGAAGGCAACAGCAGTGCTGAAATAACCAAGAAAAGGGCAGAAATAAGCAACAGAGGTACAGAAGGAGGCATGAACAGTGCAAAAAGAGGCAAGAGAAGTGCAGAAAGATGCAACAGAGTTACAGAAAGAGGCAAAAGTGGTTCGGAAAGAGGGATGAGAGGGGTAGAAGGAGGCAAGAGAGTTGCACAAAGAGGGAAGAGGGGTACAGAAAAAGGCAGATGGGGTACAGAAAGAAGCAACAGAGGTGCCAAAAAAGGCACAAGGGGTACAGAAAGAAGCAAGTGAAGTGCAGAAAGAGGCAAGAGAGGTACAAAAATATACAAGAGAGGTGCAGAAACATGTAAGAGAAGTACAGAAAGAGGCAAGAGAATTGCTGAAAGAAGCAACAGAGGTTTAGAATGAACCAACAGAGGTACAAAAAGAGGCAAGAGGGGTGCAGAAAAAGTAGGAAATGTGCACAAAGAGCTAAGAGGGGTACAGAAAGAGGCAGGAAGGGTGCAGAAAGAAGCAAGAAAACTGCAGAAAGAGGCAAGTGAGATGCAGAAACAAGCAAGAAAGGTACAGAAATAGGGAATACGAGTGTAGAAAAAGACAACAGGGATGCAGAAAGAAGCAAGACAGATGCAGAAAGAAGCATTGAAAGTGCAAAATGAAGCAACAGGGGTGCAGAAAGAGGAAAGAGAAGTGCAGAAAGAAACAACAGAGATGCAGAAGGAGGCAACAGAACTGCAGAAAGAGGCAATGGAGTTGCAGAAACAGAGAAAAGAGCTACATAAAGGGACAACAAGGATGCAGAAAGAAGCATGGAATTAGCAGAATGAAGCAACAGTGATGCAGAAAGAGGCAAGAGAGGTGTAGAAAGAGGCAAGAGAGATGCAGAAAGAAGCAACAGAGTTGCTGAAAGAGCCACACAGGGTGGAGAAAGAGGCAAGAGTGCAGAAAAAGCCAACAGAAGTACATAAAGAAGCAAGAGAGGTACAGAAACAGGCAGGAAAGGTGCAGAAACAAGAAACAGGGGTGCAGAAAAAGGCAAGAGATCTGCAGAAAAAACGACAGAGGTGCTGACTGGCAAGTGAGGTGCGGAAAGAGAGGTGGAGAACGAGAAAAGAGGTATGCAGAAAAAGGCAGGGGATAAGCAAAAAAAAGCAACAGAGGTACAGAAAGAGGCAAGTCAGCTGCAGTAAGAAGCAGAACAGGTGCAGCAAGAGGCAATAGAAGTGCTGAAGACGTATCAGAGGCGCACAAAGAGGCAAGAGGGTTGCAGAAAGAGGAGAGAGAAGTACAGACATAAGCAAATGAGGTGCTCAAAGAGGCAAGAGGGGAGAAGAAAAGGGAGATAGAAGTGTAGAAATAAGGAAATGAGGTGCTCAAAGAGACAAGAGAGATGCAGAAAGAGCAACAGAGGTGCAGAAGGAGGCACGAGGAGTGCAGAAAAAAGGAAGAAAAGTGCAGCGCAAAGCAATAGAGGTTCTGAAAAAGGCTCAAAGGGTGCAGAAAGAGGCAAGAGAAGTGTAGAAAGAAGCAATGGAGATTCAACAAGAGGCATGAGTGGTGCAGAAAGAAGGAAGAGAAGTGTAGAAAGAGACCAGAGAGTTGCACAAAGAAGAAAGACCTGTACAGAAAGAGGCACGAGGAGTGCAGAAATGGGCAAGAGAACTGCAGAAAGAGATAAGAGAATTGATGAATAAAACAGCAGAGGTGTAGAAAGAAGCAAGAAAAGTGTAGAAAGAGTCAAGTGAGATATAGAAACAAGCAAGGAAGGTACAGAAAGAGGGAAGACAAGTACAGAAAGAGACAACAGGGGTGCGAAAAGAAGCAAGACAGATGCTGAAAGATGAATGGAAAGTGCAGAATGAAGCAACAGTGGTATAGAAAGATGCAAGAGAAGTCCAGAAAAAAGCAACAGAGGTAGAAAAATAGGCAAGAGTAGTGCAGAAAGAGGTAAGCGAGGTGTAGAAAGAGACGAGCGAGTTGCACAATGAGGGAATACGGGTGCAGAAAGAGGCAAGATGAGTACAGAAACAGGCAAGAGAACTGCAGAAAGAAGTAGGAGACTTGATGAAAAAAAACAACAGAGGTGTAGAAAGAAGCAGGAAAAGTGCAGAAAGAGGCAAGTGAGATATAGAAACAAGCAAGAAAGGCACAGAAAGAGGGAAGACGAGTGCAGATAGAGACAACATGGATGCAGAAAGAAGCAAGACAGATGCAGAAAGAAGCATGGAAAGTGCTGAATGAAGCAACATTGGTGCAGAAAGAGGCAATAGATATGCAAAAAGAGGCAAGAGAGATGCTGAAACAGGCAAGAGAAATGCAGAAAGAGGAAAGAGTAGTACAGAAAGAAGCAACAGAGGTGCTGAAAGAGGCACAGAGGATGCAGAAAGAGGTATGAGAAGTACATAAAGAAGCAACAGAGGTACAAAAAAAGGCAAGAGTTGTACAGAAAGAGGGAAGAGAGTTATGGAAAGAGACATAAGAGTTTCAGAAAGAGGGAAGAAGGGTGCAGAAAGAGGTATGAGGGGTGGAGAAAGAAACTTCAGCGGTGCTGAAAGAGGCAAGAGTTGTGCAGAAAGAAGCAAGGGAAGTGTAAAAAGAGGCAAAAGAGGTGTGTGCAGAAAGATGCAAGAAAGGTGCGGAAACATACAGGAGAAGTGCAGAAAGAGGCAAGAAAGTTCCTGAAAGAAGCAACAGAGGTTTATACAGAACCAAGTGACGTGTAAATAGAGGCAAGTGAGGTGCAGAAAGAACAAGAACATTGCATAAAGAACAACATAGTTGCAAAAAGAGGCAAGAAGGGTGCAGAAAGAAGCAAGACAGATGCAGAAAGAAGCATGGAAAGTGCAGAATGAAGCAACAGGGGTGCAGAAAGAGGAAAGAGAAGTGCAGAAAGAGACAACAGGTCTGCGGAAAGAAGCAAGATAGATGCAGAAAAAAGCATGGGAAGTGAAGTAAGAAGCAACAGGGGTGCAGAAAGAGTAAAGAGAAGTGCAGAAAAAAGAAACAGAGGTGCAGGAGGAGGCAAGAGAACTGCAAAAAGAGGCAAGGGAGTTGCAGAAACGGGCAAAAGAGGTACATAAAGAGACAACAGGGATGCATAAAGAAGCATGGAAAGTGAAGAATGAAGCAACAGTGGTGCAGAAAAAGGCAAGAGAGGTGCAGAAAGAGGCAAGAGAAGTGCATAAAGAGGCAAGAGAATTGCAGAAAGAAGCAATAGAGGTGCTGAAAGAGGCACAAAGGGTGCAGAAAGAGGCAAGAGAAGGCAAGAAAAGTGCTAAAGGAAGCAACAGAGGTACATAAAGAGGCAAGAGAGGTGGATAAACAAGCAGGAAAGGTGCAGAAAGAGGGAACAATGATGCAAAAAGAGGCAAGAGAGGTGCAGGAAAAGAAAAGAGGGGTGCAGAAAGAGGTAAAAGATCCACAGAAAACAGGAAAAGAGGTGCTGAAATAGGCAAGTGAGGTGCAGAAAGAAGCAATAGATCTGCAGAAAAAAGCAGCAGAGGTGCTGTAAGAGGCAAGTGAGGTACAGAATGAAGCAAGAGAGATGCAGAAAAAGGAAGAGAAGGTGAGAAAGAAGTAACAGAGGTACTGGAAGAGGCAAGAAGGGTACAGAAAGATCAACAGGATTGTAAGAAAGAGGCAACAGAGGTACAGAAAGAGGCAAGAGAAGTGCTGAAAGGGGGTACAGGGGTGCAGAAATAGACGAGACAGGTACTGAAAGAAAAAGAAAGAGAAGTTGAGAAAGAAGTAACTGAGGTACTGAAAGAGGCAAGAAGGGTGCAGAAAGACCAAGAGATTTGCAAGAAAGAGGCAACAGAGGTACAGAAAGAGGTAAGAGAAGTGCTTAAAAAGGGAACAGGGGGCAGAAAGAAGCAAGACAGATGCAGAAAACAGCATGGAAAGTGCAGAATGAAGCAACAGGGGTGCAGAAAGAGGAAAGAGAAGTGCAGAAAGAGACAACAGGTCTGAGGAAAGAAGCAAGACAGATGCAGAAAACAGCATGGAAAGTGCAGAATGAAGCAACAGGGGTGCAGGAAGAGGAAAGAGAAGTGCAGAAAGAAGAAACAGAGGTGCAGGAGGAGGCAAGAGAACTGCAAAAAGAGGCAAGGGAGTTGCAGAAATGGGCAAAAGAGGTACATAAAGAGACAACAGGGATGCATAAAGAAGCATGGAAAGTGAAGAATGAAGCAACAGTGGTGCAGAAAAAGGCAAGAGTGGTGCGGAAAGAGGCAAGAGAAGTGCAGAAAGAGGCTAGAGAAGTGCAGAAAGAAGCAACAGAGGTGCTGAAAGAGGCACAAAGGGTACAGAAAGAGGCAAGAGTGGTGCAGAAAAAGGGAATAGAGGTGTAGAAAGAGACTAGAGAGTTGCACAAAGAGAGACGAGGGGTGCACACAGAGGCAAGAGTGGTACAGAAAGAAGCAACAGAGGTCCCGAAAGAGGCAGAAGTGGTGCAAAAAGAAGCAAGTGAAGTCCAGAAAGAGGCAACAGAGGTGTGTGCATAAAGATGCAAGTGAGGTGCAGAAACAAGCAAGAGAAGTGAAGAAAGAGAAAATAAAATTCCTGAAAGAAGCAACAGACGTTTATAAATAACCAAGAGAATTGCAAAGAGAGGCGAGAGGAGTGCAGAAAGAATCAAGACAGATGCAGAAAGAAGCATGGACAGTGCAGAATGAAGCAGCACGGGTACAGAGAGTGGCAAGAGAAGTGCAAAAAGATGCAACAGAGGTACAAAAAGAGGCAAGAGTGGTGCAGGAAGAGAGGTGTAGAAAGAGACTAGAGAGTTGCATAAAGAGGGAAGACCGGTACAGAAAAAAATCAGGTAGAGTGAAGAAAGAAGCAAGAGCAGTGCAGAAAGAACCAACAGAGGATCAAAAAGAGGCAAGAAGGGTGCAGAAAAAGATAGGAGGGGTGCACATAGAGGCAAGTGAGGTACTGAAAGAGGCAGGAGGGGTGCAGAAACAGGCAGGAAAGGTACAGAAAGAGGGAACAGAAGTGCAGATAGAGGCAAGGGTGTTACAGAATGGAATAGAGTGGTACAAAAAGAGAAAAGAGATCTGTAGAAAAAAGTAACAGAGGTGCTGAAAGAGGCAAGTGAGGTGCAGAAAGAAGCAATTGAGGTACAAAAGGAGGCAAGAGTGGTACAGAAAGAGGGAAGAGAGGTGTAAAAAGACTATAGAGTTGCAAAAAGAGGGAAGATGGAGATAGAAAGAGGCAAGAGGAGTGCAGAAACAAGCAATAGAACTGCAGAAAGAGGTAGGATAATTACTGAAAGAAGCAACAGAGTTGTAGAAAGAAGCAAGAAAAGTGCAGAAAGAGGTAAGTTGGCTGCAGAAACAGACAAGAATGGTACAGAAAAATAGAAGGCGAGTGCAGAAAGAGACAACAGGAGTGCAGAAAGAAGCAAGATAGGTGCAGAAAGAAGCATGGAAAGTAGGAAATGAAGCAACAGGGGTGTAGAAACAGGCAAGAGAACTTCAGAAAAAGGCGAGATATTTGCAGAAACAGGTAAAAGAAGTTCAGAAAGAGTGTACAGAGGTGCATACAGAGGCAAGAGAGGTACACAAAAAGGGATACAAAAAAGAAGCAAGAGGGGTGTAGAAATTTGCAAGAGAGGTGCAGAAAGAAGCAAGAGCAGTGCAAAAGAACCAACAGAGGTACAAAAAGAGGCAAGTGAGGTGCAGAAGGAGGCAAGTGAACTGTAGAAAGAGAAAAGAGAGTTCCAGAATGGCAAACGGAATGCAGAAAGAGGGAGCAGGTGGGCAGACTGAGGCAAGAGAGGTGCAGAAATGGGGGTGCAGAAAAGAGCAATGCAGAAATTTTGAACAGGTGTGCAGGAAGAAGCCAGAGCACTGCAGAAAGAACCAATAGAGGTGCAGAAAGATGCAAGAGGGGCACAGAAAGAGGCAAGTGAAGTGCAGAAAGAAGCAAAAGAGGTGCAGAAATAACCAACACTGGTAGAAAAAGAGACAAGAGGGGATCAGAAAGGGGTAGGATTGGTGCTTAAAGAGGCAAGAGAGGTACAGAAAGAGGCGGGAGTGGTGCAGAAAGAGGAAAAAACTGTAGAATGAAGCAGCAGACATGCTGAAAGAGGCACAAAGGATGCTGAAAGAGACAATACAGGTGAAGAAAGAAGGAACAGAGGTACATAAAGAGGCAAGAGTAGTGCAGAAAGAGGGAAGAAAGGTGGAGAAAGAGGCAAGAGAGTTGCACAAAGAGGGAAGGGGGTACAGAAAGAAGCAAATGAGATGCAGAAAGAGGCAAGAGAGGTGCAGAAAGAGGCAAGAGAGTAACAGAAAGAGGCAAGTGAAATGCAGCAGGCGGCAAGATTAATGCAAAAAGGCATTATAGGTGCAGAAAGAGGCAAGTGAGGTGCAGAAATAAGCAAGATAAGTGTAGATAGAAGCAACAGAAGTGAAGAAAGAGGGAAGAGGGGTGGAGAGAGAGGCAACAGGGGTGCATAAAGAAACAAAATAAGTGAAGAAAGATGGAACAGGAGTGGAGAAAGAGGCAAAAAGGGTGCAGAAAGATTTAAGAGGGGTACAGGAAATGACAAGAAAGGTGCAGAAAGAGGGAAGAAGAGTGCAGAAACAGGCAAGAGCCGTACAGAAAGACGCAAATGAGGTGCAGAAAGAGGGAAGAGAGGTGCAGAAAGTAGACATGATTTGCAGAAAGAGGCAAGAGAAGTGTAGAAATAGAACGAAACCTGCAGAAAGAATCGACAGAAATGCTGAAAGAGGCAAAAGAGGCACAGAAGGAAGCAGGAGTGGCTTGCACACCATTAGTACCAATTTGACACCCACATTTAGCAATAAGTAACAGGTGACCATTCTAGGTTTACAAAGGGCCTTCTACCACACTGTAATCTGCTTGGGGGATGAAGTCCACTTGTGTCCTCAGGTCCTCAGTACACAAGATGACCTCGTCGCCCCACCAGCAGTGCACCAAGAGGCGTGTTTATAAAGGGGCCTGGCCTCGGACCACCTCTCTGCAATTCAGCTGTGTGGTGCTTACTGGAGGTTCCTGGTGGGCGAGTTGGCCCCCTGGCACCCTCAGTATTCCAGGGGACTTAAGTCCCCAACTTAGAACGCACCAGGGGGGCGTGTTTGCAGTCAAGTTGGCAGTTTCTTTTTTGAACATTTGTTATTTTCTGGGAGGAGGGGCCGCATGGCCTCCCTTCCAAGAGCCAATTTTGGCCCTGGAGGCCCATCTCCCCGGACCTGGCAGTCATTGTTTTTAAAAAACAAATTGAGGAGGGGACCACATGGCCCTCTCTAGAGGCCAATTATGGCCCGAGGATCCCATCTCACGGGGCCTAGTCACCCTTCATTTTTTAAATTTATTTTTTGGGAGGGGGCTGAGTGGCCCCCCTCCTCAGGCCAATTATGTCCCCAGGGACCTCATCCCCTGGGGCCCACCTTCCGTTTTTTAAAAATATATTTTAATTAAAGGGGAGTGGGGCAGAGAAAGAGTAAGTTTCATGCTCTTGCTTCCACAAAGCAAAGCAGTGTTTGCTATGGCGGGGTGCGAGCCGGGCTCCATCCCTGCCATAGCAAACATCAATTTCCTTGGAGGGACCCAAGAATGTTGCAGGAACCAGCCCTGGGGGTGGCTGTCCCCAGGGCCATCAAGGGCTCCATGAGTGGTGGCCTGTGGCCCCCTCACTACCTCAAAATGGGCCCGGGGGTCCACAACAGACCCCCTCACTTGAATGACTTGTGCCCCTGGGAGGTGGTGGTCCCCATGACAGTGTGGGGAGGGGCAGGATCCCCCCACACTTTTAAAATTTTATTTAAACCCCCTGGTGGTCACCGGAGCTTGGTGGGCTGAGAGATCCCCAAACATATTTAAGAATGCCCCAGGGAGGTGGCGGTCTCCGGGGCAGCATGGGGTGGCAGGAGCCCCCACACATTTATTTCACACAAGTCCCAGGGAGGTGGCGGTCCCAAGGGCTGCGGGGGGCCTTGTGCCCCTGCATATTAATTCGAAAGGTGGCAGTCACTGGGGCTGCAGGGGCCCGCATGGCTCATGCATACATTATAAATATTGCCCCCAGGACCTGGCCCACCCTGGGACTTAAGTACAATGCACCACGGGAGCCCACACTTTGTTTTTTTTATTTTCTCGGCCGGATTTGCACACCCAGAGCAAACTCGCCTGATTTTTTTAAAAAAATGCTTTTTTGGG
The DNA here is from genome assembly GCF_964263255.1 of Lissotriton vulgaris. Lineage (NCBI taxonomy): Eukaryota > Metazoa > Chordata > Amphibia > Caudata > Salamandridae > Lissotriton > Lissotriton vulgaris. Next base: position 1,592,287,302 of record NC_141687.1, read on the forward strand.
CCCTGAGCAGGCCTAGGGGGTCAGAATATTCCTACCCTGCCCCTTTTCTTGTTTTTCCTACTGTTTTCTTGTGACTAAGTTACCGAGTCACAAGATGGCTGCCAACACATTCTTGTTTGGAGTGTTGGCACCAATAAGAATTAAGCTAGTGCTCAGGACAGTTCGCAAATCCTCCTTGGTGCTCAGATATCAATAAACTTGTTTTTTTATTTTTTCAGGAACTACTGAATGGATTTACAACATTTGAAAAAAAGTTCACTTTCTGAAGCAAGAGTTACCTTTTTGCCAAATTTGGTGTAATTATGTTAAGCATTTCGGGCTGTAGCCTGTTACAAAATTTCCAATGGAAATTAACATGAAGAAAACGCATTTTGGCACCCCCCTTTTTCTCGGCCCCCTCCTGACAAATCACCCCCACATTTTTTAAGACAGGAGCTGACCTGAGCTGGTCAGTAGTTTGATAAATTTCATGAAGATTCATCAAACGGCGCCAAAGATAGTGGCCAATCAAAACACGCTTTTCCTATTGATAATTGGTCCTAACTATAACTATATACTGGCGAATGCCAGTAGGTAATATATATATATATGTCTATTATGAATGACAACGCAGCAAGGTGGGAGAGGTAAAACACCACAAGGTCAACCAAAAGAGGACAGAGAACAAGAAGGGGCAAAAGGGAGAGGCAAAGGAAGGATTTAGAATCAAAAATAGATGATGAAACTATAAATGTAAATCAAAAACCCTTAGTAGTTGACATTTCATCTGTGACACTAAATAATAACCAACTACGATTCCTTAATCAGGGTTTGACATTCTGGCAGATATCTTGTCTGGACTTTATTGACCCCAGAATTGAAATTTACAAATATGTAAGAAAATTGAAATTACATAAATTCCAACAGATGAAGACCAGGGCGGAAGCACAAGAAGTAATGGGAACCACCAGACCCTCCTTGTTCCAAAATGCTGATATACCAGATTTATTGAGTATTCAAGACCTGGACAATCTAAATTGAATATTGTAGAGACCAACAGGAGGATCCGCTGAGGAGCAATTAACCTTAAGATTACAGGAAATGAGTTTCACAACAAGTGAGCACGTGGGCAGTACCCTTAAATTGGGGAGTAAGTTCTACCCACAACTTTCACCAGGAAACCGCTTAGATCTATTTGAAGAGATGGTAATCAATGATCTGAACAACATCCAAAAAAACTGGAGAACGGACTACTCAAAGGGCAACTTCACAGCTCAAAACTGTAAAGCCAATAATGAACCAATAACAACACTTTGCTCATCATCAAACCCTCCAACAAAGAAGGGAACATTGTTATAATGGATCAAGTGACATATATAACAGAGGCACAAAGACAATTGGGTAATCCACAACATTATACTCGCCTAAAGACAAATCCAATGACTATAATGGAGACTGAGTGTCATCTAAAAGTGAAGAAATTGTTTGAAAGGGGTATATTAGACTGGGCAGAATTGAAATATATCTGTGCAGAGAATGCAAAAATGGCAACCTTCTATCTGTTGCCAAAGATTCACAAGTGCACAGTGAATCTACTCGGGTGACCCAAAGTTAGTTCGATTGGTTCCTTACCAGAGAACAGCTCTAGGTTCCTCGATTTATTCCTGCAGGAATTCGTAATTAGTCTTCCTTCCTACATAAGGGACAGTATGAACTTCTTGATTAAACTGGAGAATATTCCATGGAAAAAAGAATACATCATGATGACAATGGACATTTCGTCATTGTATACCTCAATCAAGCATGAAAAAGGGATACATGCATGCACAAGTTTCTTAAGAGACCAACCAGTAGAGTGGTTGGAGCACACACACGTGTTGTTGAACATGTTGAAGTACTGTCTCACGCTTAATATTTTCACATTTGATGGGAAATTCTATAAATAGAACAAGGGACAACAATGGGCTCCTCTTCCGCCCCCACCTAAGTGAACCTTTTCATGGGGTGGTGGGAGAAGGAGGTGGCCTGGGCCAAGGAAAACAAAGAACTCATAAAAAATGTGGAAATGTGGACCAGGTTCATTGATGACCTTTTTATCTTAAGGGAGGGCAGTGAGAAGGATCTGGAACACCTCCTTACTAAATTAAATACCAGCGAGTGTAACCTGCAATTCACATATGTATGGAGTAGGCATCATTGTACTTTTTGGGATGTAGAACTAGAGGTTAAAGAGAATACTCTGACTACAAGAATTAATAGAATACCGAATGCAACTAACTCCATCTTGCACACCAATGGCGTTGAAATGGATCATCTCCTACAGACAGATGCTGAGAGCAAGAAGTATATGCTCCAATGAAGAACTGTACAATGAGGAAGTGGATTGGCTGCTCAGAATTTTTAAACAGGGAGGGTATCCAATAACCATTCTGGAGGATGCAAAAAATAGATCAGGAGAGAAAACAAGAAAAGAATCACTGTACCCTCGAAGATGTCAGGACGAAAAAGATAATAACATTGTTAAAAGACTCTATCTGGAATACAATCTGGCACAATTAAGCACCACATCTGTCCTTAAGAAACATTGGTGTGTCTTGAAATATTATGAACATTTTACTGAAATCTTTGAAAAGGGCCCACAAATCACATCAAAAAAAGGTGCGCTCCTTGGGAGATATTTTGACCTCAAGTAACTATATCAAAAAGAAGAAACCACAGCGAATGGCATCATGGTTATCAAGGAATCAGGAGGGCTTTGTGAAGTGCAATTTGTGTAAGGCCTGCGAATATGGGACAAACAGCAAGAATTATCGCACAATGTATGGATATACAATTCCCATCAGAGAGAGGATCACTTGTAACATAGAGTTTGTTATCTATGCACTAAGATGTGGCTGTAATAAATTGTACATTGGGGTACTAAGAACAAATTAAAACTGAGAATATTGCAGCACATAAGAGCATTTAAAAACGGTGCCAAAACCTACCCAGTAGCCTGCCACTTCAATCAGATGCACAACCGATCCCTATCAACATTTTTGTACTGGGGCATCAAACACATCAGGGCCCACCCAAGAGGCAGCAATTGGGAGAATGAACTACCCGGACAAGAATCCTGATTGATCTTACTGATGGAGACGGAGACACTCTGTGGTAAAAACAAGGATGCAGAACTATTTGTGCACTTATAAGAATGTGAACATTTGACCTGAAAGAGGGTCATAGATGAGAAATGGACTATAAAAGCATTAATGTCTAGCATAATCAAAACTGTATGTGGATTGAAATATTGTATCACTTGGAAGGTCAATTAAAGTAGTAATTGTAATGCTTTCGAAATTTTACAATTCTCTCTTGCAGCGTAGACAAAGTATAACGTTGCGAGCTGAACTAAATATAAGGAGGTTAAAAATTAGACACTTGAGCACCATGCACTTTAGATTCACTAGCACATTATACAGATGCACTTTTGCACTTTAATGGCCGCACTTTAGAATATGCTGCTATCCTAACGGAGGAATAATGCAGGACATCCCCCTTAGAAAATAAATTGAAAAAATTAACATAGAAAGGATGTCTTGTAAATAATTATGAAATTGCATGGGTTATATATATTGCTCGCATGTAGGTCTATTTTTTGTTTGTCCCCACAAATGAGGTAATTAATTTAAAAGGCATTCCCAATAAAAAAAAATAAAAAAACATATCAATAGAAATGCAAAAATACATAGGGAGAAATAAGGGCTTAAAATATAAACAGTAAAAAGAAGTTAGAGAAAAAAAAACATTTAATTTGATTTGGATTCTATGTATTGATGTTGCCAAAAGTGTGATGTGATGTAATACAAATCGGGGGGAATAGTTGACAAAATAAGGGAATCGCTATAAAAAAGAAAGGTTACAGATACATCATGGTTAGGCTCAAGTTTCACTCGTTCAAAACCTGCGAAATTCAGCAGTTATAGTTAGCTGAACTAATGCACTGCTTTTGACCTCACATGTTACATCACTTATGACATGGTGAGTGACATCACTCATGGCATCACTGATGGCATCTCAAATGATATCAATGATGACTACACTTTTTTTAAGCCCCAAGCTTAAAATTCTCTGAATGGGTCAACAGTCTGGACCCTTTGCTAAAATTCACCATGAATATGAGTGAAGTGGAAAAGCCATTCTTGGACTTACGGATAAACCATGAAAGGGGTATCCTAAAGACTGAGGTTTACTATAAATCCACTGATAAAAATAGCCTTTTATGATTTTAAAGCTTCCACCCCTGACCACTGAAGGCAGGCCTTCCCATTGGTTAATTCCTAAGACTCAGATGCCATTGTACGGTGATAGGGAAGTACACAGAACACCCAACAATACTTAGCAGAAAAATACGAGAAAGGATCTAGAAAAAGTGTAAAAAACAATGAGAGGGTAGCCCTTTTGGGCACATATAAAAAAAACATATGAGCCAAGACCAATCTGTGTAACAACTTTTACTCCTATCTGACATTGGAGTATCATAATCTCTGGGAGTTGCACACCATATTTTTTCCTTAAGGAGTACCTACGTGGAGCTGGGAGGGACACAACTACCAATATGGACGCACCTTGATGAATGTGTGACTACAGGGAGCCCTGCTCACTCCGCCACCAGGTTGAACACGATTTCAAGTGGAACTCAGTAATTTCATGTAGTGTGGTAACAAGAGCTGCACAACCTGCGCACTGACACAGGTTGTGACTCTGATCCACTCTTAAAGGTAGGACATAGGGGAGCAATTTAGGGATCTATCTAGTCCTGATGAAAGCCGGTAAAGGCACAGCATCCGGCTGAAACATGTCGACAATCTTCCATAGTGGAAGGGTAGCAGGTCAATTATGGACAAAACATACCATTGTCTACTGGTTGATAGGAACCATGTTAACCCTAACAAGGGAATCCATTTATAAAGGGGCAGTTGGCGATCCCTGAGTTAGTTTTAACAGTGTTTTTTCTTCACTTTGGTTTAGATCCCTGTATTGTTTAGGTTTATGTTTTTATTGTCACCCCCACCCTATTGCTCCACCTCTGTCGTTGTCTTGCACAGAGGTGTGTTTAGCAGCCCCATGATGAAGCATGCCTCAAATTTTTCTGGGTGAGGGCAGTTTTTCCAACATGTGTGTTGTCCTTTAACCTCTTCTAAAACGTAAAATTATATTACTCCAAATTTTCTTTGTATGTAAGCTCCTTCAGGAGGGGCCAGAATCTCCAAAATGCCTTAGTACACACAAGCCCAAATAAAGAAAGGAGACAAAAACTAGGAAAACTATGGGATACCCCCACCCCTATGGGCCAGCAACCTTGTAAGGGGTGTGGGGTATGTCAGTTCATCAAGAAATGTAAGTCGGTCAACTTGAGCCTGGCCACCCCTAGGGAATTGAAACACCTGATAAACTGTAATTCCAGTCATGTTATATATGTCTTAAAATGTCACTGCAGTTTCTTGAATATTGGGATAACTACTAGGAAGATATGTGGCTGCATAAAGGAACATAGGAGCACAATAAGATGTAGGAGAGTCAACATAAAACTGACCAGATACCACATTGATCAACAACATAATGAAGATGACATCGAATGGTATGTGATTGAGAATTTGGAACAGAGGCATACCGATAAAAGTGAAGCACTGCTAAAGTACGAAAATGACTGGCTGTTCCATTTCCACCCTGATCTTGTTGGGTTTGCGGACCCTTAAAGGACACAGAGTGTTTGTGAGCAGTCTACCAGGCCAACTGGTAATTCGTCGTATTCTTGAAAATGTCTGGGACTGTTTGCGAGCAATCTGCCATGCCAACTGGTAATTTGGTCTATTCTTGAAAAGGTCTGGGGCTGAAGCCTGTCCGAGAAACCCCGTCAGTTAGTTACCGAAAATTATTACCGCTGCTTATAAGACCATTGGCCGTAATAGTTTGGGTGTTAAACCTTTAGCCAAAGCAGTGCAAAAGCAAACACAGGTGGGGAAGTCTGACAAAGATAATCGCCCCTTTGTTCCAAAACAGAATTAGAATAAAAATAAGAAACAGGGGAAACAGCAACAGAAACAGGGGTCCCGACCCACTTCCCCAATACCTACGTCTACTGAGCTCACATATGAATTGCGCGACTGCACTTCTATTATGTCACCTGATTGTTTTCAAGTTGTTCCGGATCACAGTTCTCCTTGCTCTCTGCAGGAAACATTGGTCTCACTCACTGGTGGAGGAGACGGTGGCAGAGGACGGGGTGCAAAACAAAAATTTCCCGCAAGACAGACGGTAAAGGCAAGCAACACGACTCTGCACGTCAAAGACCCCAGTTGCAGAAAAAGAAAGTTGCTGCTTTAACAGCACGATATGCCACCTTCACTGAAAACACAGCTTCGGAACCTGACATGGGCGCTGACGCTATTAGACTTTGCGGCGGAAATTACCGTAGTGCTTGAAGCATTCCGTCCACTTCTGAAGGTGACAGCAACTGACACGTTCGTTGCTGTTGAGAGGGCTGACACTAGAGTGGCTCCCCGTGAAGACTTTTTGAAATCATCCTTTTAGTTGAAGATGAAATACAACGTACTTTAAAAGGGGTATTTTGGGAGAATCTGACTACTACCTATGATATTTTGTTGGCGGAGGCCAACTGGCCCCCACCTTTTGCTTTAGCCGCTCCGCAAGGGGAGGAGGTAATCCTCCCTAGTTTTGCGCACACTGTGCCTAAGGAGCAGGCTCTGCGGTTTGCAGAAGAGTGGGCTAAGGTGCTTGCACCGGCTTTGTACCGTACTCACTGTGGCTGGGACAAGTTTTCCCCTCAACATGAGATACCATTGCAGTCTATGCCACAGCCTCAACCCCTATACCCATGCGCCGTGAAGCAAAAGCTCCCGTGGCAGAAATCCTTGAACAATTGGAATATCAAGGTGTGATTGAAACGTGTGTGTCTCTGATGAATAACCCTCTTTTTACTGTGACAAAGCCTGATGGCTTGTACCGTTTGGTATTGGATTACCGGCATTTGAACTTTTATTGTCGGAACCTCGCGGTACAAAATACTCACAGTTCTGCCGTTGTGGATAGTCTCATGCGTAAAAGGTTTAAAACCACACTCGATATATCCAATGGTGTTTTCAGCCATAACCTGTCCTCTCTTAGTAGTCAATGGAAAGCATTTATCTGCGGTGGCAACCAACGCTAATTCAGAAGATTGGCTATGGGCTATAAGAACAGTCCAGACGTCTTTGCCACCCACATTGCCTCTCTTTTAGAGAGACTTGACCCAGATGAATGTTCGTAATGTGGATGACATTTATCTCACAGATGACAAATTATGGCTGCATCTGTGTTGCGTTGACTGCATAATTTTTCAGTTTGCTGACTTCGGAAACAAATTTAACTGCAAAATCCCACATTGCTGAGTACACAGTGTTGTGCCTGGGCTATGAGCTCAACAATGAAGGGTGAGGTGTAACGCCTCCCTTCTTGGAGAAATGCACACAGCTGGCGCTGCTACAGTGCTAAAAAAAAGTACAGTCTTTACTGGGCGTTTTGAATTTCGGGCGTTCTTACATTACCGAAAATGCCCAGCGTATCAAGCCGCTTTGGTACAACCTACTTTCTCCAAATCTTGCTGGCTGCCTGCACATTCAGCCACCTTGCAATCTTTGCAGGCTGATCTTCTAGAATCTAAATTCTTATTGACTCGTGATAACCACACCAACCTTGTGATTAGAATCATACCTGGGGCAGTGGATTTCACATACCCGACCTTTAATGAGGGTGACACAGTCCCTATTGCTTACAAGTCACACTTGTTCACTTTGGCTGAGTTGCGCTTTTTCCGCTGTGGAAACAGCTTTGACAGCAGTGCAAATGGTCATTCTGAAAGAACGTGCACTGTCACAGGGAAAACGCATTTTGGCTGTTACTCCGTATCCTGTCCCGGAGGCAGTGACGAAAGCCAGTGTACCAAATTCAAAAGCTTTGAACCCCAGGTGGATACAATGGGCCACGTCGTTGACATCTCTGGATGTCACGTTCATTTTTGACTCCTCTTTGCAGACTCAGGAGAATTTGCAGTATGAATTCGTTCATCCGGCTCCTCTGACCATGCGCTGCTGGAGGATTTCTATTGTATCATTTACACTGACGGTTCGGCCCAACCGGCAACTTAGATCACTGGGGACCTTTCTCCTCTGTTACTGCGTATAAGTACATCTTAGTTGCAGTTGATTCTTGCACGTGCTTTCTGTGGGTGTGGCCCCAAGGGACTTATGATTCTCGTACAGTAATAATGGATTTGCATGTCTTTGTGGGAATTTATGCATGTGGTACCTTTCACTCAGACCATGGTCCAGCGTTCACCTCTAAGGCGTACAAGGATGCCAAGCGTTCATTGGGAGTCCAAGTCAAATTTTTGTCTCCATACCGGCCTGAGGGCAATAGTGTTGTGGAGCGAATGAACCATAACTTAAAGCCATCCTTGACAGCTAGAGTTTTAGGTACAGGCCGGACCTGGCAAGCCCACCTCAACAGCGTACAGCGTGCACTTAATAATCTCCCTAGAAGGTCTCTGGGTGGGTGGACCCCTTACGAAATGCTCTCAACATATCAACATTTTTTTCCAGACCTTGGGGGTCTAGACCAGGCAGCATCTGCCACTCCCTCTGACGTAGATGAACATTGTGCTGTTTTCCAGAATCTACAAAAGAACTGAGACAGTCTTTCAAAGGAACTTTTGCCCTCCACATCTGATGCTGCGTTGCAGATCCCGGTAGTTGGCTGGCTACCCTGAGTTGGTGAACTGGTCCGAGAGAAGGTTGAGAACAAGAAGATGTTTGGCCCCTCATATCGTGCTCCAGTTCCTGTACTTGGTGTGTAGGGCAGAAGAACAGTCATTTTACCTCCACTTGCTGGTCGTAAGGAAAACAAGTACATCTCCATTGACAATGTCAAACTATACAGAGTGGCCGATTCTTCTTAGTATGACACCTGCGGTCTCTTGTCCAACGATGCTGAGAAACTTTGTTTTGGATCCGGCACCTACCACCAGGCCTGATATTGGCATTGAGATGAATACAGTTACGAATCCTTTATTGAATCATCCGGCTGGTGATCCTCTTGATGATACTGAGTACACTTACCCCACAGATTTATCAATGCCTGATTTGCAGACTTGTGTGGCTAATCAGTCACGTTTTTCATTTGACACTGTTGCTAGCTGGTTAGGGTTTCTAGGTACTGAATTGAGTTTTTTGGTACACCACTACTCACTAGGGTCCTAGGTCTCTGTGAATAGTTCTGTGTAGGAGCTATTACACCTTCTTTCACGTTGTTAGCAAACAGTAGGTATTTATTATTAAATAATGAAGATTGCTGTGGAATGCTGGCAGGGATACCGCACATAGTAACTGCCTCCCAACGTGTAGTCTGTTGTAAGAATGTGCTGTTTCCTCCTCCGCATGGGAAGCTCGATATATCCATCTGGCCTTCCACTCCGACCTTGAAAGCAGAGTTCAACAAGATGCGTCGAATAAGGGCTCTTTTGTCTCTAAAAGAAGTTACCCTAACATCTGCGCATTAAACATTCATCCTTCACGTGGATAATACTCGCACTGAGGTACATGCCCTACTAAACATAGATCTCCGCCTCCATTTTGGAGCATTGTTACACACTATCTTCAATGCCTCTTCGATCACAGGCATGGCACACTTTTTTAAAGTAGTAAGTTCTGGCCTTGGGACTTCATTCCAAACTATCTTTGGTGTGATACCGGCATTTTTTCATGCTATTTTTTCCAGCGTCTTTGGCGCTTTACCGTTACTTCTTCGACTTGGCTGCTGGTGTACTGCTGTTAATTTGCTTGCTGCTAAATGGTTGCACATTCTGTGCTCCACGACAATCTGCCCCGGCTGCTCCAGCTGCGTAACCAGATGCTTGACTACTATGGATCGCTGCCTCTGGCTACTCTGAGTGTGGCTTATGGTTTATCTTTCTGGTTTTCATACATTACATGTGTGCAGCCAGTTATCCACTGCCTGGATTGCAGTCTTAATATGTGTCTCTGCAATACAGTGTCTCCTAACCCGGATTATAATCTACTAATGAGTCCCTTAGTTGCTCATGAACCAGACTGTTCGGTTGTCGGGATTATGGTCTGCGCAGCGGGGCATGGTGTCCGAGGCAATTGGAATATATGGTCTGCAGCCCATGATTTTCTGGCATGCATTTATCTCGAAGAACACCAGAGTTGTCCTCTGATAGAGCTAGAGGCTCCGGCTGTTGAAGAACACGGATTCATGATTTTTTTTACGTAATTCATTTTTCCTCTCCTGTACGCATTGTATGTGGTTGCCACTATTCACCCTACTGGTTTTTTGGTGCGGTTACTAATTCGGAATTAACTGCCAATTATCACGTTAGATGAAATTTTGAATTTCGTTCTGTCTCATTCAAACTTGAACTCTGCGTTCAAAATTTGTCCCCACTTCTTGTGCGTTCTCCAATCAAGGGAGGGTGTAGTGAGGGCTGAGACTGGTTGCACACATTGCGATGTTAGCATAGGCTTTTTAGAAGTTTAAACACCATTTTACCTTTTTGCTGCTTTTTGCACACACCACTGCATATAGCTGTTGTTGTAAGTTAGGCTGCGTGAATTGTTTCACATGAGAAAGACTTGTTTTCGGCATCCCTAGACTTACATTGTGACCCTAGTCTGCACAGTGAGTGCTAAAGCTGCCAAGGTGATTATAACAAGATAGCTGTTGTTCAGTCTGATCGGCTCATGATTTAGACATAACATACATGCAGCTGTGAGCCAACAGAGATTCTGGCACCTTTAATATTGTACTGTAGGCATGATTTTGGGCACTTGGAAGAATACCGTTTTTCCAGAGACACAGAGAGATTTGCAGATCCTGATGTGATTTACTCCTGTTGAACTTGGAGGTATTGAGTACCCTAAACAAGTCTAAGAGACCTTCAATATTTTATAAAACTTAGTTCCTAACTTAGGAGGGTGTTGTATTAGGCACTATAAGACCTCTTTTCACCATCATTGTAGTAGGATTTCTCCTTTTGTGTTTAATGGAATTGTAACAGTGCTGATCATATTATTCCTAATCATATGTCTGCTTATGTTAGCAAAGATACTGCATCTTTGAGCACGTCGTTAAAATAAATATTTTAACCTTTCTCGTGTCTCTTTTTACTCCTGTTGTGGACTGGTATGAGAGTATAACAAAAGAGTGTTATTGCTTCCCACCATTCCTGTTATAACCTAAATAGCATATTCTGGGTTGTCTAATCATTGTTTGCTATAGGACGAAGACCTAATTTGACACTAATGCTAGCTGGTTAGGGTTTTTGGGTACTGAGGTGAGTTTTATGGTACACCACAATTCACTGAGGTCCTAGGTCTCTGTGCACAGTTCTGTGTAGGAGCAGAATCCCTGCAACAAGGCCTGCCATTGCAGAGCCTGTGTGCAGCCTGGAGCTGCCATGTCGACTTGGCGAATGCACCCACTTGACAGTCCCTAAACCTTCCCTTTTATACATATTAGTCACCCCTAAGGTAGGTTTTGTTTTTCACTAGTGTAAGGCTACCTTTTGCCATAGGCCCGAATGTAAATAAAGTCAGAGTGTGCTACAAGGGACTTATTCAAAAAAAGTTACGTTTGTTTGATGAGTAGTATAAAAGTATCTCACTCAATAGTATCCACAGGATAACAGTCTTGATTTGAAAAGGTAAATGAATTAATGGAAGGAAAAGAGAGAACACACAGAGAATAAATTATCTTATGAATTTTTTTTACTGCAACAAAATCTGGGAGATGGATACAGACAAACTAATTAGAGCAAGCAGTCATGAACAGAGGTAAATAATAATACTTTTTCACTACAGTTCATAACTTAAAAACATCAACTCCAATTGATAGAAAACACAACCTAGACTAATTAATAAACATGGTTGTGAGTTAGTGTTCTCTCTTTTCCTTCCATTAATTCATTTACCTTTTCAAATCACGACTGTTATCCTATGGATACTATTGAGTGAGATACGTTTGTACTACTCATCAAACAAACGTAACTTTTTTTGAATAAGCCCCTTGTAGCACACTCTGACTTTAATTACACAGCGCCCAAGCCTACAAGGGTGTATTGGGTTTCCCCTGTCTACAATATAGGCCAGAATGGGCAGTTTGATTATAACATCTTATAATCCTAACTGACTCAGGGAACTAGTTGGAAATTCGTATTTAGTATGCCTGAACTCATAATGATAAAATACATATTTTAGTGTTGTTGGTTTTAACATTCTGTGTTTGAAAATACCACTTTTAGAAAGTAGGTTTTTTCCTTGCCTGACCTTCCAAGCCTGCCTCTGCTCGGTTGTGTATTCCATGTCTGGTTTGTGAGTGACAGGAGCTGGGGTGGCCGCAGGAGACCGGATGAGTCAGCACATGGCTAAATATACCTATCTGCATGAGGAGTGGTGAGAGGAGTAGCACCTGCGCCTGAATAGGGCTGTGCCTGCCTTCCACAATGCTGGCTCTACCTCCTGTAGTGTGTCTGAAGACCCTCGCCCACACTGTCAAAGGAAAGAAGGAGTCCTGTAAACAAAGTGCTCCAGGACTGCACAGAACTGGTTTGAACTATGTACAGACACACTCTCTGCTGTCAGAGACAAAGGATTTTGGTGTATAAAAGTGGGGACCCAGACACCCAGAACTTTAGATCACTTCTGGGAATCAAGACGACCCTTTGCCAAGGAGAAGAACCAAGGAAGCTGAAGGGGGAGACTGCCCCTGTGCTGTGCTGATAGGGTTAGCCTGCCTTGGTTACTTTATTTGCCAAGGAAAGGAGAAAAGGAACTTTGTGTGTACTTTTGCAATCTTGAAGAAGAACCTCCAAGGGCTTAAAATGAGCTTGCCTCCTGCCTGAAGTCTCAGTGATACAAGACTTCACCACCAGCTCCACTGAATTTCCTTGCTGTGTAATTCTGCCTGGAGAGAGGTGCCTACTGTTGTTTGGGCCCTCTGAGAAGACTGTGAGTCACTGGGAGGTGGAAGCGTGACGCAACGAGGAGAAATATGTCGCCGCCTCAGCAGTTGCTGTTGAATCGCAGAAGAAGCGTGTTACCGCTTCAGCTGTTCACCGTCGCATCATCAACGAAGCGTGTCCATCACTGGAGAAGCGTGTCGCTGCCGCAGAGGTCGCCGTTGCATTACCAGAGAAGCCTGCCATGGCTCAGAAGTTACTGATTTCCTCTCACGGTCATCGGGCGTGCACGCATCACATCCAACGTGTCGCATCGAGAAGCCATTTTCTCACATAGCACGGATCATCGTATAGCATCAAGGCACCATCTTTTCGCATAGCACCGGATCACAGTAAGAAACCGATGCATCACCTCCTCTCCTGTAAGAAACCAACACATCAACTCCCCTGCACTGCAGTAAGGAACCAACGCATCACCTCCCCCGAAGCAAGGAACCGAAGCATCACCTTCCCTGCAACGCTTTTGTTTGTATTGCATGAGACATCCAAGGTATTTTGAGAGTAAAGTGTTGCATTTACAATCTACATTAAACTATGCTATTTCTACCATTTTAAAGTCTATTTTTGATTTCAGTATTGTGGATTTGTGTAGTTTGGTCTTGTGTTAAGTCTAATAGGGATTACTTATTTTTCTAAACTAGTGTGGTGTCCATTTGTCGTGTTTTCACTGTATTACTATATGTGTTCACAAATGCTTTACACACTGCCTCTGAGATGAGCCTGTCTGCTCGTGCCAAGCTAACAAGGGAGTGAGCAGGGATTATTTTAGAAATGGTGTACACTACTAGTGAGTGCAGACCATAACCCAACCCCATACTTTTTAGTAGAATTTTCCTTGGAACTTCTTTTTGAAAACTACCAACTGTTTTTCACCAAGAGCAAAGCAGCATCCAATGCATCTGTGGATCTATAGTTTGAATAAGATAGGCTTGATACATATTCTGTGCCACAGCTTAAAACCTTCCTAAATAGCTTTTAAATCCCTGTGAAAGGCATAGCCAAAAAGAAAGAGTTCCATAAGGCACTGAGGGCCTGGTTGGAATCTAGAAAGAAAAGCAGAGAATTCAGATGGGTCATTGGGCCTGACCAGGGAGAAAGTACCTTCAAGGCCAGGCAAAGGTTTAGGAATTGTAAGAAACTGGAGTCTAAAAGCACTTGGGTAGAAGATGTTTCCTTCTTTGGCAGAGCATTGGATGGTTGAGTGAAGGGTAGCAAAGTACATGATTTTTGAGTGCTCTATAATTTGGTTTCATGGGAGCACTTGTCAAATAATTGTTTTCCAGAGCTACACCAGCACCTTATTGATAGCAAGCTGACTAACCCTAGGAAGCTTGATGAGGAGGCGGATCGCCGCGTGAGCACCCAGGTCCAGAATGGTATTGTGAGAGACTCCGCCAAAGGGGGGCAGGGTCCCCCAAAGAAGAATGGGGGGGTCAAGGGTAAATAGAGGACGTTCCAGAAAGGGACCCAAAGTAATCCCCAAGGGAACAAAGGGAAGGGCTCCCAGCCTCCCCTTGAGGAGAAGCCCGGGGCCCGACAGGTAAACCTGTTCATAGGGGACCCCTGAAGTGCTTCAAATGTGGTGAAGTGGGCCATATGTTTTAAGATCCCCAGTGCCGACAGAGGGACAAGACAGCACCTACTGGTGCACCACCCCGGCAGATGGTGAGGGTAGCCCTGGGGGAGGAGATGGGTGCCCAATGTGGGTGGGGTCTCACAGAGATGTCCCTTGATTCTTTAGGAGACTGTGAGGTTGTCCCCAGGACCCAGCTGCCTGATAACACTAAAATGTACAGGCAGTAGCTTACCATCAATGGCCATTGAGTGGAGGCTCTTAGAGACACTGGAGCCAGTGTGACAGCTGTTAGGTGTCAGCTGGTTTCTGAAGAGCAGGTGGTCCTCAATGCATTTTACCCAGGTGTTGCCTCTGACAATACAGAGAGCCACTGCAAGGTGGCTCAGCTTCCCTTTGAGTGGGGGGGTCTCTGGTACTCTTCAAGTAGCTGTGAGGCCAGCCATGCCTCTTGACTGCCTGTTGGGTAACGACTTGGAGAGCTCCCCTTGACCTAAGGTGGAGCAAAGTGCTCATTTGGACATGTTGGGTCTGCCTGAGTGGGCGTGTGTGACCCACAACGCCCATGGCAGCCAATTAGGGTTTCAAGAGGACCTGGAGCCTGAAAGAGTGGCCCAGGTGCCTGCCTTAAAAAGAAGAGGCCGGGGCATGGAAAACTTGCCCCCACAGTTCCCAAGGTCCAAAAGGAGGCAGACCTTGAGGGGGTGCACTGGAACCTACAGGGAAGCAGGAAGCTGAACTGGGGGTTCTGCCTGAGCTGACCCATTGGCACCAGGAAGGAGTACCCTGAAGGGAAGAGTTCTGCGAGAAGCAGAAGAAGTACCCTTCTCTTGTGGGTTTGCGGCAACAGGCTGCAAACCAGGTAGCAGGTAAGGTATAAGTTGGACATCCTCTTGTCATGCCTTCTCTTTGCTTACAGAGAGGTTCTACAGAAGTCCTTAGGGTTCAGCCCCTTTAACCTGCTCTATGGTCACCCTATAAGAGGACATCTGAGTTTGGTAAAGGAAGGCTGGGAGAAAGCTCACAGGAAACCTCCCCAGGATGTATATAGCTACATGCTGGCCTTCAGAAACCAAACCCGGCAATTCACCCAGGCGAATCTGGAAGCCAAATCCACAAAGAAAGGGCCCAAGGGAAAATATTTATATACCTACCAAATTTAACTCCCCATAAACCTAATTGTCACAATACTCATAAAAAGTGGTGGCCTTTTCCAAAAACAGAAGTATAATCTTTATACCGCTAGGTAAGTCCTCTGTCTCTAATTTGGACAGTTGTGAGAACGTGGAAGCAAATGCACCTTAGTGAAAAGCAGCTGCTGTCAATAGAGGTTAAGGTAAGGCATGAAAACGGAAGAGAGATGAATCATACCCACTCCAGGATAGTATGGTATCCCATCATTGCACAAAGAAACATGCCCAGTGTCATCATCTGGGTATTACCGAAACAACCAAGTTGTGCTTGCTAGAGAGTTCTCCAGAAAGACACTGACTATAGTTGTATCCTCTTGTGGTTTACAAGAAGAAAAAAGCAGGATAGGAAAGAATTTTTTTTTTAATTTTTAAACTTACATTGAGAAAGCAGTGCATGTAGTGAAACTAGTGAAAAGTGTGACTAAAATCGGATAAACTCCTAGATTACTATTCAATAACGCTAGATCAGATTACCTGTTTGCCTACAAACGCTGCTGTGAGGGGAACAGCTCTTTACCTCTTTACCCTGCGACCCTTCCTGCGAGTGCTGCCGCCGCAGTAGTTCCAACGCCGCCATGAGGGGAACGGCCATCGAAGTCACAGCAAGCCACCACCGCCGCAGGGACTATACTTCCTAGCTGCCCCGGCGGGTGTGGCGCCACCACCGTGTCATCAGCGGAGCGCCCCTTAAGAGGGAGGAGCGCCGAACGAGCGCTGAGAACGCTAGATCAGATTACCTGTTTGCCTACAAACGCTGCCGTGAGGGGAACGGCTCTTGACCCTGCGACCCTTCCTGCGAGTGCTGCCACCGCAGTAGTTCCAACGCCGCCATGAGGGGAACGGCCATCAAAGTCGCTGCAAGCCACCACCGCCGCAGGGACTACGCTTCCCAGCTGCCCCGGCGGGTGTGGCGCGACCAACGTGTCATCAGCGGAGTGCCCCTTAAGAGAGAGGAGTGCCTCTCGCCCCGCGAGTTGCGCACGGGAGTGCCCGGGCTAAGCCCGGGACAAGGGCGGGACAGTCTGCAACAGTCTGCGACTGGACGCAAACAGACAGGATCAGTCACTCTGCCGCTGGGACGTCAAGACCTCACCCACTAGTAAGATATTTACTTGTTGAGTATTACCTAAACTTGGGAGAATCAATTACATAGTTAAAGAGGGTTACCGGGTAAAATCTCAGGATGCTGAAGAAAGATGTTGCTGCCACATCTAATACACTTGACAACTATCTTGTACAAACGGTGAAGAAGATCAATGTTCAAAAGAGAGAATCACTGGGATTGAGTCAATCTTCTGATCTCCAACGTTTAAGCCCATCTTTCCCACCCCCTCTTGAAGACACTCCACCGCAGGTTATAGGCACTGATGCACCTCTTATTACCTTCCCTGAATCAGGTAATAACGAATCCAATACAAATTCTGTGGTTGCCCCCGATATACTTCTTGTAACCGATCCCGAGAGTGACATTGATATTGATTCTGATCATGGGGTCCAGATGCGACCTACTGAAGAGGAACTTTTTTCCGCAGATCAGGGGTCTCGGCCGGTACGAACATGTGCTAAAAAACAGCTAAAGCGTGGAGGGTTGCGGTCCGGGGTAAGGAGGAAAAGGGTCACCACCCCTGGCACATCAAAGACAGAAACTACGATCCATGTTGAGGACAAAATAAAGTACCCTATGGACGAGGAACTGCTCCATAGGATTGGGGAGTTATTTGAAAGTAAGATTAAAGACATAATTAAACCTCTGGTGGCTAAAATCGACAAATTGAATGCCGAGATTAAAAAGCTGGGAGGCTTACAAACTAAGGTCGTGGGGGAGGTGGAAAATATAACCACTCTTGTTGCAAACATAGCAGCCTCCCCAGGGGAGAATATACTGGGTGAGGGTGGGGTAGGGGGTGTATCGATACCAACTAACCCCCCTGCTCAAGTCCCGGCAGATATTGTTAATCAGTTAGCTGTTAAAGATGACGCCTTATTAACAGTTAATATTCCCCCTGTTCAAAGTCAGGAAACAGACCCTCTTCAATTTATTGTTGAAGACTCGCCTGTGGTACTGGTGTTGGCTAATGTTCCCCCCTTAGATCGTGGCCTGGTAGAGTCACCCGCATCCTTGGCGAGTAAGGCTTTACACTGGTTAACTGGGAACATGAAGTTAGCTCCAGGAGGGAAACAGCAACTGGCGAGAGAGATTATGACAGCGAAAAGGGTCCCTTGGATAGGGAACCGACCCAAAAAGTTTAAAGGCGACTCTGTGGTGGTGACCTTTTCACACACGGCAGTTCTGCCTAATGTCCTTGCAAATATACTCCCACCTCAACGAAGAAGCGGTACTGTTGTCCCACTCACCCTAAAATTCTTTTATGGTGAGCAACAAAATGTTACCTATCCTAAAACACCAGTTCTAGGTTGGGACACTAATATGAATAATAGGTGGGGCATAAATCTTGGACCGAACATTGTAACACATAATAGATTCGATGCTCTCTCTGGGCTAGACCTGTGTGATTGACGGGAGGTTTGTGAGGGTTCGGGGGGTGATGCAACTGTTGATTTGACCCCTATGGCTCCTGTATCTTCACCTATGAGTGGTAGCGCTATCCCTGTAAAAGGGATCCTTGAATTGGGGGACAAAGTAAGGCTGTTGAGTTGGAACATCGCCGGGTTGCGTTCTAAGTTAGGCGACTCCAACTGGCTTAATTTTATTAAACAACACGACATTGTCGCCCTACAGAAAACCTGGGATAAGGTTGATTTCTGGGTGGATGGCTTTACCTCATTTTTTGTCCCTGCTTTGAGTTCGATGGCCGGAAGAAGTAGAGGTGGTCTTGTGCTGATGGTCTCGGTAAATGTTAGGGGCAAAATTGTAAAGGTTGATTGTGTCTCACATAATTTTCTCATTGTGGAGGTATCCTTGGTTAATAACACCAAACTTATCTTAGTGAACTGTTATAATTCACATCAAGGGGTCTCTGCAGATGAGCATTTACTATGGCTAAACGATTTTTTAACCTCTTATAAAGAAAAGCAAACCACTTTGTGTTATCTAATTTTGTTGGGTGATTTTAATGTACATTTATGTTTAAACTGTGATTTAACTGATCCAGACGGTCCGGATAGTATATCCACCCCGCATTTTGAACATAGTTAGAAGGGGGAGGCTCTTGAAAATCTATTGTCCAGTAACGACCTGTTCGAAGCAGAGTTTTTTGATAATAATACACAGGTTACCACTTATACTGGTAGGGACTGCCAAACGATCATTGATTATATCTTCTTATCACTAGGTCTTTTAAAGTATGTAATCTTTTATAATGCTATACCGATGCCTCTAAGTGACCATAATCCTGTGGTGATTGAGCTACTTAATGGGTTTTCTCTACTGAACAGTTCTGTCCCGCCACAGGCTGTCCTCTCGGTTAAAGCTAAAGACCAGGGGAGAAGGATCAAATGGGGTAAGATCGTGCCCGGTGACTTTTTCCTCACTATAACATCCAAA
Organism: Lissotriton vulgaris; assembly: GCF_964263255.1. Classification (NCBI taxonomy): domain Eukaryota; kingdom Metazoa; phylum Chordata; class Amphibia; order Caudata; family Salamandridae; genus Lissotriton; species Lissotriton vulgaris. The sequence continues at coordinate 1,592,306,624 of NC_141687.1, forward strand.
GCTGCACAGGAATTAAATACCTGTGTTAATCCTCTCTCTAGGGGGGAGGACGTAATAACATCGTATGAGGCCATCTGTTCTAAAGTGTCACAGGAACTTACGCTTAACTGTCAAGTAGCAATAAATAGACCGGCAATGGGCTGGTTCGACCAAAAATGCAGTAAAGCCCATAATATGTTAAAAAAGGCCCTTAATGTTCGCCCGAGGAACAAAGCTTTGGTATCACAGCTTAGAAGGGAGTACTCAAAGGCAACTCAGGAGCGAAAAAAGGGAGTTAAAACAAGAAGCCTGGGCCGAGCTAATGGACAAAGCTACTTTAAAAGACAGTGCCAAGTTTGGGTCAATTATTAACACTTCCCTGTTTTCTAGAGATCAAAACTCAGTCTTAGAATTAAATATCTCGGAAGAAGACTGGCTTAGTCATTTTGAAAAAATATATGGTAGCCATTTGGAGCTGGAAACCCTGGTGGTCCCTGTTCCTGATTCCACTGTGGCTCCAGTAAGATTTGAGAAAGCCGAAGTGGTTAAAGCAATTGAGAGTACAGCGGGGCATAAGGCTCCAGGTCCGGATGGGGTACCTTCCGACATGTATAAGGCTAACGCGGAGTATTGGGCCGATATCCTGACTAAAGTATTTAATGCCTCAGCAACCATAGGGTTCCCAAAATCTTGGACCAGATCGATCATAATTCCTGTGTTCAAGAAAGGTCAGAGGGGAGACCCGAGATGTTATAGGCCTATCTCACTGCTAGACTCCTCGATAAAAATCTTAGGGAAGGTTGTCTTGGCCTGAATAACATCCTGGGCCTCGGAGAATAACATCTTGACAGACGCTCAATATGGTTTTAGAGCTGGGAGGAGCACAGAGGACCAATGTCTCAATCTTAACCTTATTATAGCCAAATATACGAGGGCGAAAAGGGGCTCTATTTACTTGGGTTTTATGGACCTGTCTACAGCTTTTGATCTAGTGAATAGATCAAGGCTGTGGACCATGCTGCTGAAGATGGGCCTTGATTGTTCGCTGGTATACTTTTTGGCAGAGCTGCATAAGGATTTAAATGCCTCAATCAGGATGACAAATGAGGGGAAATGTACAGCAAGTTTTAAGTCCAGCAGGGGGGTGCGCCAAGGCTGCATCTTAGCCCCAATGTTGTTCACGTTGTACGTGAACTCGTTGGAGTCTGATCTGATAGCAGCTACGCAGGATACTCCGCGCATGGGGGAACGCCAATACCGGTGCTCCTCTATGCCGATGATGCGGTTTTATTGGCAAGGACCCTAATCGGACTGCAAAGGCTGCTTGACTCCTTCGGTAACTTTATGAATAGTCTTGATTTGTTGATTAATAGTGGGAAATCCCACATAATGTCGATGGGAAGCTCAAAAAACAATGTTAAAACTTTCTATTGTGGCACCGAGGTCATCAGCAGAGTAAAGGTATTTACCTATTTGGGTGTATTATTCGATGACAGGAGTAGTTGGACCCCACAGCTTACTACAAAATCGAATGCCGTGAGCTCTTCTGCTGCAGTATTGGGGTTTGCCAAAAGACTAGGGGGGAAACCAACCGAGGCAATCTAGGCAATCTATAAAGCCAAGACAGTCTCAATTGCAAGGTATGGGGCAGCAATCTGGGGGACCATTAATTCTGACCGCATTCAAATTGAGGAGAACAAGTTTTTGCGGTCTCTTCTTGGCCTCCCATCGTCTACAGCCACTCATTCTATCCATCTTGAGCTGGGTCTGGGATACATCATAGATATAATCAAATTAGCACCTATCCTGCTCTGGATCAAGATTTGGCTGAACCCGAAACTTTCCCTAAACCGTAAAATTATAATTGATTGTCTTAATTTAGATCATGTGAGGGATATTCAGTGGTTGTCCTATATCAGGAACATGGCTGAGAAGCTTGGGCGCCCAGAGATTTTTTCCAGCCCAGATTCTCTGTGTAAAGCTGATTTAGTATGGGTCAAGATCAACTTTACCAGGCTTTGTGAAGCAGAGCGAGAAATGGTTGAGTTAGGTAAACCTTCAGTAAGGGCCCACGTACTGGTTACCACGTCGTTAACGTTGGCACCCTATTTGTCGATTGTGACAAATTTATTTCACAGATGGTTATTGACGAAATTTCTATTCAATCAAATGTTTATGGTATTATGGGATGTGAAAGGTTGGGGTAGGCCAGAGGATATTCCCCCTTGTAAATGTGATGATATTTCTCCCCAAGATACTGTAAATTTTTTGTTGTTCTGCAGTTTGTTTTCTATGCCTCTGAAACGGTTTATCACACCATTACTGAAAAAGATGAATTTTAAACAATATAAACCTGCCCTATTATTTCTCCAAATGATGGAAACGCCTGAAACTATGTACTGTGTGGACAACATCTGTTAGAATAAGGAGGTCTAGACTGGATGTTTAATGCTGTTAGCTAATTTCTTTTAGATGAGCTCTTGTAGCAGGGAAAAAAACGGCGCTGAAGAATATCTGTAATAGGTTCACCCATTTGGGCTTTTTTATGGAAATGAATTTTTAATATAATTGTATAATTTTAATTCTTTTAACATGTTTTTAACTGTTTGTATTATTGTATAGTATACTTTTATGATTTTAACTAATTGAATAAAGTGGTTTTGACTACTATTCAATACTGAGTTGATTGAGTCTTCCGAAGTAAAAACCAAAGTGAAGGACAGTTATGACCTATTGACTGTCCACTTGGTCAACATGTTTCAGCCATAGAACAAGGGTATTCCTCTGGCTTTCGTCACCATCTAATAGTTCAAATGTCACTGCATTGTCATAAATACAACATTTGCACATTATTAGTATTCTGTTGTATCTTCTTGAAACAAGTAGTGTGATGATTGTTTCACATCATTACTTGTTTTTAAGTGAGCCTCAACTCTCTCGGCACCCCACTCGAGTGCATATATATGAGGCCCGCTCTATCCGTCAGTACCTCAGCGCTGGAACTCACGCTAGGGGAGAGGTGAAGCCAGCCAGGAAGAGATGAAGCGGTTGTAAGATCAGAATGCCACTCTGTTTGAGCTTCAGCCTGGTCAGAAAGTTTGGGTCATGGCCCCCGTGAAGCCCTGTGTGCTTCAGGATAAGTGGACCAGACAATTTGAGGTGGTGGAGCGCAAAAGTGATGTCTCCTATTTGGTGGACTTGCGGTCTCCAAGGAACCCTTTGCGGGTCCTGCATGTCAACCGCCTGAAGCCCCACTTAGAAAGGTCCGAAGTGGGCATGCTCCTATCGACAGATGCTGAAATGGAGGAGGAGCTCGAGACTCTTCCTTAACTCCTGTCTGTAACAGAGCAAGATGGGTCAGTGGATGGTGTTAACCTCTCTTCCGCCCTGACCTCTGAGCAGCAGAATGACTGTCGCCAGTTGTTGGGACAATTTTTGATTTGTTCTCCCTGATTACCAGTGTCACTGATTGATGTGTCCATGATGTAGACACTGGAGACAGTCCTCCTGTTAAGCAAAAAAACTTACAGAGTAACTGACAGGGTGAGAGCTTGCATCAAGGAGGAGGCCTCCAAGATGCTTGTCTTAGGGGTGATTGAGTTCTCTAATAGTAGTTGGGCGAGGCCAGTGGTCTTGGTCCCAAAGGCTGCTGCACTGGGTGCCATGCCGGAACTCTGGGGCTCAATTCAGTCACCAGGACTGACGGGCACCCCATCCCCAGAGCTGACAATCTTATTGATCAGTTGGGGCTGCCCAGTACCTACCCACATTTGATCTGACATCTGGGTACTGGCAGATCGCCTTAGCTGATAGTGCAAGAGAGAGGTCAGCATTCCCCACACCCGATGAGCACTACCAATTCCGAAATTATGCCGTTTGGGATGAAGAATGCCGCTGCCACCTTTCAGAGGTTGGTCAACCGGGTGTTGGATGGACTGGAAGATTTCAGTGCTGCCTACCTGGAAGACATTGCAGTGGTCAGCGCCTGTTGGGAAGAACATCTCCACCACCTTTGGGAAGTGTTGATGGTACTGCAGAGAGCAGGCTTCATGATCAAGGTGAGTAAGTGCCAGATTGGGCAGATTTCCTTGGTGTACTTGGGACACCAGGTTGGGGGCGGCCAGCTGGTGCCCCTACAGCCCAAGATTGGGACCATCCTGGCTTGGGAACCCAAGAGACAGACAAAAGTGAGAGCCTTTTTTGGACTCACTGGGTACTACAGGAGATTTGTAAAGGGGTATGGCAGCATTATTGCACCCTTGACAGAGCTGACTTCCAGGAAGCAGCCCAAGAAAGTGAACTGGACTGACAGCTGTCAGAAAGCTTTTGATGCCCTGAAGACTGTCATGTGCACAGCTCTCATGCTCCTTGCACCCAACTTCTCAAAAGAGTTTAATGTTCAAACAGACGGTTCAGAGCATGGTGTGGGGGCTGTTCTTTCACAGATAAATGAGGTGGGCCTAGACCAACCTGTAGCTTTCATCAGTAGGAGGTTACTTCCACTGGAACAAAGGTGGAGAGCAAATGAGCGTGAGGCATTTGCTGTGGTCCAGGCACTGAAGAGGTTGAGACCATACTTGTTTGGGACTCACTTCTGGGTGTACAAATACCACAGGCCCCTCAGATGGTTGATGGTTGATGCAGATGAGGGGTGAGAATGCAAAGCTGATGAGGTGGTCCATTTCTCTACAGAGGATGGACTTCACGGTGCAACACCTCCCAGGTAAAGAACACGCCACTGCTGATGGTATGTCTAGATTTTTCGCCTTAGTGAAGAGAACTCCCAAGAGGTGGATAGTTCTCCCCACATTTCAGCTGGAGGGGACATGTGTTAGACCTGGCACCATTGGCGTGGGTCTCACTTCCATATTGTTTTGCTGTGGCCTCCTGTGTTTTTGCTGTGTACTCTGCTGGTTTAGATGCTTTGAGCACTTTGCCACTGCTGTTCAGTGCCAAAGTGCAAGTGTTCCCAATTGTACAGTATTGTATTGAATTAGTGACTCCATGATTGGTTCATTTGATTTACTTGTGAGACCCTTGTACAGTGCACAATGTGTGCCAAAGGCCTTCAAATCAAATGCTGCTGGTGGACTTGCAGCACTGGTTGTGCCTCCCACAGAAGCAGCTTCGAAAATGTGACTCAGACTTGCCAGAGCCTGTGTGCAGCCTGGGGCTGCCATGTCGACTCGGCAAGTGCACCCACTTGACAGTCCCTAAACCTTCCCTTCTCTACATATTAGTCACCCCTAAGGTAGGGCCAATGCAGGGTGCATTGTATGTAAAATGTAGGACATGCCCTGATGTGTGTAGCATGTCCTGATAGTGAATGACAGGCAAATTTGTTTTTCACTATTGTAAGGCTACGTATTCCCATAGGCCAGAATGGGCAGTTTGATTATAACATTTTATCATCCCAACTGACTCAGGGAACTAGGTAGAAATTTGAGTTTAGTAAGACTGAACTCAGAATGATAAAAGACATCTTTTAGTGAAGTTGGTTCTAACATTCTGTGTTTGAAAATACCACTTTTAGAAAGTAGGTATTTTCTTGCCTAACCATCCAAGCCTGCCTCGGCTAGGTTGTGTATTCCATGTCTGGTTTGTGAGTGACAGAGGCTGGGGTGGCTGCAGGAGACAGGGTGAGTCAGCACAAGGCTGACTAGACCTATCTGCATGAGGAGTGGTGGGAGGAGTAGCACCTGGGCCTGAATAGGGCTGTGCCTGCCTTCCCCAATGCTGGCTCCACCTCCTGACCTCCTGTGGTGTGTCTGATGACCCAGGCCCACCCTGTCTTAGGAAAGAAGGAGTCCTGCAAACAAAGTGCTCCAGGACTGTACATAGCTGGTTTGGACTAGGCACAGACACTCTCTGCCTTCAGAGACAAAGGATTTTGGTGTATAAAAGGGGGTACCCAGACCCCAGAACTTTAGATCACTTCTGGGAATCAAAACAACCCTTTGCCAAGGATAAGAACCAAGGAAGCTAAAGGAGGAGACTGTCCCTGTGCTGTGCTGTTGAGGTTGGTCTGCAGTGATTACTTCATTTGCCAAGGAAAGGAGAACAGGAATTTTGTGTTTACTTTTGCAATCTTGAAGAAGAATCTCCAAGGGATTGAACAGAGCCTGCCTCCTGCATGAAGTCCCAGGGATACAAGACTTCACCACCAGCTCCCCTGAATTCCCTTGCTGTGGAATTCTGCCTGCAGAGAGGTGTCTACTGTTGTTTGGGCCCTCTGAGAAGACTGTGAGTCACTGGGAGCGGGAAGCACGAGTCAACGAGGAGGAGCGTGTTGCCGCCGTATTGCCTAAGAAGCATGTCACCGCTGCAGCTGATCGCCGTCGCATCATCAACGAAGCATGTCACATCACCGGAAATGCGTGTTCCCGCTGCAGAGGTTGCTGTTGCATCACCGGAGAAGCATTTCGCAGGGCCTGCCACAGCTCAGAAGTTACCGAGTTCGCCGCATGGCTGTTGGGTGTGCACGCATCACATCGAACTTTACCGCATCGAGACGCCACTTTCTCACATCACACCGGATTGTCGCATTGCATCGAGGTGCCATCTTGTTGCATTGCACCGGATCACAGTAAGATACCAACGCATTACCTCCTCTCCGGTAAGGAACTGATGCATCACCTCCCATGCGCTGCAGTAAGGAACCAATGCATCACCTTACCTGTGACCCTTTTGTTTGTATTGCACGACACATCCAAGGTACTTTGAGAGTAAAGTGTTGCATTTACCATCTACATTGAACTAAGCTATTTCTACCATTTGAAACCCTTTTTTTGATTACAGTATTGTGGATTTTTGTTGTTTGGTCTCGAGTTAAGTCTCATAAAGATTACTTATTTGTCTAAACTTGTGTGGTGTCCATTTGTAGTGTTTTCACTGTATTACTGTATGTGTTCACAAATGCTTTACACACTGCCGCTTAGATAAGCTGTCTGCTCGTGCCAAGCTACCAAGGGGGTGAGCAGGGGTTATTTTAGAAGTGTACCCCCTTACCCTACCTAGAAGCAAGGACCCCTATTTGCTCAAATATACCTACCTCTGCCAACTAGAGACCCCCAGTTTTAACAGCACAGTACTATGAGCTTAGACAGAATGAAGACAAAGAGAAGGTGGAGGAAAAGTCAAAGGAGTTGAGGCTGAGGGTGTTGATGCAGCAAGTGACTAGGCAAAACGGAAGAGGTATTGGTTTGGGTCCGGCTCAGCAGGTGTCCCGGTCTGACAGGAACAGTACTGTGAGTGTGCCCATAGGGTACAATCAATGTGCATTGACTGAGTGAGTGTATGGAGTTGTTGCAGAAATTTGAGGCACCGAGAGGATGGTGTTTTAGAGGACGTGGAAGAGGAGGAGGAGGAGGCCGAGGCGAGGTGCGGTTGTTTCGCCATTTCCGTTGACAACAAATAATGGAGAGAATTTGATGGGATTGGATTTGTTGAAGAGATTACATGCATCATATTTTATTCCCCAGATGGTGTTTATATGACTGTTGGGTCACAAGTGGCTCCTACAAAATAATTATTTGCTAGAGAAGCACCACTCCCTGCTGAATTCAAAGAGGTGCCCCACAGCTTGTGGCCAGCAGCAGATACGGACGTGGGGTTACTCCAGATCAAAGATAATACTGTTTTGCCACGTATTCTTCAGTATAAAAGTTCACAGGCAGGAGAAAAGGCCTTATTGCAAATAATACAGCATCTGGTTAAGTCTGTGGTGGTTGAGGAGACAGTGGCGAATGTGTTTAATAGCCCTATCCTTCCAATTCTCAAGAAGGCATGATTGGCCTCTACTGATGCTCATCCTGATGTATATCGCTTTGTAATTGACCTCAGAGAGGTTAGCAAAATTGTAGTGCCTCAATATCCTGTAGTCCTAAACATTACCATGATATTGACTTTGATTCCCTCATCCGTCAAATTATTTTCCTTGATTGATTTAAAGAATGCTTTCTTTAGTATTCCGATAGATACAAATAGCAGATATCAGTTTGGATTTGCCCTAGCCGGCAGGATTGTTTGGTACTTGCTCCTGGTAATGCGCTATTGCAGTCTGTTGACGATCTCCTTGTGGCCTCTGATACTGACGATGGCTGTAGAGATGCCACTATTACACTGCTGTTGCATTTGGCGTATCATGACCATAAAGTGCCCCTTTCCAAATGTCAATATTGTCGACAGGTTACCTACTTAGGTTACTACTGTCGAAGGAGGGTCACAGACTAACACCTGAATGCATAGCTGCTGTCACTAATATGCACGTTCCTAAGACCCAGTATGAAGTACGTGCATTTATTGGTATTACCTCATATTGTCGATACTTGTATCGGAATTATTCCCTACTAACGAAACCCCTCCTTTACCTGATTACCAAAGAAGTGCATGAGCCCCTAACTTGGACATCTGCATGCCAGCAAGCTTTTGAGAAATTAAAGGTTGTGTAGTGTAGTTCATATATTGCCAATAGGCTGTGCGGGTTGAAATAGTGTATCCTGTAGTTTAGACGTAGGACTGAAGTCGACCGGGTCTCTACCAAATATACTAGACTTAATTGTGTGTGTGCCAGCTAGCTCAGAGGTCCATAGAAACTTTCTCGAATGAACAAAAAGGGATTCGTTTCTGACAACGGCTTAAAACATGACAACTTTGTTTGCCAAGAGTAAGAAATGTATCTCTAGAGTCGCGGAAATAATAGATAGTTATTTTACTCAGTCAATCGTGCATGCTTTGTTTCACCAGCGGTGCAGAGAAATAGAGAGACGGGCGTTTTCAATAAAAGGTTTTTATTGAACAGTCTTCTTTCTGAAGCATAAGAAATGAACTGCTGCAATCGTAATACTTGTGGTAAAGTACCAAGCGTACAGTACGAAGAGTATTATAAAATAATATTGTAAAAGCATGATATGGTTTCTAAGCCATAAAATACCTAAGATGCATAAAATACATACAGTGACAAATAATGACTAAAAGTACTCAACTGGTGTTTCTAAAATACGCCTACCCCGTTGTACCTAACCTAGGTCTAGTACAAGGGAAGAAGTAGGTGAGGTGTAGCTTAGTTTAGGTATTCTTTGCCAAGAATCTATTCCAAGAATTCTCTAAGGGTCTAATCAGCTCTGTACCTTGGTTTAGAATGCTGGAGGTCTTGTATCTCTCTCTCAGGACTTGATTTTCCAGCAACCCGCAAGGGTAGCCTAGAAACACTGGAGCTGGATTTCTCGGCAAGAGAAAAGACAGTGTCTCTCTCAGTGCATCAGCCGGAGGGTCGGGTTTCTTCGGCTCTTGCTGCAGCAGGGCGTTGGGCAAGTAGATAGTCGAACTGCTCCAAACCACAGTGTATTTGTTTGAACAAGTGTGGGCATATTTAGACCTTGAAGGTGCCGAGTTTGACGTAAGATTGGACATAATAACGTCATTAGTGATTTGATTCTCTGAAACCTCCATGATTTCTTGGATAAATTAGTATTCATGCAGGGGTAAGTCCCTGACTGCTGAAGGCAGGGTTTTCCAAGAAATCTTTGTAGATTTTTGGAACTAGTGGAAGTAGCCAAGCCGTATTAGGACTACTTGAGCTATGCCTTAATATGGTTGTGTTTCTATGACTATATTAGGATACAATATTTTATACCTATGTAAGGGCATGAATCGAGAAAATTACACTTGGGTCCTAAAACGCTATACAACAGATGCTCTTTCTTCTGCTCCTGTGCTTGGTACTCCTGATTACCAGAAGCCTTTTGTGGTCTAGGTACACAAGGCGGAATCTTGCACGCTCTCTGTTTTAACACAGGGTTTTGGTGGTAAGCAAAGACCCTGCGCTTTTTTTTCTGCCATTTTGGATAATGTCCCCAGACCTCTCCTGAGCTGCCTAAGAGCTGCAGTGGCAGTTTCTATCAGGCAATCGGTAGGGCTTGGTCTTGATACTGACCTCACAGTAATGGTAACACATGCTGTAGATACACTTTTGAATAAGACAAAGACACAGCACCTTACTAGTGCATGTCTAACTGGATATGAACTAACATTACTATCAAAAGATGTGCCACCCAGCCACATTACTACCCCTCCCTTCATCGAGTAATGACAAAGATGCACATGATTGTGTGTATAGAATGGAAAAGGAGACGAAAGGAAGGGTAGACCTGACTGATGTTCCCTTATCTGATCCCCAATGGGAACTATATGTCGATGGCTCTTGCTTCAAATAACCAGATGGCACTACCACCGCAGCGTATGCAATTGCAATGTTATACTCTGTACGTGAGACATCCCGTGTCCCACAGAGTTAGCAGAGGTGTCCGGGCATCAGCTACAGCTCAAAGATTACATGCTCGTCAAGACCATCCAAACGAACAGCTGTCTAGAGCCCTGTTGGAAACGGCCACTGTTGGTCCTCCTTGTAACTCGCACTGTGGTGAAGGTCGACGGCTGGAAGCATTGGTTGCATGGAACCCATTGCAAAAAGGTTCCTCTTCCACTTGCCTGCTACAAGTGGGTACTTGACGGCATTGCTGACCAGGAAGGGGCACAGGTAACCTGCTTCACTCCCTGCTCTGATGACCGATTGAGGTGGGCAGAGATGGATGAAGAGAGTGATGCTGCCCTGTTTGAGGCGGTCCCTCCTGAGATAAGGGCTGCCCCTGTTAATCCTACTTCTGATCCACAAGTCTCAATGCCCACTTGACCCTGAGTCCCACCCCCTTTTTGTTGATGAGAGAGTGCCTGGAGTCACCAGGTATAATTTGTGACCCCGTGGGAAGGACAGTGCACCAGAGGGACAGTCTAGGAGCTAGGGAAGGACTTGAGACCAGGTTGTAGGTACCGTGTTTAGAGTGCCTGCGATAGCATAGGGTGTGCTAGGTTGGTGCCTTGCCCTGGACACTGGACAGGATCGTTCAGGGCACTTGCCTAGGAGGGAGGGTGCCCTATCCTAACAGAAGAATGATTTGTCTCCAGAAAGGGCTGCGATCGCACGATCCCCTCGAGGGAATGCTTTATAGCACTGCCGTTGATGAACAATAGGAGCCTACCAACGAGGCTCTAGACCGACGCTGGGTGCCCCTTGTGACTTGTATTTGTGGCTGCAATAGATAAGGCTCTGTACATGTACCCATTTGGCTGTGCTGTTATGGAAAAGAAGCAGCCCTTAGCAGCCCCACCACTAGGGCAGAGTAGTCCTGCTTGGTCTAGCTGGTCCACCAGGAGCAAGATAGTAGTAGTGATATTCTTATTATTAATTATAATGTTTGGGGTAGTATAGTATTTAAAAGAAAACCATCCAGCACACACTCTGATAGGAACTACCACGGCTCCACCTGAACACCTGTTTGTTACATTGGCCCCGCACAAGGAGAGACATAGACAGACATATATCAAAAATGCTTTCCTCTAAATGCTTCAACAAGTACACCAGATGGCACATACCACAAATTGCTGGGTAAAATATCTTTGAGAATAACAGAAATGTCACATGACTGCAAAATCAAATGCTGGATTTCAAGGGATTCAGTGTCACTGAATATTTATGTTTCCATGCACGAAATATCACCGAAAATAAAATTATGCCTGTACCTGTTGTTCATATCGCAGCTAGTTTCTGTGTTGAAGGTTCTGGGAAAATTCCAGTGGGACTAAGGAGCTGTAATTACACATATAAATTGAACACTACTAATAGCCCACCTTTGCTCACACCCGCTAATGTATACTTTGTTTGTGGAGCACATGCTTATACCTGGCTTCCCGGAGTGTGGTCTGGCCAGTGTTATCTCTCTTTTCTTTTACCTCCCATTTACATTGCACCATCTCACTATCACAAAGACCATAGACTGCAGCGGAGGAGTGTTCACTTGTTTCGAGTAAGGACAGTTGTTGATACAGCAGACATAGATCAGACTGATACTACTTTACAGCAATTCACAGATGCCATGAAGGGTGTTCTGCCTTTTTGGGGATCTATGCCTAACAGTCTAAGCATTCGTAGCCTCACCAGAGTTCTGGAAGGGGTTATCAACACTACAGCCTGCATACTTACTAATATTACGGCTGAGCTCCAGGCTACCAGACTCGTTGCTCTTCAAAATAAAATGGTTTTAGACGTCATTCTTGCAGATGGGGTGAAGCTTGTCGCGCCATCAGTAGTAGTTGCTGTGTTTACATCACTGAAAATGCCCCTAATGTATATTCCGCTATCCAGAAGTTACATAGGCTTGCATCTGATATTCATCAAGACAATGGTTCATGGTCCTTGACTGGGTGATTCTAAGGTCTGATATCATCCTGGGGTTGGAAGATACTTATTTTTCTAGTAGCCATAGCAGGTGTCATCTTCACATGCTCCCTATGTGTTAACTGACTTCCAGCATGCTGTACGTACTGTGTGAGCAAGCTCACCCCTACCCCCTAATAAAGTCTCAACTATGATGATGCAAGACATACAGGATATTATGCCGATAGATTAGGGTATTTTTGAATATTCAAGATGTTTGATATACATGTGCATTATTTACTTCTCTGCTTAGAATTGTAAAGATAGCGCCAATAAAGCATTTAGTCCCACTGCTAAAAGCAGGGTCTGTTAGGTTTGAAAATCCCATGATATACTTGTTTGTGCCATAGTAGGTTAGCAGTGTGCAGCTTAATTAGGCCAGGAAAACAGACATAATATCAAGTTTTTATTTTCGACCTACCAAAATATAGAGTTGGAAATACCAGTGGTATAGAATATCGACATCAAGTATATCGGTGACCGGAATATCGAAATGAAGGTAAGAAATATTGTTTTTTTAAAATATCGAAGTCAGTAACATCGTTTGTTAAAATATAGGGGCCCATTAGGAGGATGGAGGGCGGATTGCCCCCGTCAGGCTGGCGGTAGCCACTGCCGGCCTGGCGGGGGCAATCTGCCCTCCATCCTCATCTAAATGACCCCCCGCCATATTAGGATGGCGGGGGGACCGCACGATTGGAAAGACCGTCCCCCGCTTTTCCGCCCCGGGGCAGAAAAGGTCCAATATGGTGGTGGTGTCTAATAGACACCGCCAGCCATAATTACATGGGCTTTTTCAGATGCTTTTCTGTGGCGGCGATGCCTAGGCATGTGGTCTTCACTTTTGGGGCCCCCAGAATGAAGGAGAGGTGGGGGTGCACACGGGGGGTACCTGTGGTACCCCTCTGCATTTGCATAAACAAAGCGGCAGGCACCGCAAAAATGCAAATGCAAACGTGCATTTTTAGCATTGTGGCGGGCGGTGCTTAGAGCACCGCCTGCCACAATGCTAAAAATGCAGGATGCGCCCGCCACAGTGGTGGGTGCATCCTAATACTCCTCGCGGGACCCCCGCCCTTATGGCGGGCGGTCCCAATAACCGATAGGATGGCGGGCAGACTAAGTCTGCCCTTCATCCTAATGAGCCTCTTAGTTGTTAATAATATTGATATTTATATTAGTGTTCTGTATTTTAGTATGTATTTTAAAAGTATGTGATTTAATGTTTTTGTATAAGTATATTTGTTATTTTAATGTATGTGTGAAATAGTTATTATTTGAGTTCCGTAGCGGGTTGTGGGTTTATTGGGGAGTGGGGTGGGAAGTAATTTAATTTTAATAAAGTAATCAATCATTTTCATTGATTAGTATTTAAAAAAATGTTTTATTAAATAAATATTAATTGGTTATTACATTTTATTAATTGATTAAGAGATACTTATATTGTGTTCTTTTTTTTAGGTGAGAGTTGTAGGTTTATTGGCAAATAGGGTGGGAAGTAATCTAATTATAATTAATTACTAAATATTTTAACTTAATATTTATGTATTTAAAATGTTATATTGATAATTAATTAATTATTAATTAGTTATTAATTGGTTGTTAAATATTAATAAATAATGTATAATATGTTAATTGTGTTTTGTTTTTTAGCAGTGGGCTGCAGGTTTATTGGGGAATAAGGCAGTACGTTTTTTTATTTTGTATTAATTAAGACATTATTGTGATTAATTATTATTTATGCATTTAATATTTAATATTGTTAATTGTGGTAATTAATTATAAATTTGTTGTTAATTGGTAGATAATTATTAATAATTAATTAGTAAATAGTTTTGTTTTATTTTAGAAGCAGGTTGTGGGTTTATAGGGGAGTAGGGTGGGAAGTAATTTAATTAGAATTCATTATTTAATATGTTTTATTAATTAATATATATGTATTTTGATATTGTTATTTTTTTGAATTATTTTGATATTAATTATGTAATATATTGGTGATTATCATTAAATAATTGTGGTGCTTTTGTAGGAGCGGGCTGTGGATATATAGGGGAGTAGGCTGTGAAGTAATTACATTTTTATATATTTTTAAAAACTGTTTTTTTTATTAATTTTTTTAGTCTTAATATTGTGAATAGATTTATTTGTGATTGTTTTTAAAATGCTTATTAATTTTTAATAATTAATTAAATAGTTATCAATCATTTGTCTTAATAGTGTTATGTTTTACACTATTGGTAGTGTCATTTATATGGGAATATGGTGGAAGCTACATTTTTTGATTTTACATAATATTTTGTTAATTAATTTTAAATATTTTGTTTGAGTTAGAATAGTAAATTATTCCCCTATGCTATCCAACACTTTCCCTACTGTTACAATTGCTGGAGTGGGAATAGTAATTGTTACACCTCCGCAATCCAACACTTTCCCTACTGTTGCACTTGCTGGAGTGGGAATAGTAATTGTTACCCCTCTGCTATCCAACAGTTTCCCTACTGTTGCACTCTTTCGATTGGGAATAGTAATTTTTACACCTACGCTATCCAACACTTTCCTTACTGTTGCACTCTGTGGAGTGGGAATAGTAAATTATTCCCCTCCACTATTCAACACTTTTCCTACTGTTGAACTCGCTGGAGTAGGAATAATAATTTGATCCACTCCGCTATTAAACATTTTCCCTACTGTTGCAATCCCTGGAGTGGGAATAGAGATTTTTGCCCCAACGCTATCCAACACTTTCTTTAATGTTGCAGTCCCTTAAGTGGGAATAGTAAATGATTCTTATTCGCTATCCAACAGCTTCCCTACTGTTTTATTTGCTGGAGTCCGAATACTAAACGATTCCCCCACGCTATCCAACGCTTTTCCCACTGTTGCAATTGCTGGTGTGGGAATAGTAATTGTTGCACCTCCTTTTTTAAATTATTATATATATAATTTATGTTTTCTTTTTATTTTACTGGTTTACGTATATATATATATATTTATATATATATATATATATATATATCCAAAATGAGTTTTCAGATCCACAATTCCACCAAAAGCATTCAGGCACTCACAAACAGGTTTTGTTAAAAAGCTTATTTATTAAGCATCCTCATCAACGCGTTTCGGGAGTCACGCTCCCTTGCTCACGATGTTTGTGCGTTGGTATGAGTTTCCCTTTTCACAACCATGTAGGGTGATAAAAACAGAAAAAGGACTTAAGGGGAAGCACTGTTAGGTAAAATACAGCGGCCATCTTAAAACATTGAAGGTACATAGATATCCCAGTGAATACCATATTGTAAGACCTCTCACAACACAACATTAGTACAAAATTAATTTGTAAACAATGTTAAAAATGTATAAATGGAAGAGATATATACATGTGTGTATCCCTATCCATTTCAATATTACATTTATAATTCTCAAAGTGCAAGTGCATATATAGTTCCACAGAAGCATACTAGCTCCTTTGCAGAGACAAAGAGTTCTTAGGTTTATGCTTAATAGAGAAAGGCAAGTGCCTATATCAATAAAACGCAACCCTTATTACATTGTGAGAGATAAAATTATGTCCTGGAATCTATGTAATATCTGACAGATCGCTGCATTCAATTTAACACAGTCAAATCCCCTAAAGGTTTATCCTGGCTCTATTTATCAAAATTCCATTTCTACATCAATTGGGAGTTCAATCAGTAATGGTGCCGTCCAACGTTTCTACCTTATTAAAAACATAAAGTGCAAGTGCATTGGTCAACAGATAAATGAATACTGTAAACGAATCGACTGGATATTGCACATGGAAAATGGCAAAGTGCTAGTGCTTAAGAGATGAACAATGTTTAAAAAAGGAGTGTAAATATTTCTGTATTGTTCACAGGATTCCAT
Organism: Lissotriton vulgaris; assembly: GCF_964263255.1. Classification (NCBI taxonomy): domain Eukaryota; kingdom Metazoa; phylum Chordata; class Amphibia; order Caudata; family Salamandridae; genus Lissotriton; species Lissotriton vulgaris. The sequence continues at coordinate 1,592,322,759 of NC_141687.1, forward strand.
ATCTACACACCATCCTCCTATGAACTCTAATTCCATAACATTGGAGGAATTACCTGATCTTATTATAAAGTTGCGAGTGCTTGTGTCTCAATAATACAGTACTTTATAGATGTAAACATTCTACTCCGATTGCACAACAAAAAACAATAATCCAAAGTGACAGTGCAAATCACAGGGTAATAGACGGCTATACTTCATTACAGTGAGAAATTTCTCCCAAAGCCTTCGTTCACGAATAGGACCACCTCTACATGTAAAAGTGCCGATAGGGAAAACTTCAAATTTGAACCATTAAAATCAACAAGAAATTTTCATTAAAAAAAAATTTCTAATGAAAAAATCTTAACAATGCAGGTCTAGGATTATCGAGGTTTCAGAAATAAATTCTTATGTCTATACAGTTAACTCAGGCATGTAAAAAGGTCTTCGTCAATGTTCAAACCCTGCGGCTCCTTACAATTCAACTCCAAAATGAAATAAGTTTCTAATCTCCTTAATTCCCCTTTCCTATCTCCCCCTCTCTTCTTTTTGGGGACCTCTGCAATACAGGAGTATAACAGGCCTTCGGGGTTGCTCTGGTGATGGAGTTCAAAGTGGCGGGCCACAGGGTAAGACCTATCCTGGTTAACTATAGCTCTTCTATGTTGTAACACTCGTTGGTGTACTGGTAAGGTTGTACTTCCGATATATGTCTTGGGACAAGGACATTGTAAAAGGTACACAACAAATTCACTTTTACAAGTAATGGCGCTCTTGATTTTCACTGTCTTGTTAAAAGAGGTTTTAAATTCAGTGCGATTCATGCCATGAAGGCATGCTTTGCACTTAAAACACTTCTTAAACCCAGGTTTGGGTTTCATCCAATCTGCACCACTTTTTCGTTTGTCCTCAAACTCGCTACGAACAATTAGATCTCTGAGTGATTTGGATTTCCGATAAGTGATCTCTGGGTTTTTCTTCATCTTGGAGCCCAATATTGGATCATTCCTTATCAGATACCAATGTTTTCTCAGTATTGATCTGATTTCCTTATGTCTAGTATTGTAAGTAGTGATAAATCTTGAACTAATCTGATCCTGTTGATTGTGCTTCGATTTACATGTTCTAGATGGTTCAAAAAGTAAAGATTGCCTAGTTAGTTTTTGGGCTTTTCTAGCAGCGCCCTGAAGGATTTTCTTGCTATAACCCCTCTCAAGGAATCTTTGAGTCATTTCACCTTCAATGGTGCTGAACTGCTCATCACTGCTGCATGTCCGTCTGGCCCTATAGTATTCACCAAACGGAATGCTCCTTATTAGTGAAGTCGGATGTGCACTTTCGGCATGTAGTATAAAGTTCCCTGCCGTCTGCTTTCGGAACACAGTTGTTTCAAGTTTGTTATTAAGTGGGGTGACCCTGATATCTAAAAAATCAATTGAGTCCTTGCTAAAGTTCCCAACAAACTCTAGATTCAACGAGTTTTGATTGATTTCCTCAATAAAGGTGCCGATTGATGTCTCCGTGCCCTGCCACAGCACGAAGACATCATCGATATACCGCACCCATAAGAGAATGTGCTCCGACCAATGATCCAATGGGCCCCCTCTTAGCACCTGCTCTTCCCAGTAGCCAAGGTGTAGGTTGGCATAACTAGGGGCAAAGCAGGTGCCCATTGCGGTACCCCTCTCCTGAATGTAAAGATCATTACCAAACAGAAATATGTTTTTTGATAAACACCACTCTATGAGCTCAAGGATCATCCTATTCTGGGATGCAAGGCGTATTGGTCTGCTATTTAGATAATGGGCGCATGCTTTTAGACCATCGTGATGTCTTATACTCGTGTAAAGAGTAGAAATGTCTAATGTCATAGTAGGTTAGCAGTGTGCAGCTTAATTAGGCCAGGAAAACAGACATAATTTCAAGTTTTTATTTTCGACCTACCAAAATATAGAGTTGGAAATACCAGTGGTATAGAATATCGACATCAAGTATATCGGTGACCGGAATATCGAAATGAAGGTAAGAAATATTGTTTTTTTAAAATATCGAAGTCAGTAACATCGTTTGTTAAAATATAGGGGCCCATTAGGAGGATGGAGGGCGGATTGCCCCCGTCAGGCTGGCGGTAGCCACTGCTGGCCTGGCGGGGGCAATCCGCCCTCCATCCTCATCTAAATGACCCCCCGCCATATTAGGATGGCGGGGGGACCGCACGATTGGAGAGACCGTCCCCCGCTTTTCCGCCCCGGGGCAGAAAAGGTCCAATATGGTGGTGGTGTCTAATAGACACCGCCAGCCATAATTACATGGGCTTTTTCAGATGCTTTTCTGTGGCGGCGATGCCTAGGCATGTGGTCTTCACTTTTGGGGCCCCCAGAATGAAGGAGAGGTGGGGGTGCACACGGGGGGTACCTGTGGTACCCCTCTGCATTTGCATAAACAAAGCGGCAGGCACCGCAAAAATGCAAATGCAAACGTGCATTTTTAGCATTGTGGCGGGCGGTGCTTAGAGCACCGCCCGCCACAATGCTAAAAATGCAGGATGCGCCCGCCACAGTGGTGGGTGCATCCTAATACTCCTCGCGGGACCCCCGCCCTTATGGCGGGCGGTCCCAATAACCGATAGGATGGCGGGCAGACTAAGTCTGCCCTCCATCCTAATGAGCCTCTTAGTTGTTAATAATATTGATATTTATATTAGTGTTCTGTATTTTAGTATGTATTTTAAAAGTATGTGATTTAATGTTTTTGTATAAGTATATTTGTTATTTTAATGTATGTGTGAAATAGTTATTATTTGAGTTCCGTAGCGGGTTGTGGGTTTATTGGGGAGTGGGGTGGGAAGTAATTTAATTTTAATAAAGTAATCAATCATTTTCATTGATTAGTATTTAAAAAAATGTTTTATTAAATAAATATTAATTGGTTATTACATTTTATTAATTGATTAAGAGATACTTATATTGTGTTCTTTTTTTTAGGTGAGAGTTGTAGGTTTATTGGCAAATAGGGTGGGAAGTAATCTAATTATAATTAATTACTAAATATTTTAACTTAATATTTATGTATTTAAAATTTTATATTGATAATTAATTAATTATTAATTAGTTATTAATTGGTTGTTAAATATTATTAAATAATGTATAATATGCTAATTGTGTTTTGTTTTTTAGCAGTGGGCTGCAGGTTTATTGGGGAATAAGGCAGTACGTTTTTTTATTTTGTATTAATTAAGACATTATTGTGATTAATTATTATTTATGCATTTAATATTTAATATTGTTAATTGTGGTAATTAATTATTAATTTGTTGTTAATTGGTAGATAATTATTAATAATTAATTAGTAAATAGTTTTGTTTTATTTTAGAAGCAGGTTGTGGGTTTATAGGGGAGTAGGGTGGGAAGTAATTTAATTAGAATTCATTATTTAATATGTTTTATTAATTAATATATATGTATTTTGATATTGTTATTTTTTTGAATTATTTTGATATTAATTATGTAATATGTTGGTGATTATCATTAAATAATTGTGGTGCTTTTGTAGGAGCGGGCTGTGGATATATAGGGGAGTAGGCTGTGAAGTAATTACATTTTTATATATTTTTAAAAACTGTTTTTTATATTAATTTTTTTTAGTCTTAATATTGTGAATGGATTTATTTGTGATTGTTTTTAAAATGCTTATTAATTTTTAATAATTAATTAAATATTTATCAATCATTTGTCTTAATAGTGTTATGTTTTACACTATTGGTAGTGTCATTTATATGGGAATATGGTGGAAGCTACATTTTTTGATTTTACATAATATTTTGTTAATTAATTTTAAATATTTTGTTTGAGTGAGAATAGTAAATTATTCCCCTATGCTATCCAACACTTTCCCTACTGTTACAATTGCTGGAGTGGGAATAGTAATTGTTACACCTCCGCAATCCAACACTTTCCCTACTGTTGCACTTGCTGGAGTGGGAATAGTAATTGTTACCCCTCTGCTATCCAACAGTTTCCCTACTGTTGCACTCTTTCGATTGGGAATAGTAATTTTTACACCTACGCTATCCAACACTTTCCTTACTGTTGCACTCTGTGGAGTGGGAATAGTAAATTATTCCCCTCCACTATTCAACACTTTTCCTACTGTTGAACTCGCTGGAGTAGGAATAATAATTTGATCCACTCCGCTATCAAACATCTTCCCTACTGTTGCAATCCCTGGAGTGGGAATAGAGATTTTTGCCCCAACGCTATCCAACACTTTCTTTAATGTTGCAGTCCCTTAAGTGGGAATAGTAAATGATTCTTATTCGCTATCCAACAGCTTCCCTACTGTTTTATTTGCTGGAGTCGAATACTAAACGATTCCCCCACGCTATCCAACGCTTTTCCCACTGTTGCAATTGCTGGTGTGGGAATAGTAATTGTTGCACCTCCTTTTTTAAATTATTATATATATAATTTATGTTTTATTTTTATTTTACTGGTTTATGTATATATATATATATATATATATATAATATATATATATATATATATATATATATATATATATATATATATATATGCATATATATTTGTTATTTATAAATGTGAACGTTTCCTAATAATTCCAACTATGTTTTTAATTATATTTATTATTTACTTTATTTTATATTATTTTTAGACATTTTAAAAAAACAATATTTCTTACAACTATATGTTTTTTTCCCGATAATTTTGTACTTACCATAATGTAGATAGGACTTCGATATTCTGGACATCAATATTTCGGGTCCAATATTTTTGTTGTCTGTATTCTGTGCCTCAATATTCTGTCAGTGATTCATTAGTCCCTGTTCATATTCACGTTATGCAACCCACTGAGTTATCCCTGTTATGAGCGAACTTCAGTTAGCAAGTGTGACTCCATTTTGTATTTCGCAAGCCCCCTTAGCCTGTGTCTGAACTAGGCCCCGTTATTCGTCCCGCTTGCCTCAGCTAAACACTGCATTTAGGGGCCTATTAGGATGCTGGAACTATCCACCATAGTTGCACCAGTCCCCTCCGTTGTATTAGGATGCGCCCGCCACACTGGCATCCTGGTAGTTTAACATTGCGGACTGTGCTGCTGGCTGCAGCACCGTACACAATATTAAACAACCATGTTTTGCATTGCATTGCACAATGTGGCAGGCACCGTGTGGTGCCAGCCACCTTGAGCACGGCAATGTAGAGGGGTACCATAGGTACTCCCCAAGTGCACCCCCTGACCACACATCCCCCCGGGGGTCCGCAATGGGCCCCATAGCAGAACTCTGTACGCCTCTCCATGGCGGCATTGCCATCATGTAAAGGCCACTATTTGCCTGCATCCTATTTGCCTGCTTCCTAATCTGGTGGACGGTGCCACCACTAATTTAGGCTCCCTGGGCCGTCCGCCAGGAAATCAGGAACATTGCTGGCAGCGGGCGGTGTTTGCGCCCGCTGCGGATGCATTCATGTTCCCAACGCCATCATCATCTGGTGCTGGTAAATACCCATTCGATGGCGGAAGGAGCCACCGATGGGCCGGTGGTTACCACCACCGGCCCTGCGGTGATTGTTCTTCTGCCATCATAATCAGCCCCTTAGTTATTATTTTCTTTTCTGGTTAAGGATGCCTTCTGACTTACTAATGTAAAAGCCATTCTGCCTTTGCATACCTATCCATGTGAGTTGCTCTGTTCCCACGTTAGGAGACGCTGAGACCCGGCACGGTAACCTTGAGACTGTGATAGTGTGTACCCATCTAGCAGGTGGTAGCCCATCCTTCTGTGCCTCCTTTGTTCACATTCGGTAACTTTCCACTGTGGGCGTAGTTGGAGGTTTTTTGGGAAGAATGATTATGCGTTGCAGACTGTTGAGGGGTCAGTCCCTCAGCAGACATCTCAGGGTGCAGGTCAGATTGGACTTCTCTGCAGAGTAATGCTAATAAACAATTGTTTGTATTCTCTGCTGTCTGACCAACTCTTCCTTTTGTAGAAAGCAAGTAGGGGGTTATAGATAACCCAGGTGGCCCTTAAGTGCCTCTTCCTTCAATGTAGCTTAGTATATATCTTAAAGTCTATGAAAGGTTTACAATACACTTACACTCACTGGATGATGTCATCAGTGATGTCATTTAAGTTGTCATCAGTGATGTCACAAACCATGTCATGAGTGATGCAATATGTGAGGTCAAACATAGTGCATTGTGGGGGTGTAATTTATAAGTAGCTCAGGTAACTATAACTACTGCATTTCTCCATTTTGACTGTAAATTCTTGTTGGATAAAGGAGTAGGTAAGGTTCCGTTACGGCTCAGTCACTCATACAGCTACTGACACACCCATACAGAACCTCAGACACCCACTCACCTACCCATTCAGCCACTCTCACAAACACTCACAGACTCACACACAGACTCACACAGCCACTCACACACATACTCACACACCCATACAGTCACTCACACACTCACGCAAACATGGGATAAATGATTGAAGGCTTGGATGCGAGCGTCAGCAAGGTCAAAAAACCGGATGGTTGGGAGAGTATCGAGTGCCCTGTCGAAGCTCGAGGGCATTGCATAAACATATATATATATATACACTCACATAAACCACTCACACACCCACTCATAGACCCATACAGTCAGGAGGGGCTTGACTTTGGCGTGTTTTCAGTCATATACTTTGTTTCAGTTTCTACAGGGGAGACAGTGAGCGTGCTTGTGCATGGTGGGTTTTCTGAACTAGAAGTGGATGCAGTGGTGGTCCGTGCAGAGGAGTTCTGTGGTGTGGATGTAGGAGACATTGTTTCCTTCTATGAAGATGGGGTCAAGTGTGTGTCCCACTGTGTGCATGTAGACAATGACAGTCCTATGTTGCCGAGGTTCTCTAGGAGAGCAGTGGTGTTGGGGTCGTCGTGATTGTTCAGGGGAAAGTTTAGGTCTCAGAGTAGGATGTAGTCTGTGGAAGTGAGGGCATGGGGTGCAAATAGGCCGGTGATGGTGCCGGAGAAATGAGCACGGGAGCGGGTTGCCTGTAGATGAGGGTTCTGCAGAGAGTTGTTTTATGGTTATTCCGGATCTGGAAGTGGAGGTGCTCCATGAGGGTTGTATTGTTGTCTGGTCTTTGATTGTTATGAGGAGGGTGCTTTTGTGGATGATTGCAATGCCTGCTTCTGGGCAGGTGGGGTGGTCTTTCCACAGGATCTTGTATTCATCGAGAATGGCGACGGCGATGTCGGGCACAGAGTTGGCATTGGTCCAGGTTTCTGTGAGGATGCTAATGTTGGGTGCTTGGGTATTGAGGAGGTCCCAGATTTATATTGTGTGCTTGTAGGGGGTGCATGTTGAGGAGGATGCAGTTGAGTGGTTTGTGAGCTGTGAGGTCTGGAAGGTTGAGGGCTGCTGCTAGGGTCCAGTGGTGGGTGAAGGTACACCATCAGTGTTGAAAGAAGGACAGACCTTGGGTTTTTCTCCATGTTGAAAGCAGGCAGTTGTTGCAGAGCCCAGGGTTAAGAGCGTGGAGGGTGCTGGAGTCCTACAGGAGGTGGGTCTGAGGTCTTAGGTCCCTGGCTCTGGTGGCAGTCCGGTCATGGATGGGCACAGAAGGGCTTGCCTTTGGTTTGGCTTTGGCACGCCAGCTGCACAAATGCACAGAGGCTGGCAATAAATTGGGATCAGGGGGACTACGGGTCAGCTCGGAGGGGGAAGCAGCGGCAGGGCAAAAATATGGGAAAACGAAGAAAGAGAGAAAGAGGGCGCAGAGAAAAAAGGCAAGCGATATAGAAGTGGCAGCAGAGAAAAAAGCAAAAGAAGGAAAAGGAAATAGAAAAGAGGGCACAGAGAAAAAAGCAATGGAGGCAGAACAGCAGAAGAGCAGACTGCTTTTGCACTGGACCACTAAGGATGAGGCATAGGCAAGTGCCTGCGGGTGAAGGAGGGCCTCAAACACCCAGCAGTAAAGCTCTCAGGGGGCAGCACTCAGAGGCAGAGCTGCAAGGGAGGAGAGCGGTCACACTGACCAGGTCAGTGGTCTTGTTCTTCTTGCTGTGCATCGGTCACTATTAAGTATGAATCAGGGGATAGCAGGTCAGCTGCGAGGCAGGAAGGACACACTGGAGGGGAAAGGGCCATGGCGACAGCAGCAACTGGGAGAAAACGAGGGAAAACAAAGTAAGGGAGAAAGAGATCACAGAGAAAAAAGGAATGCAAGTCAGGGAGGCAGCAGAGAAAAAAGAAAAAGTAGGTATAGGAAAGAGAAAAGATGGCACAGAAAAAAGACAATAGAGGCAGAACAGCGGAAGAGGAGAGTGCTCTCGCATTGGACCACCAGCGATGAGGCAAAGGCAGGAACTTGCGGGTGAAGGAGGGCCTCGAACACCTAGCGGTTGAGCACTCAGGGTTTAGGGGACAGCACTAAGAGGTGGAGCTAAGGGGGAGAGGGGTCACACTGAACAGGTCAGTGGTCTTGCTCCATAGGTGAATGAGTAGGTGTGTGAGTAGCTCCATGAGTGACTGACAGTGTGGGAGTAGCTGTATGAGTGGATATATCAGATGCTGTATTTAGTTGAGTACTGAGTGAGTTGGTATATGAGTGACTTAGTGGATGTGTCTGTGGAGCTATAAATCATTGAGTGGGTTTGTGAATACTGGTATGGGTGTGTCAATAGTTTTGCCACGAGTAGTGTGGAAATTGGAGTGAGTATATTAAGGGTTATACTGGGGTGTGAGAGATGTTGTGGATGATGTCATGAGTGATGTCATGTGTTATGTCATGATTGATGTCATGAGTGATGTAATATGTGACGTCATAATCAGCGCATTGCGGAAGAGCAAGTTATAGTTGGCTCAGCTAACAATAAATGCTGAATTTCTTTTGTTTTGTACGAGTGAAATGCAAGCCTAACTATAATGTCTCTGTAGCCTTTGTTTTTTTCAGTGACTTTTTTAGGTACTATAATTCTATTTCCTAACTATAACGTCGCTGTGACCTTTGTTTTTTTCAGTGAATTTCTAAGGTTTTTTAAACAGCAATTCCTAACTATAACATCCCTGTAACATTCAATGGTTCTGTGATTATTTTGAACGAGTCTCTCATGTTGATCTGTGAGTAGGTGTATGAGTGCCTGTGTGCATTTAAAAGTATGTACATGACTGTCTGGCTGGATCTATGAGTGGATAAATAAGTGTCTAAGTGCATATCTCAATGGGTGAGTGAGTGGGTGCATGAGTGTCTGAGTGGGTCTGTGACTGAGTGCATAAGTCTCTAAGTGGGTCTTTGACTGAAAGTGTGAGTGTCTGAGTGGTTCTGTAAATGGGTGCATGAATGTCTGAGTGCAACTGTGAGTGGGTGTGTGAGTCTCTGAGTATATGAATGACTGTGTGCATAAGTCTCTGAGTGGGTGTGTGAGTGGGTGTGTGAGTGACTGTATGCGTGTCTTAGTGGGTCTCTCAATCAATCAGGGGTTTGTATAGCATGCTACTCACCCGTGAGGGTCTTATGGCACTAGAGGGGTGGCTCCAGATCAGTCAAACAGCCAGGTCTTGAGGTTCTTTCCTGAAAATGTGCAGGGTCAGGAAGAGACTGATGTTCACAGGGAACTCGATCCAGGTTTTGTCTGTGATGTAGGAGAAAGCTCTCCCACCAGTTCTGTTTCTGCAGATGCAGGGGACCTCTGCCAGGGTGAGGTCAGCAGAGCGGAAGTCCCTCTTGGGTAAGAGGAAGGATACTCTCTTGTTGACGTATTTGGGTCCAATGTTGTGGAGGGATTTGTAGGTGAGGGTGAGGAGTTTGAAGGTGACCCTCTTCTTGATGGGGATCCAGTGGAGGCCTCGTAGGTGTTGGGTAATGTGCTCATGGCGCTGTGTCCCAAGGACAAGTCTGGCTGCGGCATTCCGAATGGTCTGGAGTCTATGCAGAAGAGTTTTGTTGATTCTGGGGTAGAGGGAGTTGCAGTAGTCTAGTCTGCTGGTAATGAGTGCGTGGGTGAGGGTCCTTCTGCAGTTAGGGGGATCCACTTGGAAGTCTTACAGAGTATGCAAAGGCAGTTGGAACTAGTGGAGACAACAGAGTTGATCTGGGGGTTCATGGAGAGGGAGGAGTCAAGGTCTCTAAGTGTGTATATGAGTATCTGAGTGAATCTGTGAATTGGTGTATGAGTTTCTCAATGGGAGCGTGAGTGAATGCATGAGTGGGTGAGTGAACAGGTACATGCATTAGTGTCTGAGTGGGTCTGTGACTGGGAAGGCAAGTGTCTGGGTGGGTCTGTGTGCGGCTGCATAAGTCATTGAGTGGGTGAGTGAGTGGATGCATGTATATCTAAGTGAGTCTATGAGTGGGTGTGTGAGTCTTTGAGGGAATGGGTGAGTGACTGAGTGAATATCTCTCTGACAGGATCTGTGATAGAATGTGTGAGTGACTGTATGGGTGTGTGAGTGGGTGTATGAGTGTCTGAGTGGATCTATGAATTTGTGTTTGAGTGTCTCACTGGGTCTCTCAGTGGGTGTGTGAGTAATACATGTGTGTGTGTGTGGTTCTGTAAGTGGGTGCGTGAGTCTCTAAGTGGGTCTGTACATGTGAGCATGGCTCTCCTAGTCAGTCTGTAAGTGAGTACAGGAGTATCTAAATGAGTTCGTGAGTGGGTACACGATGGTCCAGATGAGTCTCTGAGTGTGTGTAAGAGTCTCTAAGTGACTGTGTGCATGGTCTATGAGTGGGTCTCTAGCCATGTGCCTAAGTCCCTGAGTGGGTCTGTAAAAGGGTGCATAAGTACTTGAATGAGTATGTGAGTGGGTGCATAAGCATCTGAGTGGGTATGTAACTGAATGTATAATTGTGTGAGTAGGTATGCGAATGAGTGTATAAGTGTCTGAGTGAGTTTGTGAGTGCGTACATGAGTGACCAGCGAGTATGCACTAATAGTTTTGTAGTATTTTCTCTAATATTCGTGGAGACGTCTCAATATTCATGATGTACACATGATACTACACAAGGATCAAGCTGCAGTAGCTGCGTCATCTCGAATTTCATGAAAATCAAAAAATGTAGTTTAGACATATAACTTGAGTCATGAATACCCCCATTTCTGAAGCATGGGGTCAGAGTATCTCTGCCCTGACCCCTTATCTTAGCTTTCGCAAAAATGTTCCAGATTGACAAAATAGCAGCCGCAACTTTCTTTTAAGGTTGCGTCCAGCCAATCACCGCATTCCTGCTTGCGTGCTTTCACAGTATACCTCAAATATGTTACGATTTCACCACAATCACTGTGAAACTGCCACAAAATATCCCCGACCAGCGATATCACTATATTGTTCCATTTTAATTTCACAAAAACTACTGAATGTATTTACACCAAATAATAAAAAGAACAATCTGTGTAACAACATCTTCCTTTCTGCCAAATGTGGTGTAATTCCGTCCAGCAGTTCGGGCTGTAGCCCATTCTTGACTCGTGGAAAGGAGCGGAGATCATTCCAATTCACAAGATAGGCACCGGGGGCGATCCGGCAAATTATAGACCTATCAGCCTTTTAGACATACTACAAAAGGTTCTTGCAAAACACATTCTAGATAGGCTAAATGATAAGATTATGGATAACAATGTGCTCTCTTCTTGCTAAGCTGGTTTTAGGAAGAAAACAAGTACCATAGACCAGGTCTTGAGGTTAATAATTATCTCATGGAAATATACTAGGCTGCGTCATGGGCACTGTTCAAATCTATGACGGCCACGTTTGATTTTATTCCTAGAGACCGTCTTTGGGCCAGCCTTTTACAGCAAGGGGTCCCGAGTAATATTGTACTACAGTTAGTTTGGTTGCATGAGAATACATACGCAAAAGTGCGATGGGGAAAGCGGGAGAATTGACAGAATAGATACCTGTAAAAAGGGGTGTGCGCAAGGTCTGTGTCCTGGTGCCAGCCCTGTTCTCCTGTACATTAATGACATGTCTGAGGCCCTTAAAAAAGCTAATTATGATTCCCCAAAATTGGGAGACGAACATATTTGTGTGCTAACTTTTGCCGACGATACCATCCTGTTATCTCAAACTCCAAGGGGCCTCCAAAGCCTCCTATATGCTTTGGATGGGTATTGTAGACAAAAGGGGCTTGAAATGAATCCGATAAAAACTAAGTACATGACCATCAGACCCCATAAATGTTTTAAAAACAAAATGCAGTCAAATGGAGTTAGTTTGGAGCTTGTTTCAAATTTCGTATACCTGGTGGTGACTATTGATTCTAAACTTTCATGGAACCCCCAGATTGCGAAATCTATTCTTAATCAAAACACAGCTCCAATTGTAAAGAAGCTCTATTCAACAACATCGAAGTCAATCACCCCTGCATTATTAGTTTATAAATCTAGGTCACAATCAGCTGCCCTATATGGCTCAGAGTTATGGGGAGGGGGGGCCTCTTGCCTCTAACTTTAGGGGAGAGCACAATTATGAGGAGGTTTATTACCCTCCCACAAATACCCTGGCGATTCCCCTTATGTTGGATTTAGGTATCAAGCAGATTGAGCAGAGGGCTATATGGATGTCTCTCTCGTACTGGATTAGAATATGGACAACGGAAGAACTACAAACATATAGGTAGGCACTAAGTGAACTGATTGCCCTTACACTTTTGTCACATTTCCATGTTTGAGCCATATCCGTTGGTGGTTTTTGGCTCTGGGCTTGAGCAGGTATTGGGAATACCCAGATCAGCTCACCCCTGACTCAAAACAGGAATGCTAAATCATCTTCTGGAACTTTATTGAGCAGAGGGTTGTATTAAACTCTAGTCATGGTTCACTTACTAACCAGTTCTTAAGTTTTAAAATAAGCCCGTCCTTTGAACCTCTCCTGGATGAGATTGAGCCCCTACTAGCCAAAATACTGTACCCAAAATTTAGATATGGCACGTTGCAAATTAAGAAATTCACATCCAGGTGGGGAAAAAGGATGGTGAGGAAATCTATTCTATCTGCACTAGTGTTTCCTTGGAAGAGAAGAAGATACTGCTCATGTTTTATTCTTTCGCACACTTTATGAAATTCCAAGGAAAAAATAGATACGACCCTTGGGTAGGAACCTCGGCATTAGGCAGTATGTTGAAATGTTGCGTATCCTCAAAACAGATACCTCCAGATTGGTTGCATTTGGATCAAGCAGATTTTTATTGGCAGCCAACTTCATTAAATTAAAGTGATGTTTAAAGTTTTAATAAGTGAGGGAATATGCCAAAGTATGATGTTAGGGACTTGCTCAAGAATCGTTATTTTACTTAACTGTGTCTGTATATTTTGGCACTGAATATCTTGTAGCTAAAAGGCAAAATTTACATTAATGATGTAATACTGTCAGGCATATGCACTTTATGCATTTAGGATCCTGTTAATGACCTGCTACTTATATTCATCCTAGAGGTTGAACAGTAATGTACGGAGGAACCATGAATTCAAAGTGTTGTAATTATTAAGAGATTGCAGGTTTACATAAACACTCATTAATATTAAGCCTGGGCGTAGTTCGCGTAGCCGCACTCCGCGGAGCTACGCGAAGATGCACTTGCACTCCGCGAACTACGCATAACTCCGCGAACATGCGTAGTAGCTTGCTTGAACCGTTCGCGAGCCGTTTTTCGTCTTCGGGAGCGCCGTGGAACTCTGGAACCTGCTCGACACCACATCTCCAGACGTCGCCTTCCTCACGGAAACATGTATGAATGCCTCCTCAGCGCCCGACATCGCCGTCGCCATCCCAGACGGATACAAGATCACCCGGAGAGACCGCGTCAACCAGACAGGAGGAGGCATCGCCATTGTCCACAAGAACACCATTCGCATCACGACCAACTCAGACGACACGCTCACAGCCGCCGAACATCTTCACTTCCAGATACACACTGACCCCAAGACCACACTCAGAGGCACCCTCATCTACAGACCCCCAGGACCTCGCACACAATTCAGCGAAGACATCGCAGACTTCATCAGCCCGCACGCCCTCGCCTCCGCTGACTCCTTCCTCCTAGGGGACCTCAACTTCCACCTGGAGAACAACAACGACAACAACAGCACCACCCTGCTGGACAACCTCGCCAACCACGGACTCAAGCAACTGGGGAACACCCCCACCCACTACGTCAGACACACGCTTGACCCAGTCTTCTCCTCCAGCAAGTACATCTCCTTCAGCCACTCCACCGGACTCCACTGGACAGACCACAGCTGCGTCCACTTCAGCTTCAGAAAGACCACGACTCACCACCACCCGCAACAGGTTCCCAGCAGGAGCTGGAACAAGATCACCACCGACCAGCTCACCACTTCACTGAGCCAGAACCCTCCCGCCAGCTCAACGGACGCCAACCAAACAGCCAACAACCTCACACAGTGGATCACCAACTGCGCTGACGACCTTGCACTTCTGAAAAACCATCTGAGCAGGCCCGGCAGCAAGAAAGCCTCCTGGTTCAACGACGACCTCAAGAACTCCAAGAACTGCCATACCCTCGAGAAAGACTGGCGAAAAAACCAAACTACAGACAACATGACCGCCCTCAAGCACGCCACCCGCTAACACCACCAGCTGATCCACACCACCAAGAAAACAGCATTCAAGGAACGTCTCGACAACAACGCACACAACAGCAAGGAACTCTTCAGCATCGCCAAAGAGCTCTCCAACCCCAGCGCCGGAAACAACGACATCACTCCCTCGCAAGACCACCGAACCGACACCCCCCACGACCACCCTCCGCGACTGGACCCCGGTCAGCACTGAAGACACCATCCACACGATGAACACCATCCACTCCGGATCACCAACCGACCCATGCCCCCACCACGTCTTCAACAAGGCCGACTCCGTCATCGCACCCCAACTCCGGGACATCATCAACTGCTCCTTCAACACCGCCACCTTCCCGGAGAGCTGGAAGCATGCCGAACTCAGCGCCCTCCTGAAGAAACCATCAGCGGACCCCGCCGACCTCAAGAACTACCGCCCCATCTCGCTCCTCCCCTTTCCTGCCAAAGTCATCGAGAAGACCGTCAACAGACAGCTTGCTGCCTTCCTCGAGACGAACGGATCCCTCGACCACTCGCAGTCCAGCATCCGCGCCCACCACAGCACCGAGACTGCCCTCATAGGAGCCACTGACGACATCCGAGCCCTGCTCGACAACGGGGAAACAGCGGCCCTCATCCTCCTGGACCTCTCCGCAGCATTCGATACTGTCTGCCACCGCACCCTAGTGCAGCGCCTCAGCAACATCGGAATCCAAGAGAAGGCACTGGAGTGGATCATCTCGTTCCTCACCGGAAGAACCCAGAGAGTCTGTCTCCCCCGTACAGATCCAAGGCCACCAAAGTCATCTGCGGCGTACCACAAGGATCATCACTCAGCCCCACCCTCTTCAACGTCTACATGAGCCCCCTCGCAGCCATCATACGCCAACACAACCTCAATATCATCTCCTACGCCGACGACACCCAGCTGATCCTCTCCCTCACCAATGACCCAGCCACAGCCAGAACCAACCTACACGAAGGGATGAAAGACATAGCCGAGTGGATGAGGAACAGCCGCCTGAAACTGAACTCAGACAAGACGGAACAGAAGTCCTTATCCTTGGATCATCACCCTCTGCCTGGGACGATTCCTGGTGGCCCCCTGCCCTGGGCAGCGCACCAAAACCAACGGACTACGCACGCAACCTGGGCTTCATCCTGGTCTCCTCCCTCTCAATGACCAGACAAGTCAACGCCGTCTCATCATCATGCTTCAACATCCTACGCATGCTCCGAAAGATCTTCTGATGGCTCCCCAACGGAACCAAGGAAGATGGTCACACAGGCACTCGTTACCAGCCTACTGGACTTCAGAACACCCTTTATACCGGAACCACAGCCAAACTCCAGAAAAGACTCCAACGCATCCAGAACGCCTCCGCACGACTCATCTTGGACATCCCCCGACACAGCCACATCTTCGGACACCTGAGAGACCTTCACTGGCTCCCCATCAGCAAGAGAATCACGTTCCAACTCCTCAACCACGCACACAAGGCCCTCAACGACCTGGGCCCCAGGTACCTCAACAACCACCTGACCTTCTACACTCCCACCCGCCAGCTACGATTGACCAGCCACGCCTCCGCCACCGTGCCACGCATCCGAAGATCCACCATGGGAGGAAGATCCTTCTCCTACCTGGCAGCCAAGACTTGGAACTCCCTCCCCATCCACCTCCGCCTGACCCAAGACCACCTCTGCTTCAGTAAGCAACTCAAGACATGGCTGTTCGAGCAGTAGCGGACCCCCCTCCCCCAAGCGCCTTGAGACCCTCTGGGTGAGTAGCGCGCTATACAAATATCCTGATTGATTGATTGATTGATTGCCTGCATGCTCGGGATGTGTAGCGCGCGAAGTTACCCATGAGGTTTGTCCCGCCCGCTCGCGTCCCCTTATTTCCGGTCAATACTAACGTGTTTGCGAGTTATTCTGTGCCAGATTGCAGTTTCTGCGTGTTCGGCAACTCGATCTTACCGACAAGCATCCTCGCGCACGCGAAAATGCTATTGAGTGCGCGAGAACTACGCTACGCAGCAGTTTGCGGAGTATTCGACAACTTCGCGTTCTCCGCGGAGTGCGGAGTTGCCGAAACTCCGCAAACTCCGCGAACGGAGCGTAGTTCTTCGCCCAGGGAATTAATATGCTGCTAAAATTAACAAAATTGCACTTTATGTATGTGAATGCTAGACAATTGCACTTTATCAAATGTGAATGTGGGATACTTGTAAAGCGCACTGTTACTCTACCCGAGTGTCCTGGCGCTGTAGACCGCTGGGGAACCCGTCCTGGATTTCCCTGTGAGATGGTCCCTTACTGGGTATCTCCGGGGTGAATCCAGGCATCCCCGGCGTTTGTGGGGGGCCGTTGTGGAGATGAGGTAAGCTTAATGCCCAGAGTTGCCGAGTGTGTTCCCTGGTTAGAGTAGTCACTGAGGGGAGAATTATCGAGTCCGTTGACCCTGGTCCAAGACCCTGCCGCATCGGGAATTGAACCCTGGTCCCAGGCCGTTCTCTGCTTACAGGTCTGCCGCCTCTAACCAGTGAGCCACACCACTCCTCAGATCAATCATTGTAAACCTTGTTAAAATACTGTATTTCATATATATTGTGTTTTAATTGGTATAAAGCTGTATGCTATTTATATATTTTTAATGAAAATGAGATATTTTAATTGCTTGGATGATTCTGTTAATCGAATAAAGATGCTATAAGATTCGACAACATGTTCCTATGGGAATTTAACATTACAAACTCACCTTTATTTTGCACCCCTATTTCTCAGGCCCCACTGCATAGATCATCCCCAAACTTTCCATAACACACAGAAACTACTTTGACACTTTTTTGGAACATTTCGTGAAGATTGGTCAAACGACGACAAAGTTATATGCAAGTCTATTAAAGCTTTTCCTACGGCAATTAGGTCTTAACTATAACTACCTACTGGCAATTGACATTTTGCACGAAAACATTCAATACTTTTATTACTTTCTTTTGGTAAGGCATGATTAAGTTAACAAACAAAACATCAAAATAAGTCTAGATTATATATCATAACATTTCTCTCTCTATTGTCAAGGGACACACATCCTCTGAATTTCACATGTGTACAGCCAGTAAACTTCACTATAGCTTTTCAGTCTCAAAGTAGGGCCTAGAATCGAAAACACACCATGAACCAGCATTTACACAACGGGAAGCCTCCCACAAAAGTGTTACTTAGGCTTAAATTTAGATAACATTGACCTCATAATTGTCTTTGACTTCCTACTCAGTGGTGGAGTTTCCCCAGCTATGATATCTCTGAGGTATAGGGAATTCCACCCGAACATCTTCCTCACATTTTGAATCTCTACCCGAGGATTTCCCATATACACTTAACCCTTAATCAGGTCCACATCGAGTTTAAAAAAGGTAAAGGCTGAAAAGCGCGAATAGGTAAATATATTATAAATATTGTGGACTGGTCGATGGATCTGCATAAAACATGACAACAAAACAAGAATAACATTGGTGTTACTCAATTCTTGTATCCATTGAGATATATTTCCCTTCCTTTATTATCATTTTGGTTATTAAGTAAATGAAAGGTAGTGAAGGGAAAATTAGAAAACAAAATAGAGATTGTTTTAATTCATGTTACTGAAAAATAATCTAAAGTATCAGTTTTAAAGTTATAAAGTGTTTCTCGGACCACTCTTTAGTATTTTCCAATGTTTTCTTTTCATCCATTTGATAATGAGGAACGTGTGCAGTAGTGCAAGAAACACAGAATCCATCAAACATTCTGAGCACGAGTCATCTTCAAAATGCCCTTGGCGCACAACCCCAGTAGGATATCAGAACTGGGTTAGCATCAGTATGCGGCATTAAAATGTACCTATCATAGAGCACTTAAATAAAAAGCATTATGATAAATCTTTCGGTAGCAGCAACCACGTCTTTCCTTAAGAAAAGAAATATATGGAAGTGGCGATGAACAAAATGGCAAACGATTTTCTGTGTAGGACATTGGAACTCGAGCAAGGAAGGATTAATGCAGATCACTTAACCTCCTGCCAGACGAAATGCTGATTAGGAACAAAACTACTCTCTGCCACTTTTCCAGAGTAATGATGACTGGAATGATTGCAGATGTTGGCAGAACTGCTGCTCTTTCTCATGCACTTCAGCATCTTTTTCAATAGATCATTCTGGGAGGATTCTGCCCCCTCTCATAATTTTTCAAATGAGTAGAACCCTGGTTACATAATTCGTCTTGCCTTTGCAAGGGTTGCTCAATTTACATAATTGGTGTTGCACTGTGGGCAGTGACAGATTGCACTTTGGCACACCAGCACTTAGAACATTAGGCAATGAGTAGTTAACTGCATCATCACTGTGATAAGACATCATCGCCTCATGATGTATGCAATGTCAAATTTGTAACCAGCCCTTCCACAGCGGTTCTGCTCACATATTATGAGAGAGAGATGTAGAGTCCAGTGTAATCCTGTGCTGCGTCACTATTTCTTACAGATGGTCTTTCTGTGCTATCTTTTTGTCAAGATGTGTATATTCATAGCCACACTAATTACTGCTCAATTACAAAGACATTTTAATCTGAATTTGTCAGCTCGACATAGCATGACTAGGTAACTTTTTACTAGTGACTCAGAAACTTCAGCTAGCATGGAAAAGTATAAAGCATCTTTTAGATTTGGCGCCAGTTAGGAGCTTTTTATTTTTATTATGTTTATACGTATAATATTCTCACTTATACGAGCTAACAGACACATCGCTGCGTGAAAGCAGCGATGCGTCACTTCTCAGTGCGCACTTCTTGCGACATTTCTGATGCGTCATATTTAATGTATGACGCATCATGTCGCAAGGAGTTACAGATACGTCAGTATTTCTGACGTATCTGTAAGCGCAAAAGTGACGCATTGCTGGAGTGTGTCACAAAAGTGACGCAACTCCAGCAATGCATCCTTTCACATGGGCATGCGTCAATTTTACGCCTACTCTGAGGCAGGCGCAAGATTTTGACGCAACGGCGTCCTAAAAGTGACGCAGCGAAATCTCATAGATTTCACTGCGTCACTTCTACGACCCGTCCTTGCGTCAATATACCTGGCGCAGGAATAATGTGGCGCAGTCGTTTACAAAGTGACGCATCTACCTAGATGCATCACTTTGTAAATATGGCGCAACAAGGCACATTTTTTACGCCACTGGTGCGTCCCAAAAAGGGACGCACCAGCTGCGTAAAAGTGACGCACAGCCCCATAAATGAGGCCCCAAAACTTTTTCCTACAAAGATTTGTACAGACAGATAACCGCATTGCATGGAAAGTGAGATTGAAAGATCTGGATTACAGAGGCTGGATTTCTTCTGTTATTTTACTTTTTATTTGAGAATAAATGCAGAAACAGAAAAAAGGACATTTGTATATGGTGTTAATGCGTGACTGGGGGGAACCAAAGCAGCAAGCATGTCCCACACTAAGGGGCATCTGCGTACACCGAAAGCCCAAAAGGAGCCATGAGCCAGCCATGAGTAAGGACAGCATTAAAAAGCAGCGGATGTCCAGAAGAGAAGCATCTATCCCTGTGACCCCATGGACCAGTGGGTTTCCTTTGTTCAGTATACAGAACTCAAGACAAATTGATATACAGACAAGAAAATGGTTGCACAAAGCACATGAATGCATCACAATCTGACTCCTCAATTTTGAAACAAGCTACACCAGATCCTCAACCCCTGCTCCTTGATCTCCCACAGTAAAATGGTGAGGTAATGCTAAAGTTATAGAATTTGAAGACAAGGATCCCACCTTGTCTACTAGATTCAAGATAAACTCAAGTAGGCTGTGATTCCGGCCAATTATTGGTCCAGATGTAATTTGATCTATCCGTATTCCCATACTGAGCAAACAATCTAGTATAAGTCCGTTATTGTGCTTGGCCCTCGGGGCCATTTGTTGAAAACAATGTCTTCCAAAGCATCTGACATAGACCTGATAAATATCGATCCCTGAGGTATTGGGACCTTAGTATTGACAAAACGCTTATAATTTACATCACTTTTAGTTAAAAAGCTAATCAATATATGTATTCCATGATATTTTCCCATCAGTTTGTTGCCACCGCTTGTGATTTGTAGTATTTCAAAACTTACATCCACCCCTTAATCAGAGGCTGACTATGGAGTTTCTGTAAACAAATGCAACAGCTTTCTCCATTAAATTTCATATAAAATTACAAATCACAAAACACTCATTAACAGGTTTTTACTCCCATTCCTAATGTAAATCATATATTCCATGCTTTGTATATCCCAAAACACCTGAGAAATTGTTACAACTCTACTAGCGACCTGGTGTTTCATTGAATTGTTTTTCACAACATATTCGTCACTTTTCACCCACTGTTTACATGTCTATGAGGTCCACCACAAGTCACTTGCACTGCAACTATATTACATGTATGATGTATCTATATGTATTAATACCTTCACATGGACAGTAGCGTTCTCTTTACATAAACCGTGTGAATTTCAGCTTTTCATTCACGCCTCTAGGATTATATTGCCCAGCTTGTCCAACCACCAAGCTTCTTGATGCAGCAATGATTTTTCTTTATTTGTTCTTTGTTTTTCTAGAATGGTTTTCAACAGGTGAAACTTTATTTGGCTAAAATGATGTCCCCAGCCATTGAAATGAATGGAATCTTCCTCTTGTGCCCTTATTTGTACTTTGTGTGCAAAATGTCTTTGTTTCACTGGTAGTTTTGACTAACCTATGGAATGCACACGAATATTTAATAAATTATGAACACTTTTGTTCTATTACATACAACGAAGATCCTTATTTGTATAACTTTGAATGGCTTTGTATGGGTCAATGCCTGTGCTTGATTGATATATAACGTTACAGTTACACCATATTAGAATGGTGTGTATAAAAAAACTTCTTTGCTGATGTGCTTTTGTTGGTTACGAAGGCGATGTTGATGGCCTTGCGGAGGTGGGGTGCGACAGTGACACTAGCTTCTTTTAAGATGTGGTGTGGGCATGGGTCCGATGGAGAACCGGAGTGGATAGTGTTCATGATTTTGATGGTGTCGTCATTTATGTTGGTCCAGGAGAGCCGGGGAGCCCTGCGGGTGGTCGCCGTGGAGTCTGACATGTCAGTGGCTGTCAGAGTGGCCTTGTTGTTGAAGCTGTCATGGATGGAAGAAGGTGGCAAGGGAGTCGCACAGGTCTTGCGAAGGTGGGATGTGATTGGTGTTGGAGCTGGTGTTGGAGAGTTCCTTCACGAAGTTGAAGAGCTCTTTGCTGTTGTGTGCAATGTTGTCGAGGCGGTCCTTGAAGTAGGACCTTTTGCAGACCTGATGAGGTGATGGTGTCTGCGGATGGGTTCATGTGGGCTGCGTAGATGTCCGGTGTTTTTTGGCGGTGCCATTTATTTATTTAATAGAACTTGTTAAGCGCACGAATACCCGAAGGTGTCTCGGCGCATGGATAGAGTAATCACTGAGTAGGAATTTCTTGGTTGAACAGCCATGTTTTAACTTGTGTACGAAAGGATATTAAAGTTGCAGTGTTTTTATTTGGTTTGGCAGTGAATTTCACAATTTGGTAGCAGCAATTACAAAGGATCTGTCGCCTCATGTTGATTTCCTGGTTTTTGTAATCTCAAGGAGATTAGCCGAAGAGGATCGTAATGTATGTGATGGTCTGTAGGGGCAGAGGGATTGTTTTAAGAACGTTGGTCCTTTTGCATGGATGGATTTAAAAGCTATGCATAATGCCTTAAATGTGATTCTGTGTCTCACTGGTAACCAATGAAGTTGTCGAATAGTTTTTGATATTGGCTTGAATTTGGGTATTCCAGTAATGAGTCTGGCAGCGGCTTTTTGTATTAGCTGGAGTTTATTTAAAACCTTTTCTTGAGCATTGATCAAAAGGGCGTTACAATAATCAATTTGGGACATTACCAGGGTACTGACCAAGGTTTTTATTGTGTTTATGGGGAGTTAGGGCATAAGTTTCTTAAACATTCTTATTGTAAAGAATGATGCAGAGACTATTGTGTTTGCGTGCTGTTGAAATGATAGTTTATTGCCAAAGATTACCCCTAGGTTTCTGACTTTGTTAGTTGGAATGGGTGGAGGTCCAAGATCTTGTGGCCACCAAATAGAGGACCATGTAGGGGTATGATTGCCGAAAATCATGACCTCTGTTTTGTCCGAGTTTAGCTTTAAGCAATTTTCGTTCATCCATTTGCTGATGGCAAGCATTCCCTGTTGGAAGTTTGTGGCTACTTCCAGTCCATTTTTGTTAATCACCAGGACGAGCTGAGTGTCGTCACCGTAAGATGTTACTGCTAGACGATAGGTTTTAATAATCCTCGCCAAGTCTGCTACATAGATGTTAAAAAGCGTTGGACTTAGCGAGGATCCTTGTGGGACACCACAGGGAAGCGCAAATGGGGAAGACGAATAACTGCCCAAGGCCACAGATTGTTCCCGGTTGGCAAGAAAGGAAGAGAGAAGGGAGATGGCATTTTCAGATATTCCAGTTTCTTTGACACGGTCGATCAAAATAGTATGATCGACCGTGTCAAAGGCTGCGGAGAGATCGAGTAATATAAGCACCGCAGCGCCTCCTCGGTCCATGATCTCTTCTCTTGTTTTCCGCAGGTTTGCTTGGAGGCCTTGAGGTCCGCAGTGAACCAGCTGGCCTTCTTGTTAGTGTGTCTGTTGGAGGGTATCTTGATAGGGGCGATAGTGTTGGTGCAGTAGTCGATCCATCTTCTGAGGTTGCGGGTGGTGGTGTTGTGGGTGGGCTTCCAGCGAGTGAGATGTTAAGTTGGTCTTCGGTGACTTTGATCCAGCTGCGGCGGGCGATCTGTTGGGTGTGGTGGTGCGTGGTGAGTTCTGGAATGTGAAGTGGATGCAGCGATGGTCGGTCCAGTGGAGTTCGGTGTTGTGGTTGAAGGTGACATGGGCGCTTGCGGAGAGGATGGGGTCAAGCGTGTGACCGGCAGAGTGGGTGGGCGTTGTGACATGTTTTCTGAGTCCGAGGTTGGCAAGGTTGTCAATCAGGGTGGTGGAGTTGGTGTCATTGTTGTTCTCGAGGTGGAAGTTCAGGTCTCTGAGGAGGATGTAGTCTGTGGAGACAAGGGCGTGTGTGCTGATAAAGTCAGCGATGGAGTTGCTGAACTGAGGCCAGGGTCCGGGGTGTATGTAGAAGAGAGTTCCTCTGAGGGTGGTGTTGGGGTCAGTTTGGATCTGGAATTGCAGGTGTTCGGCAGTGTTGAGGGTGTCTTCGGTGCGGACTGAGACCCTGTGGGTGTTTTTGTGGATGATGGCGAATCCGCCTCCTACTCCGTTGGTGTAGTCTCAGTGGGTGATCTTGTAGCTGTTCGGGGTGGCTATGGCGATGTCGGGTGCACCATATTAATTTATAATACATGGGAGTCTGCAATCCCCTTATAAAGCCTTTGTGTAATTTTCTTATTACAGGTGACTTGGGATGCCTCTAGTTGCCTGTGATATTGAAATGATTTACCTGCTCAACTGTAATTAGTTTTTTTTTTTTTTAGTAATAATGATCCTTATTTAGATATAAAACATATCTTTAAAAGAATTTACAGATTCACAGCCTGACCGAATATTAGAATAAAAACTTCTAGGAATAACAACACAAGTTTAGATATAAAGGCACAATCCATCAACAAACATTGTAAAAACAGGGATATTATCTCATAGTATATTTTAAAATCACAAAAATTGAAACAAGGCGCCAGCTTGCATTAGTTATAACCAAATTTTGTCTAACATTGCTAAGAATAATGCCAGTTAATGCTGTTTTCGGTGAAAAGAAAAAGATTGGGCACTTTAGCATGGTCTCCTTAGGTTAAAGATGTGATATGCTCGCAGGATAAATTTTATAAATTTTATGTTTAGCGCTGTGTTTTCCGGATTCAAAGCTGCCATGATGGCTTGCCTGCAGGTCCGAACACCCAGCCTATTCCATTCTGATTTTAAACCAGACCTGCGTTCTGTGTTAAGGGCTGGGCAAAGGCAGCTTACATGCAACATGGTTTCCTCTGTTTCCCCACACCCTCTACAAGAGAAATCTTCCGATGTGCGTCGCCATGGTGGTAAATCTTGCAAGAAACGCCAGTCACCCAGTCTGATGGCAATAAAGCTGCGTTTCAGGTGTAATGGATATGTGCTGGCCAGATAGCAGGCTGGGACCGGGTGTCTGTAGGAATTTATTGTGACCCAGGCGTGACTACGTTTCAGAAAAAGTACTTTATCAGTGAGACGAGAAGTCATTCTCACACATTTTTTATAGCTTTTTTAAATGCTATCTGGCCTGGGTTTAGGGCCCACAACTCGCTTGCTGACATTTGGTTAATGGCGTCTGTAAAAAGACGTCCGTACAGACCCCCCGGGTTTATCTGGCTAATTTCTTGCCACACTAGGGATTCTAAAGTACCTGGCTCAGCTTGTCTTAACTTGTGACACATGTTAAGGTATGCCCCAGTGGCTGAGGCCTCGTAGTTTATTAGCCCCATCTCCAACCTGATCTGCGCTGCAGAAGCGGTCTTTGGCAACCGGAGCACCCCTTTATAAATTTTAGTGGTCTGTTGGTTCAGGGTTGTGTTCATTTTACCACTGAAAATCTCAACGCCGTAGGATAGGGTGGGGCCAACCTTTGCTCTCATTACCTCCAGAAGGGGGGCTAGGGTTGGACCGGAAACGTCTTTCGCAAGTTTGCCTAGTGACACCATAAGGGTCGCTGCTTTAACTCCGATCTCTCTACGCTGTTTCTTGTAACTACTTTTTGAGTCAAGGTGGACGCCTAGGTATTTATAGGACTGGCCGATTTCTAAACTAACATTATTGAATGACCAGCCGCCCCCTGTGTATCGTTTCTTGCCGAATGTAACTACTTGCGTTTTCTTTAGGTTAACCTCGAGTTGGTTGCTGATCGTGTAATCGAACAGTTTATCGAGGAGTCTTTGCAACCCTACCCTGGTTAAACTAAAGAGAGCCAGGTCGTCGGCATATAAGAGATTGCTTAGAGTCATGCCGCCCACCTTCGGAGAGTGACTATTAGTGTCGTCTAGGACCGCTGACAAATCTGCTACAAATAAGTTAAAAAGGAGTGGGGCCAGCACACATCCCTGCATCACACCTCTAGTTGTCAATATTTTCCGTGAGAGATGTGTGCCGGTCCCCAACTTCACCCGCACCCACGTCCTAGTGTGGAGCTGAATTATTCCCTCTAGTAGTTTCTCTGGAATCCCCCACATCTTTAGTTTGGCCCATAGGGCCTCCCTGGGAACTCTATCGAATGCTGCTTTGAAGTCGACAAAACAACAATGAACTAATCTTGAGGTTGCAGCTGCCCTGTCGACTACAGTTGTTATTGCAAGCAAGTTGGTACGGGTTCCTGAGTGTGCCACAAACCCTGTCTGGTTCATTGGCAAAAGGTTATTGTCCTTTACCCATAACCTTAGGTCCTCTAGTAGAAGACCTGCATAATGTTTTGCCTCTATGTCCAGTAGGGCAATGAGTCTATAATTGCTCGGATGGGCGTGGGATCCAGATTTATAAATTGGGTGTATTATAGCTCCCCGCCATGACTCTGGAATTGTGGATGTTCTTAGTGCATAATTGTAAAGATTGGCCAATGTTCCTGACCAGAGGGTAATATCAGATTTAAACAAAGTTTGTGGCAGGCCATTTGGGCCTGGCGCCCCATCAGATCTTGCTTTTGACAATAGTTTCGAGACCTTTTCATGTGTTATACTCCACGAAGGACCATGCCCTTGACTGGTCTCACTTACGGTGGTGTTTCCAAAGGGGCTTGGATAATCAGGAGACTTAGAGTGATCAAGCAGGAAATTTGCCCAGTCTGATTCAAGTCAAGTCAAGTCAAGTCATAACACTTATATAGCGCACTACATACCCAGAGGGTTTCAAGGCGCTTAGGAAGGGGAGGTGGATTATTCAGGGATGTTGGCCGACCCCGTACACACTGTTCCTAAGCCGGTGCGGTTAATAAGCGCCCAGAATTTCCATGAGTTTTTTTGCTTACTTTCCCACACCAGTTTACTCCAGAATTGGTTTTCATGTGCCCATTTGTCCTTTTTAATCGCTCGCATGAATAATTTTTGTGAGGTTTGATAATTGGATATGCAATCACTGTTTTCCGGGGATTTGGTCAGTGCCCGCAGGGCCTTATTTCTTGTTTTCTTTAGTGACTTCGTCGTCTGCGATAATGTGAATTGATGGGTCCGGGTTGCCCTTTGGGCTTGGTGCCTTACAGGGAACAGATGAATCAAGTGGGAGCATAACGTGGACCATTGTTCGGTTGGACTAGCCTCATGCTCCTGGCCCAGTCTTATTATGTCCGAGCTTACCTCAAGAATATTCAAGCTAGTTTCTTCAGTCCACTTTAGGCGCTTTAAGTTTTCTGTGTAGATTCCCTAAAGTGTCGATGGTGCCATTTTGTGATACTCTGGGTTTATGTTGAAGACTGTGACCTGGGGCCTGTGATCACTTTCCATTCTTGGGTGTATTCTAAAGTCAATAATGCAATTTAACAGGGGTGCAGTGCAGATTGTATAGTCCAGATGTGATTGCTTTGAGCCATTTGTCCATGTCCACTTTGGTGGAGTGTACCCGGCTGTTCTGCCATTGATGACAAGATAACCTGCACTATAAAATTGGCTCACGCATAGGTCGCCTAGATTACTTTGAGTTTGTGTAAGCGGTTTAGTTTGCTTAGTGGCCTCGATAATTTGGATTAGGGGGGGGCTATCATTATCTGCTATGTTCCCCTGAAATAGGTAGGTGTTAAAGTCCCCAGTAACTATGCAGTCTGAATTGGGTTGGTCCGTGGCTATATTGTTCATAATCTCGATTAGACGGGTCAGGTGGACCTTTTTTGTGCGTGTACTGGGGTTAACGTACACATTTAAAAGAACGAGGGGGCGGTGTTTCCGCCAAGGATCGATCTTGACCCCTAGGATCCAGTCTTCCTTGAGGGGCCATCGTGTTATTCGGGCTTTTATAGAGTTTGATACATAAGTTGCCAGCCCGCCTTTCGAGTGGCCAAAGTGACTGTCCCTGGTTGCTGGATTCCATGTCTCAGTGAACCCAAGCACTGGGCACCCCTGTAAAGCCCAGGTTTCCTGTAGTGCTATTACTGAGTGATTCCCCAAGAAAGATTGCGTATCTGGGTCCCCAATTTTTTGGAGTAAACCACTTATGTTCCAGGAGCATAATAGGGTAATTTGGTCTGAAGGGGAGTTGGGTGCTGCTCCTGACTGTGGTGGCTGTGCTGGAATTTTTGTGCCAATTGGCGTAATCGTAGGTTTAACTGGTCATTCGTGGCTTTTAGTTGATAAAATTGCTGGGAGCCAGTCCCATCCTTGGCCAATGTCGTTGGTGGCTACTTCTCTGAGATGGATGTTGCAGTCTTCTTCTGGCCCTAAGGTGTTTTTTAGAATTGAGTGGGTTTTTTCTTGACCTTTCTGCCTTGTTATCCCACTTTTTTTAGGAGATGTTAGTTGGTTAAGGAGTGTGGTTGGGTAGCCCGGCAAAGAGTATGGGTAGACTCGAATACCCCATTCCCTTAGGGTTGCTTTGTTGTTCAAAAACGTGGATGCCCACTTTGCCTCCTTGAATGTCACCAGAGTTACCTCCGATGGTTGTGTTCCTCTTGGTGGGAGGAACTCGATAGCCTCAATTTCATACGATACTAGGCCCATGAATCCAGGGGTCCCCTCTATCAATTTGAGTATGTTTTCTCTGTTGAGGATGCCATGGCGGCCCTTTGATTTGTATTCAGGGGCTAGTAAGATGTAGGAGTATGATGTAACTTTGGCAGTCTCTTTTTGAAGATTGTACATTTTATTTTTATTCGGTCTCGATCCCTCATTGTGCTTGTTCTCCTGTACTATCAAGTTGGTCCTTGTCCTTGGTGACCAACGATGATTTGTGGGATGCTCTGGTCTCTGAATGTGGAACGTTTTAGTCAGATTCTGACCCCTCATTGTAACGTCTCTCTGAACTGGGGGTGTGACGTACCCTGTTTTTGGAGACACTTGGGGTTCTTTAATTCTCGGTGACCCTTTTTCGTCTTTTGTCGTGTCCTTGTTTACTGGAGCCAGGCCAGACTCTTTTTTGACTACTCGTATTGAGGGATCACTTATTTCCTGGGGACCCCCCATTGTGGGTTGGGTGTTAATTACAGGTGGGACTTCTTTTATCTTGGGCGCAGCGTGAGTTCCTAGCGAAGGTAGTGCGTCTGTCACACTCAGAGCTTGTTTGCTTGATGCTATTGAAAAAAGCAGGTAGTATCCCAGGTTGGCAGCTGTTCTTGGTGCCTTGGCCTTGTTTCTTTGTTTGCGTTGGCGCTTGCGTTCTCTTTTGCTTAGGTGGCGTTCAAACCCTGACTGATCATCCTGGGTGGTGAGTATCGGACACTGGGGACTGGCCAGTAGGCCCTTCGGAGAGTTAGCTGAACTGGTGGTACCTCTATTTGGCGGCCCCGTCTTTCCCTGATCGACTTCTGCCTGGCAAGGTTGTGTGTGACCTGGAGTCGGTTGATCCCTTGCCTGGTTTAAGTGAGAGTCTGTGCCCTCAGTTGGCTTAGTGCCTTCTTTGGCAACTGGCTGGGAAGTGGCATGATCCTGGGTCCAATATGATGACTTTTGAGTTGGAGCTCCCGGTGTGGTGCCTGTGCTGTTACCCCTCAACTTTCTTACCTCCTGTAGAACACTGGCCAGAAAGTCAGGGAGCGATGATAGAGAATCGGTTATTGGGGAGCAGCAGCATACCGACTGAATTAGTTTTGTCGACGCTTGGGCACCCATAATTAGATTGTTCAGTTGGTCTAATTTATTATCTATCCCTGCCGTGAATACGGCTAGCGTGTTTAGGAGATGAACCTGTACGTCCAGTTTGTCCGAATGGTAGTGTAGGGCGTTGACTGTTTGTTGAAATGTCTGCAAAAGTTGGGGCCAAACGCTGGAGATTCTTTGAGCATCGTAGTTGGAGTTTAAGACGGTAGCAGAGTCATTTACAGGGTTTTGGGTATCTTTCGAAAAATAGGGCAGATCTGCTAGGAGCTGGTCACTTGGGTCGGTTTTGGTAGGAGTGTTTTGAGACAGAGGCATAGTTTGTTCGTATGGAGCAAATGAGTGCAAAACCATGGGTGATGGACAATGTCTTGGCTCCGTCAATTGAGAAGTAGGAATACTAATTAGGGGAGGTGTTTGAGCAATATTATTGCTCAGTGCGGTGCTTTGGGCGTGGATTTGAGCGCAGGTTATCTTCCGATGAGGGTCCAGCAAATCTTCTGTTGCGATGGGAGAATCTTCTTCTCCTTGGGTGGTTGCCAATGCACAGTGTTTCTGGGTTTTTGCAATGGTACCAGTCTGTGTTTTCCATGGACTCGTCGGAGAGGTTTGCGACTGGAGACCACCCTGGGTGTCTGACGCCAGATGAGCAGGTTGCTGGTCCAAAGCCTCACCCGAGAATATATTCTGTTGCCAGTTGATGTTACTTGGTTCTAGGTTAGCACCACCCTGGGTTCCTAGGCTTCCAAGACTGGGCTGTGGATTGATTGGGGTGGCGCCAAAGGTAAATACCTCCCGGACTTGGGCTGACTTGTTGTGTTCGCCTTCCCAAGGCTGGACGGTCGGGTGTTGTTGAAGAGGGGAAGTTAATTAGTTGTTACAGTTGATCTGTGAAGTCATATTGCCTCCTGCCAGAGCCCTCAGCCAAGGCTTTAGGCACGTCACAGAGCATAGTTATAGCTACATTTTAAACAAATGCAGAAACACGACAACTAGCTATTGTGGAGTTATTTATGGAAATCTTTACTTTTTCACACCTAAAAGCCATTACAGGAAAAAAAGAATCCTGTCGCTGTTTCTGCGCAATCTGAGCCACAGAAACTTTTTATTCTGATTTACTATAACCTGAATATTATCTCTTTGAAACAGTTTGTTATTCTTGATGTATTTGATTTTGCACTACATTCTACATTTGGTCTTCATTTCTGCAACTATACTACATCTCTCATACAAAAGAGCAAGACACCTAGGGGCATATTTACAAGCCCCTTGCGCCACTTTTGCATCACTTTTAACATGGGAAAAGTGACGCAAAAGTGATGCAAGGGGCTTGTGAATCTGCCCCCAAGGATTTAGGTGGTTTGAGGAAAGGGTGCCAGTGTGATTAGGTATCAAAAGGAAGAAAACCCCTTCTGCTGTACATTTTATAGATATTGCAAGCCACCTTGGGGTTCCATTGCCGTATAAAGGATCTCAGCTTTTGTCCATGTTCCTCTATATGGTCACAGAACTCTGGTGACTAGCAATGCCCCTATAATATACAGCAGGTTGTACTTTAGCCCATATATTACAGAACTGGGTATAAGGCTGGTCCTATCCACAACAGTAATGGATTGCTTTATAAACAAGAAAAGGGGTTGTTAAACCATGCCGGTAATGCAGAAGAGCAGAAATTGGTTCCGGGTTCCCATGTATATTAATCTTCTCTCCTATATATTGTAGCAACTGTCAGCATTACCAAAGGGGATGACTTGTATACCTCACACTTCCTGCTCGTGTCTTGTAATACCACCAGTACCCTGAGAGTGCTGGAGGTGGAACACATGTATGAACGTCGGTAACACCAACACCACCATTTTTTCTCTAAAATAATTGGGCATCCTTTATAAACGTCAATAATGATAGATTGTAACACAATTAAGAAGAACTATCAGAACCAGTGAGCTAAAGGGATGCGTGTTAACAGCATAAATAGCAAAGTGGCGGAAAGCTGTATGATTCATTTAGATGCAAGAGAATAGTTTAGACGATAATGAAGGTAAATGCATTTCATGTAACGTGTTATGATTTTTTAAATTAATGTATTGTGTTCTTTCCTTATACCAGATTGAATATGACACAACACTTCAAGGTCTTTAATTATTTTTGTGATAATGAATAATGGCACAGTACATCAAGGTCTTTAATTATGTTGCAATCAAATTAAGACTATGATTTGCGAATAGGCAGACAGAAATGACATATTATTGTCGTTTGCTAAACTCAAATTCCTAAAAGGGCTTTTATTTTTGATGGCTTATGTAGAGTGGGCTACTTTTAGTGGAGTAGGTGTGGTTCCTCATTGAGATTAGAGGAGAAAGATACATTGATAAATGAGTCCCTTATGCAACAGCAGGACATACGTGCGAAGCAGGTCTCTGGGTATTAATTATACTAAAATAATGGCCCAATTCAAGAAATAGCCATTTGAAAGGCAAATTCACATATAGGAAGTGACAGAAAGAGTCCAGGCATTTTAGTCTCCCAGGATTCTAAGCAATACACCAGTGGTACAGCGCTGTTTAACCATGCCCCTTGAAGGAATTCTATGGAATTCCTTTAAAATAACTTCTGAACAAATGGGCTATCATATTGGATTAATAGTGTTGATTTATTTTCAACAAATGAAAACAAAATGTATTCATATATACGTGCCTGACTTATTTGGACCTTACTCAAGGGAATACGTTGTTGACAAAAATGCAATGCAGCTGTTCGCTGTAATGTTGTACCACTGTTAATTTAGAATACATACCCGCCGTGCAGTCTGATTTTTACTTACAGAATGCGAGAGAAAAATTAACCGTCTCCCAAGTTAAAGGTTTACATTTTAAAAAAGTGACTTACGTTTTCAGGTGATGGGCTCCATTGGGTTTAGGAATTAATTAATTATTAGCCAGGGGACACATTAAACAAACAGTGAGAAAAAGAAAAAAAACAATATGTTAAGTGCAACTGATTGCAGATAAAAAGATGACTAAGTTGACACTCTCAGAAGACACAAACAATGTAAATTTGTGGGCAGTTCAACACAAAAGAACAAGTATCACAAGCGAAATAAAATAGCCACGAGCCTCAAACAAATTTTGAGCTATGGGTGCGTTTGACCTGCATAAAAGTTAACACAGCTTCTCATGAGAACACGTGGATGCTCACAAGAGTTCGGGATCTGACTTCAAATTAACAGTGTAAATATAACTCTCGGTGTCAGGAACGAAAAATACCGCATGCAAAAGCAAAGTCCATACACAAATACGCCCAGGGCTAATGAAAGCATGTGATGGGTTTACAAAGAAGAACAGCACACATAGGAGACAATGATTCACCAAGTGCACGGAACCATAGGAAGAATCCAAAATGGTAATGAAGGAACACAGCATACATTTGAAAGGAGCTACTGAGGCAGAACTCGTAAAGCGAAAACCTGATAAAACCATTTGGGAAACATTGAATCCTGAATCAAACTATACAGTATTTCCTCAAGAGCAAACAAAGTAGTAAAATAACTTACATTTACTAAGATTACGGATACGGGTTGCATCACTTTTTTGGCACAGACTTCAAGAAAAATTTATTTTGTGATGTGCAAAGCCACACAAATCCTGATTTGCGAAAAAAATATGTATACATAAAACGCAATGCAGCACATAGCATTGGCTTATGTAACTTTGTGTCTGGTAGCTGTTTGCATCCAACTATGCATGCTGTGCAAGCCCATGTTTACATGTGTTTGCAATAGAGGAGGGCCGAACTTACAGCATTTCTCTTCCTGAATTCCACAAAGTTACATGAAAACTCAGCAAGATTCCACGGAGTTCCGTGAGGGGCATAATCAGCACATTACAATGCTCATGATCATTTTTAGCACTGGAAGCATGTTCCGCTCTGCAAAATCAGCATGACAGCACCACACTGTGCAACAGAGGACTCGGCTTCTTTGCTGCTGCTCAAGGAAAATGTTCTACTCAAGCAGCAGATTTCTCACCACGAATGGATGTGGCTGTCCATATTGAGAAAATCTCACTAGAGGTTGCCTATTTTCACATGTGCTTGCCAATTTACTGTTGGTGAGCCACGTCAGAAAAAACTCCACCACACAACATTTGAAGTAGTTTTGCTGGAACTCCGTGTTACAACCGTAAACCGAAGTCATCAAAAACTCCTCCAAAAGAGAGAAATGTATCGCCCACCCCTAGTTTGCACCACAATGGGGTGCCTACGAGAGCCTGGCTTAACAAAAGTTCTTGTGCAAGGGGGAATTTGTTCCTGCACAAAACTACACTAACCGCAATGCAGACACCTTTCTGCTTTGACTCATGGGTGCCTGCATTAGTGCTAGGCAGTCACAAGTGCACCATCCTATGAGAGAGCGAACTGTACCATATCTTTGAAAACATGGTACTATTCTACTGTCTTCCTTTTATGTAATGCAGAGCAGCAACTACACTTCCTGTCTGTTTTGTGTGAAAAATTAGTAAACATGTCTTTAAGGCTGCAGATTTATTAACAATGTACGCCACCTCAAAGTGGTGCAATGCAAAACAAATGGTTGATAATGTATTAACTTTTAAGCGCCCACAACATTTTTTGTCAAGTAACAAATATATAGCTTTTTTGGTTTGCATTACTTTACATCAAGAGGGTGTTCCATTAGTAGTATAAGGGCATTCCCAAGCTAACTTCTACGATTTTTGACGCAAAGCCCTATCTAATAAAATTGCTTCCCACGAAAAAATATGCCTCCTTCGGGAGAAATCTTTAACCCCTTCGCTGTGGCGGCTATTCCGCTGCAGCACTAAGGTGGAAACGGGGCTGCGCAGCGCTCCTGTGCTCGTGATGGAACCGCTCCATCGCGGCCAGCGGGTGAGCTGTGCTTGTGACGGAACGGTTCTGTCACTTCCCCGCCCACTCTTCAGAACGCTCAGCGCAGGCGTGGAATTCCCACCGCGCAGGCGCGGCGAGCGGGCCGTGACGGAACCGTTCCGTCACCAGCACAGCCCACCCGAGGTTCGTGACGGAACGGTTCCATCACGAGCATGGGAGGGGTTAAACGCCTTTTAACCTTCCACACATTGCATGTGTGCTCAACAGTTCGATACACATCCAATGTGTGAAATGCTGAAGTTTGTCTAGGCATTGTAGTTTGTACTTGAGGGGTACCTTTCCATTACAAAGCCTATGCTAGACATCATGCACAAAACTTTGCCCTATAGTGCAAAGGTGTACATGGCTCGAAACAACCTGTTTATTCCCCAGCACTAGAGAACAGAGCAGTGCGTAGGAAAAGCATGGTGTATTGGCAAAGGATAATGTGAAAACAAAGACAATCAGTGATTTATTTTTGATCACATATTGTTAAAGTACGGACATACAGTAACGTTAACAGCTTCAAATTCAAACAGAATTTCATTACAAGACTGGAGGCTACCATTATCCATATTTCTTTTAATGCAACTCCAATCAGCCACTTGAAAGCATTACATCACAACGTGAAAAGGTTCCAGAACAGAACATTAAGATCATACAATAGCCTTGAGCACAGAACAGTCTGCCTCTCTTAAATGCGGCTTCAAGAGATAAGTTCAACTCTTATTACTCTACATATTTTATTAACCTTACTAAATTGTTGTGAGCTTTATTATAACAATTACTAATATCTCACAATGACCTTTTGGAGGGACTACTCCCCTCTCCCTTTACTTTACATTCTTACCTATCTCCAATTTACGGAGATCAACTCCCTTCACTATCCTTTGGCTTCTCCAGCCGAACTGAGCCCTTACCCCCACCACTCCCATCACAGGACATTTCCTTCGCTCTTGATTCCTTCAATTTCTTTTCTCTCTTTTCTTGTGAGCAAACGCATTTTCCGCGCACCGCCCACAAGAAATTTAACCCGACTGGTAAGGAACCGAATGTGGGCGGCTCTCTCCCCCCTTTACTCTTCTAGCGCTACTCAGATTCGGGCTTTCCCTCCATTTTAGCAGTAGGGGACGCCCATTAGAGGAAAATGCATTGGCTAAGTGTAGGAAGTGCAATCCAATGATGTCAACAAAGTAATTGTCCACAAGTTGTTGATGAAGGAAACTGGATTTATTCCATACAAAGGACCCGCGACATGAGGCATGAACATCAAGGCAGTAACTGAATTACAAAGCCAGTGCCTGAAAGATGCACTTAAAGAATTCCAGAACAGAGAATTAAGAGATACAAACCTTCCATAAAGAAATACACTCTCTACACCCCCCCTCCTTATAATAAGACAAAGTGGTCCCTCCTGAAGGTATTCGTTCTAAGATCATTTCACTTGTGCATGAGGGGCATTTAGGGATTTCGAGCAGTCAGGAAGATTAAAGATTTATACTGGTGGCCTGGCATTGATGGACAGGTAAAGGACTTTGTTAACAAGTGTCCAGAATGTCTATGTTCTGATAAGCATTGGCGTTTGTCTACTTCACCTTTATGTCTTGTTGATTGGCCTGCTGGTCCTTGGCAAAAGTTGGGCTTAGATTTTTCAGGTCCTTTTAACTTGCTTAGTTCTGATAATAAATATTTGGTTGTAATTATTGATTACTTTTCCAAGTGGCTTTATTTTTCTTTTGTCAAGAGGCCAGATTCTTCTTCTGTAATTACGTTTTTGCAACGTTTATTCATGGTGGAAGGTTTTCCTATTGAGATCATAACAGACAATGGTTCTCATTTTGTTTCCAGTGATTTTGAGAATTTTTTAAGTGGTGCCTTGGTTAAACATGTGTTAGTACCATTGTATAGTCCTTCGTCAAATGGTTTGGTTGAAAGGGCTAACCGTCTGTTGAAGGAAGGTGTTCAAACCGCTGTTTCTAATAATTTGGATGTTTGCAAGTATCTTTGTGAAAAGGTTTGGAGTTACAACACCACTCCACATTCTACCACGAATGTCACTCCCTATTTTTTGCTCAGGGGTAGAAAACCTGTTTCTTCTCTTAACCCTGCTTGGTTGAAGGGGAAAGTTGGTGAGAAATGTCCTGGTTTGGATATTCAGAAAGTCAGGAAACAGGTTGAACTCAAACAGGAAATGTATAAGAGAAATTTTGATGTAAGAAAACACGTTAAAATTTCTTCTTTATCTCCTGGTGACTGGGTTATCATTAAAAAGCCCACAAGAATTACGAAAGGTGAATCAAAATTTTCAGCACCTGTGAAAGTTCTAAAAGTTTCTAAGATGGCTGTTATGTTACAGGGTCGCGGATGGTGGAACACAAATGCTGTAGTGAAGATTTCGAAAGAACAAGCGAAAATAATTTGTGATAGGTCTGTTAAAAAATCTGACTCTAGTTGGCTTGATTTTGAAAAGGTGTGTCAGAAAAATGATATTGGAAATTCTTCTTCTCATGCTTCATTGGATTTTGGGGGTGGTGATTCTAATGCTGTCATTCGTCAAAATGCTGAAAATGCTGAAAGTGTTGTTGGTAATTCTGGTGATCATGCACCAACAAGATGCAGCTCTCGTGTTAGAAATCCAGAGCCAGTGCCTGAAAGATGCACTTAAAGAATTCCAGAACAGAGAATTAAGAGATACAAACCTTCCATAAGGAAATACACTCTCTACACTAAGAGGACGCAATGTAGTCCCATTAGCAAGGATCTTTACTCTTACAAATGACTTCACAATGCGCTATCATAATGAGGCTAAAACCTCGTTTCCATAGTCACTGGGCTAAGACCGTTTTCTCCAAAGTTACTGACTCCCAGTAGCAGCCCATGGTGAGAGTGCCAGAACATACTCGAGTACTCTTACAATGACTTTTACTGAATTTATTTGCCAAACATCGCATTTCAACCCAGATTTTTTGATGTACAACTTTTAAAGAGATAAACTGCTTATCCAGGTTTTTTTAAGGGGTTTATCTAAGTCCTGAATCAAACCGGATCTAAAGATCTGACTGCCCCATTACCTCCAATTTTAACAGCAAATAATTTCTCTTTCTCTTAAACAAATTACAATTATTTAGTCTAATTACCTTAGCTTTTTCCAAACTCCATTTTTCGAGCTAAGCCATTTTATTATCTAAATAGCACTAACATGTCTGACATTGATTCAGATGATGCGGTAGCCCCCATCCCAAATATGAATAGCAAGGCTTTCAAGAAAATCATAAACACAGAAATGAGAACCTGTATTTTGTAAACTGTAAATAAAGTTATGTCATCCAAAAGATCCCTCCTTACAGAGGAGGATGACTTTACAGAAAGCCAAAACCTACAAGTCATTGACGATCTCACTGAAAATAGGGGGAACAAACTAAATAAGAAAAAAAATATTGAATACCCAAACCCCCTGATTGAGATGAGTGGTCCTAGCACCTCAAACAAGACAGGAGGTCTCAGCACCTCAACTATTAAGGGAGGTTCTCACACCTCAAACTCCTCTGGTGTCCTTAGCGACACAATCTATCCTGGTGTCCGCAGCGACACAAAACATATGGGTGCCCTTAGCGGCACAAACTATCAAAGTGCTCACTACAACTTTACAGATAATGAAATAGAGGTTGACGAAACTACTAACATCTTTGATGAATATGTCCTTGATCCAGATGGAGACAATCACAAATTTAATAGTCAGTCTACTGAAGAAAAACTTCAGTCGTCCTCCAAAGATAATATAGTTAAACCTTTTGGTGAAGAGATGTTCTCCTCCCATAATCTTAAACATCCGAGAAGATTGGATTGTGGCCTCAGGACCATGTGGCCATATTTATTACAAAATGGCTCAAGAATCTACTTGAAAAAGATACCCTTAATATCCTCAGAGCCGAATGCTCAAGGCCCTCTATTCAGGAGAAAGTCTGTCAGACTCCCAATCTTGATCCTGAATTAATTAAATTCCTCTTTAAACTGAGGAGAGACCCAAGGAAGGGGATGGAGAGATCCCTTAAGTACTGTCAAGACCCTCTACTCAACGTCCTTGGTCCTCTAGCCAGGATTTTAGACACAGCCGAAGAAAGCCATATTAATAGGACAATTCCAGGAAGAAAGCCTTATTAATGGGAGCTTATCAGAACTTGGGGCCAGAGAGCTGTGGTCCTTCTGGGAAATGCCAATGCCAGCCTGAATGCAGAGAGAAGAAGGGTAGTTCTTACCAAATTAAACCCGAAACTGAGTGATATGGCAGACAAATAACCTTTTCAAAATCTTTAAGGTTTACTCTTCAGCAAAGATATGATCAAAATGCTTAGCAAATTTGTGTCAACATTCACTGCACTTGACAAAGCACAACTCAATATGAGACGAGTCTTCAACACTAACCTTTTTGGTCGGGCCGGAAGAAGGGGTCTTTCCTCTAGCCGCTTTAACCAAAGGCCCTATACTAGATTCAGAGGTTTCAGAAGAGGCTTCCAACCATCCAACTCTTCCCAATTCTACCCCCAGAGAGGGAGAGGCTCAAGAAACAGAGGATTCAGATAACATGGTCTACCCACCAACACCAACTTCCAGAGTTAGGACCTTACCCCCTCTTTTTCTTTCTTCTTCACCTCAAAAGGTGGGAGGCAGACTTTTATTCTTCTGTCACAATTGCGAAAAGATCACTCAAGTTCCATTGGTTCTGGAAACTGTCCAAGTTTTCATGATAGATTTTGTAGAAATTCCTACACAAACATCTCACCCGAGAGTCTTACCACTGACAAAGAAACAACAAAAAACTAGTGATGGAGGAAGTAGTCTCCATGCAACAGAAAGGGGCAAACATAGAGGAACCATGGGAATCAAAGCGGTTTATAAGTACACTATTCCTCGTCCAGAAAAAGGGCAAATGGTAGAGACCTGTTATAAATCTCAGGGAACTAAACAAATTCTTAGTTTACAGACACTTCAAGTTGGAGGGCATACACATCATGAGAGATTTGTTATTGGAGGGAGACTGGTTAGTCAAACTAAATTTAAAAGATGCTGTTAGAACCGGGGTCTCTAGTTGGCAGGGGTATGTACCCTAGTCAAAGTAGGGACCACAGCTTGAGACCGGGTAGCTTGGCTCAGAGC
This sequence comes from Lissotriton vulgaris, assembly GCF_964263255.1. NCBI lineage: Eukaryota > Metazoa > Chordata > Amphibia > Caudata > Salamandridae > Lissotriton > Lissotriton vulgaris. The sequence goes on from NC_141687.1 coordinate 1,592,362,251, forward strand.
AGCAAAGGCGTAACTTCAGAGGCAATGTGTAAAGTATTAGTGCAACATGCAGCAACAGTGATACAGTGAAAGCACTCACAAATGGACACTACAGCAGGTTTATTTATAAAAGTAAAAGTATCTTTTTCTCAGAAGAAGAAAATTATGCAAGCTTTAAAAGCAGTCAGACTCCACATGTAGATAATCACAAGTTTGCAGTCATAATGTCTTTTAGGATGGTTGTTATAGAGGTTCTAGTATGGTTTGTCTTTTCCGTGGGAACACATTAAGGCAAGCCAGTCCTTCGAGTGCAGTAGATTATGCAAGGCATGCAGTCTGGATGAGTCTGTACCACTTTGGGAGAGCAGTACTACACATGTAGGGCAAAACAGTGCAGAAAACCCATCTGGGCTCCTACTAGGGGCAAACCGGTAATCCCGGGCGTCGATGTGGTGTGTACAGTTACTGGCCATATTAGTCACTCAGAGCGGGCGGGGGCCTGTTATCGCTTTAGTGTTTCACCCGTCTCCGGTCTGCAGTCCCAGTGCAAGCAAGTGCCCCTCAAACCAAATAGGCTCAAAGGGAGCGGCCTGCAACCCTGCAGCAGAGTCCCCAGCAGTAAAGTACAATGTGCCGGTCGTCGCATTCCTGCTATCGTTGTCAGATTGACCCTGGCGGTTTAATGCAATTCCCGCCAATGCACCTTCAGATATACCAATATTTACCGGCCTTGCCCGCTACCAACCATGCCCACAGTTCTGGTGTGTAAGGAAAGTTCGAGCCCCCTTATGCTGTTGATCGGCCCGCAGCCCTGCCCAAATGTTGCAGCTCTCCGGGCGTGGGAGCGTACCTGTGCCTGCGGTTGCCCATCCTTGTTCGAGGCCCCCTCCTCACTCTGGGGACCTCAATCCCTGCAGGTGACTCACAGACAGCAGAAGAGCTCTCCCTATCTCCCGCGCAGCTTCCTTATTCAATTCAGCACGCTGGGGGTGTTCCAATGGCGTCTCCTTCGTCAGTGGTGAGGCATCTGAAGTCCCGGTTGCCAGGCAACGCCCCGCCTTGAGTCCAATCCCAACACGGCTCCTTCCCTGACGTCAGTGGTGCAGGCAACGGCCTCCCGAGTCACCCGTGCCGCTGGCGGTGCATTCAAAGATGATCTTGGTGCACCCTCACGAGGGCCCACGGCGGTGAAGTTGGGGACAACTTTTAATGCGCTCTTCACCACGGACAAGCGCTGTTGTTGGTGGGAGGCAATTTCCAGCGTGGCTCACTCGTGCTGGCAACAGTGGGGGTCCGGAAGCCCAAACAGTGCTTCACCTTACAGCGCTTCAATCACACATAGTCCCCACACACAGCGTGATCGGGTCCCCGGGCAGCAGCGGTGGTTGCAGGAGCACAGCGCTACAGGGGTGATTTAATTGCCGCGCTCATCTCGGGCCGCCGGCGGTGAGTTCAAAAGGAGGAAATAAAGTTCTGTTACACACCCAGTGCTGCAGAGGCAGGTTTTAGAAGGGGAAACAGCATTGGCGACCTTGAGAGTTCCCCCCGAAGCAGGTCTTCAAGCCAAGACCTTACAGGGGCACTTTCATATAGGGAACGTCGAGTACCTGCTGAATTCTGTAGAGGTAGTCCTCAAAAAGGTTGTAGTCCGGAAAATGCAGGTCATAGGTATTCTCTGGAGACACTCTGGGGATGATGTTTCAGTCTCCCCATGCAGGGTAGGATCAGCAGACAGTAGGGCAGCGCAGTAGGTTGTGGGGCAGCATTTCCTTGAAGCAGTCAGTCTCCTTCCCAGTTGCAATCCTCTTGCGCAGCAGTCCTCGCTCCAGCAGGGAATCTTCCAGGTCCAGCAGTGTAACAAAGAAGTGAGGCCAGGACCCTCCCTTATATATATTTCAGTCTAGGGGCTAGAAAGTGGTGGAAGTCTCTGGAAGGGTCTGGGGCTTCTGGAAGAGTCCAGGGAGTTCTGGTGTGCTCCCTGCCTTCCCTGACCTGGCTGTCACAGTGACGAGAGACAACTGTTAAGGCTACAGTGGGCAACCCATCACAGCTCATTGCAGGGAAGAAGGTGTGAATCACCACTCCCACCTCGAAACCCAGTCAGCTATTGGTATGCAGAGGGGAGGGGGGAGTCTGCAGTGCCCCATCTAAGTGTAGGCAGGAAAAGGTCCACTTTATAAAAGTGGGATCCCTAGCGTAGTGGTGCCCAAACCCCATATATCATTAGAAAAGGTTCCTCGCCCATAGTCCAACAAGATTAAACATGACAGACTTATTAGGTCCCTGTCAGAAATTATCCCATAAGGGGGGGTTCCCAATGGAAGCCTATGGTTTTAGGGGAGAGCACCTGCACCTCAGCACTGTTTAGCAGTGGTGAGGCGCCCAGAGTCCTAAGTCCAACACAAAGGTACAGTGAAAATGGGAGGCGCAAGGGCAAAAAAGTAGGGGAAGACCACCCTAAGGCTAACAGGTCCAACAGATGCCTACTTCACTATCCCGATGGCGAAAGAACCTCAACCATTTCTTCAGTTTGTTTAGAACAATCCTCTGTTCCATGTTCCGGCTCTACCTTTCAAACTATCATCTGCCCCCTGGTGCCTCACCAAATTTATGAGAACTATCGCCTCACTCCTGAAGGAAATAGTGATTTGACTAATTATATATTTGGATGACATTCTCGTTATGTTCTAACAGCATAGTCAAATCTTACAAGACCTGAAGGTAGTTATGGATCTCATAGAGAGCTTAAGTGTCATTATAAACAGAGAGAAATCAATACTAACTTCCTCCAGAACCCTGGAGTTTCTGGGGTTTACCGTAGACACAACAAAATGCCTCCTTTTACTACCCTCAAAGAAAATAACCAAAATTTGCAAGGAAATCAGGTTTGTTTGAAACAAGAAACCCTAACACTAAGGGATTTGACCAGGCTCCTGGACCTCCTTTCATCTTCTATTCAAGCCATCTTCCCTGGCCCTCTGAAATAAGGAGCTCTTCAAAGGGTAAAAGTGAGAGCTCTAACATCTGGCCTTTGGTACGGATATCGGATAAGCCCAGATTAGGATGCCAAATTAGAACTGACTTGGTGGCTGGAGAATATTTGGATCAACTCCAGAGTTTGTCCTGGAATCAGATGCGAGCCTTCATGGCTGGGGAGCTTGCCTTCTTGACCAGAACAGAGGTGGCGTTTGGTCTCATGCAGAGAGTTCTCATCACATAAACTACCTAGAATTGACTGCAGGTTTATATGCACTGGTGAGCTTCAAACAGTCCCTTCAAGGGAGGTGAGTCAATCTGAAGATGGACAACATGTCGGCAGTGGCCTATATCAATTGTCTAGGGGGACCAAATCTGCAGATCTCTCGAACTTAACCAAGAAAATCTGGATGTTTTGCCTGGAGCGCAAGATTGCTCTGAGAGCAGAGTACCTCCCAGGGAAGATAAACTTGTCCGCAGATTGGAACTAGAGATTCCTATTAGTTCACAGAGATTGGAAACTCATTGTAAACGTCTTCAGAATTCTCAATGAAATATGGGGCCCCTTAGAGGTAGACCTGTTTGCTAGCAGACTGACCTTCCAGTTAGAGAAGTACTTCAGCTGGATGCCAGATCCGGGCATTCTGGCAGTAAATGCCTTTTTCCAATGTTGGAAATTAATTCAGGCATATGCATTCCCTCTTTTCGCCATAATTCAGAGAGTCTTAAGAAGGTGAGACAGGATCTATGCTCTCTTGATGGAGGAAATCACCCTCTAGTGCAGACTGGGAGTTTGAATCTTCTTGCAGGAAAGTGTCAGGAAATCCAATGAAATGTCTGGACTTTATTCAATAGCTGCTAGTCTCCTCAGAGAGTTGCAGGCTCCCGGCTCGCACTATAGGTATAGAACATTTGGAGAAAATGGGGATTTTTGTGACTAGAAAGGAACCTGGACTCCAAGCACATTCCCTGAGAGGTGCTATGGCCAGTAAATCCTTCTGATCAGGAGGTAAGTTAGATGACATTTTCAAGACGGCTGACTTGTCTAATGCACACACTTTTGACAACATTACTGCAAACCAATTGGACATATCTCTGATGTAGTCTTACAAAACTGCCAACAGAGATAATGTTAGCCTCCAGTCTTGTAATGAAATTGCGATTCTCCTATTATCAGGACAAGAGAATCTGGATTTCATTAAAGACACAGAGGCTAACATTATCCCACCCATCCCTTCCCTTGGATGGTTACATTTTTATCTCTTTATTAGGTGGTATGTATTTCATATCTAAATGTCGTTTTGATGTATAGAGTTTTATTGCTTGTTCTTCTCACCTTTTTCCACCTCTCATTCCAATGGAGTACTTATACCTCTCTTCATTTCAGGTAACTCTTCATAATTGATTCACCATCCAAAGTTTGCTCTTCCTGAATATTCCTTGTTTTTAGTTTCTACTGGTTTTAAGAAGAGGAGCAAAAAAATAAAAATAAAAGATAGAAGATGAAACTTTTTGAACTATTTTCTTTTTCACCACATTCAAAAGAGGCAGGTGGTTCTGTGCTCATGGCTATTGTATGATCTTAATGTTCTGTTCTGTAACCTTTTCACTTTGAGATGTAATGCATTCAAGTGGCTACTTGGAGTTACATTAAAAGAAATATGCATAACGTTAGCCTCTGTGACTTTAATAAAATCCAGATTCTCTTGTCATGATGATAGGACAATCACAATTTATGGGCATCTAACCACAGCAATTATTTCTTAAACACAAATGAGAAAAAACCCAATTAGCATAAATATAGAAATCAGCACTCAACCAGTAACATGTATTTCTCCTTATTTGCAAAACAAATGTTCCTATTTTAAAGGTATTTGTTGAAGATTTAACACTCTATACATTTAAAACCATCAGAGAAGAACAAGTATTGGCAAACTCAATGGGTCTGACTTGCAGACTATACCCAGTTGGTATTTTACCAATTCAAAGCTGTAATACTGTGCCTGGAGTGATACATGGCTTTTGTCATTTTACAGCACGGCAAGGACAGCACTGTGCTAGTCCTATGCTTAAAGACTTTGTTGTAGAAAAGGCAAAATACTTTGTCCATTCCTATCTTGGCATTGATAGCACTGTGCTAATCCTATGCTTAAAAACTTTGGTAGAAAAGCAGACATTTGAGGTGAGCAAATTTAGAGTGTCGCTGTTCAAGTTATGCGGTTCCCACAAGGGATATGGGCCTCAAACTCAGTGAGAGGGCAGATCAATGATAAAGAACTTTGGAACCCACCCCCTGTGTTGCTGGACCCTTTGGAGTCTGCAGGAGCACAGGATCAGCGGACAAGTCAGTTGCATTACGGTCCCGGCAAATGCAAGGGAATGACTCCTTCACCCCAAGGGAGATTCTACAGTTGTCCTTAGTTCTCCACAGGTCCTGCACAGAGCCTGTATGGTGCAGGGCACAGACAATGCTTTGGACATGGAGGGAGATGAAGTCAGGCCCAGTCGAAGTCCAGCGATGTCCAGAGTGTCAAGACGGTCAAGGGTCAGTATTTTCTTGTTGCTGAATCTAGTCCACATAAAATCCAAAGTCTTGTAGCCAGGTAGGCCCTTTGCACCCATGGGAGAGAGTTGGATAGATTCAGGGGACCCTTCTAGGGGAGGGTCAGGACAGAAGGGCGGTTCCTCCCATGTCTGTTGTCCAGTTTCATGCTCGAGCAGGAGCCATAGGCTCACAGAACTGGTTTAAGCTGGACAATTCACAGGGACACCAAATGTGCCACAGGTGCAGACTTTCAGGCACTTTCGAAGTGCACCCACACAGCCCCATTACACTAAATCCTGTCTTGGAGGTGGTCACACCTCCCTGTGACAGGATGCCAGTTGTTCTGCCTTCCTCTGCTCAAGATTGGCTCAGCAGCAGGATGGCAGACATGTGTCTCTGATCAGCAGCATCCATTTTGTGCTGACCAGGACAGGAAGGCTGGCACCGGAAAGACCAGTGACCCCACGAAGCTCGCTTCAGATTGGTGGAATCATAACTCCCAAACCGGTTACCAGTGTGGAGGTATGATTGCAAGGTGTTTGATACTAAAACATGTTTTGCTTCAGCCGTTTTCGTGATACATTTACTGCCAGGTTATAATGCACCTCTATATGTCTAGGTGATTTGATTTGATTTGTGGTTTTGTAAAGTGCTCGTATGCCCGTGGGCGTCTTGGCGCTGTAGAGAAGACGTGTTGTCCTAAACTGGTGACATTAGTTTAACGGGACTTGAATAGCCATGTTTTACCCGCTTTTCTAAATGACATTAGGGAGGTACTGTTTTTGATTGCGAGAGGGAGTTGATTCCAGTCTTTGGCGGCATGTAGCCAGAAGCTTCTGCCTCCCCACCTCGTTTGTTTGAACCTAGGAACTTGTAACAATTTTGCCTGGCTGGACCGTAGGTCTCTTGTGGGAACGTATGGCTTGAGGTCTGTTCTAACTAAGGAACAGAGATCCCGATCCTTGGAGCGCTTCATATGTTAGACAAAGTGATTTGAATCTAATTCGTTTTGCCAAGGGGAGCGACTGTAGCGTGTCTAGATGGTGCGAGATGTGCTCTGATATCGGTATGCTTAGTATCAGTCGTGCTGCTGAGTTTTGCAAGCGGTGTAATTTGGTCAGGTATTGGGCTTGCATCCGGGCATATAATGCATTACCATAGTCAAGTCTTGATAAGGCTAAGGTGGTCACCACTGTTTTTCGGGAGTCTATGGGGATGTATGGCACCAGTTTTCTGATCATTTTTAAGATGAACCACATCGTGGATACTAGTTTGTTGGTTTGGGCCTCAAAGGCGAGTTTGTTGTCTAGTAAGATGCCTAGATTTTTAACTTTGGCCACCGGTGATGGGCAGTTGCCGAGATCTGCCGGCCACCATTCTGGGGACCAGATTTCTGTATTTGTTCCCAGTAGCATAACCTCACTCTTATCCCCATTTAATTTTAGGCATTTTTGCTTCATCCACCGGCTTACCAGCTTCATGCAATAATTAGTTATTTGCCGTGGCTGAGGTGTCATTTTTTTTAGAGACTACAATTTGCGTGTCGTCGGCGTATGACACTGGCAGAAAGCCACAAGCCCTGATGATTTCGGCTAGCGGTTTTAAATATAGGTTAAAGAGCGTTGGGCTCAGCGAAGACCCCTGCGGCACTCCACATGGGGAGTTGAAGGGTTTAGACTTTTTCTCACCCAATTCCACTGTGAAAGTTCAATTGTCCAGGAACGATGCCAACAGTTTTCTTGCCTCTTGGTGAACTCCTACTGCTCTTAGTCGGTCCAGGAGCGTACCATGGTTCACCATATCGAAGGCCGCTGATAGATCTAATAATATCAAAGCGGCCTTCCCCTCGGCGTCTAGCACACTCCTGAGCTCTTCCACTGCCATCAGCAAGGCTGTTTCAGTGCCCTTCACGGAAGCCGTACTGTGAGGGATCCAGTATGTTCGCTTCGGTAATAAATTGGGCAAGTTGTTTGTTTAACAGTTTCTCAGTTACCTTGGCACCAAAAGGAATTCTCGCAATTGGCCTGTAGTTTCCAGGTTCTTCTGGATCTAGATTGGGTTTTTTCAGAAGGGGTAGGACTGATGTAGATTTCCAAGTGGCTGGATATGTGCCTAAGTTCAGTATAAGGTTCAGGTGAGTAACATATAGCCCGGGAGAATGGTCTCTGACGTCTGCAGAGGGGCTCTACTCATGCAGGGGCACCCTCTGACATAAAACCCAGGAAAAAGCACGAAGGAAACCATATTTGCTTTTTGAATTGTTTTGAATTGTTTACCTCCTGGTGGGCATCCTGTTGGACATTCATTTTGAGCATTATGGGCCTTGTAGTCCTTTCGCAGTATCACAATTGTTCCCCTCCCGTATATATATATATATATATATATATATATAAATATATATATATATATATATATATATATATATATATATATATATATATATATATATATATATATATATATATATATATATATATATATATATATATATGTATATATATATATATATATATATATTGAAAGCTCCGCAGCTGGCGACGGCAAGGCGGAAGTTGATAAGGCTCAATTCATTAAACCAGAAAACGGATCATAATACAAATGAAAGCGCCATCTTGAAATGATGAAATAACGCTATTTACAATGCAAAAAGTAAATACATTTTCTCGAGCAATGGATATAAGCTGTGCAATTAATCATCCTCAATCTGTATATTCCAAGAGACATGGGCCAGGGCTATCCACCATAGAATGGGCTTTGTTACCTGTGCAGAGCTTGCAACTTAGGGACCTAGAGGTAGACCATCTGGTGGATTGACCATATGGGTGGGTGTCCATCTTGGGTTTTTGGTCAAAAGGATTAACACCAATACTCGTGATATACTATGTATTCTCCTAACTCGCCCAAACACACCCAAAATAGCAATTATTAACATCTATCTACGTCCTGTTTTGGGGGGTGCGGCTTCTCATACTTTAGAATCGTTAACTGCTCTATTAAATAGCTTTTCAAGCGATACCAAGGTGATAATGGGGGGGACTTTAATTGTCATTATGAACCACTTGGGGGGGTTCCCCAAATAACAACAGATGAGGATGATGCCTGTCGGATCCCACCCCCAAATGTTTATCAAACTAAAACTTGGACACCCATGGCCATGCAGCTCACTTCATTGACATATACATTCTCACTTAGAGCTTGTAATGGTCGCTTCCCGGGAGACAGCCCAGGAAGGAGTACCTACAATGGAATGGGCCACTCATCAATAATAGATTATCTTATGGTTAGTATGTCCCTATGGCATTTGATCCGATATTTCCATGTACCTGACCGCTCGGAAAGTGACCATAACCCCTTGGTAGCAGATCTGGAATTGCCACTTCCCGACGGGGAGTACCAAGAGGATGATATGGTCTCTAGTAATATTAGGATCTTACAGGGTGGTAAAAGAATCCGTTGGGCCTCTATTAAGTCCTCGCCAGATAACCTGGCATCATTGTATAAAAGTGTCATTCCCCAGCTTGAGCGCCTAAAAACATTGCTCGAAAATGCCCATAATCTCGATAAAGACGTTAAACTTTTAAATATACACAATGAACTAATCCTGGCCCTAGCGTTAAGCTTTTTTAAATCAGCAAATCAGACCAACCGACAGGCACGGGTCACTAATCCTTGGTATAACCAGTCTTGTAGGAGGGCGAAGACTACTCTAATTTCTACCCTCAAATCAGGCCATAGAGCAACCATTATGGTCGCAAGGAATGCCTATAAGAATCTCCTCTCCCATGCAAAATCCAAATGGGAAACAGAGAAGTGGCAGGCCATCAAACAGGCACTAATAGCGAAAGATGCCCGAACTTTTTGGAACCTGGTTCATACTGGGAAACCAGAAGGTAAGGCAAAGATTGATCCCAACATCGCCGAGGAAGCCTGGTGTGCATTGTTTAGTGAACTTTACTCGAGCCCTGCTTCCCAGCATAAAGTGTCACTGAGTATGTCTCTGAGTTTGGCCCCTGGTTCCCCTCCTCCCCCCTTTACCATGATGGAAGTTACTCTTGCAGTTCAAGCGTTAAAATGTAACAAGGCCCCAGGGTTGGACAAGATCCCTGGTGATCTTTTCAGAGATGAGCCGAAGATCTGGGTCCCCTACCTGACCGTCATATTTAATGCTATTCTTGACGGACAAGAGATTCCAAGTACCTGGTTGGGGGCCGAAATCATTCTGATTCATAAAAAGGGATCTCCGTTGGCCCGTCAAATTATAGGCCAATTAGTCTTATTGACGTTACCCAAAAAATCTACGCCAAACTGCTATTGCAACGCTTGCAACATTGGATTAGTGAGAATAACATCCTCTCCCACCTGCAAGCAGGGTTCCGTGCTAAAACATCTACCATCGACCAACTTCTACGGCTCCAGGTACTTTACTGGAAGCATGTGGTCCTGGAAGGGGGTAGCCTCTACCTGACATTTGTGGACCTTAAATCTGCATTTGATATGGTGGACAGGAACCAATTGTGGAGTATATTAACAACAATGGGGATTCTACCCTATTTATGTCACCAATTCAAAAGACTCCACGAAGGAACCTATGCAAAGGTACGTTATGAATCTGCCGCAAGTACATCCAATTGTCCCCCAGACTATCCTCCTCCTCAATCTTTCCTAGAGCAAACTGGAAAACTCATGGAGAGTTTCATGGAGAAAGTTCTAGGAGAGATGAAAGAAAGATTCTTGGTATCCGAGTCTAATCAGGCCAAGATCCAGGAAGTATGCGAGACCTTAGAACAAAAGCTGAATTCACTGGGAGATAGAGTGGCTGCAATAGAATCAGAGGTGGTGTCACTCAATAAAAGAGTTGAATCTAACCAGTCAGAGATAAGAAAATTAAGGGGCTCGGATAAAGCCACCAAAGAAAAACTGGAATCCCTTGAAAACCAGGCAAGAAAAAATAACCTTAGGATTTTAAATGTACCAGAAAATCTAGAAGGGCAGGACATAAAAAACTTCTCTATCTCTCTGCTTGAAGAATTCTTTCCATGGACAAAGGATTTGAACTTGAGTGACGATATTCAAAGAGTACACCGAGACCCGTTCAGAAAGAGTAGAGACAGAAAGACGCCTAGAAGGATTTTAATAAATTTCAAAACATACACTCTAAAAGAGAGAATCCTAAGTGAAGGTTTAAAAAGCAGCTCCCTAAAGAAAGACAACTGGACCTTTAGGATACGTTCGGATATGTCAAAAGCCACACAAGATAGACAATGGGAGTTAGGTCAATATATGGCCGAATTGAAAACTCTAGGAGCAACGGTCCAAATGAGATTCCCCGCCGCACTGCGAATCATGTGGCAGAACAAAATGCATAACATCAGAGAACCAAGTGAGGTGGAGGAACTCATTGAACAGATTAAGACTAAGCTACGCACTGAAACATAAATATAAGGATAGGTAACGTTTTAAAAAAAGATAAGTGTGGATCTCGAACAGGGCGAACAAAACGCCCAAAAGAAAGACGGGAGGCTTCCTCGGGGTGGGCGAAGATAAACACAGAAAAAATATAAAATCAAGTAAAAAAGACACCATGGGTGGGGAGCAAACTAGGGAAAAAACTGAAAAAAAAGTATCCTCAAGAACGAATCAATGGAGTACACAAGAGAACGAGAAAAGAATGGAAATCAGGAATAAAAACTTAACAGAAAGAAAAGGCCATGTCTAATTCAGTGAAAGACTTCAAAATCTTGTCATGGAATGTAAATGGGCTCAGAACACCGAGTAGACGGAGGAGAATCTTTGAATATTTAAGATTAGTGGATAGTGAAGTCATCATTCTGCAAGAGACCCATCTCTTAAGCCAAGAATGGGTACATATAATAAAGTCACTGAACTGGATAGATTCTTACGTCTGTACAAACCAAAATTGCAATATAAAGGGAGTTGCAATACTCTTTAAAAAAACACTTAATGCAAGAATTATACAGAAAACAGTAGACAGCAAAGGCAGATGGGCTGTAGCAAGAGTGAAGATATATGGAAATAACCTAATAATAGCGGGATACTACGGTCCAAATATTGATGACTCAAACCCTCTACAAAACTTATACTCAGAGCTATTAACAACATCCGACCCAATTCTGCTCGGGGGCGATTTTAACATTATGATAGATCCTAAATTAGATAGAGCCCCTCCAGGAAGGCAATCAAATTTACCAAAAATGAGAGAATGGCTTAATATTTATAAAAGAGACTTAGAACTGATCGATATGTGGAGAGAGAAAGGGAAAAAGGAGCACCCATTTACCCTACATAACAAAAAATTAGGACACAAGTCCAGAATTGACTATTTTCTGATCAGCAAAGACTTTCATAGAAGCATCAAAACTCTGGAGCATTTGCCCGAACATTTGTCTGACCACTCAGCGGTTCAAATAACAGTGCACTTTGAAATAAAGAAATCTCAATTTAGATGGACAATAGATCGCACTCTCTTTCTGGACCCAAAAATAAGGGAAGATCTGAACATAACCTCAGCAAACTTTTTTGAGGATAATAAAGTAGGTACCTCAGAGCAAATTACCTGGGATGCCTACAAAGCAACCATCAGAGGCAAACTTATAAGCCTGGGGGCCCACAGAGCAAAAATTACCAAGCAAGAGATTAAAGAAAAGGAAGAGAGTATAAGTCAATTAGACGTACGAATCAACATAGAACCGAATCCCGAAACAAGAAATACATTGGAAAAGGAAAGAAAAGATTTAAGAGGGAAGCTAGCAGATTACCTCGAAGACAGAGTTAGAACTAAATGGGAAGCTAGTAAACTTGCCACCCACGAGTACGGTGAGGGATGCGGAAAATTACTGGCCTGGAAAACTAAAACGGAACAGACTAGAAACAAAATAGACAAAATACAATTAAGCAATCAGCCTGGGACATCGTCGGAAGAGTCAGAAATCAAGCAGGAATTTGAAAATTTTTTCTCAAATCTATATATGGAAGATTCCTCCTCTACTCCAGAGCAATTAGAAGAATATCTGGATTCTCTAAATTTGCCGAGATTATCAGACCTGGAAAATGAAGAACTAAACGCAGAAATTACAATGGAAGAAGTAAAATCAGTCCTGAAATCTTTGAAAAAAGGGAAAGCTGCTGGGCCTGACGCTCTTCCAAATGAACTATACTCAGCATTAAAAGAAACTATAACCCCCCCTCTAACAAGTTTACTAAACAAAATATATAGGGATAAAGAAAAAACCCCGGATACCTGGCATGATGCCATTATAAGTCTTATTCTAAAACCAGGAAAAAACCCCACAGCCTGTGAGTCTTATAGACCCATATCCCTACTAAACTGTGATTATAAAATTTTCACAAAAATAATAGCAGACAGATTAGCTCGGGTAATGCCAAACTTGATACATCCAGACCAAAAGGGCTTTATAAAAGAGAGGCAAATATTTAACCTAACCCACGAACTTTTTGCAGCAGTTGACTTAGCTACCAGTGAAAAAATACCCCTCACAATAATAACTTTTGACGCTGCTAAAGCGTTCGATCGAGTTAACTGGTCTTTTCTAAACAGACTTATCAATAAATATAATCTGGGTCAAAACTTTAGTCAACTAATATCTGAGACTTATAGAACCCCGAGAGCAAATATCCTAGTTAATGAGAATCTAACTAATAATTTTATAATTCAAAGAGGAACAAGACAAGGGTGTCCTTTGTCTCCCTTGCTCTTTAATCTATATATTGAACCTTTGGCAGCCACATTAAGAAACAACGAATCAATAATCCCTTTTAAACATCAGGATTGGATCAAAAAAGTGGCCTTATATGCGGACGATTTAATGATTTTTACAGGGAATTATCAAAACTCCTCCTCAGCAATAAACAAGGTAATTTCAGAGTTTGGGAAGGTATCTGGATATTTAATAAATGAATCAAAAACTGAATCAATGAGCTGGAATACACAACAAAATAACCAATACACAAAGGATAAACTAAAATACTTGGGTATAATTTTAGTAAAAGATCTCGAAAAAATCCCCGAAATAAATTTGAGTAAGATCTCGTTAGAAATGAAAAAGCTTCTGAAGGTATGGGATAAGCTACCTTTAAACATGATAGGAAGATCTAATTTGGTGAAAATGTCGATCCTTCCTAAATTTACCTACCTTTTTAATGTCATACCATTGGAGTTTAAAAATAACCAGTTGAAAAAAATACAAGGAGATATAACGACTTTCATATGGGCGTCAAAAGGCTCAAGGATTGCCTGGAACAAAATGAGAAGAAGGAAACTACAAGGTGGAATAGCCAGTCCAGATATTATGGAATACTATAGAGCTTTTCAATTTAAGAATGCAAGATCATTGGTGAACAGCTATGTTTTTTACCCTCAATATCTCCAAATACTAACAAATAAAGTCGACCATTTCCTGTTTAAATTTGGACATCCCAAATTCTTTAAAAAAATAAAATTAAAGATACTAAAAAATATGGCAAAACTCTGGTATCAAGTAAGAAGCGCATTAAACATTCCTTACTATAGTTATGCTGCCCCTATATGGGACTCACCAGGCACACCTGAATGCCTAAAAGACGCCCTAGCAACTCCTCTAAGAACGGCAGGAATCAACAAATGGGGACAACTGATGACAGAGAACTCAATAGTATCATGGGAACAACTTACAGAAACCACTAAAGGGACCCTTTCAAAATTTAAATATTATCAACTTACAAGCTGGGCAAGCTCCCTGTTGGAGAAAAAAACGGGAAATGTAGAAATAGAGAAAGAGATCATGAAGACCTCCCCAATAAAAAAGGAAATCTCTATATGGTACTGGGCTATAATCACGCCAAGAGATGATGACGTTTCATTATCTGAATCGACTTGGAGTAAAAGCATCATAGACTCAGACCTCGATAGCTTATGGAAGAAATCATGTGAAAAATGTTGGAATATCATTAAACCAGCACGTTTAAAGCGAAACCACTTATTCACACTGCATAGGGCATATTGGACACCAAATAAACTGTCAAAATTCAAAGGAGCAAGTATAAAATCCTGCCCCAAGTGTGGACTAGAGAAGGCGGACGACATACATATGTTTCACAGATGTCCACGACTAGAACCCTTCTGGCAGGAAGTAGGTAACACGATATGTCGGACATTGGGAACAAACCTAAATGTAAGTACAACATTAATTATTTTTGGGATATGCACTGAGCTAAATGTAAGTAACGAGAGGTTAACCAAAAAACAAGAAAATTTATTATTTGTCTTGATACTTCTTGCCAGAAGAGAGATTTGTCTGAACTGGATAAAGCCAACGCCTCCGCTGCATGGAGATTGGCTTAATTCCATTATTACCATTAACAAATTAGATAGAAAGGGGAAACTCTCCAAAAAATTTAACTTTTGGGAAATTTGGGAAAACTACTATACTAATTAATATACAAGAGAAATTTGATTAAAACAACTTGTCCGATGATTAAAGCGGTGACAATAATTCAGATGGGAATAATTTCCATCGAGTAGCCAAAAAGGCTAGCTCTTCCTTCCTTGCCGCCATGAATTATTGAATATGGTAAAGGATACAGGAGGACTATAACATGACAGTTCCACCAAAGGGGTACTCTATGTGGCCGGAAAATATGAGAAAAGAGTGAAGGAATAAAAGTGGAAGTCTTAAAGTTCTCTATTGTAATCCGTATACATTCATTCGCAAAATGAGGATATGAAAAAAAAAAAAAAAAAAAAAAAAAAAAAAAAAAAAGGTACGTTATGGCAAATACGGCCAGCTGACAAGTGCTTTTCCTATTGAGAAGGGAGTTAGGCAGGGATGCGTACTTGCCCATACCCTATTTTCCCTTTTTTTAAATGGTCTTGTCGATGACCTAATTAGTGTACATAACATTGACGCCCCTAATTTAGCTGGCGGTAAATTTCCTGCACTTATGTTTGCGGATGACACCCTGCTGCTCTCAAAAACATCTATGGGGATGCAGCGGGTGTTAGACCAATTCACCAAATTCTGTAGGAACAGGAATTTGGTGATTAATATAGATAAAACAAAGTATATGGTGTTCAATGCCAGTGCAACTAATTGTCCACGCCGGTCAATGGATGGACGAGCCCTGGAAAGGGTAAATAATTTCACTTACCTAGGTCTGACTTTAAATGATAAAATGAGTTGGGAAACTCAAATGACTAAGGCTAACTTAACCCTTTCTCAGTCTATGGGGGGGATTCTTAAAGTGCAGAAATCCTGTGTCCATAAAGTTGTTAGTGTGCCACTGGAAATATATAAGGTTCAAACCAGATCCTCCACCCTTTACGGGGCGGAACTCTGGGGGCATCGTCCAGCGAGTGAGATTGGCATAACAGAGAATAATTTTATTAGACAGCTGCTCTCCTTACCAAATAACACTCCTTTAGTTCCTCTAAGGTTGGATTTAAATCTGAGGCCCATTACAGAAGCAATAGCCTCACGCCCGCTCCTTTACTGGCGCAGATTGTGGAGCGTCCCGGAGCTTGAGTGCTATAGAGAAGAACTGAAGATTGTGATGGCACGCCCAGGTGCAGGGAAGATAAAGTGGCTATCCTTTATAAGGGGGCAGGTGTCTAGGATCGGCATGGAGAATCTCTGGTTTAATCCGGAGGACGCATGCAAATCCATTTCAAAGAGAACCCTGGCTGAGTCTATAAAACATTACAACCTAGAAGAGGTCCTTCGGTCAGCCAGGCCTTCTAGTCTCACTGACAGCTTTCTGGATTTCAAGAATGTCTACAGCTTTGAGAAGGAATTAGACACTATAGAACCTGTCCTAGCAAAAAAACTGTATTTACAGTTCAGATATGGTACACTACCGCTTTACTCTCACACTGATAAATGGATAACGGGTTCAGCTCGTCCTTGTCCAGGTTGTAATGATCCAAACGAATCTTTAATTCATGTGATCTTGTTTTGTCCTGCCTATTCTGTTAGCAGGAAAAAATGGATCAAACAGTTATGTGTGAACCTAGGAGTCAGGAACCATATAGAGTTTTTTAGAATCTTAAAAACTGATACTAATGCACTAATAGTTACTGCTATTGCTAAATTTTTGTTTTCAATGTGGTTAATTAGACGGAGATTGATTCAGTAGTAGTAAGCTACTTCAATGTAGGTAGACAGTTTGTCTCAGTAAAAACTAGGCCTCCACCGCGTTTTAAACTTTAATCCATGTATTTTATTGTCTTAGGGTCTTTATCGTCACTCTATAAACTACATGCTAACTGATTTTATTGCAAATATTTAAAATGAGATGTAACTGTGTATTAGTCTATTGCTGTAAATGTATTTTTCTATTTTTGATGTACTTTTATGGTTCATAAACAAACCGAAATAAAGTTAAATTGATGATGATGATTAATCATCCTCAATCATGTGGATTATTCAAAATATATGTTTCAAAACATTACGCCCTGGATGGGCAAATACTATAATAAATTAAACCTGAAATCATAAATCAGCATAAGGGTCATTGCTCGAGTGATCACATTACCACGTTGGTATACAGTTCAAGTAACCCAATCCCCATAATCTCCAGAAAAATTGGCAATGATTAAGGCCTGGATGGCCATAAGCACAAATACAACAAATTTACATTGCCACACTAAGTTAAACCCTAAACTAGTAGAAAACAAAGGGGTGGGGGGGGGGGGGGGATTTCTGTAAACCAAATAATATCAACAGCATTTCAGTGTAAAGTGAATGTACTACAGACAGTGACGCAGTTCAGGAATCGGGGATTGTGTTTATAGGTGTGATAGTACCTCTTCCCCTGCATTGAGTCCTCCTGGTGACTTGGTTGGGAGGTCGATAATATATTGTGACCCCAAACGTCTAAGTCGCCGTTTTAGATCTCCACCCCTGATATCTTGAGGGATGCAGTCTAAGCTGAAGAAGCTGAGTTGTGTCCTATCGCTGTTGTGGTGACTTGCAAAATGCCGGGCCATCGGATAATTTTCATCTTTGTTTGCAATGGCCCGTTGATGCTCTAAGATCCTAAGCTTAACTGCTTTTGTGGTGCTTCCATCGTACATCCGTCCGCAGGGGCACTTCAGGCAGTATACCACAAATGTGGTTGAACAAGTGATGAACTTGTTAATTTTGATCTTAGATTCCCTATGTGGCACCTGATAGCTCAATACCCTCTGGCTGTTACTGCAGGACTTGCATTTCCCGCATGGGTATGAGCCATGCATTGTCTGCAGTTCTCCTTTGGACTTACCCTTCTGTAAGTGGCTAGTGACCAGTCTATCTTTTAGTGATCTTATTCTTCTAAAAGTTATCATGGGATGTTGTTGTAGGTCCTTCCCAAGTACATTGTCAGATTGGAGGATCCCCCAATTTTTGACCATGATGGCTCTCACTTTGTTTGCTGCCACTGAATAGTTGGTAATAAGTCTTATAATGCCACTCCCACCTTTGGGAATGTCCACCTTTTTGTCCTGTAGGAGGGTATGTCTATCGACTTGCTCTGCCTTCTTCTCAGCTTGTTGGAGGGTAAATGCAGAGTAGCCGCGAGATTTAAAGCATCTCACGCTTTGTTGTGCGGCCTCTGCGTAATCTCTCTCCAGAGAACTGTTGCGCTTAATCCTCAACAGTTCCCCGTAGGGGATGCTCTTAACCAGGGAGGTCGGATGACTGCTGCGTCCGTGGAGGACAGAGTTACCCGCCGTCTCTTTTCTATAGAGGGCGGTCTGGATTGTGCCTGAGTCAACGAAAACCCTGAGATCTAAATAGTTAACCTCTCTCTTACTCATTGTACAGGTGAAATGCAGGTTAAGGTCATTTTGATTAAGAATCCTAATGTACTCTATTGCTGAGAGCTCAGACCCCATCCAGATAAGGAAAGATCGTCGATATACCTCCTCCAGCATATCACATTGTCCACCCAAGGGGTTTTGTCGTCTGCCCAGGCCACCCGCTTCTCCCACCAGCCCACGAAAAGGTTTGCGTAGCTGGGGGCGAAGCAGGTGCCCATCGCAGTCCCCCTTACTTGCCTGTATCGCTGATTCTGGAAAATGAAAATATTGTTATTTAAACAAAAAGATATAAAGTCCAAAATCATTTGACTGTGCTCCAGGTATCGGGCGGGTCGTAGATTCAAAAAAGTCTTAACTGCTGCAATTCCGTCATGGTGTCTGATACTCGTGTAGAGGCTCGAGATGTCCATAGTGATCATCAGTAAATCATCCTCCCATTCCACGCCTTGTATTTGCCTCAAAAAGTCTTTGGAGTCCCTAGTGTAGGAGCTCAACTGCGTAACCCATGGTGCCAGAAATGAATCAATGAATTTCGACATTTTTTCAGTTAAGCCACTGATGGATGACACGATGGGTCTCCCTGGTGGTTGTGTGGAGTGTTTGTGAATCTTCGGGAGGTGATAAAAACTCGGTAATCTCGGTTGTTTGTTCTGTAGGAATGAGTATTCCTCCCTGCTTAGTGTGCCTTTTCCATACCATTGTTCAACAAGGGAGTGGTAGTTCCGGATACTCTCCTGATACTCACGTTCCGTTGTAGGCATGTAATTGTTACAGTCTTGTAATTGACAAAGGGCTTCCTTGCAATACTGTTCGGGACTCTGAATAACAACGTTCCCGCCCTTATCAGAGGGCTTTATCACTCTAGAGTCGTCTTGTTGTAAGCTAGTGATTGCTTTCCGTTGTTTAAAGGAAAGGTTCCAGTGAATGTTCTTCTTCTGTGATTCTTCAAGTTTTGAAAGCCTTTGTAAGTCCTGGTTCACAGCTTCTGAAAAAACATCCAATGCATCCATTGGTGTCTGTGGGAGAAAGCGGGAGGTTGGCTTAAAGTTACTTGGTTCACCAATCTGGGTTATGCCTATGGACGTGCCCCATCCAGCTGTATCAGTTGGCGGTACAGTTTGACTCAGTCCTTCTTCCAGTAGGTCTTCAAGTACAGCTAAACTCTCCAGGTCACTGATGCTCATCTCAGTAGGATCAATGTGAGTTGTATCGGTCCCCCTTGGTGGGCCTTGTACCTTCTCCTTAAGCGCTTTCTGTTTAAAGTTTTTCCAGAGTTTTAATTTACGGATGAATAGGAACAGATCTATTCGTGTCTGTGCATATTCGTAGCGGCCTGTAGGGCAGAAAGAGAGTCCGAACTTATATATATATATATATATATATATATATATATATATATATATATATATATATATATATATATATATATATATATATATATATATCCCAAGAGCCGCTTAGGGGAATCATATGCAGCGTGTTGTCTCCAGCATGCAACGAAAAGCAGACACGAGCCCAGGTTGAGTGCAGAAAGTAGCGTTTATTTCTCGTTAATCAGCCATAACGCGTTTCACCACCGGAGTGGCTTGATCACATGACAACGTTCAAGCATTGAATGGACCATTAAGACAGCTAGCACCCTATGCATGTGAATGTGGTAGTGATAAACATAAAAAAGGTGCAGTATCTCAGTAAGATAAAAATGTAGTGACCAGGGTTGTTAACCATCGTATTTTACACGAAAAGAAACTCAAAGCTTAAATGCATAAATGACAGTATAAATACATTAACAAATTGCACAACGTTAAGTTTAAGAAAAGTAAATATATGCATATAAAAATATATGAATATATGTTCTTAAAAATTATTTTCATTCAAAAATATATAAATTCAGCATGAAAAATCATTTCATATATTTACACAAGTATTTTTACCTGATAGTTAAAGCCTATAAGTCATAACATGATTTTTGCATAAATGCTTAATTATGGTATGTCCGAGTATACTATGGTGTGAAAAACCCTCATGGGTGTGTAATAACCCATAGTCAAAAACAGATGGTAGTTGAGGGGAAATATTGGTTAAAGTGCCATTAGGTGCAAAGAGTGAGTAGAGTGCAAATGTTAAAAACAACCCCTGTGTAAGGGTTTTGAATTTGGAGAAGGGAATGGCAGCCACAAGGGACAAATGCCCAATAAAGTTACGTTTTTGAAGTTATTTCATGCCGCCTGACAGGATGATCTGACTAGGAAGTTAGGTCTGTGAGTAATTAGTCACAAGAAAAACAAGGAGAAAAAGAGCACAAGGGGCAAGTTATAAAAAATGAGGGGAGAGGGAAGGAAATTGCCACTCACGGAAGGGCTCAGTAATGTAATTATAATTATAAACATGTATGTAAGTCTTCAGTGTTATTTATATATATATATATTGGGGCCTCAATAACAATGAAGAATTATGGGTTCACCTTTAATTTATATATAGTCTGACACATGGGGCACAAGGGTCATATGTATCCATCTAATATACCCTAAGGATAATAACAACAATCCATTGCTAAACCAAATATCCCCTTTGGGAACTTGTGCTGCTAACATAATTGCCCATTCAGGGCTGTATAACTAGTGTGATGCATTATAGGAAAGAGTGATCCTATCAATTCTGCACTTTATTGGTAAATATCTATGAAAGATGCCAAAAATAGAAAATTTATATGAACATATAAAATAGTAGAATTGACTGCATTTACGATATGTACTGTGTTTACAAACTATTTTTATGAAAGTTTCGTGTTATATGTTTTTAAATGAGCACTATGCACTTTATTCAATGTCACCATTTAAAGCCATGTACATTTTAATGCAATTTGCACGTTACAAGATGGCCCCCATGAATGCTAGTAGCCGTCCTCTATGTCCATGATTATGTCAGACTGGCTAAAGGTTTAAAATGGTGACTCTTATGTGGCACAAACGTAACACTGACGAAGCCTGCAAAGGCGAAACGTGTCTGTTTGGGGTGAGGGGGGTTTGGTGTAATAAATTCTTTAAACGGATACCAGAGTGCCAGCCGTATTCTTTCCGAAACAACGGATGAGAGGAGGAACGTGTAGCAATATATATATATATATATATATATATATATATATATGTATATATATATATATATATATATATATATATATATTACCTACTGGCGGTCGCCAGTAGGTAGTTATAGTTAGGATTTTTTAAAATGTTAAATCTCAAAATTCTATTTGGAATAACTTTGGCGCCGGTTGACAAATCTGACTGAAAATTTCCTCAAAATGGCCTCGCGGCGTTCCTGTCCTTCCCTGAAAGTTTGGGGGGGATTCGTCAAGCGGGGGCCGAGATAAAAGGGGGGTCCCAAAGCACGTTTTCCCCATGTTAATTTCCATAGGGCGGTCGATTTCACTTTTAGCCCGAACGGCTGAATGGATTTCAACCAAATTTGGCAAAATTGTAGGGACTGGTAGCCTGATGTGCCTTTGCTATGTCTCAAGATATGTGCTCCAGTGGATTTTGAGTAATTTAGGTTAAAAAAAATATATATATCTGTAAGCATGCCCCAGGACGCGCTCCGGGGAGCTCTCCGGGCGCGCTACGCGACTTGCGCACGGAAAGCTGATTGGCTTTCGGGTGTCTGTAAACATTCCAAACGGTCTGGAGCGGCCCCCATCTTGTGTCTCGGTATGATCCAGACACAAGAGGTGGCCAAAACAAAGGGGGAAAAGACCATTAGGGGGCAGTGTAGACCCCCCTGACCCCCTAGGTTTAATGTGTGGGCTATAAAAGGGCCCCGCGGGGCAAAAAAAAAAAATATTTTTTTTTTCGATTTGCGCGGGGGGAGCGCCTGGTACGCGCACCGAGAAGCGCACCGGGGAGCGCACCAGGGAAAAAAGCCAGGTACATCTTAGAACTTAACAGTCGTGCCCCTGGAGGTCTTAACGCCAGTGAGGACCTATACACTTGTTTGTAGTTCTAATTAGAAAATAAGGTGTACCTATACCAGAGCTAGAATCACATATACTGTTTAGTTACGATAATAGACTGTTCTAAATTCATAATTTACAAAATTTATAGTCAATATCATTGTTTTGCACTTTCTGGTTGCTGCTGTGTATTAACATCTGTCAGATTGATGAATATGAAATAGGGAGGGGCTCTTCCCTTTTTAACAAAACTGAGATACTTGCACTCAATCACTTTCAATATATTCTTTATTTGCAATTTTTGCGATGATGGCTGTTCCTTGTTACAGTATGGGAATTTGATACTTTCAAATATGTGTGTTTATATAAGGTCTATGTTTACATACAGCACATGACACTTTATTGGAAATTCCCACTTGGGATATATTCTTTGAACGTTTTTTCAAAAAGGGTTTGTGAAACACTGTCCTCTTGTAAATCATGAAATTCAACAATGGTTTTAAATGAATTATATATTTATATATTTATATGTATATATTTATTAAGTTTTTTTGTACATGCTATTTATTTGCGTATTTGCACATGTATATACTTCAGTTCATTTACCCACTATGGGTTATATTCAAGATGGAACTGGACTACACAAAAAAAGTTGTAGTCCTTTTGTTGTTTCCATGTACCCTTTTGAATGAATGCTATGTTGTAAATGCGGTGGTTATAATTTAGTCCACCTTTAGTGTCAATGATGAGATGGATAAATTCCCATGTAACTTTGCGATCACATCATGTGATCAAGACAGTGGATACTGTCGAAACGCGTAATGGCGGGCATGCTGAGCGAGATTGAGCAGAAATAAATCACACTTGTTTGGCACCATTCCTGGGTTCCTCTCTTCGTTTGTCCAGAGCTGTGCAGGATTTTGCAGTCTTGTGGATTGGGGACGAGTTTTCGTGAATATATATATATATATATATATATATATATATAACCTACTGGCGGTCGCCAGTAGGTAGTTATAGTTAGGATTTTTTTAAATGTTAAATCTCAAAATTCTATTTGGAATAACTTTGGCGCCGGTTGACAAATCTGACTGAAAATTTCCTCAAAATGGCCTCGCGGCGTTCCTGTCCTTCCCTGAAAGTTTGGGGGGATTCGTCAAGCGGGGGCCGAGATAAAAGGGGGGTCCCAAAGCATGTTTTCCCCATGTTAATTTCCATAGGGCGTTCGATTTCACTTTTAGCCCGAACGGCTGAATGGATTTCAACCAAATTTGGCAAAATTGTAGGGACTGGTAGCCTGATGTGCCTTTGCTATGTCTCAAGATATGTGCTCCAGTGGATTTTGAGTAATTTAGGTTAAAAAAAATATATATATCTGTAAGCGTGCCCCAGGACGTGCTCCGGGGAGCTCTCCGGGCGCGCTACGCGACTTGCGCACGGAAAGCTGATTGGCTTTCGGGTGTCTGTAAACATTCCAAACGGTCTGGAGCGGCCCCCATCTTGTGTCTCGGTATGATCCAGACACAAGAGGTGGCCAAAACAAAGGGGGAAAAGACCATTAGGGGGCAGAGTAGACCCCCCTGACCCCCTAGGTTTAATGTGTGGGCTATAAAAGGGACCCGCGGGGCAAAAAAAAATATATATTTTTTTTCGATTTGCGCGGGGGGAGCGCCTGGTACGCGCACCGAGAAGCGCACCGGGGAGCGCACCAGGGAAAAAAAGAGAATGGCAGAGTTTTAAAATTTAAGTCATTTCATATAAATGGGAGGTAGTTCTGAAATGAACTGTTTTTTTAATTCTTTTTGTTGTTTTATATTTTTTTGGGGGGTTTATAAACATTTTTTTCTTTTTTTGGTTTTTCAGAACATTTTTTGTTTTTTTTGTATTTTTTAAGGGGAGAAATAAAAAACAGGCATTTCAAAAGGGCTCAACAGGAGAAAAAAAAGTGCAACAAATTAATATTTCCTTTGGCACTTGTGGTTTTCCCAAGCACGATTAATAAGAGTGATGCATTGCTCACCATAGAAAATCGTTTGACCACAAAATTTACAAACCATTTTAAAATTTGAAAAGTTGGTTTGTATGATGGCCCATGTCTCCCTAACTTGCGGCCCTGATGGGGTGGAAACAGTAGTTTGGGAGGTGCTGGCAGTAGATTGGACAGAGTTTTTGGGCAGTCCCCTGACCTCTGCCCTAGAATAGTTATTGGGATGCTTTCTAAGCATATGCCTAATCATTGTGTGGTTGCCGAAGGAGTATTTCTTGTTGGGATTCCCCCTTGACAGCTCCTGATGACAGATTAGGCAGGTTGCTTTAGGTGCATTGACTTTTTTTTTGTCACTCGGGATAGAAAAAAATTGCCATATGATGTGCTCTTTTGGCTTGTAGGTTATGTTGCCCTCTCGGACAAATCTACTCTTCTCTTCATCCTCATCCTCCTCCTGTTCTTGATCTCCACCACTGTGAAGTTGTGGAGGTCCTTGTGGTGGTGGTGCAGAAGATCCAGCAGCTGCAGCTAATGTAGCCATTATTGACAGATATAAGTAAAGGTCTTTCTCTCTCAAAGAAAAAAGGTAGAATAAGGAAAAAAGGTGTGGGCTTTCATCATTTGGAAAAAAAGATAGCCTGAACCAATGAAAAGTGTTAATTTTAGGTCAAGTATTCGCTCGAGTGCTTCCGGGTGCGCTTACGCCGTGCGTATCACGCGGACGCGGCTACGCGATACGTCACAATCATGTTTTTGTTTGTGAAAATGGCGCTTACGGGACGCTCCCCGGGGCGAGCTCCATAATAGTACGCTTTCCGTTGCGCACCCCGGGGCGCACACCGGGAGCGCTCCAATGCATAAAAAAAAATATATATATAAATATAAAAAAAAACTTTTAAGGGACTGGTAGCCTGATGTGCCTTTGCTATGTCTCAAGATATATGCTCAAGTGGTTTTTAAGAAAATGAACTTTGAAAAAAGATATTGGGACACATTGGGCTATATATATATGTTAGAGCCCAAATGTAGCCCAATGTAGACCAATGTACTTATAAAGTGAGACTTATAGTTAGGAATTAGCATTTAAAAAATCTATTAAATTAAATTCAATGTAAAAACCATAGGTTTCACATCAGTTAGAGTTAGGAATTAACATTTAAAAAACCTATTAAATTCACTGAAAAAAACATAGGTTTCACACCAGTTATAGTTACCTGGACATTTTACTGACGTAAAACCATTGAAATTCCCACGTTATAGTTAGTTGGACTCAATATAACTTGCGCGTGCAATGCACTGCTGATGACGTCACATATTACATCACTCATGACAGTTGCCAGTAGGTATATATAGTTAGGATTGTTTTTGAATAGGGATTTCTGAAAATTCTATGTTGAATAACTTTGGCGTTGATGGACAGAATTGGCTGAAATTTTCAGGAATATGGCACATTTTGTTTCGTCAAGCGGGGGCCGAGAAAAAAGGGGGGTCCCAAAACATGTTTTTAACATTGAGTTTTCCATAGGGCGGTTGGACTCACTTTTAGCTCGAACGGCTGAATGGATTTCCACAAAACTTGGCAAAATTGTAGGGACTGGTAGCCCGATGTGCCTTTGCTATGTCTCAAGATATATGCTCCAGTGGTTTTTATGAAAATTAACTTTGAAAATATATATTTGGCTACATTGGGCTATATATATGTTAGAGCCCAAATGTAGCCCAATGTAGCCCAATGTAGCCCAATGTAGCCCAAAGATGGCCACCAGAGACAAAAAAAAACAAATGTAGCCCAAATATCAGCCAGATGTAGCCCAACTATAGCCCAGTGACAGAATGTCCCAGAGTGTTCTAAAGAACAACTAGAGCGCTAACAGTCTTACTTATGACATAAGTATGGCACACCTGAAGTCATCTTGATTGGAATAAAGTGTTAACACTTAAAACATTTAATTTGTGATGTCATTTGAGATGTCATCAGTGATGTCATCAGTGATGTCACTGACCATGTCATGAATGATGTAATATGTGACATGATCAGCAGTGGATTGCGGGTGCGCGATATATAGTTAGTGCAACTAATGGAAAGGGGCGACCATTCGGTCCCCCCGAACGTATGGTGGAGTACCACGATCCCCCCGGGAAGCCATCTTGGGCGGGAGGTGAGTCTCGGCTGGTATGCCCGAAGTGGCGTAGCCGGGGCGCGCCTTTTTCCCGCCCTGGAGTGGGCTGGCCTAGACACTGACGCGGCCGGCCACGCCCTCGGGGCAGGCCGGGGCAGGTTTACGCCCGCCCTGAAGACGGATAAAAGGAGCAACAAGCCAAGGAAGCATCCTCTTGTTCCTGTGCTCTGAAGCTGCACCACCTCGCTGCACGTGAGCTCGAGACGGAACGAAGAACCATTTTTGAGCGTTGTAATCTTTCTTGTTTGTTTTGCAGATACTCTGTCGGAGAATGCCTAAGAAGGCGGGAAAGCGAATGACTACCGACCAGATGCTGCGTGTTCTCATGAAGGAGGTGACCGACCTGAAGAAGCGGATGGCGGAGAAAGACGAGGAAGGGGGGCCGAAACGTCCTCTGGCAGGAGCAGCGCCAGGAGGAAAAGGCAAGAGGCCCAGAAGGGGAGCAGCTGGGGGAGACGTCCCAGTTCCCTGTACCCCACTCGAAGCACCCACTCCTGTGCCGGAGGAAGGGAATCCGATTCCCGTAGTGGTCACCCCCGTGTCCGGGGAGGATATGCCGCCCGAGCTGGCAGCACAATTAGCAGCGTGGTTGGGAAAAGGTAGCAAGGGCGCCACGGCTGACGACGCGCAGGTGTTGATGAGGCAGCTGCGGGAAACAAGGGAAGCGACGAAGGCACCATCGCCATCAGTTCCAGTCGCAGATGCAGCTTCCGGTTCAGGTAAGCGGCCATTGCCGATTGCGAGGGATGAGTCGGCACCCTCTCGAAGGGAAAAATTGGGTCAACATGTCCCTCTGGCTATCAAAGAGAAGATATGGGCAGGGGAATATATAAACATCTTCTCGTTGCTTACCGATCATTATGAAATGGAGCATGTTAAGAGCCAGAAGGAGCTCATGCATCCGAGTGTTTGGTGCGCAAAGATGGCCGCCTTTAAGGTAAATGAAAACATTGGTAATTGGGGCAAAGCATGGGGGGTCTTTACATCCATCTTGGGTGAACGTAGGCCCGAATTGCTGCCCGAATTGCCAATTTATCAGTCACGGATCATGGGGTATTCAGGATCTCACGAGGGCAATCATTGGTTTTGTTACGATAATATTTTCAGAAAAGCGAAAGAGCATGATAAAAACTTAACTTGGGATTGTTATGATTCTGTGTCCTGGTCCAAAATGGAGGACTCTGGTATGTTGAAGGTGCCGTTGGTAGGGAGTAACGTTGGTGAATCCTCCCGCCAATATGCGGGGACGCCCTTTCGATCAGGTACGATTAACGACAATCACTCGAGGCCAACCGGCGGTAAGGTCATGATCGGTGAGCACTAATTGGAAGATCCCTATGAGTGGGCGTCACCCATTACGGATGGGAGCGCTCGAGGGAGGTGGCCATTGGCCCCTCAACGGGGTAGGCGGTCCCTTCTAAGGATGGGCCGCCGAAAGGAAAGGAAAGGCGGTCAAGGCCCCTTCCTGGGTAGGAGGGGCTACAGCCCCCTCCTGGAGAATTTCCCGGGGCCAGGTCATCTGTGACGGCAGATGTGGTAAGTTGTGTGGGGTTTGGGGGGGTCTACGCTACCTTCTAGATACCTCACACGAGTCCTCGGACGACCTTTAAGTGGCGTCGAGTTTATTGGGGCCCCCGTCAAGTCAAGGGAAATTGGTAGTTGCACTAGAGGTACACCTCTGTGCGGTCGCCCCTCACAAGTGAGGGGGATATTTCTGGTTTAGGGATCTTGACACCGGTTACGACCTTGCCGTTGGCCCTTAAACGTTAGGATGTACAATTTCAAAATTTCAAGTTAAATGTTTTGTAGGATGTTAGTTCGGCTAGGAGAACCTTTGTATTAGAGAATATGTTAAGGTTAGCCAAAACATCGCAATGTGGTAATGGAATTGTACATAATATGAAACTGTTATTTTAATGTTTTAATTTTGTTTCATATTTTAATAAATACGGCCGGGAGGGTCACTCCCTCCCGTCTTCCAAAAGTTCAGAACTGTTTCCGGTTTCCCATCCTTGGGGATTGTGTTGAGAGGGGGTGGCGGGTATCTCAGCCATACTATATATGTGAATTTCAATGGTTTTGTGTGAGTAAAATAAGGTTTTGTAAATGCTAATTCCTAACTATATATGGTCTATAACCTATGGTTTTTTCAGTGAATATATATATATATTAAATGCGCGCACAAACGCACTTTGCTAATCAGATGGTATGACTTCCAGCTGTGAACAAGGCAGTGGCCGAAACGTTAGCTCATGGAAGTATGCTGCGCTGCTATATGCATGAATAAAAGCCTTGTTTTCCAGTATTGGGCCTCACCTTTGCTACACTGGATGGTGTCTTTCTGATGGGTTTCTCCGAGCCCATTTATCCGTGAGGCCGCCTTGAAGGGTCGGGGGCTCCAGAATCGGGGAATCTGTTTCTGTGCATATATATATATATATATATATATATATATATATATATATATATATATATATATATATATATATATATATATATATATATATATATATATATATATATATATATATATATTCAATGAAAAAACCATTGGTTTTAGGCCATATATAGTTAGTGATTTGCATTTAGAAAACCTTATTTTACTCGCATAAAACCATTGAAATTCCATATATAGTTATAAGCGCTAACTATATATCGCGCACCCGCAATCCACTGCTGATGATGTCACATATTACATCATTCATGACATGGTTAGTGACATCACTGATGACATCACTGATGACATCTCAAATGACATCACTGATGACATCACTGATGACAACATCCAGTGACTGTATGTTTCTGTAATGTTAAAATATGTTTTACATATTGAAGAATGAGTGGATATATAGGTGTCTGGATGAAGGATTTACTAGGTGCATGACTGACTGATTGAGTGAGTGATTAAATGTGTCTCACTGAGTGCATGGGTTAGTGACTAAACTGTTTTAATATGTGCATCATTATATCTGTTGTTCTACAAACTGCTGCATATGTTGATCAGTAGCTATATGAGTAACTGTATGGGTTATTGATTGGTTGTCCAAGTATTTGTATGGGAAACTGAGTGTGTGTGTATGGGTGGCTGGGAGGTGTGTGACTCTGTACATAGATGTGTGAGTAGTTGATTCACTATATGTATAGATTCAAAAGTGCATGTGGAAACAACTGTATGGGCGGTTGACTGTGCATGAGTGTATTAGTGAGTAAATGGATATCTCAGTGCTACATGTCAAATTAAGTACATATGTAAAACACAGTACATGTGAGAGTTGACATCTATAAATAACTGTGCATAAGAGCCAGTGAATGTGTGAGTGGCTGTATGGATCATTGTGAACATGTATCAGAGATTGTATAAGAGAGTAAAGTAAATATGTGTTAGTATATGTTTGAATAAGTAAGGTGTGTATAACTGTATAGTTGAGAAAATGGAGGTGTGATTGATTTTTGGCATAACTGACTAGGTGTGTGAGTAACTCCATGGATGAGTGACTGTCTGTTTACACTGATTGTATCTAAGGTTATATTAGAGTCTGAAGAGGTTCATGGTATTATCACATGAATGATATCATCAGTGATGTGATCAGTCATGTCAAATGAGATGTTATCAGTGATGTCATCAGTGATGTCATTTGAGATGTCATCAGTGATGTCATCAGTGATGTCACTAACCATGTCATGAATGATGTAATATGTGACATCATCAGCAGTGGATTGCGGGTGCGCGATATATAGTTAGCGCTTATAACTATATATGGAATTTCAATGGTTTTATGCGAGTAAAATAAGGTTTTCTAAATGCAAATCCCTAACTATATATGGCCTAAAACCAATGGTTTTTTCATTGAATTTTCAAGGTTTTGTAAATGCAAATTCCTAACTATATATGGACTATAACCTATGGTTTTTTCTGTGAATTTCAATGGTTTTTTAATAGCAAATATCAAAAGCTGTCAAATGTCAAGTACGTGATAGGTAAAAACGTTTTCGTGTTTATGCGCGCTGATGTGCTTTGAACGCTGCCCCCCCCCACTCCCCTCTTTTCTCTTAGTAGTACTCTCTATTTGCAGATAGTGAACGGTAGTTAACGCAGACCTTTACCCCTGTTGTAATCCGTCGTACCTGCTTGTCTCTCCATTTGATTGATTATTATCCACGCATTTACTGTTTTACAATTGGTTCTCTTTGGATCATTCTCTATTTACAAACAAGCACAAAGTCGCAATACTCTGTTTAGTCTTTGCAGATAGTGAAAAATCGTGTAAAAAAAATTAAAGTAATCGAGCAAAATCAGTAGACCACTAATTCGATCTCTTTTTGACCTCGGTAAAATACAAACATTAGGAATAACCCTTCATGAGAAATACGAAAATAGTGAAATGAACTGAGCTCCACACCATGAGGGCTGCAAAACAGCTCGACTCCGCCACCCACACCGCACAAAATAACGACAAACCCTATGCAAATATTATAAATATACACAACACACCAGCAAAGAAACAGAGTAAAACATTTTATTAAATAACTATTTACATAACTATTTTATACTTTTTATTGCCCGATCCGGCTAGCTCAATCGATCAAGCATGAAACTCATGCACTGATAACAAGCGTTGAGAGTTTGTAGAATGATGGCTTCAGATTTTCCACATACGGTGTAGTGGCGCGAACTGGCAGGGGGCGTTTGGATTCTACCCCTTCTCCAAATAAGATTTTCATACGTGAATGTTCGTTCATGCTTTTTGTCCCTGAGTTGCTTCCATGTCTCTGCCTTACATAAATGGCATAAGTCCTGGTTGTTGAGTGCCATACTTCAGAGTTCTAAGCAGCTCTTGTAACACTGTTTAAACCTTATTTGCACCTGCTGCAGCTTCACTATTCAAAGTAAGTGGAGTCCATTTGTGGACCTGACTGCATTAGAAAACAATGTGATACGGTGCCTCCCTAAACCGCTTGACGGAGGCCCCCGAGGGGTGGTGAGATGGCGCGGACTGAGAGGGGGCGCTTAGCTCCTGCCCCCTCCCCAAGTCGTGTTGCCCTGGTGAGGCCTGAGATCGCCCCCGGCATAGGCGGCCGGCTCCCGGGGTCCGGCGGAATTTTTTCCCTTTTGAAGAATCTTCCATTCTGGACCTTGTCCCACAATCCGTTTGACCTGAAGACACGCTGTCGTGGGACGCCCCTTTACCGTTTTAGTTGCCATTCCGCCCGCTTTTGGTACTCTGTGCCTCTTCCGCCATTCAGCTGTTTACCGCCCGCTCTTGCGACTACAACGTCTCGCTCACCATGTAGTTGAGTTGCTCCCGCTCTTAAGATTTAACCGAACTTTTTGGACTGCTGAAAGCGGTTGTATTCCGACCGCTGGTTGGTGGAGACATTTTGACTATATTCTGGACCTGCATTGTCGCGTAATGCGTCATATGACGCGACGCGTTAGCGCACCCGGAAGTGCTCCGCTGCGCAAGGCGCAGCTTCCCGGAAACGATCCAGAGCGCGCCGCGCAGCGCGTAACGTAAGCATAACAGGTCATGTGACTTGTTAATAAAACTTTTAATTGGTTCATTTTACTTTTCTTTTCCTAATTATGTAAGACTAGGTCATGTGACCTAAAAATAACACTTTTCATTGGATTAAAACATTTTTTTTCCCAAACGATGAAAGCCCCACCTTGTTTCTGGATGTTTCAGACTGAAGCTGGCGTCACCATGAGAGCACCACCATCTCGTAGCTCCGTCGTGGCCATTCCGCAAGCAATCATGGCAGCCGTTCCCCACCGGAAGCCTGCGGGAGTCGACGGCCCCCAAGACTTTTGTACAATCTTCAAGGCTGAGGGGACGCTTTTGAGAATGGAACCCAAGCCCTGGCAGACAAGCGTCCGAGTTCCAAGGTGTCCCAGGGCCATTTTACTGGACCAGGCCCAAATCCGAAGAGCCGACCGCCATTTTAAGAGTCCTATGGAAGCCGCCTATCGCTGCACCGCAAGAGTGGGAGCAACTCAACTACATGGTGAGCGAGACGCTGTAGCCGTAAGAGCGGGCGCTAAACAGCTGAATGGCGGAAAAGGCACAGTGTAGCAAAAGCGGGCGGAATGGCGACTGAAACAATAAAGGGGCACCCCACTACAGCAGACAAGCCTCCGCCATGTGCTTCAAAACTGCATATGTATCTCGTGATATCAAGGTTGGGCAACCAGTACACAACAAGCAGTTACGAGTCCCATTTACACCGGCGCCATTTTGGGCGCGGCCGGGCAGGTCCAGGATCTACTGAAACATAACAAATGAGGCTGACGTCTCTGAAGCAGTTGACGAACAGCAGGACATAGCAAATAAACATGAACTCTCTAAAGCTGTTAACTCACTGCAGAACAAAACAAATGAACCTGAAACCTCTGGAATAATTGTCGCTGAAAAGAACAACACACAAAACTCTGTAGAGCCTGAAGAAAAAAAACCAGAAGGGCACTGTAGTTTCAGACACACTTAACACTAATGACTAAACAAAGATATCGTCTGTTTATGAAGCAGTTATCATCTTGACAGAATTGACAAAGAAGTGTACAGACACCAATGCTATTAAGAAACACAAGGAAATCCTAACGCATCAGCATTCTCGGAAGAGGTTGACACAGATAACATCTTAAGGAACAAAGAAAGACCTGTTCACTCTTGACACCCCAGGTGCTGTGTATGTTGCACTATAGTGCTGCATCGAGAAAACGGGCAACCCTATTGATGTGGCTTTTTTCATTATTGATTATTGTAAAGAAATGGCGACTCCCCCCTTTAGCAGATTAGCTAAATGTTTGCGTAATTTAGGCATAAAAGTTATATTATTGTTGTTGTTGTTGTTATCGTTATAGTTCTGGTTAATTTAAAAAAATGGTTAAATATATTTACAGTTTTTGTTGCGTTCGTTATATTTAAATGTTAATAAAGTTTTAAAATCTAACTTTGTTGGAGTGCTATATATGTTTAAAAAATCGGGTGAATGGGGCCTTGAATCGGGTTATTGTCATGTGTGGGCTTTGCAAGTGTACTGCTACAAGATCGGACATTTCAAACTCAAATGCACGTTCTTTTTCTTACCTTTCCGAAGCATGGAGCGCAATACCAAGCCCTGTCAGCTGAAACCCCCGAGAAATCATGGGGCATATTATCAAGGGGGTTTATTTCCGCTTTTTTGGCTTTAAAAACCAAAAAAAAAAAGAGATAAAATTATCTCCCTATTACCAAGCTGTTGCTAACACCAGTTAGTGACAGCTAAAAGGAGATAGCGACCATCTTGGGCCCCGCTTTGCATATCAGTGATATTTATCACTAATGACATGCAAAGTGGGCGTGCCAAGATTTTAGCGACTGGAAACAGTCCCTAACCATCGCTATCTCCTATTACCAACTTTTGGAGATATTCGCGCTAAGCGCGAATATCTCCAAAACCTAACACCTGCCCTGAGCAGTTTTAGCCATGTTATCCAATGGGAAGTGGATAACATGGCTAAAAGCATTTGCTGGATAATGCATGAATATCGCTGACTTTTCAACGATATTCATGCATTGCGGCCGTTTTTTATCGCATTTGCGATAAACCTTGCTAATAGCAAGGTTTATGTGCGATAAAATTCGCCGAAGTGCGGTGATAATTTTTGTCTCTAAACAAGTTAGAGACAAGAAATACCGCTAGTTGTTGGTAATATGCCCCCGGGTTTTTCCTTGCAGGAATCGGGAAGCGAAAGACTAGCACTGAAATCAGTAGTCTCACGCCTGAATCGGGAGGGTTGGCATGTCTGCATACTCTACAGCTGGGGCCATAAACTACATCCGCAGGGCTAGGTGATAGCCTAGGTCCGGCCTGGACAATCGGACACAGAGGAAGAGGAGTGTCAGAGGGTGCGGTAGTGAATAGGGTGAAAGGGAGGTGTCGGGCGGGCACAGGGTGTGATTCCCAGAGAAGAGCAGCGCAGATGGGGGGAAGTATATGTCCCATGCATGAGAGAGAGAGCGGGGGTGACCAGTGCGTGGGGGAGATGCTTGCGAGGGTGGGGAGCCATGCTGAGGATCGGCGGCGTGCAGAGAGTGGCCCTGGTCAAGGCATCTAAAATGGCTGCCGTGCACGACAAAATTGTGGCATTGGACAAAAACGCAAGATGGCGCAGACAATGTTTATCAATAAGGATTCATTTATAACAAAATATTTACTCGCAGTGACAAAATGGTGGTCAACACTTCCTGATTTCCATCGAATCGAACGTTAACAAACGTCACGCAGCAAAAAAAAAAAAAAAAAAGCTCACGCACAGAGCAGTTTTTAGCCATGTTATCCAATGGAAGGTGGATAACATGGCTAAGAGCATTTGCTGGATAATGCATGAATATCGCTGACTTTTCAGCGATATTCATCGCTAAACATTCTAAACAGTCCGGAGCGGCCGCCATCTTGTCTCTCGGTAGGATCGAGAGACAAGAGGAGGCCAAAACAAAGGGGGAAATTACCATAAGGGGGCATAGTAGATCCTCGTTGACCCCCTAGGTTTTATGTGGAGGTTTTAAAAGGGCCCAGCAGGGTCATAATTTTTTTTTTTTTTTTTTTTTGCGTGGTGAGCGCCTAGTACGCGAACCGGAAAGCGTTCTGGGCAGCGTACTATAAGGATAATAGAATGATAGACTTTTCAAATACTGTATGTTAATTGTTTGTTGTTTTTGTTGGTTTTTTTTGTTTTCTTTATTTTTAAAGTATTTTTTTTAATTTTGATTGTGTTTCATAATTCATTAAACTTTCTAACATTTCAGTGTCCGAAATTTCAAAATTGAATATAGGGTGTAACATGTTCTCATTTTGAAGCAGGTTATCCACTGCTTCAACACATTGTAGTAGTTCCTGGTCTCTACTTTGATCCATAAAATCATCAATTTTTTCTTGGCTGCTCTCCTCCAGTACAATTGTAAATTTAACTTGCTGCTCGCCTTCCATTTTGCCTGAAATTATGATTAAAAAAATATATATTAGTAGAGATAGGGCACTGATGGGATTAATTTTAGATAGGCAGTTTTTATCAGTGAATTTTTCTTTTGGCAGTGTATAGTATCAGAGTGGAAATAGGACTATAAAAAAGTGTATGTAATTTAACCAAGAGAAGCCTAACTCCATTCATAACTATAACAGAGAAGTCTATTTAAATCCATAACTACTACAGAGGGATAGTGTATATCTATCAGAAAAAGTCTACCATATTAAGTTATAGTGCACAATATACTTCCGTCTTTTACTTCTATTGCCACCTTCCCCCCACTCAGTTCTTGTGCGTGATCGGTGAGCCGGTTCAAAGAGGCCTCCGTTTCCTCTTCCGAGACCCGGGCAGCGCTGATACCGGTGTTCCTCGCGGGGAGCAGCCTTCCTGGGCTAAATCTGCCGGAGACCCTGTGTGAGGAGACGCGAGGCCGCAGAGGAGGCGAGAGGCGCGGCCCGGGGACTGCGAGGGACAGCGTCAGTAACATCAGCTGTTCCCTCTTCCCGCGTGAACCGCGCCCCCTCCCAGTGCCCCGCCCCCTACAAGGCGTTCAAAACCTCTCGCGGGCCCCGCTCCGCGGGAGCCGCTCGCCATAGAGGTTTGCTGTTTGAAAAGACTTGCCAGCGTTTTCAAAGCCCTAATTGTCGTTGCTGCAGGAGCAGCCTTCCTGTGCTAAATCTGCCGGAGACCCTGTGTGAGGAGACGCGAGGCCGCAGAGGAGGCGAGAGGCGCGGCCCGGGGACTGCGAGGGACAGCGTCAGTAACATCAGCTGTTCCCTCTTCCCGCGTGAGCCGCGCCCCCTCCCAGTGCCCCGCCCCTTCCCTACACCTCACTTATTTAAACAGGGCCTTTCACGCGCATCGCGGGACGCGTGCGGGCGAAGCCCGGGCAAAGGGCGGGCCCTCTGTGGCCCTCAGGGGCCTGAAGTGGCCGGGTCGGGCCACCCCCCTAAGTACGCCCTACGGAAGTCACAAGTCAATCCTAGGCTACACTCAGAGGAAAGTGGCAGTCAACACAAGTCAAAGATGACTAAAACCTGCAAAACCCCGATGGCCACTCGATCAACCAGCAGATTAAAAACAGTGAGTACACCTTTGCCCACTATAACTGCTATAGATAAAATGCTCCAAAAAACGATCAACGTTGTGGCGGATGCCATTCAAGATACCGAGAGGAGGCTCTCTTTGACGCCTAATTTATGTTTCCCAGATTTGTCCTCACATACTAGAGCAGAAGACCCAAATATGGAGGACTCAGCCTCATCACAGGAGTCCCTTCTCGTGCAATCATTTTCAGAACTACCAAGATCACACATCAAGGAAAAACCTTCTAATTCTTCTTCCACGGATCTATTAGCAAATACCCTGGATAACAGCCTTATGATTCTAACTAGTAGTGCAAATAACATCCAGCAAGAAAAAGATCCAGCTTCCGCACTGAAAGTTCACACCGTGGAGATTGCCCCACTAGCTATTGCTATAACTGAAACCCAACCATCTAAACAATGCAATTCTCCAAAATCCAAGAGAAAAAAGCCCAGAATCATATTTCCTAAAAGGAAAATCCACCATATATCAGGCAAACCCAAGCGATCGCTCAAAGACATGTGGCAGAAGAATAGTCTAGAGAAACTCCCTGTCACAACGCGGGGTGGGCCCCTATCAATTTCCCCACTAGTCTATGATGCAAGTGGGAATACTAATCCCAAAACTGGTATCTCTTTAGTTAATGAGGAAACAGGACACATTGAGAAGCAGAGTAGTGCAATCTTGCCAACAATGAGAGAGATCGAAGCCCTAATTAAAACAATTCTACAACCCATTTGCCATCAGATCGACAATATAGAAAGGGCGCTGAGTAAATTTGAGAGGGCACAAAATGATATATCCTCTAGTATCCTCAGATTGCTTAAAACAACTAACACGCCTACAACCTTTGTTCCATCTTCATCAACCCTTAATGTAAAAAATTCAAAAACAGTGAAAAAAGTAGACAACACATCAAAGAATACAGGAAAGCCAAACCATCCACAACTTCAGAGCTTACCCTTAACTGTTCAAACACCAAATTCACAATTAGCTCCCACCTCCACTGTGATCCCAAATACACCTATGCTTAACACACCTAATACTCAAACAGATGAGGATGATAGCGAGTGGGCTGCAGAGGGTCACCTACCTAGTACCAACGTAGGCATATCTGAGGATAAAAGTCGTACGGCCCCTCCCAAAGGAAACACTCAACTCAAAGACATAGGAACACAGCCCCCCAGACCTATTACAACACGTCCACTAACACATATTAATCTGCCACCACAGGCCAACCCCTATACAATAGTTATGATTGGGGTGCCAAAAGTTGCTGATAACAGGGAAGAAACACGGGAGGAACTGAGGAATAAAGCAATGCAATGGCTTTCCATACATAGGCCTCTCCCCCCAAATATAATAGGTACCATCCAACATGTCAAAAGAGTAGAGTGGGTGGGTACTCGCTTTAAATCCACAGAGGGTGACTGTATTGTGGTCACCTTCAAATATCTAGGACCGGCGAAATTCATCGCAGGATGGAGAAGCACCGGGACAAAAAGCTTGATTCGAACCATGGGACTTAGCTACTTCTATCCAGTCTGTTCAGATTCCCACAGGAACAAAACAAATTACAACTATACCCAAGAAGGATCTTACAGGACACAGCAGAATAATCAACCCTGGCTGGCCTTTGTCCCACCCTGCCCTGACACGCCAATGGGCCTAGACCAACATCCATATTCTCACTTATGGGGAAATAAAGTCCACAACTACCAACCAATAGAAACAGCTGAACGTCATGGGCATGGTTACTACCGGGCCTTTAACCACACCACCTCACAATATAATGACTACGGGTTCCCTACAGCCAATCGCTATGATGCTTTCCTCAGCCACGACCAACTGGAAGAGGTAGACTGACTGCCATCTGACCTGTTTCCCGTCTCACTTTCTGCAAAAACAAACTGTCAGGTAGGAAATATGAGGACTCTACCTCATTCCATCCAATACCACCTTCACGACGAACTTAAGACACTCAGTCAGCCCTAAAGCAAACCACGCTCCGCCCTTCTTAGAAGACGAGGCAGGTATCTCTCCCTTACCAACAGCTTGCAAACCTCATGTATCACCTGTAACTCCAAGGACGAACCCTGTGTTAAGGGACAATCCAGATCTGTGCTCTCCATCTGTTATAACACCTGCATCAAACTTTGCACACTATGTCCCTAACACAATCAAGATATTGTCCTGGAACCTCGCAGGATTGGCCTCAAAAATTATTGACCCGTCGTGGGAAGTTTTTGTTAAAAATTACACCATCCTGTACTTCCAAGAAACATGGCTAATAGATAACAACACCTTTATTGAGGGTTATCAAAGTTTTTTTGTTCCCGCATCCCCCTCCCCCAGCGGCAGAGCAAAGGGGGGACTGGCAATATTCATTAGTTACACAACGACACCCGTGCAAATGTGCGTTTTACAAGAGACATGAAAGTAACGAGAGATTTTAAAATTAACCGAGGAGTCAGGCAGGGCTGTATATTAGCACCTTTTCTTTTTAACTTATATATAAATGGACTTGAAGATCACTTGGTAAAAACAGACACGGATTACCCTCGAATTGGTAAAACAGGCGTACCGGTCTTGTTGTATGCGGACGACGCTGTTCTTTTATCCAGAACCGCACTCGGACTCCAAAAATTACTGGATTCTTTTTTTCAATTCATGTCCTCACGTGGCCTAAATATTAACAATTCCAAATCTTTTGTCATGACGGTTGGATTAACTCCCAAAAAACAATACCCCTTCTCAGTCAATGGGGAAAACATACCACTAACAAAAACATTTTCGTATTTGGGAGTACTGTTTGACCATAAACTCAAATGGGGCCCTGCCATAACTAAAAAGAAAGGCGAAATATTGAGGACCAACTCTGGTATAATGGATTTCGCTCGTAAATTGGGTAACACTCCAGTGTCCGCCATATTGAAGCTTTATCAGGCAAAAAGTGTTGCGGTGGCATGTTACGGAAGTGAACTGTGGGGGTTCCTACCAGTAGATACCCTAGTAGCTCTCGAAAACAACTTTCTGAAACAGGTCATGAGCTTACCAAAGAGTACCGCAAACTTCTCCATACATGAGGAACTGGGCACCCCGTATTTAGCTGACAAAATTGCTGCAAACCCTTTGCTCTGCTGGTTAAGCTGTTGGCGCAATATATCGATTCCATTGACTCATAAAATCCTAGCTGAAGCCCTTACTTGGGAAGGACAACTCAAGTTACCCTGGTTGAAATACATTCAAAATTGCTGTAAAGATCTGGGCAGATTAGACCTTTACTTAACACCCCAGAATACCACCAAGCAAGATGTCAATTTTGTAAAAAATACTTTTTATCTGAAGCGACAACTCTACAGGGAAGAAACTGAGTTCAAAAAGTCCAGCGTAAGGAGCCACGCACTAACAAAGACCTGTGTGTTCTCTGAACCTTATTTATCGTGGAATATATCCAGATATGAACGCTTCCTGCTGAGCAGATTTCGATTTGATCTCTATCATCTGCTTTTAGCTGTGCCAAGTGGAGCCCATAGAGGTCAAGTGTTGCCAGCTTGCGGCTGCGACAATAAGTCTCCACAAGACTTGGCTCACTTTTTATTCCTATGTTCTTATTACTCAAGTCCACGCAATATGTTTTTAAAACCGTTGCTTAAAAAGATGAATTTTATACAAATTAAGCCCGCACTTCTATACCTTCAAATGTTGCATGAAGACAGTACTTTTTTTATCTGTAAGTTTTTAAAAACAGCCTTAAAGTATAGATCAAGTATGGAAGGATGACTCCAAACTGAATTATATTACAGATACATTTTCGTCTTGATTAAGTATATTCACATAGGACCACTGTATCTTGTCTTTTTTTTTAAATAATTGCTTATTACTTTTTTCCTATATGGCTAATGGAAGATAAATTTTTCTTTCTATGAATGAACTGTATATTATTGTATTGTGTGCTTTTATGACTGCTTCCCTGTCAGTCGAATAAAGAAACTTTGAATTGAATTGAATACTTCAGTTTTAAAAATAACAACTTACCTTCACAAACAAGTTGAAGTGATGTACAATAAGAAGTAGTAGTCAAAATGGCTGTGTTTTCTTCTCTTCCTTTATATATATTCAGGTATATAACCAATCAAATGTCAGGTAATATAAGTAGAAAATGAAAGTAACATTTTCATTGGTTGTCAATTCCAACACTTCAGATGTGTTTTGTGAAGTAATTTACCTCACGGTATTTAGAGAGGTCTACAGGCTTAATGGCTAAATGGAATTTCAATCAAATTTGTGAAAATGAAAGGGATTGTTATGTAGTATAAGCTAATCTATATTTAGTGAGAGTGTCTCCAGTCGTTTTTCTGTGAATTACTTTCCCACCTTTTTTTTGGACCGCTTCCCGGAAAGCGGTCCGGTCCGCGAACTAGGAGCGTAACGGGAGTCCACCATTTTGTGTTTCGGTCGAATTAAGATATAAAATGGAGGGTAAATAATGTTCTGAATGGGTAGAA
Source organism: Lissotriton vulgaris (assembly GCF_964263255.1). Lineage (NCBI taxonomy): Eukaryota > Metazoa > Chordata > Amphibia > Caudata > Salamandridae > Lissotriton > Lissotriton vulgaris. Next base: position 1,592,403,282 of record NC_141687.1, read on the forward strand.
GGGGGCACGGTACAAGTATTTTGACCCCCTAGGTTTTCTGAGGGTGGCTGAGGAGGACCATATGTACGAAGAAAAAACTTTTTTTTTGAAATTTTGCGCGGTTAGCTTCCAGTTCGCGTACCGGGTAGCGCTCTTTAAGCGTAGTTTGTTGAAAATTACAGAAAAAAGTTAGAAAAAAATAATAATTGTGAGTGATCAGATGAAGGGTAGCTCTGAGAAGAGCTTTTGGGTTTATGGTACATTTAGGTACTTATAAGTAGGTACCAATGCACAGTCTTAAATTCAGAATAAAAATTCTGTTGCCCTCATCTGAGAAGTGAACTCCATCTCCTCTGTAGATATCTTGCATGTAGTAACGCAAGTTATTGTTGTACAAGGAGCCCATTCCATGGTCTCTCATGTAAGCTGAAACAGATTTCTTTACATGCTTCCTCGCTTTCTCAATTTGTGGACAAAATTGGTTGGACCACCTCCATTTCTGTCTTTGGCATATATTGGAATATACCAAGGCAGTTTGAGGGAAAAGTGCCATTAATTGCTCAAAGGTGTCCTTTAAAAGCATTTCCAGACCTACCCCAGTCAAAGTGCCCAAATCATTACCTCCACAGTGCACAATTAACAGGTCAGGTTTTGGCAAATGCATAAAGGTTTTCACCAATGGTATCAATTGGTGACATTTTAATCCTCTTTGGCCCAACCACTTAATTTCCACATCTTGTAAATTGAGGTTAGGTAAATTTCTGTTCTCAGCATACCTTTGAGCCCAGTGGATGTAACTATGTCCAACAATCCAGACCTTAAACATGGTGGGAGAAGGTTGTGCTGCAGTCAGATGAAGTGTGGTAATGAAAGGGCAGTTGAAACAGTAGGAGTTTGTAAAGAAAAAAAACTGTGGATTTCCAATGCTAATGATTCATTAGCAGTGATTGGTGCATTTCCATTTCTGAAAACAGAAAGTTAGGGTGCATGGATGTGTTCTTTGAAAGATGTAATTTGAATGGTCAACAAAGAAACATTTAATGAAAGATTGCACTGGATACGCAGGTGCACTGAGAGTTCAGAGTTCAATTGAAACATTGTTGTGTGAATTTGCAAACATGAGAGGTCTTCCAGAAGGTGGTTGCTATGGAAAAAAGGCAGAGAGGGCAGAGGGGGGAAGGGTTTTGATTTGAAAAAAGCGAGGGAAGAGTTATGATTGGCTAATATGAGAGATATGTGAAATGAATATCTGTATTTCTGTGCTTTCAATAGCTGCAGCCTCTGGAGTGCATCCTTTTTCTTCTGCTGAAGACAATTTGGTGTATTTCTGAGACTGTTTTCAAAACTCAAAAAGTATTTGCTAAGGTGAGAAAAGATTTATTTAATTTAGATAGAGAATAGTATGATTTAAGGAGAAAATGATGAAGAAAGCTGTGTTTTTAAAATGTGGCTTTGTCTCTAGTGATATACATATAGATTTTGTTTCTTTGAGAAATTGTAATTGCATATTCGGTGTAGCATTCTGGCATGCAGTAACACAAGTTATTGTTGTACATGGAGCCCATTCCATGGTCTCTTATGTAAGCTGAAACAGATATGTTGTTTTTAAAAACGATTTTTGAAATCAATTACATTTCTGGATATGTACTGCTAGAGCTTTATAGGTTGTTTTGGGTCATATTTATAAGGCATTTGAGTGTCTTTGATGTTATTTTTTCCTTTTTAAATGGAAAGCATTTTCATGCTAGGGCATTCCAGAAAACGCTTTCATGTGTCTCAAGGACATTTTCAGTCATGTCCTCTTGAATGCAGGTATACAATTGATTTATATGCTGTGTTTAAAAACGATTTTTTGAAATCAATTACATTTCTGGATATCTACTGCTAGAGCTTCATAGGTTGTTTTGGGTCATATTTATAAGGCATTTGAGTGTCTATTATGTTATTTTACCCTTTTTAAATGGAAAGTGTACCTCATGGGGCAAGTTTCTTGTAAATACGCTCCCACTTGCGGTTGGCAATTTTAGATTTTGATTATGGGAGTTACACAAACAGCACAGGCAGACCTGGAACAAACAGCACAGGCAGACCGGGAACGTATTTACAATACGCTCCCACTTGCGGTTGGCAAATTTAGATTTTGATTATGGGAGTTACACAAACAGCACAGGCAGACCGGGAACAAACAGCACAGGCAGACCGGGAACGTATTTACAAGACACTTGCCCCATGAGGAATGCTCGGGATTTCCTGTGAGGAATTGCAAAAGGTTCATCAAGTAGAGGGAATGTAAGTCTGCAATGCTGTCTAGATTATTGGTCCAAAACTTTTAATTATAATGTCAATTTAAAAATCCAACTATATAAACCTGATGCAAGTAAGTCTGCTTCATAGTAAGCAGTATCAGTGTCATAGGAAAAGGAAAACATGAGTGACAAAGAAGGGTAAGATATTAGTAGTCCAGGATTGTGAAAATAATCTCAAATGTTTTCTTTTTGAAAGTTGCAAAAATAGAAAATGACGGGATTTGATTGGAAGAATTACAAGACTTGTGAATCGCTGCAACATGATTTGGCCAAGTGGAAACATGTGGTAGAATGTGAGAAGTCTTTTCTTGTATGTAACATATTTTTCAAAACGATGGAGGTTTTCTTTCAGAAAGTGGCGGGCTGAAAATATTTATAGCACAACAGAGTGGACGCTGTTCATAGGACATCCTTCGACGTCATTGAAAGTAAGTTAATTTTAAGGAGTTTTGAATTCAGATTTCTTAGGTTGTATGGGTTTTTTAAACACAATCATTTTGATTGTATTTTTTTTCCCCGCTGTTACATGATGAATATCTTCAAGTCACTGATTTAAGTGAAATTTGCTACATTCTGAGAACAGCAAAAATAAACAATTTAACATGTATAATTAATGTTCTGCTTTTTGTACTTATGATATACATTTAGAAATGTGAGGTAGATATGGAGAAACTGAGTCTTCTGTAAGTGTCAATTTTAGCGCTTACAGTGCAGTACTTCTGGGTACTGTTTTTGTTTTGAAAACTGAATAGACCTCACATTAAAGAAACCTCTTAAAAGGACACATCTTATTTGCATCCTGAAACAATCATTTACAATGTTAGACACAATTTTATGATGGCTTTACATCTCTTTTGCGCTGCTATTGCATTACTATTGTGAGACATCAGCAATGCAAAAGAAGCACCATGTTCCAAAATAGGCCTCACTTCATCAGCATGAAGATACTGTGGTTTAAAATAAATATCTTTAGGATTGTGTAGGGGATGTAGAGAAGCAGAGGCTTCTGTAAGTGTCAAAGTTGTTGAAAAACTGTTTCTTCTTGAACCTTTTCCCTTCTTTTTTCTAATTTTTAAATACATGTTTTAATATTTTTGGAAATGTTTGTTCTCTCTTTTACAGATTGAAAGTATGAAATTTTTTTTTTTAAAGTTAACAAGAATTATAAGGTAAATGTTTTCTACTCTTTTAACCCGCAATCCACTGCTGATGATGTCACTGACTATGTCATGAATGATGTAATAAGTGGACATGTTTTACTTCAATGGTAGGCCTTCACATGTATTATCTCCTCTGTATTCTTCAACAAGCATAAATTTATATGCAACCCTGAGTACGCCTCACCTTAAACAAACTTTTGGAGAGGACACACCTTATCGTCACCCTGAATCAATCATTTAATCTATCACATTTAACATCTATTAGTTCTATTGCTTCATTTCTCTAATCCTTACTTTCCTGCGTTTGCTACTTCTCTCATTCCTTTCTCTATTACTTAATTATTCTACTCCTTCCAGTATTTTTCTCAGTCCCTCTCTTCTCATACTTCTTCATTATTATTCACTCATTCTGTCTCTATTAATGTTACTGTTTCTGAATGATCTAAAAAAAAATGTAAAACAAGAACAGTAAGTATAAGGATAGGAAACAGACATTTATGTTACAAGAAAGACAGCTATAGGAAGTAAACAAAAGATACTGTTACTCGCAATCCACTGCTGATGATGTCACTGACCATGTCAAAAATGATGTAATATGTGACATGATCAGAAGTGAATTGCGGGTAACAGTATCTTTTCTTTACTCCCTATAGCTGTCTTTCTTGTAACATAACTGTCTGTTTCCTTTCCTTATACTTACTGTTCTTTTTTTAAAAAATTATTTTTTGGTTCGCTCCTGGTTCGCGTACCGGAGTGTGAACTGGGAGCGAACTAAAAGACAGAGTTCCAAAAATTCTACCAATTTTTTTTTATAATGGGGAGGTAGTTCTGAAAAGAACTTTTTTTTTGGTTTTTGTTGTTTTAATTTTTTTTTATTATTTTTCTGAACATTTTTTATATTTTTTTGTTTTTTTCTGAACATTTTGTAATTTTTTTTGTTTTTTGGGGGGGAGGGGGGAAACAAAAATGATTCATTGAAGAGGGCTCAACAGGAGCAACGAAAAAAAGAAGAATTTATTTTTTGGGGCGTTTCGGGCAAACATGATTTTTGATAGCTTTTATTATAAGAGTAATGCTACTTTCTCGGTAGCATAATAATTGGTTGCACCACACGCACACTTGTTTTACTTCCCCCATGTCCATTTGAATGTTCGGGATCAACTCCCTCGCCTCTGGTCCCGATACTTCTGGGACGACAGATCTTCTCGCCATTGCCGGGGGATTTTGCTGTTCGTCGCGAAGCTGGGCAGCACTATAATTATTTGGGTGCCACCTACTCATGTGCCTGTGCATTGTATAATTTCCAAAACTATATTTTTTGTCCGTCCCCCTTGAAAGGCGATCATCGCAAATACGGCAAAAGACATATCTTGCATTGACTTTCTTTTGCCCTGCTGGAAATTAAAAAAATTGCCAGATGAAGTTTTCCTTTCTGTTGTACCTCCTGGTCTCCTCTGGCAAAAACTCAGGCTCTTCCTCCTCTTCTTGATCTTCCTCTTCTTCAAAGATTGGTTGAGCAGGTGGTCCTTTCTTTCCATGAGGAGGTGGAGGTGGTGGTGGGGGAACACTAGCAGAAGCAACAATTGAAGCCATTTCTCTAGAATGTAAAAGGGCCTTTCTCTCACCAAGATGAAAGTCAGAGTGAGGAAAGAAGGAGGGGTTTTTATCATTTGGGAAAAGCAAAAGTTCTAAACCAATGAAAAGTGTTAATTTTAGATCACATGACCTAGTATTACATCATTAGGAAACCAAAAGTGAAATGAACCAATAAAAAGTGTTATTACCAGGTGATGTCAGTGATGTCATTTGAGATGTCATCAGTGATGTCATCAGTGATGTCACTGACCATGTCATGAATGATGTAATATGTGACATCATCAGCAGTGGATTGCGGGTGCGCGATATATAGTTAGTGCAACTAACTATATATGGAATTTCAATGGTTTTATGCGAGTAAAATAAGGTTTTGTAAATGCTAATCCCTAACTATATATGGTCTATAACCTATGGTTTTTTCATTGAATTTATATATATATATATATATATTACCTACTGGCGATAGCCAGTAGGTATATATAGTTAGGATTTTTTCCCTATGGGATTTTTGAAAATTCTATGTCTAATAACTTTGGCGTTTGTGGACGGAATCGGCTGAAATTTTCAGGAAAATGGCACATTTCGTTTCTGAGCAGCCCCTGAAAATTTGGGGGGGTTTCCTCAAGGGGGGGGCGAGAAAAAAGGGGGGTCCCAAAACGCGTTTTCCCCATTTTAATTTCCATAGGGCGGTTGGCCTCACTTTTAGCTCGAACGGCTGAATGGATTTGCACGAAACTTGGCAAAATTGTAGGGACTGTTAGCCCGATGTGCCTTTGCTAGGTCTCAATATATGTGCTCCAGTGGATTTTGAGAAATTAACGTTCAAAACAAGATATATATCTGTAACAGTGCTCCGGGCTGCGCTCCGGTCCGCTTACTTTTCGCGAAACGGAACTTTGCGATGCGAAGCTGATTGGCTCCCCGGTGTCTGTCAACATTCTAAACAGTCCGGAGCGGCCGCCATCTTATCTCTCGGTAGGATCGAGAGAGAAGAAGATATGAAAAACGAAGGGGGAATTTAATGAAAGGGGGCAAGGTATACCCCTCTTGACCCCCTAGGAATGTTGTTGGGGTTATTAAAGGGTCCAGTGGGAAAAATAAAAAAATATATATTTTTCACGGTAGAAGCGCTTCCCGGGCCGCGAACTGGGCCGCAAGCTGGTAGCGAAACGGGAATTCGCCATTTTGTGCTTCGTTTTAATTAAATTACTAGGTATAAGGGGGTGCGGGAGACGTATCCTAATCCCTTATGTTTTCTGAGGGTGGCTGAGGAGGCTCATATATGTTGATATATGTCTTCCAGCGGCTGTGCGTGCGCCATCTTGTCTCTCGGTAGGATCGAGAGAGAAGAAGAGGTGAAAAACGAAGGGGGAATTTAATGAAAGGGGGCAAGGTATTCCCCTCTTGACCACCTAGGAATGATGTTGGGGTTATTAAAGGGTCCCGTGGGGGAAAAAAAAATGATTTTTCACGGTAGAAGCGCTTCCCGGGCCGCAAACTGGTAGCGAAACGGGAATTCGCCATTTTGTGTTTTGTTTTATTTAAATTACTAGGTATAAGGGGGTGCGGGAGACATATCCTGATCCCTTTTGTTTTCTGAGGGTGGCTGAGGAGGCTCATACATGTTGATACATGTCTTCCAGCGGCTGTGCGTGAGCTTTTTTTTTTTTTTTCCTGCGTGACGTCTGTTAACGTTCGATTCGATGGAAATCAGGAAGTGTTGACCGCCAATTTGTCAGTGCGATAAAATATTTTGTTATAAATGAATCCTTATTGATAAACATTGTCTGCGCCATCTTGCCTTTTTTCCAATGCCACAATTTTGTCGTGCACGGCAGCCATTTTAGATGCCAGGCCGGTCCCAGGCTATCACCTAACCCTGCGGATGTAGTTTATGGCCCCAGCTGTAGAGAATCCAGACATGCCAACCCTCCCGATTCATGCGTGAGACTACTGATTTCAGTGCTAGTCTCCCGCCTCCCGATTTTTGCAAGCAAAAACCCGGGGGCATATTACCAACAACTAGCGATAATTTTTGTCTCTAACTTGTTTAGAGACAAAAATTATCGCCGCACATCGGCGATTTTTATCGCAGATAAACCTTGCTATTAGCAAGGTTTATCGCAAATGCGATAAAAAACGGCCGCAATGCATGAATATCGCTGAAAAGTCAGCGATATTCATGCATTATCGAGCAAATGCTCTTAGCCAAGTTATCCACCTCCCATTGGATAACATGGCTAAGAACTGCTCAGGGCAGGTGTTAGCTTTTGGAGATATTCGCGCTTAGCGCGAATATCTCCAAAAGTTGGTAATAGGAGATAGCGATGTTAGGGACTGTTTCCAGTCGCTAACATCTTGGCACGCCCACTTTGCATGTCATTAGTGATAAATATCACTGACATGCAAAGCGGGGCCCAAGATGGTCGCTATCTCCTTTTAGCTGTCACTAACTGGTGTTAGCGACAGCTTGGTAATAGGGAGATAATTTTATCTCCGCTTTCTTGGCTTTTAAAGCCAAAAAAGCGGAGATGAACCCCCTTGATAATATGCCCCACGATTCCTCGGGGGTTTCAGGTGACAGGGCTTGGTATTGTGTTACGTGGTAATTCTTCCGGGAAACGTCAGAGGGTCGATGCAGGGGTTCTAGAAGGGGTGATAAACCATTTAAGCCTCATGAACAAGCGCATGGTCTTTTAAAGATCTGTGAAGTACTCGGGGCGGCGGTGTGTTTGTGTCCTCTTTCAGGAGCGGGCGGGGGGGGGGCACTGCCAGCAACTTGCCAGGCCAGGCAGTGTTCAACACTTGCATCACCCTTTCTCTGCCTGCTATTGCGCTCCATGCTTCGGAAAGGTAAGAAAAAGAACGTGCATTTGAGTTTGAAATGTCCGATCCTGTAGCAGTACACTTGCAAAGCCCACACATGACAATAACCCGATTCAAGGCCCCATTCACCCAATTTTTAAAAAATATATAGCACTCCAACAAAGTAGGATTATAAAACTTTATTAACTTTTAAATATAACGAACGCAACAAAAACTGTAAATACATTTAAACATTTTTTGACAAAAAAAAGCAACAATGGTCAGAAGCTGTCTTTTGTGCGAATAGTCCCAAGGCAGCACAACGTGCTGAGTTCTGGACGGCACCCAGGTGATGTCACCTGGGTGCCGCACTGGTTTTTGGTTTCCTACAATGCAGCTCAGAAAAACAGCGTGGGGCGTCCCGGGTGGTGCGGGGGGAGGCCTCGTCAGTAGCGGTCTGTTGTGCGAATAGTCCCAAGGCAGCAGAACGCGCTGAGATGTGGATGGCACCCAGGTGATGTCCAGTAAACTGTCGCACTGGTTTTGGTATCCTACAATGCTGCTCCGAAAATTGGCGTGGGGCGGCCCGGGGGGGGGCGTGGGGGAGGCGGCGTGAACGGGCCTCCTTAGGTGGCGGCCATCCAGCTGAGTTGCGCCCGCTCTTGCGGCTACAGCGTCTCGCTCACCATGTAGTTGAGTTGCGCCCACTCTTGCGGTGCAGCGATAGGCGGCCGCCACAGGACTCCTAAAATGGCGGACGGCTCTTCGGTTTTGGGCCTGGTCCACTAAAATGGCCCTGGGACACCTTGGAACTCGGACGCTTGCCTGCTAGGGCTTTGGCTCCATTCTCGAAAGCGTCCCCTCAGCCGTGAAGATTCTACAAAAGTCTTGGGGGCCCTCGACTCCTGCAGGCTTCCGGTGGGGACCGGCTGCCATGATTGCTCGCGGAATGACCACGACGGAGCCACGAGATGGTGGTTCTCTCATGCTGATGCCAGCTTCAGTCTGAAACATCCAGAAACAAGGTGGGGCTTTCATCGTTTGGGAAAAAAAAATGTTCTAAACCAATGAAAAGTGTTATTTTTAGGTCATATGACCAAGCCTTCCATCTTTAGGAAACCAAAAGTAAAATGAACCAATGAAAAGTTTTATAAACAAGTCACATGACCTGTTATGCGGCATAGGGCTACAAAAAGCGTAGAAAATCCGTTGGCATGTGAGGCGGCGTCAGTAGCGGACCGATGTGCGAATAGGCCGAAGGCAGCACAACGCGCCGAGATCCGGATGGCACCGAGTTAGTGTCCAGCAAGTTGCTGCACTGGTGTGGCTATCCTACAATGCTGCGCCGAAAGTCGGCGTGGGGTGCCCCGTTGGCCTGTGAGGTCGCGTCAGTCAGTGGGGGCTGTGCGTCTCCCCCAAGATGGAGGCTCCTCGGCTGCAGTGGAGCGCCCCTTAGCGTTTCACTCGCCGTCCAACTGAGTTGCGTCCACACTTGCGGCTACAGTAGGCCGAAGGCAGCACAACGCGCCGAGATCCGGATGGCACCGAGGTGGTGTCCAGCAAGTTGCCGCACTGGTGTGGTCATCCTACAATGCTGCGCCGAAAGACGGCGTGTCCAGCTGAGTTGCGGTCACTCTTGCGGTACAGTGACTCGAACGCGCAGAGATCCGGATGGCACCGAGGTGGTGTCCAGCAAATTGCCGCACTGGTGTGGCCATCCTACAATGCTGCGCCGAAAGACGGCGTGTCCAGCTGAGTTTCTCCCGCTCTTGCGGTACAGTGACTCGAACGCGCCGAGATCCGGATGGCAAGTCCTGGATGTTGAGTGCCATAGTTGAGAGTTCTGAGCAGTGCTTGTAAGACTGTCTGAAGCTTATTTGCACCTGCTGCAGCTTCACTATTGCCCTGGTGTGGCCAAAGATCGCACATGACATAGGCGGCCGGCTCCCGAGGTCTGGCGGAACTTTTTTCCTTTTCCTTTTTGCTTCTTGTCCCACAATCCGTTTCAACTGAAGACACGACCAGGTCCCTGAATGTGTGCAGGGAGACGTTATTGATTGAATCAAAACGGCGGCTTCACACAAAGCTGACTCAAGCGTTGCTGTTGATGCTATACAGACAAAAATTGGTTTTCAGTTTGTACATTCTTCAGGATTTTTTTTTCCATCCAAGGCTGATTGAGAGTTTGTAGAAAAATGGCTTCAGATTTTCCACATACTACTCTTCAACATTTTTCCTAAATGTAACAATGTGAGACTCACTAGGAGAACGGCTGTTTATCTTTCCTTTCAAAATGCTGCCAACAATATTTTCTGAATGGAAGACACCATCTTGTAGCATAAAGGGCCGAAATGGGTTCTGGTCTGGCCGATGGTTGGTGGAGACATTTTGACTATATCTTGGACCTGCCCGGCCTCGCCCAAAATGGCGCCGGTATAAATGGGACTCGTAACTCCTTGTTGTGTACTGGTTGAACAACTTTGATATCACGAGATATGAATGCAGTTTTGATGCTCATGGCGGGCGGGGACGAGAATTGATTGAATATTTTGACATCCCTATTGATATTAAGTTCTGATGTGTTATTGATTACTGTAGTATTGAAAGTTCGAATTAACGTCACCCATGGTACTTGCCCGCAAATGTATATCTAGATGATTTTTTTGTAAGTGGCCCTGTCGTAATTTAATTACAAAATGTACGTCCACCGATTCCGCAACTGTTAGACACCTTAGTTCTTGCAACCTAATGGCCCACTCGTTACGTTCCTCTATAATGTAAATGTCTCCTCATCATATACGATTTCAGGTTGCTCCGTGGCCGGCCCATGTGGTTATAGGCCCGTATTTGTATATTGACATTTTCACAATAAAGGTTTTTAAAACAAAACATGGTAGTAGAATTTACATTGGTAAAGTTTTTACTTTTAGTCACTGTTTTCGAATCAGTAAAAGGCAAGTGAAATAAAGCAGTCCAATTACATGACGGATAAAAGGTATAATACGTAGGAACGCAGTAAAGATAAATGGTCAAGGGCAGTTGTGTTTTCCACTCCTGCAACATAAAGTGATCGATAAGAATCTGATAATCAGGCGTATCGGTGATTAAGACAGCAGGCCGAGTCTCTTTTACTCAACGGCTCCGTCATGGAACGAAGAAACGCCCTTTTTCTCGAAAAAGGAATATATTTTACTTGCAGGACAGTTGTAAATTTTCCGGGAAAGTACATTAGCCTGGAATATTATAATATATATGTTTAAAAAAAAAGTTCGAAATCAATAAAAAGCGTATTTTTTAGGTCATATGACCAAGCTTTTCATTATTAAAATAACAAAAGTAAAATGAACCAATAAAAAGTTTTATTAACAAGTCACATGACCTGTTATGCTTACGTTACGCGCTGCGCGCCGCGCCCCGGATCACTTCCGGGTGCGCTAACGCGGCGTGTCATATAACGCATTACGCGACAACGTAGGTCAAGAATATAGTCAAAATGTCTCCACCAACCAGCGTTCGGAACACAACCCCTTTCAGCAGTCCAAAAAGTTCTGTTAAATGACAACAGAGGGGACAGGCAACAAGAACCATCAGTCAAAGAGGGAAGGGCAAGTTCTTCTCTACCGGGTCATGTTGGGGCTATACCGGAACTGATCGAATTGGTAGTCTACAGTGTTTCTGGATGTTTCAGACTAAAGCTGGTGTCAGCATGAGAGCACTACCATCTCGTAGGTTCGTCGTGGCCATTCCACGAGCAAACATGGCAGCCGCTCCCCACCAGAAGCCTGCGGGAGTCGGGGGCCCCCAAGACTTTTGTAGAATCTTCACGGCTGAGGGGACGCTTTCGAGAATGGGACCCAAGCCCTATCAGGGAAGCGTCTGAGTTCCAAGGTGTCCCAGGGCCATTTTAGTGGACCACGCCCAAATCTGAAGAGCCGGCCGCCATTTTGAGAGTCCTGTGGCAGTCGCTTATCGTTGCATCGCAAGAGCGGGAGCAACTCAACTACATGGTGAGCGAGACGCTGTAGTCGCAAGAGCGGGCGGTAAACAGCTGAATGGCGGAAGAGTCACAGTGTAGCAAAAGCGGGCGGAATGGCAACTAAAACGGTAAAGGGGCGCCCCACTACAGCGTGTCTTCAGGTCAAACGGATTGTGGGACAAGGTCCAGAATAGAAGAGTCATCAAAAGGCAAAAAGTTCCGCCGGACCCCGGGAGCCGGCCGCCTATGTCGGGGGCGATCTCAGGCTAAACCGGTGCTATAAGACTTGGGGAGGGGGTCGGAGCCAAGCGTCTTCTCCGAGTCCGTGCCATCACACCGCCCCTCGGGGGCCTCCGTCAAGCGGTTTAGGGAGGTACCATATCACATTGTTTTCAAATGCAGTCAGGTCCACAAACGACCCTCACTTACTTTGAGAATAGTGAAGCTGCAGTAGGTGGAAATAAGCTTCAGACAGTGTTACAAGCGCTGCTCAGAACTCTGAACTATGGCACCCAACATCCAGAACTTATGCCATTTGAGAATGGCAGTGACATCGAAGCAACTCAGGGACCAAAACCATTAACGTACTTTCACGTATGAAAATCTTACTTGGGGAGGGGGCAGGAGCAAACCGCCCCCTCCCAGTCCGCGCCACCACACCGTATGTTGAAAATCTGAAGCCATCGTTCTACAAACTCAACCAACCTTGGATGGAAAAATCTAGAAAAATGTACAAACTGAAAACCAGTTTTGGTCTGCATAGCATCAGTAGCAACGCTTGCTATCAGAGTGCATGAGTTTCATGCTCGATCGATTGAGCTAGCCGGATCGGGCAATAAAAAGTATAAAATAGTTATGTAAATAGTTATTTAATAAAATGTTTTACCCTGTTTCTTTGCTGGTGTGTTGTATATATTTTTAATATTTGCATAGGGTTTGTCGTTATTTTGGGCGGGGTGGGTGACGGAGCCGAGCTGTCTTGCAGCCCTCATGGTGTGGAGCTCAGTTCATCTCACTATTTTCGTACTTCTCATGAAGGGTTGTTCCTAATATTTCTATTTTAGCGAGGTCAAAAAGAGATCCAATTAGTGGCCTACTGATTTTGCTCGATTAATTTAATTTTTTTACACGATTTTTCACGATTTTTCACTATCTGCAAAGACTAAACAGAGTATTGTGACTTTGTGCTTGTTTGTAAATAGAGAATGAACCAAAGAGAATCAATTGTAAAACAGTAAATGCTTGGATAACAATCAATCAAATGGAGAGACAAGCAGGCACGACGGATTACAACGGGGGTAAAGGCCTGCGTTAACTACTCTTCACTATCTGCAAAGAGAGAGTACTACTAAGAGAAAAGAGGGGGGGGGCAGCGTTCAAAGCACATCAGAGTGCATAAACACGAAAAAGTTTTTACCTATCACGTACTTGACATTTGACAGCTTTTGATATTTGCTATTAAAAAACCATTGAAATTCACAGAAAAAACCATAGGTTTTAGGCCATATATAGTTAGGAATTTGCATTTACAAAACCTTGAAAATTCACTGAAAAAACCATTGGTTATAGACCATATATAGTTAGGGATTAGCCTTTTCAAAACCTTATTTTACTCACACAAAACCATTGAAATTTCATATATAGTTAGTTGCACTAACTATATATCGCGCACCCGCAATCCACTGCTGATGATGTCACATATTACATCATTCATGACATGGTTAGTGACATCACTGATGACATCACTGATGACATCTCAAATGACATCACTGATGACATCTCAAATGACATCACTGATGACATCTCAAATGACATCACTGATAAAATCACTGATAACATCTCATTTGACATGACTGATCACATCACTGATGATATCATTCATGTGATAATACCATGAACCTCTTCAGACTCTAATATAACCTTAGATACAATCAGTGTAAACAGACAGTCACAGACTGTCACTCATCCATGGAGTTACTCACACACCTAGTCAGTTATGCAAAAAATCAATCACACCTCAATTTTCTCAATTATACAGTTATACACACCTTACTTATTCAAACATATACTAACACATATTTACTCTCTTATACAATCCCTGATACATGTTCACAATGATCCATACAGCCACTCACACATTCACTGGCTCTTATGCACAGTTATTTATATATGTCAACTCTCACATGTACTGTGTTTTACATATGTACTTACTTTGACATGTAGCACTGAGATATCCATTCACTCACTAATACACTCATGCACAGTCAACCGCACATACAGCTGTTTCCACATGCACTTTTGAACCCATACATATAGTGAATCAACTACTCACACATCTATGTACAGAGTCACACACCTCCCAGCCACCCATACACACACACTCAGATTCCCATACAAATACTTGGACAACCAATGAATAACCCATACAGTTACTCATATAGCTACTGATCAACATATGCAGCAGTTTGTAGAACAACAGATATAATGATGCACAAATTAAAACAGTTTAGTCACTAACCCATGCACTCAGTGAGACACATTTAATCACTCACTCATACAGTCAGTCATGCACCTACTAAATCCTTCATCCAGACACCTATACATCCACTCATTCTTCAATATGTAAGACATATTTTAACTTTACAGAAACATACAGTCACTGGATGTTGTCATCAGTGATGTCATCAGTGATGTCATTTGAGATGTCATCAGTGATGTCACTAACCATGTCATGAATGATGTAATATGTGACATCATCAGCAGTGGATTGCGGGTGCGCGATATATAGTTAGTGCAACTAACTATATATGAAATTTCAATGGTTTTGTGTGAGTAAAATAAGGTTTTGAAAAGGCTAATCCCTAACTATATATGGTCTATAACCAATGGTTTTTTCAGTGAATATATATATATATATATATATATATATATATATATATATATATATATATATATATATATATATATATATATATATATATATATATATATATATGTATCCAAAACTACTCCTCCTAGCTGAAGAAGCAGAAGCCACACAGGGGAAATTCAGGTGGAAGCGTTTACTGAAATAGCAGGGCATAATGCATTTCGGCCTTCTCGGCCTTCATCCGATGTCAAACAATCAAGATACTGGCCCACCCCCATTTTAAAATGTCCTGCAACATTCCCATAGGTGAGAGCTCGCTCCTCCCCCGGTCATGTGCTCTTGCACTCCGTCGCTGCTCCTCAGAACTGCAAGTCCCAGAGTTCTTTGTACCTGGTAAGTACTCCGTGGGGATTTGGTAATTGTTGTGTGTTGTTAGGTATTGTGCAGGACAATACGGGATGATGTCAATTTTAAAATCTTGATGAGCTATTCATTCTCCTACATTGAACAGGGAGCAAAGCAGGGCAAAAACAAGACACAAACACAGATTCGGATGGAAAACAAAATACAGTTAGAAGAAAAAAGTGAACTTCTAAGAGTCATCACAATATACAGTTAGGAGAGCGATGAGATCAGGAGAATATTTCAGAGACATTAAAACACTTTATTGAGTGACACTGACATTGCAAAGGCGGTCGGCCCAAAAACCTCAATTCACCTACAAGAATGTCTGTGCCTTGAAAAAAAGGAACAAAATAAAGGGTTTGCAAATGCAACAGCAGCAAGGCCTTTAGGATTTGGTAAAAATGCCAAGATCATTACTGATTTCTAGGAGAGACAAATACCCATTGATAAAAAAATCACATGTAACACCCAGTTTGTAGTATACATCATTGAGTGAATATGTGGGCTCAAATACATCGGGAGCACAATTGTTCCCATCAAGAAGAGAATACCAGAACATATCCAGGATATACAACATTGAGACATGAGTTATGCAGTTGCAAAACACTATCCGTATTACATGACAATGACTGAAAAACCATGATGTATCATGGTGTGGCACATGTGCCAAGGGATGACAGGGGAGGAGAGAGGACCCTGCTACTAGGCAGACTGAAGAGATACTACATCATCAGCCAATCAGCCAATGAGCTAAAAAACCATTTGGTCTAAATGAGGACTAGGAACTGCATGTACACTGAACCTATGGTGTATAGAGGCTCTCTCTTTTCTTTCTGTCTCCTTTATTCTTTTGTTTTCTTTTTACCCTTGTCTAATTCTATATTCCCCATCCCGGTCCCCAGCTGGTGAGGTTTAACATTGTGAATGTGGACACAGCAGTGTATTTGGGCAAATTTGAAAGTGATCCAGATATATGTTTGCCAGTTGTATTAGTAATTATCAGTGTTCTAATCAGATGCTCTCCTTAGGATCTGGCCCATTTTACTTGGTAGTTACAATTAGCGTATTAGACATTAAGGTAACACAAAACAGTTAGGTGAGACCACAACACACATAATAGAGATGAGAGGAGAGGAATAAGACTCTATATTACATGTTGCAGGGGTCTCTAAATTCCCCACAGACCTGGGGACCGCCACTTTCCCTGGCCAAATGCTAAAAATTCAAAGTGGGAGGCTGGGATGGCCCACATGGCACCCACAGCCCTGGGAACCACCACCTCCCCTGGGCTAAAACAGAGAAAGGAGGGGCACCTTTAGCCCACCTCCTGGAGCCCTAGATGGCCCTGGAGACCACTACCCCCCAAGGCCGTCTACAGCAATGTCCCAGGGTTCCCATCCCTGGGACATTGTAATTTGCTATGGCTTGGTGAGAGCACCACTCTCACCAAGCCATAGCAAACAGTGCTCCACTTTCAGCAAGCAAGACCAGGAATTGCCCTCATCTGCTGAAAGCAGAGCCTGTCTGTTTCCTAGCCCACTGACAAGCAAGCAAAGGAAGAGACAAATTGCTTTGAGATTCAGGGAGCTGAATGCTAGAAGCTCCCTGGGCCCCAAAGCAATGCCGGCTTCTGCAGGAGGCAGGAAGCTGGCAGGGACCTTGGGGGCCTTCAGGCTGTTCCGTGTTCCTCAACGTTTAGAAAGTGGGTGCCCTGCTCCCTCCAGCAAACCCCACACAGTGGGATTGCTGAGAGGTGGTCAGAGGCCAAGCCCCCTTTCTCTACTACTCTGCAAATGCACCTCTCAGCACACTGCTGGTGGGAGGATTGGAGGTTTATAAATATAGGGCCCATTTAGCATCTCTTAATGGGGGTGAAATATGGTAAGGGGATAATCTGGGCTTTCTTACTGTAGGAAAAAATTTAATTGTACAGATGTTATTATGCCTTCCCAAATGCACACCCCTCATTCCATTATATTAAGACACCTGCATCAGAAGATTAGAACACTTAGCTACCCTGAGACCGTTAGTACTCTGGTCGAGAATATTGGTTACACAAGAACTTAGCCCTTACAAGGAAGGACTGAAGGAACATTGGATCTTGATGGACAGTTTACTTTTCCATGGTGTCACCATGTGTATACCTGGTTCAGTAAACCGGGCCTGAGTAGTATATGCAATGACCCCAGCGCATTGACAGCACATTCTAACAATGTTCTGAAATGTACTTCCTGTGAATACCTACTAAATAATGTGTATCAGAATCCTAGATTGTGAAGACTCTCACCACAATTTTAAAGTTGTAAACCATTGTTTCGAGCTCTACTTGGATACTATACAACTTCATTTAGCAGACACTTTTTATGAAGATTTGTTTCGACACTCTTCATATTAATTTGAATACGGTTAAGTGGTCACTCATTCACACAGTCGAGGGGGAAATTAATTGCACAATATGCACTTGAACTTTGAGGAAAATATTGCACATTTTTTATTCTTTTTTCTGCAATGGTTATATTTTTAACAATTTTATATGATTTAATTTAATTTAACATTATTTTTTGGTAGGTTTTATTTTAGGTCCCTGCCTTTATTAATTTCTCCAGCTCTGATCTAGCGTACATTTGCTACTGTCCTTGGGTCCTTTTTGGCTGTATTAACTTCAAAAGTGCAGTTTGTGACTAGGAATGAGCTTACCCTTTTGTGGGTACATGCACGTCTCTGCCTAAATCCCTTCCAAACCATCCCATAACTCCTGCTTGCTCCACCAAAAACCCTATCTGTTTTGGATTATGTATGTCCTATTTTCCATCTACTCTGCCTATTTCCTCAATCATTTACTTCTAAGTAAAACCTTTCGTATGTGAGGATCTTCCCATAGAATTGATAGAAGCTGTGGATATGGGGATTTACACTAGTAGGGTTGGGAATAGAGTTTTGTAATACTTTAGTTGTACTTGTGTAGTACAAACAAATGTACCAAAATGCAGTTTGTGAATAGGCTCCTTAGCTTGTCCTGTAAAGATTCCTGAAACCAAAGTTTTGGATCATATTTAAATTGTACTTCAATTGCTTTTACAGTTGTGGTTCACTGAACCTCATGAAGGTGCATGGAATGATTTTTTGGAAAGTTAGATGTTGCTTCTAATTCAAGTGTAGGTTTTGGGAGAACTGCTTGAGATGTCTCTCTGTACAAGAGGATGCTCCTTCGGTATTGCTGTCTATACTACAGTCAGAACTTTCTCAGTATGATTAAAACGTTCCTCTGCAAATTAATGTAAATGCAATCTACATGTGTAAGAAATCATGTTATTGGTTGAGGGGGTTGGAAGCCCTAATCAGACAACAACCACAATCCTCATCAAGGAGAACCACAAAAGTCACAAAATCAACCTTTGCTAAAACCTCTGTTGGCATTGCATAAAACAGTCAAGCTTAATTTTGAGGCAAAGTGTAAAGTATTTATGCATAATTCAAACAGAACAAATTGAAAACACAACATAAGATAAGTCCCAAATAAGACCAAAAAGCCAAAATCCAATCATTAGAAAAGGGAATATGCAATTTCAAGGTTTTAGGACGGTATGGTGCTTAAAAGCTGAAAATGCCACTCACATTCCTCTGGTGGTGCTAGAACAGGGGAAAGGCACAAGTTCAGGTTGCCTGTGTTGGAGTGCAGACCAAATACAGGGATCAGGTAAGTCACACTGAAAAAGTTACCTTCTCAAACTCCAGAGCGTAGAATCCAGAACTGCAGGATTTCTCCTTTAATTGAAGAGGAGTGCAGTCTGATGCCAGCCAAGGGTCCTGGATTGGGGATACACCTCTTGGGGATCAGAGACTCAATCTAGCAGGGCCAGCAGGGCTCAGGCAGACCCAGTTGCAGGTTGAGGTAGGTATAGTTACAGCAGGTCAGCTGGGCTGTTGCAGGGAGGCCTCTAGAACTTGTTTTGCCCCCGTAGCTCAGAACACAAGAGAAGACAACTGACCCTTGTAGTCACATGGGTAGTCAATGAATAAAGGAACAGGTCTAGTTTGCCTTTGCAGAGAGCAGTGCAGGCCTCAAGCAGCAGGGCAGTCCTTTGGTGAACAAAGCAGGCCTAAAAAATACCAGTCCTTTTAGTAGCAAGGTAAGCCTCAAGCAATTCTCTAGTAGCAGCTGGGCAGTCATCTGAGTAACAAGGCAGGGCTTAGGAAGCAGGGCAGTCCTCTGGGGTACATGGAAGGCCTCAAGCAGCAGGGTAGTCCTCTGGGGAACAATACAGTCCTTCCTCTGTAATGTTCACAGGTGCTGAAGTGTGCAGAAATGTGGATCAGGAGGTTCAATATTTATATCTGGTGCCACCTTTTGAAGAGAGGGAGTTTTTTGGGCTACCCCCACATCTGGTTCTGGAAAGCTTTGCCCTTCCATTGACAAGGCTCAAAGAAGTTGATGGTTACAAAAGACTAGCATTAGGTTTGTTTCCTTGGGATATATGACGTTACAACGCAGGCTATTACAACGCCTGCCATTACAACGCGGTTTTTACATCGCATACCTTTACAACGCATAGCGCTTAGAGGTGTTTGATAGTGAAAAGTTTAATTTTCAATTCCAACTCCAGTCCCCGTGGACACTAGGGAAGGTGTTGGATAAAAAATTAAACGTATTCCCTATCCTAGAGCGCCCCCCAGCGCAATGCGTTGTAATGGTTTACGTTGTAATGACCGCGTTGTAATGGTAGTGCGTTGTAAAAGTTTTGTTGTAAAGGCTGTTTACCTTTCCTTGTGTGTGCTGGAGGCAAGCCCTTGATAATGGAAGTGAGGCTGGGTACAGATCAGCCCCCAACTATCCTTGCAGAATGGTCAGTCCTGCCCAAACTTAGAGGGATATTTACAAAGAAAAAAACCGCAGGTATGCACCGTATTTACAAGAATATGGAGAGCCCCTGCATTTTACCTTGTGTTTGCACTAAAAAATCTGCCTAACACCATCACAGACAGCTTGTGCCATGGTGCAAGGATGCCTGCATTGTAGTTTATGTTTATGTTCAGAAAGAGGCATCTTCCTACACATAAACAATCTTTAAAGGCAATGTGTTCCGTGTATGTGTGATGTAGAATGCTGCACATATAGAAATAGCAAAAACAGGAGAAATAAACAGATTCCTCCCCATTTGGCCAATATAACACCTGCTATTCAGATTTACACATCCTTGTAATTCTGGACCAGCATCAAATAACAATCGGTGCTGTGATGGAACACCCACAGCAACACCTATTGCACGCCCCTTTCAAACAGATACCTGTGTGAAAGAGTACGATATTTACAAAGCAGTGTTAAGCCACACAAAGAGGCTTAATATCACTTTGTTAATATGTAGCAGGGAATTGTGCCATTGGTGCGCCCTAAAAAGTGACACTCTGGTTGCGCATTTTTCTTGTAAATATGTCCTCTAATACCCCATTGTTCACTATCTGGGTCCAATATGCATTCTTAAAGGGGGGGCTGTTAACAGGCCCAGTCAGCTGAAACTCATTTAAGACCCTAAATACTGCTGAGAAGGAAAATGCTGCAACGCTGCCCAAATGGATTGACCATAACATGAGAAAGAAGCTGCCAAAAATGAACGCTTTCAATGTGAAGCAAGGCTGAATAAAGTTAACATAACTGGACTTGTGCCGGAAAAGTTTTGAAGTTATTTGAACTGTCATTACAGGAAGGAAAGGAAAAGATCGAAAACAGTTGCTTTTCCAACATATGTTCGATCACTGTTGAGGAAGGGCAAAATAATTTCCAAGACCCTAGCAGGGGCCTACAAGAAAATATTGTCCCTCAGTTTGATGTCCTGAAGAGAACTCTATAATGGTTTAAGGGTTTGAAAAGCATTGATAATTTAAAAACCACTGGGGAGGTCTTTTCTCCAAAATATTGGCTGGCTTTTAGGGAACACTAAGATGGACTTTGATGAACTTTTTTGGAGGGTTCCTGTGCAACAAGCCTTAATAATAAAAAGAGTCACAGCCCTAGTGTTTTCAGAGTAGAATAGGGAGCTTTTATCAGTGGTTCAGAAACCTGATGCTGGAATCTCTTAAGAATGTCTGAACTGGAACAACATTGATGTTTTGTTGTTCATACTGCTATTTACATTTTGTGTCCTGTGTTGTATAACTTTTTGGTTTATGTTCATTTGAAAGATATGCTTTACTGTCCTGAAAATATTCATTCAAATGTGTATGTTATCTCTTTATGGTGCCTTAATGTGTTTGAAAGTATTCCAACTTGAGTTACAGAAATATGTTTGAATCACTGTAACTAATAAAAAGTGCAAAGGTTGATTCACAGCGGTGGCCACAAAAATAATCCAATGCAAGATTAGTGTCAGAACTGGCACTCTTCGGTTAGTGTTGAACTTTTGAAAAGAGGCATTTTCAAAATATAAAATCCAACTTTATCATTGAAGAGAAATTTAAATTACAGTAAAAACACACACAGGAGAGAAACTAGTGCATTGTATGGCTCACCCTTGCCCTTAAGAACTTAAATAAACACAGAGTTTGGAGTGGTGCCCTCAAAAGTCTACTATGTGCTCATTCAATTGATCAGCAGGCCATTAACAGAGACCAAACACGTTCTCTGTGTGCTGTTAACTGTGCTTGACCTGTTCTCAAGACAATTTCAAGAATTGGACAAGGATGGCTTATTCAACTAATGTGACATGCTTAATCATTTGCCAACTCGTTCCATCCTGGTAAGATGTTACTACCAGGGCGACTCAATGTCAAAATGGGGCTTTACTGAGGGAGTTCTTAGATATTTCTATTCTTTCAGGACAGTGGCTCAGGTTCAGTTCATAAGTTTAAAAAATATTAGGATAAACCACTAAAATAGCATTTAATTTGATGGTATCCCCGGTTAGTTAAATAGATTACCAAGGGAAGAATACAAGAAGCATACGTAGGTATCATGGCCTTTATGCGTCATTGTAAAGTATTCATGCCAGCATGTTTCTGCCTCTATTAAGCCGTGGGTCTAAGGGATTTATCAGGTCAGTGTCTATGTCCCGTACACTGCAAGGAGTAAGTGCAGGGCGATCAAGTTATAGAGAGGCCCTACCTGACAACTGATATAATTATAAGCGATAACCTGTGGAGAAACACAAAAGCAGCAACAAGATATTGTTTATGTGATAAATAAACAAAGAATCAGAGTTGACTTAACTCAGCACAATGGTCGACTAAAATATGGTCGCATCAAAAAATATAAATTAAAAATGTCATATACAAGTGATCTGGGGCCAGATGTAGGTATCCAAATACTGGTCGGTAACGGCCGAAAATACCGATTTTCGGCCGTTACCGACCGGTATTTGGATACTGAGATGTAGGGCCACCTAAAATACAGATTTGGTAATTTTACCCAATCTGTAATTTTACCGATTCGGTAAAATTACAGAATCTATAAAATAACCGAATCTGTATTTTGCGATGTAGGTAGCACTGTAATCAGTGCTACAGGGCTTTAAGAATTCGTTATTTACCACCAACTAGAATTCGGTGGTAAATAATGAAAAGCCTTGAAAATGCATTTTTTTGGCTTTTCAAACGCTGCCATGTTGCAGACATACATGCCCTTAGGGCATGTATGTCTGCAACATGTACACCCATACACGATTGAGGGGTGCAACAGGGTGTCAAAGTGACACCCTGCCACCCTTCAATGTTTCCCCCAATTACCGAATCGGAATGTACCGATTCTGTAATTGACATTCATTCCTATGGGCCTGTAGGCCCATAGGAATGAATGTCAATTACAGAATCGGTAAATACCGATTCAGTAATTACAGATTGTTACCGATTCGGTAATTGAAAAAGAGAAATTACCTACATCCCATTTACCTACTCTTAAATACTGAATCGGTATGATTCGGTATTTAAGAGTAGGTAAATCGAGATTACCTACATCTGGCCACTGGTGAGTGGACTATATTTAAACTTAGGTTAAATATACAATCAGCATAGTGTGTTCATGTGACAATTCAGTAATCAAGTGGAAAAACAGGCAAAGTTTAATACCTAGAGCTACTTAGCTAGGTGCTTCATGGTCTGTTTGGGGTGGGTCTCTCCTGTAGTCAGACTCTAGAGACATAAGGTAATATATTATACAGAGGTTAGAGAGATACCATACCTATGGTAAAATACTGGAGCAGTGTACAGACTATGTTTCCACAGTCTAATTAGTGCAACACCAGGAGGCAGTGTAGTGAAGCCATACAAACTATATTAGTTACATAGGGAGACAAACAAAATTAATTAAATTAAATAAACTCTGCATCCTCTTCGGTACTGAGAGCGACTCCAGGGACTGTTAGATGACCTGTCTACTGCTCTTTGTAAAGCTGCGTACTGTCTCCGTATTCAGTTTCCTAGATGCAAGACTTACTTAATCAAGGTAGAGAACCCACTCATCTCCTACTGTGCCCCTTTGACCAGCCATCCGGTGCAGTTTTCTTTCGCCAGAAGGCCCCAGCTTTTACGCTTCCAGGTAAGGTTTTTTTTTGTTATTGATCACTCACATCTGTGTTTGAAGCCCGTAGCCGGAGAGTGGGTAAAATAATCCGGAGTGGGGAAAACCACTCGCTCAGCATGCGTATTAGTTAGAGGATCCCACTTCAGTCCCAGATACCGCCACAAATCATGCTTCCTTTGTCCCTTACTTATGCGTTTCATTGGACGCATTTACCCCGGAAGTATTCAACATGGACGTACATATCTGAAGGTTAGTCTTACTTTTCAATGGATGAGATTTGACGTGACTCTGGGTCCATTATGCCAGACATATCCTTTGCCACATGTGCCACTCCCTATCATGTTGCATTTTGGGACATACAGCCACTCACCATATTTACAGTTGGGCAAGCAAAAGTTTTTTCACATAATATGTCTCCTTTGGAACTATATCCCTTTGACAAAAACGCCCACCAAATTTAGGAGGTTATTTGTAACATAAGTACCTCATCTTTTATGTAATCACCTGGAGAGTAAACATGCGAAGGGCATATCTATTTGAGAAAAAGATGTGTGTGCAGCAAATGGATCCACACTAGCAGAGAGTTCTGTATGAGTATTTGTAAGACTAGGATCAGTTTTCCACTGCCTCACACAGGTTGGCTTGGGGTGAAATAGTGCGTCCTATTAATACTGAAAGAATGTGTTTAACCCACCAAAGTTTTACCGGGAATCATATGATGGTAAATGTAAAATGTAATGCAGTGTGCTGCTATCTTCTATTCCATTATCTTCATGGGATATCATCATTTAACCCCTCAGAAGCTGTTCGAAGGTGGTACACCCATTGATGTTCAAACCTGAACATTGCTTTTTTGATGTCGGTATTTCTCTGTTCCAATTTTTTGAGATCATACCATTCCATGTGATTTTTAGTGTGTTGTCTTTCTATGTAATGTGTATCAAGAAAGAAGACTAGCTATATATGACTTTATGGGTTGGACTCTGACTAGTTTTGTCATTTGGCACCTTATAGGTGTATTCATGAAGCCCTCACCCACCAACCTGGTTGGTGGTATGCTTCATCATCGAGCCCACCCAGTAACACCTAATGTGTCCCGGGTGTGCTACAACGCCTGATTACAGCGGAGCTGGTATATTGCTGAGAGTGCAGTGTTGGGGTTTTGGTGAAGTGACAATTAAAACGGCTTGGTGGAGGTCCCAGTCCCCGAGGGTAAATTAAACTTTAATAACTGAGCCGCCATCAGCGGTTAAAAATAAGGCAAGAGGATGTTTGGTGGTGATTTACGACCTCCTACATCCATTATCGGTCGACATGTTTCAGCCAGTGCCTTAAGATTAATCTGGCTTTCCTCAGGACCTATTTAAAAGAGTTCTGGTGCAAGTTAAAAAAGTTGGATTGGTGTAATACAGACTATGTGTTACACTCGCTAAGGTGTTTTTCTAGGTGTGAGAGGGGGATTCCCTTCTCATGCATACCTACACATACAACATATAGGACATAGACAAAACATATAGTTAAATAGAGTCACTTGGCAAGTTGCTTAAAGTCAAACACACGAATAAAGGCCGAGACCTAAAGTGCAAGGTGGGTAGACTAAAGTCGGCCAAAGTGAAACGGGGCTGGTGGTACCGTTAGGGTGATTATCGTTTTCTAATTAGGCGTGGTGAAACTAGAACACGGGAATCACACACAAAAATATACAGTGTGGGTGAGGGCCTCATGAAAAGTCCAACCCGTAAAGTCATATATAGCTAGTCTTCTTTGTTGATACATATAATCCCACAGGGACAAGGACTAGCTATCTAGTCCTCTCTCTCTCTCTTGATATGTCTATCCTCTCTATGTAATATCTCACCAGTTTGGATTTGTCTTTCTGATACCTGATTGTGCTTCTATGTTCTGTTTTTCATACCCTTACTTTTCATGAGATCCTACAGGACCCACAAAGGCACTTCAGAACATATATAACATTATTTGAGTTGCAGTTTGTCAGATATTTCAATCTCCAAGGTGAAGATAGGCCCACGTCCACCTCTGTATGCTTCTTTGTGAATTTACATACTCCACAGCATCCACATGAATGTTGCCCCATGGGAGGAGGAAGGCTCCAAAGTCTCTGTTGTGACTCCATTCTCTTTCTTCTAGAGCAAGTGTGAACAACCACATCTTGAATGTTCTGACCACGTATGAACATTGGTTGTGTCATCTTTAGATTTCCAGTGTTCAGGATCCCCCAGTATTTCATGACCAGCTATTTTACTGAGTTAGAGTTTGGGGTGTACATAGTTATACAGATGGGTCTGGTTTCTTGAGTTTATTTGTGTTTCTAATATAACCAATCTATTGTTATTCAAATCTTTTTTCCTTGCATGTGTGATCGGCTTTTGCGGGTAACTTCTCTCTCTAAGTTATTGCTTAGTATCTTTGCATGTTCTCTATACTTTCTGTTTTCTGTGCGATTCTGTCTAAGCCTCAAGAACTGTCCTTCCCTCAATGTGCGGGGTGATTTCTCTCAAAACTAAGGAGGCTATTTTCATCTGTAGGTTTGTAATACACCTCCATTTTCAAATGACCTTCCTTGGGTTAGGTCGTAGATCCAAAAGAGGCATTACTTCCTTGCTCATTTTCATTGTGAATTTGCCGAAATGAACCAGATTATTCAGCCAACAAGGAATAATCATGGGGCTTCTTCTCTGGTGCCACTGCTGATCACCAGGATATCGTCAATGTACCTTTTCCACAACCTAATTTGGTAATTAAAAGGGTTCTCATTGTCATAAATGTTTTTTTTTCTTGAAATAATTTACGTAAAGGCATACCAGGCCTGGGTCGGAGGTACTACCCATGGAAGTCCCATGGATCTGTAGGGAACTTTCTCCCTCATTCTCAAAAATGTTCCATGTCAGAACCATGGGCCCGATTCACAGAATGAAGTTAAGACTCAATCCTAAACTTACTACTATTTTGGTATTCACAGAATGCACTTACTACTTTTGGCATTCACAGACTGAACTTACTACTTTTGGTATTCACAGAAGTTAGGATTTTGTCTTAAGTTTGTCTTAAGACAAACTTAAGACAGACTTAAGATAGACTTAAGACAGACTTAAGACAAACTTAAGACAGACTTAAGACAGACTTAAGACAGACTTAAGACAAAATCCTAACGTAAGTCTGTCTTAAGTCTGTCTTAAGTTTGTCTTAAGACAAACTTTAGACAAAATCCTAACTTCTGTGAATACCAAAAGTAGTAAGTTCATTCTGTGAATACCAAAAGTAGTAAGTGCATTCTGTGAATGCCAAAAGTAGTAAGTGCATTCTATGAATACAAAATAGTAGTAAGTTTAGGATTGAGTCTTAAGTTCATTCTGTGAATCGGGCCCCATATGTGCCCAATCCAGAATAAAACCCACGTTTGTTGGTTTTCCTTTCTTGGTGGCTTGCTATGGAATAATATTATACAGGGATTCTCCATCCAGGGTCAGTAGTAACTCCCTTTCCTGATCAAAGGGCATATCCTTCAATTTTATAAAGATATCTTTGGTATCTTTTAGATACGAGAGCATCTCTTGCAGTTCAGAGCAAGCATTGGCATAGCCAATAGGTCTTGCCTTTGGGACCTTATAAGTATTTAGGTATGCAGCACAATATCCTTGGTGCAACAACATTAACTGTTGCATGGTTAAACACTTATAAGGTCCCAAAGGTGAGACCTATTGGCTATGCCAATGCTTGTTTTTCATGCTGCTTCGCCAACAGTTTGCCTGTGCTATTTCCTCACATTAACCAGGGGCAACTCCTCCATTGGAGCAGAGGAGCATCGCCCCACTTAAATTTCCCCCAAAGATGAAAAATAAAATGGTAATTTACTGGGGCCGCAGCTGAATGACAGAAGCAGGGAGGAGGGTGGACTGTTTGTGCACTTTTCATAGTGCGCGTGTCCCTTTGGACAGCTGTCTTGTGACGGCCAGACAGAAATGTGCAACTTGAAACCTATAACCCAACTGTTTTAAGACAGCTGGGTTAGAGTAACTGCTGGCCTCCAGGGCGCTGAGGAGCATTGAGTGGGGCCGCTCCCTCCAATCAGGGCACTGCTTTCACATCATGAGGGTAACGGCAGGATAGGTGCCTGCGCTGCAGCATCCTGTTCCTCAGAAGAGGGCCGAAGCAGGATACGCTGGCTCAGGTACATTTTATTTTTCATATCATTTGCACATGCATGCCCAACCCCTCTCCCCCATAGATGCCAGCCACGACTGACACTAACCCCCACCAGTGTACATTTCTTGGTCTGCTCCCCCAAGCCAATTCTTCACATGGCTTTTCAGGGTAAGTCCCTAATACTGGCTACAGAGCTCTCATGTTCTTCCGGTCCATGAGTGGGTAGATCAGCTGGGCCAGGTTTTTTCTTTGCATTCTGGGAGTTTACTTCATTTTATAAGGAGATCAACAGAACTACAAATCCCAGAATGCAAAGAAAATAAATACCTCGATTGGATAAGCTGCTCCTGCTTGGAACGAAAAAAGCAAAAGCCATGTGGCTACCAATGCCAGCTTCCTACAGTCCCTGCCCACCTCTAAGAGTTTGTCACACAGACAATCTCTGCTTGGGTAGTTCAGGCACATGCCAACATTTTAAAACAAAGGAGATTTTATTTATACATGTGTGAAGAGAAATAGGTATATTAGAAACAGATTTCTTACGCAAGAATAATTGTAAAAAAATAGTTGTTATGGGGAGGTCGAAATATGTTTTGGTCAAAATAAGATGCTACAAATAAGCGATGCTATTTTAAAATATGTTTTGAAAAGTGAGTTTTGCGAATTATGCTTTTGACCTGAAATCACCTTATAGTACAATGTCCCACCTGCGAAGCACAAACTAAACTGGTTTCATGCTCAACATCGATCCTAAAAGCCCCTGCAGGTTTTAATTCAATCCATAATTTACGGAGACAGGAGTAGGGCACCTTCCAATAGCAAAACACATGATAAACTTCATTAATATAACTCCCTCGGATTTACGTTCTCTGCAGCAGAAGTTTGAAATCAAAACCTAAAATATCATTTTTGTCTATTTTTTTTTAAAAACGTGAACATCTCACCTAAATCGAGCGTTTGGAATGTATGCAAGACGAACCCTTGTGGTAGGTAGGAATCAGTACAGGCAGGCTGCCGGAGTGAGCTCCGTTATCATAGTGCCCACACCGTCATCCGCTCCCCCTTGCATTTTGTACACTTGCCCATATAATGATTACACAGGACACATTGTTATGGGTAAAGAACTGCTGCAGGTTTATTTTCATACCAGGAGAAAAGGGAGGGGCTGTGCCCAAATTACCCTCATGTACATGAGCACATGACATCAAAAAGATGTATACAAATTCATAGAAGCACAGAGGGATCGATTCAGTATTTATTTGTAATCAAGGTTAAATTAAAAGCCTTGATATATCCAAAAATGAATTTTATGAAGTAATGAATACACAAATTATAGTCACATATACAGCTATATCAAACAACTAGGTGGAGCACATAAAACAAGCAACAAATGATTATATACAATGAGAGTACCTTTACTTGTACTCAATCTTTCCATATAATACAATATACAACATATACATCACATATATATATTTACACACGAATTTCACAAAAACACAGCTTTACAAAAACAAAAAAAACAAAAAATTACACAAAAAACACTTATATGTCTATGTGCGCATTCCTGAATTTCAATGCTACACTCCCAGGTAGTCCCATGTAACATGTAAACCTCATTAACACAACTCACTCAGATTTACGTTCTCTGCAGCAGAAGTTTGAAATCAAAACCTAAAATATCATTTTCGTCTATTTTTTTAAAACGTGAATATCTCACCTAAATCGGGCGTTTGGAATGTATGCAAGACGAACCCTCGTGATAGGTAGGAATCAGTGCAGGCAGGCTGCTGGAGTGAGCTCCGTTATCATAGTGCCCACACCGTCATCCGCTCCCCCTTGCATTTTGTACACTTGCCCATATAATGATTACACAGGACACATTGTTATGGGTAAAGAATTGCTGTAGGTTTATTTTCATACAACATAAGTATGATGTTTTAGTGGGTTATCTTACGGGCGATCCAGGGTAGGCAGACCCTCGCTGCCCCGCCCGCCTTATGAGCCAGCCGGCACGGTGGATCGACGCCCGGACAGTGCTGCCTTTTCTCATCCCCTTATGGATCACGTGATCATTTCTTTTACTCCCTCCCTTTTGAGGGCGGAGCGTGGAATGGCACACCCCGGGTTGGTCAGGCCCCCCAACCGCTCGAAGGAACTAATGGGGCGCCGTTGTGGTTTTCCGGGAACCTCCCTGCGGCTCCAGGTCTTTGGCTCAGGCATCCTTACTGTGCCAGGCAGAGGCACCCTTACTGTACCGATCTGCCACAGAGGTACCCTTACTGTACCCATCTGCCTCCAGATCTCCCTGTTACTCGGCCACAGCTCTGGAGGAGGCTACCATCGATGACAGAGCCCCACATCTCTGTTTGCCCTACTTGCATCCCACAGCTTCAAGGGCATCCTGCACATCCAGGAGGAACATATCCATCCAGACTTTGCCACACTGACCAGACAACTTTATGGTTATGTTCAAATTATCCCTGGCACCCCTAACAATGGAAAGTGGTCCCTACTCGTGGACACAATGGTATACTAAACTGATAATCACTCACCTGATAAGTGTTATGTCTTTTGTCCTGCCGGACAAGGAATGTATTTAACAATTCTCTTAATAAAACAAAATGAGTACATTAGTAACAAGTTGGCACAGCCGTGACCCACAACATTCAGACAAAACAATGAACATAACGGTAAAAGGAGCAAAGCATGAGAAACATGATACTGCCCAAGGCCCCTGTGGCATTCCTTCTGGATTCCCTTGTCTTTCTTAAATACCCCTAACAATGGAGTCACAACAGGTCTGAAGGAATAGTACAAGGTGTCCCTCCTAAGACATTACACATTTCGTAAAGTGCCAACCTACAGATGGCCGGACCCCGTTATCCACCTGTGACCCTAGATACTTATCCCAGTAATGGTGTCGCACTACCAGATGGTGGGTCAAATATCTAGCTGTAGCCCTTTCATGGTGGATTTGCTTGGGACCCATCAGTGCCCCTGCCAAAGCTGTTTCACCCACTTTGGCTCTATAAGCCCTAGCCCGTCCCTTAAAGACACCTCACCGCCTGCTCTCCCCCACTGCTTAGGGATGGGGATTTTTGGTCCAGCACCCTTTAACCCCTTTACAGGCTCCAGCTAGTGTGAGCGGCTGTCCCTGACCTGCGAGGCGCGACAATGGCCATCTCCCACCTTGTGGACTATCCTGCCATTCTGACTCTAGCGCCGATGTTATTATCTGAGTTTGGTTATCTTACAGGCGGTGGGCTTGAGCATCCATTTCTTGCTGCATGCCTGCAACCTGTATGTAATCACCTTAGTTGTGTGAGCCCCTGCCTGGCAGCAAGCTTAGTTAGGCCCTTATTGTCATCACCTGCCTGTGCAGGGCGGCCAAGCTATCTACCTAGGCGTCATGTCCCTAGCTACCAGGCTTACCTCTCTAGGCATGTCACTAATTGTCCCAATTATGCGTTGAAAGCTCTTTTGAGATCTACTTAGACATTCTCCCTTCTAGTACCGTGCGGAGTAACTGTTCTGTCAGACTCGTGCCCACTCCCCGATTGGGTATTCGTAGGATCCCAGGTGGCCATTTGACATGCACCCTGTTCAGATGTAAAATCCAGTTGGGCAACTTGGAACCTATAACTTTCTCACAATGCACTTTCGGGCATGTAAATACCGCCTAAGATCTCCTCACCCTAGACCCTGAATAACCACTAAATAAATCTGACTCAGGCCGTACGCTTACTAGTGCACCTAGCCCAGGGCCCACCACTGTGTGTGAACCCAGCAGTTTGAATTAAGACTGTTGTTATTACCTGCCCCTTCTAGACATGGAGCACACATCTTCAACCAGGCCAACTGTTTGCTTTCTGCATGCTTAGTTGCATAAAATAAATAAGCTACAAAATAGCGCAAACTCCCCCGTTGATCAGAGTGCTTTCCTTTCACACTAGTCACATTATGGAGGCACACATTTTATTTTGAGGCTTTCACTGAACATGAACCTGGGTCCCCACCTTCAGGTTCGGCCGCCCTAAACGTCAAGCTACCCTCAAAGAGTCGATAGCTTCCTTGCCTAGCCAACCCAGAGCTAGCCGCCCCTATCCATGTCCGCCCAGGTCTCAACTGCCCTGTGCGACATCTCAATCCTTTTGGTGCATTATGGGTGGCATTAAGGCTCAGAATTACACTTTATTGCTGGCAATAACACAATGAGGATGCGGGAGACCCCTTACAGTAAAGACTACCATGTGACCAGCCAAAAGCTCTAAGAAGACCATGGTTTGGGGCAGCCTTTGTGAGATAACCCTATCTTGGAGTGTGCCTCCCTGCAACACTTCACCTTGCTGCCTGTGTTCCCCCCATACCTCACTAAAGGGTTAATTTTAAATCAAGTCAAAAAAGTCCTATATGCTGGTAGGTAGGGTCACTTACTAATTTCATTACTATTAGCGAGTTGCTGCTGTGTTACCGCACAGCAAACACATCACCATCCCCGACCATTAGCTGAGAACACATTTAGAATTGGGAGTGTATGCCCATGCGCTATCGATAACTCTTGCCAAAGTGGCAAGAGAGCTGGCCTATATCAAACGAAAGCTTCTCCAACCAGGGTGGGGCCCCTAACTAAGTTTTTACTAAGGGCAACTGATAGTCATACCGCCTGTGCTGCGGTGCACGAGAATGCATCCATACCCTCAAGTCTTACAAAATGCAGCGTAGGAATGCACCAGGTCCCTCAAACATCCTGAAAGCGGCTGTGCATTGCCACGGAGGAGGTCATCATCAACGTGCCCCCAAGCAACACCAGTCACATCAGCAACAACAGCCAGCCCACGGCATTTGTTGCACAAAAAGGCCTGGAGTGAATCAGAACAAGTGCATCCCTGTGACTGTCTACACCATGACTCTACATGAGTAAAGCACCCGGTGCTCCCTCTTGTGTACTTGCAATGATAACACCTGGTGTAAACTTGCCCCCAGTGCCCCACCCTGGATACCTGCATCCTGTTCCCCATGTGCCAGCGGAGCCAATCAGCCTCCTGACTGGCATATTGCTGTTTTTCATACCCCAGGATATGTAATGCAGCAAGAACATCATTGACAAGGTCAGCGGAGTTGGCTTTGTCAATGTTAGTTGCAGAACTGAGCTTGTTCCAAGTGTTGCAAACCAGCATTGACCGGTAATCCTATTGCTAAATCGCTCGCCAAGATCAGAGCCCCTTACTCTTGTACCAGTTGCTGTACAAAGGAAAACATTCCATTATTTGCACAAGGGGTGCATGATATGAAATACTTCCATGGGGTGTAACCTGTGCGCCCCACAACCGGGACAGTCATGACACCTGGGGAGACCCGGGAATCCCAAACCCTAGCACACTGCCCGCAGTGTGCTATGACCCTTCTACCTGTTGATAGTTCAGGAGGCCCCCCATGTAATTAGGGCAATTTTCCAGCGCGGTACTTGCATCTGAGACACAAAACAACCGTAAGAGCCATGCCCCCCTCATATACCAAATGGATTCTCTGTAATGAAGCAGGGTTCATCAATGCCCCCCAGGTTACCAAGGCAAAGCCTGTTTGTCAGTTACGAGAACCAGCCTGCTGACTCGTTCCGGTGGACTCCCATGTGAGTAGGGCGGTTCACCAGAGTGGTTCCTGCATTTGAGACAAAAACATCCATTAGAAGCCCTGCCCCTCCTCCGTACAGTAATATGGAATCTTTGCAATGGGACAGGGCCATCAATGCCCCCCACGCCACCGAGGTCAACTTGTTTTGTCAGTTTAGGGAACTAGTTTACCCACAAACATTCTCAATGTAATGCCCCATAGGATGGGGCACATACTTGCGGACCTCAAGGACCTGATGCAGAAGTGTACGTCTTGCTACTAAGTCAATTGAATATATAAAATTCTTTTCTCTTTAACTATGCAAGTGTCCTCCCAGTGTGTTCTTGTGGCGTTATATTTTGCCATTTATGCAGTATTATCCTTCTACCTGGTTTGGTACTCTTGTAAAATGGACACGTCACTTTTCTCTTGTAACACCCTGATTGCTACCTCTTACTTTGTGTTTGGTTTCGGTACTTGCCCCAAGTGCCACCATTGCCTATGTAACGTTTGTTCTTGTGTTTGAGTGTCAACCATTTATTGTAGTATTATACCTCTACTTGTACTTTGTACGTTTTTGTAACTTTCACACATGTTACCTTTCCTCCTGTAATGCACCGTTTGCTACCTCTTTTATCGTTTGATCCGAGTCAAATTGTCCACGGGGCCCGTCAACCAGCCACTAATGAAAGTAATCTGATAATAAGTGTGCCCTTTTGAAGCTTATGTAAAACTTCCTCAGGCATAAAAATTGTAGCCAAACGGAAGCAGTGAGTTTGCCATACCTTCACTGAAGTTATACTCCTAAAAGTAAGCGCCAATATTCAAATGAAATTGGGTGCTACAACAAGTTCTGCTGGGTATCTATTTTGTTCTTGAGTTAGCTTAAATAAATTTAAACAGTACCCTAGGTAAAAACCGCAGCACAGAACTGCAAATATATTTGGCACAGCCCAACCTTCAGCGAGCGCAATTCATAAATGCCTAGCGTGTCTATTAATAGTAACACATCGTAACAGCTCTTAAGCATTACGCCCTTCCGGTTATATCCTAATCCACCCGCCCGTCCACAGAAAAGCTCTCAATGAAGTGTCAACCCCCTTTCTTCTCGTCACAAAATACTGTTGTAAGCAGGGCCTACGGAAGACTCATGAATCAATTGAAGCGCAAATTATCCTGACCACAGCATCCATATGACTAATGCTGGTACTTATGCACGTGTTTCGGCTTAAATAATGTGAACAGTTCACAAGGTAAACTGCAGGGCAGAACTGCAAATACCTTCTTTCACAGCCCCAACCGTCAACCAAGAACGCAAATCCGATTGCTGGGCGTGTCAATTAAAATCCACATGTGCCCATAGATGATACTAATACGAAACATGCAGTGAAGCAATGACCGTAACGTAAACCCTGCGCAGAAATAACCCGGGTGCGAAAGTGGTCCACTGCAGGCCTCTCCCAAACAACTCTCGCTGTTACATCCTTCAAACATTTAGACATTGCTTACGCGTTAGTGCAGCAGGATGAATCTTATCTAAAATAGCCCTTTTCCCTCAGTAAAACAACTCTGAAATGCCAAATACTCATACAACGGCAGATCAATACAAGAAAACCTGTTTCCCGGATAATTGTGTAAAGAGTAAACCACATAGCACTTACATAACGTTCAATCATATTGCCCTGAAAGAGGACAGTGCACGGTATGGTGTCCTGACCGGACATTCTGTTGTACATTCTGAAAACCATTTTCTGTGTAAAGTAAACAATTCAGTTAGTTTAGGCTCGGCCATTGCATTAGCTGAGGTTTCGCTGTTGTCCCCTTGGCGGCGCACTTCTCACGCAACAGCATAACTGATGTTGTTATTTCACTAAATTAGAAACATTTCTTTTATAAAAAAAGTAGCAATAATTTGTCAGGAATTTGATATCCCGTGGAGAGAACAGTGATGCTGCAATCATGCAATCTTCCTCGGTTAATGCAGCAGCAGGATGGTAACACATAATCCCATTAAGCACACCCCTGTACAATGCTGGCACTCTAACATTGCCGCAAGCTGTTCAAAGGCCTTGCGACCGCAGCATTTTGCTGAGCCATGTACTAAATTGCTAATAACATTTGTGGCTATGCTCCAAGTAGCCCCCCTGCCTTGCGTCCCACTATTCCCTGTGCTCGACAAGTAATGCCTGCCGGGAACATGCTGCGCCAATGGCGGACTTTGAACCTTGTTGCTAAGCGGAAAGGGCTGTGTGGCCCCTGCCATCGATACTGACGTCATTAGCTCCTGTGCGCATACTACATGACAGGCATCAGGTCCCTCGAAGGGACTCGAACCCCCAATCCCTATGCCACACAGTATACATGGAGAAAATTACAAAAAACAATTTGATGGACAGAATGTAGATCAATGTCTTACATTCACCCCAGTACAATGATCTGGGCCTAAATCCATCGTTTTTTGCACTCCACACCACCCTGCGTTAGATAATGGCTTTATGCAAATCAGCTCTGACCCTGTGCCCCATGGGAACAGTCCAGTCCGAACTACACAGCCATATCTTTCCCAGACCGGAGTCAAGCATCCGAGGACCGGACCGGTTTCGAGGTAACACCTCTCATCAGCCCGGCTAGCTTGACTCCAGTGGTGTGGAGGCTCTGGGACCCACGTCTGAGCTACCCCAGTACACTCAGGGAGAAAATTACAAAAAACAATTTGATGGACAGAATGTAGATCAATGTCTTACATTCACCCCAGTACAATGATCTGGGCCTAAATCCATCGTTTTTTGCACTCCACACCACCCTGGGTTAGATAATGGCTTTATGCAAATCAGCTCTGACCCTGTGCCCCATGGGAACAGTCCAGTCCGAACTACACAGCCATATCTTTCCCAGACCGGAGTCAAGCATCCGAGGACCGGACCGGTTTCGAGGTAACACCTCTCATCAGCCCGGCTAGCTTGACTCCAGTGGTGTGGAGGCTCTGGGACCCACGTCTGAGCTACCCCAGTACACTCGGGGAGAAAATTACAAAAAACAATTTGATGGACAGAATGTAGATCAATGTCTTACATTCACCCCAGTACAATGATCTGGGCCTAAATCCATCGTTTTTTGCACTCCACACCACCCTGGGTTAGATAATGGCTTTATGCAAATCAGCTCTGACCCTGTGCCCCATGGGAACAGTCCAGTCTGAACTACACAGCCATATCTTTCCCAGACCGGAGTCAAGCATCCGAGGACCGGACCGGTTTCGAGGTAACACCTCTCATCAGCCCGGCTAGCTTGACTCCAGTGGTGTGGAGGCTCTGGGACCCACGTCTGAGCTACCCCAGTACACTCAGGAAGAAAATTACAAAAAACAATTTGATGGACAGAATGTAGATCAATGTCTTACATACACCCCAGTACAATGATCTGGGCCTAAATCCATCGTTTTTTGCACTCCACACCACCCTGGGTTAGATAATGGCTTTATGCAAATCAGCTCTGACCCTGTGGGGGAATGTGTGACATTGATCCACATTCGGTCCATCACTTGTTGTTTTTGCAATTGCCGCCCTAAGTGCGCTGGGGATGCCCAGACGTGGGTCCCAGGCACTCCACACCACTTGGAGTCAAGCTAGCCGGGCTGATGAGAGGTGTTACCTCGAAACCGGTCCGGATTTGGGCCCAGATCTTTTGACTGGGGGAATGTGTGACATTGATCCACATTCGGTCCATCACTTGTTGTTTTTACACAGTATACATGGGGCCAAAGACCCGAGAAAGACTGAATCCCCCAGCAGTTAGTGACCAAGAAAGCATGCCGTCACCATGACTTTTATCTATTACACAAATATTCAACCAATGCTAAAATATACACAGGTTTGAAGCAAGCTCAGACCGCCAAATACGTTTGTTGTCTTGGGCTCCCCCACCAAACAGCGCTCAGGAAGTGGCCCTGCGTGATGCAGCATTGCCAAAACATGTGCCTCCTGGACAATGAGAGCAAAGCACGCCACTCTAATGCAGCTCCTAGGGTAAACTCCTGAAAGGTTATCTATCGCGCGGCAGATGCCTGCAACATCTTGTGAAGAATAAACAAGTGACATGCAAGATTCCCCCACTGAAGCACATCTGGCCGAAAGATGGCAAGCGCACTGTGTTCAAAGTGCAGATGCGGCCCCTCCTGACCTAGCTCAAAGGGGAAGCCTGCGGGTACCGCACCCCATTGCTTGGCAGGCATAGGTCCCGGAATGCAAATGTGCAGTGAATATATGCAAAACGGGGCCTCCCACTATAAATCACCTCAGTATTATCCCCAGACAGCCCGAAGCGCGCCCGATCATGCTGGTGACATTGATGGACAATGGGACACTGCCAGACCAAACACTGCTCGGGATTCACACTGGAAAAGAGAAGGGCTGCCCGTGCTGGCTGCCAGCCAAAGCTTGGCATCTGTTAACAAAACACAACCGAGACCCATTTCAGGCGATCCTAAAAAAACATCCACCTTCAAGACATTGCACGAGCACTCTCCGTCTACAAAGCGGCCCCTGACTAGACAAACAGACGCTAGAAGTGCTGGGTGGTTGCAGCCCCACCTGTTCGACCAATTAACAGTCCCCAATTCCATGATGATAGCCGTGTCGAGTCTGCAGCACAACAATAGCGCATAGACGCTTCGCACTGTAAGATCGCGGCGTCATTGAGGCAGGAGTCGGACATATCCAAATTTAACAATAGCAGTGCCCCCCGAGCCAGGTCCAAGCACTTTAACGACCCAGGCATATCCAAACATGCAGCACCCGGGACCAAATATCGCCTGCCATTGTCCTCCCGGGCGTGCACTCCACTCGGCGCCCCATGCCACATAAACTGCCGCTCAACATCCGGGACAGCAAACGTCCCCAAAAACTCCCGCTCTTTGCCCCGCCCCCCGAGCCCCGCCAGGAAGAACGTGCCCACCAAGGCCGCATCCACTGTAAAACGCCCGCAGAAGGGCTCGAGAAACAACCAGCACACCAGCACTTACCGCAAACCCGTCGAGGGGAAAAAACCAAGACCAGTGCAGCGAGGCAGGCAGGCGCAGGATGACCAGAACAGGGTCCGGACAGGAAGCAGCCGGGAGGGCAGGACGACCAGCAATGAGGTCGAATACTGGGCGGCTGGGGCCTAAATACCCAGCCGGCCCCCCAACGCGCCATTCCCCGGATGCACGCCACTGATGCACCCGGCAAGGAGGGGCTGGTGAACTGCCCGACCCTCCCCCTCTACGAGGACTGAAGGAGGGGGGGTGCTACGTCTAATGGGCACTAAGGGGGCTGCCCTGCTGATGTCCTCCTGTGGGGGACGCGGGCAGCGGCATTCACAGAGGTGAAAGTCGCTAAGCGGAGTTTGAAATCAGACCGGGATGGTGCACTACCCTTAGGAGGGAAATGTTTTAGGAGGAAATACATCTTCCTAATGAGAATAAGGTGCAAAGTCTATTGGGGGCGGGGCAAATTTGTAACCTAGATATTGGCTCTAAGGAGGCCTCGCCATGGCTTAATTGGCTAGCTGCACTTTTGTATGCAGAATAAACATCTGTATACGGTGCCCTAGGCCGCAAGGAACACATGGTTCTAATCTGCACAGGAAGTTGCTAAAATTATAAAGTACGTTTTTGAAACAGTGGTTTGAGCTAAGGTCACATATATGCACTTGTTTTTTTTCACGAGAGAAACATTGTATTTATTCCTGTTTTGGTGAGAAAACTCCAACTATTAGCAATACTTGTCTTCTACTCTTCCTGTCTGTTGTGCCCAGCAGGAAGACTCAACAGGGATGCAGCTGTTAGAATAAGTGTTGCGTTGCTACTTTTGTGTTGAAATGCTTGTGCAGAAAAACACAATGTAACCTCTGA
The DNA here is from genome assembly GCF_964263255.1 of Lissotriton vulgaris. Classification (NCBI taxonomy): domain Eukaryota; kingdom Metazoa; phylum Chordata; class Amphibia; order Caudata; family Salamandridae; genus Lissotriton; species Lissotriton vulgaris. The sequence goes on from NC_141687.1 coordinate 1,592,442,554, forward strand.
AGGATGGCATCTAAGTAAAGGACATAGTTCAATGCTAAAGCCTGCATCTCTCTAGTGAGCTGTGAATGTTTCTATGCAGGCTGCAAGGCTGTTGGTCTTGGGCGAAACAAGCTCTGGGGCCATTTTCTCACAAATCAAACAAGTGCACTTGCTGAAAGTAAAAAAAAAGTTTAACGAGGAGAGGAGGAGGCAGCAGGGGGAGGGAAGAGAGGAGGGGGCCTGCGCCTGTTACCCTTGTGGGAGCGAGCAGGAACCATCTGTTAATTACAAACAGATGGTTTCAAAGCTCACTCCTGCCATTCAAAGCAATGCAATGCATGCACATTTTTGCCTGCAAAGCTGAATCGATTTCTAAAGGTCTTTTCCTACGCACTGCATGCGGGCTGCGTAGGCGAGACCTAAAAAGGATAAAGACTTGGCTCTATCCCCGAGTATGTCCTTTGCCATCCTTTTAATCTTTTCTTTTCTCTGGTAACTGCGCTCCTTCTGTATCTACGCTAAGATAGACATTCTTATCACAGGACCAGGGTATCTGTAGGGTGTTAGCTGCACTTTACAAGTGTTGATAATAATATTCTCTGTGACCGGTGGTTTCAGGAAGAAATTACAAAATTGGGACTGAGGCTCCAGGGCGGATCATATGCCTGACACTGTTTTGCCATTGTGCAACATTCCGTCCATCATATTGTGTGTTTTGCTGTTCACCCTTTGTGGGAAGGGTATGCCCAGACGTGGGTCCCGTGCTTACTACGCCACTGGAGTCAAGCTATCCTGGCTGAAGATGGCTGATAGCCTGAAACCGGTCCTAGGATGCTTGATTCTGGTCCAGGGAAGACATGGCTTAGCAGTTCGGTCTGGACTGTTCCCATGAGGCACAGGGTCAAGCCTGATTTGCATATGGCCATGTCTGAACTGGGGTGGCTTGGTGAGCAAAATAACGATGGATTAAACCCATATCTGTGACTGGGGGTGAATGTCTTGCCATTGTGCAACATTCTGTCCATCAACTATTGGTCAGCCTTGTGGGGGAATGTTATCCTTGTGTAGTTTTGGCAGAATTTAAAAGTATGGGGTTTTGGTTTTTTTTTCTACCAGAAAAAGGGCCTCATTTTCGGTGATCCACCTGTTATCAAGTCCTTCTCAGACTAGGAAGGTAATTTCCTATGGTTAAGTGACTAAATATCGAGGGACAGATTATCGACTGCCCAGAATATTGATTCAAAAATATCAAGGGACAGAATATAAAATCCATATCTACAAATAGGTAAGTACTAAAATATCGAGTACACAATATTGATAGTTAAAATATAGTTAACTAAAATATCCATTTTTTAAATGTATTAAAAATAATATAAAAATAATTAAATATTAAACACAATTAAATAATACATAGTTAAAATTAAGTAAAAAAGCTTAAAATGTAAAAATAATAAATGTAATGTAAAAAAAACATATGTTTACCTAATAATATTATACAATATGTATTAATCTTAATTATAAAATATTCAAAATATTATAAAAAATATATTTACCTATATATATATATATATATATATATATATATATATATATATATATATATATATATATATATATATATATATATATATATATATATATATATATATATATATATATATATATATATATACATTAACCTATTATCTAAATATAAAAATAAATAATATATAATTAGTTAAATAATTAAAGTAATACTTTTTATAGTAATTAATTATTTACACTACAATAATTATAACAAAATTAAAAACATTACATAGCTAATGGAATAAAACTAGTATTCACACTCCAACAAGTGCAAAAGTAGAGAATTTGTTGGATAGTGGGAGGGTGAAAATTACTATTCCCGCTCCACTGAGTGCAAAAGTAGGGAAAGCGTTGGATAGCGTAGGGGAAAAGATTACTATTTCCACTCCAGTGACTGCAACAGGAGGGATAGCGTTGGATAGTGGGAGGGTAAAAATTACTATTCCCACTCAAATGAGTGCAACAGTAGGAAAAGCGTTAGATAGCATAGGGGTAAAAACTACTATTCCCACTCCAGTGAGTGCAACATTAGGGAAAGCGTTGGAAAGTGTGGGGGTAAAATGTACTATTCCCTCTCCGGAGAATGCAACAATATGGAAAGTGTTGGATAGCAGGAGGGTAAAAATGACTATTCCCACTCCTGTGAGTGCAACAGTAGAGAAAGCGTTGGATAGCGTAGGGGCAAAATTTACTATTCCGACTCCAAAGAGTGCAACAGTAGGGAAAGCGTTGGATAGCGTAGAGGTAAAAAGTACTATTCCCACTCCAGTGAGTGCAACAGTAGGGAAAGCGTTGGATAGCGTAGGGGTAAAAAGTACTACTCCCACTCCAGAGAGTGCAACAGTAGGGAAAGTAATGATGTAATATGTGAATAACCATAAATTAATGATCAATACCAATTAAAAATTATTTAAAATTAATTAGCCATCAGAAAATATTTAATAATTAATTCATTATAAATACCAATAAATATAATTTATTAAACATTAATTCGCTATTAATAATTAATTAACAACCAATTAATTTTCAATACCAAAAATTTAATAAGTAATAGAAAACATACCAATTATTAATTAATTCACAATTAATGATTTATCAATACACACAAATAATTTTCAATAATTATTTAATTGCAATTACATTACTTCACACCCATTTCCCCTATAACCCACAACCCACTCCAAATAATAAATTAATACAATTAACATATTTATCAACTAAACAATTAATTAAAATGAATTACCAACTAATAAAAAATAATTACCAACTAACAATTAATTAACAATCAAGTAATTATCAATACATATAAATTAAAATAAATAGTTACTTAATTACAAATAAATTACTTTCCAACCTATTCCCCCATAAACCCACAACTCACTACTGAATGAAATTACGCAAAAACTTAAATAATATAAAATTAATTACTTAAAAAAATTAAACAAACATTACAAAAATAGTATATAATTTTAACACATATACTAGCATACATAACACTAAAAAAAATTCTATATTATGGAAAACTATATTTCTAAATTCGATATTTTTGAAAACTATATTTCTAAATTCGATATTATAGAAGTCAATATTTCAATATTTCACACCTCAAATTCGATATTCTATACAACTATAATTTGGGAATTCGATATTCTGGCCTCTCTATTTCTGATTTGATATTCTGGACAGTCGATATTTAAAATTCGATATTTTTCTACATAATGTCTGGTGTATGGTCTCTGTGCCCTTTGGTTCATTCTATAATTTCTCCTCCCTCTTCCGCTTTTTTGAGTTTGACTGGGTTTTCTGCTGGAGAAACCATCTGTCCCTAAGGAACTCTTGCTGTCATCTCAGGAGAGAGATGATTCACTCTCTCTCCGTACATAATCAGCCTTAGAATATGAGTACACATTCTCATTCGAGAATTTAGACAGAGATCTTTGGAACTTGTTTATTTTGCATTGTGATTGATACTTGGATATTTAAAGCATTCTCCAGGGTTTTAATCTCTATAACCACCGCAACAGATACTTTATCGGCTGTTCTTATGATTAATACTAGCCAGTCCATAATGCATTTCCATGTGATGAGGTACTAGCCTTTACAAATATCCTTGTCTTCTAGATAGATCCCGGGTTAATTTGTCACTATCAAGCCTTTCGGGGTGGCATTCCTTCTCAGATACTCTGTCATTATTGCTACATGGAGTATCGTTTTTATTTGTGTTCTTTTTAAGTCTGACAGAGGGTACCAATCATTCATGTGTGTTATCTATGCTACAAGTTATGTCTCCCATAATTGAGGGAGTTGCTGGAATGGAGAGGATGTCTTCATCAGCTAATGAGTGTGGCCGCATCACAGAAGGGATTCAATGCCCTTGCATCTAAATTGTAAACACTCATATCCAATTCACTTGAATGGGCCAGTGCTTGAAGGAATGCATGCCAGTGCCCCTAGTACTCCAGAAAACAAGCCTTGATCATTGCATCTAAAAGGCAAGAAACTATCACCAATATAGTGTAGAAGCAATTGTCTCCTCAGAGGTGGCAGAAATATTTGAAGTGATAACTACTATAGAGAAAGTTTACTTAGACGTCTGCCCCAGTGTACTTAATGCACACCAGTCTCCGCAAACAAGTTCCTGAAATGTGAAGTTGTAGACATGCATATGTGACCTTTGACTACCAGTCTCATTTTCTCAGCCTCATATTATGCTTAGCATTGTCTCCATGATCCAATATACACTCAAAAGTATCCATATGATATAGTGCTGACATTTGCATTGGGTGAGGTTAACTCATCTGGTCAACTTGGAAGGTACACAACATAAATCACCTGGGTGAGTTTATCACACATAACTCACCAAAATCCTTCAAGGCACTATGCCGAGAGAGTGGGCTCCTATATGCTTGCTCAGACACCCTGACTTTCAAACACGGAGTACCGCAGGGCTCCATTCTTAGCCCGCTGCTCTTCAACATATACATGAGCCCACTTGCTAAAGTAGTAGAAGAGACTGGATTGCAAATGTTTCCCTATGCTGATTATTCTCAGCTTCTCTTCTCTCTTTCCTCTGCGGAACGTGACAATCCTTCCTCCTTAAAATTAGGACTGAGTAAGATTGCAGAGTGGATGCAAGAAAACTTTCTTAAACTGAACGGTGATAAGACCAAGTTAATTGTCCTGGGGCAAAAATAAAGAGCATTGGGGACCCCAACATTGGCCATCTGAAATGGGCACTCTTCCGGTTCCGGCCACGCAGGCTCGTAATTTGGGTGTCATTGTTCCATTCCAGTAACCCTCGGGGCAAAACCTCCTCCCCCTGGTTCGCTAGCGAAATGCGGCTTCTAAAAAAAACCTGTAAAAAATCAGAAAGAGATTAGAGAAGAAACTTTGATGACGAGAAAAAAATTGAATACAAAAAAACCCTCCTCAAATACAAAAAAGCACTTAAAACTGCTCAAATTAACTACTTTGAGGAGAAAATAAAATCCTCCACTAACTCATCGCGGGAGAAATTCCAAATAGCCAAGAAACTTCTTAAAGTACCGGAGCCCCCTCCCTTGATCGAACCTTCAATCGCACGCTGCAATGAACTCGCAGGATTTTTTAATCAAAAAATCAACAATATCATCAACTCCCTTCCTCCGCTCACTCCGGACACCCACCCCACCTTCTCTACTGCTGCAGCAACTGTGGACCAGCTGTCAGACTTCACCCCCCTGACAACAGACACCATCCTCCCCATACTGAACTCTATCAAAAGCGGTTCCCCCACAGACCCGGCACCACTCAACATCCTAAAATTAGTCGCACCCACCATTCTTCCCCACTTGGTTAAACTAATTAACAGCTCACTTACCAGCGGCACGGTTCCCCCAAGATGGAAAAAAGCAATGGTGAAAGCACTGATTAAAAAACCGCACCTGGATCCACTAGAACTGGGCAACTACAGACCGATCTCTCTGCTCCCACGTATTAGTAAAATAGCGGAGAAGTACGTCAACCACAGCCTCTCCTCCCACCTTGAAACTAAAGGCCTGCTTGAACCCTCCCAAACAGGATTTAGACCAGGCCAGAGTACTGAAACTGCAATTTTGGCAGTAGTCAAGGAAGCAAGGAAAATCATGGACACAGGAGGATCAGTGGCAGTGATCCTCCTGGACCTAAGCGCTACCTTCGACACCGTCAACCACTCTACTCTGGTCCACAGGCTCAGGGACCTTGGAATTGCAGGAACGGTCCTGACCTGGCTCAAATCCTTCCTAGAGAACAGATCTTTCCGGGTGGCAGACGGAAACTTCACGTCCAAGCCTACGGCCATCGGCTGTGGGGTCCCTCAGGGCTCCTCCCTGAGCCCGACCCTTTTTAATGTTTACATGTCCCCCCTTGAGAAAGTCGTCGCCCCTTTTGGGATCAAGCTTCTAACATACGCCGACGACACTCAACTCGTGGTATCCCTCAGCCAGCAAGATCACTCTCTTCCCAACCTTCAAACCTGCCTCACCGAAATAACTAAGTGGATGAACCTTTCCCAACTCAAATTAAAACGGAGATAATGATTCTAGGCAATAAATCTCTCTACAACCCCACTTCCCTATGGCCACCCATCATGAGCCCTCCCCCCGCCCCGAAACATGAAATTAAGAGCCTGGGCATATGGCTAGATGAAGGCCTCAACTTCTCGGCCCAAGCAAGGAAAACGGCGGGAACTTGCCCTGGCCTCCTAAGGTCAGCAAGAAAGGTCCTACCCCTTCTCCCTGCACATTCCCGCAAACTCCTAGTCCATGGCCTGGTGCTGTCCCGCCTGGACTACGGTAATGCCCTGTACCTGGGGGCCCCCAAAAAAGTACTGTCTAAACTTCAGACAGTACAAAATGCTGCAGCGCGCATTCTCACAGAAACCAACCGCCGCTGCTCAGCCAAACCAGCCCTAGCTGCTCTACACTGGCTCCCCGTCCAGGAACGAATAAAGTTCAAGGCTCTCTGTACCACCTACAAAATTCTCCATGGCAAGGCCCCTCCAATACTAGAAATCTGTTAAATAAATAAATAAATAAATTGTTGATGATTCCCTGAATATGCACCAGCAAGTTGTGAAGACTTCGGCCACCTGCTTCGCAATACTAAAATGGCTCAAAAAGATATGCTGGATGCTGCCGGAACACACTAAGAAAACAGTCATCAACGCCTTATTAACATCTAGGCTTGATTATGGCAACGATTTATACTTAGGGCCAAAAAAAGCCACGATCTGCAGATTGCAAGCGGAGTAAAATGCAGCAGCTAGACTGTTGTGGAAAATCCCCATTAACACATCAACGTCCAAATATATCCGAGAATTGCATTGGTTGAGAATTGAGAATCGGATCAAATTTAAATCCCTTTGCTTTATGCATAAGATCTCCACTAAGAATGCCCCAAAGTATTTGCAGAATCTAGTACGTCCCTATCATCCCTCCCGGACCCTGAGATCAGCAACAGCTAATCACTTTGTGATCCCTAAATTAAAACTGTCGCGCATGGGCGGTAAATCCTTCTTGTTTCTTGGACCCTCACTTTGGAACACTTTGCCACACGCACTATGCAATGAGGCGAGTTATATAAAATTCAGGAAAGCCTTAAAAACATGGTTGTTCAACATCTGAAATGCCTTGCCCCGAAACCTATCACTGGATCTTTAGCTCCGGGAAACCCTTTGTTGGGTAGCTGTTGCGCTATACAAATGAAATAAATAAAAATAAATAAAATAAAATATGATGGTACCTTTAACTGCCGCAAAAATTTACTGAAGCCATGGGCCCCTTTTGAAAATCCCCAGTATTCCATTCCCTGTCCGCAAGTAAGAAGTTTAGAGGTACCATTTCAGGCCTATAAGCTGCTCTACTAGATACCCACTTCTTATTGCAAACCTCCTTTACTCTATGTCTGTGGTAATAAGAACGACTAGACTTAAGTTAGAGGAGTGCTTGGGGGTGAACTCCACTCTGATTGTAGAGTTTTTCCACACACTGCAGAGCACGCAGTGTTTCTTCTTCACTTGCGCTTACCTTTAAGTTGGCGAGCGAGGGAAATCCAATGCTAGACCACCTCCTCGCAAGATTTCTCGACACAGGCAGTCGTGGATGGTCCTGACCGCTCTCTTTGAGAATCCATCCGTTCGCATTAAGGATCGTCTGATAAGTATGATATATTGTGGGAGCACATTACACTGTGAACGTCGATATAATTTTGTGGTAATTAATGTGTTGCAAACAAGTTATCAGATGCCCAATGTGATAGTACCTTTAAATGAAACAAAAATGCTTATATTGTAGTTACCCCAGAAGAACGGAACTTTTCTGAAATATATTGGGATTTATGATTATGGATGACATCAACATTGCTATTTTTTTTATGGAATCATCACATTGAAAATCAATCTTTGGAATACCTGAATATTATGGGCTCATTTTGTTGGATTACTTGGGCACTTTTGAAGCAAATGGATGAAAATAGATGAAACTGGAGAAAAATGACTGTTTGAAACACAATGGCCTATGGGCCGACTTTAGGATGTGCACCCCGTACTGGTGCACTGGTTATGTACTGGTTTTTTTGCAACACTCACGGCATGCATGGGCAGGAGCTGCATGCCAAAACCCCGCTTTGAGTGTGTGATGCTTTTGAAGTTCGGAGATGGCCGTGGAGTCTAAGGCCTGCCCGGGGCCTACGCACACAGAAAGGTTTCAGCTGCTGTCACTTTTTCTGATTATCAAATAGGGAGCCCTAACTCAGAGGACAAAGCATCAATGCAGCTACAGAGTCCCTGATTTCTTGTAGTATCACATCTAGTTTATCTAGCAAGGGCCCCAGCTGTGTGGGCATGGCACAGTCCTTAAGAGTATGGGTGGAAGAGCCATCCAAGGGGCTACGTTAGGATGGTCCCCACCATGTTGAGATACTAGTATGGTAGAATTAGTATGCCCCATAACAGAATCATGACCCTCTTTGTTTAACCACCTCAAGAACACAAGACATTTATTTTCAAGATGTACTGCAATCAAAATCACATCTTAGTGCACAGAATATGAAAGTAGTTCTAATAAAAACAAACAAGATGCAGGCAAGAATATTTGTCAATTGGCAGAACAACAGAAAATATTGTAACATTATAACAGTGTTTTAGGGTTTCTCTGCATTGACAGCCCCAATCCTCCTTTTCCTTGGCTGTACTTAGCAACAAAAGTGGCCTACTTGAGTTTCATACATGGTCTACACCTGCATGCCGTTTCTGAATGACAGAAGCTGTGGTCAATGAGGAATCAGCTGCTGCTGTTTTATGTCTGTGCCTTGGCAGCTATGTTATCCTCCAGCGAGGATATAAGCCCTGGCTTGATGTGCTTTTTCAGTAGCCTTCTACAAAAAAATATGTTTACAGCTAGTGTGCGTCCCTCAACTTGAAGTTCCTGAATCGAAATTCTTCTCTATCTAAGAATGATTTGATGCAATGTATTTACTCCATTCTAAATATTGTTGAACATTTTCAAAATAAATACCCACTAATGAAGCCCTCCAGCCCAGCCTTTCACCTACTTATATTCTATGAAACAATGATTACACTTCACAAACAATACCTAAGAAATCAAGATATATAATTTTATAAAACCGTGTTGATTGCCCATAAATAATAACTGGAAAATCAAAACATCATGCACATCTTATATAAGTACTAATATATCCAGGCAAGCTCAAATGTCACATTGCAATGAAACACTTATTTTAAACCCTTTGATAACAGTGCTTTTGCATTTAAAACATACAACTAAATGGATGAACAGGTATAACCAAAAACAAGGATACCTAAAATTAAAAATATAAAAAGATTATATCAAAGTGTTGGCACAGGAGATTTAAACAAAGTTGCCAGCCATTTACACTGTCAAAGAGTGTACAGCTCTGTAGGCCATGTTGGAAATGGTCATAATAAGGATGGAGCTAGAATCAGCAGTTATTGTGACAGCAGCACCGTCGGTGGCAGACGCGAGTACCAGTAAGTAGAAGTTCTATGACGGACAAAGCTGGAAGAATAGTGTGAAGGGATAGGGGCAGAGTAGCAAACAGGGTTTACTGGTGAAATTTGAAAGTGGTGGGGCTTAAGCACTTGCATCAAAATACATCGAGCAATAAGTGAATCAAGCAAGACAACATCTTTGAAGGGGATCTTTGGAGGTTTCACCCACATGAGAAATTTTGAAAAAATGAGTAGCAAAATATTTAATTACACCACAAAAAAGTTTTAAATCTAAAAGTTAAAAAGTGGATTAGAATACAGGTGTTTATGTTGAAGTTGTTAAGAGAAGCAGTGCAGTTCAAGCGCATGCAGTTCTTTTTTCTGGTGAACCATACCTGGTGCATTACTCCTCCTTCTGTCAGATCCATGAGTCATTTAATTAGCACTCCCACCACAAACTACAGAATGCTGCACTGGAATGATACAGTGGCGATCCTGGTCATGGTTGACAATGCCAGCCCACTGAGGTTTGTACTGCTGGAGGTTCCTGTCCACATCGTTTATTCTGTTCATAGGATACCGCACCTTCTCCCACCGGTACCAGCTCTCCTGCCTTGGGACCTCCCTAGTACCCTGCCTCCACTCACAATCATGTTGGGCAGATAATAAACTATGAGCCACAGGTAGCCCCCAAACTCCTACTCAGTCAGATTCCTGGACCAGCCGGACATCTCCCTACACCACAAAAGACTTGCTAACACCCTAATAAAAATTATTTATATTAAATACTACTGCTTTCCCTAAAACTATTACAAAATACCCTATGTATACAAACATCCCTTAATAAATGATACAAAAATTCACAAAGTACATAACACAACAAAAGTGACAATTTAGAGACAGTACACACAATGAACAGAAACCAAAACAGCTTGCAACACTATGAAAATCTCCAAACACTTACTCTAACCTCCTACACCAAGCACAGACAAAAAGACAGTAAATGAAAAAGTTTCGAGAAGTTGTGAGTGTGATCTCCACATAAGATTAGTTTAGTTTGTCAGGATTAGTATCCGTTTCTTTCAGTTCGTAATATGAGGGACAGAGACAATTCTGTTTGCAGCAAGGTTTCTTTATTTTTATTCAAACGACAAGGACAGCCGACACGTGTTTCGCCCCCTCTTGGCGATTTGCGCCGGGGCTTTCTCAAGGCTAAATGGGTTAAGTCAAATCCAAGGTTTCTGTATCATGATTTGTACATTGTCCATATAAAAATATAGTTCTTCAATAAAAACATTTCTTTTCAGGCTAATGCCTCCGTTCCTAAGATCTTCCCGGCATGGCGATCCCTGCGTCAGGCGGAAGGACCTTATTTTTATATGGACAATGTACAAATCATGATACAGAAACCTTGGATTTGACTTAACCCATTTAGCCTTGAGAAAGCCCCGGCGCAAATCGCCAAGAGGGGGCGAAACACGTGTCGGCTGTCCTTGTCGTTTGAATAAAAATAAAGAAACCTTGCTGCAAACAGAATTGTCTCTGTCCCTCATATTACGAACTGAAAGAAACGGATACTAATCCTGACAAACTAAACTAATCTTATGTGGAGATCACACTCACAACTTCTCGAATCTGTTTCCCCAAAACTGAAGCCCAAGAGGTCCAGAGCTTCGAGTGTGTCTCCATCCACCAACTAACCACACTTATTTAAGTGTTGTCTAAAGCCTTGAAATCCTTGGGCCTTTGCTACCTTATCCACAGTAAATGAAAAAGTGTAGGAACTTCCGACTTCTTGGTTTGCAGCATGGCAGGGCCATGACATCATCTCCTGTGTGGAAGTGTAAATGTTTGATGTATTCGTTATTTTTCAACATGTGGATGACCATTTTCTGGTGCTTTGCTTGACTATAGTTACAAACGCAAGTTACACATTGGGCAAAGCATTGTTCTTCATGCAGGGCCACTAATGTGTGTTTTCCAGCAAACACTATTTTGACTCAAGTACTACATTTGGTCTGAAAGCACCAGTTTAAGTACACAACTTTCACAATCAACAGATTCTGAAGAATTCATTGCCATTGGGTCATTATTAGGTCACCAATATATCTCTTACTAATGATGCATAATGTTTCATGGCATAATCTTGACGTTTCATGTACAAACACCAAGTTTCATTCCATTGAGTTGTTGTAAGTTCATCAATGTCCTTTTTTCTAAAGATGCATGACTTTTCATGGCATAATTGTGTGACGTTTCATGCACAAACGTACATTTTTACTCCATTGAGTTGTTTTAAGTTAACCAATGTCCTTGTTGCTAAAGATGGCTGACTTTTCTTGATATAATTTTGAAATTTCATGCACAAACATCACTTTTCATTCCATTGAGTTGTTTTACGTTCACCAATGTCCCTGTTGTTTCCATGGATGACTTTGCATTAGAATAATTGACATTTCTACAGTGTTGTCACCTTTCGTAGCATCTTGTCACATTTCAAACTGTAGTGTGACCTTTCCTACTATGGTGGCACCTTCACATATGTACCATGTCTGTTTCAAATCTATGTTATTTGTGAAGGCACAAGTGACTTACAAAGCTTGACAATGCACAGTGCGAGGTTTTCAGCTGTTGGTGGCTTATGCCTGACATTCTTGGCAGTTACCGCCCTATATCTTTACTACTGCTGCTGGGTAAAATATTGGAAAGTATTACTAATAGACAATTACGTTTTTACCTGGAAAATATTCATATCTTGGAACCCTCGCAGTTGGGTTTCCGGCCAGGTTTTAGCACTGAGACCGCCATTCCGGCGGTGACCGACTCTTTCAGACAGACTATTGATGTGGGAGGTAAAGTAATTCTGATTCTCCTAGATCTCTCCGCAGCTTTTGATACCATCTCACATTCTAAGCTGGCGGAGAGACTTCTCTCTTGTGGTATCAATGGGGCAGCTCTAAAATGGCTCTAACATTTCTTGTCAGAGAGAACACCAACTACCGACTCTTTTCAATATATATACATGGCTCCGCTGACAAGGACTGTCGAGCAGAAGGGTTTTGAGATCATCTCATATGCTGATGATACGCAGCTTATAGTTACCATCGGACCAAACCCAGAGCTCAACAAAGTCCGTTTTGCCACTCGCCATCTCCAACTGGATGACTGGAAACTGTATCCAGTTGAATCCGGAAAAAACGGAGGTGATGTTAATGGGTAAAGCCACAGACATTTGGTCGGATGACTGGTGGCCCGTTCAGTTGGGCATTGCCCCCTCCCACAAGCAGTCAGTAAAATATCTAGGTCCAAAACTGGATCGGGCTTTGACCACGAAGGATCATATTGTGGCCTCTACAAGGTCGTGCTACTATGGTCTGACGCTTCTTAGGAAAATATTTCCTTATATGCCCACCCCCCACCGTAGAACTCTAGTCCAGGCAATGATAATTAGCTGGCTAGACTACGGTAATGCCTTGCTGGCTGAAGTGGGAGAGACCATATTGGCCAAACTCCAAGTTGTAAGAATATTGCAGCTTGAATGATTTTAAATCGTCCGGCAGGCTCCACTTCAGCTCCTTTGTTAAGGAAATTACACTGGCTATCAGTAAGGAAGAATTTTTTTTTAAGGTCTGCTGTCTCACACATAACGCATTGAATGAAAGAGGCCCCCTGTATTTGCGGAAAAAGTGATTAAAAAGTCGCCCTGTAGGAGATCTAGTACCTTAGGTCTCCTTCAAATTCCTCGATTCCGCCTCATTTGCACTGGGGGTAGAGCCTTCTCATACCTTGTGCCAAGATATTGGAATGAGCTCCCCCTTGCCCTGCACAAAATTCCAACATATAGGGCCCATTAGGATCACGGGTGGATCGCCACTTCCCCCATGGCGGTGGCGATCCGCCTGTGATCCGACCCCACCCGCCACCCATTTCCCCCACCATATTACTATGGCGGGGGGACCGCAGCGGTCAGAAAGACCATCCGCTGCTTTTCCGGGTTTAATATGGTGGTGGTGTCTGTTAGACACCGCCAGCCATATTAAGATGGGTCCGGAAAGATGCCTTTCTATGGCGGATGCTAGAATTGAACGCGGGGGCCTGTTGCAGGCCCTCAGGTACTCTGGGGGTGGGGGGGTGCACGTACCCCCCTGCAGTTCCATGCACAGCATGCCTTCCTTGCACTGTCGTGGGTGCATCCTAATTGCCCCCACGGGACCCCAGCCCTTATGGCAGGCGGTCCCTTTTACCGTGAGGATGGCGGGCGGACAAAGTCTGCCTGACATCCTAATGATGCCCATAGTATTTTTTAGGAAACAGCTGAAAGCTTTTCTGTTTTAATAGAGATACATGTTCCTAATCTGGCCTCATCTACTCCGGAATACATTTTCCTAGTCAGCACCAAAATTCCCCAGGGTGATTTGAGCGCTTTAACCCCTCCCACGCTCATGACGAGCTCAACTCATCATGAGCCACGGTTCTCGTGTGCTCATAACGAGCTGAGGTCGTCTTGACCGTTAGAACGCTCACACGCGGGGCTAATTCCCCTGCTGTGCTGGGCGTTCTAAGGAACGGGCATGGTCATGACGGGCTCAGCTCATCATGAGCACAACGAGAACCATGACTCATGACGAGCTGAGCTCGTCATGAGCATGGGGGTGCTGTGCGCGACCCCCCCAGCACAGCGGGGGAATCAGCCCTGCAGTGAAAGGGTTGAAAACATGTAACATAACATCCTACATGAGTGTCAGAAAAACAACGGGGGAGGTAGAGGAAAAAGGAGAGGACTCGGCTTCCAAACTATTTGCAAATAACCAATTAGACCCTCCTAGGAGCATAGAAAGGACTATCAACCTTGTTGTCGCAAAGAAAAAAGGTTTTCCCTTTAAGTATCTCTCACCCATCGGGGTTATCCCTTGGTGGCATGCTTCATCATAGGGTTCATGCCTAACCTGCTGCGGAAAGGGCCTGCTGCAACCAACTGATACACAGGAGCACTAATAGTATGTTATTCCTATACACCTACGCTGGTCGTAATGGTATTAGAGTAGGGTTTTCTGTATATAAAAGAGGGGTTAAAAATATCTGACTAGTGGGAAAAGGGTTAATTTATTCACTCCCCTAATCAATATGGTTAAAAAATGGGGACAGTGAGAAACTCTTAGGGTAATATGCCCCATCGTTTCTCTGATTTCAAGCCCTACCCCAAGGCTTTTCTTCAGAACCTAAGGGGGTTACTCCCTGTTACCACTCCTACAGTCATCTGATCTCTTAATAATTATAACATACTGAAAAACCCACAACAAAAAAACTGTCTACTCTGCTTTGATAGTTTCCACCCTAGACACTTGAGAGATAATTTACCATTCGGATAATTTTTAAGACTCAGACGCAATTTTTCGGAACTGAGTGAATATAAGACACACGCTGCAGATCTTTCTCCCAATTTAAAATCACAAACGTACCCAAATTGTGACAAAAGCCATGAATAGGGCAAAAAATAACAACAAGGAAGCCCTTTTGGAGCTTCCAATATAAAAGGAGAATTATGGTACACAATGGCATGTACATTGATGGATTGGGTGTGCTTCTGCTCCCTATACATATGTGATGTGGCAGCAGGAGTAACAAATTGCACATATGTGCAGTCCATGGAACCCAGCATGTGTGAGACCCAAGGAATGTCATGAAAACCTTGCTTATTCTCCATCTGCAGATTCTGGGTGCTGGAGAAAAGGAGGTAATGGGTGTTATTTTTTATTTTATGATATTTTAATTTGTTATGCACATGCATCATCCCTGTAGGGATAGCTCAACGTGGATACCCAGGTAACAGGTGGAGAATTCTTGTTTTGGACTAGGTTAGTCTTGAGAAATTTCCTGAATTGGAGGTGGTCTTCGCAGATTAGTATTTGCAGAGGTAACTTATTCAAATAGAAAGGAGCAAGAAAAGTCAATGACCTGCCTCCTGACCCTGTCTTTCTGCACCTAGGAACCGCGAGCAGAGCTTTGTCAGAAGATCTTAAGAGTCTGGGGCAGAGTAACAAGAGATCTTTGAAGATAGATGGTTGGGCCCTCTGCTGTATGAAGCTTTGTGAGTTAAGCAGCAGATCTTAAAGATAATTCTGTTTCTCACCTGTAACCAATGTTAAGCATGTAGAAGAGGGGAGGATGTCGTTCCAGAGGGAGGGTTGCGAATGAGACATGCTCCGGTGTTCTGTACCACCCAAGGTTTACATCTCATTTCCAGAGGCCAGGAAAGCATTACCATGGTCCAGACAGCTGATAAGCAATGCCTAAAGTTTTTCCTTGCTGTCTATGGTAGTAGAGAAAAAGCTCTTCTCAGCAGACGCCTCATGTGGGAGAAGGGGCGTGTGGTGGCCAAAACTTGTTCTTTCATAGTTAGAGATTGATTCACCCGGACACTCAGATTTTTTATAACTAGTTTTGGTTAGAGGGCTGTACCAAGTTCTGGGGGCCACCAATAAGGTGTCCAAAGTTGTTTGGCCTTACCAAACAGCGTAATCTCAGTTTTTGCTGTGTTTAGCTGGAGACACTTTTCCATCATCCAGCGAGCGATTGCATTCATACTGGCAGAAAAATATTCTTTAGTTATAGCCAGATTTTTTGTCTAATGAGATTAATAGCTGGGTATCGTTTCCATATGATATAATATCGAAGCTGAAGGCTCTGACAGTTTTGGAAAGGGGTGTGACATAAATGGGGAAAAGTGTAGGGCTAAGGCAGAAGCCCTGGGGTACCCCTTGTCCAGTGTCATGGAACAAGACTTATACGGGGCCAGAATGACCGGTTGGGTCCTCTTAGAAAAGTAACCGCCAGCCATTGTCCAGCAGCACCAGCATGGATGGTATGTCAGCATCAAGAGAGAATCTGATGTGGTCAGAGACCACTACCAGGGCAGTCATTGTGCTGTATGATGGTCTATAACCAGACTGACATGGATCCAAGATTCCATAAGTTGTAAGTTTATGTGTTTCTCCAACAGCTTATCCAATAGAAGGTGAAGCAAGATGGGACGATAGTTGGCGCCAAATTGAATTTTTTTAAATAGGTCTTATCTGAGCTGACTTCCAGTCCAATGGAATTTTAACTAGATTATTAGAAACATTAAATAGTGAACAGATTGAGGGAGCAAGCACAAATAAGAGTTCTGCCATGATTCTGGGAGGGCAGACATTTAAGGGAGAGCCTGACATGGTTGAGAGAAGCAGTTTTTGAATAGTCTCTGGTGTAGAATCTTCAAACGGCACCTTTAGAAGAAAGTGAACAAAAAATTAGCTCTTCGTGGGCCTGGTCAGATGAATT
Organism: Lissotriton vulgaris; assembly: GCF_964263255.1. Classification (NCBI taxonomy): domain Eukaryota; kingdom Metazoa; phylum Chordata; class Amphibia; order Caudata; family Salamandridae; genus Lissotriton; species Lissotriton vulgaris. Next base: position 1,592,459,409 of record NC_141687.1, read on the forward strand.
AGAACAATTTTGATAAATCATTTTAATTTTGTCTTCAAAGCAGTTGGCTAAGGCGTCACAAAGAATTTGAGAGGCAGGTATTTCTAGGGAACAAGCATCCGGATTTATGAAAGTATTAAGCACTTTAAAAAGGGCTTTGGATGAATTTTTAGCCTCTGCAATTTGGCTTACTATAAATAGTTTATGGGCTTTCTTGATATTGTGATGGTACATGGTTGAAGATAGTACATAGATGATCTTGTCATTAATTTAATTACTCTGCCACAACCTTCTTCCTAATCTCTTATAAAACGCTTTCTCTATTTTTAGTTCTATCGTATACCAAGGCACGGGAAGTCTATGTAGCCCATTGTCATAAGATTTGAGAGGGGCTATTTAATCAAAGATGAATGGAGAGCTCTATTGTAGTCAAAGAGAACTTGATCAAAAGGGATAGAGAACGTCAGTTCCTTAGCAACAAAAAATGGGGTAATTTTCTGCCACTGCTTAGAGAGATTTTTTCAACATGTGTTAGTTTTTTTTTTCCTCACGTTGAGAGTGGAGATCTGGAAACAGATGAGAGCGTGGCCTGTCCAGAAAAAAAAGTTTGGGCGGTTCGCAAGTCAATGATAGATTGTTTATAAAAATTGGATCTAAAGTATGACCTGCAACATGAGGAGATGCCTTGACGTGTTGATATCGGCCAAGTGGTGGTAAATCAGAGTATAATTGTCTAGTCTCGGAGTTAAGGGAATCTTCACCATGGTAATTTAAGTCTCCCATCAAGAGGAACTGTTGCGCTGCTCGCACATGGGGTGCAAGATATTTAGCAAGTGTGGACCAAACTCTTTTTTTGATGCTGGTGAACGGTACACTAAAGCGCCTTTCCAACTGATTTTAGAGGTAGAGTCAAGCTTAAATATACATACTTCTGTCCAGTCTCCTGCAACGGTGTCAGCTGGATGATGGCATCCAGGACAGTGGAAAGGAATGTGGAGAAGGATGGCTGAGATAGTCTAACCACTCTGGTGACTGTTGTCTGGAAGGAGCATGTCCCTGACATACGTAATACCACCATGAGCTTAGACTGTGGAGGTATGTTGATAGGCCTACTGGCTGTGAGCTGATGCCTTGGTGCATACTGGTGTAGCAGGTCTACAATGGACTGATTCTTCAGCTGGTAAAGGGTTATGACCACCTCCTCCCTGTGCTCTGTCAGGGTTTTCCATTAGCGTAATATGCACCTATTTCTACTGTGTTTCCTCGTGGGGGCGAGGGTGTTTGTGGTGGGGTGGATGAGGGTGGTCATCTTTGTCTGACTCCCAGGTACAAAATTACTACCTCCATGCTGTTGTTCTAGTTGCAGCACTGTCTTGTTCAGCTACTCTTTATATATTGATGATTAGATGTGTCATTTACTATTTCTGTGTTTTGCAGGTGCAGCAATTTTGACATTACCGCAACTCTGCACCGCGTAAGACACGGCTGCTTCAGTTTTGTAAAATGTCACAAACATCCATGCGTCACTTTTATGCAGGAATTTACGATGGAACGCCTACCTTGCATATTTTATTACTTCTGTGGTGCAGGCAATTCCGATGCAGTTTCTTTTTGACACAGGGGTAAGAAAAGTGACGCTTCCTCACTCATATGTCAGCTTGCAAATATGGAGTAACAGTTGTGCTTCAAATGCATCAACATTTTTGAGGCATTGGTGGTGCAAGCTCTAGACAAATAAGAGACTGGATATTTCAAAATAATATAATGACTATCATTGGACTGGATGACTTAGGGGCATATTTAAAAGGGGTGTGGTGGAGTGAATCATTAGCCTGCCTAACTTAACTCATCACTTAGCCACTTCAGAAACGCAGGGCTGCACCATATTTACAAAAATATGGGCAGACCTTAGTTTCCCCCTGCGCTGGCGCAACAATTAGCAGTGTAGCACCAACACAGGCAAGGCAGTCTGCAATGTGGGGAAGATTGTTTATTTGCAGGAAGGTCCCCTTTACCGCACATAAACAATCTTCAAATGCTGTTTAGTAACTTCTGTGTGTGCTGCTTCATAGAAGAATCGACATTGAAGTTCCAAAACTGAATTTTTTACAAATGATCGTTTATGTGCAAGAAGGGAGACCTTCCTTTACATCCTGTACATAAACAATCAATGGCCTTTAGCTGTTTCCATGTGTGCTGCACAACACAGCACACATGAAAACAGCAAAAATGAGGATAAATGAAACATTTCCCCTCATTGTGCCAGGGTAAAGCCAAGTTTTCCTTGGTCTTAATTGTGGCACTGCCTCCTATTTATGCCTACCTTGTAAATAGGGGGCAGCTTCAGAATCAATGGTTGTTGCGGTGGCATGCCCACAGCAAAATCCATTGTCCTCCCCTTTTACACTAAATACAGCATGGAAGGGTGCCTTATTTACAAGGCAGTGTCGAGCTACAGTAAGTCGCTTAACGCTGCATTGTAAATAAGGCGAAGCCCCTATCGCCACTAGAACGTTGTAAAAAGTGACGTTCCCGTGGCGACAGGGACTTGTAAATATGCCCCTTGGCGCCTTTGAAATTCACTTGTCAGCCCAGGAGATCCTTTTTTACAGAACCGTACTCTGAAGACCTCATAATAGCTAAATACAGTTTTCTTACCTTGAGGAAAAATTCAATATAGGTTGGAAATCAAAAAATCCCAACATCTTATACTAACCATCATTCTGCACAAATTGGTACACCTAAAAAAATGTGCACCGGAAACGTTCTTGATTGGGAAATATCTTTTTAATCCAGTTGCTTCATTCCTATATTTGCACTTCTTTAATTTTGAATTAAAATGTGTATGCTATGCTTCAGGAAGCTTCCCACCTTAACTGTAACCAGTGCAATTACATCATATCAAAGGTCTTTTTGAATCCTCACAGTAAAGTGAAGCACCACACACTCAGAAAGTCAATAGGTTTGACCTTGGAAAGTTGGTGTAATGATTATTATTTTTTATTTTTCATTGCAAGCATATGTCGCAAAAATAAAAAGAAGGAAAAAGAAAACATGAACTTGCAATAAATATTTAGAATTAAAAAAAGTATATTCGCTTGCAATTTGATTAGAACAGTAAAGGTGTTTCCTACTACTAAGAACATGTCTTTATTAATTTTCATGCACATCACAGTAATGCAGCAGGGAAACAACAAAACATCAGAGAAACAACAAGCTTTCAGAGGAGCAAAGAAAAGATAATATTGGCTTTAATTCATATATCCTGAAGACATAGTTTAAATACATATGCATGACTAAAAAAAGAGGATGAGGATAAGTTATGGCAAGATAAAAGCATTGGCAATGTAAAGTATTGAGCTAATCGGCCAGGCGGTACCTATGGACAAAAATGCAGGTAAGAAATATTGAGTTCCACAATATCGAAGATAGTAATATCGATTTGTTTTTAGTGTTTTAAGTGTTAGTATATGTGTTAAAAGTTTGTATTATTTTTGTAATGCATGTTTGAATTTTGTAAAAGTAATGAATTTGATATTAATTAATTTTTGTGTAATTTAATTTCATAGCTGGTTGTGGGTTAATGAGGGAATAGGGTGGGAAATAATGTATTTATAATATATATTTTTTGCATTATTTAGAATTAATTAATTATATTATCTTTTTTTGCGTAATGTAATTCTGTAGTGGGTTTTGGGTTTATAGGGGAATAGGGTGGGAAGTAATTCAATTGAAATTAATTTATTATTATTAATTATACATTGAGTAATAATAATTAATTGGTAATTATGTTACTTGTGTAATTTTATTTATGAAACAGTAATTAATTAGATATTAATTATTACCACTAAATGTTTGAATATGTTAATTATATTGTTAATTGTAATTTGTTAATTAATTAATTAATTATGTTAATTTAATAATATGTTACAATATTGTAGGAGATGTTTATAGGGGAAAATGGCAGGAGATAAATTATTTTTTACAAAATAAATTAACTGTTAATTAATGTTAATTATATTGCAGGAGTGTGTATTTTAAATTATTCCCCTACGCTATGCAACACTTTCCTTACTGTTGCACTCAATGTGGGGGAAGTAGTCATTTTTATCGACCCACTATCCAACGCTTTCCCTACTGTTGCACTCACTGGAGTAGCAATAGTCATTTTTACACTCCTGCTATCCAACGCTTTCCCTACTGTTGCACTCACTGGATTGGGAATAGTAATTTTTGCCCACCCGCTATCCAACACTTTCTCTACTGTTTCAAACACTGGAGAGGGAATAGAAATGTTATCTTTTACGCTATGATTTTTTTTCAGTATTGTTATATTTATTGTAGTGTAAGATCTATATTTTTTTGTTGTTAATTTTAATGTTTTACATTTATTATATATAATTTGTTTTTACATTTATATTATAGGTTTATATATATATATATCTATATATATATAAAATCGCTCCAAGCTTCCGCGGTGTGCCACCGCAAAAAGACAAGCACTCAGGGTGGCGAGCTCAAGAGTTTTATTTGTGAGCTTACGGTGTCCAGACGCGTTTCGGCATTCTCCTTTGTCGATGGTACCATGGCGGTGTCGACCCGGTCGTTTTTCATGTTTACAGTTCATTGACACTGTTAACGGACCACGTAACCAAATTCATGGTTGTCATCTTTAAACATGCAATCAGTCATTTACATACTGCATGAAGAAGTTGCAAATCGACATATAATCATTATGACATATTCATCAATAGTGGCGTCATTTTTCACACAATAGTGGTGTCATTTTATACAGATTTCATCATAATGTGCACAGTTTGCCAAGCTCGCGCACATTTTTTGTCCACAGATACTGCCCACAAATAAGCTGCCAAAAGTGAAGGCTATCATCACGTACTTTAAACGTCGCTATAATCATCTAGCCCTTAGATGGGCCTGTACCATGTAGAAATCATTCCTTCCATGCACTTCTACTCCTGAATGGGCATATAATGTCCGTATGTTCAGTGTCTTACACATCCATCTTTAACTATTTCTCCATCAGATCTCTTCATTACACTAAGTCAAGTTTCTCATAAGTTTCAAAATCCTTCCTCACAGCTACCTAGTCACCCAAATGTACAGCCAATTCCTCATGTGCATTCAGACCCCCTGGTGTCTTCGTCTGGAGGTCAATTATGTACCTCGATTCCAACCTTCTAAGGATCATCAGTCTGCCCCCCCCCAGGGTTCAGTGGTACATGATCTAAGCAAAAATATGTTAACAGGTCCCTGTTTCCATTATGTAGAGTTTGCTTAGATCATGTACCACTGAACCTGAGGGGGTGGAACAGACTGATGACCCTTAGAAGGTTGAAATCGAGGTACATAATTGACCTCCAGACGAAGACACCAGGGGGTCTGAATGCACATGAGGAATTGGCTGTACATTTGGGTGACTAGGTAGCTGTGAGGAAAGATTTTTGAAACTTATGAGAAACTTGACTTAGTGTAATGAAGAGATCTGATGGAGAAACAGTAGTTGATGGATGTGTAAGACACTGAACATACGGACATTATATGCCCATTCAGGAGTAGACGTGCATTGCAGGAGTGATTTCGACATGGTATAGGCCCATTTAAGGGCTAGATGATGATAACGACGTTTAAAATACGTGATGATAGCCTACACTTTTGGCAGCTCATTTGTGGGCAGTATCTGTGGACAATAACTTTGCACGAGCTTGGCAAACTGTGCACATTATGATGAAATCTGTATAAAATGACGCCACTATTGTGTGAAAAATGACGCCACTATTGATGAATTTGTCATAATGATTATATGTCGATTTGCAACTTCTTCATGCAGTATGTAAATGACTGATTGCATGTTTAAAGATGGCGACCATGAATTTGGTTACGTGGTCCGTTAACAGTGTCAATGAAGTGTAAACATGACAAACGGCAGTTTCGGAACCGCCATGTTACCATCGAACATATATATATATATACATACATATATATATATATATATATATATATATATATATATATATATATATATATATATATATATATATATATATATATATATATATATATATATATATATATATATATATATATATATATATATATATATATATATATATATATATATATATATATATATATATATATATATATATATATATATATATATATATATATCTCCAAAGTCTTTCTCCGTAATTGTAGAAGAAATGCAGGACACCCAGAGCTTTAGTAAAGGTATTTTATTCCAAGCAGACGGAAAAGGTCTCACGACGCGTTTCACCACTTAAGGCTTGATCACGCTCGCCTCAAATGTGCTGCCAGCCATATTTAAACCCACAACACCACGTGTAAAGACATCCAATGCATAAAATAGACGGACATGTTGTAAAGTGCAAAACAAACTGAACATACTTCCTAATCAGCATTGTAGTACATTAGAATAACCTTAATTTCATTGTACTTTCATATCAATAAATAATAACCAACTGATGGCGATTATTTCACAATTTCACACGAAATGCAACACTCGCCGTGATTGGTCGGTACTCGATGACAAGTTACAACTTAATAATGTCAGTGTAATTTTTAATTGTGTCATTTCTTGGACCAGCTGCACATTAACTTCAGAATGGTTTGTGCCCGTCTTAGATAATATGTGCAATACGATCACAGACACGCCACGTTTAATTGGTTTTCATTTTCACGCATAAGATCTCTGCTGGTGTTTACAGGCGCCATGGAAACGCTACAACCAATGGGAACATTGTTTTCTAATATGTGACCAATCACGGCGAGTGTTGCATTTCGTCGGCGGAATGCCGCTAATCAGGCGTTTTTCTGTGTAAATAGTGGTTTATTGGTGTCACCATGAATAATATGTGAACGACCATATTCCTGCAAATCAATAATGCAATTTAAACATGAATTCTTTTTTGCATGGATTTTTCCATGACTTGTGAAATAATCGCCATCAGTTGGTTATTATTTATTGATATGAAAGTACAATGAAATTAAGGTTATTCTAATGTACTACAATGCTGATTAGGAAGTATGTTCAGTTTGTTTTGCACTTTACAACATGTCCGTCTATTTTATGCATTGGATGTCTTTACACGTGGTGTTGTGGGTTTAAATATGGCTGGCAGCACATTTGAGGCGAGCGTGATCAAGCCTTAAGTGGTGAAACGCGTCGTGAGACCTTTTCCGTCTGCTTGGAATAAAATACCTTTACTAAAGCTCTGGGTGTCCTGCATTTCTTCTACAATTACGGAGAAAGACTTTGGAGATACATTTCATGCCTGCCGGTGGCCTGGCGGGACCGCCCTTTGACAGCCCAACTTGTTTACCGGCGTTTGGGGAGTGAAAATATATATATATATATATATATATAATGTTGGCACTTTACTCACAACGACGAAATCCAATGAAAGTGCGCTTTCAGGGAGAAATTAGTACAAAAGGGGGTGGTGATGGACGGAGCATCTGAATCAATCAAACACTCACACCCAGTAAAAAGATATGGGTTTAATCCATCACTGTTCTTTAGCCCACTCTGCCACCTCAGTTCAGACATGGCTATATGCAAATCAGTCTGACCCTGTGCCTCATGGGAACAGTCCAGCCCGAACTGCCAAGCCATGTCTTCCCTGGACCGGAAACAAGCTTCCGAGGACTGGTTTCTGGCATTCCAGCCGTCTTCAGCCCGGCTTGCTTGAATCCAGTGGCAAAGTGAGCAAGGGACTCACGTCTGAGCATACCCTGCCACACTTATGGTGGCCAAAAGCGGCACAAAAGGGGGTGGTGATGGACGGAGCATCTGAATCAATCAAACACTCACACCCAGTCAAAAGATCTGGGTTTAATCCATCACATTCTTTAGCCCACTCTGCCTCCCCAGTTCAGACATGGCTATATGCAAATCAGTCTGACCCTGTGCCTCATGGGAACAATCCAGCCCGAACTGCCAAGCCATGCCTTCCCTGGACCAGAAACAAGCTTCCGAGGACATGTTTCTGGCATTCCAGCCGTCTTTTGCCCCGCTTGCTTGAATCCAGTGACAAAGTGAGCAAGGGACTCACGTCTGAGCATACCCTGCCACACTTATGATGGCCAAAAGCGGTACAAAAGGGGGTGGTGATGGACGGAGCATCTGAATCAATCAAACACTCACACCCAGTCAAAAGATCTGGGTTTAATCTATCACCGTTGTTTAGCCCACTCTGCCACCCAGTTCAGACTTGGCTATATGCAAATCAGCCTGACCCTGTGCCTCATGGGAACAGTCCAGCCCGAACTGCCAAGCCATGTCTTCCCTGGACCGGAAACAAGCTTCCGAGGACCGGTTTCTGGCATTCCAGCCGTCTTCAGCCCGGCTTGCTTGAATCCAGTGGCAAAGTGAGCAAGGGACTCACGTCTGAGCATACCCTGCCACACTTATAGTGGCCAAAAGCGGCACAAAAGGGGGTGTTAAGGGACGGAGCATCTGAACCAATCAAACACTCACACCCAGTCAAAAGATCTGGTTTCAAATATGGCACTTTCTATTTTACAGTGAGTGATGAAAGATTATACTAGTGTGTGATGAGGTGTATTTGATTGTCACATGGATGATGTCATCAGTGATGTCATTTGAGATGTCATCAGTGATGTCATCAGTGATGTCACTGACCATGTCATGAATGATGTAATATGTGACATCATCAGCAGTGGATTGCGGGCGCGCGAGTTATAGTGCGTACAACTAACTATAACGAGGAATTTCAATGGTTTGTATGAGTAAAATGTCCAGCTAACTATAACTGGTGTGAAACCTGTGGTTTTTTCAGTGAATTTGAAAGGATTTTTAAATGCTAATTCCTAACTATAACGAGTATGAAACCTATGGGGCCCTATTTACGAGCCCCTTGAGCCTCTGGAACGTCACTTTCTGTGACGTTCCGGTGGCGCAGAAGACTGAGGGATATTTATCAGGCAGGACTAAGCCACTTTTTGTGGCGTAATCCTGCCTGATAAATATCAGTCCCTTTAACGCAGTGTCCTGAGTTACAGGGGCGTGCAATGGATGTTGCTGGGGGCGTTCCCAGCAGCATCCATGGACTTGAGTAATTTATAGCATCCTCAAAGTCAGTCTTTTAAAAATTCCAAAGTATATGACATGACAATCCAAATCCAAATGTTTCTCAAGCAAAGTCATAAACTGTGTCCGTGGGACATATCTGCCCAAACGCCGATATTCCGAACGATTGAAAATGACTTTTCTTGAGAAACATTTGGATTTGGATTATCATGTCCAATACTTTGCAATTTTTGAAAGACTGACTTTGAGGATGCTATAAATTACTCAAGTCTGCCCAAATTGTGTGGGTAAAATTGATACCTCAACACTTTGAATAAGAATGTACTTACGACTCGTCTAACATTTGGAAGAAATATCTAGTTATATGACAACAGGACACCGACATAACTTGAAGGAAATAAGAACGCCCTGAGGAAGTTCTGTTGTACAGAACGAAACGCGTCGGCTGGCTATGGTACATAAACTTAAGGAAAATAAAAGCATTTGAATATACACCAAGACTCAGCGCTTCAATAAGGATTCTAAGTGATATGATTTGATTGGACTTGTTGTGCAAGTGGTGCTGTGCCAAACTTTGGAATATTATCCACTACTCTCTACTACTCACTCTCTGCTACTCCACTACTATCTAATACTCACTCTCTACTACTCATTCTCTACTACTCTACTACTCTCTACTACTCTCTCTCTACTACTCACTCCCTACTACTCACTATCTACTACTCTCTAATACTCACTCTCTGCTACTCTCTACTACTCTCTACTACTCACTCCCTACTACTCTCTCTCTACTACTCACTCTTTACTACTCACTCTCTACTACTCTCTACTACTCTCTCTCTACTACTCACTCCCTACTTCTCACTATCTACTACTCTCTACTACTCACTCTCTACTACTTTCTACTACTCACTCTCTACTACTCTCTACTACTCACTCTCTACTACTATCTCTCTACTACTCTCTACTACTCACTCTCTACTCCTCTCTACTAATCTCTCTCTCTTCTACTCACTCTCTAATACTCACTCTTTACTACTCCCTACTACTCACTCTCTACTACTTTCTCTCTACTACTCTCTTCTACTCACTCTCTACTAATAACTCTACTACGCACTCTACTACTCGCTCCCTAATACTCAATTTCTACTACTCTCTACTACTCACTTTCTAATACTCTCTCTCTACTACTCTCTACTACTCACTCTACTACTCACTCTCTACTCCTCTCTACTATTCTCTCTCTCTTCTACTCACTCTCTACTACTCACTCTTTACTACGCCCTACTACTCACTCTCTACTTCTCTCTACTACTCTCTACTACTCACTCTCTACTACTCACTCTACTATTCACTCTACTACTCTCTACTACTCACTCTCTGCTACTCTCTCTACTGCTCTCTACTACTCTCTACTACTCACTCTCTACTCTTTATTACTCACTCTCTACTCTCTACCTCTCTCTACTTCTCTCTCTACTAGTCTCTACCTCTCTACCTCTACACCATATACACCTATATATGCATATTACCTACTGGCGGTCGCCAGTAGGTATATATAGTTAGGATTTTTTCCCTATGGGATTTTTGAAAATTCTATGTCTAATACCTTTGGCGTTTGTGGACGGAATCGGCTGAAATTTTCAGGAAAATGGCACATTTTGTTTCTGAGCAACCCCTGAAAATTTGGGGGGGGGGGGGTTCGGCAAGGGGGGGCCGAGAAAAAGGGGGGTCCCAAAACGTGTTTTTCCCATGTTAATTTCCATAGGGCGGTTGGCCTCACTTTTAGCCCGAACGGCTGAATGGATTTCCACGAAACTTGGCAAAATTGTAGGGACTGTTAGCCCGATGTGCCTTTGCTAGGTCTCAATATATGTGCTTCAGTGGATTTTGAGAAATTAACGTTCAAAAAAAGATATATATCTGTAACAGCGCTCCGGGCTGCGCTCCGGTTCGCGTACTTTTCGCGTAACGGAACTTTGCGATGCGAATCTGATTGGCTCTTCTGTGTCTGTCAACATTCTAAACAGTCCGGAGCAGCCGCCATCTTGTCTCTCGGTAGGATCGAGAGACAAGAGGAGGCCAAAACAGAGGGGGAAATTACCATAAGGGGGCATAGTAGATGCTCGTTGACCCCCTAGGCTTTATGTGGAGGTTTTAAAAGGGCCCAGCAGGGCAAAAAAAAAAATTTTTTTTTTTTTTTGCGTGGTGAGCGCCTAGTCCGCGAACCGGAAAGCGTTCTGGGCAGCGTACTATAAGGAAAAAAGAATGATAGACTTTTCAAATACTGTATGTTAATTGTTTGTTGTTTTTGTTGATTTTTTTTTCTTTATTTTTTAAGCATTTTTTTTTATTTTGATTGTGTTTCATAATTTATTAAATATTCTAACATTTCATTGTCAGAAATTTCATCTTTGTCATTGAATATATTTTGAAGTCTATGAGGGTGTAAAATGTCCTCATTTTTAAGCAGGTTATCCACTGCTTCCACACATTGAAGTAGTTCCTGGTCCCTACTTTCATCCATAAATTCATCAATGTTTCCTTGGCTGCTCTCTTCCAGTACAATTTGAAATTGAACTTGCTGCTCGCCTTCCATTTTCCCTGAAATTTGGATTAAAAAAAAATATATTACTAGAGATAGGGCACTGTTGGGATTAATTTTAGATAGGCAGTTTTTATCAGTGAATTCATCTTTTGGCAGTGTATAGTATCAGAGTGGAAGTAGGACTATAAAAAAGTGTATGTGATTTAACCAAGAGAAGCCTAACTCCATCCATAACTATAACAGAGAAGTCTATCTAAATCTATAACTACTACAGAGGGATAGTATATAACTATCAGAAAAAGTTTACCATATTAAGTTATAGTGCACAATATACTTCATTTTTAAAAATAACAACTTACCTTCACAAACAAGTTGAAGTGTTTGGTAACTATTCAAATGTAATGTACAACACGAAGTAGCAGTCAAAATGGCTGTGTTTTCTTCTCTTCCTTTATATATATTCAGGTATATAACCAATCAAATGTCAGGTAATAAAAGTAGAAAATGAAAGTAACATTTTCATTGGTTGTCAATTCCAACACTTCAGATGTGTTTTGTGAAGTAATTTACCTCACGGTATTTAGAGAGGTCTACAGGCTTAATGGCTAAATGGATTTTTAATCAAATTTGTGAAAATGAAAGGGATTGTTATGTAGTATGAGCTAATCTATATTTGGTGAGAGTGTCTCCAGTCGTTTTTCTGTGAATTACTTTCCCACCTTTTTTATTGGACCGCTTACCGGGAAGCGGTCCGGTCCGCGAACCAGCAGCGTAACGGGAGTCCACCATTTTGTGTTTCGGTCGAATCAAGATACAAGATGGAGGGCAAATAATGTTCAGAATGGGTAGAAGGGGGCACGGTAGATGTATCTTGACCCCCTAGGTTTTCTGAGGGTGGCTGAGGAGGACCATATGTGCGGGGAAAAAACATTTTTTGAGAAATTTTGCGCGATTAGCTTCCAGTTCGCGTACCGGGTAGCGCTCTTTGAGCGTATTTTATTGAAAATTAGAGAAAAAAGTTAGAGAAAAATAATATTTGTGATTGATCAGATGTAGGGTAGCTCTGAGAAGAGCTTTTGGGTTTATGGTACATTTTGGTACTTATAAGTAGGTACCAATGCACAGTCTTAAATTCAAAATGAAAATTCTGTTGCCCTCATCTGAGAAGTGAACTCCATCTCCTCTGTAGATATCTTGCATGTAGTAACGCAAGTTATTGTTGTACAAGGAGCCCATTCCATGGTCTCTCATGTAAGCTGAAACAGATTTGTTTACATGCTTCCTCGACTTCTCAATTTGTGGACAAAATTGGTTGGACCACCTCCATTTCTGTCTTTGGCATATATTGGAATATACCAAGGCAGTTTGAGGAAAAAGTGCCATTAATTGCTCAAAGGTGTCCTTTAAAAGCATTTCCAGACCTACCCCAGTCAAAGTGCCCAAATCATTACCTCCACAGTGCACAATTAACAGGTCAGGTTTTGGCAAATGCATAAAGGTTTTCACCAATGGTATCAATTGGTGACATTTTAATCCTCTTTGGCCCAACCACTTAATTTCCACATCTTGTAAATTGAGGTTAGGTAAATTTCTGTTCTCAGCATACCTTTGAGCCCAGTAGATGTAACTATGTCCAACAATCCAGACATTAAACATGGTGAGAGAAGGTTGGGCTGCAGTCAGATGACTGTCATAACTGTCTGTTTCCTTCCCTTATACTTACTGTTCTTTTTTAAAAAAAAAATGTTTGGGTCGCTCCCGGTTCGCGTACCGGAGTGCGGACTAGGAGCGAACTAAAAGAAATAGAGGTTGGCAGAGTTTAAAAAATTCTACCACTTTTTTTATAATGGGGAGGTAGTTCTGAAAAGAACTTTTTTTTTGTTTTTGTTGTTTTAAATTTTTTTTATTATTTTTCTGAAAATTTTGAAAAATTTTTGGTTTTTTGGGGGGAGGGGGGAAACAAAAATGATTCATTGAAAAGGGCTCAACAGGAGCAACGAAAAAAAGAAGAATTTATTGTTTGGGGCGTTTCGGGCAAACATGATTAGTAATAGCTTTCACAATTAGAGTAATGCTACTTTCTCTGTAGCAAATTATTTGGTTACAGCGCACGCACACTTGCTTCACTTCCCCAAAGTTCATTTGAATGTTTGGGACCATCTCCCTCGCCTCTGGTCCCGACACTTCTTGAACCACCGATCTTCTTGCCATCGCAGGGGGATTTTGTTGTTCATCACGAAGCTGGGCAGCACTATAATTGTTTGGGTGCCACCTACTCATATGCCTATGCATAGTATAATTTCCGAAGCTGTATTTCTTATCTGTCGCCCTTGACAGTCTTTCATCGCATATACGGCAAAACACATATCTTGCATTCACTTTTTTTTGCCCTTCAGGAAATGTAAAAAATTGCCAGATGTAGTTTTCTTTTCGATTGTACCTCCTGGGCTCCTCTGGCAAAAACTCTGGCTCTTCCTGCTCATCCTCCTCTTCCTGATCTTCCTCTTCTTGTATGATTACTTTAGCAGGTGGTCCTTTCTTCCCATGAGGAGGTGGAGGTGGTGGTGGGGTTGCACCAGCTGAAGCAACTATTGAAGCCATTGCTCAACTATGAAAAAGGGTCTTTCTCTCACCAAGATGAAAGTCAGAGTGAGGAAAGAAGGAGGGGTTTTCATCATTTGGGAAAAGCAAAAGTTCTAAACCAATGAAAAGTGTTAATTTTAGATCACATGACCTAGTATTACATCATTAGGAAACCAAAAGTGAAATGAACCAATGAAAAGTGTTATTACCGAGTCACATGACCTGCTGTGTTTACGTTTCGCGCTTTGCTCCGCTTTCCGGTCCGCTTCCGGGTCCGCTAACTTGGCGCGTCAAATGACGTATTACGCGACAACGCAAAACGTCATTCTAACGTAACAGTTACGCTAAAGGAACGTTTACCGGTTCGCGGACCGAGTCGCGGCTTCAAATTGAGCTAACGGGAAGCTGACCGGTTCGCGAACTGGGAGCGAAACAAAAAAAAAATTACAAAAAATTGTATAAAAACATGTAAAATATATTTTAAGATTTAAAGAAGAATACAGATATTAGCTTTTAAAAAACCATTGAAATTCACTTAAAAAACCATAGGTTATAGACCATATATAGTTAGGAATTAGCATTTACAAAACCTTGAAAATTCACTGAAAAAACCATAGGTTATAGACCATATGTAGTTAGGAATTAGCATTTACAAAACCTTATTTTACTCACACAAAACTATTGAAATTCCATATATAGTTAGTTGCACTAACTATATATTGTGCACCCGCAATCCACTGCTAATGATGTCACATATTACATCATTCATGACATGGTCAGTGACATCACTGATGACATCACTGATACTGTAGCTGCACCACACATGCCTGTTCAGAAAACGCCAGCACTCACTACGAGTTAAAAGAAGGCTCAAGAGACGCTTACCTGAGGGCCTTAATGGTGCCTTCTGGGAGCTGTGGTCCGCCGATGGGGACTGCGAGATGGCGCTCAGATAACCAATCACCTTCGCTGGGCTTCCACCAATGGGAGCGAGATGGTTCACTTGAAAGGCGGCGGTGACAGTGCGCAGTTTGCAGGCATTTGATAAAGACACAACGTCGAAACGCGTCATGCCTTCTGTGCGGAAATAAAGGAATCCTTTGCCTGGTCCCCTGTTGTGTCCCTTGGGTTCTTTGGAGGAGTGAGGAGTGAGGAGCCATTCTTGGATAAATTTGCACGCCAACCCTGGGCGCGCTGAAGGGGCCCGTCTTGTTCGTGGCTAAAGCTTCAAGGGTACAGGCTGTACATCCGTGCAGCCTTCAAGTGGCAACCGAGGTATCGGACAGCTTTAGCACCCGCAGCCAGGAACCGTAGACTTTCACTGCGAGCAGCAGTCCGTGACTTCACGGAGGGAAGAACTCACTGTAGTCAGCCCCTGATGCTACAACATCCTGGATGTGTGCGGTGAGACGTAGATGGGGGCCAGGGAGGAGTACTTTTGACTGCAGAGACACTGTTCAAATTCATTGTAGCTGCACCACACATGCCTGTTCAGAAAACGCCAGCACTCACTACGAGTTAAAAGAAGGCTCAAGAGACGCTTACCTGAGGGCCTTAATGGTGCCTTCTGGGAGCTGTGGTCCGCCGATGGGGACTGCGAGATGGCGCTCAGATAACCAATCACCTTCGCTGGGCTTCCACCAATGGGAGCGAGATGGTTCACTTGAAAGGCGGCGGTGACAGTGCGCAGTTTGCAGGCATTTGATAAAGACACAACGTCGAAACGCGTCATGCCTTCTGTGCGGAAATAAAGGAATCCTTTGCCTGGTCCCCTGTTGTGTCCCTTGGGTTCTTTGGAGGAGTGAGGAGTGAGGAGCCATTCTTGGATAAATTTGCACGCCAACCCTGGGCGCGATGAAGGGGCCCGTCTTGTTCGTGGCTAAAGCTTCAAGGGTACAGGCTGTACATCCGTGCAGCCTTCAAGTGGCAACCGAGGTATCGGACAGCTTTAGCACCCGCAGCCAGGAACCGTAGACTTTCACTGCGAGCAGCAGTCCGTGACTTCACGGAGGGAAGAACTCACTGTAGTCAGCCCCTGATGCTACAACATCCTGGATGTGTGCGGTGAGACGTAGATGGGGGCCAGGGAGGAGTACTTTTGACTGCAGAGACACTGTTCAAATTCATTGTAGCTGCACCACACATGCCTGTTCAGAAAACGCCAGCACTCACTGCGAGTTAAAAGAAGGCTCAAGAGACGCTTACCTGAGGGCCTTAATGGTGCCTTCTGGGAGCTGTGGTCCGCCGATGGGGACTGCGAGATGGCGCTCAGATAACCAATCACCTTCGCTGGGCTTCCACCAATGGGAGCGAGATGGTTCACTTGAAAGGCGGCGGTGACAGTGCGCATTTTGCAGGCATTTGATAAAGACACAACGTCGAAACGCGTCATGCCTTCTGTGCGGAAATAAAGGAATCCTTTGCCTGGTCCCCTGTTGTGTCCCTTGGGTTCTTTGGAGGAGTGAGGAGCCATTCTTGGATAAATTTGCACGCCAACCCTGGGCGCGCTGAAGGGGCCCGTCTTGTTCGTGGCTAAAGCTTCAAGGGTACAGGCTGTACATCCGTGCAGCCTTCAAGTGGCAACCGAGGTATCGGACAGCTTTAGCACCCGCAGCCAGGAACCGTAGACTTTCACTGCGAGCAGCAGTCCGTGACTTCACGGAGGGAAGAACTCACTGTAGTCAGCCCCTGATGCTACAACATCCTGGATGTGTGCGGTGAGACGTAGATGGGGGCCAGGGAGGAGTACTTTTGACTGCAGAGACACTGTTCAAATTCATTGTAGCTGCACCACACATGCCTGTTCAGAAAACGCCAGCACTCACTACGAGTTAAAAGAAGGCTCAAGAGACGCTTACCTGAGGGCCTTAATGGTGCCTTCTGGGAGCTGTGGTCCGCCGATGGGGACTGCGAGATGGCGCTCAGATAACCAATCACCTTCGCTGGGCTTCCACCAATGGGAGCGAGATGGTTCACTTGAAAGGCGGCGGTGACAGTGCGCAGTTTGCAGGCATTTGATAAAGACACAACGTCGAAACGCGTCATGCCTTCTGTGCGGAAATAAAGGAATCCTTTGCCTGGTCCCCTGTTGTGTCCCTTGGGTTCTTTGGAGGAGTGAGGAGTGAGGAGCCATTCTTGGATAAATTTGCACGCCAACCCTGGGCGCGCTGAAGGGGCCCGTCTTGTTCGTGGCTAAAGCTTCAAGGGTACAGGCTGTACATCCGTGCAGCCTTCAAGTGGCAACCGAGGTATCGGACAGCTTTAGCACCCGCAGCCAGGAACCGTAGACTTTCACTGCGAGCAGCAGTCCGTGACTTCACGGAGGGAAGAACTCACTGTAGTCAGCCCCTGATGCTACAACATCCTGGATGTGTGCGGTGAGACGTAGATGGGGGCCAGGGAGGAGTACTTTTGACTGCAGAGACACTGTTCAAATTCATTGTAGCTGCACCACACATGCCTGTTCAGAAAACGCCAGCACTCTCTACGAGTTAAAAGAAGGCTCAAGAGACGCTTACCTGAGGGCCTTAATGGTGCCTTCTGGGAGCTGTGGTCCGCCGATGGGGACTGCGAGATGGCGCTCAGATAACCAATCACCTTCGCTGGGCTTCCACCAATGGGAGCGAGATGGTTCACTTGAAAGGCGGCGGTGACAGTGCGCAGTTTGCAGGCATTTGATAAAGACACAACGTCGAAACGCGTCATGCCTTCTGTGCGGAAATAAAGGAATCCTTTGCCTGGTCCCCTGTTGTGTCCCTTGGGTTCTTTGGAGGAGTGAGGAGTGAGGAGCCATTCTTGGATAAATTTGCACGCCAACCCTGGGCGCGCTGAAGGGGCCCGTCTTGTTCGTGGCTAAAGCTTCAAGGGTACAGGCTGTACATCCGTGCAGCCTTCAAGTGGCAACCGAGGTATCGGACAGCTTTAGCACCCGCAGCCAGGAACCGTAGACTTTCACTGCGAGCAGCAGTCCGTGACTTCACGGAGGGAAGAACTCACTGTAGTCAGCCCCTGATGCTACAACATCCTGGATGTGTGCGGTGAGACGTAGATGGGGGCCAGGGAGGAGTACTTTTGACTGCAGAGACACTGTTCAAATTCATTGTAGCTGCACCACACATGCCTGTTCAGAAAACGCCAGCACTCACTACGAGTTAAAAGAAGGCTCAAGAGACGCTTACCTGAGGGCCTTAATGGTGCCTTCTGGGAGCTGTGGTCCGCCGATGGGGACTGCGAGATGGCGCTCAGATAACCAATCACCTTCGCTGGGCTTCCACCAATGGGAGCGAGATGGTTCACTTGAAAGGCGGCGGTGACAGTGCGCAGTTTGCAGGCATTTGATAAAGACACAACGTCGAAACGCGTCATGCCTTCTGTGCGGAAATAAAGGAATCCTTTGCCTGGTCCCCTGTTGTGTCCCTTGGGTTCTTTGGAGGAGTGAGGAGCCATTCTTGGATAAATTTGCACGCCAACCCTGGGCGCGCTGAAGGGGCCCGTCTTGTTCGTGGCTAAAGCTTCAAGGGTACAGGCTGTACATCCGTGCAGCCTTCAAGTGGCAACTGAGGTATCGGAAAGCTTTAGCACCCGCAGCCAGGAACCGTAGACTTTCACTGCGAGCAGCAGTCCGTGACTTCACGGAGGGAAGAACTCACTGTAGTCAGCCCCTGATGCTACAACATCCTGGATGTGTGCGGTGAGACGTAGATGGGGGCCAGGGAGGAGTACTTTTGACTGCAGAGACACTGTTCAAATTCATTGTAGCTGCACCACACATGCCTGTTCAGAAAACGCCAGCACTCACTACGAGTTAAAAGAAGGCTCAAGAGACGCTTACCTGAGGGCCTTAATGGTGCCTTCTGGGAGCTGTGGTCCGCCGATGGGGACTGCGAGATGGCGCTCAGATAACCAATCACCTTCGCTGGGCTTCCACCAATGGGAGCGAGATGGTTCACTTGAAAGGCGGCGGTGACAGTGCGCAGTTTGCAGGCATTTGATAAAGACACAACGTCGAAACGCGTCATGCCTTCTGTGCGGAAATAAAGGAATCCTTTGCCTGGTCCCCTGTTGTGTCCCTTGGGTTCTTTGGAGGAGTGAGGAGTGAGGAGCCATTCTTGGATACATATACATATATGCATACATATGCATGTTATTTACATGCAAGTTTGAAAAACACTAATAAAAGTAAAGCTAAAAAGCCATCTCATTACAAACAGAATGGCTTTAACTTAAACGAGGGTGAGATCTATTGCATTTTCAATGCTTGTTTACTTTGGTTCCATCAAGAAGGCATTCAGATGTGTCACATATTTGCCATAAGTTCTGAATGTTAGCACTCTAGTTGCTCATTAGATCACTGTAGTAAAGCTACTGCTCACCAGGGAAGTCTGCTTCTGGTATTCAAAGTGTATGTTTCAGTCTGCATGTCAGAATTTTTTTAATGAAACACAAGAGGTTTTGAGAAGTCAAAATGTGCCCTTATTTTTCTTTCTTCAGCACTAATCATAATTTCTATGGCAAAATGAACCCCCTCATTTCGTTCCTTTGCAAATTAAATGTTTTAAGTGTTACCACTTCATTCCAATCAAAATGACTTCAGGTGTGCCATACTTTTGCCATAAGTAAGACTGTTAGCACTCTAGTTGGCCTTTAGAACACTCTGGAACATTCTGTCATTGGGCTATACTTGGGCTACATCTTGGGGATATTTGTGCTACATTTGGGCTCTTTTGTCTCTGGTGGCCATCTTGGGAGACTTATTTGTTATGAAGCTTCCTAATTTCCTCATTTACTACAGTCTCCTCAGTAGGAAATACTTTCAGCACTAATCATAATTTCTATGGCAAAATGAACCCCCTCATTTCGTTCCTTTGCAAATTAAATGTTTTAAGTGTTACCACTTCATTCCAATCAAAATGACTTCAGGTGTGCCATACTTTTGCCATAAGTAAGACTGTTAGCACTCTAGTTGGCCTTTAGAACACTCTGGAACATTCTGTCATTGGGCTATACTTGGGCTACATCTTGGGGATATTTGTGCTACATTTGGGCTCTTTTGTCTCTGGTGGCCATCTTGGGAGACTTATTTGTTATGAAGCTTCCTAATTTCCTCATTTACTACAGTCTCCTCAGTAGGAAATACTTTCAGTTTTCTACTTTGATTCCATCAAGAAGGCATTCAGATGTGACACACACTTGAAATAAATTCAGAATGTTAGCACGCTAGTTGCCTATTAGATCACTGTACTAAAGCTACTTCTCACCAGGGAAGTCTGCTGCTGGTATTGAAAGTGCATGTTTCAGTCTGCATGTCAGAATTTTTTAATGAAACAGAAGAGGATTTGAGAAGTCAAAATGTGCCCTATTTTTTCTTTCTGAAGCACTAATCATACTTTCTATGGCAAAATGAACCCCCTCATTTAATTCCTTTTCAAATTAAATGTTTTCAGGCTTACCACTTCATTCCAATCAAGATGGCTTCTGGTGTGCCATACTTTTGTCATAAGTAAGACTGTTAGCTCTCTAGTTGTTCTTTAGAACACTCTGGGACATTCTGTCATTGGGCTATACTTGGGCTACATCTGGGTGATATTTGGGCTTCATTTGGGCTCTTTTGTCTCTGGTGACCATCTTGGGAGACTGCATGTCAGAATGTTTTAATGAAATAGAAGAGGATTTGAGAAGTCACTCAAAATGTGCCCTAATTTTTCTTTCTGCAGCACTAATCATACGTTCTATGGCAAAATATACCCCCTCATTTTCTTCCTTTTTAAATTAAATGTTTTAAGAGTTACAACTTTATTCCAATCGAGATGGCTTCAGCTGTGCCATACCTTTGTAATAAGTACGACTGTTAGCGCTCTAGTTGTTCTTTAGAACACTCTGGGAAGCTGCAGTAGAACGTCCAACTTTCAACTAAAAATAAGCAATCTCCAGATGGAATTCAATGAGACAGTCACACAGAGCAATGAAAAAATGTCTGCAGCCTTGGAGCAGTACATTCACCCACACTCAGTCTCCTGTGAAAGAATGTGTGAAGAAGAGAATGACACCTCACGGGCGCAACACCCTCGGGGTGGATGGCAGATGTTACAAAATTGTAACCCCTTTCTCATCATTGGTAGTCATTCCATTCATAACGGAAAAGAAAGTGTCCAAAGGAAAAAACCAAGAAATGTGAAGAATGTGGTGCAAAAAAAAGGAGTAAAGACGTTCACTCCTTGTCTTGACACAGAAAAAATTAAAATAAATAGACACACCATACATACAGCTTTATTCTTTAATTTAGGTGCGATCTGATGAACTAAAAAGGAATGGTAGCTTAATTCCGCATACCAATACCTACAGCCAACATGTTTCACTGCCTTTGCAACTTCTGGCAGATTCGTCAGGGCTCACCATATGGTCACTGCACCAATGTAGGGCACCTTAACTCTGGGACCTCATTTAGCCACGTCTTCTCATACCAGCTTGATGGGGTAGACAACGAAGCAGACCTCTATCTATTATTAGAGTGCCTTTCCCGGCGGTCGTTTTCCTCGATCGTACAGGGGTTCACAGCAGTCGGTCTCTCGTCCCAGGAACCTGAGAAAGATAATGTGAATTTCCAGAAAATATTCTTTCAGTTTAGCCTATAGATCCCCTCCCAAACCACTGTGGGAAAAGCATGAGATAATAGTTTTCTTTCAAACATGATTCATGATATCCCAGCAGAAGGCTTTTTTCACATGCTAAAATTACCTTAGAACACACCACAATTCCTAAAATGAGTATGGTACCATCAACAAATGATTTATAACGTAACTAAAGTCCTAAAACCTTCAATTAACTGCAATGCTTTTTAATGAGGTGCTGTCATGTATATTGGTCCCAAGATGGCTGCCAACACTTCTTGGATGAAGTGCTGGCAGCCAATCAGATCTCACGATGAGATGTGTGGTTAGGCTCCACCCAGATATATATATTTTTTTCTTTTGATTTTCTCAGGAACTACTGGAGGGATTTACACCATTTAACCAAAAGGGTGATCTGTGTACCAGAACCTACCATTTTCCCAAATTTGGTGTAATTCGGTTCAGCAGTTCGGTCTGTAGCCGTGTCTAATCGTCCTATGGAATTTAACATGGGGACAACACGTTTTGGGACCCCCTTTTTTTCTCAGCCCCCGCTTGACGAATCTTCCTGAGACTTTCAGGGAAGGAGCGGAGCGAAGCGGGCAATCTTCTTTGAGAAATTTGCTAAGATTCAACAACTGGCGCCAAAGTTATTCCCAATAGAATGTTGCAAATCTCCTATGGAAACTAGGTCCTAACTATAACTACCTACTGGAGACAGCCAGTAGGTAATATATATATATATATATATATATATATATATATATATATATATATATATATATATATATATATATATATATATATATATATATATATATATATATATATATATATATATATATATATACACAATTTCTCCAAGAAAATTGCCTGCTCGGTTCCGCTCCTTCCCTGAAAGTTTGGGGGTGATTCGTCAAGCAGGGGCCGAGAATAAAGGGGGGTCCCAGAAAGTGTTCTCCGCATGCAATTTTTCATAGGGACCTTTAGCCAGGGCTACAGCCTGAACGGCTGAACGGAATTACACGAAATTTGGCAAAGAGGTAGAGTTCTGTTAGCAGATTGTGTTTTTTGTTAAGTGGTGTAAATCCGTACAGTAGTTTCTGAGAAAATTGCAAGTAAAGTCATAGCGATATCTAGAGACGGAGTTCAGCACGCGTACTGAAATCTGTTTAATTACGAGCGCGAGCTGCATGCTGATTGGCTGTGAACTGCCTGTCAACACTCGAAACCAGGAAGTGCTGGCGGCCATCTTGTGCCTCGCTAGAACTGAGTCACAAGAAAACAGTAAAACAAAGTTGAGAAATAAGGGAAGGGGATAGGGTAGAGACATTCTGACCCTTTAGGCTCGCTCAGGGGTCGTACATGAATGATTAGGCTCAATTTTTTTTTTAAGCAAAATCGCGGTGTGCGCGTATGGAAATACGTGCAATTATGAGCAGGAGCTGCATGCTGATTGGCTGTTAATACTCCAAACCAGCCATGTTGTTTGTCGGGGGAGCAGAGTCAGAAGAAAACAGTAAAACAAAGTTGAGAAATAAGGAAACAGGGCAGGGTAGAAACATTCTGAGCCTATTATCTTGGTCAGGGGGGGGCACATGGATCTTTAGGCTCAATTTTTATTTAAAAAAATAAAAATGGCGGGGTACTCGTGCAGTAGTTATATGTGGTGGAAACGTTGAAAAAAAGTAGAAGTCCGTTTTATTCATTAGGTCCCGGGGGGGAAATTACGGGGGCAATTTTTATGCATAATGGGGGCTTGTAAGGTGCCCCGAGCACTGGGGAACAGAACTCCTCTGGTTTTATTTTGAAGTATGCGGGGGGGGTTATGGTCGTACTCCCCGCAGTCTCGGTGAGCGGCACCCCTCGGGTCTTTAAAAAAAACTAATATATTTTGAGGTCTCTCTCTCCCTCTCCCCGTACACGTCGCGGGGAACGCCACATTTCTGGGGCAGTGATATGAAAATTGACCTTCCAGCTCTGGGTACCTTCATTGTGTGGAGTTTTTTATTAATGTTGGGAGGGTGGACTTGATAATACGTCCTTGTAAATTCCCATAGAAGCCAATGTTCTGGTGCTAACATGGGCTTCTATGGGAAATAACAAGGCCATATTATCAAGCTCATTACCGCCGTTATATCAGCAGTTTCCTGCCAATAAAACGGCGATAATTTTAATACCGGTTCTTGATATTATGCACCTAAATTCACTGCTAAAAAAAAAGAGCAATGGTACATATTATCAACAAAAGGCGATACATTATTGTCTCTTTTACTGGCAGGAAACTGCTGATAAAGCGGCAATAATGGGATTGATAATATGCCCTTGTGAATAACTATAGCAGCCCAGGTTAACATCAGAACTTGGGCTGCTATGGGAATTTACAAGGGCCTATGGTTTTTTATTAATGTTGGGATGGTGGGCTTGATAATACATTCTTGTTAATTGCATAGAAGCCTATGTTCTGGTGTTAACATGGGCTTCTATGGGAAATAACAAGGCTGTATTATTATGGTCATTATCACCGTTTTATCAGCAGTTTCTTGCCAATAAAACGGTGATAATTGTAACACCGGTCCTTGATAATATGCACCTAAGTTTACTGGTCAAAAAAAGAGTAATGAGCCATATTATCAACAAAAGGCGTTACATTATCGTCGCTTTTATCAGCAGGAAACTGCTGATAAAGCGGCGATAATGGGCTTGATAATATGCCCTTGCGAATAACCATAGGAGCCCAGGTTAACACCAGAACCTGGGGTGCTATGGAAAGTTACCAGGGCCTATTATCAAGCCTATTATCGCCGCTTTATCGGCAGTTTCCTGTCGATAAAAGCGGCAATAATGTATCGCCTTTTGTTGATGATATTCTCGTTCATTTCTATGATAGTATGTAAAGGTTTCCATTTTTGTTGGTGTAGCAGTTGTACTCTCTTCGCATGCTCAGCGTCGTTTCGAAGTCCACGTTTTCATTTTCAACAAGCAATCCTTTCTTTATATCAGTTAGTAAATCTGTTGCTTTCTTTTTCCGGTTCGTGTGTGTCATCCGCTGCTGTACTTTTGTACAGTATTAATAGTCATATTCTATGGGAAATAACAAGGCCGTGTTATGAAGCTCATTATCGCCGTTTTATCGGCAGTTTCCTCCCAATAAAAAGGCGATAATTTTAACACCGGTCTTTGATAATATGTACTTAAGTTTACTGGTCAAAAGACGAGCAATGAGCCATATTGTCAACAAAAGGAGATACATTATTGTCGCTTTTATCGGCAGGAAACTGCTGATAAAGCAGCAATAATGGGCTTGATAACATGCCCTTGTGAATAACCATAGGAGCCGAGGTTAACAGCAGAACCTGGGCTGCTATGGGAAGTTACAAGGGCCTATTATCAAGCACATTATCGCCGCTTTATCAGCAGTTTCCTGTCGATAAAAGCGGTGAAAATGTATCGCCTTTTGTTGATAATATGCTCCTTTATTTCGATGATATTATGAAAAGCTTTCCTTTTTTTGGGGTGTAGCAGTTGTACTGTCTTTGCATGCTCAGCGTCATTTCAAAGCCCACGTTTTCTTTTTCTTCAAGTTTAACAAGCAAACCTTTCTTTATATTAGTTAGTAAATCTGTCGCTTTCTTTTCCCGGTTCGTGTGTCATCCGCTGCTGTACTTTTGTACAGTATTAATAGTCATATTTTTTATATATTTATTTGAAAGGTAGTGCAGAGGAGCCAAACGTTGATTACGTACTTCGTCCACCGCCATTTTAGTAGAACTCAGTAGTTTTCAATCCTAGTGTTGAATATCTTACTATAGTATTTCAACATTATTTTTATTGTGGGCCGTCATACCCCTCCCCCACAAAATAAAAGAAGTATGTAGTTTTTTTTTATTAACTTTTATTAAACAATAAATATAAACGAAACTCATTTATAACTATATTAGAACTGGAAAAATAACTTAAAGAATGTTATAAACAAATTGTGAAATGTTTTCCAAAAGGTATCCGATTGTTAATCTGCAAAAGAAAAAAGAAAATTAGAGTTTAGAATTATGTAGATGTGAGTAAACGAGCTGATGCATTACAGGGCATATTATCAAGAACGGCGAAAAAATTATCATTGTTTCAGCGGCAGGAAACTGCAGCTAAAGCGACGATAATGGGCTTGATAATATGCTGTTGTGAATTCCCATAGCAGTGCATGTTCTGGTGTTAACCTGGGCTACTATGGGAATTTACAAGGGCATATTATCAAGCTCATTATCGCTGCTTTAGTGGCAGTTTCTTGCTGCTGAAATGGTGATAGTTTTGTCACCGTTCTTTATACTATGTTCCTACAAGTTTTGGTAACTCTACGGTTTTACGTGTGCAGTGTGACTCGTACATTCCAGTTCTGTTATAGTGCTGCGTTCAAGTGGTGTCTATATGGCCGTGCCTAGTGCGTTACTGACGCCCGTTATGGCGATTTATTTCTAATGCATTCCTGTGAAGGCTTTGTAGATCTAGGGGCAGATGTAGGTAAGTATATTTTACCGATTCATGAATACCAAATTTTTTCGAATCGGTAAAATAGAAGGGGGGAGATGTAGATAGAATCGGTAATTGAATTACCGATTTTGTAAGAATCTGTATTTACCGAATCGGTAAATACCGATTCGGTAATGCCCATTGATTCCTATAGGCATTGAAGCCCATAGGAATCAATGGGCATTACTGAATCGGTATTTACCGATTCGGTAAATACCGAATGTTGCAAGGGTGTCACTTTGACACCCTCTAGCACCCCAATTTCAGGCATGTGGGACATGTGGCACACAGACATGCCCTAAGGGCATGTCTGTCTGTCACATGTCATAGGTGTGCATGCACACATGTGCATGCACACCTGGAATCGGTATTTTACCACCCAATTGGATTGGGTGGTAAAATACCAAATCGATAAGGCCTGTGGGACTCAGATGAGTCCCACCTACATCTCAAAATTACCGAATCGGTAATAATACCGATTCGGTATTTTACCGAATCGGTAAATTTACCGATTCATAAAATTTACTGATTTGGTAAAATAGGCCACCTACATCTAGAATAGCCATTTACCGGTCGCTAACGGCCGAATCGGCCGTTACCGGTCGGTAAATGTCGACCTACATCTGGCCCCTACTCCTTGTGCTTACCGTTGTATAAACCTTGCGGGTAAACATTTTAGGCAGTTGGTGTCATACCTCATTATGAACAACTCTTCTACATGTCTATACGTCGAAGACAGCAGTGTCTAAGTTTAAGAGAGAAAGAGAAATGATGTCACAGCGAGTGAGAGAGTGAAAGAGAGAGAAAACAACATTAAAACTTTGTCGCAGAGTCTAGAGTTGAGTTTCTTTCCTTGCGTCACTTTACTCACAAGTGGCGTAATAAGGTTGTGGATCTGTTTGTCAGACTGTTGCAATCTATCTGTTGTCATTGCTCCGAGGTAATTATAGATCAAACCCATTATAGCCACTTTAGCAGCAGTTTGCTACCGATAAAGTGGCGATAATTTTGTCACCAAGGCTTGATAATATGGCCCTCTCTCATTTCTCAAATAAAGCTAACACTACAGTTTGACGAGTGCAGTGTACCTGATACATTTTACTTGTTATTGTGCCGCGTTCAAGTGGTGTCTATATGGAAGTGCCTACTGCGTTACTAATGCCCGTTATGCCAAATTATTTCTAATGCATTCCTATGAAGGATTTGTAGATCTAGGCCTCTGTGCTTACCGTTGTATAAACCTTGCGGCCAAACACTCTAGAAAGTAGACTTCACAACTTAAGTTCAACAATTTTTCTACACGTCCAAGCAGACAGCAGTGTTGAAGCTTAAGAGAGAAAGAGAAATGATGTCACAGAGAGTGAGAGAGAGAGAAAACATTAAAACTATGGGACATAATATCAAGCCTGGGTGACAAAATTATTGCCACTTTATAGGCAGGAAAGTGTCGCTAAAGTGGCGATAATGGGTTTGATAATATGCTCTATGGAATTCCAATCGAAGCTCATGTTAGATGTCCTTCACATCTAACATGAGCTTTGATTGGAATTCTATAGAGCATATTATCAAACCTATTATGGCCACTTTAGAGATGGTTTGGTGCAGATAAAGTGACGATAATTTTGTTGCCAAGATTTGATAATATTGTCGTCTCTCCTTTCATAAATAAAAGTTACACTACAGTTTTACAAGTGCAGTGTACCTGGTACATTTTATTTGTTACAGTGAAGTGGTGTCTATATGGAAGTGCCTACTGCGTTACTAACGCCCGTTATGTAAAATTCTTTCTAATGCATTCCTATGAAGGATTTGTATATCTAGGCCTTTGTGCTAACCGTTGTATAAACCTTGCGGCCAAACACTTCAGGCAGTTGGATTGACAACTTGATTTCAACAATTCTTCTACATGCTTAAGCAGACAGCAGTGTCTAAGTTTAAGAGAGAAAGAGAAATGATGTCACAGAGAGAGAGAGAGAGAGAGAGAGAGAGAGAGAGAGAGAGAGAGAGAGAGAGAGAGAGAGAGAGAGAGAGAGAGAGAGAGAGAGAGAGAGAGAGAGAGAGAGAGAGAGAGAGAAAACAACATTAAAACTGTGTCGCAGAGTCTGGAGTTGAGATTTTTTCCTTGCATCACTTTAACCAAGTTAAATGTGACTCAAATGTGGTGTAATAAGGTTGTAGATCTGTTTGTCAGACTGTTGTGACCTATCTGTTGTCACTGCTTGGAGGTAAATATAGAATTTAAACAGAAACTACTGTACAGAATGCTCTCTGGGCCATAATTTCAAGCCTGGGCGACAAAATATCGCCACTTTATTGGCAGAAAAGTGTCGCTAAAGTGGCGATAATGGGTTTGATAATATGCTCTAGGAATTCCAATCGAAGGTCATGTCTGATGTCCTTCACATCTAACATGAGCTTCGATTGGAATTCTATAGAGCATATTATTAAACCCATTATCAAACCCATTATCACCACTTTCCTGCCGGGAAAGTAGCGATAATGTTGTCGCCCAGGCTTGATAATATGGCCCTCTCTCGTTTCACTAATAAAGCTAACACTACAGTTTTACGAGTGCAGTGTACCTGGTATATTTCAATTGTTATAGTGCCACGTTCAAGTGGTGTCTATATGGAAGTGCCTACTGCATTACTGATGCCCGTTATGGCATTCATGTGAAGGCTTTGTAGATCTAGGCTGCTGTGCTTACCTTGTATGAAGAGTGCGGCCACCG
The DNA here is from genome assembly GCF_964263255.1 of Lissotriton vulgaris. Taxonomy (NCBI): domain Eukaryota; kingdom Metazoa; phylum Chordata; class Amphibia; order Caudata; family Salamandridae; genus Lissotriton; species Lissotriton vulgaris. The sequence continues at coordinate 1,592,488,472 of NC_141687.1, forward strand.
GAGTTCACCACTCAACTTGAACTCTGCTTCTATACGTCAAAGTATATTCAATAAGTTTCAGAGAATTCCATTGCTGTTGCTCGATAGGCGGTAGTTGCTTCTGAACGATGTTTGCTGAAGGAAACAAAAGGACATTTTTATTAGTCATCATAAACGGAGTTGCGTAACTACTATCAAAAGTGAATTTTAATGTGAGTTCTTAATATTCCGTAGTTAAGACTGTTGCAACTCCAGCAAACAAAGGAAGATCAATAAGTTAATAGAGGCCTGGGACGGCCTTGTGATGCAGAAAAAAAAATACTATCATGGACGCACAATTAATAATAATAGAGGCCTAAGCACGTGGCGTAATACAGAAATACGACACAGAAATTTATGCTCGCACAATTTTTAAGATTAGAGGTGTATAGGACCTCGTGACTTATAAAGAAATATTTCAATTATGTAAGTACAATTTAAAACCATTGAGGGGTAGGAAAGGCATATGAAGGAGAACAAAATAGTATTATGCATAAACAATTTACAGTGGAGGCTGATGTTTTGACGTCTTCTCTTACCTTTGTTTTTGTCGTCTTTTGTCGTGGTTTCGCTGAGTCTGGCGGGTTTTCGACAGTCTGTGTGTCATCGCAGCAGAGGCAGGCAAAAGAGAGCGTGCTCAAGTCAGTGCCCGCATTATATGGGAACTGCGGGGGCTGACCAAACCAAGCCCAGGTCCGTCATTGGCAGCGTTTTCGCGGTCTGCAAGAATGATGGCCCTGGGGGACATCCCATTGGCTAATGTATTGGTTTCCAGGCTAAATGATAGCAAGCATGCTTGGTGGTGGCATGTGTGTAGTGTGGGCGGGCGTGCACTGCGCATGTGCAAGTGTGAGTGTGTGCACCAACAATTAACAACAGAGAGAGATGGGGGCGGTGATATCATGTGCGCAGAGGCAGGCCCAGAATCGGATCTGCAATGAGTCAGCACTTAGCGCGCCCTGAGCTCTGATTTGTCACTGAGAGGGTGATTGCACCATAGTTTGTACTGCTTATCATACTCAGCGGGTACCCGCGCATACAGCACGAATATGCTATGATGTTACGCGTCGCATTAAAGCTTCGGTGTGACGTCATGTACGGCGTTCTGTATGCGAAAGGGGGTAATGTTTCTACTTGGTTTAAAACATGTATGTATTTAATGTACATACTAAGGGCAGACATTTGGGATAACTATGATTTTTTTTATACTTGTAATAATCATATATTACTTTTAAAAAGAATTACACAAATCGCGGTAGAACATCATGCGTACTGGTATTGAAAGAGTTGCGCAAGCGCATCATAAGCGTACGTAAAGCCATGTGACTTAAAAAGTAGAGATTTGATTGGTTCATAACTTTTCCTATTGTGACTGTTGAAAGTTCCGTCCCATTATAATTATTCCACTTTGACTTTCTAAGAAGAAGCATTTGTTCTGAGAATCTTCTCAAATAGAAGGAAGATCATAATAATGAGAGCAATGGAGTCATATTCCAGCAGTTCTTCAGAGGGGGATTTCATTCCTGAAGAACTTCCAAAGAAGCGGAAAGAAGCTCTAATTTGGATGTTTTTCACTTTTCCAGAAGGTCAAAAAAAGGTTAATGCTCCAAAAGTAACTTGTAAAATTTGCGAAACAACTCTTTCAAGGGGTGATCCATGTAAAACATACTCCTTTGGCACAGCAAATATGGTGCGACACGTGAAGAATTTGCACCCCAAGAACTTTGCACGAGCTGCAAGACAGAGGTTGCACGAGAACCCACCTGCTGCTTCACCTAGCACATCAACTGCCGCAGCAGCATTGTCAGCAAGCAGTCCACACCCACATATTGATTCTGACTTTGCTAAAGTTAAAATTCTATGCATTTATTGTGATAAACTTTTGTGTTATGGGGAACAGTCTATAGACTTGATGAAACGCAGGATGCAGGATCATTGCTGTCCTCGACATTAGTTGTTCTTTTTTTAATTCTTTTGTTCCGCTTGGAATTTGTTGAGAAAACACCAAAAAAATACAAAACAAAAAAAAATGTTCTTTTTAGAACTACCTTCACTGGTCAAAGAAAGAACTATATTTGTATGTTAGTGTGTAAAAGTTTTTCAGAATGAATGTGTAGTTTATAAATGAATGAATGAATATGTTACTAGTGTATGGAAAATGTGAAAGTGCAGAACTATAAGGAAATGCTACAGCATAAATCTATAAGGTTTTTATCTATAGTATACTGTAGTATGTCCGAAGCACTTGAATGTATCCTATGTACATAAATATGTTACAAGTCTATGTTTCAATTTGCACTGCTGGTGAAAGTGCCTGGGTGAATTTGTATGTCTTAGGGGTGGATTTACAATCCCTTGTGCCTCTTTTACACAGCCGTTGTTGTGACACAGCGGTGGTGCAAAAGATGTGCCATGGTGTGTGGTATTAACAATGTGACGCATCTGGAGGGTGTATTGCATTGTAAAGCGCTGCGCCAGAAGAGTTTCTTGTGTAGAAGGGGGTGCAGCAAGGCCTCCTAAAAGTGACTAGGTAAAATGTATTACATTTATTTATTTCATTCAGTGACCTTTGAGCTTATGCTGCTTCAAAACCTTGCACATGCTTGAAGCAAGTGTAAGGATTGATACAGCATTGTGAGCATAGGGCCCCAAGAGAATTGCTGGAGCTGGGTTATACCTGCAACCGACGTCAAGCAATAATTCATCTAAAAATTATTTGGCAATTTAGTTGTGTTATTATTTTATAATAAGAATATGAAATATAATCTAAAAAATAAAATAAATATACATATTTATATTAAAAATACAAGAAATTAGTATAAAAAGAAAGACATAATAATTAATACATTTATAAAACATCATTTACAAAACCTATGAAATTCACTGAAAAAACCATAGGTTTCACACACTTTATAGTTAGGAATTAGCATTTTAAAAAAACCTGCAAATTCATAGAAAAAACATAGGTTTCACACGTTATAGTTAGCTGAACAGTTCTCTCATACAAAACCTTTAAAATTCCTCATTATAGTTAGCTCAGCTAACTATAACTTGCGCGCCCCCAATGCACTGCTGATGACGTCACATATTACATCACTCATGACAAGGTCAGTGACATCACTCATGACATCACTGATGACATCTCAAATGACATCCCTGATGACATCACTGATGACATCATCCTTGTGGCAGACCTCCTCTTACTGTAATATAACCTTTGATACACACGATCAAAAAAAAAACTAACATTTTCATAAAAATGGAGATAACAATTCCAGTTAGAACAACCTATTGAGTAATCCCAAAATCTACATACACATCCACTCATTCACCAACAGTTCTATATAGTCACTCATACATGTACTCACTCATCATATGTACACATACACCTATATATCCTGTTATACACCGATACTCATCTATAGAGTTACTCACACACATACTCACACATGCAAATAAACTATCAAATATCCATTTACTTGCATATACAGCTATTGGAAAGGGGCGACCACTCGGTCCCCCTGAACGTATGGTGGAGTACCCCGATCCCCCCGGGAGGCCATCTTGGGCGGGAGGCGAGTCTCGGCTGGTATGCCCGAAGCGGCGTAGCCGGGGCGCGCCTTTTCCCGCCCTGGAGTGGGTTGTCCTAGACGCTGACGCCGCCGACCACGCCCCCGGGGGCAGGCGGAGGCGGGTTTACGCCCGCCCGAAGACGGATAAAAGGAGCAACAAGCCAAGAAAGCATCCTCTTGTTCCTGTGCTCTGAAGCTGCACCTCCCCGCTGCACGTGAGCTCGAGACGGAACGAAGAGCCAATTTTGAGCGTTGTAATTTTGTTCTTGTTTTTTCAGATATCTTCGTTGGAGAATGCCGGGCAAGAAGGTCGGAAAGCGGGTCGGTACCGATCAGATGCTCCGCATGCTCATCAAGGAGGTAGCCGATTTGAAGAAGCAGATGGCGGCAAAGAATGGGGAGGGAGGCCCGAAGCGAATCGTCGGACCAGCATTGCCGGGAGTAGTCCCCAGCGGGAGAGGCAAGAGGTCCAAGAGGGGGTCACCTGGGGGTGAGGCCCCGGTCCCTGATGCACCGATAGAGGAGCCAATCCTGGTTCCGAAGGAGGGGCATCCGATCCCCGTGGTAGTCACCCCCGTGACCGGAGAAGATATGCCCCCCGAGTTGGCTGCACAACTGGCAGCGTGGTTGGGAAAGGATAGCGAGGGTGCCACGGCGGACGACGCCAGGGCAGTATTGAAGCAATTGCAGGAATCTAGACAGGCTGCGAAGGCACCATCTTTTGTTCCCCCGCAGGTTCCGGTGGCTGAGATCGCAGCAGGCGCAAGTCCGTCGGCAAGTACAGCACCTAGTTCAGGTAAGCGGCTACTGCCGATTGCGGGGGAGGGGTCCGTACCCTCGCGAAGGGAGAGAGTGGCCCAGCATGTCCCGCTCGAAATTAAGGAAAAGATTTGGGCTAATAAGTATGTGAACATGTTTTCTTTGCTTACTGACCATTACGAGATCGAGCATGTGAAGGCCCAAAAAGAGCTTATGCATCCGAGTGTTTGGTGCGCAAAAATGGCCGCCTTTAAGGTCGACGAGAACATAGGTACTTGGGGCAGAGCATTTGGCATTTTCACCTCCATTATGGGTGAGCGAAGGCCTGAGTTGTTGACGGAATTGCCTATTTATCAGACACGTATTATGGAGTATTCTCTAGCATACGAGGGCAATCAGTGGTTTTGTTACGACAATATTTTTAGGAAGGCTAAGGAGCACGACCCAGCTCTAACTTGGGATTGTTATGACTCCATTTCTTGGCAAAAACTCAGGCATGTTAAAGGTACCATTGTCGGGGGGTAGTGGGGGAGGGTGAGTCTTCCCGCCAAACCTCTGGGACATCCTTTCGGACGGGTGCAGGTAACGAGCATCACTCGAGGTCGAGTGGCAACTCAGGGAAAAAGGGGATTTGTTGGAATTTTAACAGGGGAAAATGTACAAGGCCTCAGGGGTCATGCAAGTTTAGACACGAATGCGGGGGTTGTGGACAGTCCTCTCATCCCGAGACCATGTGCAGAGCCAAAACTGGTGATAACGGTGGTAGGGGAAGCGCCAAACAGGTCTGAAATAGTCTGAGGGGCGCCTTTACCTACCCCGGTTGATACCATGGCAATGATTCCTTGGCTCAATGAATACCCGGATCATGTCTCCGCAGGGGTGTTGCGAGACGGGTTTTCGTATGGTTTCCGCATTCCAGTGGGGGATTTTCAGGGTAAAACAAGTTGTAAGAACCAACTGTCGGTCCTGCAGCATACGGCGGTGGTACAGGTAAAGATTGGGAAGGAGGTGACTCGAGGGCGGGTTGCCGGTCCATTCGATTTACCGCCGGTTGCTAATTTTGTTTGTTCCCCCTTAGGGGTGGTCCCCAAGAAGGACCCGGGTGAGTTTAGGCTAATACATAATTTGTCAGCTCCACGAGGTCTTTCCGTGAATGATGCGATAGACCCGGAAGTGTGTTCGGTGCGGTACGCATCTTTCGATGAGGCCGTCGCCATGTTGAATCGCCTGGGGCCCGGAGCGCTGATGGCAAAATCAGACATCGAGTCAGCGTTCTCGCTGCTCCCGGTACACCCAGACGATCAGCGTCTCCTTGGTTTCACGTCCCAGGGTCGCTATTACATGGATAAATGTATGCCAATGGGTTGCTCCATATCTTGTGCTTATTTTGAGAAGTTCAGTTGTTTTCTGCAATGGGTATTCACAAGAAAGATGGGTTTTCAGCATGTGATGCATTATCTCGATGACTTTCTGTTCCTGGGGGCAGCTGGGGATCCAGAATGTGGACAGGCTTTAACAGAGTTTTGTGTCTTAATGAATCACTTTGGCGTGCCATTGGCACCAGGTAAGACTGTGGGTCCCTCAACTTCACTCGAGTTTCTGGGGATTGAGCTCGACTCAGAGGAAGGTTGTTTTCGGTTGCCCAAAGAGAAGGTGTTGAAATTCAGGGCATCCCTTGAAACATGTATTAGAGAAACTAAGGTGAACCTGCATCAATTGCAACAAACGGTGGGCCAGTTGAATTTTGCCCTTAGAGTAATCCCAATGGCCCGCCCCTTTTCCCGCTCGATTGCCCAAGCCATGGTCGGCCTTAAGGAGGGACATCACCGCACAAGGCTCTCGGCAGAGATTCGCCAGGACATGCGCATTTGGTTGGCATTCCTGGCGGATTTCAATGGTCGAATTGTCTGGAACAAGCCGGTGGTGTCCTCCGGGGAGCTAGGGCTGTGGACAGATTCGGCGGGGAGTATAGGTTTTGGCGCCATATTCGGTACGCAATGGTCGGCTCAAAAATGGCCGACATGGTGGCACGAGTGCGGGCTGACAAGTAACATTGCCTTCCTCGAACTCTTCCCTATTTTGGTGGCCTGAAAACATGGCCTGAGGGGTTCCGAGATCACTCTGTGGTGTTCTGGTCTGATAACATGACCGTGGTTGAGTGTATCAATAGTCAGGCAGCACGTTGCAAATGGATTCTGAGACTGCTTAAAGAAATTGTATTGTTGTGTATGCAGTTGAATGTGATCTTTAGGGCGCGACATGTCCCAGGGGTGCTGAACCAAGCGGCTGATGCGCATTCTCGTTTCCGTATGCAGGCCTTCTGGGGTTTTCTGCCCACAGCGGACCCGGTGGCGGCACCCTTTCCCGAAGCTCTCTGGTCTCTCGGTGCCCCGAACTACAAAACCTCGTGGGAGAGAGTTTAGCACCCAGGACAAGGAAGGCATATGAAGGGGCGTTCCGTTCCTATTGGTCCTTTTTGGGTTCTGCTAGGGGGGAGCTTTGGGGTCAGGAAGAGCTTGTCGTAAAATTCTTGCTGTCTTTACATCAGGCAGGCAAATCAGTAGCTACGGCCCAGAGGCATCGGGCCGCCATTTCCTTTATGGCAAGGGCTCATGGGATCCAGGACCCGACAGCGTCTTTTGTGGTGCAGAAAGCGCTACGTGGGTGGCAACGCCTTGAGGGTCGCAGAGTAGATGAGAGGCACCCGATAGGTCTGGATAGGTTGGCCTTGTTATTATCTGTACTCCCTGCGACATGTTCATCCCAGTATGAAACCATGTTATTCCGGGCCGCCTTTGCGTTAGCATTCCATGGGGCAATGCGGGTTAGCGAACTGGTGGCGAAGAACAAGCGGGATACGGTGGGGGGACTGTGCCGAGAGCACATTCAGGTAAAGGGGGAGACAATGACTGTCTCGTTTGTCAGGTCCAAGGCCGATCAGGGTGCGATAGGGGATTGTGTAGTCATACATCGGATTCCCGGATCTCCCATGTGCCCTGTTGTTTGCTTAGAGGAATATTTAGCGTAGAGGGCGTCATCATGGGGGGGGACCTTGTTGAGGCACGCTGATGCCACCCCACTGACGAGGTTTCAGTTCCAGCGGGTGCTTGCAATGGCGCTTTCGGCCGCGGGCTTGAACCCCGGCGAGTTTGGGACCCATTCCTTTCGGATAGGGGCTGCTACTGAGGCTACAGCCGGGGGTCTGAGTGTAGAAAAAGTGAAACGTTTGGGGCGTTGGTCCTCGAATTGTTACAAAAGGTATGTGCGGTTGCACATGTTGTGAAGCTGCTATCATGTACTCACGCTTCTTGTTTTTGTTTGGTTTCCAGTTTCGCAAGCTTACGAGGCGGGGCGGACTGTGCAGTCGACCCGACACCTGGGAACCAGCGGTCAAACATCACCGGCTGCGGAACAAGTGGTGTGGGTCGTGGGCCACTCATACGTGAGGCGTGCCGCGGACGTATTCAAAGCAGGTGACATGATTCACAAGGCTGGGGAATACGGGTACAAGGTGACCTTCTACGGAAGGGGCGGGCTCTGTATTGACCAGTTTCAATCCTTTTCGAGGGTTTGTTAGGGCGGACAAGGTCACCGCCGTCTATAATCATAGTCCATCTTGGGGGTAATGATTTGGTGACCACTGGTAGACGACTCCTTCTCGAGGCAATGCTTTCCACTGTAAGTTGGTTGGCGAGAAGAGTTCCAGGGTGCACAATTGCATGGTCCCATATGATTCCACGAAAAGTGTGGCGGGGGGCGATTTCGGTTTCTGCTCTGAATCACTCAGTGAAGAAAGTAAATAACAAGTTGGGTAGATTGTTTCGTTCAAGTACACTGCATTCTATTCCGCATGGTTGTATCAAGGGGGACAGTATGTATTTGGGAGATGGGGTCCATTTGTCCCGGGTGGGGAATGAGTTACTCATAGGAGACCTCATAGCTTGGCTAAAGAGTTTAGAACATGACCTTTAGGCAGGAGTTGTTGTGGGGGGTCCGGATAGCCGGTCAACTATCCGGCCTGTGGCGGTAAGGTCATGATCGGTGAGCAGTAATTGGAAGATCCCTATGAGGGGGCGTCACCCATTACGGATGGGAGCGCCCGGGGGAGGTGGCCATTGGCCCCTCAACGGGGAGGCGGTCCCTTCTAAGGATGGGCCGCCGAAAGAAAAGGAAAGGCGGTCAAGGCCCCTTCCTTGATAGGAGGGGCTACGGTCCCCTCCTGGGGAATTTCCCGGGGCCAGGACACCTGCGACGGCAGATGTGGTAAGTTGTGTGGGGTGGGGAGGGGGTTTACGCTACCTTCTAGACACCTCACACGAGTCCTCGAACGACCTTTAAATGGCGTCGAGTTCATTGGGGCCCCCGTCAAGTCAAGGGAAATTGGTAGATGCATTTGAGGTACAGCCTCTGTGCGGTCGCCCCTCCCAAGTGGGGGGGGGTAATTCTGGTTTAGGGATCTGACACCGGTTACGACCTTGCCGTTGGCCCTTAACGTTAGGATGTACAATTTCAAGGTAAATGTTTTGCAGGATGTTAGTTCGGCTAGGAGAACCTTTGTATTAGAAATATGTTAAGGTTAGCCAAACATCGTAATGTGGAAATGAAATTGTACATAATATGAAACTGTTATTTTAATGTTTTGATTTTGTTTCATATTTTAATAAATACGGCCGGGAGGGTCACTCCCTCCCGCCTTCCAAAAGTTCAGAACCGTTTCCGTTTTCCCATCCTTGGGGATTGCGTCGAGAGGGGGTGGCGGGTATCTCAGCCATAATACCCACCACTACACTAACTTCTACAGAATCGTAGGCATAATTACTCTCTTAAACAATCACTTATAGTAACACATACTTATTTGTACAGGAAGTCTTAGAATCTCTCGCTCTCAGATATACTCACATATACATCAATACTCACATATACTAGTTTAAAACATATGTAGTTAGTCATAAAGATACTATTCAGACAGTCATTCACTCACTGACACACCCATACACACACTCATCCACCCATACAGTCCTGCACACATGCTGTCTTCAAAACACATACAAACAGTGAGTCGGTCATTCATGCATCTGTGCGCTAAGAATAACTCCCCAGCAAACCGTACAAACACTCATTTTGGTACTCAAAACACCAACTAATAACCCATTTACACACTCATGTAGCTACTCACCAACCCATGCAGCCAGTTATATACAAAGTGAGACACTGATACAGATATTTAAATATTTAAAGATTACTCGCTAGTACCCCTATTCACTAAGATATACCTAATAAGTCAGTTATACAATCAATTTCACACAAAAAATACTCCATTTAGACACTTATTTGCCCAATTATTCTTCCATCGCCCTTTAGATATACATATATAAAAAAATATATTTTTCAGAAAGACACACATTCACTGGATGATGTCATCATTGATGTCATCAGGGATGTCATTTGAGATGTCATCAGTGATGTCATGAGTGATATAACTGACCATGTCATGAGTGATGTAATATGTGATGTTATCAGCAGTGCATTGCGGGCGCGCAAGTTATAGTTAGCTGAGCTAACTATAACTGAGGAATTTCAAAGTTTTGAATGAGAGAAATGTTCAGCTAACTATAACGTGTGAAACCTATGGTTTTTCAATGAATTTGCATGGTTTTTTAAATGCTAATTCCTAACTAAAACGTGTGTGAAACCTATGGTTTTTTCAGTGAATATATATCTATATATATATATTTATATACATATATATATATATATGTTTATTTAGCTCAGTAGGTTGACTAAGTCTACTGTATTCTATACTTTAAATCTGTGGCACTATTTTTTCATGTTTTTCATTCATAGAATTTCTTTTCTGATTTCATTGCAGAATGCCATGGAATCTAATTTAAGCACATTAATGACATTGGTGTTTTTGTAGTGACTTGTTGCTTTCTATGCTGACGGGCAACATACATTCAAACAGTATGACACCATCACTTTTATGTGATAACGCCCGCTAATGCAGCCAAAATGCGATATGGCGTGTATGTGAATGCAATAAACCTTTGTTGCCGCATCATACCTGTTTGTCTGCATCAATCACGTGGGAGGAAGCACGATTTAAAGGATTGACGGAAAGTGATATTTGAAGTTATAGTTAGGACCAAGTTTCCATAGGAAGAACATTTTTTGTTTTGCTTATAACTTTAGCTTTGTTTGATGAATCTTCATGAAATTTTCAAAACAAATTATTTTTTGATATCGGCTCCTATGTTGAAAGTTTGGGGGTGATTCGTCAAGTGGGGGCTGAGAAAAAATGGGGGTCCTAATACATGTTTTCTCCCTGTTAATTTCCATAGGAAACTAGAGACAAGGCTGAACGGGTGAACGAAATTACCCAAAGTTGGCAGGGAGAAGGGTCTTGGTCTAGAAAGCACGCTTTTGTTTATTTGGTGTAAATTCATTCAGTAGTTTTGGAGAAATATCAAAATTTACAGATATCGATATTTGGGAATTCTGCCATCTGATTGTCTGAGGCATTACGAACACGATCTTGCTGCTTATTGGCTGAGAGCGGTACGAGCGGTTGCAGCTAGGAAGTGTTGGCAGCCATTTTGGGATTCTGTTGAAGCGAGTAAGGGGAAAAAAGGGGAAAAAAGTAGGAAAGAGGAGGGTAGGAGCGCTCTGAGCTCTGTAGGGTGGTTAGGGTGTACTATAGAGGGAGTGTGAAGCGAAGTATTTACCCGTACCGGTGTGAAAGTGGTGTTTTGCCTAGAGTGAGATGGTGGTGAGGTGAGGTACCGGTAAACTCGGGGATGAAAGCGTGCGCCTAAACCGTGAGCTGAGTGCTGTCAACTGATGTTCTCTGATGTGCATAGTTGCGGAAGCGAAGTATTTACCCTTATCGGTGTGAAATTGCTGTTTTGCCTAGAGTGATATGCTGCTGAGGTGAGGTACCGGTAAACTCAGGGATGAAACTGTGCACCTAAACTGTGAGCTGAGTGCTGTACACTGATGTGCTCTAGGCGCTGTAGCATACGGGAGGCTGTACCATCGCTGTGCAGGTGGTGTTTGTATGCGTTTAGACAGTAGTGGGAGTGTGAAGAAAACTACTCACTGGTACCGCTCTGAAGACTTGGGGATGAAACCGTGAGTCTAAGTCGTGAGCTGATTTTCTCCCTGTTAATTTCCATAGGAAACTAGAGACAAGGCTACAGGTTGAACGGGTGAACGAAATTACCCGAAGTTGGCAGGGAGAAGGGTCTTGGTCTAGAAAGCACGCTTTTGTTTATTTGGTGTAAATTCATTCAGTGGTTTTGGAGAAATATCAAAATTTACAGATATCGATATTTGGGAATTCTGCCATCTGATTGTCTGAGGCATTACGAACACGATCTTGCTGCTTATTGGCTGCGAGCGGTACGAGTGGTTGCAGCTAGGAAGTGTTGCCAGCCATTTTGGGATTCTGTTGAAGCGAGTAAGGGGAAAAAAGGGAAAAAAAAGTAGGAAAGAGGAGGGTAGGAGCGCTGTGAGCTCTGCAGGGTGGTTAGGGTGTACTATAGAGGGAGTGTGAAGCGAAGTATTTACCCGTACCGGTGTGAAAGTGGTGTTTTGCCTAGAGTGAGATGGTGGTGAGGTGAGGTACCGGTAAACTCGGGGATGAAAGCGTGCGCCTAAACCGTGAGCTGAGTGCTGTCAACTGATGTGCTCTGATGTGCATAGTTGCTGAAGTGAAGTATTTACCCTTATCGGTGTGAAATTGCTGTTTTTCCTAGAGTGATATGCTGCTGAGGTGAGGTACCGGTAAACTCGGGGATGAAACTGTGCACCTAAACTGTGAGCTGAGTGTGGTACACTGATGTGCAGGCGCTGTAGCATACGGGCAGCTGTAGCATCGCTGTGCAGGTGGTGTTTGTATGCGTTTAGACAGTAGTGGGAGTGTGAAGCAAACTACTCACTGGTACCGCTCTGAAGACTTGGGGATGAAAACGTGAGTCTAAGTAGTGAGCTGATTGCTGTAAAGTGGTGTGCCGTGGTCGCTGTAGTCTACTGGCCGCAGTACCATACTTGTGTTATGTAGTGTCAGTATGCGTTTATACTATACATGGAGAGGGAAGAGAAATACCCACCCCTTCTGGTCTGAAGACTCGAATGCAGTGTTTTAGCATGCAGGAATAAAGAAATAATCATGAAGAATACAATTCAGAATGTTGCAATGACACAGAAGACAAATGGTGAAATCAGGTGTGTGTAAGAAACTGACTGTGTGTAATAAAGCGATGGAGTTTGAAAGTTATGTAAAAAGTGTATTTATTTAAGTGCCATAAATGGACCCACTGGTGCAATAGCTAAGGCATCCATCTGAGGCAAACTCTAAGCTGTTCTGCTGGATTCAAACGTAAGCTCCTGTATCAGTGAATTCCACATTAGATGTTACAGTTCCATTCAACATCAACAATACCTATTAGAGTTGAATGACTCTAAATTCTATGAGTAAAATAAAGGTAGGATATGTATCCTTTAAGAAAACAAAGAAAAAAAAAGATTTTGCAAAATTTAATCATCACACTTTTTAGGTACCCTGGTACTGCTTTTTTGTAACACAAAATTATCAACAGTAGAACAATCAGGAATCTGTTGTACAGTAGATTCTATCTTTTGCGTGACAGAATTGGTAATAGTTCTACCCACATTAGAACTTCGAGGAGGCATACAAGCATTGCGCTTCTGAGAAGCACACTCAGTACCCTTCTGGTCAATCCATACATTATTGTCTTCAGCTCTTAAAAATAAAAGTCTTGTGCAAAGAGCTGAGCCATCGAGCTTAGGCAAACTCCAACTGCTTCTGCTGTATTCAAACCGAAGCTCCTGCATCAGCAAATTCCACATTACATGTTACGGTTCCATGTGACATGAAAAATAACAATTAGACATTAATGACTAAATTGTATAATGAAAATAAAGGTAGGATGCGATTACCACAGTGTGCCAACCAGTTCCTAAACAATGTAGTGTTTTTTTTTATCTTGATCGCCAGCTTGTGAGCACAAGCTAAAAAAGAGTAAATTTGTGTGAAAGGGCTTTGTGGATAACAGGCAGGCAGAGAGACGTATGCACAAAGAATAGACATGGTTTCAAAATGGATGTCGGGTTTAGGCTAATTTAGCAAGTAAATAGCGTATTTGCATAGGCCATACATCACTGATCCCTGGTTAGAGTGTAGACGTATGGGGCAATAATGAAAACAGAGTTCAAATGCGTGAGCATACTTAGAAAATTATTATATGAAAAGAATTCAATTTAAGTTTAATCAAAAGATTTAAAGGAAAAAGTCAAAAAACGTTGGAAAAAACAAATCCAAGAATAACGTGAATTTCTTACAAGTCTTGGAAATTGCAGTCCAGAAGTTCTTCAGCAGCTTGAGATGCTTAATCTTCCAAAAGATCATAGTTGCCATTGTGTGAGAAAAGCGAAGCGATCCAATTTATATCCTCGAAGGGACAATAATGTTCCTCGAATGTTGGAGTGGCAATTTGAATTGGCAGGCAAACTGCACTGTTGTCACAGGTCGCACATTGCAAGAGATCTTTCGCGGGTGCGCAGAAATCCAATTCCACCACAATACCTTTTTGCGATATATCCGCCATTTCTCCACTGCCTGAACAATCAAGTTCATGGTTTTCAAGATACTCCATTACCTGCTGGATATCGGGAGCGATTGTTGGGATGTTAACAAGGCATAGATCCATTCGCCCGTCTAATGGGCAAGTTTTGCAATTAAAAGATGGTTGTACGCAGATTGCATATGTGTAAATAAATGTCATGTTGTATCTGGCTTCGGTAATAGATAGAGGCAGGCAGCCGAAAAGTTGTTCCATTTTATCACAGTATTGATGTAGCTTCACGTAGAGGCGTATTTTGTTGGACTTGGTTGTTAGCAAAGGGAGCGCAGTTATTTTTTACAAGCAAAAATAGTAGTAGGATGACCGCAAAGAGAGGGAGAATTATGGGCACTGTTCCTGTTACTCCATAGATGATCGAATAAATGAAGTCTGGTATTATTGCAAAAACAGTTTGAAAGAGTGTGAGAAGGCCGGAGGAGACCATGTTAAAAAAGTGTGCCAGAAGTTGAGTGTGAGATGTGTTGAAAATTGTGTAAGAATTCACAAAGTGTGATGGGAGGTTCGTATTTAAAAGGGAATGTATTTTACTTGAAGTTCGTGTTATCTGCAGTCGATACATTTCGTTTGCAGAAGTGAGGGACACTTCTGTTCTGAACAAAAGCTGTTTTCCTTTGGTTAGTTTAATGAAATCTGTTTTCAAAGTAGATTTTGAAGGTCAAGTTGAAGTTTGGGAGTTGTTTTGTGTGGGTGGGAATGGACATTGACACAGGAAGTTGCTCAGTTTGAAACAGTAAGGACAGATGCTATGCCAGCTCATATTTCGTAGGAGTGCATGTTATTGAGAAGCTGATACCTGCTGTTGGAAAGCTGTGTTGATTTTGGGATGATTGTGGGAGTTGGCATGGTTTTAAGAAAGCACGCAAGATTGGGTCGTAAAATTAGAAGCATCATGCAGTTGGACATTCTTGGATAGTAATGAATGAGTGTCATTGCGTTTGCACTTTTCATCTGTGAGTAAAAGTTCTGTATCCTCTTTAAGACAGCGATATGTAAATGGGAGAAACCACTGCTCATGAATAAACGCGCTACCGTGTATAATCACATGCAACATGACAAAGAACAACCCCCTCCCCTCCAAAATCTTTAGCGTAGTGGGCTGGCTCGGCATACGCAAGGCTAGCGTAGGGGTATGAATAAAAGACACGTTTCTGTTGGTTTTGTTTTGCTCAGGAATGGCGAAAATGTTTGCCAGGTATGCGCAGCTTACACCGCAATGAGGTTGACCCCATGAGCGAAGGTGGCTGCATGAATGTTGCTCTCAGCCTGCTGGTATCCAGAAATCGTCAGGGCCGCTGCAATGCACATATGCCCCACAGTTCACCTTTCACTATCACATTATGTGAAAGAGGGCCCATCACATTCTGGCGGAAGCTCTTGGGCCAAGGTCGGCGAGGTCTGACGGTTCCAAGATCGGCGCTAGCTACCGCAAACCAGACACACAGTGCCTAGCCTGAGGCCCAGCACCGTGGAGTGCTCTGTATACTACTAACACAGTAGTCCAACAGGTACCAACAGTGGAACGGTGTCTTGATCGCATAATGCACGATGTTAGAACTGCATCTGAGAGTGGAGATGAAGGTACTCCCTTCGACCAGGTGCAACCAACTCTAGGTCCCAACAGTGGAACGGTGTCTTGATCGCACATTGGACGGTGTTAGAACTGCATCTGAGAGTGGAGATGAAGGTACTCCCCTCGACCAGGTGCAACCAACTCTAGGTCCCAACAGTGGAACAGCTCCTTGATCCCACAATGGTCGATGTCAGATATTACTTGGTGCTTTCTTTTCACAGAACTCCTTCCATTGAGGTGCATCATACTCTGTGCTTCCGTAGTTGACTACTGCACATGATTATTTGGATTGGCTGACGGCAGTCGCTGGACTACATCGCAGTACAACAGGTCCGAATAGTGAAACGGGGTGTTGATTCTATGATTGAGGATGTCAGAAGTTAAAGTCTGTGATAATTTCTGGGTACCCCCTCTGACCAGGTACAACAACTGTAGGTCCCAACAGTAGAACAGTGTCTTGATCCCACAATGGATGATGTTACAACTGCATCTGAGAGTGGAGATTAAGCTACTCCCTTCAACCAGGTGCAACCTACTCTAGGTCCCAACAGTGGAACGTTGTTTTGATTCACAATGGAAGATGTCCGATATTACTTGTAGCTTGGTTTGTCATAAACAAAGCAAAAAAAAGCGTGTGCAGAGAGTCTGTACCATGCATACGTATCAATACAGGCTCTGCACACGCTTTTTTTTGCTTTGTTTATGACAAACTGGGGAGCTCAAGTCCACGTTACTTAGCTGTTGGTCCTTGCTGACTGCTCTCTCTGGCCTACACTACAGACAGGAGTGTTCACAATTCATATTGAGTGGTGATTGTTAAATTACAGGATCCAGTAGTCAAGTAACTACAACGTCTATTGAAATATACACATTATACTTTTTGTATACTTTCTTGAAGAGATTTTTTTAGATGACTTTTAGGTTTAGTACAATGACCAAATTTATCTTGCAAGTGCAAAGGAAGACTGAATAGGCTACACTGTGGACAGCAGAAATCGAAATTCAAATTGTTTTGATTTATTTATTGCAGAGTTTTCTGTAATTTATGTTGTTGTATTTTGTGAAGAGGAAGTGAGAAACAGTATTTATGGATGTCTCTGTGAGTACTGCCTTCAATGTATACTGCAGACAGCAGTGTTCACAATTCAGATTGAGTCGGTTCTGTAGATGAGGTAGTCCTGTAGGCAAAGACTTTGCGGCTGTGCGCTCTGTCCACACCACGCATACACATTATCGCAGGCTCCGGACACACTTTTTGCTGCTTCTCATATGACAAACTGTAGCTCAAGTCCACCTTACGTAGCTGTGGGCCCTTGCTGACTATTCTCTCCGGCCTACACTGCAGACAGCAGTCTTCACAATTCAGATCGATTAGCTGTTGTAGATGATGCAGTCCTGTAGGAAAATACAATGCTCCAGTGCGCTCTATCCCCACCACGCATACGCATCATTGCAGGCTCTGCACACGCTTTTTATTTGCTCCACTCATAAGCATCATGGCTGGGTACACACATGTTTATTTGTTACTTTGCGTACTGTAAACTGTGGACCTCAAGTCAATGCCACGTGGTTGAGGGCCTTTGCTGACTTCTCTGTTTGGCTTACACTGCAGACAGCAGTGTTCACAATTCAGATCGAGCAGCTATTGCAGATGATGCAGTGTTGATGGCAACAGATATTGCTCCTAGTACGGCCCACCCACAGCACGAATCATCCCTGACTGTGCACATGCTGAATGCTATTGATTGTGTCTCAGTATACCACAAGTTGTGGTTCTTTTACAATAGATTTTTTTCTGTATTATTTCACATTTACTGTACCTCCCTTACTGCAGCACAAATTATTGATTCTTTTAATATTGAATCTCTGTGTTGGATCCAATGATTACTGTTGTAGTTGATGCTAGCAGCAGCTATTTCCTCAGGGCTGCTTTAAACTCACCCCACACGCATCCAGCACAGACGTCACTGGATATGTGACGCTGGTAATAAAAAAGAGTCAAGCACACATGCCCGTACCCACTTCCACTATCTATCTATGTCCGTGTGTTCATTATCTATGCATGATACTGCCTCTGGGCCGTACTACATTACATTGTGCTTTGGACAGCGTATGCAACCATGTTACCTCTGATAGTGGAGAAAACTTTGTTTATGCAACTTTTAGGTGTATGGCTATCACAGGTGGAAGGCTACTTTACAAGGTATGAATATTGATGAAGATGATGGTTGCATGTTGTGTGTAGTGTAAGATTTGTGTACATTGCAAAAAGTTTAGAAAAAAGCTCTCTAAGCAGAAGAGGTGTGTCTCATCAAATGCAGTACAGAGATTGACTAAAATGAGTGGTGTTTTCCAACTGTTACAATGGGAAATGGTATGAACTAATGAAATGGTATGAACTAAGTAAAATATGAAATTAACATTTAATAAACCTTTGAAATTCACTGAAAATACCAGAGGTTTTACATACGCTATAGTTAGGAATTAGCATTTAAAAAACCTTAGAAATTCACTGAAAAAACCATAGGTTTCAGGGACGTTATAGTTAGTTGGACATTTGACTCATATAAACCAGAGAAATTCACCAATTATAGTTAGTTGAGCTAACTATAACTCGCACGCCCACAATGCACTGCTGATGACATCCCATATTACATCACTCATGACATGGTCAGTGACATCACTGATGACATCTCAAATGACATCACTGATGGCATCACTGATGACAACATCCACATGATTATCTGATGCACATACTGAAGCTCTAATATAAACTTTGATACACCCACTCTAAAATACAGGCTACTATTTTTGAAACCATACACACAACAATACCAGATACTACATAACACCGACTATTTCCGAGGTCTATACACACATCCAGTGACTTACACATACAGTTACTCATCAATGCAGTACTATAATATGTACTCATACACCTATACATACAGCCACACTATACAACTCATCCATAGAGTTACTCACACACCTAGTCAGTCATGCAAATAATTAATTACATGCTCATTTACTCATGTATACAGTTATACACACCAACTGGGTTATTTATACACACACCACATCACTTATTTATGCAGATACTAACACACACTTACTGTCTTATACAATCACGGATACAAGCAGACACTCATTTATACACCCACTCTTCAAATAACTTACTCTCATGTATAGTCATTTATATACTCCAACACTGACATATACTGCCTTAAACATATGTAGTTACTCACACATATACCACTGGGACATTCATTTACTCACCAACACACCCATAGACACACTCACACAACCATACAGCCCTTCACAGATGCACTCTTGAACCCATACACCCAGTGAATCACTCACACATCTATGCACAAAGTCACACCCCGACCCACCAACACAGACACTCAGGCACCCAATACAGATACTTAGACAACAAATCAATAACCCATAGAGACACTCATGTATATACTCACCAACCCATGCAGCTGCTTACACACCAACTGAGAGACTAAGACAGACTTTCACACAGTTTAGTCACTAACCCATGCATTCAATAAGATACGTTCAATCACTCTCCTATACAGTCACTCACACACCTATTAAATAATCCCTTCAGGCACTTTTAAATCCACTCATTCTTCAATACAGTTTGGCATAGATCTATATGCAAAAGATTTAAACTTGACAGAAATACGTCATGAGTGATGTAATATGTGACATCATCAGCAGTGCATTGTGGGTGTGCAAGTTATAGTTAGCTCAACTAAATATAACTGGTGAATTTCCCTGGTTTTATATGAGTCAAATGTCCAACTAAATATAACGTCCATGAAACCTATGTTTTTTTCAGTGATTTTCTAAGGTCTTTTAAATGCTATTTCCTAACTATAACATCTGTAAAACCTATGTTTTTACAGTGAATATATATATATATACATTATAATGCTTAACATGTACTTAGATCCTTACATAGTTTTCATATCAGCTATTTCATTAGATGCTTTTGAGTCTCGGTTTGTTTTATCTATCACAATATGTAAATGTGATGTATAGATCATAACAACTGCTTCTATAAGTGTTTCACTATCGAAATATTGAGGAAACAACAAAATATAATAAATATAAAAATAAATAAATTAGCTTTTATGTACATTAACACCTGAAAGTCAGAATTTCTAGCTATCTATACATACTTGCTCAAATGGAACTCTATACAATACAATTTATATCTCTTTCATATTTTACTTATACATATGTACCCTTTCTATGTAGTTACTTATCTCTATATCTATTACTTTATTCCTACTGTAGTAAGAAATAAATAAAAACTACTACTATGATATCAATAAGACCCTTTCCAGACTCTTCCCTCCTCTATACCTCCTTGACTCACCCAAACCTCATTGTTCTACTATGATCTCCCAAATAACAATATTGAGACTCTGTCTTCCTCTATCCCTCCATTACCCTTTTCAATCAAAGTAACAGCCTCACATGTCCACCATTCAAATTAACAACTTATATTTCCCTATGCTAACCCACTACTAATTCTTAGGGTTCAGGAGTAGTGTAGTACTCGCCGAAAAGCACTTAAATGCCTCATCAGAGGTAGTAGGCACTGTATAAATACAATTACAAATATAATATTTTAGTGTTAACAGCAGAATTTGATTGAGGGACTTTAAACAGCGAATATTGCAAGACAAAACATCAGAACATCAAAATCAGTGTAGTAGGTTTGAAACCGGTTGAAAGGTCACACTCATTGCTGCAAAAAGGACTCCCAAAAGCGGCTTCTGTCGTTTTGTATTCATTCAACTGCCAACACCCCGTTGTTCTTTTTTTTTTTTTACATCAACCATCCAGAGCTATTGGTCATAAAACTAACAAGTGCCACGCGGCAACATTTATTCTAAGAACTACCATAACCTGTTTTTGTAGAGTAATGTTGTTAGGGTTTCTCCTTGCTTGTCAAATTATCTTCAATGGTGTCAGCATAAAATGACAACTACCAGGATTCAGTATAAGGTTACAGCACAGCAACTCTCCCCCAGTGAAATGCTCTAACACTCAACACAAGTCCTTAGTTTGTGCCGGTGGTCGCAAGAGATGGGCAGGGCAAATATTTTTGTGGAGCTAGGCCTGTTTGTCACAGCAGACACTGACCCAAAATTGGAAAAAAGCAGCATGGAGGAGGGGGTAGAGCAGTGGCGGCTCCTCCCCTATGGCAGAGGAGCATTGCCCCACTGCTTCTAAGCAGTGCGTAGTAGAAACATAAAATGATAATAACTTTGCGTTATTATCATTTTATGCTGTTTGCTGCTTTGTGGGCAGGCAGTGGGGCTGCTCTGCTCTCTGAGCAGGGCGGGGAGGAGTGGTTTGCCCACTCCTAAGTGAGCAATGACTCATGGGTCGCCCAAACCAGTCATGTGCACTTTCTCAGTTCTTCATGCAGGCTGCATTACAACCTGCGTGGAGAACATGCCCAGGTCCCCATTCCCTGGTTGAGCGTCGAACGAGGACGCTCAAAACCAATCACAACGTTGTGATTGGTCAGGGGAGTCTGGGTGCTTTGCAATCACAATGCTGCATTGCATTATTGTGATTAGTCAGTGGGGACTGCTGTGCTTCATGTTCTTTAAGTTCCATGAGGAGAGCAGGAGCAGAGACTCAGGACCCGGCGGTAACTTATGATTTTTTAAAATATATTTACCACGCGCTTGATCCCCCCGCCCCCCGAATACTCCCTCCTCCCGAGCCCGCCCACTACCCGCAAGCTATGCTGGCCGCCACTGGTGAAGAGTGGGAAAATAAATGTAGCAACACTGTGAGAAGGCACAGAAGAACAGAAACCTACGTACAAGAGTGAGATAAAGAGACATGAAGTTTAGTGAAGTGGGAAAAAGCCTCAGAATTCGGTGATGCTGGTATCCAGCTGCTCCGGTGCAGGGGTCCTAAAGAAACGTTAGGCTCTGCACTTATGTTTTTTAAATTATTTTATTTTTTTTAAAACATAAATCACTGACTCTCATCTTCCAAATGGAGACAATACATATTTGCTTATACATTACCTTTATAACTGAAGAGCTCCCTTCCTCTTTTGCTCATCGGTCACAGGAGTGGAGAATGACTTCAGGGTTCATTGCTCGTCTATGTTCAAGAGCAAGAGTTGGTACGCAATTTTCTTAACTTCAGCCTCTTGTGCTTTATAGTGAAAGACATCACATTGTCTGACCGGGGAGCCATGAAATGAATCTACAAAGCCTATAAAATATAAAATAGCCCTGCTTAAGATGGTAATGAGGTGGCTAGAAATAATTTTTAAAATCAGAACGCTGCAGTTTTCTCAGAAAAAAAGGAAGGTCAAACTGAGGGCATCACTGTTGCCTGAAAACCGGCATTAACAAATAAATAATGTGAATATTTCTCTTGTCATCTATTTTGTAATCATAATATTTTGATTGCTTGTTTAACTGGGTCATTCAGCGCGTCAAGATTACATGTGTATTTCGGTGTACATTTATATATAATTTAGGAAACCTAGGCTAAATAGCTTAAATGTTTCCTATATCTTTCTTTTTCGCGTTTTCTTTGTGGTTTTACTTGAGTAACGATGATTCACCGTCCCCAAAAGATGAAACGATCGTCCATTAATTACTGTTTTCATGCACTGTATTTCACGACAGCAGAAAGTAACCGGACCACACACAATCTGAAGTTTTTTAAAGTGTCAACAGACATTAAATATTCCAATATGTGCAAAAAGTTTTCCTTGTTTTACTCATTGTGAGTGATTATACCTGTATGGATAGATGTGCTTACATTTCTGCCGGTAAAGCATATAAAATGTAAATGTCGACACGATCGGACTGGGACAGAAAACAGGACTAAAATAAAAATACTCCACAATAGTCAATTAGATAGCTAAAAATGTGACCCATGTTTGCAAATTAGGAATGTTTTAAACATGCAAAAAGATGCTGTATACTTGGTTTGCAAATTATAGAAGACTGCATGGAGTTAAGTTTGCTCCAGCACTTCCCAACCTCCTTTGACAGTCTGATTTTGGAATATCAAAGCTCACTACCACTGTCATACACACACTATTGGAAAGGGGCGACCACTCGGTCCCCCCGAACGTATGGTTGGGTGCCCCGATCCTCCCGGGAAACCATTTTGGGCGGGGGCGTGTCTCGGCTGGAATGCCCGAAGCGGCGTAGCCGGGGCGCGCCTTTTCCCGCCCAAGAGGGGTTGTCCTAGACACCTACACCGAAGGCCACGCCTGGTAGGCGTACCGGAGGAGGGTACACGGCCTCCCACAGAGGAATAAATAGAGCGGGAATCCGAAGAAGCGTCCTCTTGTTCCTGTGCTCTGAAGGCTGCACCCACTCGTCGCTCGTGAGCCCTCGACGGAACAAGCAGCAATTTTGAGAACTTGTAATTCTTGTGTTTCTCTTTCAGTGACTTTAAGGCGAAGAATCCAGGACCGTGTTGATCGACTCGGAGCGGATAATCAAAACCATGTCTGGGAAAAAGGCAGGAAAGAGTTCCGAGACAGATAAGGTGCTACGCATGTTGGTGAACCAAATAGCGGGCATGGAACGAAAAGTCGGACAAGTCCCAGCGCTCGGTCGAGATTTGGCGGACGTCAAAAAGCAACTGGCTGCAATGAACAAACCTGGTAACCCTAAAAAGGTAATAGGCCCGGCCTTGCTGGGAATCGTCCCCGAGGGTAGAGGGAGACGGGTCAAGAGGAGGGCGGTTGCAGGGGAGGTTCCGGTTCCTGAGGTGCCCCCGGTCACCCCTGTCACACCAGCTAATGACCCGGTACCAAGCCCAGACGCGGGTCAACCAATCCCGGTTGTGATTACGCCCGCTAACGATGAGGATATGCCTCCTGAATTGGCCACCCAGTTGGCCGCGTGGCTCAATAAAAAGGCAGGGGGGTGCTACGGCGCCCGGAGACACGGCCGTAGAGGCCAAGTTACTAATCCAGCAGTTGCGGCAGTCGCGAGATGCCGCGAAGGCGAATCTTCCTCTTGTTTCCCCACAGGTGACACCGGAAGGACCGGCAGCTGGTCTCGAGAAAGCGGCGGGAACAACGACTGAACCGGGTAAGCTCGCTTTGCCAATGGCGGGGGAGGGCACGTTACCCTCAAGGCGGGAGAGAGTGGCACAACATATCCCTATTGCCACAAAAGAATTGATATGGGCAGACAAGTATGTCAATATGTTTTCGTTATTAACTGACCATCGCGAGATGGAATATGCTAAAACACAGAAAGATTTGTGGCACCCAAGCGTCTGGCGCGCCAAGAGTTCAGGGTGGAGGAGACGATAAGGGCGAAGGCCTTTGCAATATTTACTGCAGTTATGGGTGAACGTAAGCCCGAGGTATTGACTGAACGTTCTTGTTATCAAACTCGTATAATCGATTTTTATGCAATGTATGAAGGGGAGGAATGGAAAGGTTACGACATGAAATTCCGTAAAGCAAGAGAGTATGATGCCTCTCTGACATGGGACTGCCTCGACTCAGTTTCTTGGCATAAGCAGCTCCTGCCTGGGGCGGCAGGGACATCCTCGCCAGGCGGGAGGGGGTCGGGGGTTTCCCGCCAAAGGCCCGCGGTGCCCTTTCAAGCAGGCACCGGTGGCGATCACCAGCCGAAAAACGGCGGGAATGGTGGAAAGCGGGGGGTCTGTTGGGGCTTCAATCGAGGCAACTGTAACAGAACGCAAGGAACATGTAGATTCAAGCATGTGTGTGCGGGCTGTGGGAATTCCTCACACCCGGAGAGTTCATGTAGATCGAAAAATAACGGGGCGGGAGGAAAGGGAGGGTCCATCAGGAGTGAGGCTGATTGTAGTGACCAATTGCCTACACCCGTTGATCTCATGGCTATGACTCCCTTGTTAAACAAATACCCTGATCATGTCTCCGCCGGGGTGTTGAGGGAGGGATTCTTATACGGCTTCCACATCCCGGCGGGGTATTTCCACTCCTTCACTACATTTCTGCATGTCAAAGCCATGACCCTAAAAAGCATTACCAAAGCCAAGAGGTTTGACACTTCTAAATTGTATGTAAACAAAGGCATATCCATGCACGCTACACTCACACTGCTGCCCTCACATAAGCACATCACTCATGGTGCATTAACACAGGAATAACTTTCAGCCTATAGTCGACTTACCCTGCACTCACAAAAGACAATGTTAATCCTGCATTCCCACAGGCAAATCTCTCACAACGCAGTGACAAAACATGGTGGTATCCTTCACTAACACAAATACATTACTCACACACCAGTAAACCACTCAATATTAGGGAGCAGAGTTTGGGCAGATGGTGGTTTAGGAGATAACGTTTTATTAACTGATTTATCGATCCACTAGTGCAATTCAAAGCTCTTGAAGTAAGCTACACTGAAGCCTGAGTACTCACTGAGGATATCTACTATCGCATCAGTCATAATTCGATCAGCAATTGCAGACTATGTGAGTCTGAACTATGTGGACTTTTGTGAGGAAGAGTCCCACTTTCTAAAACAAAGGAGGTGATTTACCTTAGAGTGAATGAATATGGTGGAAAAAAAAGATAGACATTAAGAAAACTAAAGAGAAAATATGCCCACTAAATGTAGGGGGGGAAGTGCTTCAACAAAAAAAAAAAAATACTGGTCTGCCATCTTGGAACAGTTAAAAGTGACAGAGTAATCTGAATACCATTTCAAGATGGTGGCATGGTTTTGAAGCTTGCAGCAGAGATGCCTGATGATCTGCCTGGTGCTCTGCATATGAAGATCGTGGTACATTGGCAGTGGAGCTGCTGGTACTCTCATTACTCAATTAGCACTAGGCTACATTTGCAGATGAGCTGCTGGATGAGGAACTAAAGAAACATCTCCTGAGATCCAGAGTAAGCAAGCAAAATACTGTTACTCGGGCTACCTGACATTCTAAGGACCACCGCTTGTCTGGTAGGCCCAAAAGTATGTATGCTGTTCTAAAGGGCAGAACTAATATGTGGAAATCACTCTGTCTGATGAATAATTGTAGTAGGCTTATCTAAAACAAAGATTCTCTAAAAAAGATTATGTAATATTTTTGAGAAATCATGAGGCTAGGGAGGCCGCTAAACCAGTCTTGTGGTCAGACCTGAAGCACAAAGAAATAGACCACAGATAGCAGGACTGCACAGGGTCTTCTGTTCAATAATATAATATTAATACTGGAGCTTGTAAAGCACGACAGCTACCTTTTAAAGCCAAAAAAGCGGAGATAAACCCCCTTGATAATATGCCCCAGAGTCTTTTCTTCAAATAGACAGGACATTTTCCAATAAGGGCCCGGTAGGCCAGAGTCATGGCCTTAAATTTGATTCTTTTATTTACTGGGAGCCAGTGGAGCTCATGTAGATGTGGGGAGACGTGGTGTCGAAATGTTATGCATCTGACCAGTCTCGCAGCCGCATTCTGTACCATCTGTAGACGACAGATAGAGTATTTGAGGAGGCCAAAATATAAGCCATTAGCGTAGATTACCATCGATGTTACTGTGGCTTGGACTACGGATTTGCAACAGTCTTCCGGTAGAAAGTGTAGACATTTCCAGGGATTTCTTAATTTACTAAAACATGTAGCAGAGACCTGCTGAATTTTGGCCGAAAAGGAGAGGTCCGCCTCCCATCTCACATCTAGATTTCTAATATGTGGGGCAGGGTATGGCGGTGGACCCATTTCTGATGGCCACCACAAATCTGGATCTGGCACAGGGCCCTTACCGATGAGCAGCACTTCTGTCTTCCCTGCATTGAGTTTTAATTTGTTTGAGTTCATCCATAGTGCTATGTCTCCCAGACAACCGTTTAAGTTCTTGAAGGCATCTACTGTCCGCTCCTGAAAAGCGAAAACCAGCTGGGTGTCGCCAGCATAGGAAATCGCTTTCACTCCCCAGTTGGCAATCAAAGAAAAAATCGGAGCTAGGTAGAGATTAAAAAGTAAAGGGCTCAAAGCTGAACCTTGAGGGACACAGCACCAAAGATGTTTGGGTTTGGATTCAAAAGGCTGTAGGGCTACTCTCTGGGTCAACCAAGTCAGCATTTTCCCACTAAAGCCCACATCCTGTAGTCTCTGGACCAGTATGGTATGATTGACAGTGTTGAATGCAGCAGACACATCCAGGAGCACCAGCAACGTTGATGCCCCTGAATCCAGCGACAATCTTACTGACTCTGCCACCTCAAGGAGAGCGGTCTCCGTGCTGAACCCTGCCCGGAATCTGGATTGTGTGTCATGCATGGCGCCATTACTCTCAATAAAGTTGGTCAGTTGGCGCTGGACCAGCTTCTCCTATTTCAAAGAACAGGGGTCCTAAGGAATCAAGATATAACAAGAAGATAACAATATAGACTACAATCAGTGCTATATTTTTGAAACACGCCCAGCCGGACGTATGTTTATTCATAGGATAACATGAAGTCGTGTTGGCCCAAGAGGAGGCCAAAGATAGTGGCAAGATAGGGTACAGTCCTGTACCTATCCCGAGAGGTTTAGAGGAGATAAACCAGGAAGAGGGAGATAGAACAAGGAAGAAGCTTTTCAGGCAAACAAGAAGTTTTTGAGCCAGAAGGTGACTTGTAGTTACAGTAAATGCAGTTACAACAAATTCACCCTGCAGTGTCAACAATTTCAAATAACCATATTAAATAATATGCTACACTGCATATTGCGTCGACGTTTCGATCCCTAAGGGCTCACAGTACAATGGGATCATCATCAGGACAATTTTTACAGTTATTGCCTGCAGTACATAAAGCCTGGCGCTAAAATTAGTCGCCTTTGATTGGAATGATTTTTCACCGGAGGAAAGGAATTTCCACCCGGTTTGCAGCATCAAATGCTGGCCACATATGGTGTGGGCCTTGTAGGGGTGGAGAGAATTATCTGGTATTTTCCGTGTTAGCGAGGTTTCCTTCTGATGGATCCTCGTGGTTGCTAGCTACATGTGTTGTAGCCGGGGGCATCGAAAGGAATAGGCGCTCTTCTTTTTGGGAGGCTTAGAGTCAAACCGTCCAGTTGCTTGCTTCTAGATGAAAGCAGCGGCGGGTTGGGCGAAGCTCGATCGGCTTCTGCCCCCTTCACAGTGGCAGCGCGGGTCCGCTGTATGCGGGTCCAACTGGGTTCCCTTGTGTCCAAAAACGGACCAGCTTCTCCAACATTTTACCTGGGGCGGGAAGCAGAAAGATGGGTCTTAGAGTGTTAAGGTCTCCTGGGTCACCATTAGGATTTTTTCTCAGAGGGAGGAGCGTTGCATGTTTCCATTTGTCTGGAAAGATGCCCGTGTCAAGAGAGGTATTCCATATATGAAGTAGCCTGCTCATCAGGGAAAGGGACAACAGTTTCCACAGTTTAGGAGGGCATAGGTCATCTAGGTGCCTGAACGGCATTTTTGATTTTCTGCTTGAGCATCCTTAGGCGATATAGGTGTGAAATTGGTGAACGAAGATACCGCCAGGTCACTCACCGATATATCTGATTTCTCTGTTGCCTCAGATGACGAGAAAGTCATAAACCTTTTAAATGTTATTTGCAAAGTAGCCAGCAATATTTTTGCACAGAGCTAGAGATGGTATCACGGCAGTCTCTATCGCTTTGGGCTTAAAACTGGTTTGTACCACCTTAAAGACCTCTCTACTAGAGTGATCTGCTTTGTGGATGGTGGAGACAATATAATCCCGCCTAGCTTCTTTTAATGACTCATGAAAATCTTTTAGTGCTTTTTTTATAGATTGCCTTAGCTAAATCACAGTAGCACACTCTCCATTGGCGTTCTAGTCGTTTGCACTGCTCTTAGCTTCTTTGAGGGTGTTTGAAAACCAAGGAGCGAAGGAGACATTCCTATGGATTTCTCCACTCTGGCAGGGGCTAATGACTCCACAGCAGTGGCAATCCATTGATTTATAGCGACCACATCTGCAGTAAGGTCAGCTGATAGATAGGGATAATTGTCCTGCAGAATAGAGCATAAAGATGCTGCGGTCAGGTTTTTCCAATTTCTTTTTAAAATGGACCGTTTGCCCTTAGCTTGTATTGGTTTAGACAGGGTAACCAAAAAAGGAATTAAATACTTATCTGACCGCACCAAAGGGTAGGGAGTTTCCAGATCAATGGCAGGAATTTTGGAGAAAAGGGTGTGGCCCGCGTTATGCGTCGGGGAGGACACCAATTGTATGAGATTAGCTCCCGCTAGGGACGAGATCTACAGCGCTGTGTGTGCACAGTTGGGGTCATTCACGTGCAGATTAAAATATCCGAGGGCCATTAAATTGGAATACACTACCGATTTTTGATCAATGAACTTGCACAGCTCCTGACCCGTAGCCGCTGCACAATTGGGTGGTCTGTAAATGAGTATGCCTGCGAGGGAGGAAGAGGAGTTGATTTGTAGACAAACATTGAGACGTTCGATGCCCTGTACATGGAGTACGGCAGAGGTCACTAGCTCCCATGAATCTTTAAAAATAATGGCCGCCCCACTCCCCTATTCTTACCCTCTCGATTGGCATAGCACATTTTAAAACCTGGTGGGATGGCCAGGGCAATTGTTGTCATTGTGTCCGCGTTTAACCATGTTTTAGTTAAAAACATGCAAATTGTGTCTAGAGGGTGAGGAGACGTATCCGCACATTTTATTTGTTTACCCCGCATACCAGGCGCCTCGGAGAAAATGGCTAAAGCCATTATGCAGAAATATGGGTGTTAGGAGTAGCGCTATAGCTATGAGTATTGAAAAGGGCTAGACACATCAACGGCTGTATAGGAAGACAACAGATAAAGGAAAGGTTAGGTTAATATCTCACCGTTAACAGCTTAATGCATAAATGGTGTGTTGTCCCAGGCATCAGGATCTTTCTTCTTCTTTTCCTCATAAAGATAGTGAATGAGGATGCGCTGCTGTATGAATTTGTATATATATTTAATTTAATTATTAAGATAGGACTGTGCTTATCAAGAATTGTACTTCCCTAGATTTTAAATAGTTAGTAGAATCGACTTTTATTGGAATTAAGTTTTATGCCTTTACATACCTATGAAATTTAATATTTTTAATAGAAGAATGTCCATCGCTTTCAATATATTTTATGTTTTATTACACTGTCACCCCTAAATGGTTGTGTTGATGTAATATTTAACAATGTCTTTTATGATCTTAAGTGGTCGCAATAAAGATTATATGATGTTGATGAAAAACATAACATCCCAAACAGCCTCTGCTAACACTAGCCAGACATCCCCAGCATCCTTGGGCAATGATCTACAATTGATGAGGCAAGCACTAACTTTATCATGGTGCTCAATCGCCATATCCAGGGGCAACGCCTTCCCAATACTAGAGTTTTTGAAATGATTCAGCATCTGGCCACATGTACAACAGCTATGCAGCAGTGAGGTATTTTCTAAGTCAATCTGATGGCCTTTTCCTCCCACAACGAGGAGCATGGGCGGCGCCGGCGCGTTCTGGGCGCAGACTGGCTTGCCGTTGGTGCGCCTTCAAGCGCAAAAGATTTAAAGCACTCATCAAGAGCATCACAATATTCTCTGAAAGACTTGGAATGAGAGAGGTACTGCAGTCATTTGGGGGCATTGGAATTTTACCTGGACAAGCTGCTGGTCTCCCGGTTGGTCTCCCTCTGCCTCCGCTACTTCCCGAGATCTTAGCGCGGCCGCAGTGCGGGGGGACCACAAGTCCCAAGCGCCCTAGCGTCAAGAAGCCGCTCCCGCTAATTTCGCGCCAGGAGGCGCTTCAAATTGAGAACACTCCCGGTGGAGCGGGTGTTTGGAAGTCATTTGGGGGCATTTGAATTTTACCTGGACACGCTGCTGGTCTCCCGGTTGGTCTCCCTCTGCCGCTGCTGCTTCCCGAGATCTTAGCGCGGCCGCAGTGCGGGAGGGACCACAAGTCCCAAGCGCCCTAGCGGCAGGAAGCCGCTCCCGCTAATTTCACGCCAGGAGGAGCTTCAAATTGAAAACACTCCCCCTGTTGCGGGACCGTTCACGGGCAGCCTCGGGCTAAGCCTGGGCAAAGGGTGGGCCGTCTGTGGCCATCAGGGGCCAGAAGAGGCCGGGCTAGCCCCCAAACACTTCCACTATTGCCTGGGACCCAAGCACAGCCAAGTGTGCTGCTAGACATTTATTGGACACCTAAAACTGTATAAAACTGCATGATTTAGTGTGGTGGGGTCCTACTGCCACCAATTGTAATTTGTCTTCAAGTATGAGTAAATCCAGTCGTAAAGGGGGGGTAGGGGTAGGGGGAGAGGGGACGTTGGATGCTTTTCTCCAACGGGCTGAATCAGTATTGATCAAGGAGATAGAGCTCACAGAGAGGAGGCTTTCACCCAACCCAACCCAGCACCAGGGATAGAGTCAATTGGAGGCAGACTTGTCTGCCCCGACTCCCAGCATGTGTTAACATCTTCTTCCCATGGTGACCTGGTGTTGGCTACACATATGTCAAATACTACATGCTCATCCTCCCTAAGTTCCCCTCCCTCACCTCCCATTACACGTACAAGGCAGCTATGGGCTCCACCAGTTGTCAGAGGTAAAGACCTACCTGGGAAAAAAAAGCTAATAGTGCTCCCAAAGATAGTCACCAAAATGCAAAACATGCTAGGAATAAAAATTCTGTACTTGGGTTGGGAAGCCAAATAGAAAAAGTTATGAGTCAGGAAACTCACCCTATGATGCAAGGAGGGAGTAAGTCCAGGACATCCGTGTCGGATTCCATTACTGAGGGTATCATGCCAGAGTTCATTGGGCATATGGAGGAAAGGCCTAGGGCACTTATATAGCCAGTTAAGTAGACTTAACATCTTAGAAAAGCACCTATTGAAAGAGCAATCTCCCACTAAAGGGACAAAATCTATAGAAGTATGTCCTGAAAGGGCTTCCACCTCATCGGCCACAGGCCTGAGTGGCCCTCTTGTGGCCCCAGTGGCCTTAGTGCCAAACATACCAGCCCCTGTTACAGGCATGAATCCTGGGGCGAAGTCTGGCCCCAGGGGTCCGGTGGGGAGATTACATCAAACAGGAATTGGCTCTCCTAGGGATGTATTCCTTCACCTCCCTCCCGAGGCATGTCCATACTCTATCATTCTGGCAAACGTTCCAAAAATTCCGGATAGCGAGGAGGAGCATTGGTCCATGCTCAAAAATAAGGCTCTTCATTTTTTGGATAAGAAAACAGTGTTAGGAGAACATCTCTTTATACATTTTAAGATGGTGAGAAGGGTGGCCTAGGTGGGACACACTAGGAAGGGTATGGAGGACGACT
Source organism: Lissotriton vulgaris (assembly GCF_964263255.1). NCBI lineage: Eukaryota > Metazoa > Chordata > Amphibia > Caudata > Salamandridae > Lissotriton > Lissotriton vulgaris. The sequence continues at coordinate 1,592,520,394 of NC_141687.1, forward strand.
GTGTTGTTGTGAATTTTAGTTCTCCAGAGTTAGTGGGGCATATCCTGAGACAGGCAGGATCACTTAGGATCCATCATGATTGCAACAATGTCTTACCATTGGGTTATTTCTATCATCCACCCTCCCATCCAGGAGCCCACATTAGGAGAGATTACGCATCCCAGTCATATCTCCCCACCAGGTGTGTCCCATTAAGTAATAGATTTGAGGTGTTTTATCTCACTGGACAATAATGATTGACTGTCATGTGAACTAGGCAAGAATCACTTGGAAGTAAGTCCAGCTAATACCCATAGAGTGTGTTCATCCTTAGGCCCCTGCTCACCGGAAGTTAATCCCTTTGCCTTGGCCGATAATGCATCATTGAGCAGATCTGTCAACATTAACAGCCTGTCCCAAGAGTTTCTTCAAATTGGGCAAAGAGGAAATGGAGGGTTAGCCGATAGTGGAGCTCACGGTCAACATACAATTGATACTGATGCTGATGCAACATCATTGGTCTCATGGAATGTGGCGGGGCTTAGAAAGTAAAGTGACATCATTAGATTGGCTGTCTTTTATAGATAGCAAAGATCTAATATTGCTTCAGGAAACTTAGCTGGTTGCATCAGAGTATAGACCCGGATATCTTAATTTTTATGTACCAGCAATCCCAAGTTTGCGTGGGGGACCTAAGGGGGGTTTACTAACGTGGGTAAGACAAGATAGTAGATATATAGTAACTCAACTGGACACTAAATGTAGTGATATTCAATGAATCCAAGTTCAGTGCCCCGTATCGAAGGTACTTTTTATTTTTAATATTTATTCATGGGGTTTGCCGGGGGGTAAACCCTCGGACACTATCGAACAGTTAGATGTACTCCTTGAGTTTTATCATAAGAAAGGTAACATCATAGTGATGCGATAGCGGGTGATTTCATTTGCTGTTTTGAACCGTTGGACAGCAATGATATAGATCTCACCCTGGAAGAAGATTGTTCATGGAACATCCCTCAGTTGTCAGTATTGCCAATTAAAAAGTAGTCAGAGGCCGCACTCCAGCTTAAAGTTTCATGTGTTGGACAAGGGCTACGTGCAATAAATGGCAGATCAGCTTCTTATAAACATGGGGCCTTTACTTTCAACAATGCCCTACGTAAGAGCTGCATTGATTATATACTCACTAATAAAGAGAATTGGCACAACATTAAGGACATGACGGTAGTTGAAAGGGTCGAAAGTGATCACGATCCATTACTACTAACATTTAAGTTATTTAAAACCTATCACCAGGAGGCTTCCCCAGATGGTGTTGACATTGTCCTTTCAAATGATACCAGATGGATTAGATGGGCAAATTGTTTAGTGAAAGAGAATAAGATAGCGGCAATGAAGGAATTGACAATCCAGGCAACAATTGATCTTCAAAAATGCACTACACAGGAGGAGGTGATAGCAAATGTCAATCCGATCCATACCAAAGTTTTTAATCAATTGAGGGTTTTTTTTATAAAAAAGGTTTCTAGTAGACAGAAGAGGCCTGCTAAAAAGGAAGAACAATGGTATGGGAAGGTTTACAGGGCCGCGTATAAAGCCCTGGCAAAGGCAGGTAAAACAAAAAATAGAGACAGAATTAGGAATGCCCGTGCCCTCTAGAAAAAAGCACAATATGATGCCAAACGAGAATGGGATGAGGATTATTGGAGGGAGCTGTATTGTGCTAGTAAAGAACGATCAATGTGCACCTTTTGGGATATGGTTAAGTGGGGTAGGGGAGAACCAATAAACCATGTTTCACCCAACCTCTGGGTCTCTCATTATGCGTCCCAGTTTGCATCCATCGAAATGGCTAGTAAAACGAGTGAAGATCTTATTCTATCTAAAAAGGATATTACTCCGTTACACTTTGAGAAAACCGAGGTTGAAAAGATATTGAATATTATCCCTAAGGGTAGAGCACCAGGTTTGGACCAAGTTCCAGACGATTTATGTATGCATGATAAGGCGGGTTTGGCACCATTTATTCAATCTCTAGCAAATGGCATTGCCAATGGCTCACCCATACCTGATACCTGGAAGGGTGCTGAGATCATTCCGATCTTTAAAAAGAGGGAGTACTCAGATCCAGGAAATTTCAGGCCTATAAGTTAGATTAGATAGATAAGATAGATTGTATTCAGAAGGTGGTAGCAAGGCTTGTTCTGCAGAGAATCCAAGGGTGGATTGAGGAGGAAGAAGTATTGTCACCTCTCCAAGCAGGGTTTTTAGATTTGTTTTAATTTATTGGCAGGTGGTAGTGTTGGGGGGGGGTACGCTCTTCGCGGCATTTGTCGACCTTAAATCAGCGTTCGATTGGTGCCACGTACAAAAATGTGGGCTGTTTTTGTAGACCAGGGCATGCCATTAGAAATTTTGTCCTTTTTAATGAAACTACATGAGGACAATTTTGCCCAAGTTCGATGGAACTAACTAGGGAGTTTAACAGATAGGATTCCGATAGCCAGGGGAGTACGCCAAGGGTGAAAACTGGCACCAACCCTCTTTTCACTGTACATCAACAGGGTGATCAATTACTACAAGCATCAACTACATGATGCCCCCAAGTTGGATGGTAAGTTGATCCCCCTGTTGATGTTTGCAGATGCTACTCTATTAATTTCGAAAACACAACAAGGCCTACAAAAGGCTACAGATGTTTTTGAGGTATTCTGCAAAGACCATGGACTTTCCATAAATGTGAGTGAGACCAAGTTCATGGTCCTCCACAAGTCCAAGTATGTGAGAAGGAAGGTGGCCATGAATGGGGTTCAACTTGAACAGACTCAGGTTTTCTCATATCTGGGTATAACCCTTGCTTCTAAATTAGATTGGAAACATCTTACCACCCAGTTGGTTACGAAGCATGCACAGTTAGCAGGTGCCCTAACAAAAGAGTTACTTCTGTCCCACACAAGACCACTTGCCCCAGCACTCAAAATTTACGATGCAAAGATTGGTGTAGCAGTTCTTTACAGGGCAGAGTGGTGGGGGTGTAGCAATCTTGCCCTATTGACTAGGGCCCAAAATAAACTTTTATGTGGAATCACGGGACTCCCAGTATCTACCCCCTTGACTCCCCTATTCTATGACCTGGGATCCCAACGTTTGGAGGATATGGCCCGTTATAGACCAGTGGCATACTGGAGGAGACTGTGGGTCACCCCAGATCTCTCCCAGTATGCACAGGCATTTCTTGAAGTCAGAGATGCTGATAGGGCACACAAAATCCCTTGGATGAGGGAGGCAAGGGCAACATATATTGCTATGGACCTATACAGTTTGTGGGAAGATCCAACAGCCAATATATTCCCACCAAGACATTTTTTTAAGAGAACCTAACTGGAGCATGGTTTCATTGAAAAGATTTGGTAATTGTACCAGTCCGTCATTAACTGCAGGCTTTTTGGAACTAAAACACTCAACTGCTCTTGAGGGATATTAGGATAGTATTACCGTTCCGGAGGATAGGAAGAGATACCACCAATTTAGGGTCGGCACGCTACCCATTAATTCCTTAACTGCCAAATGAAGCGGAGGCCACAACCCCAGTTGTCCTTTTTGCCCTACTCAACGGGAAAGTATTGGCCACATTTTATTTATCTGTCCCGAATCTAAAGCCCCAAGGCAGACCTGGTTGAAACCTATATCTGCTTGCAGTTGGGACTTAAAACAGGTTGTGAGTCTTTAAGGATTCTTAAAACAAATAGCTCTCAGCCTGTGGTAATAGCTGTTGCAAATGTTCTACACTGGATGTGAATAATTCGAGCACGTAAATCATGTTTACATTGATTATTTATGTATTTCCCAAAAAATGTATATACTATGATCACGCTACCCAAAGAATATATATGGACATTCATTGTACATGGAACCTTCTGTATTCCATTTTAAAAAAAATAATTTTTTATAGTGTAATCAAACGTGTATAAAACTGATGTTAAAATGAATGTTACACGTTAATTAATGTACTTATAATTTTTTTTCAGTAGATGGACGGATGGCAATTTGTTATATCGCGAAAACACACTACTTAGGGGAGGGTCTGAGGGCTGTTTTATGACTCTATACTGGATACATGCCCCAATCATACAACTACAACAACAAAAGGTATCCAGGAGTCCCGACTCAGTGTTTTACTCGAAGCTTACCACTATGTGACTTAGACTGTGTGAGTTCAAGTGTTAACCAACATTCAGTATGCAACCTTGGGCAGGAAATATTCCCATCAGTTGCCGCTCTGTACCACCATCATTTCATCATTTGGGTCCTCCATACCCTGGAGTTTGTACACAGAACTGGTCACACTGTGAGTGGTGTGAGGGCTGTGTGAGTAAGAGGACCGGTGTCATATGTGTTTGTTGGGTGGTGTCTTGAGAATGATGTCGGCAAGGTTTACACTTGGGGGAAGCAGTGCAGTGAGGAATAAGTGAAGGTGAGTAAAATTAGGTGGACCCGAGTAGAGAAAATAATTTATTGGTTTCTCTCGGACCCCTAAGACTAAAAACAGGTGCAAAAGGTAGATTTGACAATATATCTACATGCAAGTGGTCAACATGTTTCTGCATTTACCAGGAGTGTTCCCTATGCATTCTTCAGGACCATGGTATTGCTACTGCTTGCTTTCATAAGTGAAGGATAAAATTTAAAATGGAAAATTTTCACCTGACAGGCAGGTGTAGAATCTCCGCCACAGTCTAAAAACAAGTCACATAAGAAGGAAAGAAAAGAGAAAGACAACATGAAATTATGGAATGCACTACAGACATTGCGCTATTCCTGTGCTCACGTATATGCATTTTGCACGAACATTGTAACACTCACCCAATGCTTGTGGGGAAGGCGCCTCACCTCACCTGGCAGGAGCTCAGGTAAAATAGGAGCACTGCTCTGTTAGCAAAAGAACAATAACAGGGACATTCAACCGTGTCAGTAGGACATAGCAATAGAAAACTGAGTTTGTAACAGTATACTCGGTATCAGACCAAGACATCTACGTGTAACAATAGGGGCCGTAGCGAGGTATAACCATGTACGATGCCCGTATTGTTGCTCGAGGAGGACTACCACAAGCACTCACCTCTCCGTCAGTGTCTCCAAACGTCCCTCTGGGCTCTTCTGGGGAGGCACCGAACAAGGGAAATGGGCGGGTATATCAGTGGAGGTTAATGGGCGAGTGTGATGCATGATGGGAATTGTAGTTCCTCGATAAACGGTAAACAGTGGTATTGGATTTTTTGAGGAAGACTGTGTATTGTTATAGTGACATCCATGGGATAGGTTCGTTAAGACCATCCTTGTCACTATTCAATTTGTACACCCATTTTTGCTCAATTCTGAATAGAAATTTACCGACATCTGGACAATGAACGGGTATTGTGGGTTGCTCTAAAATAGTCCATTGGAATTCGCTCGGCCCATGTCCCTTCTCTAAGAAGTGTGCTGTTAAGCGAGTCGCTTGTTTCCGACAGCGGACTGTACTTTTGTGTTCTCCAATTCGTATTTTGGTTTTGCGGGTTGTCATGCCGACGTACCTCTTTGAACACGGGCACGTGATCATATAGATCGTGTTTTCGCTGTTACAATTGGTGAACTTGCGCTGTTGCCAAGGGCGCGATGTTCCAATGTCAACACTGGTGGTTCTCGTGGTTTGAGGGCATGCTGAGCAGTTGCCACAGGGGTGGTGTCCTTGTACAGGTGGCATGTCCCATAAAGTACCGATTTGTCGGGGTTTTAAATTTTTCGGTCTGGTATGGACCAAGTGGTCTCTTATATTAGGTCCTCTCTTGAATGCAAAAAGGGGTGGTGATAGAGTATCTCCACTGGTGTTTAGAATGGACCAGTGTTTTGTGATGATCTTTCGAACTTCATTTGATCTCGTATGGAACGTGTTAACAAAAGTCATCCTCTGGGTCTTCTCTTTCTGAATGGCAACCTCTAGGAGGGCTTCTCTGTTATTATTAGAGGCCCTTTTCTTGGACTGGCGGATAATCTTCGCCGGATATTTCTTTTCTCGCAAGAATTTGGAGAGTGTCCCGGAATGTTTCTCAAATGATTCTTTGGTTGAGCAGTTCCTTTTTAGTCTGAGAAATTGGCCAAATGGTAAATTTTCTCTTAAGGACCTCGGATGGCAACTTTCAAAATTGAGCAACGAGTTGCGTGCCATTGGTTTCCTGTACAGTTCTGTGTTGAGCCCCTCTTCTGTAACTACAATAAGAAGGTCAAGGAATGGCAATTCTCTCTTGCTACATTCCACAGTGAATTTCAAAAACTGATTGCAGTTGTTTAACCAGCTGTGAAATTCCTGAAGGCTGGTCTCTGTGCCCCTCCATACCACAAGGATATCGTCTATGTATCGCTTCCAAAGTCGGAGCGATACATAGTGTGGGTTGTCTTGATGCAGGATTTTGGTTTGTTCCAAGGCATGGACGTATAAATTCGCCAAGCTCGGCGCAAAAACGCTGCCCATACTGGTGCCAGACGTCTGGAGGTAGATAGTATCCTCAAATTTGAAGTAGTTTTCCTTCATTGCCAGTTCTGCCAACTCCATAATGAATGAGACCGGAGTGATTGTTTGTAGGTCTCTTTCTTGGAGAATGTTGCCCACCACTTCCAAGGTTTCTGTTTGTGGGATAGATGTATATAGGGACTCTACATCAAAGGATACTAGTAAGTCCAAAGTAGGGTCAAAATCTACAGTTGGAAGGAGTCGAAGTACATCTTTTGTATCCTTGAGATAGGTCGGCATTTCCTTCACAATGGGATTAAGGAAAAAATCAACAAAGGTTGAAAGAGGCTCCAGTATAGACCCAATCCCAGAGATGATAGGTCCACCCGGGGGCGGTCTCTGGGGTTTGTGCACCTTTGGCAGACAATAAAAATAAGGGATTGTTGGATGAGAAGTGCACAGAAATTGTCCTTCTTGAGGGGTTATCCATCCTTGTGATGTGGCCTCTTCGACCAGATGGTTGATTTTGTTTCTCAATCTCTCAGTTGGATCGTCTTTCAGAAGTCGATAGGATCTATGGTCCTGTAACTGTCTCAGGCATTCCTGTCTGTAGGTGTCTTTGTCTAGGATGACGATCCCTCCACCCTTGTCTGCAGGCTTAATTATGATCGATTCGTTGGTCGTAAGAGCTTGCAGAGCTAGTTTCTCTTTATTTGGTAAATTTACATAAGATCTTGGTTTCTTGGTTTTGAATAGTAGGTCAATATCAGTTTCTACTGCCTCCTCAAAGGTTTGGACCCTTGTTGGTAATCCAATTGTTGTGGGATTGAAAGTGGAGGGTCTTTTCAGACCAGTGTTGGCAACAGATCCAATGTTATCACCGGGATTTTGTTTTGCAAAAAGATAATGGAGTCTCACCTTCCTAAATAGTTTAGAGACCTCGATTTGCGTATTGAATTGGTCACCTTCGTGGGTGGCCACAAAGCCAAGCCCACGGTTAAGGAGATTCTCTTCATCATTAGAAAGTACATGGGAGCTCAAATTGATCACGAGGCTTGGTGGTCGGTTGTCCCGCTCGTTCCGGCTCCCTCTTGTGGTATCCTCTTGCCACTCCTCAGGTCCATGGTCGGTTGTTGTACCGGAGTTGCCCAACGGACTTGTGGTCCTTGACCTTGTCTTCTTCTCCCTCTGTTGCTCCTCTGGCCATACTCTAAAAAAGGCTGCTGTCCTTGGATTTGTTGCATTTGTGGTGGGAAGAAGGGATGACCTATTTGAGGGAAGTTGGGGCCATACATCCACGGACCCGGTTGCCAAAACTGTTGGAAGTTATTTTGACCAAAGTTATTACCTCTGCGGCCCCTTCTGTTACCACGTCCTTTCGAAGGACCTCCACTCCCTCGCTGCGATGTATCGGAATTGCTGGAATTATCATCCGAGCTAGAGGTGGCATAGTTAGAGCCTCTCCGGCCTCCATTTTGATTGTATGTCGGTGGGACATACGAGTCACTAGTATATGGATATACTTTTTCTCTGGAGAACTTAGCTAGATCTTTTTTGAATTTCTCCATTTTCGTGAAGAGGATTGATTCCTTAAACTCGGTATTCTTCTTATTGGTATCGTCCTGTCCAGTTTTAAAGGCAGGATTTTTTAGGGTAGTTTTGATTTTACCTTCTAGGAGTTGTATCTCAACCAGTATTTTATCAGCTACCCGTTTGGCCGTTTTAATAATAAGAACCAACCAGTCTCTGGTGCACCGCCAGGCAATTAGAGACCAATCTTTAAGGAATTCTTTGTCATCCAAAAATAACCTTGGGCTATTGGTCACAATAAGACCTGATGGTGCACAGTTCCCATGCAGATATTGTGCCATTATTATGCCGTGTACCGTTGTTCTTGTGTGGGATTTTTTTAGGACCAAGATCTTATTCCAACCCTCGTCGGGAGTGTTTGTTACGAGGGGGGCATTTTCTAACAGGCTAGGGTTTTCAATATGTCGAAGTCAATATATGACTGTTAAAGATATAAATGTCACAAAAGCTCTTAGAAGCAATAATGGCTTGAATAGGTTATCTGGTCACGGTAGACTGGGGGCAAAGTCAAAAATACAAGCCAATCACAATGGAGTGCGGGCAAGATAAGGAAACCCACTTGGGCCCACTGAACCAAAACCCCTTTTTCTAGGATGCATTGTCATTGACGAGGATGCGAGGTGCAGCCAAGGTGATGTGTCAGTGTTGGGCCACGCAGTGGACAAGGTGCATTGTTTTTCTCCAGATAACTGTAGAAATGCATTAGTTCCGAATGAGAGGGCTGATTCCATGTGCGATGTACAGATGCAGTGATGCTGAAGGCAATGATTTGGTTCTGAGGGAGTTGAACCAGGTCCACTCCAGCAAAGACCTGGATGTACTGGTTCCAAGGTCGATGCGCTGGGTCCACTCCCTGCAAAGACAAGGATATGCCAGTTCTGACTCCCACAAAGGCAAAGATGCACCAGTTCTGATGAGGATATGTGGGTTCTGTATGAAGAAGCCCCTTATCCTTCACTTCCAAGGTTCCAGGATTGGGGTGGGACCACTTGGCAGGGCAGCTTGCAGAGTCCAGGTGCAGATGCCGGTAGTTGAAGTCTTTGACATCCCTGAGACTTGGAAGAGGAGGCAAGTGAGCAAGCCCCTGAAGTCACGTGATGCCAGCCAAGTCTTTCTCATCCATACAGGAGAACAACAGGGAACAGGGCAGCTCAGCAAGAGCATAGCAACACTGAGTGTAGCAAAGTAGCAGTATTGCGGAGTAAAAGTCCTTTCAGCAGCACAGTAGCTCTTCTTCCTGGCAGAGTAGTCACAGGTCCAAAAGTGCACTGATTCTGTAGTGACAGAGGTTCAGAACACAGAAATGTGAGGAAAACATGATTTTTTAAGCTAAATATGTGCAAAGTTGTGAGATCACCGCGCGTCGCAAATTTCCCACCACCCGGCTTTCCCCTTAGTCTCTCCATAAAAATTATACTTCACTTCCGTGGGTGAGCAAAACAAATAAACTGCCCTTTTGAACCAATTTGGTTCCCCCTCAGTTTTTCATTTTATTTGTTTTTAGGTTCTCTGCTTTGGGCACTGTTGGACTTGGCCCTTTTTGCAGGGACATCCCTGAACTTTTTGTCTTCCTTCTAGCCTGATTTCTGACATGCTGTTAGTGGTTTTAGGACTCTGGGCACTTTAGAACTGCTGTCCAGTGTAAAGTGTGTGTGCTATTTGTGGCAAATATGGTAAGATACAGCCATTTTGGTTTCTCACTGCTATGGGGCTGCCCTCCCATAGGAATGCTTTGGGGATTCCTGGATAAGTGTTTCTGTGGTAATTCCTGATATGAGAGGACCAGCGTGGTCAAGTTCGGTATATTTGGAATAGTGATAATAAATGCTATGCAATGGTGTGCCTAAATGTAATATAGCTATTTTAGAAATGCCACCTTTAGAAGTTGGCATTTCTGTTTGTCTGCCTGCCTGATGTGTATTGCATGTCTGGTTTTGAAGTGGCAGGGGCTGGTGGGGTGTGTGTAGCTCCAGGATGGGCAGGGTGAGTCAGGGCTAGGCTAAATAGGGCATCTACATTTGGTGTAGTGGGTGGAGTAGTCCCCTGACCCTGAATAGGTCTGTGCCTGCCTATGAGAATGCTGGCGCTGCCCCCGTGGTGCATCTGATGACAGAGCCCCAACAATACAAAGGGGAAGAGGATCCCTGTAAAAAAAGTACTCCACACTCCCCAGAACCAGTTAGGGCTTGTTCCCCAAGCCCTGTGCTAGGCAGACAAAAGAATTCAGGATATCAATATTTGGGCTGTGACCCCATGTGGGTGTTGTTCCTGTGCTTCCTTATGATTGGCCTGCTGCTGCTGGGCTGGTCTGGCTGGGCCCAGCTATGCCCCTTGAACTTTAAGGACTCTCAACGCCTCGTGAGCGCTATCTGTTTATTACCAAAGAGAAGAGGAGCGTTGGTGCCTTGCAGCGCACAGCTGCAGTGTCTGCAAGGGGAATCCCAGCATAGGGATTCTCCTGTATTGTTGGGATCGAGGCAGGAGCCCACCCCACATTGTTGTACCTCTCCAGGCGGGAGCCTATCCCGCATCGATGTTTTAAAACCAGAGCAGGAGCCCACCCTGCATTTGGGCCTCACTGTGAAACTGCTTCAGCAATAGGCGACTCAGAAACCAGGCTAGGAGAGCCAGGCCTGGGGCGGAGTCGGCAGGAGGAAGCAGGGCCAGAAGCCACAGAAAGTCTGACAAATCCAGCCTGACCATGGGTGGGGCTTCTGTGAGGGGAGAGAGAACCCTGCGTGCTGACTGGGCCCGCAGGAGGTCAGCAGGCTAGAATGGTGACTTTGGCCGTGTCGCCAACATTGTGGGAGCCAATGCGCAGTGTGGATTTCACTTGTTGCACCAGCCGCCACCGCTGCCGGAAGTCAGGGAGCTGTTGACTGGAAACGGGTGGAGTCCGCAGAGGGAAACCGACTAGGGACCGGACCTGCAGGGAAAGGTGCCAGCAGTCAGGCCGTGTGGCTCTGCCGAGCCCCAGATGAAGCCGGACGGGGAGGTGAGTTCCTTGGGGAAGAGCCAGCTGGTGACAACGTTCAGTCCTTCCATTGCCACAAAAATGGCACATGCACTGCAGGAAAGCTGGTGGCTACCTTGTGGGCCATACCTTAGGTTTGGAGAGAGCAGAGGGAGAGCGAGTGAGGTCGTCCTGCCCTCATGGAGGTGATCCTGGCAACTGTCCCTCTCTGAGTACAGACCCACTGCATTGCCATGGGCTGCTGCGTGAATTTGAGATATCTGGGCCATTTTTAGGTCTCGCACATAGCGATGCAGCGCGAAGCGCTTTCGCCTGCAAGACTTATTGTCGCTGACTTGGCTTTCAAGGGAGACAGGATATGGGCGCGTGCAGGCTGCAGGCTGCAGGCTGGACTAGAAATGTGAACACGTGCGTTCACCACATTCAGTCATGCGATATGCCCATCTCCTGTCCTCCTTCTGTTTTGCTAGCCTCATGCAGCGTTACTTTCACTTTCCCTCCCCCCTCCGCCGTTGGCTCCACGGCCCGTCAATGCACACCGAAGTGCTCCTTTCCGGCTATCACAAACCACCTTGTTTTACATTGCATTTTACTCACGCCTCTAAGACCGGCTCCGCCGGCATGACCAAGCCCCCCTCCAAGAGGAACTGTGGGTACTGTAAGTGGGCGCTCAGAAATCGGCATTGCGCTGGGTGCGGGGTAGACAGCACCAGTGGGGGTGACCAGCAGGAAATGAGCAGCGGCGGCAGCTGCAGCAGCGGCCGGACCAGCCCCCTAAGAAGCCCGCTGGCCCCCACTACCTACCTGCATCTGGGCCACTCCCTGGAGGAGATCTGGGAGGCAGCCACCCGGCACATGCCGGACAACTTCCCCCGCATTCATGAGCGGGACGTGTAGTGCAAGACCAGCCTGGAGCCTGTGTCGCGCATCCACCGTTTCCACATGGCCAGTCTCTACCGTCAGGTGGAGCACAGAGGCTCTCCATGACGAGGCTCATCTGTGTGGGTTCTCACAACACACAGACGTAGGCACTCGCTACGTCCGGCTGGTTTCTCCTCCCACCTCAGCTCCTCCTACCTCAGCTCCTCCTTCGGCAGAAGCAGGAACCAGGGGCTGGGTTTTTTCAGTTATGGAAAAACATGATTAATGTTTGATTTCTTTTCTGTTAAGGCTGCCTTGTCGCTGGTATTTTGATAATTGTGTTTTTTAATGCTGTGTGTACGGCTTTAAATCATCAGAACAATATTTTTCTTGTCTGCAAGAACCCAACATCGCTCACCATCCCTGCTAGTATGTCCAGATTCTCCTGGGAACAGCTTTACTCATGTTAGATGAAAATAAAATCAAACTGCCCCCTCACCTCACCTCACTTCTCTCTCTTTCGCACGTGCGCACTCTCTCGCTCTCTCTCTTGTGCTCTCTCTCACATGCTTTCTCTCTCTCCCCCGCTCTCTCTCCCGTTATCTCTCTTTCCTCTTTCGCAGTGCACCGCCAGCCCTGGCGTTTCTCATTGATATGCTAGCACTGCACCCAGCCCTTGCAACTCCTGGTGTCAGAGGTCATAAATGCAGTGGCAGGGACCGGCGACACACAAGGTTTGAGAGTTCCTTGGTATTTGTGGTGGTAATACCGCACTCAGTAAATTTCGATAACCCAGGGTGTGTTATTTCAGTGTTGTAGTATTAAATCCCAATTCTGTATTCCGCACCACAACCAAAACAGAACATTTAATACAGAATGTTACTAAAAACAAACAAAAATAAAACTATTCCATTATTTAAAATGAAATTAAAATACTACCCTCTCTTTCCAAGGTTTTGCTGTTTTTATCCTGTGTTGGTCTTGTTTTTGCCCAGCTATTCTGTTGATAAAACTTAAATTTTGATATTGTTCCATTAGTGATTTTATTCATTTCTTCCCAAGAGATCAATGTTGACCCATTTAGTAGTTGACCCCAATAGTTAATATTGTTTTGTTTTAAGGGGGTGGCCATGACATCTTTCAGACAGTTCGGGGTTCCGGGAGAGTTCCATATCGGTGCCATTGCACTATAGTAAGGAATTTTTAAAATCGTTCTAAATTGTATCCAAAGTTTTGCTGCTTCCTTAAAAAACTTTAATTTAATTTTGTAAAAGTATTTTTGATGTCCAAATTTGAAGAGATAATGGTCCTCTGCTTCTGTAGTCGCTTGCAAGTATTCCGGATAGTATTGGTGTATTCCTAGAAGAGTCCTTATATTTTTAAATTGGAAAGCCCTACAATATTCTGTCAAGTCTGGACTTGCGATACCTCCTTTCTCTTTCTTTCTCCTGAGCTTTCTCCATGATATTCTGATTCCCTTGGAGGCCCATATAAAGCTTGCAAGCTCTCCCTGTAACTTTTTCAGTTCGGCTTTTTTAAATTCCAATGGAATATTATTAAACAAAAAGGTAAATTTTGGAAGTATATTCATTTTTATGATGTTAGACTTCCCTATAAAACTTAAAGGCAGGCTAGACGATACTTTAAGTAATTTTCTTACATCTCGGGCTACTCTGTTTAGATTGTTTTGTGGTATTTTATCTATGTTTTGATTTATCAAGATGCCCAAGTATCTTATCTCTTTTTTTATATTAGGACTATGAAAATGGGTATTCCAAGTCATTATTTCTGTTTTGGTATGATTTACTGAGTATCCTGAAACTTGGCCAAATTTAGAAATGATTTTTTCTATAGCTGGTTTGGATCTCTCATATTCATCTGTGAATAGCATCAGATCATCTGCATAGAGTGCTAGCTTTTTCTCCCATCTCTGATATGGCAAGAATCTTACCCATAAACAAGGAGGTAGCAAAATGGTACTGGACTTTAATAATGGAAGAAGAGGAAAGCTACCAAATAGCAGAACAAACGTGGGGGAAAGATCTAGATACAGACCAACTAGTAAATCTATGGGATGACTCAATAGAGAAATGTTGGTCAACACTAAAATCTGTGAGACTGAAAAGAAACCACTTGTACACCCTGCACAGAGCCTACTGGACACCGAAAAAACTTTCAAAATTTAAGAATGCAGGAATTAAAAAATGCCCTAAGTGCGGGGAAGAAAGGGCAGATGATGTTCATATGTTCTGGAGCTGCCCATCCCTGAGAACATTCTGGGAAGAAGTTGGTAAGACGATAGGTTTGATATTCCGAAAACATCTAAAAGTAAGTAAAACTCTTATTCTTTTTGGGATCGGTAACTCAACGGAGCAAGTAAAATTAACAGTAATGGAAGCAAAGCTACTTTTTGTGTTAATGGTGATAGCAAGGGGAGAAATATGCATCAAGTGGATTGGGCCATCACCCCCAACACATGGGGAGTGGATGAACTCCGCTATTAAGATAAATAAATTAGACAGACGGGGTAATTGCAGTAAGAGGTTTAATTACTGGGAAATTATGGAGAAACACCTAAACCCATAAAGAAGGCTAGAACACACTGTCCTATGATTAAAGCGAAAGCACAGTCTGGAATATGAGTATGATACTCATAGAGTAGCCAAGGTGGCTAGCTTCCTCTCCCCTCGATTACAGACTTGTGAATATGTAATGGCAAGGGGTATACTCTGAATAAACAAGGAAAGGGAAAACTCCCATGACAAGAGAGACAATTGGGCAGTGATGGTACAAAAAAGTTTCAGAGGTAGAAACCAAATTTTCCATATACATAGAATTTTCGCAATATGAGGATTAAAAAAAAAAAAAAAAAATACTACCCTCTCAATGTCCAATCAAACTACCCCAAAGTAACATTTGACATATAATAAAAAAATTTATCATTTAGACTTACCACTAAAATAAATATAAATGAAATACGACCAATTTTTCAAAGGGCTGGGGCCTACTTTTGGCACCCCTGGCACTTTCTCGAGCTTTACAGGGAACATCAAGAGTCAGAGCTGGAGAAAGGGTGAACGATCACAGAGGGAGGAGGATCCGAAAGGTTGAAACGAGGGAGAGAAGCGAGAAGGTCACGGATGAAAATGGGTGAATGGAAAGAGTGAGAGAGAGAGCGCTAAGGGAGTGGAACCAGTTTGAACACTTTTGCCAGGGTTGCTTTTAATTCTCAGTCTCACCATGATGATGTGGTAAAATAACTAATCAAAGAATTTATAATATCTTTATCACCCAGCGTTTTCCAGGTGCGCCGGAAGGATGAGGGCCGGTTTCTGAGCGGTGGGGGCAGTTTTGTTAATGGGGGCCGGTTTTGCAGCAGTGCTGCAATTTTGGTCCCCAGTAACAAAAGTGACAGCAGTGCAAAAGTAGCCAGCAGTGGTTCTCACTAGCACTCCCCTCCCCCTGTATTGCCAGGGCTGCTTTGTGTACCCAGACCGGCCCTGGGGATGTCAAGCCATTGGTCACATGGCTTCAGATTCCACAGCAGCTGACGATTCAGTGAAACCAAGAGATGCATTACATTCTAGGCAGGCCAATATCTCCTGAGTACATAGCCCACGCCTAGGACTAGGCTGGCTGGTTATTTATCCTGGTACTTCCCGCGGTTTGGGGCAATGAAGCCATGCTGGGTCTTGAATGCCCACAGCTGCCACTGTCACTTCTGACCCTCTGCCCAGTTTCCCAGGGTGTGTCCCACCAGGCACAGCAGGGGCATCAGTGAAAGATAGAGGTGACTGAAAGAGAGGGACCTGGCCTACAGGGTAGTCAAGCGGTGCCCGATGGGCTGGTCTGACAGATCAGTGTATGAACCGGCTTTTAGGTCGAACCTGTGCAGTGCATGCGCTGCTCTGCAAGGCATGCTGTACTCAAGTATCTACTTGAAGCTCCACCCACTCTCCGCCCATATTTTTCATTGGCTTGTGTCATTGTCCATTGTAAATGGTTACTTCGGAAAGGGGCCTCCAGGACCAGGTGAGACAGCTGGATGCCCCCATATATGCCCAGGGTAGGGCCGGATGCCATTAGTTGATGGTTGCACCCTATCGGGGGGGGGGGGAGGGGTAGTAGTGCGCTGTTGGTATGATGGACTGCCTAATACTTTTTTCTTAGTGAGGGCACTACTGCTGATTATCTGTATGCATAATGTGCTCATGCTAATGTGATATAATGGCGCAGGTCATGCTATATTCTATATTGTCTTAGGATGATGCCTAATGTTATGCGTATGAGGTTCATGCATAATGTCTTCCAGGCCTACTGCGTAGTGTGGTGTATGTGTAGCGTGAGTTATGCGTAATACAACTTATGCCTAATGTGATGCAGACATAATGTGTTTATGTTGCAGATGATGTTGCTAAGTGCAGTATTCTACCAGTAGTTACTGGTTGTGTTTTACATGTACTTTCTAAAGGTTCTGACAGTGGCCACATTGGCCCTGTCATGTGTATATAATCCCCTGTAAATATTGCCTGGTGCCAGTTGGCACAGTGTATATGTGTGATTTTGATTCTAATGTGTTTTGGATACTACAAAGGCTATTTTTTTATATAACCTTGCGTGGAATTTCTTTTGTGGTGTGCCTAGTGTGTTGCTGCTGTGTGTGTGTTGTGCAAACGCTTTACACATTGCCTCTGAGATAAGCCTGACTGCTCATGCCAAGCTACCAAGGGGGTGAGCAGGGGTTAACTTCAGTGTGTAACCCCCTTACCCTGACTAGAGTGGTGGTTTCTGCCTGGCTTAGGCGATTGCCCCAGCCAACCAGAATCCCATTTCTAACAGGCCCCCACAAAAGTGAGGCATTATTTTAATCAGGAGATCAAGGGGAACACTGGGTTGTGGTAAATTTGTGCCAGCGCGTTGATCCCGCAACTTTTCCACACAGAAATGGCAGAAAAGTGTGCCTTTTTAGCTAAATTTAAAGTTTGCAGGGGAATCTGCGTAATAAAATTCTGGAAGATCCACGCAAGCCACACTCTCACCCCAGGGGAGGCCAGAGAGACTGGGGCTATTTTAGAGGGAGGAAGCATTGGGAACGCCCTTTATGGGCAGCCCACACCTCTTTTTTCTTTAAAAAAAATCCCTAGTGTGTAGTGCGCTTTCTGCCCCCGTCTGCACCCTCAAGGTGGACAGAAAGACTGTCCCTTTTTTGTTTGTCAGTTGGGGACATTTCCATGCCCATTCTGGGCAGCCCTCACCTCTTTATTAGATAGAAAAGAATATCCCTGGTGTCTAGTGGGCTTTTTGACTGCCAGGGGCATATCAGGGGTAATAACCTCCATCTGCCTCTCTAGGGGCAGAAAGACTGTCTCTTTTGAGTTGGACAGTGGGGACATTGGCATGCCCATTGTGGGCACCCCCCACCCATATATTATTAAAAAAAGAAACACTCACTGTTGCCTAGTATGCTATCTGCTGCTCCGGGGGCAAATTGGGCACCCTGTGGGGGCAGAAAGAGTGTGCCATTATTTAGGAGGGGTGGGGGCATTATAATGCCCATTTAGGGCAGCCCCATCCATAAGTTTGCACAAAAAAAATCCCAGGTGTCTAGTGTGCTTTCTGTCCTCTGGGGGGCAGATTTGGGTCTATTACCCTGATATATGCCCTTGGGGGCAGAACAGTGTCAATATTTTGGAGGGGTGGTGGCACTATAATGACCATTAACGACAGCACCCACCACTAAATTGGTGCATCAAGAAATCCCCAGTGTCTAGTGTGCTTTCTGCCCCACGGGGCACCAATGGTGGGCTATTGACCCCATTGTGCCCTGTGGGGGCAAAGAGACTGTGCCAATATTTTGGAGGGGTAGGGCATTATATAATGTCCATTTAGGGTATCCCCCTAATATTGTGCATAAAACGAAAATCTATTGTGTCTAGTGTGTTTTCTGCCCCCTGAGGGGCAGATTGGTGGCTACCACCCCAAACTGACCCCCTAAGGGGGAAGAAAGACTAATCTTTACCACACATTAATGGGAGAGTGTTGGACCTGTCTGCCTTTCGGGTAGCCCCACCTTTTAATTATTTATTTTGTCCCCTTTTTGCCCCTCATAACCTTTCATTCTTTTTATGTCCACTAGATTTTTGAGGTGTTGGCCTAGGGGTTAGGTGTTCTTGCCCACATAGTCTTTTCTTGAGGCCTTGACGCCTTCCTGACTAGATTTACAGCCCACAAAATGGTGGCCAGCAACTGCCACAACTGCCACCTTAGGGACTGGACCCATGGGTTAGCATAGGAATGTTCCAGAACCCTCTGGACCCTTCTGGACCCTCCTGGGACAGCCTATATAAGGCGGAATGTTAGGCGACCATTTTGAGCAGTGATCAGTAGGTGTTGTGGAGACTGGACACAGGAGGAGTGAGGCAAAGTTGTCAGGGGAGAGGCGCATTAAGCTAAGGGAGATCGTTATTTAGATCGACTTCCTACTTGGATGACGTTCTCCCCCTGCTATTGGACCTAGCCCTTCTAACAAGGAGTGTCTCCAGTCTAACTGCGGGTGCCCAGCGCGCTTAGAGACAACTGGAAACTATTGAGGGAAGCGAGGTGAAAGAGTCCCTAAAAACGTGGGCCCACTCACAGTGTGGAAGAAGCTGTCGCGTTGGCCCAAGGCGTCTGCTGAGTCCCCCATCCGCGCCGAGGTGCACCGTCATTGTGGTGCGCTCCCTCCGTGGTGGCTGAGGAAGAAGTGGGCAAGATCTGCGGTCGTGCTGGCTGAGGCGGGAGAACCCCGTTGAGGCTGCCGAACAGACGGAGGAGTCGGCTTGAGCGGACTGGTCAGCTGTATTGCCGGAAGCAGGGAAGCGCCACAAGCGGCGTGGCGTCGTGACAGGAGGCAGAGCGGAGGTGTGGCTGAGGAAGAAGAAATCAGCCGCGTCCCAGGAAGAGGCTGTCCGCCCTTGAGAGAGGCGGAGAGAAGGCGGGGCCTACGACGGAAGGAGCCGGTGAAGGAAGGGTTCCTGAAGTCTCGTCGAGTGCGGTGAGGAGCGCCGGATTTCCATTCCCCCGTTCTCTGAACTGTAGTGGGGAAGAGTGTAAGACCCCCTGCCCCAGCGAGGATGGAGTCATCGGGGACAGGACATTAAACCAGCCAGCTGTCTCACCAAGTAAGCGGGGAGAGTGGGCGGAGATCGCAAGAGCTGCTGTGACGGATCCTTCGACCGCCGGCAGTCCCGAGAGAGAGGCAAGGGTGTAGGTGCTGTCTGAGTCTTGGGTTGGAAGTAAGCGGGCCCATTCCTTAGTTGCCCTCTCGGAAGTTCATCAGGAGCGTTTGGAGGCCCGGGGTGTTGACAGGGTGACACTTTGGGCAGGAACCACGCTTGACTGAGGCCTTTTCATCCTTGAATGCTGACAGACCCGAATTGGGGATTTTGTTACCGGTTGAAGCTGAGTGTAGCCATAAGACCGTGGAAGTTCCCACCACTCTTTCTACCTAGAGTGAATTAGTAAACTGACCAGTTAATGTGAATAACTTTCTACCTGTACTACTTTACTATTGTGAATTTTCTCCTTAAAGGAGCATGAAATGTTTCCATTGTGTAACTGAACCATTGTTCTAATCTGCAGGCAGCCTTTCAGTTAACATCTCTTGGTTCCCAGAGATAAGATATCAGAGCTGTGGAAGTATTATGGAAAGGGGCGACCACTTGGTCCCCCCGAACGTATGGTTGGGTGCCTCGATCCCCCCGGGAAACCATTTTGGGCGGTAGGGCGTGGCTCGGCTGGTATGCCCGAAGTGGCGTAGCCGGGGCGCGCCTTTTCCCGCCCAAGAGGGGCTGTCCTAGACACCTACACAGAAGACCACGCCCAGTAGGCGTACCGGAGGAGGGTACACGCCCTCCCGCAGAAAAATAAATAGAGCGGGAATCCGAAGAAGCGTCCTCTTGTTCCTGTGCTCGGAGGCTGCACCCACTCGTTGCTCGTGAGCACTCGACGGAACAAGCAGCAATTTTGAGAACTTGTAATCTTGTTGTTTCTCTTTCAGTTATCTGGAGTACGAAGGATCCAGGACCTCGTTGATCGCCTAGGAGTGGAATACTCGAAACCATGGCTGGCAAGAAAGCATGAAAGGGTTCCGAGACGGATAAGGTATTACGCCTATTGTCGAACCGAATGGCTTGCAACGTAGAGGGAGGTTTGAGCAGGGATCACGTCCAAATTAGGGGTGATTCAATGGTGGTCCCGATAGCCAGGTCCAAGACTGACCAGGGAGCTACGGGAAATAGTGTTATCGTGCAGCGCGCGCGAGGGTCCCCCACGTGCCCGATAAGGTGTATAGAGGAATACTTAGCACTGAGGGCGGCTACATGGGGGGGAGTTTGCTGAGGCACAAGGATGGCACCCCACTGACGAGATTTCAGTTTCAGAGGGTGCTAGCACTGACAATCGCTGCTGCGGGCATGGACCCGTGCGATTTTGGGACCCACTCCTTTAGGATAGGGGCTGCCACTGAGGCTGCAGCCAGGGGTCAGAGTGCGGATGAAGTAAAACAGTTGGGACGTTGGTTCTCGAATTGCTTCAAAAGGTATGTGCGATTGCACATGTTGTAGAGATCAATTGACATGCACTCACGCTTCTTGCCTTTTGTTTGAATTACAGTTTTGCGAGCCTGTCACGCGGGGAGGAATTTGCAGTCGACCCAGCACCAGGAGACCAGCGGTCAAGGATCACCGACTGGGGAGAGAGTGGTATGGGTCGTGGGCCACTCATATGTGAGGCGCGCCGGGGACGTATTCAAGGCAGGTGACGCGACTCACGCAGCTGGGGAATACGGGTACAGAGTGGCCTTCCATGGGAAGGGCGGGCTCTGTTTTGACCAATTCAGATCATTTTTTGAGGGTCATTTAGGGCGGCAAAGGTCACCGCCATCTGTAGTCATAGTACACCTGGGGGGCAATGACTTGGTGACACTGGGTAGACGAGTGTTATTAGAACACATTTTGTCGGCTGTTAGCTGGTTGGCTAAAAGAGTCCCGGGGTGCACGATTGCCTGGTCCCACATGATTCCAAGGAAGGTATGGCGGGGGCCTTTCGGTGTCAGCACTGAACCATTCAGTGAAAAGGGTTAATAATAAAATTGGTAAATTGTTCCGCTCTTCGCAGTTACATAGCATTCCGCATGGGTGTATTCGGGGCAATCACATGTATCTGAATGATGGGGTTCACCTGTCCAGGGAGGGGAATGACTTACTCATAGGAGACTTCATAGCGTGGCTAAGGGGTTTAAGGAAGCATGACCTTTAGGAGGAGTTGGGGGGGCCGGATAGTCGGTCAACTATCCGGCCTGTGGCGGTAAGGTCATGATCGGTGAGCAGTAATTTCAAGGTCCCTAGAGGGGGGCGCCACCCACAATGGATGGGAGCGCCCGGGGGGAGGCGACCATTGGCCCCTTCCACGGGGAGGCGGCACCCACTAAGGATGTGTCGCCTAGGGGGAGACGGCCATAGGCCCCTCCCAGGGGGGGAGGGGGCTAGATGCCCCTCCTACTAATTTCCCGGGGGCCGGATATCCGAGACGGTGGATAGAGAGTGTGGGGATGGCGGGGAGTCCACGCTGTCCTTCCTACAGATACCTCACACGGGAACTCGGACAACCTTAAGATGGCGTCGAGTGGAAAGGGGGCCCCCACCACGACAAGGTAAGTTACAGTTGGCAATGAGGGTAGAGTCCTCTGCGCATGCGCCACTCACACCGTGAGGGCGAGATTTTGGTAGTAGGGATCTGACACCGGTTAAGACCTTGCCGTTGGCCCTTAATGCTAGGATGTACAATTTTAATTTAGAATGTATGCATTTTCAGGATGTTAGACTCAGCTAGGAAACCTTTGTATTAGAGATCTGTTAAGGTTAGCCAAAGAACATGTCTTCATCGAAATGTAATAAATTTAAAATTGTACATAATGATGAAACTTTTATTTAATTTTTTAAGTTTTGTTTCATATTTTAATAAATACGGCTGGGAGGGTGACTCCCTCCCGCCTTCCACAAGTTCAAACCAGTGTCCGACTTCTCCCATCCTTGGGGATTGGTGTTGGGAGGGGGTGGCGGGCAGCCCAGCCATATGGAAAGGGGGGACCACTTGGTCCCCCCGAACGTATGGTTGGGTGCCTCGATCCCCCCGGGAAACCATTTTGGGCGGGGGGCGTGGCTCGGCTGGTATGCCCGAAGTGGCCTAGCCGGGGTGCGCCTTTTCCCGGCCAAGAGGGGTTGTCCTAGACACCTACACAGAAGACCACGCCCAGTAGGCGTACCGGAGGAGGGTACACGCCCTCCCGCAGAAGAATAAATGGAGCGGGAATCTGAAGAAGCGTCCTCTTGTTCCTGTGCTCGGAAGGCTGCACCCACTCGTTGCTCATGAGCCCTCGACGGAATAAGCGGCAATTTTGACCCACCCACCAGCCCCTTATGGCAATGTTTGTGTAAATAAAGTGTTGCTGTGAAATAGGTTTATAGGCCTTTTTTCCTTTGTAGAAAAAGTAAAGGAATGTTTGAGATAAGGATGTGACTTCTGCATTTAGGATAATGTTTTCTTTGTAGGAGAGAGCAGTTGATGATACATCGAGGCTATGTCAGAATTTTTCTTTCCTTAGTAGGTAAAGAACTGTCGTATTTATTTGTTGGTCGGGCGGTAAGGTCATGATCGGTGAGCAGTAATTTCAAGGTCCCTGGAGGGGAGCGCCACCCACAATGGATGGGAGGGCCCGGGGGGAGGCGGCCATTGGCCCCTTCCACGGGGAGGCGGCACCCACTAAGGATGGGTCGCCTAGGGGGAGACGGCCATAGGCCCCTCCCGGGGGAGAGGCAGCTAGATGCCCCTCCTACTAATTTCCCGGGGGCCGGATATCCGCGACGGCGGATAGAGAGTGTGGGGATGGGGGGGAGTCCACGCTGTCCTTCCTACAGATACCTCACACGGGAACTCGGACGACCTTAAGATGGCGTCGAGTGGAAAGGGGGCCCCCACCACGACAAGGGAAGTTACAGTTGGCAATGAGGGTAGAGTCCTCTGCGCATGCGCCACTCACACCGTGAGGGCGAGATTTTGGTAGTAGGGATCTGACACCGGTTAAGACCTTGCCGTTGGCCCTTAATGCTAGGATGTACAATTTTAATTTAGAATGTATGCATTTTCAGGATGTTAGACTCGGCTAGGAAACCTTTGTATTAGAGATCTGTTAAGGTTAGCCAAAGAACATGTCTTCATCGAAATGTAATAAATGTAAAATTGTACATAATGATGAAACTTTTATTTAATGTTTTAAATTTTGTTTCATATTTTAATAAATACGGCTGGGAGGGTGACTCCCTCCCGCCTTCCAAAAGTTCAAATCAGTGTCCGACTTCTCCCATCCTTGAGGATTGGTGTTGGGAGGGGGTGGCGGGCATCCCGGCCATATTGAAAATTGCCTTTGGCATGAGGGATAATGTAAAGAGATTCTGTTGATAAACGCACTGTTCCTCCTAATTTAAAAGAAAGCTGAAATAATTTGCAAATGTAAATTGGACCGGGCTCTTTCGAAAAAGAAGTCCTGCTAATACTAGTGCTCCAGGAGTAATGATTATAATGAGATGTATTGAATGAAGTGCAACTGAAAAACTCATTGAAGGAAGGATAAAGCTTTTCTACTTTTATAAAAAGAAAGGTGTAGTGTCATTTTTGGATGGATGGGCGCTGAGTTACATAGTGGGTGAGACGCAAACTTTACACATGTACTTTGGAATTAGGCCTTCCTGTTTAGTGCCAAGCTACCCTATGTGACTTGGGGGTTCCCTAGGTCCAACAGAGAGCAAATGCACTTGACCAAGGGGCCACTCCCCCCTCCCTGGTGTCTAGTGGGTGGATTCTTCCTTGAGGATCACCATCCTGCAGGAATCCCCAAGCAGGAATCCACTAGGAAAGGCTAGCATTGAAAGGGGAGATTCTCCCCTTTCAAATTATATATCTCCTGTTTCCTGCATGCTCAGGGGGCTGAGATAGCCCCCCGAGCACATAGGCAATGAAACTAAAGAGCTGATCGGCTCAATTTAGTTTCAGTTTCAGTGTAATGATGTCAGAGCAATAGCATGTCGATCGTCACTACACTGAAACAAAAAAAGTCTCAGGCAGCTCAGAAAGCTCTTCCCCAGCTCCCAAGGCGCAAAAAAAAAGAAATCCCTCTGCAGTTCAAAACAGAGGAATTTCTTACTGCTGTGCGGAAGACCTAATGGTTATGTCCTTGGCACAGCAACACTGCAGCTGAGGATGTAACCATTACTACCTCAGCATAGAAAGGGTTAAAGGTATGTGTCCTGACTTTTAAATACATGTCATCCTGCCCCATTGGTAGACAGAGCCTACCTTATCGGTAACTTACATGTACAAAAAGGGAAGGTTCAGTCCTCGCTAGAGAATTATGTTGCCAGGTCAATGTGGTAGTGTAACTGCCCACAGAGGCTCTGCAACAGCAGGCCTGAGACATGGCTAGAGGGCTTAAGTGGGTGGCACAAGCAGTGCTGCATGACCACTGATGCAATTTAATTTACCGGCCCAGGGCACATGCAGAGTACTTTAGTATGGACTTATAAGCAAATAAAATGTGCCATTTGGGTATGAGTAAACATTACCATGTTTAGAGAATGAAGCACATTCACTTTAGAGCTGGTTAGCAGTCATAAGGTGCTCAGAGTTCTACTGTCAGCAAAAAGGAAGTCAGAAAAAGAGGAGGAGAAAGGAAAATAGTTTGGGATGATGCTGCAGAAACCCCCACATCCCTAAGCCAGTGTAGACTAATCAATACCTTGATGAACTTACCTATGTAGGCAATAGAACATGGACAATGGCCCACTAATGCAGGGGCACTTGCCAGTTCCACGCCTCTCTGAACTCAATTGGAACCCTCTGTCTATACTTTTGGGGGCCACTGATTGGACCCATGAGGAATTCTTCTCCTAACCTGCGGACCCTATCTGCAGCAGCAACCTTAACTTGCTCACAGATGCATACTAAAAGGCAGACAGTACCACCATGGCCAACAAAGTGAGAAGGCCCATTCCACGCTTTGAGTCTGACTTCTGTCCTCAACCCAAAGATTACTCTGTCCACTGCAGCTTCTAGTGTGAAGAGCCAGGCCAAAGGCCATCCACTGCTAGGTGATGGCTATAAGTGAGGATTTCCGATAGGCCTCTTTTTCAGCCTTGGGACTGGCAAGGAGTTCTCTATGGGCTCTATAGGACTCTACCTGTTAATTTGGTGGTTCGCTCATCTCCACTACCGTACTGTGTATATAAGTTACTCGAGTGAAGTAGTGTGGCTCACTGGTTAGAGGCGGCAGACCTGAGAGCAGAGGACGGCCCGGGACCAGGGTTCGATTCCTGGCGCGGCAGGTTTCTGGACCAGGGTCAGCGGACTCAATAATTCTCTCGCCTCGGTGCCCACTCTGATCAGCGATCACACTCGGCAACTCTGGGCATTAGCTTGCCTCATCTTCACTAACGGCCCCACCAGACCGCCAGGGATGCCTGGTCTCACCCTGGAGATACCCATTAATGGACCATCTCTCAGGGAAGCCAGGAAGGGTTTCGCAGCGGTCGAAGCGCCTTGGGACCCTACGGGTAAGTAGTGCGCTATATAAATGCCTATACATTTACATTTACAAGTTCCTTCACTCTCAGTATCCCACTCTGGAGAGCAACATCTGTTTTCCAAGATTCTGATCAATTTCCATGGGTCGCAGAAATATAACTATTCCTACTTCTAATTTTAATAAGGAAGAATTGTGCATTAGGACTCTAACAGTGTGCTTAAAGTTACCTGTGCATTTTTAGCATACAAGGAAATCAACAACGCTCAAATCAATAATTTGTCCAATTTCAGCATGCTGGGCTGAGTACGTCTATGTTCTTTTACTATCCGGATAATCTGCCCTCCACCTATCTGGCTAAATGCAGTGATTACTTTGACTTTCTTGTCTTCAGAAGTGACCCAGCAGCATGGGGAAACTTTTTTTAATGATCTCTGCTGGTGTCAGACAGGCAGGCCGAATGGCACATGCTACATTTAGAAAAGTGAGCATGCACACTACCCATTCATTTAGTGCATACACAATTGACTCCTTTGCAGTACTCCTGCAGTGCTTCAGTAGATTGTTATGCATGGAGACGGAGCTAATAGCAATCTCCCTGTGCTTTAGATATCCTGTGGCCCTAGTAGGCAGTGATGCTGGAAAAACTTTCAGCTAAGTGTTTTTACCATCAATGCTGAATTACTACACTTATAATGGATTATGAAAAATTCAAGCATCACAAAAAGATCAAGTGTCGCAAATGAACCATACCCATTCAGCAGGAGAGTGGGAAGGGTATAATATGTAGGTGCTGTTACATTTAGGAGCACATGCTCACAACAACATCCGGGGATCAGGATTCTCGTAACTGGGGGCGAGCATGATTCTCAGCCCCCTCGGTATGGTGCAGTAGCCACTGTCATTTACAGTCAGCACATTATCCAGTGAAATTATGATATTTGTTTGCCCAGACATAGTTTTACTGATACAACTATATAGAACACAAACGATAATGTGTATCATTGAATATTTGTCATTTACGCCTTACCAAGTAAAGTGAAATAGTTTATTTTTACTCTCTTACATTTTTTTAATCCATTGCATTTTTGATTGGAAAAAAACCACTTAATTTGTGGTTTCCTGTTTACATATTTTTAAATATTTCTACAGGTAATTTATAGGTATTTTGTTGCATATAAAAAAAATCAACCTCCCACAGCTTTTTATTTCACACCAGCAAGATTTTTGCATAGTACACTTTACTTTACAAAATTCAGACACTTTGCCGTAAGAGAAAGAATGTTGAATTACTACACTTATGATGGATTATGAAAAATTCAAGCATCACACAAAGATCAAGTTTCGCAAATGAACCATACCCATTCAGCAGGAGAGTGGGAAGGGTGTAATATGTAGGTGCTGTTACATTTAGGAGCACATGCTCACAACAACATCCGGGGATCAGGATTCTCGTAACTGGGGGCGAGCATGATTCTCAGCCCCCTCGGTATGGTGCAGTAGCCACTGCCATTTACAGTCAGCACATTATCCAGTGAAATGATGAATTTGTTTGCCCAGACATAGTTTTACTGATACAACTATGTAGAACACAAACGATAATGTGTATCATTGAATATTTGTCATTTGCGCCGTACCAAGTAAAGTGAAATAGTTTATTTTTACTCTCTTACATTTTTTTATTCCATTGCATTTTTGATTGGAAAAAACCACTTAATTTGTGGTTTCCTGTTTACATATTTTTAAATATTTCTACAGGTAATTTCTAGGTATTTTGTTGCATATAAAAAAAATCAACCTCCCACAGCTTTTTATTTCACACCAGCAAGATTTTTGCATAGTACACTTTACTTTACAAAATTCAGACACTTTGCCGTAAGAGAAAGAAAAGTAAAAGACAGTATCCATGTTAAAAGAATAACCAGCATCTTGTCAGAAGACTAGACTGACATTTGATCTCTGTCCTTTAACACACAGGTAATGTTACAAGATAAAAACAAAGTCATCCTAAATGGTCGTTCAGCTTCAGACCTCCAGTCTGATTATTTAGATGCCCTCTCTGGGCTCAAGGGGCATTTGTTTTTGGGTCCCCTTATGTCTCTGAGCCCAGGTGAATTGTACCGGCTTCACCACTGGTAGCTATGCCCCTACCCTAGGGTAGGCCTTAAACAATATGGCGGAGTGTGTTGTATTTAAAAAGTTTGACATGTACTTTTAAGTTTAAGTTTTACATGTCCTGGAAGTGAAAAACTCCTAATTTTGCTTTGTCACTACTGCAGGCCTACCTTTCCCCTAGGATAACATTGGGTTACTTTATGTCATGGCATAAGTGATAACTTTTGTGAGGAAGCAGGTAGAAATTCCATGTTTTCTGGTAGAGGAATTGTTATTTGAAAACCTTGTTAATGGTAAAGTTGGATTTTAAGTGACAATTCTGAAAAGACCACATTTAGAAAGTTTGGCATTATTTTGTCATAACCACATGGTGCCTGCATCCTGTTCATGAGTCACTTGACTAGGTTTAGTTGACAGTTGGCCCATTTGCCTCTCCCGTAGACAGTATCGCAAAGGTGAGTCTGGGTGTTGAAAGGGGGGGCCATCCTGACTTAATAGGGAGTAGATTCTTCACACTATATTGACCATAGTGATGACCGGGAATGCAAGGTCTGTAATTCGCACTACAGGTTTGACAGCTCGCAGTGACCTCCAACACATATCTTCTTCATTGAAGGCCCACAATGCCTGTCAGGATCTTTGCACCATAGTTACGGCTGTCCTCGATGCCTGGCCTGCTATTTGAACTACATCGATGACCATCCATGATGCTCACCCTGGTCATCACAGACTCCTCCACCAGACTTTTAAAGTTAACTTTTTCAGTGGGACTAACATAGTTTCTGTATTTGGCCAACACTCCAACTCAGTCACACTGAACTTGTGACTTTCACTCAGACTTACACAACCAGAGAACCACAGATGATGCTTGGTGCTTTTAGGTTCTATACTTACCTTAAATCTTTATTATTGCATATCTCCTATTCTACATATTCGATTTTTGTAGTTTTGCTGTCAAATAATTTTTTTAGATGTTGCTCTGTGTTTTTAAATCGGTGTTGAATTTTCATTCTGGCATTTTTTCTTTTTATTTCTGTTTGTGAGCTGCATGAATACTTTATACATTGCCTCTACGTTAAGCCTGACAGATTTTGTGCAAAGCTACCAGAGGGTTGAGCACAGGTTAATTTAGTGACATTCTGTGGTTCACCCTCACAAGGATTTTGGCTGTGGTTCGAGTAGGTTTGCACCCCTCCTTCAACCAACAATCCCATTTCTCACATTCATGAAGACAGTAGGGGTCTGATATACAAAGCTCTTCTGGAATCACATTCCTTGCAATATCAAAATCTCTGGGTTTGCACTGTAAAGTGTCTTATCATTATGTACAAAAACCCTCTTACAAGTCAGAATATTCTTTCCAGCTTTTTAAATGACGCTTGCAATACTTTCTGAATCGAGACTAGGAGGGTTGAGAAAGGGGCACTTCCCTCCGATTTCTGCAATTGTGATCACAAACAATTGGTGAGTCTGTGGGATAACTGTTTCACATAGAGGAAAGGGTCCACATAGCTCTCTTTACCCTTTGGAATGCAGGTTGGCAGACTCAGGGTGAGTAGCCAGTGGTCCAGGTGACCACTGTCTACTGGCCCTTGAAGTTTTCCAAAACTGTTTTATCTTGAATGCAGCACCAATTCCATTAACCCCTTGCGCGCTGCGCTAATTCTCCCGCTGTGCGGGCGAATTAGCGAGTGGGTGGGAATTGGTCGCCCCTAGCCGTTCTCTGCACATGTTCACCCTCACGTGGGATAGTCGGGGCCATCCGCAGCATCAAAGGGGTTAAGGAACATGGCTGTTATCTTTAAAAAAGTGTTGTTCGTTGCAATGCACTTATAGGGATGAAGAGCTGCTGCCCCTTTCAGGCCATCATCCTTCGGACTGCAGCCAATAACAGAGGTTCTCAAATTGCAACCAGTCAATTAGGCTGGTCACTCAGTGTCTCCCTGCGATTTGGTATTTTGTGAACCGACCTATTGATACATAGGTCAGATTTAAAA
Organism: Lissotriton vulgaris; assembly: GCF_964263255.1. Classification (NCBI taxonomy): domain Eukaryota; kingdom Metazoa; phylum Chordata; class Amphibia; order Caudata; family Salamandridae; genus Lissotriton; species Lissotriton vulgaris. The sequence continues at coordinate 1,592,550,009 of NC_141687.1, forward strand.
ATACTTTTTTATTTGTGAAAATTCAGTGTGAAAATTGTGATGCTTTTTTGCAAAAGGAATACTAGCATATTAGGCCATTATTTTACCGGATCCACTGAGACATACATTTTCCATTTTATTATGACCTGCACAATTGCTGATCAGAATAATCTATATTATAGTCCACCCTGCTGCAGTGAGATTAGTAGTCACAATCATCATTTATCATTCTTCTCAATGAATTAACTAGTGGGTGCTTCATATATAACGGAATCTCCTATTTCATCTCCGCAAAGTGGAGTGTCAGCTCCAGCACCCTTTTTATTTCTAATAACCTGTAACTCATGCCCCAAATCCTGGCTTTGCCATCCTTTGTAAAATTGCAGGACAGTATGTGCAGCTAATAATCAATATTCAGATGACTGGTCCAACCGCATAATGTATCGTACTAGTGCTTCCTGTATGATCTGCGCTTTAATTGGGGTGTACATTTGTGTATCTTTCTGCTAAAAGGTTTCAAAAGTGCAGGCCAACCAGGGTTTTGTTATAAAATAGTATTTTGCATGATTTTGGGCTACTATGTGTGCAATGTTCAACACTCTGTCCATCATCCCCTTTGGTTTTGCTTTGTTTGCCCCAACGATGGCAATACTCTTTGATAAGGCCAAAATGACAAGGAGTTCCCTGCATTTGTGCTTTATCGATTATCGATTATAAATCAGCCTTTGACCATGTAAATAGAAACAGACTGTGGTCCAAACTGCACAACGGGGGGCTCCCCCAATCCCATCTAAACCTGCTGATAAACCTGCATACCAACACATGGGTCCAGATTAAGTTGGGTGATGGATCATACTTGTCGAGACGCATACCAATGGACAAAGGTCTTAAACAATGTTGCGTTTTAGCACCTACACTTTTGAACCTGTTCCAGCTGATCTTGTCCCGATATTAAACACCTGCAACTCACATGCTCCAAAACTGGGAGATATTGTATTGCCATGTCTCCTATACGCGGACGACATAGTCCTGATTAGCCAAACCAGAGTAGGCCTTCAACATCTTATAAACGCTACACAGGTCTATTCAAAAGTAAACGGTTTAACGATAAATCTCGACTAAACAAAAACCATTACAGTCAGTAAAAAAAGGGAAAAACCTACAGCATGGTTCTGGGGGAAGACCTGAATAGAGAAAATCATGGAATATAAATACCTGGCCGTAATGATAGACAAAGGCGGTCAATTTCTTGCACAGAGAAACAGCATCAGACATGATGGCATTGCCTTGGCAATCTCCCTAAAAACTCTAAATTCTAAACAAATTGGTCCATCGATTCTGCCCATAACGCAGGTGATCCGTGCAAAGCTATTGCCAACAATTACTTATGGTAGAGAGGCCCAGAAAGGAAGAGATGCCAAACTACTTGACTCCACAGTAACAACTACGTATAGGATTATATTTGGGCTGCCTAAACACACTTTACGCCCGCATATTAGGCTTGAGTTCGGCATACAGAAGCAATCTATTGCGAGACACGGGGCTTAAATCATAGCGTGGGACAAAATACGGAAAACTGCTCCAGGGTCATTAAATGCACAGTTATGGAAAAAGATGTACCGTCACACCACCTCACCCGCAGCGAGATATCTCAAAAATGGCTTACACAAATTAGGATTGAACGAACTTTAGGAAACACCCACTAGTACCGGCCTGCTTAAGAAACTAGTCTGGAAACCAGTCAAACACCTTTCGTGGTTGGAGGATAAAGCCTCACTCGCAGAAAGGTCTCACGGATGGATGACTTTGAATACCTACAGTGAGCCAGTAGCTCAGAAGTACTTCAATTTCGGTTATGCCAAGCATACAAAAATTCATATTATGAAGTTTAGACTTGGCCTGCTACCCTGTACTCAGAATTTTCCACCGTGGCTAGAGGAGAAGGCCGACCCTAGGTGTTGCTTAGGCAGGTCAGCACTGAAAGATCTGCTGCACCTATTATGCTCCTGCAAACAAGAATGGAAACAACTGCTGAAAGTTAAATTCAACCAGCGAGGAATTCGTACTAGTAGGCAGGCTGTCTTGGCTTGTTTTGCACCAAGTGAGCCTCAACTAAAGTGTTCCTTGGTAAAATTCTTCACGACATGCGAAAAGACAATGCTGGAAACCAAATTATTGGCAGATAACCAACCCAGTGATACGGGAAAAAAATAAAAGCAGGAACAGGAGGAGCTCAATGAAAGAATGATGAAAGAATGATGATGGTTTGAACCCAGATCAGTTAATTGGGGGTGAGTGCTTGCAATGTTCAACACTCCTTTGGTTTTGCTTTGTTCGCCCTAAGTTGGCAGGGTATGCCCAGACGTGGGTCCTTGCTCACTTTGCCACTGGATTCAAGCTAACCTTGCTGATGACGGGTGATTAGCCAGAAACCGGTCCATGGATGCTTGTTTCCGGTCCAGGGAAGACATGGCTTGGCAGTTCTGGCTGGACTGTTCCCATGAGGTACAGGGTCAGACTGATTTGCATATGGCCGTGTCTGAACTGGGGTGGCGGAGTGAGCTAAACAATGATGATGGGTTAAACCCAGATCCGTTGACTGGGGGTGAGTGCTTGCAGTGTTCAACACTCCGTCCATCATCCCCTTTGGTTTTGCTTTGTTCGTCCTAAGTTGGCAGGGTATTCCCAGACGTGGGTCCCTTGCTCACTTTGCCATTGGATTCAAGAAAGCCTGGCTGATGACGGCTAATTAGCCAGAAACTGGTTCAATGATGCTTGTTTCTGGTCCAGGGAAGACATGGCTTGGCAGTTTGGGCTGGACTGTTTCCATAAGGAACAGGGTCAGATTGATTTACATATTTCTGAAATGGGGTGGTTGAGTGAGCTAAAGAATGATGATGGATTAAACCCAGATCAGTTTACTTGGGGTGAGTGCTTGCAATGTTCAACACTCCGTCGTCCATTATCAACTTTGGTTTGCATGTTACCAGCATTGGCAATACTGTACAGGGAATATGTATCAAGTGAAATATCCTTCTTGCCTGTGACTGAACAGGAGAGAGTATGTTTTATATCAGCCAATATGATTATTTTTGGGATTAAGGGGCATGTTTACAAGCCCCTATCGGGAAAGGGACATCACTTTTAGCGACGTTCCTCTGGCGATTTGGGGTTCACCCTATTGACAAGGCAGCATTAAGTGTTATTGTAAATAAGGCACCTTTTCCAACTATAGTTAATGTGAAAGGGGCAGGCAATGGGTTTTGTGGTATGCGTTCCACCGCAACACCAATTGATATTGACGCTGCCCCATATTTACAAGGGTGGCATAATTATGGGGCAGCTCCAAAATTAGGACCAGGAAAAAAACCTAGTCCTACCCTGGGGAAACGAAGTGAAATGCTTTATTTCTCCTTTTTTTCTGTTTCTATGTGTCCTGCATTGTAAAGCACACAAAGAAGCATCAAAACGCCATTTATTGTTTCTGTGCAGGAAGGTATCCCTACCTGCACATAAACAATCACAAAAAAATTATGAATCACAACTTCTATCTGTGCTGCTCAAAGCAGCACACATAATATTTACAATAAACACCATTTCAGATTCTTTATGTGCAGAAAGGGACACTTTCCTGTACATCAATAATTCTTTCCTTCAACGCAGACATCCTTGCACTATGAAGCAAGGGTGCCTACTTTGGCACTAGGCTGCTAAATTTAGCCCTAGTACAGGGAGAAGAAATGGCCTGCACCCTACTCTTGTAAATACGGTGTAGCCCAGCATTTAAGAAGTGGTGTGCACAGTGTTTAGCCAACAAGGCTAATGCTGCGGTCCTTCGCTTCTTTTGTAAATTTGTCCCTAAATGTCTTATTACAGAAATTCTGTTCAGGAGTATCTCTGTGAAGGCGTCTCATCTGTTTATGGAGTTGCTCAAACTAGCGTTGGTACATTATGAAAAATGTATTTTGGAGATAGGCCAGCACGCAGGTTTTAGATGTACATGCATATGTTTGGGTCAGATTACACAATTGCACGTTTGTCCTTTCTAAACAAGCTTTTTTTTGGTCTGTCTTTCTTTCCCTGATTTTTTCTATCCTTTCTATTTCTCCAGCTTACACATGGAATGATAGTGGTGTTTTCAATAAAAGGCTTATTATTCCGACATTGATTTATCAATACGCTGTCTAATAGGAGTACTCGTTTTATGGATGTAATTTTCAAAAAACAAGGGGGTATACTACTTAGAAATAGCGATATTTATCGCTAAGCAGCGTTAGCGGGAATAATTTTATCGCCGCTCTACTGCGACTTTTATCGCTGAGATACCTCGCTATCATCAAGGTTTATCTCAGAAACTATACAAATCATTTGAAATGCGTGAATATCGCTGGAAGTACAGCGATATTCACACATTACCGTGACAATGCTCTTAGCCATGTTCTCCACCTCCCATTGGATAACATGGCTAAGAACTGCTCTGGGCAGGTGTTAGCTGTTGAAGATATTCGCGCTTAGCGCAAATATTTCCAAAACTACGCCTTTGTAGGTAATAGGAGATAGCGATGTTAGCAACTGTTTTCAGTCGCTAACATCTTGGCACTCCCACTTTGCATGTCATTAGCGATAAATATTGCTGACATGCAAAGTGGGCCCCAAGATGCTCGCTGTCGCCTATTAGCTTTCATCAACTGGTGTTAGCGACAGCTTGGTAATAGGGCGATCAAAATATCGCCGCTTTAGCGGGAAAAAGTCCAGCGAAAGTGGCAATAAGGCCCCTTGGTAATATGACTATACTAGAGTTATTTCCAGCATAGTTAGATGTGAAACTTTGGGATACTATCAATAGATTTAGAGTATATGTGTCTTGTTGCTAAGGGGCTATACACATCTTCAACCTACTACTTCTTGTTTATAATAAAATGCCATACATTGTGATATTTGTTTGCTAGTTTTGGATAGTATAACATATATCTTTTTACTATTTTGTCTGTTTGTTGTGAGTGAAGTGTAGAATAAATTGCTGTCTGTCGATGCACAGTTACTGGATTTTGAGGGTCAGTAAAACGTACCCTATTTTGCCCTTTTTCTTGATGTTATGTGTGCTTTCATGTACTGCATGATTACTTTTAAATTATTTTTAAAAACAAATGTATTGAAGTTGTATTGCTTCCCGCATACACCATTGTAAGCTAAAAAAGCAACAGACAAACAAACAAAATCCACAACATTACACATAAAAGTACGCACTTGTGCCAGAGGTCACAGATTTACTGTCCCAGGTAATAATAATAATAATAATCTTTATTGCATGATTAATTAAAATCTTTGCAATTACTCTTTTAAAAAGAAGAGAATGAAATGCATAATCAAAGAGTTTTACAAAGCAGATAAAAGCAATAAAAATTTAAAAAGTGAAAAACAGGCTAGTTGGATGTCTTCTCCCTTGAAGCTAATCAGCAGAGCTTGTCGATGAGTGCACACACAACTTTGGTTCCAGAGCTGTGTGCTCCTTCTAGCTCTATCTAAAGCCCTGCAGCTACATAACAAGTACAGAACGTCCTCCTTTGGGTTATCACAGAGCCTGCACTTAAGGTTGGACTCCAGGCATTTCCACGGGGGAAGATGTTCTTTTGATGGTACTACCCCCATCCTCAACTCAGACAAAACGGAGGTGCTCATCCTAGGATCCTCCCCCTCAGCTTGGGACGACTCTTGGTGGCCTTCCGCTCTGGGCACAGCACCCACACCCACAGACCATGCACGTAACCTGGGCTTCATTCTAGACTCCACCCTCTCAATGTCCAGACAAGTCAACGCCGTCTCATCCTCCTGCTTCAACGTCCTTCGCATTCTCAAAAAGATCTTCCGCTGGATCCCTCTCGAGTCAAGAAAAACTGTTACCTATGCACTGGTCACGAGTCGTCTGGATTATGGCAACACACTTTACGCCGGAATTACAACAAAATTACAGAAAAAACTCAAGCGCATCCAAAATGCGTCAGCGAGACTCATACTAGACATCCCGCGCCAAGATCACATCACCGGACACCTAAAAGACCTCCACTGTCTTCCCGTCAACAAACGAATCACTTTCCACCTCCTCACCCACGCACACAATAATCTAGGACCCGAATGCCTCAACAACCGATTGTCCTTCTACAAACCCACCGCCAACTAAGATCATCCAATCTAGCCCTCTCCGCAGTCCAGCGCATCCGAAAATCCACCATGGGCGGCAGATCGTTCTCCTTCCTGGCTGCCAAGACCTGGAACTCACTCCCCACCCACCTCCGCCTTACACAGAACCACACCTACTTTAGAAAAGAACTGAAAACCTGGCTATTCGACAAATAATGAACCCCTCCCACTAGCGCCTTGAGACCCTCTGGGTGAGCAGTGCTCTATACAAATGCCTGAACTTGAACTTGAACTTGAACTTTCCTTCGCCTTCCTTGAGAAGCCAGTACTGAGGTATGTCTGTAGTAAGGCGCTGGTGTAGCCTTGGATCACGAACCACCCATGGGACCTCCTGGTTAGTGCTGCTTTGTCTTCTTCCAAGGAGATTATTTTCACAGATTTATTGACAAGGCGCTTAAAGCATTTGTGTGAACAACTCGAGTCCCAAAGGTCTTTTAGCGCAAGGGAGTTTGTAGCTGCTTGGAGGTAGACCATTGTGGGGCAGTCCTTATTTGTTTCCAGCTCGTTCCAAAGATGTGCATTCACAGAGTCTATTTCAGAGTTCCTTACTTTATGCCATCATTTTACGGATGCGCCCTTACGTGCAATTTGCTGCTTCTGTAAGCCGAACTCCAGCCTTAGCTGTGCTGGAGAGTTGTACGGAGGGAGCGTGAAAAGTATTCGCAGTGTTTTTCTTACCACATTATTTAAGGTGACCTCATTTCCCCCTCTCATGCATTCACTGCCGTACGTTATCGACGGCAGCAGTTTTGCACGAAGTATGTCCAACAAGGGGATTAAGTTTGGGCCCGCTATTTTGTTTTTGATGCTTTTTAATGCTATGGCCAGTGAAATCCCTCTGTTCTTTATTGATGTTTCTTGCCGCTGGAATGAGCCTTTTGAATCAAATATTTTTCCAAGATATTTGTATTCTTTAACTGTTTCCACTTTGTGGTCATGAAGAGACCATTGAAATACTTATTTTTTTTTATTTTTGATTTAATACCATCACCTTTGATTTTTCTGTGTTTAGGCTTAGCCCGTTCTTTTCGGAAAATGTACTTGTTGTGTTGATAAGGTGTTGCAGGCCTACTGGAGTTTGGCTAATTAGTATCAAATAGTCCGCATATAATGAGTTGGACAACGTTAAACCCCCTAACTTTGGGGCGTGGTGGTTGCAGTTATCCAGATCTTTGTACAGTACCAGGTGTTTATTCCCTGTGTGCTATTCAATGATCTGTGTGTCATTTAAGGTGAGTATGATGTAGTTAATAGGCAGTGAGAGGGACCGGGACCCATATATCTTTCGGACGTAAGGATCCTGGCAGTTCCTCAGTACATATTATTTATTATTCTTTGCAGTCTGAAATGCATTGCTGCTTTGGGGGTGTTTCTCGTTTGCCCAAGCAAATTGCTTCTCGCGTTTTAGCCAATAATAGTGCCATTGTTATTAGATGAAGCACTATTGGTTGCAATTCTCTCGCAAAATCAAAGAGACATATAAGTGCTTGTCATGCTACACGTTCCAATGTCTTGTTAGACAGGGCTTAAGTGATCTAAGGCAATTACTGAGGGCAAGTACACATCTTGCATCCTCCTGCAACTTGAACCTATACACATTCCAAGGGGTGTGATACATTTGATGTTGATATTTAAAATGTAGTATACTTAGATTGCGAATAGAAGTGAGCATATCCATTTGGGAACAGCAGAATGCCCAATGAGTTGGCGATAGTGGCTAGGTCTGTACCTTATTCCATCTCTCTAGTGTCTAGGGTTGATGACCTATCAATTTGCATAGAGTTACTTAAGTCAGTGATCAACAGTGATGGTCAACAGTGTATTTAGTGCAATCGGAAATTGAAGAGATATTGCTCTAACCGCAGCATGGAGCCAGTATTATATGAAGGTCAGTCATGGGGTTTGACTCCATGTCTGAAGTATGTCCTCTAATGCTATTATTTTCTGAACCAGGTATATGTCCTTCATATTCTTTAAGTGGCCTTACTGAGAATCTCATTTAAGTTTGGTTCATTTGTTACTGATCAGGGTGGGTAGTATAGTACAAGAAGTACTAGTAAGTGTATGGACTCCTTGCTAGTTTGTGCTCCCAGTTGGAACCAAGTTTTTCTGGTGCAATGTATAGTGGCAAATTCTGTCCTTGTAACGTGATCTCCTTTATGCGGTGGGATAGCAATCAATGGGATTGGGTTAGCATTGTCACTTTCTATTGATATGTGTGCGATATAAGCATGTGCAAGATACCAGTAGCATGCAAAGGGTGCTCGCTTAAACAAATAGTATAGCTCTAGATCTAGAGCCACAAAAACCCGCCTTGCACATATGATAAGGCAAGTATCTCCTAATTTATCCTGTGTTGTTTCCTGGCCAATGCCAATTTTATTATCGATATCCCCAGTGGCCGTAGTGTAAATTACAGAACAAAGGTAGAGAATTGCTGGCAAAGGGCACATGCTAGTGGCTCCAGGGTGAGTGCAAAAAGCAATGAAAAAAAGAGACAGCCTTGCCCAATACCGCTATGTATGTGTATTGCAGCAGAAATGGCCCCATTTACTCGTTCTCTGGAAGTTGGTTCATTGTTAAACAGTTAGATCATTACATAAAACTTATGGCCATTCCCATTCTATGCAAAATTATGGACATATACTTGAATTCAATGGGATTACATGCTTTGGTAGTGTATAGTAACACCACTGGTTCATCTAAGCTGGGATCGAGCTGATAAAGTAACACAAAGACGGTGCACAGGTTGTGCAATGTGGACCCCGTTGGCACCAATCCAGACTGATCTTATACCATCGACTGGGGAGAAGGGGCTACAGGCAAGTTGCTATTATTTTAGATAGCATCTTTACATCCATGTTTATAAGCGATAATGTTCCAGTGCTTTATCGGGTTTTAATAGGGCGATAATAATAGGTGCTTCTCAGAGAATTGGTGGTAAATGCATTTGTTATACATTTCCTCTTATAGTGTGTGTAGGTGTGGTACAAGGATAGTGGTAAATTCTTTGTAAAATCTGCCTCTCAGGCCATCTAAGGCAGGGGCCTCGCCATACAAGAGAGTAGTTGTAACTTCTTTCATCTCGGCTATCATGTTGGGCTGTGATGATTATTCGCATTGGCCAGTCAATAAGTACGCTGAGGCAAAGCTGTCTAGATATTTTGTTATCTCACTCTTAGATGTAGTACTGCTGGTGTTATAAAGGTTAGTGTACACATCTGTAAAGTTTGCCAGGTTAGTTAATCAGTTTCTTTGCCACCTGACGATATTGTTATGACAATGTGTGTGTGAGCCCAGAGTACCTTCAATTTCTGTACTAAATTCCTTCTGAGTCATTGTCCCGTCTCATATGCCCACACCATATACCGCCTAGTCATACGATGTATGTCTTGTTGCTGGTCTGTTTAATATTGAATCCAAATATATGCTAATGGTCACTCCCCATTGTATGGTTGTTGTCAATGTGAGTAGCTGAATGCCAAGTAAAATGTAAAACTCAGGGATGTCCATATTCAGGCAATATGTGTTAACTAAGATGCCGTTGGTGCCACATATTATGCCCTGTACAATCCCATCTCCCCTGGTCATCTGTTTGTGTATGTGTAAGTTGGAAAGGGGCACCTTTTTTTTATAGAATCATAATATCCCACGAGCAAGAGGAATAAGTGAGTGCAACATTTACCTTGTAGCCATCTAAATATGCTAACATCTTTCACGGGTTAAGGCCCTATACTTTCCAGGTCAACAGGAATATTTTACCCCTTGGTGTATCTGTCATCATTTTTTGTCACTACACAAAGTATGAGCCAAGGCGCCTGTGATGCATCCTCTGCAGTCATTATATAGTGCTCTGCAGCAATGTAGCAATGTCATTCTCATTTGATAACGTAGTCACCTGCTCTAGGTTCACATGTCCCCCATAGTTTTGCCATCTGGGGTCTTCTTGGCACACTTCTTCACAAATGTGATATGAGAGACTGCGTTCTGTCTTTCCCATGTCATATGTTTTCTCTTTAGGGGAAATGTGGGCAGGCAGGCAATGTACAGTCAAATGTGGGATCTAGCAAGGGCACTCAGCAAATCGATTGTCAGATGGCTGTCAGTGTTTGCTAGGGTCCTTGAATATTGTACCTAATGGCCTATAATGAAACAAGTGTTCATGCTCATTCCATTCCATTGCTGCTTGGCAATATACTGCCCCCACTACAGAGCAATCTGTGTGTTGAAAGGTGTCGTCAGTTTGTTGTGCAGTGTTGAATTGTGTCCTGCTGGTGTTGTAGAAGGAGCAGACCATAGGAGTGCAATCAGGTGCAAGGCACAATAGCAGCTCTCCATTCAACTGGATGGTCTTGTAGTAGTTGTGGTAAAGAGCCTTTGGTTGTAGTATAAATGGATTTGAATTTACTTCAATAAACTCTGCAAGAATAAATATATTCTGTCATGTCATTGGTATGCAGGTTGCACATCGTGGGAACCCCACAGAAAAAAAGATATTCTGCACTCGAATTACAGATTCAAGTAGAGATCAGTCAATTTCGGGTGGAGGCTGTAAATTGCGATTCTCATATTAACATGACTAGAGAATCTGGATTTCATTAAAGACACAGAGGCTGACATTATCCATTATTCCTTTAATGCAGTCCAAGCAGCCGTTTACATCACAATATTAGAATAGAACAATAGCAACACATGAAAGACATGAGCCATCAACAATCTACCACTTTTAAATGTGGAGGAAAATAAGTTCCTGAAACATGAAACATCAAAAAGATATTCTGATGAGCAGGATGAAGGAGAAGGAAGAACGAAGGTAAAACCAAAGGCCAGATGACACACAGTTAAGGAGCGTTACCTGAAAAGAGAAAGAAGTAAATATCTCTTGAATGTAAAAAATATTGTCAAGCTTATCAAGCTAAAAGGAACAAGAGATGAAACAAATACTGTTAATAAAAAGTACAGTAATAAGCTGTAAAAAAACAGCATTGCATCTTTGTGAGACCACCAAGGGGTGGGATGGGAGGGATAATGTCAGCCGCCGTGTCTTTAATAAAATCCAGATTTTCTAGTCATGGTAATATGAGAATCACAATTTACAGCCTCCACCCGAAATTGACTGATCTCTACTTGAATCTGTAATTCGAGTGCAGAATATCTTTTTTTCTGTGGGGTTCATTACAAGAACGGAGGCTACATTATGCATGTTGGTAACTTCGTAAAACAACATCAGAAATATGTTCAATAAGCTTGCAATAATCACGTGCAAAGGTGCTAGCATTTGACCAGTCAGCAGCTTTGAGAATGTCGTCCAACTTACCTCCAGACCAGAGAAATTTATTGGCCATTGCACCACTCTAAGGGAGTGCACTTGAAATTTCTTTAAGTCAATACCTGCTAAACTCATAATAGTCTTAACCCATCTAGCAATAGAGGTTGAGGTTATGCGTTTGTGGGGTTTAACAAAGGATATAAGTACTTGGTTAACATCCTGACGGCAAAGAGATAACATTCTGTGATCATACTCTCTCATGCAGTCCACAAGCAAAGTTTTGGACATAAATCAAAACGTGGGTAAAAGAATAATTCAGACATAGTCTTTGTTCTTCTATAAATCTCAAATTTGATCCCGAACATGTTATAAGATCTATTCGTAATCTCCATGGCTTTGACATCAGAGACCCTTCTGCATGAGATTAGGCATAGTAGAGTAGCCAGCTCAATGGAAAGGTATTTTTATTTTTTTATTGAGGAGAGTATTAATAGGCCAGTTATTGAAAAGATCAAGGATTATTTTGACATCCCAAAGACTTTCATGTTTAGTTTGAGGAATGTCTTCTTAAATGAATGTTTTTCTTCACTCTATAACCAATGACATTTTTACTTACCTTTCTACCATTGACAAGGACATGACCAGCAGAAATAGTCTATCTGTAGATATTCAAGTTCAAGTTCGGGTATTTGTATAGCGCACTGCTCACCCAGAGGGTCTCAAGGCGCTTGGGTAAGGGGTTCAATATTTGTCGAATAGCCAGGTTTTAAGTTCTTTTCTGAAGGAGATGTGGTTTTGAGTAAGGCGGAGATGAGTGGGGAGTGAGTTCCAGGTCTTGGCAGCAAGGAAGGAGAACGATCTGCCACCCATGGTGGATTTTCGGATGCGCGGGACAGCGGCGAGGGCTTGATTGGACGATCTTAGTTGGCGGGTGGGCTTGTAGAAGGACAGTCGAGTGTTGAGGCTTTCGGGTCCTAGATTGTAGAGGGCCTTGTGTGCGTGGGTGAGAAGGCGGAATGTAATTCTTTTGTTGACGGGAAGCCAGTGGATGTCTTTTAGGTGTCCGGTGATGTGATCTTGGCGAGGGATGTCTAATATGAGTCTCGCTGATGCGTTTTGGATGCGTTGGAGTTTCTGTAATTTTGCTGAGATTCCGGCGTATAGTGTGTTACCATAATCCAGTCGACTCGTGACCAGTGCGTGAGTGACAGTCTTTCTTGTCTCGAGGGGGATCTTTTTGAGAATGCGAAGTACGTTGAAGACGGAGGATGAGACTGATGAGACTGCGTTGACTTGTCTGGACATCGAGAGAGAGGAGTCTAGGATGAAGCCAAGGTTACGTGCGTGGTCTGTGGGTGTGGGTGCTGTGCCCAGAGCGGAGGGCCACCAAGAGTCGTCCCAGGCAGAGGGGGAAGATCCTAGGATGAGCACCTCCGTTTTGTCTGAGTTGAGTTTAAGGCGGCTATGTTTCATCCATTCGGCTACTTCTTTCATGCCTTCGTGAAGATTGGTTTTGGCGGTGTTAGGGTCTTTGGTGAGGGAAATGATTAGCTGGGTGTCGTCGGCGTACGAGATGATGTTGAGGTTGTGTTGACGTGCGATGGAGGCGAGTGGGCGCATGTAAACGTTGAACAGGGTGGGACTGAGTCAAGATCCTTGTGGTACGCCACAGATGACTTCAGTGGCTTCAGAGTTGAACGGGGGAAATTGGACTCTTTGAGTTCTCCCAGCGAGGAATGAGGTGATCCAGTCCAAGGCTTTTCCTTGTATTCCGATGTTGCTGAGGCGTTGTATAAGGGTGCTGTGGCAGACTGTGTCGAAAGCGGCGGAGAGGTCGAGTAGAATGAGGGCCACTGTTTCACCGCTGTCCAGTAGTGTTCGGATGTCGTCAGTCGCTGCAATGAGGGAGGTTTTGGTGCTGTGTTTGGCTCGAAACCCGGATTGAGATGGATCGAGGGAATGGGAGGAGGGATATGGGTTGGTAGTTTTTAAGTTCAGAGGGGTCTGCTGTGGGTTTCTTCAGAAGGGCGCTGAGTTCGGCGTGTTTCCAGCTTTCTGGAAAGGTGGCAGAGTTGAACGAGCAGTTGATGACGTCACGGAGATGGGGTGCGGTGATGGAGTCTGCTTTGTTGAAGATGTGGTGGGGGCAGGGGTCAGTTGGCGAGCCAGAGTGGATGGAGTTCATTAGGCGGATGGTGTCTTCAGTGGTGATTGGGTTCCAGGCGGTAAGGTTGTTAGTTGGCGGAGTAGGATCTGAGAGGGGTGGGGAGGGTTGAACGCTGGGAGTATTCTCGAAGCTGTTGTGGATGTCGGCAATTTTGTTGTAGAACAAGGAGGATAACGCATCGCAGAGGTCTTGGGAGGGAGTGATGTCGTTGGATGCAGCGGTGGGGTTGGTGAATTCTTTGACGATGTTGAAAAGTTCCTTGCTGTTGTGAGTGTTGTTGTCGAGACGATCCTTGAATGCTGATTTCTTGGCGGATCGAATCAGTTGGTGGTGTTTGCGGGTGGCTGCCTTGAGGGTGGACATGTTGTCGGTGGTTGGGTTTTTTCTCCATGTTTTCTCCAGGGTGCGGCAAAGCTTCTTGGATTTTTTAAGGTCATCATTGAACCAGGGAGCCTTTTTGCTGGCTGATTTGATCTGGTGTTTTTTCAGGGGTGCTAATTCGTCAGTACTGTGGGTGATCCATTGCTTGAGATTGGTGGCCGCTTGGTTTGGGTCCAATGAGAGGGTGTGATGGTTTTGGTTGAGTGATGTGAGGAGTTGGTCGGAGGTTATTTTGTTCCAGTTTCTCAGAGGAATAGGTTGTGGGCGGTTGTGGGTCAGGGTGGTTTTGTAGCTGAAGTGAACACAGCTGTGGTCCGCCCAGTGGAGAGCTGTGGTGCGATCGAAGGAGATGTGCTTGCTGGAAGTGAAGATAGGGTCGAGCGTGTGTCCGGCTACATGGGTGGGGGTGTCAACAAGTTGTTTGAGTCCGAGATTGGCCAGGTTGTCCAGAAGGGTGGTGGTGTTGCTGTCGTGTTTGTTTTCAAGGTGGTAGTTGAAGTCTCCTAAAAGAATGTAGTTCTCGGAAAAAACGGGCATGTGGGCTGATGAAGTCTGTGATGTCATCGCTGAATTGACTGCGGGTACCTGGAGGCCTGTATATGAGGGTGCCTCTAAGTGTGGTCCTAGGGTCGGTGTGGATCTGAGAGTGGAGATGTTCGGCGGTTGCAAGATTATCATCGGAGCTGGTCGTGATTTTGATGGTGTTCTTATGGATGATGGCGATGCCTCTTCCTGTATGATAGGTGCGGTCTTTACGGGTGATCTTGTAAGCGTCCGGTATGGCTATGGCGATGTCGGGTGCTGATGATGTGTTCATCCATGTTTCTGTAAGGAAGGCGATGTCCGGTGATGCAGAGTCGAGTAGGTCCCAGAGTTCCCTTGCGTGTCTGTGGACCGAGCGGGTGTTTAGCAGGATGCACTTCAGGCGGTTAGAGTCGGAGCTATGTTTGGAGGGAGTGGATTTGGTGAGGGTCCTGAAGCAGTTGAACTTGCAGGCGAGGCAGGCAAATGGTCCGTGGGTGCGTCCTGGGGTGGCTTCGCCGCATTGTGGAGCGCGTCCGGGGTTGAGGGCGAGGAGAGTTGCGGCATTATATGTGACTCTAGTGGGCTGGGTACGGCGGGGGGCAGGGGGTCTGGCGCTGGGCGCGGTCCAGGCGCGGACGGGCGTAGACGGGCTTACCTTTGGCGCACCTTCGGCGTGCATGGGGCGCGACCGCTGCGCGTGAACGCTGCGCGTAGGTGCATCTGACATAAATGGAGAAGTGGAGGGGGGCGAAGCGTGGGAGGGGGAGCTGGGAGGCGGGAGCGTAGGGGGAGGGACGGGCTGCAGGCACAACAAAATGGACGAGACAACAACAGGACAACAGGACGCTGTGGGCGCAATCAGGTAGCGATTGTGCTCAGGGGCAATGCGGGTAATGCGAGCTGGCGGTGGAACACACAGGCACAATTTCAATTAAATAAAATATTAAAGCAATGCGGAGCGTTCACAACTGAAATATGCTAAACAGGCAAAGCAATGCGGAGCGTTCACAGTTTAAGTATTCTAAACACACAAAGCAATGCGGAGCGCTACGCAACAGAGCGGGTGCAAATTCAATTAAAATAAATTTAAAGTATGGCAGGGGTGGCGGAGCAGCGCTACGATACCAGTAACAGCGCTACGGGTTCAGGAGGAAGGGTAGAGCGACCGCTTCACACGGAGTCAGGCTGGTCACTGAGATTCCCCAGCCGGGCCGTTCCTGGTGTCTAGTGGGTGGGAGGGGGAGCGGGGAGGCGGGAGCGTAGGGGGAGGGACGGGCTGCAGGCACAACAAAATGGACGAGACAACAACAGGACAACAGGACGCTGTGGGCGCAATCAGGTAGCGATTGTGCTCAGGGGCAATGCGGGTAATGCGAGCTGGCGGTGGAACACACAGGCACAATTACAATTAAATAAAATATTAAAGCAATGCGGAGCGTTCACAACTGAAATATGCTAAACAGGCAAAGCAATGCGGAGCGTTCACAGTTTAAGTATTCTAAACACACAAAGCAATGCGGAGCGCTACGCAACAAGGTGGGTGCAAATTCAATTAAAATAAATTTAAAGTATGGCAGTGGTGGGGGAGCAGCGCTACGATACCAGTAACAGCGCTATGGGTTCAGGAGGAAGGGTGGAGCCACCGCTTCACACGGAGTCAGGCTGATAGTTCTATAGCTGTAAATCTGAAAACATATGCCTACACCATATACCACCTGGTCATGTGATGTATTTATCGTCGCCCATCTGTTTAAAATTGTATCTAAATACATGCTGAGGTTACCTCCCCATAGTATGGTAGTTGTCATTGTGAGAATCTGTTTGCCAAGTGATACATAAAACTCTAGGTTGTCCATATTCAGGCAACATGTGTTAACTAAAATTAACTGGGTACCACATATTATGTCCTTTACAATCACCCCTGGTGATCTGGTTTTGTATCTGTAGGTTGGAAGGGGACACCTTTTTTTAATAAGAATCATAACATCCCTCAAGCAGGAGTAATAAGTGAGTGCGATATTTTTGTTGTAGTTATCTAAATAGACTAACATCTTTGGCATGTTACGGCCAATACTTTCCAGGTCAGTAGGAATATTTTACCCCTTGGTGTAGCTGTCATTGTTTTTTGTCACTACACAAAATATGAACCAAGACGCCTGTGATGAATCCTCCGCAGTCATTATATAGTGGTCTGCAGAAATGCTGTAGTTCAACAAACAACGTTTTTTCTTCCCTCTAACTTCCCACATCAGCATCCCAATCACAACAGCTACAATTCCTGCTCCAAAAAGCACTATGGTAGAAGGATAAAGTAATAAGTGTGCAACTCCAAATTTTAAGCCCCCAACTTTTGTCATTGCTTGGGGTATTCCCATGGAAGGCTCCCAGAGTCCCAGTCTCAACCTCCAAACTAATGGAGGGGACCAAGGAGAAAAGGTGATAATCTGGCCATGTTACCTTAGTGTTAGTCATAGGAGGGGTGTGGAATTATAAAGTCTGAGTTAGGAAACTTAAAAATTTACATTTCACAAAAATCGGTACATCATATAGCAATACCTGTGCACTTGCCAAATATATTTTCTGTTCAGAATAGTTTTTTAATTTTGTAGATAACATATAGACAGTACAGAAAATAGTATATTGAAAATACCAAATAAGAACATGAAGATTATCATCAACCGTAACATCATAACAGGTACATTATAATATAACATCATATAAAATCTATGACAAAAAATGAAAAGGGACAGGAAAGAAACAATTATAACAATGATATTAATAGTCATAAAATAGAACTACTATTAAAGAGAATCCTTACAAAATTGTCTATAACAAACTAAACTAATAGAAAATACCATTTAAGTAGATAAATA
Organism: Lissotriton vulgaris; assembly: GCF_964263255.1. Taxonomy (NCBI): domain Eukaryota; kingdom Metazoa; phylum Chordata; class Amphibia; order Caudata; family Salamandridae; genus Lissotriton; species Lissotriton vulgaris. The sequence continues at coordinate 1,592,567,401 of NC_141687.1, forward strand.
TTTGTCAATAGGTTTCCAGAATAAATTAAAAGAGTTGCAATTGTGATTAACACCATTGAAGGATACATGAGCTCCTCTTCTAGTAAAAATAACCCATGACCACCAAACATAACCAGATAATAATGAAACGTCTTTCCAACATGAGGTAATGGATTTTAAGGCTGCTTATAATAATAGTCAATTGATTCATGAGAAAGAACAACAGATTTACAAATTACCAGTTTGAACGATACATCATCATGAATATTACATTTTTTTTAATGACATCACAGACTTCAGTCCAAAATTTAAAAATAAAAGGACAATCACAAATTATATATTTTAACGAACCAGTATGTAAATTGCAATGCCAGAAAGTTGAAGTCATGAGAAGATTAGCTTTAAATGATTTCAGTGGGGACTATAAACATTTATATACAATATATGAGCTTGTTTGATAAAGTGAAACAGGTAAGCATCCTGAAATGCTATTAAGCCGAATAGTTTTCCAGTTTTCATAAGATAAAGATAAAGAAATGTCATTAGCGTATTCAAATTGTTACCTGTGATCATTTTTTCATACAATAGTAAACAGCATGAGGCAAAGTAGAAAGATTTTCCCTATTAATTTGATAATTCTGATTTAGCACTAGAAGGAATAAAGGGGCATATTACCAACATTTAGGGATATTTACCGCTAACGATGCTTAGCAACAAATTTTTTAACGCTAAGCATCGCTGGAAATTATCGCAGAGATAACTTGCTATTAGCAAGGTTTATCTAAGTAGTGATAAAAATCCTCGCCAATTGAGAGATTATCTCTGGAAAACCACGGATAATCTCTCGAAGTTTGGCGTTAGCTTGATAATAGGGGCTCACAAACTTAGCCATGATATTCACCTTCCATAGGATATCATGGCTAAGTCAGGAAAATACCAGGTGTAAAGAAAGCAGTGCTAACCGCGGTTAGCGCTGCTTTTTTTATCACTAACAGGGTTAGCGAAATCCTTGATAATAGGAGAAATGTCGCTTAACAACATTTCTCTTATTATTTTTCTCTGGAACGCCCCCTTTGCATCTCATTAGAGATGCAAGGGGAAGCTTAGAGAAAAAGGGTGCTAACATGCGAATTTGCGTGTTAGCACCATGTTAGGCAGATAATTTTATCTCCGCTTTCTTGGCTTTTAAAGCCAAAAAAGCGGAGATAAATCCCTTGATAATATGCCCCAAAATTCGGAAATGAGTCTAAAATAGAATTACGTAACAATTCATATTTGGGTAAATCTGAGGAAGTTAAATTAAATTTCACTTGTAAAACATCAAAATAAATGAAAGCATTGTTATTATAAATATGTTTTTGGCAAAAATACCAGCCTTAATCCAAGAATGCCAATATTGAACATTTTTAGTAAGTTTTATGCTTGAGTTATACCATATCAACATATCTTCAGTAATGGAGATAGGCGATTGAAAAATTTAATCAAAATCGTGTAAAATTAACTTAGTGGATTTCAAAATGACAGATTTATAAAAATATGTTGATTTATTGAACATTGTTAACAGAGAAATTAAAGGAAATGGGTGTATTAAACTCTTTTCTATAGAAAGCCATATAGGAGGATTAATCGAATGAGAATGATCAAACCAAAGAGAACTTTGCTTTAATATAACAGCTTTGTGGTAAGCAAGAAAATCTGATACACCAAATCCTCTATTACATTTAGGCAATTTTAACTTTTTCTAAATAATACAAGGTGCCTTATTGTTCCAAAGAAACTTAGTAAGAAGTTAATCTATATCTTTATAAAACTTCATGGGAAATTGAGTAGGGATCATGACGATGGAGTAGACATTTTTGGTGCTAAGGTCATCTTTATGGATTCCAATTTACCCCACTACGTAAGGTGATGTGGGGACCCATTAGATATAATAACTTAAAATAGACTCACAATGTAATGATATTGTAGTTTTTATAGAAGATGAAAATAAAATATCTAGGTATTTAAGCTTTACTCTTTGCCAAATTATTTCTGGGTTGCAATGAATATTAATAGAAAAGAAGTATTTTTTGTTAGTATTTAACTTGTAACCAGAACACATGGAATAAGATGAAATAATCTCAAATAAAGGAGGGAGTGAGGAAATAGGATTACTAATGAATAAAAGTACATCATCTGCATATGCTAACATTTTAACATTTAACATTAACCCCTTTAATAATAATACCATTGATATAATTACAGTTCCTAATTGAAACAAGTAAAGTTTCAATTACAAGAAGAAAAAGGAGCGGGGAAAGGGGACAACCTTGCCTGGTACCTCTGAAAAGGGAAAACTGGTTTGAGGTTTGGTCATTAATAAATAAGTGGGCAGTAGCACTAGCATAAAGAGCAGAAATCATATGAATAAATATTTCACTATAACGAAATGCAAATAAAGTACGAAACAAAAACTGCCAATGAACTTTATCGAGGGCTTTTTCAGCATCTAATGCTAACACTCCTACTGGTATAGGTAAATTGGACCCTTGTTCTATAACATGCAATAATGTTCTGGTATTATTAGCCGAATATCTATTCTTCATAAACCCAGATTGATCTGGATGAATGATACAGTCTAAAACCGAGGTCAGTCTAGTAGCAAGTATTTTAGCATAGAGGTTACAATCTTAATTTAATAAAGAAATAGAATGGTAATTTGAAACAAGTGTAGGGTCCTTATTAAGTTTAGGTAATACAACTATTAATGCTTCAATAAAAAAAACAGTAATAGTGTCTGAGGAACTAAAAATGGTAAATATTTGAAATATATGAGAAATAAGTTGGGATTGGAACTCCTCATAAAATAATGCTGGAATGCCATCAGGTCCTGGGGATTTTTTTGGTTTAAGGGATTTAATAGCTAATCGAATTTCATTTCCAGTGATGGGCAGATTCAGTTTACTTTTACTTAAAGGGGACATTCTGGTTTAGCCACATGTAGATGAGTAGGTATCAATTAAAGATGAATCATCAAATTAGGTTTATTATATAGAGTAGTGTAAAACGTTTGGAATTCATTAACAATTTTGTGTTCTGAGATGGCAATTTTTCCAATTGGGACCATGAATGGAATTTATTAGGGATTAATCTTTTTAAATACATTGATAATTAGCCAAAAGCCGTCCAGATCTATTAGCATTGAAACACAATTTGGTTTTAGATTTGGAGAGTTGAATACCAGCTTTTTTGCTAAGAATGGAATTAAATTCATATCTACATTTTTGTACTTTCAACCTATACTGTGGATCACAAGAAGTAATACACAGCCTTTTCAAATTTTGCAATTTGTTTGTCTAGTTTTTTAATTTGTGAATTAAAAATCTTATTTTCATGTACCATGAGAGAAGTGGAGATACCTCTAATGTCCTATCTATTCACCATGGATGTAGAACCATCTGGATTAGGATGAAAATAATCATGAATAGTATCTAATACTTTCAATTTATTTAGTTCATTTAGAACAATATCAGCATTCATTCCACATCTAGATTGTGATTTAAAATTAGTGTTGATCTGCAAAACAAAAGATAGTAAAGCATGATCCGATATATCAATATTACCAATGGTAGGATTAACTGCAGAATTAATTAATTTTCAAGAAATTAGCAAATAATCAAGTCTCAAGTGTGAATTATGTGGATTGGAGAAAAAGGTAAACATATTTTCCGTGGGAAAATTAAGTCTCCAAATATCAACCAATCTTGTAGTTTTAAGGAAAGTTTTGAAAGTATAAAAAGGTTTTGGAGGGCAAAATTTAATGAGAGACTTTCTAGCCAAAAATCGGTCAGAAATAAGGTTGAAATCACCACCCACTATGAGAGGAACATTACCTAACTTGAGTACTTCAGTATTTAAATTAGACAAAAACAGAGGATCAGCAGTTGGGCCATACACATTAATTAAAAAAAAATAGAAATACATTTTAATTTTACCTATACAAGATCTACCTTCTAAATCTGATGATTTACTTAAAATTTGACAATGTAATGTTTTAGCAAAAATGATAGCGACACCATTTTTCCTACCCTTGACTGGAGAGGGAACTACAGTATCAACCCACTTTCAATATTGTTTCCTGAATAAAACAAATATCCGCTTTACAACTTCCTAAATAATCTAAAATTGTTATACATTTTACCCTTTGCCATTTAAAGAGGCCATTTTAACATTATCAACATTTGCCATAATATAATAGAGAGAAAAAAGAAAGAGCTGAGAAGAGGAGAAAAAGCTGAAGAAAAGTGTAAAAAAATCAAAAGTTCTAGAATATTGAGTAAAGAAAGGAGGGAAAAGAAAAAAGACAAACAGACATAAAAAAGATGACCACAAATAAATATTAATGACAAATTTGAAACGCACACGTGCTTTACAAGCATGACCAACCGTTTGAGCCCACCTTGAAGGAAACATTGAAATCAATCAGAAATACATATTATTAAAATATTCAAGGAGCAGAATCATGCGTATCCATAGAATGCTGTGAGTGTTGTTCCAAGAATAGCTTTAAATCTTCTGTGCGTTGAAAGGACTTTGAAAGGCCATCTTTCCAAATTGTCATTGGTCAAATAGGCCATATTTAAAACCAAGACTTCTCAATTGAGGGCGCATGTCAGAAAATTCCTTAGGAATCTTAACAATCTCTTTAACAAAGTCTTGTTGAATGACAATCTTATTGCCATTAACCATTAAGGATGGTATTTCACGTGCTGCTTCTCGTATCATGATCAAATGATGGTGGAACAAAACCTTAAAAATCATTTATCTTGGCTTAGTGTGACTAGGGTTACGATGTGATGGAATCCTATGCGCTTTATCAATTTCAAAGGTCTCCGTGAATTTAATGTTTAACCCCTTCCATGCTCATGACAAGGTCAGCTCGTCATGAGGCACAGAGGAGCTGTGCTTATGACGAGCTGACCTTGTCATGAACAATGGGGTTCACCAAAAGTCAGCACAGGAGGGGAAAACCCCTAGCAGCCAAGGTGTTAACAGACCAGGTATCAAAATTTCCAGATATAGTCTACAATTAGCGCCTTGAACATCCTCAGGTAGATTTTAAATACGTAAATTGTATGATTTTCCATGTCCAGGAGAAGAGTAGACATAGGCGCAATTTTTTCCACAAGTAGGCTTTTAATCTCTGACGCAATAGTATCTGTGTTGGCATGCAATGCATGAAGCTCATCAAGAGTTAATGCCAATGAGGGTTCACTAGATTCCACCACTACAGATTTTGTAGGAGGTGGAGAAACTTGCTGTTTCCTTTTGTTATTAGGATTCTGTGTTATTTTATTCTCCATTTTTGTAAAATAAAGAATGTGGAGAAATAAATGTAGTACTGTGCAAACAGGACCAGCTACTGCAATAATAAAGCAGGTACAGCAGATAATTTAGGCTGTGGGCATGGTAAGGCCAAAGCCAGGCCCTTTCTTAAACACTGGCACCGTCCTCCTGACAGGAACTCTCAGCAGTATTCCGAGGCAGAGACAGGGAAAGAACCAGGAGGAAGAAAAGAACCTTAAACAACGTCCTACTTGCCAAATAAAGACATCACAGGAACAGGTAAGTCTTCGGAACATTATATGCACAGTTTCCAGCAATTTCTGACTAAAATATGCAAATGCGTCGATAAAAGTGAGCTCTTTCGTCTCGGAGCTCACACAGCGGCGGCCATCTTGAATTCACACGCTTGCATGTCTCCTCGCCAAATATAATTTTAAACAAGGCAGATTAAAGATATCCTTCTGTCTCTTGCAGGTATAAAACTGCTTGCTATATAATATAATCTCCTTGAGGGAGAATGGTTATAGGCATTCCAGGAGAGGCAAGGTCCATAGTGGATACTGGCAGCAATTGACTTGATAGGCCAGAACATAAAGATTAAAGCAATGTCCACTTTAAGAGGAGGAGGGTTATGACTCATTTAGAATGAGAAAAACAATAGTAATGTGTTGAGTCACCCACATCTCTTATTCTCAGGAGAGATGAATATGCTACCTGACCCAGCCACTGCAAGGAGCTGGGTATTGATCCTCTACCATCACTCAGGATGAGGGTTGTGGCTTGATGTTGTGGCTGGAGCGCTTTGCTTTTGCTTCAGAGTAGATGCAAGATTAAAAAGAAGACTCAAGAAGGAAAGTCTGTATAAGGAGTGAGAATGGTGGTGTGACTAACGCTGCGTTGAACACTGTTTGTTCGTGTCGCCGTGCTACCCGAAGAATTGAGAAAAAACGTGTGATTTAAGCCACGCCTGTTTCCCACTACCCGTATCCAAGTGGACTTATTGTATATATAAGGTATAATTTCCTGTACTGGGCTTAAAATGCGATTCCCGCCCCACCCCTGTGTGGGTGGTTGCGTGTACTAGCCGCCAATATCGGCCCCAGGATTTGCCAGGGCCCTGAAGAATAGAGTACCCATGTCCTGATGAAGCCTATATCATCTGGCTGAAACGCGACCGCAACTGCGTCAACACCTTTTGCTTTGAATGGAGTCCCCTGTTACATTTTAAGAAAGATTTGATTTTTGTTTGATGTGCACCAATACAAATATAGACTGGGTTGATGTTCTAACCCCCTGGTGCTTTGCTTTTGGGACTACCACTTTGTTGTGTACTCCATTGTAAATTAAGAGGAGGCACTTACTTGAATTGGTGTATATATATTCTTATATATTTCTTGTATTTAGGGTACAGATACGCGTTTGTTGATATTGTAAATGTTGTGTATATTTGTATATGATGTATATGTGATGTTTTGTATATAGATTGTTGGTTGTTGTGCCTCACTTGATGTCCGCTCATATATGTGTAGATGAATTAACATATATATTTTCTCAATGTTTAATTTGTGATTCACAAGATAATTAATTGTCTCTTGTTTGAAAATTAAAACTGGATTGATCCCTTCGGTACCCTTTGTTGCTACTTTCTCATCCTTGGATGTCTCCTGCTCAGGTACGGAAGGGTTAAGTGGGCAGAACCCCTATCGTTAAGAGGAATTTTTCTGGATGCCAAATGTTGGCAAACTTTGAAAAATATGAAGGAAAGCTTGTTCCTTCTAAACTTGTTAGGTAGGAGAGACCTTTTCATATACTCCAACCTCTTGGCATACACAATACAATTCCTAAAGGTTGAATTATGTTTGCCGTCCATAAAATGCATAATTTTCCAAGAAGTTGTTTGTTACTGTCATTAAACGTCAGTGCCCAGAATATCCTTAGCAAAGTGTTGATGATTTTCAGTCACCCAGTGGAAAGTATCACAACAAAGCACAACATGAATCACATTTAACTGTCCTCAGGCTCTACCACTGGAAGCACTCAGTCTCCCAAACTCGCCCAGCCAGCCACAACACTGCAGGAATTCATTTACTGAGCCTTCATCTATTTGCACTGACAGCTGAAGAAAAAAAATGGCATTTAAAGTTGAAGGAACATGTTTCCTATGTGCTTATTATTTCCTCTTCTGTGATTTTCTGTTCATAAAATAGTCAAAATGGGATTCATTTTTTGGTGTTGTTTTTAAGTATTGAATTAGTGTGTCTTAGGAGGAAGCCATGTTGAGGTGTTCTTGTAGGTTGCAATATTTAAGGCTGTTGCTGGCTGATTGCAAAAACAACAGAGGAGTAACCTCTCGAAGGCAGAGAAAAAATTCTCAGGACCTAGGCTGACGTGCTATAGTCAGCACAATCTGCCCCAACCTGTTTGAGGATAATGCATATCCTTATAGAAGACCCCTCACTCACCAACCTAGTTGGTGACATGCTTCATCATCGGGGTCCCACCCCATAGTCCGAGTGACTATAGGGTGTGCTATGACACCTTACTACAGTGGAGCTGGTTAGTATTTTCTTTTATATGTGCATACGATGAAAAAAGTGAGTTAAAAAAGGGCCAGAACTACTCACTGCAAGTATTTTATTCTTGAGTGCTTGAACCCTTATTAAAAACTGTGTGGCACCTATGCCTAATTAGGTAGACTTCGGTGTCAAAAGAAGTGTTTTTATTAAAAATAGTGAAGTGTGCTATGTGAGGTGTGGTATTTACAGTGCTATTGATTAAAAAGGTCTACATGTTTCAACCATTGTATGTATTCATTGGTTTTCGTCAGGACCGTGTTATTGAACTGGGTGGTCCGCACACGCTAAGATGCGTCCTGCCCTAGTCCAAGTTAGAGTACACAAATTGTGAACCCGTGTAAAATTGTGCGATTTTCTGTATTTAGAAAAACCTGTAAGGAAACAGGAGAACAAAAAAACAAAAAACAGGAGGGGGTCACATACCGGGGTAGACAATACACATGTGCTACATTTAACATACATATTGCTAATCTTTTCCCCATGCGAGGCAGTAGATGGGTTTCAGATCAGACAATAGAGTCCATCTATTGCGGTCACACAATAATACTTCAGTGTATTTACCGGATTGTGCCTTGTCAATAGAGAACCAGCGCCAAGGGGAGGTGTCGGGCTGGGAATTAAGTGAAAAAGGGGGCGTACTATGGGAGAGTGATTTTAGTGGTGTTGCGATGTGGACGGCTGCAGGGATTTATGAGCAGTCGTGGAATCGCATTTCTTGAATCGTAACTTAATTTGCTTACGCTTTATTTGCGGCCCTACCGCTTCATGGGCACCGGCGTTTCCTAGACTGTATTTCCTATTAGTTGTTTATGGCTTATTGTTTTCTTGTTCGTTTTCAATTGTTTTTGTAGGGCAAAAGTGGTCATTACGTATCAATAATTTAGGCACTCCCTAAATGAGGCCCTTTTATATAGTACTATTTCAGGGATGTTGATTAGTTTATGTCATGCTCTGTGCTTGTACAGCCCTATGATACCTCCTCTCACTATGTTGAAGGAATTGTTTTACAATTCTCTAAAACTATACAAATTTTTTTATGTGTAACAGACTTTCATTACATTTGTTAGAGACTGTCAGATTTTTTGCTTGTTCCTACGAAGTCATACTCCAAGAAAGTCTGTTATTTGATTAGTGCTTAAGAAGCGTCCTTCCTTCCATACCTACCAGTCTCTGGACTGTTATCTAACTTTATAAAATTAATTTCCCTTGATTTAGGAACTGAGTAGATATACAGAGGTTTACTTCGGAGCTATATTTTAATTATATCAGTTCACTTATGTTATCACTTCTCATATTGGCTTTATTTTTATGCATTATTGATGCTGATTTGAATCTGACTAACAAAGTACTTTTTGCCTTTTGTAATGGTTCTTAATTTTGAATGAACCTTTATTGTTTTGACTTTGAAAAAGCCTGAGTATGATGACACTGGCTATCTGGCAGTCATTTCTTTAAATTTGTCGACGACGTTTCGACCCTTTGCTACGTTTGGGGTCTCCTCAGGACTGTTAATGTGGGGATATCTGGTTCTAAAAGGGCACAGGTTGGGTAAAGGTGAAGTGTCCCATTTGTGGTGAAAGGAGGTAAAATCAACTCATGTGAGGACCACCAGATAGCCAGTGTCATCATACTCAGGTTTTTTCATTATACACTTGAATGGTCACTTCTTGTACATATGAAAGCCTTTCTGTAAAGATGATTCACTGTATGAAATTACTAATGGTTCCATGTTTCACTTGGGGATATACTTCACAAAGTAAACTGTTTTTTTAATTGTTTTTGGGAATCCTATGTAAAGTGATTTATAAGAATTTAAGTGCATATTACTATAAAAATTATGCAAAAGGTGCAGAGAGTTCTCCTTGTTTTCAGACATCACTCTATCCCTTATAAACGTATAGCCATTGTGCATGTATATTATTGATATTGTTGTTCTATTCTCCCACTGGAGCCATTGCCAGCCTTAGGGCATGGGCGAGGCTATTCTGAAGACGCGTCATGTCAGCAGCATGAAGGAGGTGTGATGGGCACTGTAAGTGCGCATGTTGGTTTGGCGGTCTGTCTTAGGACGGCCAAATCAACATGCACACTTAAATTTCTCCTACCCAAGAGTGTTGCACATGTGGGTGAAGAAATGGCACAGGCTCCCTGTGCCTAAGTGAATGTCAGTTAAGCCTGCTAACGTCGATCACAGCATAGCTCTCATGCTGGTAAATAGTATTACCAGCATAAGAGCAGTGCTGTTATTGTCCCCTAGGAGCCTGTGCAGTATGCCCAGCATCAGAGAGGAGCACTGTGGCGGTGCCTGTAGCAGCAGGTAAGTGGCTTAATTCATTATTTCCTCTTCACCCCCCACTTGTGTCTGCATTGCACCACCACTTAGAAGTCTGAGCAGCCACTGAAGAGCTCTCATTGTATATTGTAGCTTTTGTAGTGTGTTTCCCCTTCTCTGGATGTTGTGCCTGAAGCACTAAGTAATAGTTTATATGCATTTATTTTTGTATGATTTATCTATTTGTTTTTTCATAATGTGTGTGTTAAGTCTGCTGATTAGTACCATACATTTGACTGCTGAACCATTTATGGGATATGACTCTCAAGTTGCACTGCTTTTGGAAAGGGGCGACCACTCGGTCCCCCCGAACGTATGGCTGAGTGCCTCGATCCCCCCGGGAAGCCATTTTTGGGCAGGAGGCGCGTCTCGGCTGGTATGCCCGAAGCGGCGTAGCCGGGGCGCGCTTTTTTCCCGCCCTAGAGTGGGCTGGCCTAGACACCGACGCAGCCAGCCACGCCCTCGGGGCAGGCAGGGGCGGGTTTTCGCCCGCCCTGAAGACGGATAAAAGAAGGCGCAAGACCAGAAGACGTCCTCTTGTTCTTGTGCTCCGAAGCTGCACCTCCTCGCTACACGTGAGCTCGGGACGGAACGAAGAGCCAATTTTGAGCGTTTTGATCTTTTTCTTTGTCTTTTAGATACTTCCTCGGAGAGATGCCCAAGAAAGGCGCAAAGAGAATGTCGACCGACCAGATGGTGCGGGCCCTTTGCAAAGAAGTGTCCGACATAAAGAAACGGTTGGCGGAGCGAGATGGGGAGGAGGGTTCGGGCCCTGCGCCGGCTGGAGGGAGACCTAAGAGGCCGAGAAAGGTTCCAGCCGGTGGGGGCGTCCCGGTTCCCTCTGCCCCGCTCGAGGCGCCGACCCCAGTACCGATTGAGGGGAATCCAATCCCCGTTGTCGTCACCCCGACATCCAAGGAAGACATGCCCCCCGAGCTGGCAGCACAGCTAGCAGCATGGTTGGGGGATAGTAGTGATGGCGCCACGGCTGCCGAGGCACAGGCGCTGATAAAAGGGCTTCGTGAGAAGAAAGAGGCAGCTAGAGGGGCTACGCCGTTGGCGGGGATAGACAAGCCGCAAGCGGCAGAAGCTGCGTCCGGTTCAGGTAAGCGGCCATTGCCGATTGCAAGGGACGAGTCAGCACCCTCTCGTAGAGAGAGATTGGGACAACATGTGCCTTTAGCTATAAAGGAAAAGATCTGGGCGGGGGAGTACGTGAATATTTTTTCCCTGCTTGTTGATCATTATGATGTGGAGCATGTGAAAAGTCAGAAGGACTTAATGCATCCAAGTGTTTGGCGCGCAAAGATGGCCGCCTTTAAGGTAAATGAGAACATTGGCAACTGGGGCAACGCATGGGGTATTTTCACATCGATTTTGGGGGAACGTAGGCCCGAGTTGCTTCCTGAGTTTCCCGTTTATCAATCACGAATTATGGGTTACTCGACAGCGTATCAAGGTAACCATTGGTTTTGTTATGACAATCTGTTCAGGAAAGAAAAGGAACATAACAAGAGTTTGACTTGGGATTGTTACGATTCTTTAACATGGGATAAAATGAAAGAATCGGGAATGTTAAGAATGCCATTGGTCGGGAGCAATGTTGTTGATTACTCCCGCCAAAATGTGGGGACGCCCTTTCGAACAAGTACGAGCACCGACGACCAGTCGAGGCCCGCAGGCAACACAGGGAGAAAGGGTTTCTGTTTTAATTTCAACAAGGGGAAATGTACCAGGCCTCCGGGATCGTGTAAATTCAAACATGAGTGTAGTACGTGTGGGTCGTCCCATCCTGAGTCATCGTGCAGAGCCAGAACGGGTGAGAATGGGGGTAAGGGAGGCGCCAAACAGGTCTAAGCTAGGCCGAGGGGCGCCTTTACCAACCCCGATTGATACCTTGGCAATGATTCCCTGGCTCAGCGAATACCCGGATCGTACTTCTGCCGGGGTGCTGCGGAACGGTTTTACACATGGTTTCCGCATCCCGGTAGGGGACTTTCAGGGTGTAGGGATGTGCAAAAATCAACTTTCCGTTTTACAACATACATCTGTAGTGCAAGAAAAATTCAGAAAGAGGTTAGCCGGGGACGGGTCGCCGGCCCGTTTAGTGAACCCCCGGTACCGGATTTCGTTTGTTCTCCGTTAGGGGTGGTCCCCAAAAAGGACCCGGGTGAGTTTCGTTTGATCCATAATCTCTCTGCTCCACATGGTCTTTCGGTGAACGACGCAATTGATCCAGAAGTTTGTTCGGTGCGATACGCATCTTTTGATGAGGCGGTAGCCATCTTGAATCGCCTGGGGCACGGGACGTTGATGGCGAAATCTGATATCGAGTCAGCGTTCCGGTTGCTCCCGGTACACCCAGACGATCAGCGTCTTCTGGGATTCGGGTTCCAGGGGTCATTTTACATGGATAGGTGTATGCCAATGGGATGCTCTATATCATGTGCTTACTTTGAGCAATTCAGTACTTTCCTGCAATGGGTGTTCACTAGGAAAACGGGTTTCCGAAATGTAATGCACTACCTTGACGACTTTCTGTTCCTTGGCCCCGCCGGTAATCCCGAATGTGCCCAGGCCTTAGCTGAATTCTGTGTGTTAATGGATCATCTTGGCGTGCCATTGGCACCGGGTAAAACTATGGGTCCCACGACTTGCCTCGAGTTTTTGGGGATCGAGTTGGACTCAAGGGAGGGGTGCTTCCGTTTACCAGCTAGCAAAGTGTCAAAATTCAGGGCAGCCCTCCAAGTATGTTTAAATGCATCCAAAGTTACACTGCATCAGTTGCAACAGTTAGTGGGAAAGTTGAACTTTGCCTTGAGGGTGATACCAATGGCTCGCCCCTTTTCCCGCTCAATTGCCCAAGCGATGGTTGGCCTAAAGGAGGGTCATCATCGCACAAGGTTATCGGCTGAGGTCCGCCAGGACATGCGGATCTGGTTAGCATTCTTGGCGGACTTCAATGGCCGAGTCGTCTGGAACAAGCCAGCCGTGTCCTCCGAAGAGCTTGGGCTATGGACAGATTCAGCAGGAAGCGTAGGTTTTGGCGCCATCTTCGGCACAAAATGGTCGGCACAAAAGTGGCCCCTATGGTGGCACGAGAAGGGGCTGACGAGTAACATCGCTTTCCTTGAACTATTTCCCATTCTGGTGGCCCTGAGAACCTGGCCAGAAGGGTTCAGAGATCATTCTGTTGTGTTTTGGTCCGACAATATGACCGTGGTAGAATGCATCAATAGTCAGGCACCCCGTTGTAAATTGATTTTGAGGCTGCTCAAAGAAATTGTCTTACTGTGTATGCAACTGAACGTGGTATTCAGAACAAAACATGTCCCAGGGGTGATGAATCAGGCTGCTGATGCACTGTCTCGTTTTCACATGCAGGCTTTCTCGGGTTTCCTTCCGTCAGCGGACCCGGAGCCGGCACCCTTCCCCGAAGCTCTCTGGTCTCTCGGTGCCCCGAACTTCGTCACCTCGTGGGAGAGAGTCTAGCACCCAGGACAAGGAAGGCATATGAAGGGGCGTTCCAGGCCTATTTAGCCTTTTTGGGGGCAGAGAGAGGGGGACTTTGGGGTCAGGAAGAGTTGGTAGTACTTTTTCTGATGTCCTTACGTAGGGCTGGGAAATCGGTGGCTACGGCCCAAAGGCATCGTGCCGCCATTTCCTTTGTTGCCAGGGCCCATGGCATCCTGGACCCAACAGCGTCTTTCACGGTACAGAAAGCGCTGCGTGGGTGGCAACGTCTAGAGGGTCGCAGAGTAGACGTACGACGACCGATAGGTCTAGACAGGTTGTCCCAGTTACTGGCCACACTCCCGAACACATGCTCGTCCCCGTTCGAGACCTGTTTGTTCCGGACTGCATTTACGCTGGCATTTCACGGGGCTATGAGAGTTAGTGAGCTAGTTGCAAGGAACAAACAGGATGTGACGGGGGGCTTGTGCAGGGAGCATGTCCAGATCAGGGGTGATGCGATGATTGTCTCCTTTCTCAGGTCCAAGACTGACCAAGATGGGAGAGGGGACTGCACGATCATTCGCAGGAACCCCGAGTCATCCATGTGTCCGGTACAGTGCTTAGAAGATTACCTAGCACGAAGGGTGGCATCATGGGGGGGGACATTGTTGAGGCATGCAGACGCCACCCCGCTGACGAGGTTTCAGTTTCAACGGGTGCTTGCAATGGCCATTGCCGCAGCGGGCTTGGACCCGGGCGAATTTGGGACCCACTCCTTTCGTATAGGGGCTGCCACTGAAGCTACAGCCAGGGGTCTTAATGTCGAGCAAGTGAAACGTGTGGGGCGCTGGTCCTCCAATTGTTATAAGAGGTACGTGCGATTGCACATGTTGTGAAGCTGTAATCATGTACTCACGCCTCTTGTCTTTTGTTTGTTTTCAGTTGCGCAAGCCTACGCGGCAGGGCAGACTGAGCAGTCGACCCAACACCAGGTCAGCGGTCGCACGTCACCGGCTGTGAGGAAGGAGGTGTGGGTCGTGGGCCACTCATACGTGAGACGGGCCGCAGAAGTATTCAAAGCAGGTGACATGATTCACGTACCTGGGGAATACGGGTACAGAGTGTCCTTCTACGGAAGGGGCGGTCTCTGTATTGACCAGTTTCAGGAATTTTTTGAGGGCTTGTTAGAGCGGATGAGGTCACCGCCGTCCATAGTCATAGTGCATTTGGGGGGCAATGATTTGGTCACCACCGGTAGACGACTTCTCCTGGAGGCTATGCTTTCCACGGTAAGTTGGTTAGCGAGGAGAGTTCCGGGGTGCCTAATTGCGTGGTCTCATATAATCCCACGAAAAGTGTGGCGGGGGGCTATCTCGATCCCTGCTTTGAATCATTCTGTTAAAAAATTGAATAACAAAGTAAGTAGGTTGTTCCGTTCCAAGACATTGCATTCGATCTCGCATAATTGTATTAATGATGACAGTATGTATCTGGGGGATGGTGTGCATTTGTCGAGGGCGGGGAATGAGTTACTCATAGGAGACTTCCTAGCCTGGTTAAAATCTTTAAAACATGACCTTTAGGTAGGAGTTTTGTGGGGGGTCCGGATAGCCGGTCAACTATCCGGACCTGTGGCGGTAAGGTCATGATCGGTGAGCACTAATTGGTAGATCCCTATGAGTGGGCGTCACCCAACACGGATGGGAGCGCTCGGGAGAGGTGGCCATTGGCCCCTCAGTGGGGAGGCGGTCCCGTCTAAGGGCGGGTCGCCGGAAGTAAAGGAAAGGCGGTCAAGGCCCCTTCCTTTGTAGGAGGGGTTACAGCCCCCTCCTGGGGAATTTCCCGGGGCCAGGGTCATCTGCGACGGCAGATGCGGTAAGTTGTGTGGGGTGGGGAGAGGTCAACGATACCTTCTAGATACCACACACAAGTGTTCGAACGACCTTTAAATGGCGTCGAGTCTTAAGTGCCCCCGTCAAGTCAAGGGAAATTGTTAGTAGTTGCACTTGAGGTAAGCCTCTGTGCTGTCGCCCCTCCCAAGTGGGAGGGGTAAGTCTGGTTAGGGATCTTGACACCGGTTATGACCTTGCCGTTGGCCCTTAAACGTTAGGATGTACAATTTCAGTGTTCTTAGAGAATGTTTTTGTAGGATGCTAGTTCGGCTAGGAGAACCTCTGTATTAGAGATTATGTTAAGGTTAGCCAAACATCGTAATGTGATAATGAAATTGTACATAACATGAAAACGTTTAATGTTTAATTTTTTGTTTTAATAAATACGGCCGGGATGGTCACTCCATCCCACATCCAAAAACTTTAAGAACTGTTTCCGGTTTCCCTCCTTTTGGGGATTGTGTTGAGAGGGGGTGGCGGGTATCTCAGCCATATAGACACCTTTATAAGGGTTGTGGCATGGCTTTTTATGTTGGTGAGGGCTACTTGGATTATAATTAGGTTTCTGCCACTGGGGCTATGGTTGTTATCAGAGGTTTTAATGCATAATAATTCTTTAACTGCATAACTAAACATTGTACATTTCCTTTATATTGAGCTATAGTTCTTTCTGGTGACTGGTCATTTTCTGAAACTACCTGTCAGTGACGAATTCTGAAAGGTATATTTTTAGGTACGGTATTGAACTGCTATTACTGGCACTTTGGTGATTTTGGTCGCCTTTACCTGTCTCTTTGCTTTGGTGCAATGCTTGAGATTTAGAGTGTGGGTAGTATATTTACAAGTCTTGTGCGTCACCATATTGTGACTTTTTGTGGCGCCATCTAGTGGCACACAGGGCTTAGCCATTTATAGGCATGGAGTGAGGTGAGGCAGCAACAGTCGCTGCCTTGACTTACTGTGGGAAAGAGGTGTTCCATGGGTGTTGCTCTTGGTGTTCCTATTCAACAGATTTACAACATCAGGTAAACCTGGGGCAGTGCCCAAACCTTGTGCCTCCCTCGAGCAGGCGTAATGAGGAATCATGTTTACATTTCTCCTATTTGTTTTTTCTTTCCACATGTGCTGCAGCACACATAGAAAGAGGAAAACACCTCTTGTGATTGTTTTTGTTCAAGGAGGTGCCCTTCCTGCACAAAAACAATGGTGCCAACACCCAGACACCCTTGGACCTCTGTGCAATGGTGCTTGCGTTGGCTAACAGCTGCAAAATGTGCACTGGCTTAATGGACAGGAATGCACTGCATCTTGTAAAAACAGGGGCATATTTACCAGGGTTTGGCAGAGCGCAGGACTGAATGAAATTTTGCAGCGCTACATCATTTAAAAAAATGCAGGAATGCGCCATATTTACAAGAATAAGGCACATGCAT
Source organism: Lissotriton vulgaris (assembly GCF_964263255.1). Lineage (NCBI taxonomy): Eukaryota > Metazoa > Chordata > Amphibia > Caudata > Salamandridae > Lissotriton > Lissotriton vulgaris. The sequence continues at coordinate 1,592,584,394 of NC_141687.1, forward strand.
CCTTGTGTTTTCCTTGCGTTGGCACTAAAAATAGCTGCTTAGTGCCAACACACGCATCCTAAGCCATAGTGCAAGGGTAAATGCCTTGTAGGGATTATTTTGTGCAACACTGACAGCCTTGCACCAAAGTGCGAAGGTGCCTGCATTGGAGGGAATCATCCCTGCAACGCAGGCACCCTTACACTGTGGTGCAAGGGTGTCTGTGTGTTACAGGGAATGATTATGTGCAGAAAGGAAAACCTTCCTGCACATAAATAATCTTTAAAGGTGATTTGCTTTTTCTAATTGAGCTGCAAATGCAGCACACATAGAAAGAACCAAAACGAGCAGAAATAAAAGTATTTCTCCTTGTTGTGCCGATCTAACGCCTGCTTTTGACTGGCATTAGTTTTTGGTGTTGCCTCAGATTTACACATCCACATAATTCTGGGGCAGCATCAAAAGAAATGGGTGTTGCAGTGGAACGCCCACAACAACACCCATGCACACCCCTTTCACACAGATATCTGTGTGAAAGGGTGCCATATATACAAAAGGGTGATATGCCAATCAAAGTGGCTTAACACAACTTGAAGCAGAGCATTGCGCCGCTAGAAAGTCGGAAAAAGTGACATTTCAGTGGCACAATCCACATGTAAATTTGCCCCGACATTGTTTGTAGTTTGACACGAATATTACTCGAGTCTGTCCAGTGAGCAGGGCCGGACTGGGAACAGAGCCTGCCCTGGCAAACTGCTCAGTCGCCCCCCCCCCCCTCCACCCTGGGTAGAAGGGGAATGCAGCCGAGCAGTTTACAAGGGCCGGTTTCGGCTGTTTTTGTTACTGGACTGACCTTGCCGACTCCCGGTAACAAAAACGGCCCCCCAGGGGCCCAAAACCTGCCCCCACCCAAGCGGCCCATTCCGGCCCTGCCACTGAGCACTTTATTGGGTTAACAATATTGTAAAATACTAACCAAGTGAAATTATTCGATCATAATTCACTGTGGGTAGTTGTATACTGAGACGGAGTAAAACAGCAAGAGGTAAAAAGTATAGGAATTACAACAATTGACTGAACCCTAGTTAAAAAGCCGAGGTAAAAAATATCAGTGAACACACCTAATAAATACCATCGCATAATATATTAATCCTGTCTAAAATAATGTCTCATGGCTGAAAGATCTGCTATCTAAAATGTTTCCAATAGGAAGTAGAAGTACTGCAAGGAAACACAAGTTAGGATGTAATTATGGACTTTTATATAAAAAAGCAAAATGGACTTGTATCTGCAAAATATTAATTGAGGAGGTGGTTGCATGTACAGCTGAATGAGACACTTCAAATGCCTATGAAAGTGATGGTCTTGTTATTCATCACAATGACTGGATAACTCTAAAGCAATTTGCATTGTAAGCGTTATTGAACAACTGTCTGAAAAACGTGAGAATCAATGAGAAAAGCAACGTTTTATTTGACTTTCAGGCAGATTGAAAATCCATTCCTACATTTTCCACGGGCTAGTAATTAGCCACTGAGCAATGATTTAAGTAATAACAAATGAAGATACTGCATCTTGACTTTCAAAGAGGTTGTTCACTTTCCCTAAGAATTCTCATTTAGAAAGAGACAAATCACATCCTAGTGAGTTTATCTTCGTGGAAAATGTTCTAGTTTAGTGCAAGAGTACATACAAAAAATAACATGTTTATTGACCAGTTTACATTAAAAAAATAATATTTTTCTTGACCACCAACATTAACACAGCTCCCTTTAAAGATATAAACATTTCAAAGCACAAACATTTGGCTTGGGTTACACAAATTTGGGCTGTGAATTTCCATATTTTGTTTTAGCTACTCCAAATAAAACCTTAACATTGTGCACTAAAACAAAACAATAACAATGGCACTGGGCCCTTATCAATCCCAGAGGAAAACCACCCACTCTACTTTGTCCTACTTTTATTTTGTTCCTCAGCAGAGAATCCCCAGCTATGTTTGTTGCCATCCGCGTAGCAAATTGCGCTGTACTCAATTGTGTGTAAATGGTAACAACTCTGATTCCAGGACAGGTGGCTACAGCTGCCATAAGGTTCACAACAGCTATCAAATTTGATCATTTACACAAAGTCTGCACGAGGGAGAAGTTTCTAGTGAGGTAAGTAGGGTTGATACATTTTTGTGCAACAGATAAAAGAAGGAGGGCAGAATGGTTTGGTGCTGGTCCTGGGCTGCTTGTGGTCTGATTCAGGGAGGACCTGGCTTGGCAGTTTGGGCTGGACTATTCCCAAGAGGAACATGGTTAAGATTTGCATATGACTGGGTCCAAACTGAGGTGGCATGGTGAGCAAAAGAATGATAGGCTGGAGTGCTATACCAAGTGATTGCCACTGGATATTGCAAGCAGCCTTCCATCACCATTTAATTGTGGAGAGACTGTTACACTTGAAATGATCTAGAGAAAAACTGGCTTTTTCTATGGAAGTTCTGTTTTAGGACCTTGTTTGTAATGGCCCTTACTGCAGGGTCACCCCCAAACTTTTTGCCTTTCTCCTCCCCTTTTTGCCTAATACCTTTTTGTTGGCTTTGGGACTCTGGGCACCCCATCATTGCCAACCAGGGCTAAAGTGCATGTGCTCTCTGCTTAAAACATAATAACATTGGCTTATTCACAGTTAACACATTTAATTTACTAAGTCCCTACTAAAGTGCACTACATGTGCCCAGGACCAGTACATTAAATGCTACTAGTGGACCTACAGCAAGGATTGTGCCACCCACTTAAGTAGTCCTTTAAACATATCTCAGGTCTGCCATTTCAAAGTCTGTGTGTGCGTTTTTAAACTGACATGTCAAACCTCTTGCCAGGCCCAAACCTTCTTTTTAATACAAATAGGTCACCACTAAGGTAGGCCCTGACAGCTCAAAGGCAGGATGCATTGTATTTAGGAAGTAGCACATGGACCTTTATGCTTTAAATGTCCTAGTATTAAAAAAACTCCTACATTTGTTTTTCACTACTGCAAGGTCTATCACTTCCATAGGATAACATTAGGATTACCGTATTGCAATTTAATTTCCATTTAGGTGGAGAATAGACCAACAAGTTTGATGTCTCTGGAATCACAATTTAAAATCCACACTTATTGTGAAGTCGGATTTAACTGCAGCTATGAAAATGTCACTTTTAGAAAGTTGGCATTTTGTTGCTTTATCCATTTGTTGCCTGTTGTCTGTCTCTGAATATATATCTGGGGTGGGTGAGAGCTGGGATTGGTGCATTCTCTCTAGCCAGTACCACAAGAAGGGTGCTTAGGTGTGACATGATGGGCCATCCATGTCCTGAATAGCCATCCTGGGCAAGATGGAAGGGAGAAGCTTCATCCACCCTCACACTTGACCCTGAATATGCTGTGTCCAAACCCTACACAAAGGGCTGCATACCACTCTGTATTGAGTCTGGAGCCATGGCATGAAGGGCAGGGACTTCATGCACTTCAAAGGCATCTCTTCGAAGTCTCCCCCACTTCAAAGGTGTAACTGGGTATAAGTACTGGACCTCATATACCACCACTTCATTACACTTTTGGACCTGTGTATACTCTGCCAGAAAGAGGAACTGCTGTGCTGCTAATAGGACTGCCACCCTGCTGGACTGCTACTCTGAAGGAGCTGCTGCCTTGCTATGCTGACCTATTGCTTCCTGCCTGCTTGCCTGGGGAAGACGGACTGGTCCTGGAACCCATCTTCAACCCAGGACACCAGAGTGACTCAAAGGGCTAGTCTGCTGGCCTCCTGATCTGAGCATCATGAACATAAAAGGTCCCCACAGCTCCTGGTCTAGACCTCAACAAGCTCCTCTCAGGTCTTCAGCCTTTGAACGTGATTTGTGGCTCCTCACATCAGGCTTTTGGGCTCTTCACAAACATGAACAGGCCCTTTCACTCCAGAACAATGCTGCCCTCTCAAATGATCAATGCGAGCAGGTGCACGCTTGTCACTTCGCACAGAAAGTAGCAATGCTCCAGACTGCTAGGCTCCAGCCCATCTGTCCGTGCTGCCTGGTGGCCCTTTCCAGACATCCGAGACCACTGCCAGGGAGGCTCTCCTTGCTCCTGGTGAACTTCTTCCCTATGAAAGGGACTTTGGCATACTGCTTGAGAAGAGAGAACTTCAGCAGGATTTACCTGGGACTGTACCCAACCCACGTGGTCAGCTTTAACGTTTGAATTTGACCTGGCCTAGAGCGACCAGAGAGCCCCAGTTAGTGCACTACATTTCAGTTTATTCTTTAAAAATTCAGAGCGCCCGTGAATGATGTTGGCTCTTCCTTGAGCTCCTGCTGGTTTGTGTGCCGGATACCGTCTTTGACCAAAGAAAATCATCAAGAAATGGACCTGAACATCTTCTGAAGCTGTTAATGTGGCTGATATTCCCCAGAATGTCTGCTTTCATGTTGTCAGGGAGGGCTTTCCTGCCATGACAGGATCTCCTCAGCATGCAAAATGGCGTTGGCGTCTTCTCTCATGGATCCTTTGCACCTGGTACGCTGATCGGCACTTTCTAACATGATAAGGGTCGGCAGATTCTGCTTTACACTTCAATGAGGGATGGAATTTCCCCCCTATGTCTCCCTGCCTGCATCTGGTGGTGCAGATTGGAAGCATGCACTGATCGTAGCAGTAAGGCCCATGACAGATGAATAAAACGCGACAGCTCTAGCTTATCCCGGGCTGGCACCTGCTCACACTAATCCTCTCTATTTGCTTTTGACTGCATGCAAGATCTTGTTTGTAGCCTGAGGTGCATTTGCGAGATGTCAAGGTTCAGGAATGCTAAGGATGTAATAAATCAATAAGAGCGCATTTCTGAGTGTGTCAGTCCTGTGGAGAGCGCTATGATGTAGAAAATAGAGGCTTTGTTGTTTCTACCTTCCCTCCTTATCAGATATTACTGACTATTCTGTGGTGGATGCTGGGGCCCCTTTTCCTTATCCCAAGTGTACGTGCTTGCCTCTTCTTACACAACTCTCATGGAACAAATAAAGAAAATGGCTGCTTCTTTCTAAAAGGGTTCGCATTAGTAGATCTCTGAGGTTGGAATAGCAGGTTTGGTGCAGCATTACTTGTCTTGACCTATGGTGAACTTTTCGGTATTGCTGCATTCTCTGACCTGGCCTGCAGTGAATCACCTTATTTTTCTCTTCTTTGCTGGACAGTGATAAAACCATTATTAGGGATTGCTAAGACCACCTGCTCTGTTTGTGTCAGAGTTCCTATAAATGTAATTTAAAAAAAACACAGTTTGAAAATTTGGGGACTGAACATTAGACTTTAGCACTCCTAAGGTGCACGATGTAGGAAGTCTCTCTCTTTACTCTAGGCTGGAAATTGCGATCTACTTACATCCGTGCTGGGCAATCGTGTCTTTAAATACTTTCGGTGGTGTTCAAACCCCCATATTTACAGGATGGCTGAAAACAAAGAGGGTACTATGAAATATAGGGAAACCAAAGCTAACGTAAAATGTCCCAGAATCACCAGTAAAAGGAAGCCGGAGTCCTGATCCACCTTGGAGGCCATTCCACTCAAATTAAAATCAGTGCATGATATTGCACAAAGCCCTAAAACCAACACAGATGTGCTCCAAAAAGAGGCAGCTGGGATTTGTGAAGATCTCAAGGATTTAACTATCAGACTATCTAAGGCAGAAACAAGAATAAGTACCACGGAAAAATTTAAAAATAACCAAGCAAAACAGATAGAATCTCCTGGACAATCCTTAGCCACACTAAGGAGAGAACTTACAGACCAGGAGGATCGTAATGGTAGAAGCAATCTCTGAATGTTTGGACTACTAGAGGATTTGAAAATTCAGTGTACTCTGTGGCCGACTTCCTAAGTGCATGGATTCCAGAACCATTCAAATCTTTTGTACTAAAGACTTTGAGATTGAAAGACCCCGTAGTGTTCCAAATTTAAACACAGAAGCATGTCCTCTACAAGACCTATTATCTTTAAGCCACTGCACCATCAACACATGGAACAAATGAGAAAAACCAGACCAATTAAATGGCAAGATTGTAAAACTTTGATCTCTCAAGGCTATGCAAAAGACAGAGTCATATGTCGTAAAGGCTTCCTTGCACTTAGACAAAGGCTCACAGATTTGCAAATCTCTTTTTCATGTTTGGGCCCATCAAATTTTCGAACCACATTCAAAGTTCAGATGTGCTTCTTCATGGAACCTTCAGATCTAACCACTTTTTAAAATATAAATCAGAGTCAGGTATGCACTTAGAATGCCTTGCTGGCCATAGATCTTAAGCCTTGCCTGTCATTGTGTGTTCTCTCTGTTGCCTGTCATGATTATCACATCTTACACATGTATTCTAATACTAAACAACATACCTATATTTTGCTGATGGTGGAAATAATGTTATGTTAGAATGCCTTTGACTATCATTATTTTGATAACCTTTTTACCTTTAAAGTGAATATTCAAACGTTAATGTCATGTTTACACTGGGGTGTTGGGGGCACTTTTGCTTCATGTCATATACTGCATATTAGACAGTCAAATGTTACTATGTGTTTCTTACACAAATGGACCCAGATTGTAGCTATCTGTTAGTTGTGAGTCTGGTGGATACATTATATTCAGCTCTTGTATTATGTCATAGTGCGATTTGCATATGCACTAATTGCCGCTCTGCCCCTCTGCCCCTAGTCCATGTGGGATTACTCTAATGTAAGAGTTCCATAACTTGCTTACAATCTACTTATGTATGGTCTGTACCTCTTGCTCTTATAATCCACAGTACCTAGCAGCTATTCAACATCCTCTCCAATGTCTTCTTTAAATGTAATCCCTCTCAGTACTATGGGACTACATCCCCCAGTAGTGAGAACAACAGCTCTCGAATATTGCAAACCTTTTCTGGTTGATGTAGTACTCTTACAAGTGGCCAAGATAGATTTTAAGGAGGCCTCACTGATGAGGAAAGGAAGGGTGGCTGACGTTACTTGCTCTGAGGCTCAGGGCAAAAAGAATGGTGTGCTCCCTCCTCTATCCAGGAAATCTGGCTTAATGGTAATTGCATGAGAACACGATTGCTAATGATCAATGGCTTATCTCTAGGCTAAATAATGATGAACAAGACATATATGTGATGAATATATACCCTCCAAACATTGATGATCCAACATTCTGGCTTTCTCTTAATAAAAAACTAAATGATATCCCCCATGATTCCAGACTAATTGTGAGAGGAGACTTTAACCTACCAATGAATCCAATTTTAGATGGACGTCCGCTATCAAATTTAGGTCTTCCAGAGCTCATGAGCATGAGAGTTAGTCTATGCTCTGCTCATCATCTCCTAGATGCTTGGAGGTTGCATAATACTAAAAGTAATGGTTTTACCTTCTTCTCCCCCCCATTCAAGTTTTCCTTTCATTGAATACCTTCTGATAAATGAATCACTCCTCAAAGTAATATCTGACCCTAAGATTCATCCCATCCTTATCTCGAATCATGTTGCCATATCGTTATCAATTCTAAACCAGTCAAATAAAAATGTAAGCTGAGCGTGGCGATTGAATTCTGACATTTTAGAAAATGTGACAGATGTCAATGAACTCAATAAGGAAATGTAATATTTTTTCAAAGAAAATGAAAGTTTGGTGTCCTCTCCAGTGGCACTTCAGGAACTTTTAAATGTGTCATGCGAGGCCAAATTGTTAAATATATGGCAAAAAGAAACAATTTATGAAGGACTATTTACAATTCTTAGGTGCGGGAATACAAAGGCAAGATGAAGCTTTCAGACATACTAATAACCTTACTGGAGGAAATAAAACACCTAAAGCACACATTTAATACTATTGTCAGTAATAATGCTGATCATTTTTTCAAAGATCAAAAATAAAAACAACTCCTCTTCCATAATAAAGCTGGAAAAACACTTGCCAATACACCTAAATCCAAACACACAAGCAATCATATCAAGAGCATCTCAGCTCAAGATGGTTCACAAAAAGTTAAAACCAAAGACATACTAGAGGTCTATAGGGATTTCTACAAGAAGTTGTACCCCTCAGAACACACTGGGCAAAAGTGGATGTTTAGAATTTTTGAAATCCCTCCCTCTGCCCTTGGTTTTAGACATTTACAGAGAACGCCTGAATAAACCGTTTACTTTAGATCAGATTACCCAGCAATAAAAATCAATTTGTTCTGGAAAGGATCCAGGACCTAATGGGTTCATCATTAGTTTTTACAAAACCTTTACTCAAGCAATCCTCAAGCACCTCAATAGTACTTTAGATCACTTTGTGCTTAGTGGGACATTTTCGGGACTGGCCACTGAGGCCACAGTTGTGCTCATCCCCAAAGAGGGAACGGTCTACTCTGATATGAAGAACTATCACCCCATATCATTATTATATATGGAAGCACACATTTTTGCTAAAGGACTGAAACCATCTATTTCTACACCAATTCATTACTTTCATATGGGGTTTATCAGGGGTAGTCTTGGTAGAGATAATATACACACATTTTGCCATATAAATTTAGAAAGCCCACCTAATGTTGATGCCAACAGCTGTGATTGGTCTGGATGCCTCTTTCTTCCATGCAGTTTTAGGATCTCACAACCTTGGTACTTCTTTCATCGACATGGTTATGGGTTAATAAGACAATACCAAAACTAACATACCTGTGCCACTTCTAGTTTCTTCAATCTCCATCAAGGTACCAGACAGGGCTGCCCTCTTTCCCCCTTGTTATTCCTACTCAACTTTGAACCTTCACTTACACTTCTCAATTCATCAACCAATATAAAAGATCTACAATTTGGTTCCTAGACATATAAAACTACAGCATATGCGGATGATGTCCTTTTCTTCAGCAAGGATATTGAACGTGTGATTCCTAGCGTCACCAGTATTGTCCAGATGTTTTCTCCGGTGTCCAGATACACCCTAAATAAAGATAAGACTGAGGTTTTCCCTTTAAACCCATTATGCTCCTCCTCACATTTAGGTAACTTAGGTCTTAAGTGTCAGTTGAAACGACTCAAATATCTAGGGAACTGTATTTGTAAGGACTTGTCTGAAACACTTAAATATAATGAATCCCGGAATATCTTCAAAGTTAAGGATGTACTTTCTTCATTACCCTCTTTATTCAATTCATGGTCGGGTAGACTACAAACTCTCAAAATGATCATAACACCCATTTTCAATTTTGCATCCTCCCTGTTCCCATTAAAGCTGTCCAACTCTTTTTCCAGGATATTGATAGAATACCCTCTAATATTCTATGTAGGAATAAATGAGTGAAGATCTCATACAAAGTATTTTTAACACCCCAATTCTATTGGATTTTCCCACAGTGATCCTTGGTCCTAGGGCTTCAAAGACTAAGCTTAACCTGGGCCATATAGACATGGTTCTACTTTAGCTCATCCTCATGATAGCTGTAGAGGTTATTTTGGCTGAATGGAAATCCTTCGGTCATTTCTCATTCCATACATGATGGGCTTTAGTCTCTCTCCTAAGAGGGGCACATGGGGCAAAATATAACCCACTATAGCACCTGCACTTTTCTTTGGCACATTGAGGACTTTAGACTAAACTCCACATATGGACTGGACTTCTTCCTTCCTCATCTATCCTTTGTTTATGTACATTCCCTCACCTGATAATATTAATTGTACCTTCCATATCTTTTCTTATCTGTTATGTACCTAATACATAGGACATGCTGTATCTTTGTCTGCATTCCTAGGGTAACCTACACCATAAAGAATACATATTCTAGGGATGTAATAGATATATTTTTGATGTATTTGGATTTATATTGTATACCCTATGACTGTTTGCTAACTCTCATGATGATTTTTCCATGTTCTCCTTCCATTACTTATGTATTGCATTTTCCGTCTATGCCTTGCAAGGGCAGTGTAACAAGTGAATATCTCTATATTACTTTTAAATGCCAATAAACTATTTTGAACTAAAACAAAATTCATAAGTTTGGTTCTACGTATTGGATGTTTGTAGTTTTGGTCTTGTTTTTTCATTAAATTCAGCTCCATGTTTCAAATCTGATGCGGTATCTTTTTGTGTGGCGTTTTCACTCTTTTATTATTTAAAGTGTTGCACAAATAGCTTACACTTTCCCTCTTAAGCTAAGCCTGATATCTCTGTACCAAGCTACCCGGGGGTTAGCATAGGTTAATTCAGGATGTGTATTTGTGACTTACCCTGACTAGGAGTGCGGTTTCTGATTGGACAGGATACATATCTCTGTCAACCAGAAACCTGATTTCTAACAGACCACAGCTAAGTGGGATTTGAATTATATATGTAAGCACTATGGATGATTTGACACACATGGTTCTTAATCACCCGCTCCCACTCGCTAATCAAGAAAGTTTTTTTTATACCACATTTATCTTAAAGGCATCACCAAATTGTGTGTTCTCAAAGTAGTCTACATTACAATGATGGAAAAATATTTAAAGTGATTATCTAATGACCCACTGGAATAATGAAATAAAAAGTAAACACATTTTTATTCAGTCAGAATTAAGTTAAGATTATGCCCTTCCTATGTGTACCTTCCGTTCACAGTTCAAGAGCCTCAGAATCATAGAGAAATTCCTGAGCTGCCTTACCAGACATTTTGGAGCCTAATTGGATTAGTAGTACTAAAGTGGTACTACTGAAGTACTACAGAATGCCGTTTACAAACGTGAAGTGTAAATCTCCACCTCTCCTAGTTTTACCATGGATGAGATCCTCTCGCTTGTACGTTTACAACCTGGTATGTCATTTTTTATTGTTTGATTAATTAAAATCAATACAATTACATAAATACAACAGAATCCTTTCAAACATAGCCTAAAATACAATGTCCATATATGCAACATTACTATGAACAACTTTGGAGTGCAAAAAGCATTTTTTCAATGTTCCAACCCAAAAGGTAAGCAGAATTAATGTAAATCACGAAAGTGCAAATGTGTAAGAATGAACGGATAATCTAGACCTTACTGAGCAGTAGATTTAAAACCAGTAACGTAATAAATTGTACAAACTTTGCTGAAGTTCTTTTAGCCAAATCCCAAATTATATAATTATATAACCAAATGATTTCATAAATTTAAAGTTCTAAGTCCTCTAATTTATGACCAGGTATTACTTGGCAGCACAAATATGTGCAAAGCGTTCACATAACATTTGCAACTGTGCTGAGGTACATACTATTCAATGATTTTCCCATTTAAACTATAACTAAAAATGCTGTGAACCTGGAAAAATATTAATTCAACTTGTCAGCTATTAATGAGTGAAAAACAAAGTACACAGTTAGGATGCTAGTTGAAGTATAAAGTGAAACACTTACTGTCATTTCCCTAAAATAGAAACAGATAGTTTAATTTCAGCATCAGCCAAAAACTTGCCATAAAGGTAGATGAGAAGAATAGAATTGCATTTGCACATAAATTCAGAGCTTGACAGCCCGTTCTTGCCCCTGCCTCTAAGAAAAAAGATCCCAGTAAAATTTGACTAGAGTTAAACAGATTTGGACATATACAGACTGTATGCAGTAGTGTTTCTTCCGAGTAGCCACAAACCCTGCATATACCTTTCGGTCAATCATGTAACCATAGCAGGGTCCCCTCTTTAGTTGGAGAAACACCAAGTCCTAGCCTCAGGAATTAATTTCGCTTTTATGGAGAAAAATGTGAGGTAAGGTGAGGCTCTATATCCAGAATTTCATAACAGTTGATAATTGAGCATTCATGATTTTTGCTGAAATTGTCCTTTGTCCATTTGGAATGAAAAACATATTTTTGATTGATTCATGGAGTACTTGAAGCAAGCTACTGTTATTTGAGCAGGCCACTGATCCTTTAGGCCTAAGGCTTGGAGGGAATCCATCAAATAAATCCACCATGGGTCGGTATGGGCAAATTGGTAATTGCTGACCAGAAAATGTTAGCAAGAGATCCTGTTTCTGATGAGGCCAGGGAATAAGAGAGTTTTAAGAATCCTGGTGGGTGCAGTAGATCCTCCATTCAAAGGCCAAACTGTAGCCGAATTTGAACTTGGCCAAAATACGCTGAAATCCTAAAGACTGGTTTTACCACCTTTACCTTTAACAGGTCCAATACTTGGAGTTCTGGACTTTTTGGTACTGTCCAGAGGTGTCAGGGACAACACCCGAAGACCCCTGAGTTCTACCTGTCTCGGTGCACAAATAAACAGAAACACGGGCTTCTCGATGGTGGCATCAAAGACCAAAGGTTTATTACTGCAGGGACACAGAAGTCACAGAAACTACACACGGGCAGAATCTAGGAGCCTGTTCGATTTGTACAAAGTGGGTTGCTCCTTAAATACTAAATTTTCAGCTTGGGGCAACATTTTTTACATGCTAGTACATTTCTAAACCTTCATGTCCTAAACAATAAATATTTGGCGTTATACAAGAATCGTCAACAATATCTGATGTCAAAACATTACGAACGAGGGGTTCCCACTGTTCCATCATAATCCCATGTCAACTTTTCATTCAAGAGCCGGACCGCCTCATCGTAAATTTCGTTACCTCCCCCTAATAAAGGCCCAGAAGGAAAGGAGCAGAGCCAGGTGCAGAAGATAGAAAAGCAGGATAAGAGATGTTTGTGGGTCGTAAATGGGCAAGGCTACCAGCTTCGGCCGCCTAATCATGATCAGGCCAACGAACACGAGAACCAGTATTGCAGGACTGGCCTCAGGCTGGGGAGGCAGCTTCTGCCGAGTCATGCAACCATAGCGTTTTCTGTCCTAAGGTGCACGTGTCACTAGCAAGGTGAATCGCCGGCTGAAGCTTACGTGTCCTTAAGTGAAATGGGTTGATCAGAGGTCACTGTGTGTCCATTGACTATGTGAGGGCAAGAATACAAAATGGCTGCCGTAATCTAAGATGGATGCCATGGGTAAATCAGAAATGTGTTTATAACAAGAGTGCTCTTGCTCGTTGCGTAGCGAAAACACCAGGATATGCTAAATGGATCATTTGCGGTTCACTGGTACCAGAATTATGAGTTTACGAAAATGTTGAAAACACGGGTTCAAATCGTCACGGAACCTCATACTTTGCCTCTTTAACTTCAAAAAATAAATGAGCCATAAGTTAGGGCTGAAAATAATTTAACTGACATTATATTCACAAGGTGGACATAAGATGAATATGCTAGGCAAAGATGTTAGTAGCAGCTGTAGTCCTGAGTAAATCAAAGTAAGTAGGGCGAAATTTATGAATTCGCGCGAATTCGCGGACCGCGAAATCCGCGAATTTGTGCGAACTTGTGAATTTTTTTTATTTTGGCGTGTCCGCAGGTTTTTTTTTCAGCGTGGCTACCGCGAACTTACCCATGCCGTCCATTTTGGGCGTGGCCATCTTGATCAACTCGGCAAACTCAGAATCAAGGTAAGTCAACGCAGCAAGCGCAAGATTGTATTTTCGAAGCGGGAACAAGCAAACAAAAAAATCGTGAACTTGCGAATTGCAGATTGTTTGTCAATTTTGCGTGATTCGCGGATCGCAAAATTGACAAAAATCTGCAAATTTCGCGAGCGGAACTAATTTTCAGCCCATGCTTATCAATGGGTCTTCTGAAGGAAAGTTTGTTATCAAACAAGATGCCAATGGTACTTATAGTTTTTAACTGTTTCACTTGGTTTCCCCTTTAGTACCAGGACCGTGATCTAAATGAAGATACTTCAATTGTCATGATCTTGTTTTTTTATATTAAGCTCAAGATGCTTGTCTAATGTATATTCATCAAAGAAGTTGATTAAATGCTGCAGACCTATAAGTGTAAATCAGTAAGCAAGCATGATTCAAAGTTTTTACCTAAACCCTGACCACATAGAGCCACCTGGGACTTACAGGACCAATTCTCTGAGGGAGCACAACACATTCCCAACATCACTTTTTCCATAACCTTCAATGTTTTCATAAGTGCACGTATGTTTAATTGTAATGCCTTCATAGGCATTGCATATGGAATTGATGTAGACGATAAAGTGGACTTAAACAGTAAAGAACATGTTGAATGACCTGTATTTCTAAACTACAGTATGTATGTGCTTTATAGAGGCTATAATATTAAGTTGCTCATTACAATGTTGCTCAGAGTTGCCTCCGACCGACATCATTTCAGTGTGTGAACCACCCAACCAAAGGAATTAGGATGCAATGACATTTGGTGTGGTCGCAAAGTATTTCTCTATGGGTGCTTGCCAGCCACAGCACAAGCTCCCTTTGAGATGTGTGAGTAACTCTGGATGGGGGCGGTGTGTGAGTGTGTGTATAGGTGTATGAGTGCTTATAATAGTATTGTATTGATGAGTGACTATATAGGTGAATGAGTGGATGTGCGTTTAGGCCTAGGGATCAGTGAGTACGTACGTAGAAACTGGTATTGGTGTCTCTATTGTTTCGAAAATGGTAGTCTGTATTTTAGAGTGGGTGTATCAAAAGTTTTATTAAGGTGTGAGGAGTTACATCAGATTTTCACTTGGATGATGTCATCAGTGATGTAATGTGAGATGTCATCAGTGATGTCACTAACCATGTTGTGAATGCTGTAATATGTTACGTCATCAGCAGTGCATTGCGGGGTAGCAAGTTATAATTAGCTCAACTAACTATGACGGTGTAATTTCTATGGTTTTGTACGAGTGAAATGTGCAACTAACTATAACATCCCTTAAAGCTATGTTTTTTCCAGTGAATTTCAAAGGTTTTTTAAACGCTAATTTCCAAATATAATATTCATTAAATCTATGGTTTTTCAGTGGTTTTAAATTATCATTTCATTCTCAACCTAGTGAAAACAACCGATATCGGCAGTTTTCCCGCAATAGCTTCTGCAAAAAAAATCGCCACAAATGAGAGCGACAACTAACGCTAATAATATACAGAGTAGACGTTCCCATGCAAAAATAACACAAAACTACACTTCCCGATATTTTCAACAAGCAGCCAAATCTGGGGTGCGATCCAAAAACAAGCGATAAGCTGCGTTAGCAGTAGGAATGTGACATCTGCCTTTTACTGGTGTAAAGCAGGACGACTTCCTACAGTGTAAAAGGGAGCCCAGCCCAAAATCACATCTAAAGTCATTGAGTTACTGATCATGCAGCTCCTATACCCAACAAGGCCACAACACCCACTGCCACCACCCTCAGGACCTCTCCCCCGGACCACCCCCCTCCCTACTACCACCGAGGCAGTGCATAACAGGACAGCGGACCTTCCAAAAACGGCATGGTCCCTCAGCCACACAATAGCTGAATGTTGGGAGATGTGGCAACCAGTATGTGTGAAGGACGCAATTCACTCATTGATAATAATGCACACAATACTTAGTTTTGTGGTGATGTGCTGGACAGACCTCACTATGCAGAGCACATAACTCTCCATGTGGACATATTCTGCTGGTGCTTGTAGTGTTGTGGACAATAGACGCAACCATGTAAAGTCAGGCAGTGGGGAAGATCTTGGTCATGTAGCTGTGTTGTCCCCCCCTGGAAGCGGAAACAAAGTGGGCTGGTCCAACGTACGCCAATCCAGTGTAGGTGTATGAGTAAATAGGGTGGGGCTCTGGACATGGTTCACTTGTGGGAAGACAACAAATATGTAGGGCAGCACTCCAGCTGCTTATGAACTTAATCGTGTTTACTTAAATCATGTCAATTTACATATTGCGTGCTAGCAGGCAACGTGCTCAGCCCGTAAAGCACAACATTTATTGAACAACATTCGACTGGGACCTTCTATGGCCCCAACCTGTAGCACCGCTTTTAGAATGCGCATATGCATCCATTTGTAATCCATTTCATCACTTATGTCTTCATTTTCCTCATTTTTATCCAGTTCTTCTTGCTATTTTCACATTCATCCCAACTTTCCATCCACATGCTGAGAAAAGCTAATTTCGAAGTGCCTGTCAGGGCAGGAGTCCTGACCCTTCATGAGGCCTCCACCGTGACCGCCGGCCTCCTCGACACAGGCCCCCTGAGAACCCAGCAGCACAGCACCACAGACCTCTGTCTGTACAGATTACTGCCTCAATCTACACTGCAGACAGCAGGGCTCACAATTCAGATTGAGTCATGATTGCAGTTGACACAGTCCAGTAGGCATGAGACATTGCTCCCAGTGCGGCCCGCAAGGACCACACATTATCACAGACTGCGCACACACTGAGTGCTTTAGGTGCCACTAACTCAGTGAACCACAAGTCAACGCCTCTTGGACTTATTAAAGCAGATTTCATTAGGCAAAAGACATTTCTACCAGTGCGGCCCACCCGGACCATGCATCATCGCAGGCTCCACACACGCTGGTTGCTTCAGGTGACACCAGCTGTGCAGCTCAATTCAACGCCACGTGGATGTGGGCCTTTGCTGACCGCTGCCTCTGGCCTACACTGCGCTCATCAGGGCTCACATTTGAAATTGACTCTTGATTCATTAATTGCAGAGTCCAGTAGGCAACTAAGTATTATGTCCCTAAACCCTACATAATATCCTTTTAGTATCCTTGCTTCAAGAACTTTTTTATATCAGTTATAGCTTTAGTACAATGACCAAATTCATCTTGTATTCATGATTGCAGACAGAATTGTACTCTATGTACTCAGATTTTGTCAATAGGAAGTGACAAAAAAATTTCCTTGATGTCTGTGCTGACTACTGCCTATGATCTACACCACGGACAGCAGGGCTCACAATTCAGATCAAGTCGCAATTGCAGATGATGCAGTCCAGTAGGCAAGAGACATTGCAACAATGCTGGCTGAGAACACGCTGAGTGCCACATCTACCAATAACTCTATGCAGCTCAAGTCAATGCCACATGGCTGTGGGCCCTTCCTGACCGCTGCCTCTGGCCTACACTGTGGTCAGCAGGGCTCACAATTCAGATTGAGTCGAGATTGCAGATGACATAGTCCAGTAGGCAAGAGACATTGCATCAACACTGGCTGCACACACGCTGAGCGCCACACCTACCACTAACTCTAAGCAGCTCAAGTCAAAGCCATGTGGCTGTGGGCCCTTCCTGACCGCTGGCTACAGCCTACACTGTACTCAGCAAGGCTCACAATTCAAATTCAGTCTTCATTCATTAATTTCAGAGTCCGTTAGTCAGCTAACTATAACGTCCCTGAAACCTACATATTTTGACAGTGTATTGCATAAATGTTTCATCTTTTGTTCCATACACCTACACTGCGATCAGCAGAGCTCACAATTTAAATCTAGATATGATTTATTAATTGCAGAGAGAATTGTACTCTATGTCCTCGAATTTTGTCAAGAGGAAGTGACTAAAAGCATTCCTCAATGTCTGTGCTGACTACTGCCTTTGATCTACACTGCAGATAGCAGGGCTCACAATTCACATCGAGTCACGATTGCAGATGACGCAGTCCAGTAGGCAACAGACATTGCTCACGGTGCGGCTAGCCTGCACCACGCATCATCGCGGGTTGCACAGACTCTGAATCCTTCTAATGCCCCTATCTCAGTGCAGCACAACTCATGGACCCTTTATGATACAACGATTTATGTATAATTTCACATCTTCTGCCCCTCCCCAGTGTATCAAAAGTCATGGACCCTTTACGATAGATTATTTTGTGTATTATTTCACATCTGCTACCCCTACCTTAGTGCAGCACAAATCATTGACCCTTTATGAATAAATATCTGCTTCTGATCCAATGATGACTGTTGTATTTGTTGCCAGCACCAGCCATTCCCAGATGGCTAGCTTAAACTCACCCCACACGCATCCAGCACAGACGTCACTGGACATGTGATCCTGATAGTAAAAAGGAGTCGAGCACACGTGCCTGTACCCAGTTCTACTATCTATCGGTGTCCGTGTGTTCATTATGTATGCAAGATGCTGCCCCTGGGCTCTACCAAATTACAATGTGATGTGGACAGCATATGCAACTATGTTTACCTCTGGCGGTGGGGCAAACGTTGGTTATGTAACTTTTGTTGCAGGGATTCTGCTCCTACACAGAGCTGTGCATAGAGACTTGGAACCTCCGTGAATTAGGTTGTGTAAAAACTCACCTTAGTAGCCAAAATCCCCTACCAGACTAGCAATCAGTGTCTCATTGGTTCTTCCATACCCCCAATGATTAGACAACCCAGAACATGAACTAAGAACACCTCAGGTAACGTGGAACACATGAACACTCTTTCGTTATACTAACGTACCAGTCCAGAACGAGGAGTAAATGAAGACACATGCAAGTTTGAAAAATTTATTTCTAATACCGTGTTCTCAGGCACATTATCTTAGCTAATACAAGCAAACATATTATAAGCAACAAGGTTATCAGCATAGTTACTATTCCATAAAATACATAGGGGGAAAGCATGTTAAAATGCTAAAGGGAAGAAGTCTAAATAGCACCTCAGTCTTACCCTCCCTTGCTAGTATATTATATTATATCTAAAGAAGGTCTCTTAGTAGAAAGGGATCACATCATCTTCTTCACCCTCTGCATGGGAATATTCTTAAAGTGTGTTTGCATGCTCTGCGCAGTGCATTATTAAACGCGCCAAAACCAGAGTTGGCCACAGCTGCATATGTGTTATGTCTAGGACGTGCGCTGATCAGACCAAACAACAATCACTGTGTTGAAATCACCTTGAAGGCCTCGGCACTCACTGTTCAGACATAGCTTACCAAGCAAAGCTGATACAATAGGAAAACATATTATTCTCGTGTGAAGCAAAATATTCTGCTAGGCTCAAAGCATTAATAACAATATGTGCTGTGTGCAGAAGCAGCAGAAAGGAAAATGGCGTTTAAACTTCTAATACACTCATGCTAACTTAACACAGTGTGAAGGCAAAGCCCATCTCCATGACACCCTCCCTTGATCCGAGCACAGATAAGATAAGATAAGATAAGATAAGATAAGATAAGATAAGACAAGGGGCAAATTTAGGAACGCAGAGTTTAAGATTAATAGTGAGAACAAGTCTCCAATTTGCACCAGGAGGGGAGGAAAAAAAAAATTGAAGAAAAAAATTCATAGTTTGTTAATAGTTCAATGTTAAAAAAAATGTAGCCTTTGGACATAGTGAAGTCAATAGGTCTGGGCAAAAGAAATTGCTAAAAAAGAAAAAAAAATGTTCAATGTCCAATAAGTGACGCTGGTCATGGAAGAAAGAGTCGAAAACATATCTCATCTTAACAATGAATATGCAAAATATGCAGCAACAGCCTCCAACAGGAAGTCACTGTTCTCATCCAAAAATAATTCGGCCATCCAATTTAACAAAGGGAAAGAACATACATGTTCCTCAATTACCGGAGCCTCAAGCACCATCAGAGGACAACTCAGTGGGTTTCCATTGAAGCTGCGTGCCAAGAAATCTTGCGCCGCTGCGAACACATTCCAACGACCCAGAACTCCATGCATCTCTGCAAAGGCCATAATCCCTCCATCAGAACAAAGCAATTCATGAGCAACTAAGGGGATCAAAAGTTGATTATAATCCGCATCGGGAGACACCGTATTGCAGAGACACAAACCCAGGGCCCATTCGAAATCGCAACTCAGGCAATGAAAGACAGGATGGATGCATGTAAAGTAGGAAAATCGAAATGATAATCCATAAACTGCACTCAATGTAGCAAGAGGCAGCCCTCCATAGTACTCAAGCAGCTCTCTTAGTAACACAGAATGTGCATTCATTTTGAAACAAGCAAAACAGTAAAAGCACGCCAGCAGCCAGAGCCAGCAGTAAGGGAAATCCACCAAACAGGATGGAAAAAATAGAATGAAAAAATGCTGGGAACACACCAAATATAGTCTGAAAAGAAGTCACAAGGCCACTGCTTATGTTGTAAATGAATCTCGGACCCTAGTATAAATTTCCCGATTCATGCCCTTATATAGGTATACTTTATCATTTCCTTATATAGGCATAGAAACCATTACCATATTTGGCCTAAACCATACAGCCCAAATACGGCATGGATACTTCCACTAAGCTCCAAAATTAACAACGTTTTCTTGGAAAAACCCACCTTCAGAAGCCCGGGACTTACCCCTGCTTGAATATTAAGTTCTCCTAGAACTCCCGGAGTTTTCCAAGAAATGAGCCTTTGTGTGACGTTATTAAGTCCAAACATGCGTCAAACTCGGCACCTTTCTCTTGCTGAGAAATCCAGCTCCAGTGTTTCCAGGCTACCCTTGCGGGTATCTGGGAAATCGAGTCCCGAGAACGAGATACAAGACCTCCTTCATTCTAGAACCAAAGGTAAGGAGATGATTAGACCTCTTAGAGAATTATTGGAATCAGATTCCTTGCAGAGTACTCCTAAAACTTAAGCTACTCCTCTTATACTTCCTCCCTCGTACAAGACATAGGTTAGGTACACCAGGGTAGGCGTATTTAGAAGCACCAGTTGAGTACTTTTAGTCATCCTTTTATCACAGTAGGTATTTTATGTATTTTATACATTTTATGCTTTTCATGGCTTAGAAACCATATCATGCTTTTACAGTACTACTTTATATTACTGTTCGTATTATATGCATTGTACTTCATAGTAAGCTTTACTATTGTAGCAGTTCATTTTCAATGCTTGAGAAAGAAGACTGTTAAATAAATACCTTTTTATTGAAAACGCCCGTCTCTCTATTCCTCTTGCACCTCTGGTGAAACTAAGCATGCACGATTGACTGAGTGAAATAGTTATCTATTGTTTCCGCGACTCTAGAGATGTGATTTCTTATTCTTGGGACACAAAGTTGTCATGTTTTATGCAGTTGTCAGAAACTAATCCCTTCTTGTTTACTCGAGAAAGTTTCTAGTGACCTCTGAGCTAGCTGGCACTCACAATTAGGTATAATACAACCGGCAGAGACCTAGTAGACCTCAGTCCTTTATCTAAACTACAGGATATATTATTCCAATGCGAAGAGCCTATTGGGAATATAGGAACTACTCTACACTTACAACTTTAAAAAAGTGTGCAAGCCCTGTTGTGGAGGATGCATTAAGGATAGTGTGAATTAACTCACCGAAATGCAAGGGCAAATCAGTATTCAATAAGGCATGCAATTCTGTGCGAGTGTTAGCCACGTTAAGGATGAATGTCTCACGAGCAGATGTGAGGGCAACTTCTTTTCTGGGACAATAGAGCTCTTATACGACTCATTTTGTTGAACTCTGCTTTCAAGGTCGGAATCTTGGGCCAGATGGAAACATCAAGCTTCCCATGCGGAGGAGGATGCATTACATTTTTACAGCAAACTACACGCTCACTGACGGTAACGGCATAAGCAATTCCTGCTACTAACCCACAACTATCTTCATTATTCAAAAGTAAATGACTCTCGTTTGCCAGTAATGTGAATGTGGGTACGATAGCAGGCACAGGTGTACCTTTCAAAATACAGGCTAAATTTGGCTCATTCTGATTACAGGAGCCATGTAATTGGATATGTCTACACATCAATGAGTGATCTGGTGTTTCAGTGCAATCTTCACCATTCAAATAAACTTCCTTACCCTCCCTAAGGCATCTTTAGGTAAATGGAAGCAACCAAGCTTCATGGAGATAAGCACTGCCAAGAGGCTCGTATCGACCAAGTTCTTCATACACGCCTCAAACTTGAATAGAGGACACGGGAGAGTTATTAACCCGTGGATAAGCCACGTTGCTGTATTGGCTTCAGCCGCAGAAAATGGCAAAGGTTCTAACCTTTCAATGTGTAACATAGAAAAAGATGCATCTTTCATTGAAAGCAAACGCTGTTTGTCAGTCAAATTAAACAGGGCAAACAAGGATGACGTATTCATGCAATGCCAGTGCACTTTTCCTGCCTTCAAGGTCAGGAGTGTCCATGCAAACTGCATAATAGAACGCAATTGATTTTGACCATGGTACAAAACAGACACTTCATCCTGCACAATATCAACAACAGATAACACAATATTATCTAACGTGTAAATGCGGGAAGAAAGCGTGTTTATGCTATTGTCTACAACTGCTCGCACCTTTTCTAAATTAGCCTGATCAATAGCTCTAATGCGGGTAGCCGCCTCAATCTGGGACGCTTTCCAGACCTCGTTGTAAATAGCATATATCCATCTCACAAGTTATAGTTTGCTCAACTAACTATAACTGGCTAATTTCTCTGGTTTTATTTGAGAGAAATGTCTAACTAACTATAACGAGCCTGAAACCTATGGTTTTTTGCAGTGAATTTCAAAGGTTTTTAAATGCTAATTTCTAACTATAAAGTTCCTGAAACCCATGTTTTTTTCAGTGAATATATATATATTCCATTTGAAAAAGAGCCCACGATTGGAGAACCTCACACAGCATGTATTTATTTCAGATCCACCAGGTAGCACAGCTTCGCAAACTCGTGGATGCCGCTACTTTCAGCCAATGAGTCCCAACATGTTTCGGGCGTCTCTGCACCCTTCATCACGGAATGGCATACTGCAAGAAATAGCAGGCAGGTAGCTTACTAAGGTATTGATAGTCCCACCCTGTGGGCGTTTCTCTGCATTGCCTTCTGGTGTTTGTAGTAAACGTTCTGCTACGTCTCTCGTAGAAAACCGCTGCATTATTCTCCTCACTTCTAAAAAAAACCACAGTGGGTTGCTTCATCACGCCCAGATTGCTGCCATACTGTTCTTACCCTGGCCTGATCACACGTGGTTCTCCAATTATGGGCTCTTTTTTCGAATGGAATATATATATGTATATATTACCTACTGGCGGTCGCCAGTAGGTAGTTATATTTAGGACCTATTATCCGTAGGAAAATCATAACATTCTTTTCCTAAAAACGTTGCCGCCGGATGACCAATCTTCTCGAAATTTTCAAACTTGTGAGGCGCTCTGGTCAGCTCCTATCTTAATAGTTTCGGGGTGATTCAACAAGCGGGTGCCGAGAAAAGAGGTGGGTCTTAAAAAACGTGTTTTCGACATGTTAATTCCCAAGGGAAATTTTTGCAACGGCTACAGCCCGAACTGCTGAACTGAATTACAGGAAATTTGGCAAAATGGTAGCCCTTGGTTCAGAAAGAACTCTTTTTGTTAAATGGTGTAAATCCGTTAAGTAGAAATTTGAAAAATAAAAAATATTGATATCTGGGCGGAGCCTAACCACACATCATCGTGAGATCTGATTGGCTGTCAGCACTTCATCCTCGAATTGCTGGCAGCCATCTTGGGACCAATATACATGATAGTACCCGATTGAAATGCATTGTAGTGAATCACAGATTTTGAAGTTTACCAAATGGAGAACTATAAAGGGTGATAACAGACTTAGGTTACATTAGAATTCATTTCCTGATGGTACCATACTAATTTCAGGAATTTTGGTGTGTTCTAAGGTGATTTTACCCTGTGAAAAACCTTCTGCTGGGATATCATGAATCATGTCTGGATCAGGTCTGGATGCCCCCCTATTCGTCGGCCCCGAAGAGACTGTCAACTGGAGTCCCGCAGGGTTCTACGTTAAGCCCTTTACTGTTTAACGTTTATATTACCCCTCTACTTTATCTGGCGGAACATCTGGGAGCCAAGATAATAGCATATGCTGATGACACTCAGCTGCTATTCACATGGCCTAAGGGTGTGTCCGATCCATCAGCAGTCCAGCACTGTCTGTCGGAAGTTTTCAGGTGGCTTGCACAAGTCCAACTTAAGTGCAACGAAGATAAGTCCGAGGTCTTATTCTTCGGCTCCTTCCCTGACAATTTCAAGGACCAGATTTGGCCCCCGGACCTGCCCTGTCCCAGTGCGACAGGAGGCCCAGCTAAGAACCTGGGGGTCTGGTTCGGTCAGGATCACATAAAAAAATTGACCGGCATTTGCTTTGGCACCTTGCGTGCCCTGAGGAAATTCTTTCCTCTTCTGCCTAGGGCAGCCAAGGAGTCTGTCCTTCGAGCTTTGATCCTATCCCGGCTCGACTACGCCAATGCCTTATTCAGTGGTCTACCGGCGTACATGGTTCACCGCTTGCAGGTGATACAAAATGCTGCAGTACGTCTGCTTTTCTCTCTCCCAAGGAGGTCAAGCGTGCGTAGCCACTTACGCAGTCTGCACTGGCTACCAGTACCACATCGAATTCTGTTTAAAATTCTTGTGTTGGCATTCAGAGCAGTCCATGGCCAGGGACCAACATATCTGCAGAAAAGGTTTTCATTCTACACTCCCAACCGTGCCCTTCGATCGGCCAATCTTTGTTTACTAACCACCCCTAAATTCAAATATGCACGTATGGGAGGTCAATCCATTTCAGTTAAAGCAGCCTCTGCCTGGAATGCTCTCCCCCTTTCCCTTAGAGCCTCGCCAACCATTTCTGTGTTTAAGAAAGATCTCAAGACCCACTTGTTCAATGCCCCTCTCTTGTAGTTCATCCAGGCTTTGCTCCAGCACTTATGTTCTCAATTCACTCATCGCGCCAGGATACCCCGTGGTAACAGAGCGCGCGATAAAAGTTTTAATAAACATAAACATAAACATAAACATGTTTGAGAGAAAACTATTTTCACATGCTTGTCCCATAGAGTTTTGGAAGGTGATCCAGAAACTAAAATGAGACCATGTCTTCTGTAAATTCACATTATCTTTCTTTCTCACTCATGTGAGAATGAAGTCTGACATTCTCAGCAAAACATGTACATCCAACAAGGGCAGAGACTGTCAGTCGATTCTTTTATGTTCTACTGCAGCCTCCCAGAGTGTTCTAAAGGAACAACTAGAGCGCTAACAGCCTTACTTATGACAAAAATGTGCCATACCTAAAGCAATCTTGATTGGAATAAACTGGTAACACTTAAAAAATTTAAATTAAAAAGGAACAACATGCGGGGGTTCATTTTGCAATAGAAATTATCGTTAGTGCTGCAGAAAGAAAATTTAGGGCATGTTTTAAGTGAGAACTTAAATGCTCTTCTATTTCATTAGAAAATTCAGACATGCAGACTGAAACAATCACTTTCAATACCAGCAATAGACTTCCAGTTAACTCCCTGGTGAGCAGTAGCTTTACTACCGTGATCTAATGGACAACTAGATTGCTATCATTCTTAATTTATGGCAAATGTGTGACACATCTAAATATCTTCTTGATGGAATCAAAGTAAAAAACTGAAAGCATTTCCTACTGAGGAGACTGCAGTAAATGAGGACATTAGGAAACTTCATTACAAATAAGTCTCCCAAGTTGGCCACCAGAGAAAAAAGAGCCCAAATGTAGCACAAATATCACCCAGATGTAGCCCACATATAGCCCAATGACAGAAGTGTGCGAAACACTTTTTATTTTTAGTTTTTCTGCAGCTTTATATAGTTCAGACTGGTCATGTATTGGAACGTTACATCTTGCTTGGACCCCTTATTACGTATTTTGCACGCAGTACATTGGATTAATCTTGCGAAACATTGAACTTTATGATTCTGTTAACCTGACATTGCTCTGAACCAGGCTTTGTAACACATGTTTTTAGCTACTGGTTTTAATTTATTCTCACTGTATTGTATTAGGAAAGAAGATTTACTGTTTTTATGTACACTGTTATGATCTATGTTTCTAAATCAGATCGAATAAAGTTTAATGAATTTTAGGCAGGATGGAGTCGAGGAATATGCATATCTTTCCTCACTTTATTTGCATAGCAGTTCAAAGAAAACATAACACAACAATCATTAAACAAAAGAATACACGACCCATAAACCATTAGGTGGGTAGTCTCCAAGTCAACTATAGTCCAATCATATCACAGTCCATCCTATATAATATTGTAACGTCCCTTCGGCTTCCTCTTTCTTCTATGCTCATCAGTCCTTA
This sequence comes from Lissotriton vulgaris, assembly GCF_964263255.1. Taxonomy (NCBI): domain Eukaryota; kingdom Metazoa; phylum Chordata; class Amphibia; order Caudata; family Salamandridae; genus Lissotriton; species Lissotriton vulgaris. The sequence goes on from NC_141687.1 coordinate 1,592,610,307, forward strand.
CATTCTTGGCTTAATCTGATGTTGTTGCTGTTTGTATAGAGGTTTCTTATGCACGTTATTGCCTTGGTATTGTTTCATATTACCTGCATAGCAGGCTCTTGTCAGAGTGCATTCTCCTCCTCGCAGTTTCTCCCAGCTGTGAGCTCTGCGCGCAGTGAGATCCTGTCAGGTGTGTCTGGTCCGAGCGAGGCAGCTCCGTCGAGCGGTCCCGCTGGTCTTTACTCGCGTTTGGGAATCCAGTCACTCCTTTAGTGTCTGCTTGACTCCCGACCAACACTCGCCTAATTATAACAACGCTACGCGTTGCTTTCCCCACACAGCAACTTTAGTGACCAGTGCCCCCTGGTGGTGGTAAATGGTATTGCACCTCAGCCTATTCTTATAACAGCTTCGGGGAAAGCCCAGCTGTTGGAGCACCGGCGAGGGGGCTTCCTCAAGGATTTTAAGCGCATTTATTCTGTGCTCACAACTTCTGCTATCATGTCTTCTCCTTAAGACCCTTTTACTCCTACTAGGAAGTGGAGGAGGAATGGCCCCTCAACTTCTCCCTCCAGCAGTGGACCAAGCCCTCTCTCTGGCTATTTTTAGGGCGCTGGCTCCTCTTAGGGATCGGTTTGATAAGATGGCGGCAACCATCCCTGGGGTGTTCAGTGACCCAGATCTGGTGGTGGCGGGTCCCAGTAGCTCCCAGATGGGGAATAAAAGAGCTGTTAAGAATAACGCAGAACCCAAAACACTACCCTAAGCACGACTCCCTACACTACCCAAACACCACTGCACCACCTTAAACCCTAAATGTACCCCAGCACAACCCCCTACACTACCCAAACACCACTGCACTACCCTAAACCCTAAAACATTACCAGCAGCATGACCCCCTAACTACTCAAACACCACTGCACTACCTTAAACCCTAAGGGGCCGATTCACAGAACTAACTTAAGACAAAATCCTAAACTTACTACTTTTGGTATTCACAGAAGTTAGGATTGTGTCTTAAGTTTGTCTTAAGACAGACTTAAGACAGACTTAAGTTAGGATTTTGTCTTAAGTCTGTCTTGTCTGTTTTATGACAAACTTAAGACAAAATCCTAACTTCTGTGAATACCAAAAGTAGTAAGTTTAGGATTTTGTCTTAAGTTAGTTCTGTGAATCGGGCCCATAAACACTACCCCAGCACGACCCCCTACACTACCCATACACCACTGCACTACTCTAAACCCTAAATCTACCCCAGCATGACACCCTACACTACCCAAACACCACTGCACTACCCTAAACCCTAAAACACTACCCCCAGCACAACCCCCTACACTACTGCACTACCCTGAACCCCAAAACATTACCCCAAGCAGGAACCCCTACACTACCCGAAGACCCCTTCACTACCCTAAACCCTAAAACACTACCCGCAGCACAACTCCCTACACTACCCAAACACCACTGCACCACCTTAAACCCTAAATGTACCCCAGCACAACCCCCTACACTGCCCAAACACCACTGCACTACCCTAAACCCTAAAACATTACCAGCAGCATGACCCCCTAACTACTCAAACACCACTGCACTACCTTAAACCCTAAGGGGCCGATTCACAGAACTAACTTAAGACAAAATCCTAAACTTACTACTTTTGGTATTCACAGAAGTTAGGATTGTGTCTTAAGTTTGTCTTAAGACAGACTTAAGACAGACTTAAGTTAGGATTTTGTCTTAAGTCTGTCTTGTCTGTTTTATGACAAACTTAAGACAACATCCTAACTTCTGTGAATACCAAAAGTAGTAAGTTTAGGATTTTGTCTTAAGTTAGTTCTGTGAATCGGGCCCATAAACACTACCCCAGCACGACCCCCTACACTACCCATACACCACTGCACTACTCTAAACCCTAAATCTACCCCAGCATGACACCCTACACTACCCAAACACCACTGCACTACCCTAAACCCTAAAACACTAACCCCAGCACAACCCCCTACACTACTGCACTACCCTGAACCCCAAAACATTACCCCAAGCAGGAACCCCTACACTACCCGAAGACCCCTTCACTACCCTAAACCCTAAGACACTACCCGCAGCACAACCCCCTACACTGCCCAAACACCACTGCACTACCCTAAACCCTAGAAAAGAAAAACCCACCCATGCCCTCTCACTCCTCATGGTTCCTCTGTCCTCGTGGTTCCAGCTTCAAGTTGTCTCTGAGGGGTGGTGCAAGTCATTGTGAGGAAATGGTACAGCCTCTGTTTCCTTACAACGAGGTGGATTGTCTACATGTTTTTTAGAATGCATGGTCATTTACCATACATACCTCTACAACAAAATTCGTTGAAAAGGCATGCAGGGTAAATGACCATGCGTTCTAAAAAAATGCGTAGTAATGACTTTGCGATGTACAGCGCATGTGCGGTAATGCTTGCGTTGTAATGGTATTGTGGAGTAAAAAAGTAGTTGTAACCTGACCCCTGCTCTACAGTGAGATGTTTATTTGATTAATTAGGAGGAAGGAATGCATTTATTTTACCGATAAGTGCATTCCTGGCTGTTGTATTGTGAAAGTGTCCCCGTGTCCTGGTTTCACTTCCGGTGAGAGAGTGGAAGAGTCTGTTTGGATCTAAAGGAGTTCTGTTGTTGGACGGAGCCAGCAGGACACATCATCAGCATCCTCCCTGAAGTGTGGAGTAGTGCCATGAGAGGTCAACGAGTGTGCGTCCTACAGCAGTATGACCGCCCCGCGTGACCCATGTGGCACCTCCAGAGTATGGGAGGCAGAAGCGGCATCACAAGTCCTCTTGAAGACTGTTGTAGCACTAATTCTACATTTTGGTACTAGGGCATTTTAACTTTGTTGTTCCTGCCAGATACAAAGAGAAGATCATGTATTAATTGGGTGCCATTGTTACCTTTTTTGTGTTTTCTGGTGTTTGTCACTTCGCTGCCCCGCCGGTGCACACGACGTGTGCCATCTGCAGGGCCTCTGCTCTCGGATTACTGGTTTCAGTTTCTGGAGTGGTAACATAAATATTTGCTCCCAAAGGACTAGCCTGAACACTTAGCTGAATGGTGCAGAGCAGGAATATCGACGGAGAAATATCTTAATGTCGGCGCAGAAATATTGTTTGGAAGAAATATCGACAACAAAAATATAGTTGACAAGAATATCGACTGACAGGTAAGTAATTTTGATTACAAAAATATAGTTGTAATAATGTTATGTATTAGTGTTTTTAGTAAGAATGTTTTTTGTTTTAGAATTGTTCTAGTTATAAATTTATTTTAAGTTTAATTTTGCGTTATTAGTTCCGTAGCGGGTTGTGGGTTTATAGGGAATAGGGTGGGAAGTAAGTTCATTATATAAAATTAATTGATTAATCAATGTGTTCATTTATTAATTAATAATAGTATAATAATTAGTTGTTAAATAATTGTAATTAGTCAATTAAAAATGCATTATGTTAATTGTTTAATTAATTTTAGGTGTTTGTTGTGGTGTTTATATGTCTTAATGGTGTGAAGGGTGGTAAGTATACATTTTTTATTGATTATTTATTAAATATTTTTAAATTAATTACTTTTAATTATTTAGTAATTATTACTTGTATTTGTGTAATTAATTGTATGTGCGTGTTGTGGTGTTTATATGTGTATATGGTGTGAAAGCTGGTAAGAAATTAATTGTTCATTGATTAATTAATAAATATTAATACATTAACTTTCATTTATTAATTAGTAAATATTAAATGTAATTGTGTGATTAATTTTAGGTGTGTGTTGTGGTGTTTATATGTTTAAATGATGTGAAAGCTGGTAAGTAATTCATTGTTATTCATCAATTAATAAATAATAATACATTAATTTTTATTAATTAATTAGTAAATATTAAATGTAATGTGTAATTTATTTTAGGTGTGTTTTGTGGATATTATAGTGCTAAATATTGTGTAATTAATTTTTTTTTATTATCTTTGTTGATAATAATATATTTACATTTATATATTAATTATGTTAAAATTGGAAATTAAATTTAATAAAAATGTTGATAGTTTTGTTTTTTTATTGTTTTGGGATCCAGCGCTTTCCCTACAGTTGCACTCACTGGAGTGGGAATCGTAATTTGTACCCCTCCGCTATCCAGCTCTTTCCCTACTGTTGCACTCACCGGAGTGGGAATAGTAATTTTTACCCCTCCGCTATCCAAAATTTTCCCTACCGTTGCACTCTCTGGAGTGGGAATAGTAATTTTTACCCCTCCAATAGCCAGCGCTTTCCCTACTGTTGCACTAAATGGAGTGGGAATAGTAATTTTTCCCCCTACGCTATCCAGCGCTTTCCCTATTGTTGCACTCACTGAAGTAGGAATAGTCATTTTTACCCCTACGCTATCCAGCTCTTTCCCTACTGTTGCACTCACTGGAGTGGGAATAGGAAATGTTACCCCTACGCTATCCTGCACTTTCCCTACTGTTGCACTCACTGGAGTGGGAATAGTAAATGGTACCCCTCCGCTATCGAGCACTTTCCCTACTGTTGCACTCACTGGAGTGGGAGTAGTAAATTTTACCCCTCCGCTATCCAGCACTTCCCCTACTGTTGCACTCACCAGAGTGGGAATAGTCATTTTTACACCTACACAATCCAGCGCTTTTCCTACAGTTGCACTCACTGGAGTGGGAATAGTAATTTTTACCCCTCCGCTATCCAAAACTTTCCCTACTGTTGCACTCTTTGGAGTGGGAATAGTAATTTTTACCCCTCCGCTATTCTGCGCTTTCCCTACTGTTGCACTCACTGGAGTGGGAATAGTAAATGTTACCCCTCCGCTATCGAGCACTTTCCCTACTGTTGCACTCACTGGAGTGGGAGTAGTAAATTTTACCCCTCCGCTATCCAGCACTTTCCCTACTGTTGCACTCATCAGAGTGGGATTAGTCATTTTTACCCCTACACAATCCTTCGCTTTTCCTACAGTTGCACTCACTGGAGTGGGATTAGTAATTTTTACTCCTACTCTATCCTGCACTTTCCCTACTGTTGCACTCACCAGAGTGGGAATAGTCATTTTTACCCCTACGCAATCCAGCGCTTTTCCTACAGTTGCACTCACTGGAGTGGGAATAGTAATTTTTACTCCTCCGCTATCCAAAACTTTCCCTACTGTTGCACTCTCTGGAGTGGGAATAGTAATTTGTACCCCTCCACTATCCAGCGCTTTCCCTACTGTTGCACTAAATGGAGTGGGAATAGTCATTTTTCCCCCTACGCTATCCAGCGCTTTCCCTACTGTTGCACTCACTGGAGTGGGAATAGTCATTTTTACCCCTACGCTATCCAGCGCTTTCCCTACTGTTGCACTCACTGGAGTGGGAATAGGAAATGTTACCCCTACACTATCCTGCGCTTTCCCTACTGTTGCAATAACTGGAGTGGGAATAGTAATTTTTACCCGTCCGCTATCCAGCACTTTCCATACTGTTGCACTCACTGGAGTGGGAATAGTAATTTTTACCCCTACGCTATCCAGCGCTTTCCCTACTGTTGCACTCACTGGAGTGGGAATAGGAAAGGTTACCCCTAGGCTATCCTGCGCTTTCCCTACAGTTGCACTCACTGGAGTGGGAATAGTAAATGTTACCCCTCCACTATTGAGCACTTTCCCTACTGTTGCACTCACTGGAGTGGGAGTAGTAAATTTTACCCCTCCGCTATCCAGCACTTTCCCTACTGTTGCACTCATCAGAGTGGGGTAAGTCATTTTTACCCCTACACAATCCAGCGCTTTTCCTACAGTTGCACTCACTGGAGTGGGAATAGTAATTTTTACCCCTACGCTATCCTGCACTTTCCATACTGTTGCACGCAGTGGAGTGGGAAAAGTAATTTTTACCCCTACGCTATCCAGCACTTTCCCTACTGTTGCACTCACTGGAGTGGGAATAGTAATTTTTACTCTCCCGCAATCCAATGTTTTAACTACTAATGTTTTCATTTCGTTATTAAATGTATGTATTATTTTTTTTAATAGTTTAATGTGTTAATTAAATATAGAATATTTAATTTTATTTAAAATTATTTATATATGTGTTTATTTTATTTTCATATAATTAATAACTGTTATAAATTAAATAAAGATAATAGTTAATAAAACGTATTTAAGTAAATATATGTATATGTACACTTTTTTGTGTTTATATTTATTAAATTGTTTATTAGTTATAATTAGTTGACATATATATTAAATTTAATTTCATTTGTTAATAATAATTATAATATTATTTAATTAATTTAATTTAAGTTATGTTATTTTTTAAAGTCGATATTTTTTACATCTATATTTTTTACATCGATATTTTTGAGTCAATATTATTGTGCTTACCTGTTTAAGTATAGGCAGTTGATATTCTTGTCATCAATTTTTTTACATCAATATTTTTTGTTGACTATATTTTTGTTTTCGATATTTAAACATGGAACCTAGCTGAATACCCCCTGCACCAGCATGCCATGGAAATTCTTTCCTAGCTCTCCAACGTCGACAAGGACATCATAATAGCACGCCTCCGCTAGCGACACCGTATGACGTCATCGGAGCCATAAGAGGACCTCGTCAGCGTGATGACGACAGTTCCACCCATTTTTTCCGTGCCACCGAGGCAAACAGCCGGACCGAGACATTTTCACATGTATACATAGTATGATAAATATATATATATATATTCACTGAAAAAAACATAGGTTTCAAGCACATTATAGTTAGAAATTAGCATTTAAAACTCCTTAGAAATTCACTGAAAAAACCATAGAATGTGTGTTTTCCTGAAAATTAAATATGTTTTATATACGTTTATCTCAAGGTCGATGGAATAATAAATGGGTATATAAGTGTCTAAATGGATGATTTGTTTTGTATAATTGATTGTATAACTGATTGATTAAGTGTATTTTAGTGAATACATGGATTAGTGAGTAATGTTTAAATATCATGAGTGATGTAATATGTGACGTCATCAGCAGTGCATTGCACGCGCAAGTTATAGTGAGTCCAACTAACTATAACGTGGAATTTCATTGGTTTTATATCAGTAAAATTTCCAGCTAACTATAACATGTGTCAAACCTATGTTTTTTTCAGTGAATTTCATAGGTTTTTTAAATGCTACTTCCTAACTATAACGTGTGTAAAACCTATGGTTTTTTCTGTGAATTTCATTGGTTTTTAAAATGCTAATTCAGAAATATGTCGTGTATGCAACCTATACTTTTGTCAATAAAGTTCTGGCAATATTTTTTTTGAAAACAAGCCGTTTTCTTCACTGTTCAAGTTGCATAGAGACTCCTTGTAAAGCAATACAGAATTTGAAAGTCTGTACCTTGCCTTTTTTTGAACGCATTAAAATTTGTCTGTAAATAAAAATAGCCTTACTAAACTTTTGTGCGCGACCCGGTGTGCGCACTCTCGGCAACAGTTGTCAATAAAATGGATATCGCATTTCCAGGCTTTCGTGCGCGACCGAGTGCGCGCACCTGCCTATATATTTCGTGAAAACTTAGCAATTTGAACTTATTGAATTTCTTCATACACCCCTCAAAGAACTTATAGTACGTCAAAGAGACTGTACCTAGACTTCTTTTTTATTCTTATGAAACTTTTCAGTAAATGGAGCCGAATGTCTTTTTAAACTTTCGTGCGTTACCGGATGTACACACCTTGGTATTTTTTTTACAAATATAAAACGTTTCATACTTTAACAATTGTGTGCTTAAATCCAGCTCAGAAGATATACAAAATCAGGATGGTAGTTGGTTCAACCCGGACCGTTTATTAAAGGTAGATCGTCCGACTCCACCGGAGGACACCCCTAATAAAAAGGACATATATATAAAATGCGGACTAGCCGCTGTATCGTGCTAGCAAACTATAACATATAAATCGTTAGAAAAAACAAAAGGAATCGAGCAAAATCAGTAGGCCACTGATGGGATCTCTTTTTGACCTCGCTAAAATAGAAAAATTAGGAACAACCCCTCATGAGAAATATGAAACTAGTGAGAAGAACCGAGCTCGACGCCATGATGGCTGCAAGACAGCTCGGCTCCGCCGCCCACCCCACCCAAAATAACGACAAACACTATGCAAATATTATAAATATATACAACACACCAGCAAAGTAACAGGGTAAAACGTTTTATTAAATAACTATTTACATGGCAGCCTGCTGCAACATGAAAACAACACTTTCAATTGGTTCCTAATAGTGTCAATTCTGGAATTTACACGCAGCACTCCACCCACTTCCCTCACTATCTTTTCTACTCTCAAGAGAGAACACACCTACATCTTTCGGAAGACTTTGGTGAAATGGCTACCGTATCTCATTCATCTTCCGAATCTGACCAAAATGATCGACTACCTTTAATAAGAAAAAATAAATCTTTCATCTGGCAATTTTTCACTTATCCTGAAGATCAAAAGAAAGTGAATGCACCAAAAGTAACCTGCACGATATATGACTTGGTTCTCTCAAGAAGAAATCCAGCAAAAAAATATTCCTTTTCCATACATACCATGGTGCGGCATGTCAAACAAGTGCACCCTGTGCAATTTGCAGAGGCAACGACAAGAGCCCTGACCACGCTATTACCATTAGAGGTGGCCAGCACATATTCTGATCGACGACCTGTATCTCCATCGAGTGCAGAGATGGACTTCAGATATTTAACTTTATATGGTCTATAACCTATGGTTTTTTCAGTGATTTTTCAAGGTTTTGTAAATGCTAATTCCTAACTATATATGGTCTATAACCTATGGTTTTTTCAGTGAATTTCTTTGGTTTTTTAATAGCAAATATCAAAAGCTTTTTTGTGGAAAATGACTAAAATTAGGTATACATAAGCGGCGTTCATTTATGTTCACCACAGCCACTGTTAAAAGTAAAGTGAAAGTCGCGAAACAGTGGCCACGCCATCTAGTCCCTTTTAGGCCCCATCATGCACGTAAGTAACAGCCATTTTCTGTGTCATGGCCTCTCTGCCCACTGCCAATAGCCTATGATTGTTCGAAATTGGTTCTCTTTGGGTCATTCTCTGTTCACAAATAAGCACAGAGTCGCAATACTCTGTTTAGTTTTTGCAGATAGTGAAGGATAGGTAGTGCACACTTTTGTCCCCTTTGTAACCCGTCATGCCTATCTCTGCCCCCTTTGTTGGTAGTTGGTTCAACCCGGACCGTTTATTAGAGGTAGATCGTCCGACTCCACCGGAGGACCCCCCTAATAAAAAGGACATATATATAAAATGCGGACTATCCGCTGTATCGTGCTAGCAAACTATAACATATAAATCGTTAGAAAAAACATGAAACTAGTGAGAGGAACCAAGCTCGACGCCATGATGGCTGCAAGACAGCTCGGCTCCGCCGCCCACCCCGCCCAAAATAACGACAAACACTATGCAAATATTATAAATATATACAACACACCAGCAAAGTAACAGGGTAAAACGTTTTATTAAATAACTATTTACATGGCAGCCTGCTGCAACATGAAAACAACACTTCTAATTGCTTCTTAGTAGTTTCAATTCTGAAATTGAACACCCAGTACATCCAGAGGTGATCTCCGACAAGTTGTGTGGGGGGATGCCTTGCTAATGCCGCCACCCCCACCACCTTCTGTAGGAAGGACTCTGGATATGCTTGGTCCCTGAGAGGCTTCGATGTCCCTGCCTTGCACAAATGTCATAAGTTCTGGATGTTGAGTGCCATACTTCAGGGTCCGACAAGTTGTGTGGGGGGATGCCTTGCTAATGCCGCCACCCCCACCACCTTCTGTAGGAAGGACTCTGGATATGCTTGGTCCCTGAGAGGCTTCGATGTCCCTGCCTTGCACAAATGTCATAAGCTCTGGATGTTGAGTGCCATACTTCAGGGTCCGACAAGTTGTGTGGGGGGATGCCTTGCTAATGCCGCCACCCCCACCACCTTCTGTAGGAAGGACTCTGGATATGCTTGGTCCCTGAGAGGCTTCGATGTCCCTGCCTTGCACAAATGTCATAAGTTCTGGATGTTGAGTGCCATACTTCAGGGTCCGACAAGTTGTGTGGGGGGATGCCTTGCTAATGCCGCCACCCCCACCACCTTCTGTAGAAAGGACTCTGGATATACTTGGACCCTGAGAGGCTTCGATGTCCCTGCCTTGCACAAATGTCATAAGTTCTGGATGTTGAGTGCCATACTTCAGGGTCCAAGAAACGGCGTGGGGTGCACTAGAAAGGAGAGGCGGCGCGAACGAGCCTCTCCCACCTCCCCAGGTGGAGGTTTCTTAGCTACACCCCAGCGCTTCACTCGACAAGCTGAGTTGCGCCCGCTCCTGCAGCACATTGCCTCGCTCGGCCAGCTGAATTGCACCCACTCTTGCTTGCCGGTGAGAACAACTGATCTGAAGAACGGCTGCCTGCGGTGCCTCCCTGAGCCGCTTGACGGAGGCCCCCGAGGGGCGGTGTGGTGGCACGGACTCGGAGGGGGCGCTTGGCTCCTGCCCCCTCCCCAAGTCTTGTTGCCCTGGTATGGCCTGAGATCGCCCACGACATAGGCGGCCGGCTCCCGGGGTCAGGCGGAACTTGTTGCCTTTTGATGCCTCTTCCATTCTGGACCTTGTCCCACAATCCGTTTGACCTAAAGACACGTCCTGCGGTGCCCTGGTCCAACCATCACATATACCTGCGCCAGGAGACGGCGTGGGGTGCACTGGAAGGGAGAGGCGGCGCGAACGAGCCTCCCCCACCTCCCAAGGTGGAGGTTTCTCAGCTACACCCCAGCGCTTCACTCGACAAGCTGAGTTGCGCCCGCTCCTGCAGCACATTGCCTCGCTCGGCCAGCTGAATTACGCCTGCTCTTGCTATTACAGCGTCTCACCCGCCATCCGGCTGAATTGCACCCACTCTTCCGATACAGCGACAGGCGGCTGCCACGGAGCTCAGGAAATTGCGGTCGGCTCCACAGACTTGGGCCTGGCCTGCAAGGATGGCTCTGGGCAACCCTGGAACTCGGACGCTTGACTGCTAGGGCATGGGCCCCATTCCCAAAAGCGTCCCCTTAGCCTTGAAGATTCTACAAGAGTCACCGAGGCCCCTGACTCCTGCAGACTTCCGGTGGGGAGCGACTACCATGATTGCTCGCGGAATGGCCACGACGTAGCCACAGGGTGCTCTCATGCTGACGCCAGCTTCAGTCTGAAACATCCAGAAACACTGTAGACTACCAATTCGATCAGTTCCGGTGGAGCCCCAACGACGTATCGCGTTGTTGCGTAATGCGTCATATGACGCGCCGCGTTAGCGCACCCGGAAGTGCTCCGGTGCGCGAGGCGTGAAGCGCAGCTTCCCGGAAGCAATCCGGGGCGCGGCGCGGAGCGCGTAACGTAAGCATTTACATTTCAGTTGGTTCTCCCTCACAATATTTTCAATGTCACATAAAAGTCACCCATCACCCACTGCCATCTCTGGCTGTTTCCATGGTAACACCTCATTCTGCACCTGGCTGAAGGCACAGGTCAAAAGTTCATATCTCAACGTTCTACAGCAAAGTAACAACACTGTTTTCCCTCCAGAAACACCTGCCTATCCACAGCTCTGTTACATGTCATTTTTTTCACACCCAATAGTACTTTTAGTTTTACATAACATTAACATGCAACATAGTCTTCAATCTTCACGTATTAGAATCAACCAATCATTTTTTGTTTTTCAACCACACCAAGCCTCATCCATTTTTTTATCCTGACTTTCAGCTTCTAACTGCCATTCCACTTCCAGAACCCATCGGAGTACGAGTGCATCTGCCTTGAAAATGAAGCTTTGGCTTTTAGGACACAGCTATATTCACTGGACTGGAAAATATGCAACAAGCAGACGAATTTCCAACCTTGATTTACCAAATGTGCAAATAACGTGGATTGGCCAAAGAGGATTGAGATGTCACCAATTAATCCCATTGGTGAAAACTTTTATGCATCTCCCAGAACCAGACTTTATAATTGTGCACTGTGGTGGGAACGATCTAGGCACATTGACTGGGGTAGGTCTGGAAATGCTTCTAAAAGACACCTTTCAACAATTGATGACACTTTTTCTTCAAACTGCCTTGGTATATTCCAATATATGCTAAAGACAGAAATGGAATTGGTCCAATCAACATTGTGCACAAATTGAGAAAGCAAGGAGACATGTAAATAAATCTGTTTCTGCATTCCTCAGAGATTATAGCATGGGTTCTATTTACCACAACGACTTGCGTTACTACATGCAAGACATCTATAGGAGAGATGGTGTTCATTTCATGGATGAGGAAAACAGAATCTTCCTCTGCAACATCAGGCTCTGCATCGGTACTTACTTATAAATGCAGAAAAAACTCAATTAACACAAGGGCTCTTTTCAGAGCCACCTTATATCAAAGCACTCAAACTTCTGATTTATCTCCATTTTCACACTCTTGTAAATAGGTGTGCGCGACCGAGTGCGCGCACCACGCAACTTTAAAAAAAATATATATATATATATTTTCGCCTTTAAGGGCCTTACTGCACACCCTGAGAAAACCTACGCAGCAAAACAATCTCTACCTTCTCCCCTTTCCATGTTCCAACGCTTTGAAATCAACAATATATTTACTCGCAATGACAAAATGGCGGTCAACACTTCCTGATTTACTTCGAATCGAACGTTAATAGACGTCACGCTGCAAAATTCCGCTCGCGCGCGCAGCCGCTTGAGTGCGCGCACCCGTCCGCGCGTATAGATATATAATTGACTTTAACTTTAATTTCCTCAGCAACTACTGAACGGATTTACACCATTCCAAAAAAAGCGTAATCTGCGAGCCGGACTGTACAGTTTTGCCAAATTTCTTATAAATCCATTCAGCCGTTCGACCTGTAGCCGAGTCTAAAGGTCCTACGGAAAATAACATGGAGAAAACACGTTTTGGGACCCCCCTTTTATCTCAGCCCCCACTTGACCAATCCCCCCCAAACTTTTAGGGAAGAAGCGCAGCGGACCGAGCCATCTTCTTTGAGAAATGCGCTAAGATTCTTCAACCAGGGCCAAAGTTATTCCAAATAGAATGTTGAGGATTTCCTATGGAAACTAGGTCCTAACTATAACTACCTACTGGCGACCGCCAGTAGGTAATATATATATATATATATATATATATATATATATATATATATATATATATATATATAATATATATATATATGTATATATATACACACAAATAAATATATATTTATTTACATTATTCATAATGCTTTATATATATGCTTAATATATATATTTATATACAGTAACGGATATCTATATCTATATCTATATCTATATCTGTATGTATATCTCTATCTATATCTATATATATATATATATATATATATATATTACCTACTGTCGGTCGCCAGTAGGTATATATAGTTAGGACCTAGTTACCATAGGAAATTCCGAACATTCTATTGGGAATAACTTTGGCACCGATTGAGGGAACTGCCTGCAATTTTCCTTAAATTTGGCTCACTGCGCTAGGCTCCTTCCCTGAAAGTTTCGGGGGGCTTCGTAAAGCGGGGGCCGAGAAAAAAGAGGGGTCCCAAAAAGTGTTTTCCCCATGTTAATTTCCGTAGGGACATTCTGACAAGGCTACAGCTCGAACGGCTAAACGGAATTACACCAGATTTGGCAAAATGGTAGGGACTGGTATGCAGCAGTGCCTTTTGTATGTTTGGTGTAAATCCCTCCAGTAGTTCTTGATAAAATTTGACATTTTTCAAATGGCATTTTCTATGGGACCTTTAGACACGGCTACAGCCGGAACAGCTGAACGGAATTACACCAAACTTGGCAAAATGGTAGGGACAGGTATGCATTAGTGCCTTTTCTATATTTGGTGAAAATCCCTCCAGTAGTTGTTGAGAAAATGAATTTGAGCAAATTATATATCTATATGCGCTTAACATTTTATTGGGAATAACTTTGGCGCCGATTAAGGAATCTGTGTGTAATTTTCCCGAATATTGGCCAGCTCCGCTCTGCTCCTTCCCTGAAAGTTTTGGGGGGATTCGTCAAGTGGGGGCCAAAAGGGGGGTCCCAAAACGTGTTTTCCCCATGTTAATTTCAATAGGGACCTTTAGACACGACTACAGACCGAACAGCTTAATGGAATTACACCATACTTGGCAAAATGGTAGGGCCTGGTATGCAGATGTGCCTTTGCTATGTTTGGTGAACATCCCTCCAGTAGTTCCTGAGAAAATTGAATTTGAATTTTTTCAAATGGCATTTTCGATGGGACCTTTAGACACGGCTACAGCCCGAACGGCTGAACGGAATTACATCAAACTTGGCTAAATGGTAGGGATAGGTATGCAGTGTTGCCTTTTCTATATTTGGTGAAAATCCCTCCAGTAGTTGTTGAGAAAATTGAATTTGATAAAATTATATATCTATATGCGCTCACCGTACGCGCACCGTACGCTTACGGTACGCGTACCGTACGCGTACTTGCGCGTACCCTTACGTGCGCGAGCAAGTTTCTGATTGGCTGGCAGTCGACTGTAAACATTCCAAACTGTCCAAACCAGGAAGTGTTGGCCACCATCTTGTTTTTCAGGAGAACTGAGGCACAAGAGAGCCCAAAACAAGAGTGGAAAACACGAAAAGGGGGCAGGGTAGAGACCCCCCCAACCCTCTAGCCCTTCTCAGGGGATCCCAAAAGAACCCCGGGCAAAAAAAAAAAAATCCCCCCAAAAATCGCGGGGTACGCGCAAGGTACGCGTAGGGTACGGTGCACCCCCTCACACTCTAATATAACCTTTGATACACCCAGTGTTAAATACAGACTACCATTCTTGAAACCATTGACACACCAATACCAGTTCCTACATATGCACTCACTGATTCCTAGGTCTACACACACATTCACTCATTCACCCATAGAATCACTCATATATACAGTCACTCATCAATACAACACTATCATATGCACTCATACACCTATACAGACACTCAAACACTGCCACTCATTCATGGAGTTACTCACACACCTAGTCAGCCATGCAAAGAATCAATCACACTTCTATTTCCTGAACTATACAGTTATACACACAACACCTTACTTATTCAAACATATACTAACACATACTTACTCTCTTATATAATCACTAATACAAGTACACAATGATCCATATAGCCACTCGCACATTCACTGGCTCTCATGTATAGTCATGTATATATGCCAACTCTCACATGCACTGTGTTTTACATATGTACTTACTAGCACATGTAGCACTGAGATATCCATTCACTCACCAACACACCCACGCACACAGTCAACCGCCCATATAGCTGTTTCCACATGCACTCTTGAACTCATACACGTAGTGAATCAACTGCTCACACATCTATGCACAGAGTCACACACCTCCCAGCCACCCACACACACACACTCAGTCTCCCATTCAAATACTTGGGCCACCAATCAATAACCCATATAGCCACTCATATAGCTACTGATCAACACATGCAGCAGCTTACACAACAACAGACATACTGATGCACACATTCAGACAGTTAAGTCACCAACCCATGCATTTAGTAAGACACATTTAATCACTCACTCATACAGTCAGTCACGCACGTACTAAATCCTTCATCCTTACACTTATACATCCACTCATTCTTTAATATGTAAAACATATTTAAACTTTACAGAAACACACAGTCACTGGAGTACATTGGCATGACCACTAGAGCCATGAAAACACGACTGAGTGAGCACAAGAGTAACATCCGCTGCAAAAATAGTACCACCAAGATGGCGGCTCATTTCCTGGAGATGGAACATTGTGTTATTGACATCAACTGGACGGTAATTGAGCAATTACCCACTGAACAGGGTCTTTTTGAGAAAGAATAATGTTGGGTTTTCTGCCTAGGTACCTACATATCTGGATTAAATGATGCCATCCCCTGGGGTTAACTAAAGCCTTGAGCAGCCCACAGGGACGAAACACTTTCTAGTGTACCATCCAAGAATCAAAGCTATTAAAAAAACTCCCTTTTTTCTGAGTTCAAACAAATTCGAAATACAAACACTTTCCATATAAAAATTATGAATATACTGAGCCCAGAACACCTTGTAGGGTAAATGAGGTAAACTAAAAGATTAGCTAAATTCCTTTAGTTTTACAGAATCACACTATCGTTTACTCATCTCCCTCTGAACTGACTTAATATACTACTACCTAACCATAATCAGGCGACCCCGGTTTAATTATGTAATCCGGTCTTTTATGAAATCCTTGTTTGAAAAATAAACCCCAATTTTCATGAAATAATATCATGATTAGTGCAGGCACGAACCCTATTCAACTCGGAACAGGATCAGTGCAAGCACAAGCGAATCCGGGCATGCGCGGTAAACAACAGGGCTCCGCAGCCCAATGCGCATGCCCTGCCTGCGATAAACTAACAATCCCGCATGCGCGGTCCGGAATAGAAGCAGATAGAAAAATCCAATTACCGGCAAACCAAATACGGGCATACCCGGTTCTCCAGCTTGCCAATAGTTCAATTAGGGTCGAGTCAACGATAGTATATAAAGGGCCCTTTTGCAAACACCACTGCACAACCAACGGAGCCGGCGTAAGGGGCAGCGAAGAGGGATTCTCCTCATAGACTTGTGAGTAATACCACCTCAAAAGAAACGATCTTACCACCCCTACAAATATGTAAGTACCAAGAAAGACAGCAGTATTTGTATTTCTCCCTCACAGGTAGCAAGGAAGCACGAGTAACCCCTACGCTAATACGGTCTCATGGAGTAGTAAACTCCTAACAAAACAGTATGTTATGCCTACTGTGAGCTTCACAGAATTTTCTTATTTTTCACAATAAGTTTATGACTCAGCAAGTATCACATGGGCTGACTCCAACCCGAGATTCATCTAAACAGTAGAGTGTGTGTTTTATGTTACATGTGTGTCTGTCTAGTATTTGTCCTTTTTACATATATGTATATTTTCACCACAGGCACGTTCTTCATGTGTAAAATGACACTAACGTGTCTTGAAATTCGTACCGTACCCTTTTTCTGACTGTATCCACGGGTAAACACGCCTATGGTTTTTTAAGGAATGGACCACCTGAAAAAAAAAATGTTGTCCTTCTCCTTACAGGTCAGCTAAATAGCGGTTGTTCAGTAGGTACATTTCAATACCTGCACTTGTAAAATCCACTTTTTAGCATATATAAAGTCTGACTGAAATAGAAAAACGTGAGTAAGGTGGGGATTTGTGTACCCCAGTCCTGAAGAAGGTGTTTTACACCGAAACATGTTGACACACACATAGGAGGTGGCGCACATAGGTAACGCCAACACCTCCTCTCTCACCCTTTTATTAGTACCAGCCCAGGGGGCCAATTAAAGTTTTTTTGCAACCCCACGAGCCAGGAACTATTTAAACTCCACTCACTATCAAACCCCACCACAGCACTCACTTACAAATTCCCTCACCTACACCACTCATAGCCAATATAAGTGCTCCCACGCAACCATCGGTCGCAGCTCGCCGCATCCCGTAGAGGGGTGCGAGGACCCCAATGATGAAGCATGACACCAAGGGGCCTGTTGGTGTGTGATGGGTACCCAAAAACAACTAGTGTGTTCCCAACCAGCGTAGGGACACCTCCTTCCCACTTCCTAATGGATTCCTTTTGTTTATAAAACGAACTCAGGGAGAACGATTCCATTTCAAGGTAATTCTCTCTCTCCCCCTTTTGTAAACTTTGGCCGCCATCTTGTGCCTCGGTAGAACTGAGTCACAAGAAAACTCTGAATTCTTTGAATTTCCTTCCATAGGCTAACGCCCCTTTTTACACCTCTCTGCAACGCAGCCCCTGGTGCATACTTGAGGTTCCTGGTGGGCTAGTTGGCCCCCGGGGACCCCAGTATTCAAGGGGAATTAGTTCCCCCTCTGCAGATGCGCCAGGGGGCTGCCTTTCAGAGAGGTTTAAAAATGGGCGTTGCCTCATTACACATCTCTGCAATGCAGCCCCCTGGTGCATACTGGAGGTTCCTGGTGGGCTAGTTTTCTCCCAGGGACCCCAGTATGCAAGAGGAATTAGTTCACCCTCTGCAAACATGCCGGGGGGCTGCATTGCAGAGAGGTGTAATGAGGCCATGCCCCTCTTTACACCTCTCTGCAATGCAGGAGAAGTGTGGCTCAGGGGTTAGAGGCGGCAGACCCGGAAGCTGAGATCGGCCCTGGACCAGGGTTCAATTCCCCGCCTCGGCGGGTCTTGGGCTCAAAAATTCCACGGACTCGATAATTCTCGCTCCGGTGCCTTCTCAACTCACGGGTTCACACTCTGCGACTCTGGGCAATAGCTTGCTTAATCTCCACTACCGCCCCTCGCGGCGGGATGCCTGGCTTTCACCTTGTGGATACCCTGCCGGGGTTATCTCACAGGGGAATACCAGGACGGGTTCCCTAAGCAAGCGCCGGGAAACCCTTTGTGGGTAGCTGTGCGCTATATGAGCTCAAATACATTTACATTTACATTTACAGCCCCCCGGCGCATACTGGATGTTCCTGGTGGGCTAGTTGGCCCTCAGGGACCCACAGTATGCAAGGGGACTTAATCCCCCAACTTAGAACGTTCTACGGGAGCGTTTGCACAGTGGTGGAGGTAATATGAGGTGATATGTGTGCAAACATGCCCTGTGGTGCGTTTTAAGTTGGGGAATTAATTCCTCTTCAATCCAGATGTCCCCTAGGGGCCAACTATTCCAATAGGTAACTCCAGTAAGCGCCACAGAGCTGCGTTGCAGAGTGTTGTAAAAAGGGGGCATGCCCTCTGAACACCTCTCTGCAATGCAGCTCCCTGGCGCATACTGGAGGTACCTGATGGGTTAGTTGGCTCACAGGGGACCTCAGGATTGAAGAGTAATTAATTCCCCAATCTAAAGCGTGCCACAGGGCGTGTTTGCACACATGTCACCTCAGGCCCCGCCCCCTTTGCCTTCACTATTGAGCACATTATTCCTCTATAATCAGCAGAACTACGAATTCTGATTTACTCACCGGTTATCAGGAGAGACGTCAGTGCTGCATCTTTGAGCCCACTACTGATCCTGAAAAGTAATTCTAACCATACTTACAGTAACTTGCAGCAAAAAACAGGCAATGATATCCTATGGTAGGAAATTCAAATTACTGGTAAGTACGATTAGGATTACTTTTCAGGATCAGTACTGGGCTCAAAGATGCAGCACTGAGGTCTCTCATGATAACAGGTTAGTAAATCGGAATCCGTAGTTCGGCTGATTTTAGAAGAATATTTGCACAATGGTGAAGGGCGGGGGCGGCACCTGTGGCGCGTTTTAAGGTGGGGAATTCATTCTTCTTCAATCCTGAGGCCTCCTGAGGGCCAACTAGTCCACCAGGTACCTCCAGTATATGCCAGGGAGCTGCGTTGCAGAGAGGTGTTCAGAGGCCACGCCCCTTTTTACAACACTCTGCAACTACATATACGTATAGAATCGCGTTGTGTGCTCATTTGGTGTGCGACGGGTGCCTTGTGCTTGGCCCTGCGTCACGTCATATACGTATGGGATTGCATAATGTGCTTGTTTGGTACGTGACAGGAGCGCGGTGCCCCTCCCACTTGCGTAACATTATGTATGTGTTGTTCGCGCTGGACGCGTGACTCCCTTAAACATATATTTTTTAAACTATATGTTTAGTAGTTCATTATGTATATTATACCAAGAGATTATGTAAACTAATTATAAAAATCATTCTTTCTAATTGCAATAAAGATATAATACTCTTAAAAATACTTTTGCGAAGTCGCTTCAGGTGCAAGCCGGGTGCGCGCCGGATGCGCATCAGGTGCCCGACTCCCATGTGACTTGAAAAGATACCATTTCATTGGCTCACAAGGTTTTTCATTCTAGATGTTGAAGGACCCCACCGATTTTTCTCATTCTTGCTACAACATCCCAGGAGACGCACCTGCTGTGTTTTTTGAGCTGCTTTCTATATTTTTAGGTGTTTTCCTACTTCAACAAAAATGGCTTCTTGTACTCCTATTGTGGTTGTTTCATTTGAAGAAGAGGACTTGGATCAACCTTTAAGAAAGAAGAAGGAATCCATTATGTGGAAGTTTTTCACCATTCCAGATGGTGAAAAAAAAGTGAATGCCCGAAAGTTCAGCTGCACTCTTTGCCCAAGAGTAATGTTGAGGGGAAGTGACAAAAAGTACTCATAAGGAACATCTAGCATGATGAAGCATCTTCAGACAATCCACCCTCGACCTCTGGTACGTGAACAACTCAGACGTGCCCAAGAAGAGATGTAGCAGGATGACCAAGGAGCTGGTCCAAGCATTTCAGGAGCCTCAAGCTCCTCATCTCGAGGTCGGGACAGTCGTCCTGAATTTGCTAATCTTCAGCAACACTGCATCAAATGCAAGGCTGTGGTTTCTTGTGGTCTTTAGATGCTGTGGTTTCTGCAGCACGAAATCACAACTGTTAATTTTTTTAAGGTTGCAATGACTGTTTAATTGTAAATGTTAAAAGTTAGTTCTGTTGTTTTTCCTGTTTTAAGAAAAAACACCAGAAAAGTATACACAATGGTTTAAAAAACACAAAAAAGTTATAAAAGAAAAAAAAGAGTGCATGGTAATACATGGATAATTGCATAAGTACATGCGTGGAGCTTGATTGATTGAAAGAGTGCATAGGTAGTGCCTGGGTGAACGGAACAGTACAAGTGTAGTGCCTGGTTAATTGGAGGAGTGCATGAGTAGTGCATGGGTGATTGGAGTAGTGTATAAGTAGCTCCTGGGTGATTCCATGAGTGCATAGATGGTGCCTGGGTCATTGCATGAGTACATGTGTACTGACAGAATGGTTACAGTAGTGCCAGGATACTGCATGGTGATTTTTTAACTGCTTGAGTATTGACAGAGTGATTGAATTTGTACATGGTACTGGCTGGGTGATTGGAGGTGTGCATGGGTAGTGACAGGGCGATTGCTGGACTGCAGGGGTACTACCTGGTTAATTCAAGAAGTCAATGAGTAGTGTCTAGGAGATTAGAGGACTGCATGGGTAGTACACAGGTGATTGTAGCACTGCATGGTTAGTGCATGAGGACATGGGCACTGCCTAAATCACTAGAGTACTGCAAAGATAGTGCATGGTGAATTTACAAGTGGTTGGGTTTTGGCAGAGTGACTGGATAAGTACATGGTACTGGCTGGTACCAGCTGGGTAAATGGAGGGTTGCATGGGTAGTGGCAGTAGTGACAGGGTGATGGCTGGAATGCATGAGTAGTACATAGGGGATTGTAGTAGTACATGTGTTAGTGCCTGGGTCATTGCATAATTGCAAGGGTACTGACTGAATGATTAGAGCACTGCAAGGAGAGTTCATGGTGAAATTATAAGTGTTTGGGTTTTGGCAGAGTGATTGGATAAGTACATGGTTCTGGCTGGGTGATTGGAGGAGTGCATGGGTAGTGACAGGGTGATGGCTGGACTGTATGGGTAGTGCTCAGGGGATTGTAGCAGTGCATGACTTAGTACCTGGTTCATTGCAGAGTGCTTTGGTAGTACTAGGATTCTAACTTGGTGATTGCAGAATATGGAATCAGTCAATCATTACTCATGGAGTTTAAAAATCACCCACTCACTACCTTTGCACTCTTGTAATCGGTCAGGCAGCCTCTCTATAGTTCACTAAGCATACAGATAACTCTATAAATACCATCTGAAGACATAGATGAGTCATTACATATTATCTAGTTAAGTAGACATGCCTGCAAAGGTAATATGCTGTGGTTTACTTTTGAGCTACATCTTCATCATTCTATCTACAAATATGCAATTTCATTAAACTATACCTCTAAACAGAATTAGAAAAGAAGGCTAATTAACAACACGATTTATGAGCAGTTTTAAAACCACACTTTCATTCTACATCTTCACCTTTGTATCTACAAATATGTGGCATCATTCAACCGTACCTTTGTTCAGACTAGAAAAAAGAACCATGGTCAACAGCACCTTATTTCACCATTCTATCTAAAAATATGTGGCTTCTTTGAACTTTACCTTTATACAAACTAAAGATAAGAAACCATAATTATTAACACCTTATATGAACATCTTCTTTCAAACTGTACAGTTGTGCTGCATCTTTGCCAAACTATCTAAAATGATGCAGTATCATTGAACTATACAACAAAAAAAAGCCTAATTCATTCCATCTTATTTGAACATCTTTCAAATTACATATTTCTGCTGCGTCTTCAACAAACTATCTAAATTATGCTGCATCATTCAACTATACCTTCGTACACTTCAAAAATCAGCCTAATTAATAACATCTTAGATGAACATTAGTAATCATCCTAAAAAATACACACATTTCTGAACAGACTCTTATTTAAACAACATTTAACTACAATGAAACCAAGTACAATATACATCTCAACATTTAATATTATATTTTAAACAGCACAGTTTTTGAATAATGTTAAAAAATGTATAATAAAGTTCACAAATGTCCAACTCATCTTGCAAATGTGTTCAATTTAAAATCTCTCAAACTCTGACAAGAGTTTCTTTTACACACAATCAATATGATGCAACAGACTCAGCAAGGTAAAACCAGTAATGGCAAAGTGTCCTTCTTTTTCTCCACACAAATACACATAAGTAACAAATCACATTGCTTCCCAGATATTTCAAAATTGTAAAACACATTTCTATTGGTTACACATAATAACCCTTAGAAACTGACTTCTAAAGGTGCCCAAACTGTACCTACATTTTTTAGAAGTTGCGACCCCATTGTGCAACACCGCAATGGAGTCGCGAATTCCTACGGGGTTCTAAAAGATAAAACAAATAAATGAAACTCTATTTTTTATTTAAACCCCACTTCTAAAGAGAGGACTGACTTGGGAAAAATAATTGAAAAAAAATATTATATATAAATTACAATTTCACATTTTAGGAGTACAGTTAGCCCTTCCCCCATTCTGCTTCATGCCAGTTTCCATAGTAACAGTTTATGGACATTTCAACTGAACTCACGGGTCACAAGTTGACCATATTTTCAAGTTAACCACACAATGTTGCAAATACAAACAGCAGGTGTGGTTGACTTGGCAAAATATGATCTTATCCTTTCTGTTGTACCTTTCAAACATTTATTACTAACTAATAGGAAAAATGCTTTAAAAAAAGTAAAATGCACCCTATATTTGAATGTAGAATGTTCTTAAACAGCCAATCAATTCCTAAATTTGTAAACAAAATTTCATCTTGTGCACCATTTTACATACCTCTCATTCTACCAACGGACTACCTCAGCTACAGACACCTATTCATTACATTTAGACTTCCCTTCAAGATGCTTAGAGGGTGGATTGTGGGATACAGCTATGTGTTCTGGTGCAAAAGGTATGCTGAACACAGGGGTAAAACTGGGGGAAACGTTGGGGTGCAATCGGACTGTGTGTCTAAGAAATCAATAATGTGGATGGTGTTGTTACCTTTGTACGGTGTAGTGGTACGTATGTGGGGGGGACCATCATGGTAGGTCACCCTAGTGTAGTTGATGAGTGCACCTGATATGACTTTAGCCGGGCATCTGGTTTAGGTGAGTGTGTCCTGTCTTGGAACGTCTGCTAATGGCCTTTTAGGGGACAGTGGTGGGGTCTGGGATTAGGAGTCTATTGGTGCATCCGTGGGTGTTGTTTCATGTGAATTTATATATTAACTGTGCCCATTCTAGAGAAATGGGATTCTTACGGATACCCTTCACTTCCTCTTCTCTTCTTCCACCTTGCCCCATTTTTTCATGGCGCCTTCCCAAGCTGCTTCTGGGGTGCCGTGGGGGCCCACCAGTGCATGGCTATTCCCCTTTTTGCTAAAAGAATGGCAAGGGATGCAAAGCGGTTCTTCACTTTTTCAGTCTTCCACCTGCGGAAGATCCTAAGGGCGCATGCTTTCCACGTGGACATGGTTGTAATGTTGGTCGTCGCCCGAAGCGTCTGGTGGATGCGATCCTACTATTCTTAAATAGTGGGGCAGTCCCAGAACATGTACTTAAAGTCTGCCTTGGGGGTTTGACATCGGAGGCATGCAAAGTGTGTGTGTGGATAATAACGGTGAAGGCGGTGTGGCGTGAGGTATGCTTGATGGAGGACATTGAATTGGATGTTCCTGGACCGCACGTTCCTGAAAAACTTTTTGGGGAATTCTAATGCTTCATCCCATTCCTTATCGTTGACCATTCTCCCCATTTCAGTTTCCCATGTCTGATGCAATGAATGTAGTGAGGTGAGAATCAGTTCTTGGACGGCTTTGTACACCAGGTTACTAGGTGCCGGCCCGCTCCTATGTGCAAAATGGCATGTATCACTGGGTGTGTCGGACACTCCCCCTTGTTTGGGTCCTAGTAGCGATGGATGCTGTCTATGAGTTGCCTGTGTAGTTAAAAATGGCCTTGCGGGATGCCGTATTGGACAGTCATCTGGGAATATGTCCTAAGCTGCCCTCCTCGAATAGGGATTCTATCTCCATAACTGCATGGTCGGTCCTGATCCGAGAGCACCAGCAGTGTAGTATTTCTCCTCTCGAGGGAAACCTACCAATGGCAGAAGGGGTGAGTATGGGGGTCTTCCCTAGGACAAGCAATGAATTCTCATCATGCATGTGTGAGCTATGGACATCTGGAGGGGTCGGGTGTGCATTGGCTTGGTGCCTGGTAGAAGCATCCTGTGGATTGCCGGGAGGGGTATATGGCCCTCCTCAGTGGTCATTTCTCCGATGTAACATTCTGCTGTCCAGTGTGATGACCACTGATGCTGAGCTGCCCGGTAGTATGCCTCAAAGATGGTGCCCCCAATCCCCCGTGATTCATGGGCAAATATAGTGTAGACAATGCCACCCTGTGTCGACTTCCTCCCCAGTTCAGCTCGGTGAGCAGGGTATCTAGCTCCTTAACCCCTTCGCTGCTCATGACGAGCTCAGCTCGTCATGCAGTACACTGGTTGTGTGCTCATGACGAGCTGATCAATGGGAAATCAGAGAATGCATCGCCGCGGGGGAAAACCTCTAGCAGCCAAGGTGTTAAAGAATGGATGCAGTGGTATAACTGATCGATTGGTGATGTGGTAGAGCAGCCTGGGGACCATAATCAATTTTGCAAGGGCTACTCACCCAATGGGGGCTAGGAGCAGTGTTTTCCAGAACCCCACTACCAACTGTGTCCCTGCCAATGTTTTACGGTGATTCCCTTCATACAAGTCC
Organism: Lissotriton vulgaris; assembly: GCF_964263255.1. Classification (NCBI taxonomy): domain Eukaryota; kingdom Metazoa; phylum Chordata; class Amphibia; order Caudata; family Salamandridae; genus Lissotriton; species Lissotriton vulgaris. The sequence goes on from NC_141687.1 coordinate 1,592,635,691, forward strand.
TCAGGAGAATGGTACAACCTCACCCCAAGATATCTAAGTGCCTCGGCACTCCAGGCAAGTGTCTTAGCTCCAACATTAACTTTGAATGGGGCCAAGTGAGGGCTCAGCGGATGCAGAGTGGATTTTGCCCAGTTAACCTTAGGGCCGGAGGCCTCCCCAAATTCCCCTAATGTCAACCAGATAGGTGTTAGATCTTGGGTTTCATTGTGGACATAAATTAAGAGGTCGTCCATGTACAGTGATACGCAGTGTACAGTGTCTGCTAGCGGAATACCCTAGGTCTCACCCTGTTGACGCAGGCCTATAGCCAGAGGTTCTATTGCTAGGGCAAACAGGAGGGGAGATAGAGGACACCTCTGTCTCGTTCCCCTTTCTATCTCAAATGGAGGAGAAATATATTTACCTAGTCTGACTCGTGAGGTAAGGTCTTTATAGAGGAGCATAGTGTATGCCAGTAGGGCGGGTCCTATGTTTATTTTACGGAGAACCGCAAATAAATATTGCCATAGCACGTATTGAAGGCCTTTTCAAGGTCTAGTATCAGACATGCTGCATTGGGGAACTGCTCTTTTGCCCTGTCTTGGAATAACCTACATGAACATAAACCCTAAAATTATATTTACGAAGATCTCTCAGTGTCTCCGCTTGGTGTGTTTTGGCGATAGCTACTTGATCTGTGGTGGCCTCATTTGCATCATTTTTTTTCCTTAGAGCTACTAGTGTTTGTTCTGCTTTTTGTAGTGTCCTCTCTAGTGTTCAACTCACCTCTACTATTTGTTTCAAACAATGCTCTTTCGCTACTACTTTGAATGTGTCCCATTCAATTAGTCTAGATGTCGCTGTGCCCGCATTTAGTGTGAAGTGCTTTTGGATGTGTTCCCCATATTCATGGCTGAATACCTGGTCTGTGAGGCAATCTCGTGGCAATTTCCAGGTGGGTATGGGCGGATAGGGCTGCTTCCAACTGAGGGTTAATATGTGTGCAGGGAAGGTGTCTAACCCATTGGTCGACTCCATCTGCACTTTCGTGCAAAGCTTAGGTAATATGGAAGAAAGTGCACGTTTAATGATGGTAGGGGACTTTAAAGCTAAGTTAAGTAACAGTTCTATCTCGTCTTTCTCCACTTTGGATTTGAAGGAGGTTCGGTCTATTCCAGAGCCAGTATTCCCGGCCCAGTTAAATCTGATAAACGTGGCCTTTGCCTTTTGCAAAACCTTAGGAATCTTGACCTCGTACTTTTAAACTGCAGATTCCCAGAGGATTCGCCTGCAGCCTACACCTTTCACGGGACATATGGCACTACTTACTTGATTATATGGCAATCTCTTTTCAATTGTTTGGGGCGTGTACACAGTTTAAGGTGCTCCCCACTAAGATGAGTGAGCATAACATTCTAGTGGTAAATTTAGTTATAAACATCGAGAAGCCTGAACTCTGGAATCAGAGGAATGAAAATGTAACTTACTCTCGAAACAATGGTTGTACTTGTTGGTCATATAAGTCACTTCAAAACTTTCAGAGGGTATTTAAGAATGTCGCATGTAGGCTAAGTCGGGAGAGTCCGGTTGTGAGGTCCGAAAGAGTTTTGGCTGCAATTAGAAAATTTGGAAGAAAGAAGCAAGGTATAAGAGGCTCCCCTATAGTAATAATTTCCCCGGAAATAAAAAAACTGAATAAGGAGATTAATGGGTTGATTAGAGCCCAATTTAGAGATCCTAGTTTACTAAGGCAGAAAGAGATATACAGATTAAAACAGGTTCGGAAAAGGAAAATAGCATCTGATTGGAGGGCGCTGAAGAAATGGGTCAACCTACTGGAAGTGGCTCTATCTGGGGATACTAGAAAGTACTGGACATTGATAGCTAAGTATTGTGATGGTAGAGAAAAATCACAACCCATGCTGATCCCAGAAACCAAATGGTTTATTTATATATCCCAACTGTATGCTCTCAATCAACTAGGTGATCAGTCTGAGGGGGTTGTTAATAACTTAGTAATGGTGGGTGATGTAGGAGCACCAACAGGGTGGGAAATTGAAGGATACATTAAGGGGGCAAGATACTCTGGGGCAATGGGGCAGGATGATGTCCCTTTAGCAATAATAAAACAGGACTGTGAAGATTGGGCAAAATTCTTACATCCCTTGTTTGTCCGTTGTTATAACAGCGGGGACATCCCTTACTCCTGGAAGGGAAGTATAATAGTCCTGTTATATGAGAATGGCCCAAAAAACTCCCAGGCCTGTTTTAGGCACATTTCCCATTTAGATGCAATGGGAAAACTGTTTGCAAAGAGTATTCTTGGCCACTTGCAAGAGTGGGTATTCAGAAATAATGACATTCACCTGGAACAATCGGGGTTCCGTAAGAATAGTGGCACACTAGATAACATTTCTGTCCTGCAAACTCTAATCGGAAAATATCCTGTGGGTCGGGGGATCCCGTTGTACACAGCATTTATAGATTTCTCCACAGCGTTCGACAGGAAAGATGGGGGATGCTGTGGAGGAAATTGGTTACTATGGGGATCCCAGTGAGCCTTTTAAGATTAATAATTGCAGTCGACTCTTCGACGTGGACAAAAGTCTTGTTAGGGGGAACTCAAGGCCTCTCAAAGAAAATATGTACACACAACGGGTTGAAGCAGGGGTGCCTACTGGCCCCTTTACTCTTTTCAATCTACATTAATGACCTGCCGAGTCGGGTAGGAGAGAGTAAATGGGACCCACCCCAAGTGGGTAACCTAAAACTAAGCTGTCCGTTGTATGCAGATGATGCAATAATAATGGACTTAACTTCAATTGGCTTACATAGACGATCGGTGGAACTGGTTAGGTACACAGAAGAATATTTTTTTAAAATAAATATTTCAAAGAGCAAAGTTTTGATTTTTAGTTACCAAGGTTGTAGGGTTAGAAAAATTTGAAATGGTTTCTGGGAAATGAAAAAATGGAGGTAGTAGAATTTTACCCTTACTTAGGAAAAATATTTACTAACAGGTGCTCTGCTAATAGGCACATGGACCACTGCAAAGGTAAAGCTATCTCACAAGCCTCTGCAATTAAACGCTTGTATTTGCAATGTGGGAAAAGACATTTTTCGCACATTATTGCAGTTTATAAAATAAAGATCCCTCCGACTTTGAATTATGATAGCGAAACAATAGATGAGTGTGAGTGGGCAACGTTTGAGAAAGTGGAAGGAAAGATCTGGCGCCAAATATGTAATCTGAGTTATGCTGTGCCAATCGCGGCACTTAGGCTCGAATTTGGCCTTCTCTCAACCTCTGTGATATCAATGGCTGCCTGTTTAAGGTGGTGTAATGCTCTGATAAATGGTCAGGACAACCTACTAAGGGTAGCATTGCACAGGGAAATATTTGTAAACATGTTGGGGAAAAGTGCAATTTATAGAAATTATTTAAAGGCTTTAAGCATTTTTGGTTTGGATTTTGAAGGGGCAGCAGTTTTAGGTAAAACATTGTTAAAGCATATAATAAAAAAACTATATATGTGATTTCACGTGAAAGGGATCTGAAATTATGCTTATTGAATGGAAGGATGGACTGCATTGTTGGGAGCTCCATTGTTAAAAATCCGCAGCTGTATGTTTTATGGAACCTGAAACATGGAGTTCGTAGAGTGATTTTGTTACTAAGATTGAACGTACTACCTTTGAGAATTCCTGGGAGGGTATTCCCAAAAATGAAAGATATTGCCACCTATGTAAATGCGGTATACAAGATTTGAATCACGTTTTGATTGTGTGCCCTGCACTTCACTCAATACGACTCAGATACTTAAGGAATGGTTTTTTTAAGTATAACATTTCAACAGCAGAACAGGCCCGCAATTTTCTTCTGTTCCCTCCATCCGAACTGATGTGTTTTAAAATTTTTCATTTTTTTAAAATAATTTTTTAATGTTTTTTAAGAGAGTAATACGTTAAAGTGATCTGCGTTTTTTTAATAGAATTACGTTAAACCATCCATACTGCTGCTAAAAAATCGTAAAGAGCACCTGCACTTGCGTATGATATGTTAGTTGCCTTAAGTAGACAACATTTGCTTGTTAAATCATTCATGCTGCTGCTAGGGGAGGTTGGAAAATATTTTCCTAAAAAATCGCACAGAGCACTTGCACTTTTTTTTTATGACAAATGATGTACCACGTGTATCTCCTGAGATACATTTCTGCTAGTTAGTCAATGGTAAAAAATGTCCTGGAGAGGATATTTATTGCATTAGCACTTTTTCAAGCACTTTACAAAAATTTCCTGCTGCTAGTATTATACTGTGAGTATTTCCCTAAAAGAAGCTTTTTTATTGTTTGAGTTGTTTGATATTTGTATAATGGATTATAACCACATAATATTTCTTATGAGTGCCTTACTTAAGTAGGTTTTTGTGATAATCCATAGTGTGTTCTAATCGAAAGTAGCCTGTTTCAGTTGCAAGCACATCTGCCTTGAAATTATGTCGACCACTGTAGTGCTTAGACTAGTGAAGAAAATAAATAGTTTTCTTTTAACTGGATGTATTTTAGTATAAAATTGAACTTGTAATTTTATGTTTTGCATCTCTTCATGTATGAAATGATGTTTTATTTTGTATTTTATGTGGAATTCTTCGGAATTCTAAATCATAATAAATAAATAATTGAATAATTGTGCGCATTGTGATCTGATAGCACTTTCACAAAATATTGCATGTGCTGTACTTTTTGGAGTATTGTGGTGGAGCAGAGAAACCTATCTAGGTGTACTCGCAAGTTATGTGGAATGGAGTGGAAGGAATATAGCTTGGCAGTCAGGTTGCGCACTTGCCATGCGTCTATTAATGCCCAATGTTTCACCCATATGTTGAAAAGTTCTGTCTGTTTATGTGCAGGTGATTACCCTGGTGGGGGGTGGTATCTGTCGAGGCCAATGTCTAGGGCACAGTTGTAATCACCACCTAGGACTATCGTGTGGTGGGTTAGCATTCCTCTAAGACAACTCAGAAAGGGGTCATGTTCTATGATGGGGGCGTTTTTGCTCCATATCAGTATGGATTGATCCTCTAATAATCCTTCTAGCACTCCATATCACCCCTCTTCATCTACTAAACGTGTCCGTTTCTTGAAGGGAATACCAGGCCGGATCCAGACTAGGACCCCCCTAGTGAATGCTGAGTATGTTGTAGCACAGATAATACCCTGCCATTTCTTACGCAGGCGTTCCACCTCGATTGTTGTCAAGTGTGTCTCCTGTAGGAGACCTTTGTGTGCTTGCTGTCTCTTTATGTAGGCATAGACAGCATAACGTTTGCTTGTGGTGTGCATGCTGTGAACATTTAATGTGATGAGTTTTATATCTGTGTTAGGGATACTAGTGGCCATGTCATTAGTCACCTATGCGGAGGCTGTCTATGTGTGATGCTTTGCTGGGCTTTTGGATCCCCCCATCAGATTGGCCACCCTCCACACATCTTTTACCGTTCTGTCCATTTGCTCCTGTAGGGGTAATCAGTGGATTTGCGATAAGGGAGAATTAAAACTGAACATCAGGAAGCGTTCCCAATTTGAGGGACCTATCACTTGAGGCAACAAGTCCAAACTGTACATCACGTACTGTCTTTAGTTCATTGTTTAAGGGGGGTGGCTGTGCGCCTTTGCTGGCAGCCCACTTTATGACAATGAATTGAAGATGCCTGGGGATGTTCTTACATCCCTTTCTACTTACAACTGTCCAGCCTGTTATACTGCCTTGGATTGTTCTGGATAACGCTTCAGTAGATCTTGCTGCGCCGTGATGGTGTCCTCTGGTTGAATCCTGCATTCTCCTCACCCATCTTAAGACTCAGTCTTCATATCATTGTTTCGGTTGTCTGAGGGGCACCATCAGAGGTGTGACCGAGCTGTCTCTTTAGGTGTGTGCGTCACTGACTTCCTCTTCTGAGGTGAATAGGTGTGGGCCTCTATCTCCATCTGAACTCTCCCCTGTTAATCGTACCACTGCAGAGGCTTGAAGTGCTCTCCTGGGTTCTGCTATGATTTGTTCGAGATCGGGAGAGCTTTCGGTAACGGGGTCCGATCTTTGACTCAGTTGCATAAGAGTGATCCGCTTGCGTTGCTGCCGCTGACGGCCAGAGGGACGATGATTTTGTGTGTTCCTGCGCCTTTCTAGAAGCCCCATACAGAGCTCTGCCCAGTTGCTTGCTTCTGTTGGGTCCTTAAAGAAATGTGTGGTTCCATCATGTATATTTTGAGACAAGCTGGGAATAAAAGTGTATATTGTATGTTCTTTTGGCTTAGGGTACTTTTAACAGCTAACAACGTAGCTCGTTGTCGTTGGACAGCGTGGGAGTAATCCAGGAAGAACATGACCTGTTTGTCCTCCACTCTGAGTGGCCCCGCCTGTCAAGCTGCTCGGAGAATAGTGTGTCTGTCTAGGTTATGGAGCAGTTTTAGTAACAAAGGTCGGGTGAGGATCCCAGAGGTGGTTTACTAGCCGGGATCCGATGCGCCCTCTCTACTGAAAAGTACTGGGTCAAGTCTTGTGTCTGGGTGTATGTTTTAATCCATGTTTCGACGTATCAGATTGGGTTGGACCCTTCTGCCCCCTCCGGTAGGTTCAGGACGCAAATGTTGGTCCAGCGGGAGCGCCACTCCAGGTCATCCGCTTTGCTTTCCAGGGCCTTTATGCTAGTTTGCAACTTTTTAATGGCATCCTTGTGCAATTGTATTTGCTGTATTTGCAGTTTGAAGCGTTTTCGCCCCTTGTTTGATTTGTCTGCTAGTTTTCTGTAGCTAACTCTCTGAATTGGGTCTTCATGTTCAATCAGAAGTGTTTGATTGGGGTCAGGACTTTATCCAATTTGGTTGACATGGATTCTGTGGTGGGGCTCCCCAACTTGCTGTGCGGTTTTGGGGTCTGGGGAGGGCCGTCTCTCGATTGTTGGTGCTAATGTCACGCTGGTTATTCGCTGCCCTCCCATGTTGATCTGAGTGTGCACTATCTCTTATCAGCAGACCTTTGTGGGGCACCTTAAGGGGTCACAGCTGGTTGGTGGTGGGATCTGCAGTGGCACTCTTTTTATGCTGTTATTATTCTTTCCTCGTGTTGTGGAGGTACTTTGTTTTCAATGTAGTCAATGGCGACAGTAATCAAGTTTGGTGACTTTGTTTGCACAGTTCTGGGCAACAGTGGTGCCACGATAGATTCAAGTCTCCGGTTGCCTTAGACAACTAAGAAGGGGAGATGGGGGGTGAAATATTGCGGCACAGTCCGACGGTGTTTATGGTGAGGCCTACACCTGACTTGTCACCGTGGTCCTTCGTTACTATGCGGCACCCCAGTCGTCTTATTGCTGATCTTGAATGATGCCTTGAGGTTTGTTGGTCAGCGGGTCCTCGTTTCGATGTGTGCTGGGCTTGGCACTCTCATTCAGCTCCTCACACTTCTGGGCTCGGCGCTGTGTAACTGGGGGCCTCCTGTAAAGGATCAAGTCTTCTGGGGGAACTACCCGCTCCAGGTCTATGTGCCCCTGTGATAAGTTATACCGATCTTACTCAGCACCAACCACCCGGTCGGAGTCTGTCAAATTACTCCTATGGGGTAAAGCAGTAGGCCGCGTCCAATGCTCGTAAAATCCTCTTAGTCATCCTGCCTTCCGTGCCTCAGGTCCTGGTGCCAGGCAGGGAGGAAGAAAGGGAGAGTACCTGTGATCCAAAATGGGTCTCCAGGTCCCCAGCTGTACGCCCAGTGGTGTGGCCTCAAACTAATCTAGTTCAGGAGCCTCTCTTGGGGGGAGCAAAGAGCCTGGTACAGTCGAGAACCCCCTATACCATAGGCAAGGTTCGCGTACTATCTTCTCTGGGGTAGAGCTCCCGGCTCTGACGATGGCAGGCTGAGGGTCCCTGTGGCCCCTTTCCCCCGCTTCTGTGTATGTTGTTTAGGAGGGAAGTATCCTGGTGTGCCTGCACTCCCGGGCGGTCGGCAAAGGCCTCAGGTGGCATCCAGGGGAGTCCTTGTCTCAAGGGCTCACTGGCGCTGTCAGCCCGCAGTGCCTCAGGTCGGGTGTGGGCTAAGTGTCTCTACAAGTCTCCCCTCCATGCTCCTCGAGTGCCGGGGCCATGTGGGGGGGGAGATTACTGCGTCCGGGCACCCCAGGGCACAGGGTGGAGCACCACATGCTTGGGGCAGTAGTCCCTCCGGCCTGGAGTTAAAAAACCGGTGCCAATCTGTGGTGGAATCTTAACATCTTGTGAACTGCTCTCGGGGCCTCACCGATCACAGTGTGCACTCTCACCCGGTGTTTATGCTTTCCCCCAGGTACTCAGGTAGTCATTCTCGAGCCCCACTTCACCGCCACTGTGTCAGTCCCTAAATGACCCACTGGGCTGTGCGTTTCCCAACTGTTCCGCGACCAACCGTTAACATCGGGTGGGCGCCGCCATTTTGGCTCCGTCTCAGGGGCGTGAGCCAATATCTCACCGTACATATAGCACCTTCTGGTCCACATTCCGGACCTCAGGAGGAGGCCCATCAGGCAGCGGCAGCTCCAGTGTAGGTTTCTGTTAGATTTCAGGCATTTAAGACATGTGTGCATCGAACTTGCACAGCCTGCCGAGTGGAACGCTAGGAAGGTGCGTCCGCCATCTTGGCTGGCTTGTCCACACCCCAGGATGGGCTCCATCTATAACAACATTCTATGTTTCTATATGGATGGCATCTACAGAAGTGATGGAGTACACTTCAAAGATCAAGGGAACAGAGTGTTTCTCAACAACCTGAAGCTCTGCATCTGCACTTACATGTAGCTACAACAATCTCCCAATCAAAACAAGGGCTCTTTTTGAGCCACCCAATAACCCAACATATAACCTAGGTTAATTTAAAAAAATCGTAATTATTTTTGCTTGGAGCCACGCACCCTGAGCGACTACAGAAGCAACGCACCCATTGCGTTTACACAAGGGGGCAGCGCTGAGAGCCGCACACCCATTATGTTCATACCAGGGGCCGCGTACCCATTATCTTTACACCAGGGGGCAACGCTGAGAGCATTGCACCCATCACGTTGACACTAGGGGGCCATGCTGAGCACCGCGCTGGAGTTGAGACTCCAAACTTTGGTGAAAAAAAAATGGCCACTACAATTAATTTAGATTCGCCTTGGGGACCCCATCCCCCGGGGCATGTCTAAATCTTTTTTTTATTAAAAAAAAGGGAGGATCGCGCTTCCCCCTTCCCGGGCCATTTTTGGCCCCGGGGACCCCTTCCCGTGAGGCATAACCTCGGAGTTGGAGACGGTCGATCTGGCTCACCGCCTCCTGTGGGAGCCAGCATTGCTTTTCCGTAAGGGGAGCTGCTGACATTCAGCTCCCCTTGTGGAAAAGCAATTCTGCTTTGCTTCATTGATGTGAGAGCAGGTTTCCTGCTCTCGCTTTA